>NC_081409.1:347915102-349227602 GCF_030272615.1 Cryptomeria japonica
ACAAAAGGAGCCTCACTGACTACACACACCAAATATGGAGTTGCAAACAAAATTTTGAACTCAAAGAATGCATCTACTATGTTGGATGAGTTTGGGTTCAAGAACTGTCTATACCGGTTTTCACTATGTCCTCCCTTATTGGTAACTTTGCATCCCAAACATCTAAACCAATAATTAAGACTGACTACATAATTTTATATTCACATTCATTCAATCAATATCGTTCACACAATATCATATCACTATATATCACATATATTTGTATGTTTTTAAAATAACCTAACAGAACTAACTTAAATACCCTTCCCAATCACAATCATAAATGCCTTATGTCGACTTAAAATGATATTACAAGTTATTTACATGTCGACATAGACAAAAATAAATACATTAAATTTCATGACCGATGCCATTGATTGTTGTTGTGTAAACCTATTGGATCAATCTCCTATGTCGGCCTCATATACCAGTTCCTAGTTTATTGGTTTATCTGAAAGCTAGTTATCAATTCATGAGTACTGGTGAGTACCAATTAAGTGTCCAACCCAAAATTATGTGTGTTCAATGACAACACAAGTAAACCAGATGAGTGTCAATTTCCACCAATCTCCCCCTTTGGCATTGATGGTTACACTCATGTGAAAAAAATGGATCGCTAAACTGTTGTCCCAGTTCCTCCCAAAACTGATGACCAAAGATGACCCTTCTCCCCCTAAGCTATACATTACTTCTTATGTCCCTTAACATTTTTCACATCAACCTCTCCCCCTTTGACATCAATGACAAAGGTTGGGGAATATGAAAGAATGAAATCAAAATGTGTTTACCGGATATATATGTACTTAAATATATCTGGGTAAGAACCCTTGAAAAATCCTAAGTATCCCAACTAGTTTTCTGGTAGGTCCTACTTGGAAAGCTAATGTATTGAGAGGGGAGGGGTGAATCAGTACTTCAAAACTTTTCTTGAAAAATAATTTTACTGATAAACAAAAACTATGTATTGATGATCTCAAAGATATAAAATACTGAAACATAATCATAAAGATAACATGCATCAAAATGTCACTCCATAACACAATGATTTTTGGTCATGCAGAAACTCTTGGTTAGAGAAAAAAACTGTAGTGGGGATGGCACCCATAACTTCACTACTACAGTAATCAAGATTGCTTGGTTAGAGCTACATGTTTAGCCATTTCTGATAGCTTACCTTGTTAGGAGTATAAAGATCTTTAGATATACCTTGCTAAAGGATTTTACAAACACTTCTACAAAATGTTGTACCTGGTTAAAGGCTTTACAATTTATAGACTTTATTAGATTCTTTTACCCTATTAAAGGTTTCTATTACAACTTAATATTTCAATCAAAATATTTACAAAATATCTACAACTTCACATCTGAAATGTTATAGTAGACTCTATGTGCTTAATATGAAATTATCTTGCTCATAACATTCCTCGGTAATTGATAAATCAACTCGGTAACCACTTCTGTATTCTCTGTTCCTTAAACTATTCTCTGAAACCTTCTTGGTAACTTGTGATTATCTTTGTCATTCTTATTCCTTCATGCTTGACTTAATCATTCCTTCATCTCTCTTCTCTTGATTGACCTTACATGTCACCTTCTGTTCATGTACTCAAATCATTCTATTTATATAGATCTCTAAGATGATGATTTGTTCATGCTTCGATCATACAAACATGTTTTATTGAATGAATAAACATAGAAATTATTTCATTGGATATTCTTCCTCAAAATCATACAAATTCTTTAAAATGCAATTTCCTATGTAGTAACGGTTTCATCTTCTTGAATTACGTAACACGTTTCACATGAGTGTCTAGGTTCATTGAATCTGGTAACATGTTTTCACTCGGTTCAGATTAACTTGGTATACCTTCTTTGCTGCTCGGTAAACATATAAACCTTACTCGGTAGATAGTCTACATATGTCCCGCTTCACAACTTGGTGGCTTGTCTTTCTTCTGTAATTGACACCGATAACCTTGGTGTTTACCGACTAGACTATTGGGTAGTATTAATAGAATAGAGTTTATAGAATGACTTTGGGCATAAAAATAATGACAACTCAGTAAATAGCAACAATCTCCCCTTTTGACATTAGTTTGGTATGTTTGACAAAACTCCTTTCAAATTCATAATACAAAATCTATATACTTGCAAAATAAACTGAAATGTGAGTATATACAATGTTCAAATACATACTCAAATACATACTCCCCTTATCAAGATTTTGTACATAACTTGATGTCCCATGCTCTGTATTTCCATGCTCTTGATGTTACATTCCATGCTCTTGATGTTCCATGCTCCTCCTGACAATTTCAACTGTACACTCAGATATTCATGCTCGGTCATGTGTTCGGTACACTCCTCCTTGTTGACAAACATCAAAACTAGTTACCATTTGGTGGGGGCAACTGATCAAAAATAGATTTATACTTTGTACGAGCTTCTGTAAGAGTGTTCTTAAGTGTATCTTTGACATTGGCCAAAATTGTATTATGAGTTGTAATATCATCTAACAGTGTGATCAAACCTTCTAATGTGCTTCCCTCTGCTTGAGTTGATAATAAAGGTAGCTCGGTTGATCTGCTCTTGAACTGATGACAAATGGGGAATAAATAAAGTTTGAAGAGTCATGATATCCATCCTTATTTTATGCTCTTCATTCCAAAGTTCTAACTGTTGAGCCATAAGTGTTTGTAGCCTTGAATAAAAATTCTGAAGAGAATTTGGCTCAGTAGTCAATTTATTTGAGAGATTGGTGATCTCCTTTTTAATGACTTCAGTCTTATTCTTGATATCTTTGATAAAGAATGAGAATGTACATAACTTCTGGAATAATTAAATAGTATGCTTGAGTTGAGGGGACAACTCAACAATGAATTCAATAAGCTTTAGTTTACCTATAGCAATTGCTTTCTACACTTCTTCAATCATCTTGGCAGTTAGCTCTTTTTCCTTCAATTTGCTAAGGTATTCTGATGCTTCTACTCCTGATTTCTCTAATTGAGTGAGTAGTTCATCCAGTTGCACATGGATGACAACATCTTTATTGATGGTAGCTTCAGGTATCATATCTGTCAATAATGTTTTGACCTTCTGAAGTACTCAGTTCTTCTATTGAATAGCTATCTGTCTTTCTTGCTCTTCTTTGGCTTTACAAAGCTCACTGAATTCTATCAGTGCTTGCCCTTTCAATTTTATTAGGTCAACATTCGGTAGCACAATAGGCTTTGACAGATCTACCTTAAAACTATGTCATTTTTCTTTCTTCTACTTTGATGATGCCTTTGCCGATTGAATGGGTACAATGAATTTGGAGACTTGACCTTCCTCGGTATGTTGCTCGATAGAGGCAACACTTTTGTCAGTTCCTATAGCCTCTGTTTTATCCTTTGGTGTTTTCTTTGCTTGAAGTATCAGTGGCAACTGTCTCGGTGCTTGAAGGTATTTGAGAAGTTGGCTCACTGGTGGCCTGAGAGGTAGGTTCATCTTGTTTAACCTTTGGAGCCTTTGTGCCTTCATCTGTGTCCTGAGGTTTCTCGGCTGAGACTTGTTGAGTGAGCGGAGGATAGGACTTGACCTGTTCCAAAACTGATTCACTTGACACAAGTTTGGCATAGGCGTTTCCTTCTATCATTTCTCTGTCCTGTGCTTCAGTGTCTATGACATCCTCATCTAACTGAATAGTGGAAGTAGGATCTTACTCGGTGATGTCAACTATTTCATCTTTACCTTTTGGCTCTTCAGCCTGAATCCTGAATATCTTCTTCCATTTCTCTTTGGTTTCATTTTCAACTTCTAGATATAGTCCATTCATCATTTTTAAGGCCCTTTGTTTTACTTGAAAATTTGTGTAGTAGTTTTTCAAGTGATCTCTCTCTTATTTCATCTACTGACATATCTGGAAAGAGATGTACCAAAACTCTTTCTCTTATTTGCTTCTCTGATTCCATAGCATACTTCCATCTATTATCAATATGTGAGTATAATGCTTTTGGAAGAAAACTAGTCACTTCCAATGGAACTACTCAGAATTTGAGAAGTGTACTAATTACAGTATCTTCTGTTTTCCTCTCCTCTTCATCTGTTCTAGTATCATATTTTACATATCTAAATGACCCAAATCCACCATATTCCTTCTATTTTGCACAAAAATTGTCAAGACTATGTACATCTTCTTTTGTGCTTTTTACAATCTAGAATTTATTTACATCTTCTGACTCTATGTCACTTTCCAAAATTAGTTTTCTGTTCAGATTTCTATAAGTTTTTGTAACCTTAGGTATTTCTACATTATTTTTCTTCTTACCAGGTGACACAACAGATGATCTAGTGTCCGGTCACTTCATTGGTGGGGTCAGTGATACCTTGGTTGCATCTTGTTTCTTTCTTTTCAAAATTTTGCCCTTTGGCAACTCGGTGCTCAGTGTCATTGCTGCTTCTTGAGCTTCAGTCTCTTCTTTGATTGAAATTTGATCACTCTTAGTAGGAGTGGAGGTAGAACCTTCTCCAAACTTTTCAGTTAAGTCCTTGATCATTCTGGTGGCTTTTCTGGCAGCCTTTGGTACAACTATGCTCATTTTTACTTTTTCTTTCACCTCTTCATAGGTGCCATATCTTTTCTTGGTAGCATGCCTTGGAAGTGCTAAGAAGGCATCTATCTACTATTGAGAAATGTTGAAATCTATCTCATAACCCATAGGCGATAATGATTGAGTCTTGGGTTCTACTGCATTGACATAATAGTAGTCTGTATCCAATTCAAAACATATAGTATCCTTGTATTTTTCCACTAGCCAAGGTGAAATCTTGTACCTTCTATGCATCTTTTCCTCGAATTTGTTGAAGTAGTCATCCATTATCATATTGAAATTATCACCTAGCTAATTGATGAAATCATTTATTTGATGGGTGATAGGTCAGTGTAATTCCTAAACAACGTTACTGACTGATGGAAATAATTTCTGAAAAATAGAAGAACATACACACTAGGAGTGACCCAAACTTTAGTGTGTTAGCATTATTATTCTTCTTCAGTTTCCTTATTGTATATAGATTTTCAAAAAGATTCTTCAACAACACTTCACATAAATCAATTTGCATACCCTTTTTAACAATTTTGTAGGCAAAATCTACAGCTGCACACAGTACACTGTTTTCTCTTACCGACTGGAAGAAACAATAATCAATAACTCTAATAGAAAAATTAAGTTCTACATCTATCACATTGTTCAACTTAAGACCTCTGCTATCGGACTCAACACCTATTAATGTTATCAATTCCTTCTGTGAAACCATTTTCTATGCTCGGGCATGGTCAAATATAGGGTATCTGATTATTATTTGAATAATCTCCTTGGTGATGTTGAACGGTTGTTCCTTTGGCCACATAAAATCATCATGTACTCGACTCAAGATAAATTTGACCCATTGGGGTTTGAAGACTTAAGGATAGGTTAGGGCTTCGGTTAATCCCTTGTCTTTGATATGCTCAAACTTGCTATCTAGATTTCCATCGGTGCACAATTTATCATACATATCTTTAATCTCAGTATGACTTAGCTCATTAACTCTGCACTTGGTATAAAATATAACAACTTCTATCAACAGAACCCTATCTAGAATAAGAAAAAATGCAATTTTCTCATCGGGTTCGAAAGCCACTTTGGGAGGTAAGGTATATTTCAGTGTAGGCTTCACAATGGTCTCTATTACAATAGGTTTCTAAACTTTGGGGGCCATTACAAACTGAAATTTTTCTTACGAAATAGCTTAGGGTTTCAAATAACTAGAAAACGCTTTCAACTTAGTAAATACTTTGCAAATATTCACAACTTGACTTGGTCGGTTAACTGCTAAAAATGTGGTTTTAGATTTGCTAAATACCTTGAATTTGCTCTAGAAATGTTTGATCGCCTTTAGATCCACTCTTCTCTGCACTTTGAAAACCGGTAAATGAAAAATGATCATGCTCAATACTTTTAATACCTCCTTTTGACCTTATCAGGATTCATGCGGTTAGGTATGCATTTACCGACTAACTCTCTTATTATCTTTTTACTGACTAGACAAGCTTACTAGTTTTACTGACTTCCCTGGTAAATCAAAAGACTAGATATTTTTTTGAACTTGCTATTGCATCTTAGCTATGCAAATTTTGAATTTAAGTGCATGAATACAAAGGAACTGTTAAGATATAACCTTTGTGAATGCAATACCTCTATACCTTTATGGACTAATTCGAAGTAGATGCACCTAACTTGATAGGTAAGGTGCTTCCTTCATTAGTTGACACATTTTACTTCTTCTTCCAAAATTTCTGGAATTTGCTTTTTATCTCCTTAGTATCTCCTTTCGGTTGGTCTCTGCAGTCTTTAGCCATGTGCCCAACTTTGTAACAATGAAAACATGTCATTTCTGGACTTCTCCATGATCTCCAGTTGTTCATTCCAAACCTTATCATACAGTTTACACTTATATGTCCATATCTTCCATAGAATTCACACCAAACTTTTGTATTGTAATCCCATGGTATTCAAGTATATTGTCGATTGAGATTTGTGTCAGTTCAGTAACTTCTAGTGTTTTCTCGGTGTGGAGTCCGCGTATAGTTTTTCTTCTTAAACCAACATTTCTTGGTGTTGTGCCCATATCTATTATAATTTTTGCAAAACCCTTTGTATTTTGCCTTTTGATAATTGTTGATAGACTTTGTTCTACATTGCTTAGATGTGTGACCATACTTATTGCAGTTGTAACAATAACCATAAAACCTAGTAACATCTAGTTGCTTACCTTTTCTGATCCGACAAACGTTGGCAGTATGTCCTTGTTTTCCACAGTAGTTGCAAATAGGCTTCTTGTCCTTGATGTTCTCCTTGTTTCCAGCTTGCTTTGATGATTCTCCTTTCTCGATAGTGTTGATCCATTTCTCGATAGAGTTGTTTCCTTTGTAACCGAGTCCTACATTTTTGTTGGGTTTTCTCATATTCAGTTGCCCATCCAACATTTTTGGTGCTTCATGGCTTTTCCTCAGTGTTTCTTTTGACTTCTTTTCTACTTCTAGTTCATCGATCAATCTTGATATTTCAAGTTTTAATGCTTGGTTCTCATTTTCTTTTAGTGTAGTTTCATGATATGCATAGTCCAATTGATCAAATAGATTATGTTGAACTAAAGTCATCCTTGATATTTCCTTATTCTTTGCAGACACCATTGCTTCTAGCTGTTGTTTTTCTCCTTCTATAATTTTCTTATTATTTTCAGTTGTTCTCAATGCATCAAGATTTTCAGTCATCTGTGTGCTAAAATACTCATGTTCCCTTCTCATTACTTTTAGTTATTCATTAAGTGCTTTGTTCTTTTCTTTCAGTTCTGCAATCATTTCTTCAGATTTTTTTGATATGTTGTTCTCAGATGATGTCTCAATTTGTTCCACCAACTCTTGTGAGTCCTATAAATCATCAGACAACCTTCTTCTGACTTTCAGTGATCTCTGCATTTGCCTCTTCATATCTACAATCATTTGATTAACATGATCCAATTCTTCTTAAAGATTCACAATCCTGTGAGATTGTTTATAGCATTCCATTGATAGGATATTTCTCTTTAGGCTTTTAGATCCTTTACCAAGAATATTGCTCTGATACCAATTGTTAGGTCCTACTTGGAAAGCTAATGTACTGAGAGGGGAGGGGTAAATCAGTACCTCAAAACTTTTCTTGAAAAACAATTTTACTAATAAACACAAACTATGTATTGCTGATCTCAAAGATATAAAATACTGAAACATAATCATAAAGATAACATCCATCAAAATGTCACTCCATAACACAATCATTTTTGGTCATGCAGAAACTCTTGGTTAGAGAGAAAAACTACAGTGGGGATGGCACCCACAACTTCACTACTGTAGTTATCAAGATTTCTCGGTTAGAGCTACATGTTTAGCCATTACTTATAGCTTACCCTATTAGGAGTATAAATATCTTTAGATATACCTTGCTAAAGGATTTTACAAACAATTCTACAAAATGTTGTACCTGGTTAAAGGCTTTACAATTTATAGACTTTATTAGAGTCTTTTACCTTGTTAAAGGTTTCTATTACAACTTAATATTTCAATCAAAATCTTTACAAAATATCTACAACTTCACATCTGAAATGTTATAGAAGACTCTATGTGCTTAATATGAAATTACCTTTCTCATAGCATTCCATGGTAATTGATAAATCAACTTGGTAACCACTTCTATATTCTCTGTTCCTTAAACTATTCTCTGAAACCTTCTCAGTAACCTGTGATTATCTTTGTCATTCTTATTCCTTCATCTCTCTTCTCTTGATTGACCTTACATGTCACCTTTTGTTCATGTACTCAAATCATTCTACTTATATAGATCTTTAAGATGATGATCTATTCATGCTTTGATCATACAAACATGTTTTATTGAATGAATAAACATAGAAATTATTTCATTGGATATTCTTCCTCAAAATCATACAAAATCTTTAAAATGCAATTTCCTATGTAGTAATGGTTTCATCTTCTCAAATTATGTAACATGTTTCACATGAGTGTCTAGGTTCATTGAATCTGGTAACACGTTTTCACTCGGTTCAGATTAACTCAGTATACCTTCTTTGCTGCTCGGTAAACATATAAACCTTACTTGGTAGACAATCTGCATATGTCTTTGTTCACAACTCAGTGTGTATCAACTCGGTGACTTGTCTTTCTTCTGTAACTGACACTGGTGACCTTGGTGTTTACCGACTGGACTATTCGGTAGTATTAACTGACTAGAGTATATAGAATGACTTTGGGCATAAAACTAATGACAACTTAGTAAATAGCAACAGTTTTCAATGTTCCTAAAATAGATACAAACCCATTGAGAATGTATGCATGTAATTCTTCTTCTATTAGACCTATCGGTGTGGGTTTATTCATCATATCTATACTTTCCCGCTTATGAAGTAACAAACTATTCAACCGGGGACTAACCAATCCTCTCAACTCTCTAGCTCGCCAGATTAATCTATCCATATATTTCTCCAAGGTTGATATCTCGGATTCTGTAACCAAAATTTGACCATCAAGAGAACTGATCAATGACTGAGTACCATCAAAATCATTAGCAAGATGTTCCAACCGGGCCTTTGCCACTTTTAATTTTACCTCCTGGTCAGCTATAATTTTGTCAGTGTTAGAACAAGACCTATATATACAACTACACTGATTAAGAGCCTTATCAATCTTTGTTAGTTCCTTTGTCATCTTGACCTAGTCTGATGTGATCATATTATCATTGATGACCTTCCTAGTTGCATTGTACCTCTCTATTAACTGTCAGTTTGATATCTGTTGAAGATTTTGAAACTCTTTTTCAATGTGTTTAGTCAAACTCTTAAGCTTACCAGAGGGGCTATCTACTGGAATAGTGTATCCTAGCACAAGCTGCTGCAAAACCAAAATGGCCTGCTCAATGACTTTCTTGTCTTCTGATCCTTCCTTCCTTAACTTCTTAGATGCAAAAAACATCAATTCAAAACTGCTCAGTTGCTTAATATTCCTCTATCCAAAATCAACTTGACCAGATGAGCCAAGTGCCAACAATGAATGACTAGACCCTCCAGCATGCTGACTAGCATTGATGGCTTCACCACTTGGTGCAATAACCTGCTCAACCTTATCCTCTTCTATATGTACATTTTTTTTGTTGGAGGTTCAATATCCTCAACCTATTTATTGTCCATATCCACATCAATAACCTCTACATCTGGAATGTTCTATTCTAGTGTATCCTTCTTATCATGCACAACTAAAATGTTATCTACCGGCTTCTCTATATTATGTATAGGTGATACTGCCAGAGGAATATCCTCTATTAGGTTCTGTTCCAAAATTGGTGAGTCCAAACCTAATATACCTTTCCCCTTACCATCAACTAAGATGTCTTGAATACCACACTTAGGACACAATTCTGGTGGAGTAAAGAAATCAAGTTTATCTATAAAGAATTTTACCCATGCCTCGTGTGTCTCCTTAACTATTTAATTTAATCTACCTACCATGATACTCACATGTCGATGTTTGCTCTCGAAAATTATTTTATTTACATATTCTAGACATTTATGCATCTCCTCATTAGTTATAGCACCACAAATAGTAAATAACTCCTGCATCTTTATATATTTATCCTCTTCAATTGCAGACAATCTCGTAGCATCTAGCTTATTTTACAAATCTCCTGGTATTTGATTTTTAATCAGAATTAATCCTTTCTTATATATATCTAAGTATAACAAAATTGCTTCCTTAATCTCCATTTGTTCTTTTTCATCCATATGTACATAGTAATGCTGGCTATTGCTCAAAATCCCATCTTTAGTTATTTGATCAATCAATTCAGCAACTAAGAGAAAAGGAATGACTTCAATACTCTTACCAGATTTGAGAACTATATCTATATCTGATTTCCTCTTCTTGTTGGGAGTAGAAGTAGGCTCCTTAACCGGTTTCCTCTTTTTTGTGGGTTTCCTCTCCTTCAAAATTTTATTTGGGGCTATTGGAGGGGTGACCTTTACTTTCTATTTCTTTCCTTCCTCAGGCTCCTTCCTTTGTATCCTGATGTATGTCTAGGGAATATTTGGGGGCACAACATCAATATCAGAACTAGATTCAATAGGGGTAATATAAGTTTCCGGTTTATTTCTCTTCAATACACCCTTGCCAGTTGTTGTTGTTGCTGAAGTTTGAATTGCAGTCGGAGATGACCCTTTTGCTAGTCCAATGGTTTGTTTGATTTTAGAAGACATTTTCTCCATAGCTTCCCCAACCTTCTTGTTTTTTCCTTCCCTTCTCTTCTTGCTAAAATCTATCTGAACTTCGGATTCCTTTTTCTTTTTTGTCCCAATGGTTTTCTCTGCTTCATCAACCAGGGCATCAATAAGAGTCTTGGCATACAAGTCCAAGATCTCAACATCAACCTCATAGCCCATCTCAGTGTTCAAAAACTTTCATGGTTGCATTGACTCCATCAATGTTTCATCCTTCTTCACCATAAATAAGATGTTTTGTAACCGATGATCATGCTTGCAAATTGAACAACTTTGTCTCTGATAGTGCTTATCCTCATTGACCAGTTGTCAAAAGTTGCACCAGTTAACTTCTCCACCTCATTGCTAGATATTTTCTTCTTTCTGGGAGTCTGACTAGTCTAGGGAAAATTGATGATTGAACAAATACCCTCCTTGGTGATTTTGTAGGGTCAGTCTAGCCACATGAACTCCCCATGGACATGACTCAGCACATACCGGATCATTTCATCTTCAAATTTTGCCATCTCCAAAATGTCCATGAAATCCTAATCCTTCAAAATTTGGAATTAAGGTTTCATCGATCCCTTCCTATCTAATAGATTTGTCATGTATATTGATTTGATTTCTGCAGAACATAAATCCTCTAGAGTGCAGTGGAAATATACATGAACATCTTCAATATACAAAACTTCGTCTCGAACCCTAGAAAACACGTTGACTAAATCATTGACCTTGGCAATCTGAGGGCACTGCTTGAAAACCGGGTGTAGACAATCCTTGATGTCAACAAAAAGAGGGGTAGCTCAACCTACCAGAGTGGGAGCTGATCCAAAAGCCAATGCAAACAAAAGATAGCATGGAAACTGATAAAATACCTCACACCCTTCACTGGTGAAAGCTCTTGAAAATCCACACTAAATGCACTGGAATTCGCTTGAAAATTCTCTTGATTGCCTTGAATCACCTTAAACTTGCTCTACTTTTCTCTAAATGTTGTGTGATCAGGAATAAACCAACATTTTCCTTTTATTCTACGAAAACCCTAATTTCACATTGACATAAATGTATGTCGGCCTATCATATTGGATTCAAAATCCATAATCTCAGTACCGGAAAACCTTCAGACTAACTTCTCAAGATCTAAAACAAGATTTCAAACTGCTGCCAGGGGTAATGCAAGATCTATCATTAACTTGCCTCCCCCTAAGGCTAATGCCTTAGTTACCAGATGAGTTTCTTATCGGTGCAATAACATTCTGCTTTACAAGTTGAGTAACTGCATTGTTTGTCTCTATTGGTTGATCTTCAGATTTCCTAACTCATTTCTTCTCATTCTCCTTTCGAATATCATCAATATTTTGTTTTTCTTTCTCATCATTTCCTACTGGATTGTTCTTGCTTCTGCAGAATTTAGCAATATGTCCTATTTTGTTGCATGCATAGAAAGTGACATTATTTTTCTAAATTTCTTTACAGTATCCTTGATCATTCCTTGACCTGCATTGATTACCCATATGTCCAAACTTTCCACATGCATGACATTTCACATTCATTCTACAATCTTTTGTCCTATGACCATACTTTTTACAATTTGAACACTGACCAAGAACTACATTATTATCCTGATTTGCTCTATTTTTGCAATGTCTTTCTATATGACCAAATTTAGTTCAAACAAAACATCTACCATTGAATTTATGTACATTGGGTTTCCTTACCGATGAATTTTGGTTGTGTTTGAAAGGTGGATTCTCCTTCTGATCAATTGCTTCAACTTCATTTTTAGTACCAGAGCTTTCTCAATGCTCAAATCTAAGACCTCTAGTGTCTCCCTTGTGCCTTTGATCCTTCAATAGCTCATTAAGCTTTGCAGAACTGTCATTAAACGTGTCTTTGTATTCATTTGCAATATCCAAATCTCCCCTTAGGAATTTTATCAAGCTTTCCAACTCTTGCTCATTATTCTGGGATTGCACCAGCTCAGTTCTCAACATATCATTCTCATGAGCCAGCCTAATGCATTCCTTAGATCTATCTTTCAGATATTTACCAAGCTTTTCTACATTCTTCTTCCGGTCTTCAATCATCTTAGACATACTCATAGTTAGGGCTTTCATTTGATTCTTTATGACAATATTCTCTCAACTTAGCTTCTAACATTGTTCTTCAAGGGAATTCTTTTCTTCACCATCTCCATTTTGTAAAAGTTCCTTCCTTCTATCTTGAGAAGATGACAACCTCTCATGTAGGATAAGAATGAATTCCTTTGTAGAGTTCAACTCATATTGCAACTTCAAGTTCTTCATCCTTTCAACATCATAGTATTCAAGTGCTACTTCAAGTTGTTTCTCCATACCTATGTCCATGGATTCCAGATTCAGGATCTTCCTTAAGCTATTAGACTTACTCCAAGGTACCAGGCCCTATTACCAATTGTTGAAATCCAAGAACACTGAGAGGAAGGGGTGAATCATTGTTCTACCAATGAGATCAATTTTAACCTTATTAACAAAGTATTTCAGTAATTGGTAACCATAAAAGAATATAATAGTAAGTAGAAATGAAGTGACCACAATAACATACACCATAACACAAATATTTATACATGGTAAACCTTAAAGAGGAAAAACCACAGTGGGATTGGTGACCCACAATATCTATCCACTAGCCAAATGAATAAATATTACAATAGGGGCCTGCACATGCAGGAAGGTCAACAACCTAGAGCACATTTCTCATCACAAAAGGAGCCTCACTAACTACAAACAACAAATATGGAGTTGCAAACAAAATTTTGAACTCATAGAATGCATCTAATATGCTGGATGAGTTCCGATTCAAGCATTTTCTGTACTGGTTCTCATTGTGTCCTCCCTTACAATTAAATTACTTCACATCCCAAACCTCTAAACCAATAATCAAGACTGGCTATAGAATACTATATTTGCATTCAGTCGATGAACATCACTCGCACAATATGATATCACTATATATCACATCTATTTGTATGTTTTTAAAATAACCTAACCCGATCAACTTAAATACCCTTCCCAATCAAAAACATAACTACCTTATGTCGGCTTACAATGATATTAAAATTTTTTTACATGTCGGTCTAGAAAAAAATAAATACATTAAACTTTGTGACCGATGCCGCTAATTGTTGCCACGTAAACCTGCCAAATCAATCTCCTCTGTCGGCCTCATATACCGATTCCTAGCTTGCCGGTTTTTCCTGAATGTCGGTTGTCAAATCATGAATACCAATGAGTACCGGTTAAGTGTCCAACCTAGAATGATGTGTGTTGCCATCAATGACAACACAAGTAAACTAGATGAGTGTCAATTGCCAACATTGACATCCTAGTACACGACATGACCCCTTAGGACAATATGATGTCCTAATGGGTTATATGGTGTCCTAAGGGGTCATATGGTTTTCTAACACATGTGTGGCCCCTTAGGACTCCATATGACCCCTAAGGTCACCATATGACACCTTAGGACACCATATGATGTCCTAATGGGCCATATGGTGTACTAAGGGGTGACATGGTGTTCTAACAAATGTGTGGCCCCTTATAACCCCATATGACCCCTTAGGACATCATATAACCCCTTAGAACACAATGTGACCCTTTAGGGACAATATGATGTCATTAGGGGTCATATTGTGTCATGGGAGGTCATATAATGTCCTAAGAGGTCATATGGTGTCGTTAGGGATCATATGGTGTCCTAAGGGGTCATATTGTATTATTAAGGGTCATATGGCACCCTAAGGGGCCACATATGTTTTAGAACACCATATAACCTCTGAGGACATCATATTTTTGTAAGGGGCCATAGGGTGTCATAAGGGGTCATAAGGTGTCCTATGGGGTCATGTTGTGTACTCAGATGTTAAAAGGGGTCATATGGTATCCTAAGGAGTCATATGGTGTCCTAAGGGATCATATGGTGTTCTGAAGGGTCATATAGTGTCCTAAGGTGTCATATGGTGCCTTGAGGGGTCACACTTGTGTTAGAATACTATATGATGCCTTAGGACATCATATTGTCCTAATGGTTAATATGATGTTTTAAAGAGTCACATGTTGTCCTAAGGGGTCATATGGTATCGTTAGGGGTCTTATGGTGTCCTTAGGAGTCATATGGGGTCCTAAGGTGCCAAACATGTGTTATAACACCATATGACCCCTTTAGACACCATATTACCCCTTATGACATCACATTGTCCTAAAGGGTCACACGGTGTGCTAAGGGATGATGTCTCAAGGGGTCATATGGTGTCTAAAGGGGTCATATGGTGTCTTAAGGGGTCATGTCATGTACTAGAATGTTAAAGTGGGTCATATGGTGTCCTAAGGGGCCATATAGTTACCTAGGGGGTCATATGGTTTCTTGAGGGGTCATATAGTGTCCAAAGGGGTCATATGGTGTTGTTAGGGGTCATATTGTGTCCTAAGGGGTCATATGGTGTCGTTAGGGGTCATATTAATGGAGGACATGTGTTAGAACACCATATGACCCCTTAGGACACCATATGACCCATGAGGACATTATATGGTTCTAAGGGGTCATACGTTGTCCTAAAGGGTCATATGGGGTCCTAAGAGGCCACACATGTGTTAGAACACCATATGACCCCTTAGGGTGTCATATGGTGTCCTTTGGGCTCATATGGTGTCTTAAGGGGTCATGTTGTGCATAACATGATGTTAAAAAGGGTCATATGGTGTCTTGAGGGGTCATATGGGGTCCTAAGGGGCCACACATGTGTTATAATACCATATGACCCCTTAAGACACCCTATGACTCCTTACAATATCATATTGACCTAAGGGGTCATATGGTGTCCTAAGGGGTCATGTCATATGTACCAAGATGATAAAAAGGGTCATATGGTGTCTTGAGGGGTCATATGAGGTCCTAAGGGGCCACAAATGTGTTAGAACACCATATGACCCCTTAGGAAACAATATGACCCTTTAGGACATCATATTATCCTAAGAGATCATATGGTGTTCTAAGGGGTCATGTCATGTACTAGGATGTTAAAAGAGGTCATATGGTGTCCTAAGGGGTAAGTAGAGAGGTGGAGGGATGTATGAATAGAGAGAAAGGAAGAGAGAGAGGAAGAGGGGAGATAGTGATAAGTGTAGAGGGGGGAATATATAAAGAGAGGTGGAGAGGGAAGGAGATAGAGGTAGGTGAGATATACAAAAGTGGAGGGGAGAGTTGGAGTGAGGGAGAGAAGGAGAGGTATTCAAAGAGAGGGAGGGGAGGAGAGGTAATATTTACTCCACCTCTCTATCAAATACTCATCTATCTATACTCTCTATCTCACCTCTCCCTTTATGTATTTATCTCTTCTCTCTCTATGGGTATCTATCTTCCTTCCTATTCTCTTTATCTCCCCTCTCCCTCTCTCTACCTACATCTCTTTTCATCCCTATCTACTTTTATCTCCCCTAATTATCTACATTCTTCCCTCCATTCCACTGTTTATCTCACCTCTCTCTCTCTCCCTCTCTTGAGCTCTCCCTTTATCTCTCTCCCCCTATAGTACCCCTGCCCTAATCAAATTCCAATCTCGGTTTGACCTTGGTTAGTTTATCATGTTATAATATTATAGTCAGATGTTTTAATTATGGTGTGTACCTGGTAATGTGGTTTTCACATCAAATCTTATGTAAGTTTATTTTTTCTCCTAATTCTTGTTATTAATCTCAAGCTAACACTTTCATTATATATATATATATGTATGCATGTATGACTCTTGGTTGCAAGATATTGGAGGTACGATGCCACATGGGTGTGAGGTTTGCCTCCACTTGGATTTTCATGTTTGAGTGTACCTCTTTGGTCCTTATAGAATTGGATTAGGTGGTCGTAAAACCCTCATTTGACCCTAGTCATGCTCAAGTGAGCGTCGTCAATTGTCCATCAGTATCCCCTTTGGTAGGGTATGCAGGTTGTTTGTTTGTTTGGCTTTCTTGGGTTGCGTGTTTTGTGTGTGGTTAAATTGATTATTTAATCCATAGTATTTAATTTGATTAAATGTGTGTTTACGCATTGTAATTAAGGGACTAAATAAAATAGGTTCCCTTTATGTGATAGATTGTTAATTAGAATTACTCAAATCCTGTTTATAGCAAGTCCGATTTAAATGGTTAATTTTAATGATGAATATTTTTCAGTTTATACTTTTGGAAAGGAAAGATTAAATTTATTGGAAATAGAATTAATGTAATCTCTTTGGCATTTTGGAAATAGAAAGGTTAATTTCAATTATTTGAGAGAATCAATTTTAATTAGAAAAGCAAGTTTAATATATATTTGTTATAATTTGAAAGAATTTTTATTATTTTTATTTTAAAAATATATTTTAAATTTGATGGGATTTTTGGTCAAAACTTTTCCCATTTAACCTAGGTTTTGGAAAAATATGAGGGACGATTATTTTGGAGAGTTATATTTTTGGATGGAAATATTTGAGGAAGAATTTGGGGGCATTTTGTGGAAGGAGTTTGGGTATTTTACAGGTAAGGTTGGCATTTTGGTTAACCATTTGTTTTTGTTGAAATTTGTCTGAATTTAAAGGAGCTTCCTGTGTGTGTGTGTGTGGCTGCCTTTTTCTTTTAGAAAATTCCTTCATTTTGGATATGATTTGAGAAAGTAATTTAGTAGTGAATCCTTTGTTTCATGGATGCAAATCCATTTCTTCATTTTGAGAAAGAAATGATGTGCTTAAAAATGATTGGATCCATTCTCTATTTTGTCTCAAAAAATTTATGAGTCTATATATGTGTAAATCTCTTTTGAAATTCTAGAAAATGTCCCCCGAGTTTCTTCTCAGAAAAATTTCTAAATATTGGTTTCATGTTTAAAATGATAATATTTTGTTTTTGTTTGGGTCTATGAATACCCAGAGATTGGGTATTGTTTTTTTTTAGTTTTTATAAATTTTAAAAAAATATTATAAACAACGATTTTATTTTTTAATTGGGGGCTTTGGGGGAGGAAACCACGACCTCGACCCATGACTGGGGAGAGTCATGGCTTCCCCAAGCCATGGGAAAGCCATGGCGTGGAGACCATGACATGGTCTCCACACAGTCGTGGTTGTGGGGAGACCATGTCATGGTCCCCACAACCCCTTCCAAAAGGGAGTGGTTCCCATGTGGTGGGGCTCATGGGTATCTCAAGGGGGGGCTTTAAAAATTATTAAGTTTTTTTTTATTTGTTAAAAAAAGTTTTTAATTTTATTTTATTGAAAATGTTGAAAATAGTTTTATTTATTTATTATTATTATTATTAAGTATTATTTAGTATATATTTTATTTAATTGAGATTAATATATATATTAATTAATACTTAATTTATAAATTTTAGTATTAATTATTAATTATTTATATTGTATTAATTGTGGGTTAATAAATACATATTAATTAATATTTAATTTTGGTATTTTTCTATATGTATGCAAGGAAGTGTCGGTTTACTTGGGAAATGACTATCAATATTACTTCCTTTTTAATGTATATTTCCATTTTTGGAAAGTATGTATTTGTGTTGCAAGAGATGAGATTAGATTATTGCATTTGACCAAGGATGAAAACGATGTTTTATTTTTTTAAATGAATATCATATTTTTATGCGATTAATGAATAATTGATTTTATACCATTGTGTATATTGAATACATTATAATTATTATCATGTGAATTGGGTTTGAAAACTCACGATGAAGTATTTAAATTATTGTATGATGCAATTGAACTTTAGTGAGCTAGTAAACTATGAACGACCTGTACCTAGACAAGGTAGAAAAACTTCAATCAAATCCTTTAGAAAACTGGATCGATTGTTGTGTGTAATCAATAGGAAAGAAGATTGTCTTTCCCAGTCTATGCCTATGCATGTTTAATTTTCTATATTTGCATTTTCTTAAGAAATGGAAAGTCTTTGATTTTGTTTTGTTGGACACCATCATATGATTGATTTGGGTACCTTCTTATGTCCTGGATCTCGAGTTTTGTCTATTTTCATGTGATGGTGTTGTATTTGGTCATGTCCTTTATGTGGGTGTTTATTGTTGGTTTGTGGTTGACCATAGCTGGTCAGGTCTCTAGTTAGAGTACCGTCAGTCAGTGCACCTCATATGAAATCTTGTTTGACCAAGTGGGTATTCCTACCGTATTGAACTCTGTTTTCTTGACCTTGTGTATTCCTTGGTTTAGGAATTTGTTTGAGTATAGTCTAGTGTCATTTGGGAAAGTGGCTTTCGATTGGGGGTTGTGCCCAAAGTGGTTGCTGGGTAACCCATCGAAAGTGTGTCTATATAAGTGATAACCTAATAGCATATTAGAGAGTTATTTAATGAATCACTAAGTAAGTTAATTGTGCCTCACATATGGGATGAGTGCTAGTACAGACTCGACATGCAGTGAGAAGGCCTAAAATGGAAAACCATCAACCTTGTCTTCACAAAAGGATGTGTGGGTCCACATGAGGCTTGGATTGGCTGGAGGTTCGGAATAGGTTGCCAAGGTAACCCAGTGGATGGGGCTGGAACCTATGAAGACCTGCCATGGTAGCCATACCAAGTTATGTGATGACATTTGTCCCTTATGTTCGCTAGTGTGTTATTGTGTTGTCTTGATAGGAGCATTGTTGTGGAGTCGTCCTGATGTTTATGCCCTCATGAGAACCTGATATCATGGTAGACCATGGGTTGTGAAGATTTAGTTTCGTGAATGCTCCAGTTGATCTTTTGTTATTGCTTCTTATTACGTTCAGTTGGATCCTTTCCTATTCAGGGATCATTCATGTATTTATTGGACCGATGTGGTCGTATGCATTATTGGTTATGTTCACCTTGATGGCAAGATTGCTAATGATGTGAACCTTATGTATTCTTCATTATTTTTAATTCTCAGAGGGGTCTTGCAGTTGAGCAAACCCGGAGATGTAGCCCACTAGGGGTGAACTCTGATATCGTTTGAGTGTTATGTGATGTTTATGTTCTTATGTTTCCTTTTTAGTTTATCATGTATGGATGGCATTATGTTAGAATGTATAAAGTGGATTAGAGGAATTTAATCTTAAATGCATGTATGTAGTCATCTTATTAAATGTAGTAATTTGGATCATGAAATAATGTAGGTTTCAATAATGGAATGTATTCAGTTATTGTTAATGCAATTAAGTATGCATGGAAATTATTCCTTAGTTTGTGATGAAATTAAAGTAGGTTGTGAAATTAGATGCATAACTTATGTTTTAATGAAAATTTTGAACGTAATGTATGGTTAAATTTTACTGGATAAACTTAATCATGTTATCTATACTTTTAACCTCAATGGAGGAACCTTATCATGTTATCTATATTTTTAATTTACCAAAAGAATTTACCCTTGATCAAAGTATTATCATGTCATTAAGTTAATCAACTTAATTGCATTAAATGGCATGAGTTGAGTTAAGTGATGAATTAAGTAATCACGTATGGAAACTCTTTAGGTGTTATTTGAGTCTTCCGCTGTATATTCTAAAATTATGATATCTCATTGTATCATTGTGTTGTGTTTAAATTAAAAAATAAATAAAAATTATTTACACTCTATTTTTGTGTTTTACCTTAATCGCTTTGGGATTTCCTGGCAGGCATTACACCCTCCCTCCTTCCATCTCCATACTCTCTCTCTAGATACTTATCTCTACCTACCTAATACCTCTACTTCTCTCCCTCACTCTACATATCCCCTCCACTTTTCACCTATCTCTATCTCTCTCCTTCCCTCTCTCAACTTATCACCATCTCCCATCTCTCTCTCTCTCTCTCTCTCTCTCTCTCTCTCTCTCTCTCTCTCTCTCTCTCTCTCTCTCTCTCTCTCTCTCTCTCTCTCTCTCTCTCTCTCTCTCTCTTTCTCCATATATATCTCCCTCACTACAATACCGATATTTCTATCTTTTCTTCTATCTCCCAAACCTTCCCTTACCACTTCTATCAAGATCACTCTCTCCCCACTCTCTCTCTCTCTATTACCTTTTTATCAACCTACATCTTTCTCTCCCTCCCTACCTATATCTCTACCTCTCTCTCTCTTTTCATTTCTCTCTACTTTTCTATATCTACCTACCTTTCCCCCCCCCCCAACCATAAAATATTTATCTAAATACCTAGATAGATAGATAGAGAGAGGTGCAAAGAGAAGGAGAGAGATATAGAGAGTTTAGATAGATAGAAGTGGAGGTGATATTTAGAGAGAGAGAGAGAGAGTAGTATGAAGGGAAGGAGGAAGAGAGTTAGGGAAGTTAAAATTAGTGAGGAATGAAAAGATAGGTAGGTAGAGAGAAAGGGAGGGAAGATAATGAATGTGAGATAAAGAAAAATAGATAGGGAAGGAAGGAGGGAGGAAGCGAGAAAGACAAAAGTAGAGAGAAAGATTTATGAAGATGAATATATCTAGGGAGTAAGGGAATAAGAGGTATGTAGAGAGAGAGAGGTAAAGACATAGCATGGGAGGGTAGGAGAGAGAGAGAGAGAGAGAGAGAGAGAGATAGATTTGGGGAGGGGGATAGGGAGGTGTCACATATTTAGAGAACAAAAGGGAGATATAAAGAAGGGCGAGAGAAATAGGTTTAAATCTTGGAGGATAGGAGAGAGTGAGATAGAGAGATGGGGGAGAGAAGGGGAGTGGGGGATTGATAAGTCTAGACAGAGAGAGAGAGAGAGTTTAGTGATTATTGAAATTATAAGATCTAAAGCTTGGGGAGAGAGGAGAGAGTGAGATTGAGAGAGGTGAAGGGAGGATGAGAGAGATAGGAAAATAGATAGGTCTAGAGCTTAGGGGAGACAAAGAGCGTTAGATAGAGAGATAGCAAGTGAATGATGATACAAGCCCATTGATTAGTGAAATTTGACTATTAAAAAAATTATAAGATCTCCCAAAATGTAGAATCTACATTATGACTCCTAGAGATCTGAAAATATAAATTATACTTAAATGTTATATTTTATGTATATATCTTGCTGAAAAAACTTTGGGAATGTTAAATGAATTGCATACAAGTGAATATTACTAATCTAACTTTATGTAAGCAAAACATGTACATTTTTTTCTTACTAAACATAACACATACACATTTTGTATTTCCAAAAACCCATACGTGTTTTAAATTTTTAAAAACGTGAATGCGTTTTGGCTTGGATTTAGGCTCAGTTATACGAGCCTTAATCTGAACTAGTTATTTAAATTTAAAAATAACTCATTCGCATTTGTAGTTTTTAGACATTTTTTTTGGAGGGTGTTCACTTTTTTTCACACCATCTTGGTGCACTTACCCAACAAGAACCAAACAATTCCTTAGCTACATCCACAATATCCTCTCCCGCAATGTTCCAGAACATCTAGAAAAAAACCATTGGAAACCCATCCAGTCCCAAGACTTTATTTCCTTTAAAAGAGAACATTGCCTCCCTGACCTCTTCCATAGAAGGTATTTTAATAAGCTCCTTAATCATCACTTGGGATAAACTTGATGGAATATCTTTGAGAATCTCCTCCTACGTCACTAAATCTAGCAGGCCATCATCTGCCAAAAGGGAAGAAAAGCAATGAACAACTTCTTGGCACATCTCCTCGTGTTTGTCGACCCAATTATAATTGATGGATATCCTCTTAATTATATTGGAGGCCCTGTGTTTTAGAGTAGTCATACAAATTAACTTAGTACATTTATCCCCACTTTTGTGCCAAATAGCTCTAGATCTCTGTTAAAAATATTCCTCTTCTTTAGAGATGATGTCATGAAGTTTCATGAGGATTTAAAATTCTCTATCCATAATATGGGGATTGTAACCATTATTTTCAATCTACTATTGGATATCATTAAGCTCCCCTTTCAAACAATCTTTCATCTAAAAAATATTTCCAAAGGACGATTTGTTCCATTTTTGGATATTAACCTTGACATTGGCCAATTTTTTGGCCACTCTATACATTGTCATACCCTGGATATTAATACCCCACCATTCAATAATTTTATCATACATCTCTATATTTTGGGTCCATGTTTTCTCAAATCTAAAGGGAAAAGCCTTTCTTCTACTCAGGGGGACAATCCTCAAAGCAATCAAAAAGTGGTCAAAACCGATCCTGGATAAAGAGGAAAGATTGCAAGAGAAGTCCCTCAACTAATCTTGCAAAAGAAGACCATGGTCCAGTCTAACTTGGATAAGCTCCACACCACTACATCTATTGGACAAAGTAAAATTAGATCCATTGAGATCTAGATCAAGTAGCCCCAAAGAATTATTCATATCTGACAAGTCTTGTTTACTATCCTCAGAGATCGAAGCCCCTCCCATCTTTTCCAAATTAGAGATTGAGGTGTTAAAAATCCCCATCAAGATCCACTTCTCATTAGGAAAGATCTGTCTAGAATTCACCAAAGAAGCCCATAGAGACTTTCTAGCATTTTTACTATTAGGAGCATAAATATTGGAAATGATCTAAGAAGAGTCATCCAATATATTAGTAAATTTGGTAGCAATATTATTAGGACTATTTACAATAGTCACACCTTGAATCAATCTGGGGTTATAGAAAGAAGCGATGCCACCTGAAGCACCATCTACATCACAATAGTGAACACCATATTCCTTAAAGACCGCTAGCTTTATTTTTAAAACTTTTTTAGACATCTTAGTTTCCTACACAAGATAAATCTTAGGTTTATGATCCCTCACCAAGTTAGAGAGGAGATCATGCTTATGGGAGTAGTTAAGCCCCCTTATATTCTAAGATATGATCTTTATTTAGCAGATGGAGGGGAACCAATCCCCATGTCCTGAACAATTCTTTGGGAGCCATTAGCAATCTCAGCTATGCTTTGCTTATCCCTGTTGAAAAGATTTGGGGATCTTCCCACTCCTCCCATTTCTGAGTTGCAATCCTCTCTTTGTCTATTCATGGTCTTAACTCCAACTGAACCTGAAGTCAAAAAATTTCCCGAAGGGGAGGGGGAACTACGCTGATGGTTTTGGGATTTGACTAGAATAAAAGAGTTTGAGTCCTCAGGCCCCAGGTCAATATCCAAATTTGAGATGTTTGGGGATTTAGGTTGTAAAGCCTTAGAGGTAACATTCTCCATCTGCCCACCTGCAACTTGTTGATTTTATGAAGTATTACCCACATCTACAACCAGCTGGAGAGCCTTCTATCCTAAATTGGATGAAGCAAGGACACCCAAAGCCTGAATATCATCCTTATCTTGGAAAGATGGACATGATACCTCCACTTGAACAGGGGTACCATTAGAAACCAAGTGTGCACTACGCCCATCTTGTGGAGCAAACCCAACTAAAGGTAAAGCATGATTAGTATCAATAGACACCTCCTTGAATGGTTGACCATCGTGAACCTGAGGAATGGACTTCTTCGCCTCTTGATACCACTCTACATCAGGTTACCAGTTTTTTCCCAAGAAGGGTCTGACTAGGAAATTTTCTTTCTCTAGACTCTTTTCGAAGGAGGTTTCTTTAGGCAATCCCTAGCCCAATACCCCACCTTCTTGCAGTGGAAGAAGGCAAACATAATGGATTCATATTCCAATTTCTAGACCCATTTCCCCAACTTTGAATTAGATGTGATTTCTAGGGGAAGGTCCACCAACTATTTAATATTCACATAGATCCTAGCATACACTAATCTCCTTTTAGCCACAGTCATGGGATTCATGGATATAAGGTCACCAAAATAAGCAACCAAATTAGTGAATATTTCCTCATCCCAATATTCCAAGGGGAGGCCAGGAAGACGAACCAAAATGAGGGCCTCATTAAATTCCTAGTCCCTGGGGTTAAAACTAGGTTCATATTTTTTCAACGCCAAGGAGGATTTGGCCAACATCCAAGGTCCCCCAGATAGAAAAAAATTCAAATCTTCATCACAGATGAAGGACAAGGAAAAGAAGCCATTAGCCATATCAACCACTTCAATTTGGCATTTTCCTTTCCATTTATGCACAACCCAAGATCATACGGTTTCAATATTAGGGTGAGGTCCCCCAAATTTCCCAACTAGAACAAAGGCCATGTTGGCCATGGTTTTATCCATAATGCAGGACTCCAATATCAAAATAGAGACAATACTAGAAATAGGGTCTGCACTATGGGAAACTGGAGAGATTGACTTACCTTTTAGATGTGTACCAAAAAGAGCAGACCACTTCTTGTTACAATCAAAAGTTGAAGAGGAGGCCAACTTGTTGACAGATTTCCAGAGACCCTCGGAAGAACACGATACATAAAGTCTGTCAGACGATGTTGTAACACATTGGAACTCAAAGAGTTCCAGCATCCCATACAACACTTTCACCTTCATCAAATTTCTCATCTGCATCCTCATCCCCCGTGAGAGTCTCTAAGATTCCTCTATCATTTCTGCCATTTCTTCTCCTTCTTGCCTACTACAAATTTGAATTCACCCTACCTCTCAGTTGCCCAGATATTCAACAATTGGTATCATAGCTTTGGTTCCTTAGAGAAGAGCTTAACCACTTGAGGTAGATCCTAATCTGATGACACGTAAGTTGACTATTCCTATCTTTGAAGGATCTGACTATAGTTTCTAGAAAGTGAAGATGAGAGGTTACCTAATATCTTTGGGATACAATACTTGGAAAGCAATGAAAACTAAGTATGTTCAACTAGAAAATGGTCTTACCACTCTAGAAAAGATTTAAGTTTATGAAGAGAATGAAAAGGTAAGGTATGCTATCTTTAGTGCTTTATCAAAGACTAAATTGACAAAGGTTATTTCATTAAATACTACTTATGAGGTTTGGGAAAAGTTGAGAGATATCTATGAAAGAAATGATGGAGTTAAACTACCAAAGAAGCTAACAACCAAGCACATATATGAGAAATTGAAAATGAAAGAAGGAGAAGACATAACTATCTACTTTCAAAAGGTTGATAGTGTGGTAAATGAAATTAGAGAACTTGGCAAACACCTTGAGAGATGAAGACATAATTGAGAAAATTATGATATCCCTATCGGAAAGCTACAGTGACAAGATCTCTACTATTGAAGAAACCTATGATCCATAGAAGTTTACTAGAGAACAAATGCAAGGTACATTATCTACATTTGAGATAAGCAAGTTTGGAAAAGACAAAGCTAAGACTGAATCTACCTTTAAAGCCTTTGAGAAAGATCTAGAAGATGAATGTTCAGATAAGATGGAAGAAAACTTTGTGAGGAAACTAAACAAAGGAACCAACAAATACAAAGGTATGTTACCCCTTAAATGATTTAGATGTGGAAATATTGGTTACATTTCTACTAGGTGTTTGGAAAAAGGTTCAAGATGAAATACTAGAGAAGGTAAAGGAAAATTTAATAAGAGAGCCTATTATGTCAAAGTTGATGCTAGTATTTTAGATGATGAATCAGATTATGAAGATGGTGATTATCTGTTTTTGGTAGAAAAAGATGTACCTAAAATTGATATTCCTAAAACTATTGCTACTGCTTTACATGTTAGAAGAGATAAAGATGAATGTTTGATTGATAGTGGATGTTCAAATCATATGGCTGGTGATAAAAGTAAATTTTTAAAACTTGAAAAATTATGATAGAGGTTCTGTTAGGTTTGGAGATGATCAAACAACATAGATTGTGGGAATTGATTCTATTTATTTTGACGGAAAGCATAATGGTGATAATGTTTACTATGTGAAGGGTTTGCATCATAATCTTTTCAGTGTTGGAAAAATTTGCAAAAATGGTTACAATGTTGTTTTTTAGGATGCTGGTTGTGAGATCTGGAAGGGATCTGGAATTGTTATTGTAGTAGGGAAAAGGACTAGTGGAAACATGTAGCTACTAGAAGAAGCTACAAAGATTTTTTTGTTATCTCGGATCAATGACAACTGGCTTTGGCACCAGAGGATGTGTCATATCAATTTTGACAACTTGATGAAGATAAGCTCATCATGTGCACTAAGATATTTGCCCAGGATGACCAAACGAGATAACAACATTTGCAGAGAATGTCAAGTTGGAAAGAAGATGAAAGGAACATACAGAGGAAATGAGAATCCATCCACCAGATTATTGGATTTAGTGCACATAGACCTATGTGGTCCTACCAAAACAAGGAGTATACAAGGTGAGAAGTGTTTCATGTTTTTGATTGATGATTATTCTAGAATGTCATTGGTTGCATTTCTAAGAGAGAAGTCACAAGCATTAGAAAAATTCAAGATATTCAAAGCTAAAGTAGAAAATGAAGTTGACAAAAATATTAAGTGTTTGAGGTATGACATAGGAGGAGAATTTACCTCTGATGAGTTTAATAATTTTTCTGAGGAACATGGTATTAGAAGACAATTGTTTTCCCCTAGGACCCCTCAGCAAAATGGTGTAGTGAAAAGGATGAACTGAAGTATACAAGAGGAAACCAGAACAATGATCAAAGGAGAAGAACTCCCAAAAGTCTATTGGAGAGAAGCAATTCATACTGTACTCTACACTCTTAACCTAATTTTATACCAAAAAAGACATGGAAAGATATCATATGAACTATGGCTAGGTATAACTCCAGTATTAAAATATTTCAAGGTATTTGGAAGCAAGTACTATATCCAGAGAGATGAAAATAATCTTTTAAATTTTGACAGGAGAGAAAATGAAGGAATATTCCTAGGATATTAGACAAGGAACAAGGCATACTAGTGTTTAAATAAAAGGATGAACAAGATTGTGGAAAGTGCAAATATGAAGGTTGATGAAGATACTTCTAAAGAGTCTAATGAATCAAATGACAGAAAAAGGGAAGAGAAAATCAGACAAGGAGAAGAAGAAAAAGAAGCTTAGGAAGCTTCTACATCTAGATGTAAAACCCCAAGATATATCTAAAAGAACCATTTAGAAAATCAACTTTTTGGAGATAAGAACAAAGGAATCATCACTAGAAGCAAAGTACCTCAAGAACAAGTTCTGTTATGTTTACTATAAGAGACTAAAGTAAAAATAGTATAAGAAGCTTGAAATGATCAAAATTGGATAAAGGAAATGAGAGAAGAGTTGGATCAAATTAAGAAGAATCGAACATGGGAATTATCTCACAAATCGACATATAAGAATGTGATTGGAACAAAATGGTTATTCTGGAACAAGATGGATGAAGATGGAAAAGTTGTGAGAAATAAAGCAAGGTTGGTTTGTAAAGGTTATACACATATGAAAGGCATTGATTTTGAGGAGACATATGCCCTGGTTGCTCAGATGGAGGCAATCAAGATGTTTCTTGTCTTTGTAGCTTTTAGGGATTTCAAGGTTTATCAGATTTCTAAAAGAAGAAGTTTACATTAAACAACCAAAAGGATTTAAGCTAAAAGATGATCTGAACATCGTTGCAGATTGAAGAAGGCCCTGTATGGATTAAAACAAGCTCCTAGATCTTGGTATGGAAGGCTAGATAAGTATTTGATTAATCAAGGCTTTTACAAGGGATCGACTGACAATAATTTATGCTTCAAAACTAATTCAAGTAAAATCTTAATTTTTGTAGTGTACGTTGATGACATAATATTTGGAGGAAATGAAGGGATGTGCAAGAAATTTTCTAATGAAATGAAGAAGGAAATTGAGATGTCCATGATTGGTGAGTTAAATTTATTTCTTGGTTTGGAAGTAAATTAGATAGATAAAAGAATTTTCATTTCTCAAACTAAATACATTAAGGAATTGTTGAAGAAGTTTGGGTTGGAGAACTCCAAACCGATGTGTACATCTATGACCACCGGATGCAAGTTGACAAAAGATGATAAGTCTCCTAAAGAATATGCAACTCAATATAAATCAATGATTGGAGGACTATTATATTTTACTACTACTAGACCGAATATCATGTATCCAGTTTGTTTGGTGGCCAGATTTTAGTAGGAACCGAAAGAATCACATGTTGTGGTAGTAAAAATAATTTTTCAGATATCTAAAAGGAACATAAGGATTTTGCTTGCAGTATCCTAGAAATTCATATTTCACTCTGATAGCTTATATAGATGTAGATTTGGCTGGAAGTGTTGACTAGAGGAAAATTACAAGTGTTGGAGCATTCTTTCTTGGCTCCCACTTAGTTGCTTGGTCAAGTAAGAAGCACGATTCTATCTCTTTATCTACAACTAAAGCAGAATATATTGCAGCATCCTCATGTTGCACATAGGTTCTATGGATGAATTAGACTTTGAAGGATAACAGTGTACTTTTCAATGAACCCATCTCTTTTATGTGTGATAACACTAGTGCAATAAAAATTTCTAAGGATCTAGTACAAAATTCCAAAACAAAGCATATATCTATTTGGTATCTTTTCTTAAGGAAAAAGGTGTTGGATAATGAACTAAAGCTTGAGTATGTACATTTCTTTCTTTCTTTCTTCTACAATAAGCCTTTTCTGGGGTAGTGAGTCATCCTATAGTGAGCATTCTGGTAGAGAGCCATCCTTGGTAAAATTCACCTTAATCGGTGTCACCTTAACCAGTGTTTTATATTGAGAACTAACATTCTTTGTGGTTTTTCCCTTCTTGGGTTTTCCATGTCATATCTGGTGTTCATTATGTGATGTGTTTTTGAATAAGGGAAAATAGGTTTTGATGGGCCCCTGAAACCCATTACAACCAAAAGATCAAAAGATATACATTAAAGCGCAACAACACTCAAAATACAACACCTAAGAAAAGGAAAACTAACAAGCAAAAATGCCAGCAAACTACAGACAGCTAACAAAAACAAAAAGGACCAACAGATTGAGCCCAAATTTAGGTTAAGTTCAGAAGAATCTCAGTAGCTTCTAGCTCTAGTTATTCCATATTATTAGTCGCTCGCTTGATTTCCTCAATTTCCTTGCTTTGGCTTTGCATCTTTCTAGTGCTCGCCCGTGTTCTTCTCCCAAGCCTAGTCTCCTTATCCTCTAGGGTATCTTCCTTCACTTCAAAGATGTCCATCGAAGCCTTATCCCCATGGTCATTCTCAAGCTTACTAATAAGAGCCTTCATACTAGCCGAGGCGGCCTTAATAATCTTATGACTTTTCTCACCAATATTTTTGAGTGTGTTCTCAACTCCATCAAGTCTTTTTTCAATGGCCCCTGCTCTGTTCTCCAAGATAAGTAAGCTATTCCAATTAGCATTAATGATATCCTCTGCATTACTAATTGCTTTGGTGAGCTCACTCAGACAATCTGGGAGGGAGTTGAATTTACTTGAGCCTAAAGCATCTAAAGTCTCAATTTTTCCTTCTTCCCGGGCTTGCTTGGTTTTAATGCTAGTAATTTTTGTTTGCATCCAGAGGAGCACCTTTTTGAAGCTATCCATGTCATTATTGATACAAAGGTCAATATCCAGTTGATTCTCTTCTTAGGTCTTGTCACCAACAGTCTCAAGATTCACCTCAAATCCCACTTCCCTAACATCAGAGCTCTGAGCTTCTTTCATGGTCGTGTCCTCCCTCATCATGCCTTTATCCTTAGAGTCAGTCTTCATTGTGTGATGTGTTTTGTGTATGTTTTTTTCATATTATATTTTCTTTAATTAATTTAGTTGGTTATTTTGGATGCCTAGAAGTATTGAAGAAATTATTTAAGTTGTCAATTGTTGCATCCCCCCTCTCTATTGCCCCGATATTCAAGAATTACAAGGACAATATACATCAAAAATTTATTTTTTCTTATTTTTGGCACTTCATATGTATGTCATCTATTTGGAAAATTAAAATTGGTAAAAAGTAAGTGTTTTCCTCTTTTTGGTGATGTAGACTAGACCCCATGATTTTCTACACTAAAATAATTCTTTAAATATATAAAAAAACTATCCTTTTTTTTTAAATTCAAAAAATAAGAGGCATAAAATTCATAAATATTTCTACATTTCATCAATTAACATCATTTTGAAATTCAAATTAGAAATACCACTTTTATGTTGTTGAAGTTGAATAGTTTTAGTTGTGTTGGCCACTTTCTTTATAAAAGTGTGACACAAGTTTGTGCTTTTACCCATGATTCATATTACTTAAGACACATTTAATTTGATTTCCCACTAGTTCAAAGAAGATATTATATAGAGTGTTACAAAGGATGATAGATATGAACTCTAATATTTTGTTAGCTGGTCCAACCTTTGGAGACTTGGACAATGTAAGTGTTATTAATTTCTCTCAACATGTGCCCAAAATATTGAAACTCCCTAGAAACATAGATAGCATCTTGATCGACAAGATTCCAGTACTTATTAAAACAATTAGGGGGAAACCATCTTGACCTAGGAATTTAAAGGGGCTTAGAGAAAATCACCATCTATCTCACTTCTTCATCAAGAAATCTAAGTTTCGTAGTAGTCAAATCCTGAGGAAATAGGGAGTTAGGGATAGCCTAAAGAAAATATTTTGAAACTTGATCAAATAGAGGATAAAAGTTGGGAAGTGGATTTAGGAGATTCCTAAAAAATTGAGACCTTCCTTGTAGATCTCATATTCTTGAAAAAAGATACAACCATCTGCCTCAATGAGTTCAATAATTATATTTCTTTTGTTGTTATTAAGGACTATTTGGTGAGATAACTTGATATTTCCATCCACTTACTTAATCAATGAATTATAGATATCTACTTCCAGAAAATTTCCTCCTTTCTACTATATTATGAATTTAATTTATGAGAACTCTTTCTTGTAATTCAAGCTTAGGATAGACCTCATTTAAGTCCATTTCAAAATGGATAGAAAGAATAAAATTCTTAAGGTTTTTATTCAAAAAAAATATATTAGTATTGAATAGGGACTTGTTCCACTCAATGAGATTTCGGTGGATTCTTTTATGCATATTCACCCTGTGGAACATGTTCATCCCCTATATCTTTGAACCCCACCATATGGATAAAAAACCTTTTATATCATGATGATGTGTCCATGTTAATTGGAACCTAAAAGGGAATTTCATAGAGGGTCTATAAAGGACCCAATGGAGGGGGATGGGGCAATGGTCCAAACCAAAATGAATCAGCAGAGAAAGATGACCATGGTTACTGAAATTCCAAGACAAGAAAATAAGACATTGGTCCAGGTAGACGTGGATGCTCGGCTATCTCCATAAATATTAATCAACAATTTTCTCCCTTCTAATTTTATTTCATACAATTCCACACAATTTAATGGGAGAAGGAGATCTTGCATGCTATCAAAAAAATCATTGAGACCCCATATTTTCTTGGAGAGGAACAGGGGAATAATAAAATATCTCATAAGAATCCAATAAGAGTTCTAGAAAGTAACTCTGAGGATAATTTGGGAAGACCAAAGACCTCTCCTTTGAACCTGATTAGTGGGAACATAGATATTGGAAAAGACCCAATCTGAGCTAGTGGCCAGATAAAAAATAAAGTACTAAGGTAATGTTTATCTTTTTATTTGAGAAAACCAATTAAATTATGGGATTTACATAGCATAGCTAAACCGCTAGAGGAAATATCTGCATCCACAACTAGAGGACTCAAAAAAGATAGATAAACTTACGTACATTAAACTAAATGCATCAACAGTCATCTTGGCTTCTCGAAGAAATAGAATGTCAAATTTGAATTTTATACTAATATTATTTTATGATATTATGTTATGAAGCCATTGAGTCCCTTGATATTTCAAGAGAGAATAATTATTTTTTAAGATTTTTGGGAATATGAATGCTTTAGAGTACCTTGACATCCATTGGTCACACCTCTTTGCAAAATTGACTATCTTGTTTCTCTGGTAGACTTACAACTAGGCTTCAATTTTTTCCCACATCCATGTTCTTTCTTAGAATCTCAAGGGAGGAATAAGAAGAAGAAGAAGAAGAAGAAGAAGAAGAAGAAGAAGAAGAAGAAGAGCTTCTCACAAAGGAAAGAGGACCAAAGGAACCTACAAGAGGAGAAGAAGAAAAGAGGATCTTCACTAGGGCTAAGTCTTCCTTAGAAGGGACAACAATAGAAGGGGTTGAAATGGAGACTTCTAAGAGATGATTAGATAGGATGACATCTACTACAACATCACCACCATCAGAAAGTGGGGACATGATATACTTAAGAGATTAAATCAAAGGTTCTAGAAAGAAACAATCTTCAAAAGCTAACTTCTCAAGTAACACAAAGGCATAAGGAGAAGGACACCTTACCAAACAACCATCAAATTTTTTTAAGATAGAACAACAAAAGGGGGAAGCTTGGAGATCAAAACATTGATAGGAGCCTCCATAGGGATCTTAGGAACTAAAGAAAACAACAAAGGGAGAAAAGGTTTTAACAAAAAAACTCTAGGAAAGGGAGTCAAAGAAGCCAAAAGGGGCATAGAGACATCAACCCAATTCAGTCCTCAGTGGATGATTGAATCTAGAATCACACAAGAGCCAAAAGATTAAGGAGCATCTAGAACTAGAGGAGTAGTAAGTAATCCCTTCCCTTTAAAGATAGGGAAAGGGATAATCTTAGGGAAATCATCCCTAATATGACCAGCTAAAGAGAAAACCTAGCCAAAAAGCGTAACAATTTCAAATTCAATGAGATAAGCCCAAGATTCCAGATGAGATTCCATCCTTACTAACTTTGGTTAAATACCTTGAGAGGTTCAATGATAACATGAAAGTGAGTGAAATCCAATCTCGATATAACTTTAATGACAACATAAATGGAGAGAAATTGGAAAAATGAGTTGGCTATCCTAGAAATGATATTCTCATCCCCAAACTCCAAAAGTAGACCCAATAATCTAACCCAACTAGGGATGGAATTCAAAAGGTGAACCAAAGGGTCGAAACATGGATGGCATTTACAAAACTAGATACTTTTCTTGTTGAAGAACCAATGATCAGAGGTAAGAACAAGGAGACAATATTTTCTCAGACAGAACATGAAGCAAATAAATCCTCTAAGAAGATTAGACATAGATAAGTTCCCTTTAATAGCGTACTGAGAAGAAGCCCATTTTTTTGGCGACAACAATATCAAGTCATCTCCCTAAGAACTTACCAACCAAAGAATTTTCCATTTTGGTTAAAGAATGGTTCAAAGAAGGGTCCTTGATTTTTATTGTTGTGTTAGCTTTGGAATACTCAATAGACCCCATTAGAAGAGATAAACTAACAACTATTAAAAATATATTTTCAGAGCATATAAGATTCAGAAATTTTGGCCTATTGGAAGAGGGAGAGGATAAACTTACCTTTTCATGGTGATCTCCAAATTTAGAATGCTCTTCTTTGTTGAACTCTAGAGCAAGTCTAGTAGGGATGAGCCACTAAATTTTTCTGAAGTGGGCACCTCTTCACAACCACTGGAAACATCTGGACAATAGGGAACCTGCAACCTCGTAAATTGGATACAACCTTCCCCATTTGTTCAAATACCAAAAAGTGACCCTCTCTCCAAAGATTCATCATGGGGAATTAGCTGATCTTCATGAGGGACTTACACCTCCACCTTTGAACCAAAAGATTTTGTCCCAACACTTGTAGATCTCCTTTCAAAAAAATTCTAATCCCCACACAAAATATAATTAATGACTAAAATTTCAATATAAAAATATAATATAGATATTTATATAGAGAGAATATTAATGCACAACTTATTATTTACAAAAAAAATGACTGATAATAACCTTAATAAAATAAAAGAATGTAATATACTTTCAAGAATTTGGCAATTATACAATGTTTGGCTTGATACTTAAATAACACAATGTTGATTAATGTTTCACTAATTAAAAAATATAAGACTATGCAAGTTCTTATAAAAATGGCATGCAAAGTAGCATTAAAGAGCCATGCAAAAACTAAGTCATACTGATCTCACGTGGAATATGATAATAGATGAGTTATACTGTTCTCCCTTTGAAAAATCAATAGTAGATTTTTGTAATGTTGAGACATAGTTTGACATTCAATGTCATCTCTTGCAATCCCAATCCCTCAATTCATGTAACATAGCGCATCTATTCTCATTCCAGTAGTACTTGTGCACATGTTTCAACATAATCCATTGATCTTAAATATGCAAATTGATGAATGCTCGGGTATCTAGATACATAATTGGATAACTATGCATTCTTCATATAGTAATCGAATTTCTTGATGTTCTAGAAGATGAGGTACAATAAATCTATTATAATTTCACACCCTAATCAAGAATCAAATTACCCCTAACTCGTCATAGTTATAACACTTTTACAAAAGTTGACTCTTTAAATATTTGATTCTCGATATCAAAGGATTGTAGTTTAATATGGGATTGAATTGGTGAGGATGTCAATATGTTTTCAATTTATGCTATTGATCAAGGTTAAATATATTTAAGGTGCCATATAAGAGATGAGGTTGCATGTTGTCTCTAAATATTTGTAGAGAAAGAGAAAAGATGGCAAAAAGGTTTAGTGCTTTCAAATTCAATGGGCTAAGTCCAAGACTCTAGACAAGATTCCATCCTTACTAACTTTGGTTTAGTACCTTGAGAGGTCCAATGCTAACACAAAAGTGAGCAAAAACCAATCTAGATCTACTAACAACATAAGTGTAGAAAAATTGGCCAAATGATTTAGCTATCTTAGCAATAATCTTCTTATCCTAGAACTCTAAAAGTAGAACCGACAATCTAACCAAAGTAGGGATGGAACTAGAAAGGTGAACAAAAGGGTAGGGGTGACATTTACATGACTGGACACTCTACTTGTTGAAGAACCAAGGACCATAGTTGAGCACAAGGTGGCAATCCTACTTCAGAGAGAACATGAAGCAGAACAATCCTCTAGTAAGAGCATATATACAAAAGGTCCCTTTAATAGCCGAGTGAGAAGAAGTACAATCTTTTATTGCAACAATATTAGGTCGTCTTCCTCAGAAATTACTAACCAAAGAATTGTCTAGTTTAGTTAAAGAATGGTTCAAAGAGGGGTTCTTTTTTTTTTTATCATCGTAGTAGCCTTGGAATGCTCGATAGACCCCACTAGAAGAGATGAACTAACAACTATTAAAAAGATCTTTTTAGAGAAAATAAGAGTCTAGACTTTTGGCCCATTGAAAGAGGGAAAGGATACACTTACCTTTTCATAGGGATCTCCAACTTTAGAATCCTTTGCTTCATTGAACTCTAGAGGGAGTCCAGCAAGGATGAGCCACTAACTTTTGCCTGAGCTGGCACCTCTTCCCAACCACTAGAAATATCTCATCAATGGGGATTCTACTACCCCATACATTAGATAAGACCTTCTACATGTGCCCCAACACTGACAATTGACACTCTCTCCAAAGATTCATCATGAGGACTTACTTGAGCTTCGAGAGGGACCTGCATCTCCCCCTTTGAACCAAGAGATTTTGGTCCACTACTCGCAAAGCTCATTTATAAAGAGTTCTAATCCCCACACAAAATATAATTAATAATGAACATTTCAATATAAAAAGATAATATTTATTTATATAGAAAGTACATTAATGTACAACTTATATTAAGAAAATTAAATTGATCAATAATAAACTTAATAATATAAAAGAATTTAATATACTTTGAAGACTTTGTATTTATGCAATGTTCCGCTTGAGACACAATGTTGGTTCTTGTTTCACTAATTACAAAATATTAGAGTATGCAAATTCCTATAAAAATGGCATGGAAACTGTCATTAAATTGCCATGCAAACACTAAGTCATATAGATCTGACATTGAATATGACAATAGATGAGTTATACAGTTCTCCATTTGAATAAATCAGTAGTAGATTTTGTAATGTTGAGACTTAGTTTGACATTGAATGCCATATCACGAGCCCAGTCCCTCGATTCGTGTAAAATAGCGCCTCTATTCTAATTTCAATTGATGAATGCGAGTTGGGTGACTGTGAGTTAGTAATTGAATTTTTTTTTGGTTGTTGCAGAAGATGAGGTACAATATATCTATTAAAATTTCACACCAAAATCAATAATCAGCTTGCCTCTAATTTGTTAGAGTTATAACATTTTTAACAAATGATGAGTCTTTAAATATTTGATTTCCTATATCAAAAGGTTGTAGTTTAATAGGAGATTAAATTGGTGAGAGTGTTGGTATATTCTTTATTTATGTAATTGTTTAAGATTAAATATATTAAAGATGTGATATAAGAAATGAGGTTGCATGATGTCTTTGACTATTTGAATAGAATAAAATATCGTTCATTTTTAACTCTCAATCAGAGAGATATCAACATAAAGCGATGCTCTGATATCAAATAACATAATGAACTAATAATTGATATAAATCTTCGATTAAAAAAAAAGTTTATTTGAACCATAATTGAATTTCTCGCTGGGTTTACTTTCAGAATCAAATAGTAACACAATAATCATCTAAAAATCCGTTATGAAGATTCATTCAATTCCGTGGGCAGGCTACCTTTTGACGGCATATTTGTCTGATAAACTTAGCTATAAACAGTTGATAAAGTAAAGCTTTACTACATCCTCAAAAACTCGGGCAATATTCTCTTTCTTAAGCAGAAGAAGATTTTATAAGCAGAATAGCATTATAATTTCAAACGAAACTGCCCATAGTAGAATAAGATCAAAACTACCATCAATTTACAATAAAGCTCTTAATATCACAAAAGGGTCGGAAACCCCTGTGACGCCAAATCCGTGAAAGCCTCTTGTATCCACTCTTGCTGATCCTCAGAAAGAAGAAGAGTGCCGTATTCCACACAATCTCTGTAGTTATACGAATAACAATGCGATAAGAAAGGCTGGAGCACGTCCACGCTTTGTCCTGTAGTGCTTGATGGACTTTCGAACAAATCACTCCAAAACTTGTTTGAAATGCCCTCATTATCATTTTCCTCTCCAGAAAGAGGCGGCCTTGGACTTATTCCCAGCTGGTCATCTGTGGCATTCACAAGATCTTCATAAGAACTATTCCTTTCTCCAGCCTCACTCGTCAATCTACTATTTTTCCCTGTTTCTGAAGTCCCGTTGATTTCTTCCTCCAGGTTCTTAATCACTTGCAATACCAAATCATCTTCGACAGCTTCACCATCGCCATCATCTGTTGAGAAGAAATCCGACAGAAGGCCATTGCGTGAACGCTTCTGCAGATTCTGATCATTTTCATACTCGCCCTTGTAACACTCAGTGATGTTTTCCCGCTGACGCTTATGCTGAATTTGAGCTACAGAAGTGGCCATGATTCCTCAATTAGGCAAACCTTTAGAAGACAAATGAAAACTTTTCACAGGCAATGCAGAGGGGAATTGAAGATGTGTATGGTCCAAGGAGGAAAGATTAATTGAGATTATATACATCCGATGAATTAATTAGGGTATTAGAAGAGTACATATGTTGCGGTCATGGGAAGTTTCGCAGAAGTGCGAGAAGTCTTGGAAGGTAATCGAAAGTCGTCAAAAGTGGTGTGGACCAAAAATAAATCTGTTGCTTCGTGTGAGATGTGATACAAGATTTCAGAGTATGGTGTGGGACCATTACGCGTCGACGTCCGACTTAGATAAATATCTTCCCTTATTTTATTCATTGTTATATGGCGGTAATTGCGTGTCGTGGAATTATATATTGGAAATCGCCGTAATGGAGTTGAAGAGCTACTGAAATCCTCCCCGTCAAATCAAACGCGTTGTTTGACACAATACTTCTCTCCGTGAAAAACAAGTTAACGCGACCCTTGACTAAATTAAAGTCCCATGTTTTGTACGGTGATGTTGACTAGGAAGAAAGATCGGCCTCAGAGGTGAGGTGGATTCATGGAAAATATAGTAGGTATAATTTTGTTGAAGTGAGGTGGTTGTTGACACATATTTTATCTATGTATAATTGTGACATATTTATTTAGAATATGTGTTCATTATACTATTCTTAATAATTAATTTGATTTTAGCAATTTTTTATATTTTATTTATTTTTTAATATTTAATTGATCTATACAGACTTGATTCATGAAATTTCAATAATCAAATTCAAGTCCTGGTTAATTGTTGTTCATTTTTTTTCATCTAGAACCAATCTAATATATGTTTGCATGTTTATTTATGTCTTTTGGTGTTAAAAGACACATAATTTTATCAAAGCTCTCTTAGGTCATTATAATTGATTATAGAACAGTCATGAATGGTATGCCTTTGTATTTGAAGGCATTCAATAGCATTCATTGGCATCTCCTTGTCTTTTGATTATGTTGAGAAATCATTAGCTTATCATTCTAGAAAACACTTGGACTGGAGCACCAAATAAAATCAAAATTTGCATATTCATCATCAAACATCTACATGCTTGAAGGGAGATGTCTTTGATCATTGGCATCATTATGAAGCCACTCTCTTTTGTAGGTTGACTGAAAAAAATTTATGTTATTGGGATCTATTAGCCCTCTAAATGTATTCATAAATATTGCTCTTCCATATAGGAGAGTAGAGAAAGCTAATTCATCAAAACTAGAAGCAAGAATGCATAGTCAACCAAATAATTTCCCTAAGTAGAGATCAAATATTTAACTATAGAAATAACCCAAACTTGTAGATTTAACCTCTAATAGAGTGAACAAATATTAATATCTCAAGGTACATTACAAGGAGCATTTTTCATTTATTCCCTCAATAAATCCATATTTCAGTACATCAACATATGTATTTTCCATTCATAATGTTCCTACAACTAAGTTTCTTTATCTCTCTTTATATTCAATTGACATGACTAGCATTTAAAATTTTTCTACTCTTGATATATAGGCCCAAAAAGACATGCAATTTATTAATCTACATTGATTTATGCTTATGTGTATGCATCTTAATTGATTTGCCTACATTAAACGTAGGAAACAATTGTTTCTCTGCATAGTTTTGGTTAACCTCTTTGATGATTGATCCCACATGACCTAGTTCTTTCCTAGGCTTTTCCCTTCAACTTTATGTTCTTAGACCTATCATATTTTATGTTTATATCTTACTTTTATATTTGATCTTTTTTCATCCTTATGCTTCATTGATACACTCTTTCTATGGTTTGGTGTACTAATCTACATACCATGTATTTACCTAATGTAGAAGCACCCTAGATCTAAGAATGATCTTATAGTGGTATAAAAAGATTTATTTATTGTTTATCTTTTTAAAGTTTAATTATTTTTCACTGTCATCTTGTTCATATCATATGTGCTTATCCTTAAGACAATCCTAATGCTCACAAAATATTGAACAACAACTTGTGACATTGTTGTTTTATAAACGTTTATATTATCTAGTTAAATTTTTAAGAGTGTTGTAATTATGTCCAATTGTTTACCCCTATCATTTAATTTCATATTAAGAATTATGGTTTGCTACACCCACTTAACTAAAGCTTGTTTGAGTTGCACACCACCTATTTTAATCATATGCCAAATGATAGTTCACTTACAAAATTATTGTTCCTAGGAAGGTTTTTGGATAATGCCACATTGATTGTCAAAGGTTAGGTTTTTTTGCATGTATGTTTAAAGGTACATTAAGATAGTTTACTTATAGATCATTTAGTTATAAGTAAAAATCACATGATAAATTATTTAATACTCTATACATGGCCCTTTTTCATGTGTATAGGGTATTGTACTACATTTTTCGATTGATGTTGTCATATTACATCATCATTCTCTATAAATGAACATTTTACACTAGAGGAGGCAATTAGGTAAAATGTAAATACTTGGTGATGCCCAAGGTTAAGTCTAGAAGATTAGGGACCATTAGATACACAATTTTCTCAATGCCTCAATAAGTTGAATGAATTGAACACTTGTTTATTCTTATTTATAATCATAATTGAAGGTTGATGTCTAATTTTATCTATTTGACCTAGCAACATAGTGTATTGATTGATTTTCATTATGGATTAATAAAAAATCCAGCTATACATACTTTCCATATATTTGAATTTCAATTTGTTACTTGTGAATTCTTTTGGTTGAGCTACTTGTTTATATAATCCTTAGGTCCTCGACCATGAATTACATTAACTAGTATTATCGTGTAGTTTTTTCCATGAAGGAGAAGAGATAAGTGGAAAAGATATATTTCACTATTGTCCTGGTGGTAGAATGTGTCCATGAGAGTTAAGTTGTAAATACAACATTAAATTATTAGGTAGTTTATGTTGTATGTAATTTAAGGTACCTCCATTATGTTTGGGTACAAGATAAGGAGTTATTAACATTGTATACAATTGGATGTTCTGAAATACTATACTGAAGATGTCATGTATTTGGAGATGATGAAAGTGATGAAGAAACTATAACATGATATGAAACCACTGTAGAATAATATAGTGATGAATTCCTAGAAAATGTAATGATATTTAAAGATATTTTGAGTAAATTGGTGAGTGATATATAAAATTAATGTTGATAAGATTCACTTAGTTTAAATCCTAAAGAGTTAATTGATAGATTGAATGAAATGGAATATCTTAAGTACAAGGAAATCATTGATCCAAAAAGAGTGAAGGCTTTCAAACTAAATTTTAAATGTTGATTAAGTCCTAGATAATGTGTCTAATTTGAGGGGGAAAAATGGTGATGTTAAAAATATTGCAAGGAATGGGTACTCTTTTCTAAAAAGTCATATATACACTTTAGAGAAATAGAGACTCTTTTTGGTTCCAAATATCAAACTTGAGTACTAATTAATAAAGAGTATCATTTACTAATGTATATAATTTTAGTAATCAATATCTATTACTAAAAATAATTTTTGTTTAATTTTTCCATTATCATCTAGATATTGTTTTATTTTGTTCATAATGGGTACCTCCAATATAAAAATTAGTGTGTATCCACTTATAGTAGATACAAGACACATTTAAATTTAAATCTTTCCTACCCACTCTTATTCTTTTCTTTTGTACTTGGAAACCTGACCCATACCCTTAGACTTGCAAGAATAATTTCATGGTAGCATCTACTAGTAAAATAAACATGCTTGATGCTTGATGTCAAGAATCTTCTTGTCACAAATAGATTAATTTCCATTAAATATTTTAGCTTCTCACTCTTAATTTGAATGGATTCTCACTTTTGCATTAATATGGCCCCAACACCTTCTCTTGAAACACTATATTATACCCCAAGTGGATGTGAAAAAAATGATACAAAAATGGAAGACATGTGTTTCTTATCTTTTTAGCATTATCAAAGATTTCTTGTGAAATCCATAAATGCAAAATATACATTTTTTCCACATGTTGGTTAAGGGTGTTGTTTTATTTGAAAATCCCTTAACAAATATCCTATTATTGTTACAAAAAATAAATAATTTTCTCAATAGAGTTAGTGTAATAGAGAAAGTTCATTCAAAAATTTTTTTTGTATCCTTCTCTTATCAACTTGCACATGGTTTGGGCAATAGTGGCATGGTCTCTATATGAAGTCTTGGTGACTCCATGATCAAACTTTTCTTTTTTTGCAAATTTATTTCTCTAGAATATTGAGGATCAAATTTCTCTACTTTAGATGATCACTCCATGCTTTCCTACATATCAAGATGTTATAGACATTCATTTGAAAAAAATTCTTTGTTAACCATTGGCTACTATATTTACCAGGAATTTGAAAATAGCTAGTGCATTAGTCAAAATGGATGAATTTACCAAGAACTCAGTGTTTCCAACATTGTCTCTTGCATGCATATTCCTTGTAAATGAGAATTCGGTGGTAGACTGGTCTCAAATTATTTTATAGGAAACAAGGAGTAATAAATGTATTTTGTGACCAATTTCTAAATTGATGGAATACTATAATGTTTTATTTGATAATTATACTTGGAATAGATCTTCTTATTTGTGACTAAAGCAAAAGTTTCATTAGAAACCCCTCCAAGCATCATATCTTTTACTTCAAATGTAAATTTTATCTCTCCATTTTGATGGATTTATGGATACACAATAATTAAGTACAATCATTCTACACCTATAATTATTTTACTTCTCATATCATATGATGCATTACATACCTTATGTTCAGCTATAATAATATTCAATTATTCTTTCTTGGGCATAAGGAATGGTCAATTTGTTAGTAGTTGTGAAATGAACCCATCAAAATTTAAAATTTATGTGTGCCTTATAGTACAAGTTTATTTAGATTTATTTGGTTATAACACCATATGATATATCTTATTACTCTTCATGTGTCTTAGCTTGTACTTGGATCCCATGATCTTTTTTGAAGGACATGTTCTAACTCTTCCACCTTTCTTGTGATGCTTCTCATGATGATAATAAATCAGCTAAATTATATTGCTTGAAATAACATAATTCTAATAACGTACAATTAATTTTAGAGTTGTTAACTCCTTCTATTAAAATATAAATGGTGGTATCGCCAGGAACATTCACATGGCTCAAAAATTCAATACTAGAATTAAATAGAGTACCCTCCTCCAAATGCACACTCATCATCATTATTATTTAGGGTATAAATCTCACACATTTCTAACTCAATCTTTTGAAAATAAATTGATGCTTCTTGAAATGGAACATCTTTGTCAACTATGTTCTAACAAGTGATATTTGTTCCTCCTTAACTTCAACACTTTCAACCTTATTGTGATGTTCAACTTTGGAAATCAATAAGGAAACATTTTATAAGAAAGGATACATACTTCCATTTGTTCACTCAATTTTTCATAATTAGTCTCTTCTCACTTTCCTACAACTCAGATTGTTCTTCTTTCTTTGACGCATTTCATTTCTCATTAGATGCATGGTCTTCTAAACCCCAAAATGAATTCTACTCATTTGAATCTAAGTCCTTATCTCATACTTCCTTAATGTAGTTCTTGTATCCTTTACCATGACACCTATGATTCAAAAACCATAATTCCTTATAAGAAAAATAGAACTACCTTACTCTAAATTCATTTTAATTTTTTTTTTTTTTTAATGACCCTATGAAAGGGGCGTGATATTACTTCTTATATTACCTTGCTTTGAATTGTTGATATATGGCGTCTTTACAAGTGATTTATAGTTTGATTCTAATTTTGACTCTAATTCTTAATGCTCGTGGGAAAATGTTTCTCTTTCCCATGCCCAATAATCGCCTCCTCAGCTCCACTACGGCGGTTTCTATTACGGTGGTGAGGATTTCGTCCCGCAACTCCATTTAGGGCAGTTTTCATTATTTAATTCCACAACGCATTTTCCGCCATATAACATGATAAAAATAAGCGAAGATAATAGTGTGACGTCCACGCGGAATGGCCCCACACAATAGGCTGTAATGACATCTAACACGAAGCTACAAATTATTTTTTGGGCCACGGATTACTTTCCACGATTTCTCTTGCTCCTCTGAAACTTCCGATGACGGCAACACACGTACTCTAAATACCCTCGTTTATTCATCGAATGCATATAATCTCAATTCATCCTCTCTCCTTCGCCCATACCCATCTTCAATTCCACTCTGCATTGCCTTTGCAAAATTTTCCCTTGTCTTGTAAAAGTTTGTGAAATTGAGGAATCATGGCCGCTTCTGTAGCTCAGATTAAGCATAAACGTCAGCGGGAGATCTTAACTGAGTGTCACAGCGGCGAGTTTGAAGATGATCAGAATCTGCACAAGCGTTCAAGCGATGGTCTTCTGTCAGACTTGTTTTCCATAGATGATGTGGAAGATGATCGGGTATTGCAAGTTATTAAAAACCCGCAGGAAGAAATCAACGGGATTTCAGAAATGGGGAAAAATAGTAGAATGACGGGTGAGATTGGAGAAAGGGTTAGTTCGTATGAAGATCTCGTGAATGCCACAGATGACCAACTAGGAATAAGTCCAAGCCCGCCACAGGAAAATGATAATGAGGGCATTTCAAACAAGTTTTGGAGTGATTTGTTCGAAAATCCGTCAAGTTCTACAGGTCAAAGCGTGGATGTTCTCCACCCTTTTCTATCGCATTGCTGTTCGTATAACTACAGAGATTATATCGAATATAACACGCTTCTTCTTTCTGAGGATCAGCAAGAGTGGATACAAAAGGCTTTCATGGATTTGGCCTCACAGCGGTTTCTGACCCTTTCGTGATATCAAGAGCTTTAATGTAAATTGATACTAGTTTTGATCTTCTACTACTATATATATAGGAGGACAGTCTGGTTTGAGGATATAATACTATTCTGCGTATATACTTTTCTTATGCTAAAACTAGAGAATCTCTGAAAATATGAGGATGTACTAAAGCTTCACTTTATGAATTATTATAGTTAAAACATAGCCCATGGAATTGAATGTATCTTGATAGCGGTTTTTCCGGGAAATTATTGTACTAAAGTAAACCAAACGAGAAATTAAATTAGAGTCTCCAATAATATTTATTGGGGGCAATTTATATCATTTATAATTATTTAGAATTCTAATATGAATCGATTTTGATACATTTTCAATTAACAGTCATAAATTGAGAGATATTTTTTTCTAATGACAATATTTCTTAAGAATTTTAAATCTTAATAATGTTGGGAATGTGAAGCCTAATGGTCACATAACCATTTGCCTTCTCCGAGTTGTTTGTTTCATAGCTGAATACGATTATATAAATGGTTGTGTTGAGCCCATGCATGAAGTAGTAATTGGATATCGATTAATGAAGTCATTCCCTACTTTCCCATGGATGTAGCCAGTTTTTGTGAACCACGTAATCTATTGTGTTATATGTTTACTTTCTATTTGTTTATGTTTTAGTTTAGTTGTTCTTTATTTTGTTTCTTTATTCATTTTAAATTAACAATGGTATTAGAGCCTAGTGAGTGATTGAGCATAGATAGAATAGGATGATGAGGTTGTTTTTGTTATTGAATAAATTTTTGACAATTTAAATTTGGCAAAGAGTGATGTTGTGCTTGCAAAAACTGAAAGACTCTGCCATGTACATTGGTGGGATGGCTGGACAAATGAGGAGGATTCAACTAAAGAAGAGAACGTTGAGATGAATGAAAATGAAATCGAGAAATAAGAGGACTATCACAACAACAAAAATTATGAGGCTAAAAGAAAATAACCTATTTCTCATAGATCGTTTGACTTTATAGAAGATGCAATGTAGAAGAATTTGATTTCAATGGCTATGAAGCTGAGACAATTAGAGCGGAACTTATGAATTCAGAGCACGGAGCCTAGCATGGGCCATTCGGTTCAGAATTTGGCAATGAGAGTTTGGACGAATTGGGTTTTAAATTGAAGGATGCTAAACACAAATGATACCACATAGGGCTGAGCAAGAGTTTCTCTATTACAGATATGAAATTCGAGGTAGAGGCAAATTGTTTTTCCACTAATTCTAGGAGAAGCATGAAGGTCAGAATCTCACAGTTGCCATGTTTTTGAAGGTGATTGGGCATCCGAGGGAATCCAACTTGAATCTGCTATCAATTTTGGCTTCTGAGATGAAGAGGACGTGGATTGGAGTCAGGTAATAGGGCATTGAGTATTGGTAGCCGTGAAGAGGAGAGGCCTATGTATCAGCTAAGAAGTGATTTTTAAAACTTGATAGTTAAAGAACTATTTGACAGAGAAAATCCTCCCGGTAGTGGTGAGTGAAACTATTGTGACGGTGAATTTGTTAAAGAATTGGAGGCTATATTGTTGGAGGAGCGCAAGGAAAGGAATGTTGGGTTTTCCGTGGTAACAGATGGAGTTCTGGAAAGTGCTATGGGCACAATTGCTATTAAGAATGAAACCTCCACATTGCCATCTATTTCTCATATAAATAATGTTATTGAGAATATTAATGTGGCTCCATCGCAACATGAAGATGTTATAAATTTAAAGGATGGAGATATTGACATGTGTTCTATTTATATCATGTAACCAATACCATAATTTGGTGTGTCACATACGAATACAGGGGTGGACAATTCTATAACGCAGACAATTTTGAATTCGTTGTCACATATGTTGGGAGGGTCACAGGGGACATTTGATGTCCCTAGTGCCATGTAGGAAGTGAGGGAATTGCTCTTTAATTTTGAACCATAGAATTGAAACAGCTAGAGTTTGCCACGAAATAAGAATATTGAAAACTACATGCAGATGAATAGGCATCGATCACTTGACCCTTCACTTGACTCACTCACACATGAAGTTGCATGTTGCAGTTATGAGTGGTGATATGTGATTCGGTGTGATGTGGAGGAACACATGGAGATGATCTGGTTAGAGAAAAAGTTACATAATGTTTTGGTTGTTCGTTTTGAAGGAGGTAATAACGAGTCTATGGGAGAGGAATAATGTATTATAGACAGTGATTTGTTGAACTCTGTGTTGCCCCCGAGAGAGTGGTTGCATGGGTCTAAGAAAGCAACAAAAAAAGAATGCTGTTTGAATGTAGTACGACTTCATGATGATGCAAGTGTTGGTCTAGTAGGTTGGTAGGTAAGTCTACCACAAGGTAAAGAGGACCCATATGATCGAATTGTAGAAGTTGAAAAGGTGTTTAATTGTGATCAAGAGAAGGTAAGAGGGTCATTAAAAGTTTCATTTTTGGATGAAGGGTTCATATTAGACAAAAAAAAGTGACTGATTTTGGATCAATGGACAATTTGGTAATAGGAGAAGATGTCTTTTTAACTCTAATTTGATTTGGAGAAGACTCATTCAAAGTGTGTTGGAATAAAGTCTATCAAAATTAAAATATTCTCAAGACTTGGTTGTAATGTTAGATTAGAAATGGAAATGTAGGGGATGTCAATGCATGATTGTACCAGTTGGCCTTTAGGGGGAGATTGTTGGGAATGTGAAGCCCAATGGTCACATGACCATTCACCTTCTCCCAATTGTTCATTTTAGAGCTAAATACGATTGTATAAATGGTTGTGTGCAACCTATGTATGAAGTAGTAATTGGATATCGATTAATCAAGTCATTCCCTTCTCTCCCATGGATGTAGCCAATTTGGGTGAGCCACATAATCTATTTATTATGTTTTTACTTTCTATTTGGTTATGTTTTAGTTTAGTTGTTCTTTATTTGTTTCTCTGCTCATTTTAAATTAAAAAATAAATGATAAAAAAATATACTACCCTTTTTAATAGTTCTTATTTACCAATTAAACTATATTCGATATTTACACAAAGGCTTCACCTACTAGCCAATATGATATCATGTGCGTTCATATTGGGGGTTTACTATCCCAAAAATCCAAAGCAATGTATTGCAGATATATTATGGTTGCAGGGGTTTTATAAATGGCTATCCCAAATATAAATATTTAGAGGTATTTTTTATTAGTCAAATGCCAAAAGTAAAGGCTAGCAGGTTTCTAAGTTCAAATGCGAGCTTCATTTTGCTGAGTATATTTCACTCAGAAGTAGGGGCAAAAAGCAAGAACAATTTGAACATAGCTACAAATTGGTGCCACGAAGGACAAGTTGAATGCAGTAAATGCGTATTTGAATTTAGAAAATATTCATTTTGAGTCAAACAGTGTTCATTTAGAAGGCAAGAAGTAATCCTCATGGAAACCTGCAACTACAAGCCATTATCAATATTTACATTCAAAGAGGACCGAGAAACAATACTTAATCGAGTATTTAGAAAAAATCTTGTCCCCTTCATTGAACTATTATTCTCAATCACCTATTTTTACTTAGTAATGTGGACCATGGAAATAACCATTTCATCTATGAAAATAATTAGTAAACTAGGGTGAAGAACACATAAATATCCATCATTTGACTAGTAACTAAGAGCTAGTAAATACTAATTACAGTTTACAATATCTAACAATACCAATAGAAAAACACTAGAAAAAATGTCAATGAGTGAGTATGGAGACCTAAAATAGAGAAAAAGAAACTATCACAATGTTGTCATCGATTTCAGTTGGACTAAATCGTGAGACAACCCCTATGAAACTTTTTTGTTTCATATCTCACATCCTTCGAGCTTGGTCGACTTACCTTGTAAGTTGTGTCATTTGTTAGCTTCATTTGCATCTTTTTCACATTTTTGACTTCCCCTTTTATTTTCTCTTTTTCATGCACTTCAGGTTTTAAAACCCAATGTGCATGTCTTTGAGTTTTCTTTGCACATTAGGTTTTAAAACCCGAAGTGCAGGTTATTTGCTTTTTACTGGCAGGTCGGGTTTTAAAACTTGACCTATAGAAGACTTTCGACTGAAAAGTTGGGTTTTAAATCCCGACCTACAGAGCACACTAAGTAAACTTTAAGTGCATTAATTGCACTTCTAATTGACCTTTAAAATGTGATTTTAAGTTTTATTTGTCATTTTAAATAACTAGTTAAGCATTCCTGAGTTTTGCGATTGTATTTTTCTACTAAGGAAGCATGAGGTCATTTTTGGCTAGATTTTCTCAACGTTTTTCATTGTTTCTAGGTATGTTGTCTTCATAATTTCCTATGCTTTCATTTTTCTAGTGTTTTAGAGAAATATGGCATCATTTTCTTTAAGCTTTCTTTTCCAATTTCATCATTTCAGATTATTGCATAGGGTTTAAGTTTTCAGGTCTTCATACCCTATTTTTTTGTGTTGGTCGGCATCGGGTTTTAAACCTTGATGCCCGACCAAGACACATTGAAATGTTTTTTTTTTCCTTTACAATGATGTCATTTCTATTTACTAGCATGTCGGGTTTTAAAACCCGACATGCCTGTGTTTTTGTCCTCTTAGGTAGGTTGGGTTTTAAAACCCAACCTGCCAATTGATCTATCTAATAAGGCACGTTGGGTTTTAAAACTTGACATGCCTTTTCCTTTTGTTTTCTTTGAGGTGCATGTTGGGTTTTAAAACCCAACATGCATATTGTCATCCTATCTTTTGAGAGGCAAGTCGGTTTTTAAAACCCAACCTGCTAGCTCCTTCTACCCTTTGAGCTTGTTAGGTTTTAAAACTTGACATGCAAACAAATTTTCCCAACTCGCTGATCAAGTCTGAAAACCCAACTTGCCTATTTCTACATATATATTTGCAAATTGGGTTTTAAAACCTGACCTATTGATTTTCCTGCACCTTTTCATTAAATCATTTTTTATCCTTTAGATTTTATTTTAATCAGTGAAGTTGTTTATTTGATCATGAAATCAGTTCATACATTGATTCTTAATGCTAAATTGTAGTCTTGCAAATGCCCAATCCTTCTCCAAGCCAACTAGAAGGAAAAAAGATGAAGTACAAGTATCATAAATACTTGAACATTTTCCTTGAGAGTTCAGTAAAGTCTAATGTAGAACATATTAGGGACACTATGATCGGGCACATTAACATGGATGAGATTTTGGGGCGAGTTGAAAAGGCTCCTTCAAGGATGACAAACCTGATTGCAAGCAGCTTACACAAGTATGCATCCTTCCTAGTGGTAGCCCATGACCCCAATTTTGTGATAGCAATAGCCAACCGCTTTGATGCGAACACAAGACAGGTTAAGACTATTGATGGAAATGTAGTCATTCACTTAGACAGTTAATTTTTCAATAGTGTCTTTAAATGACCAATCTTTGATGAAGTTGTGGATGTTACAGCTATGTCCGGTCAAGATTACTATGAAAAGAATCAGAATAAGTGTAAGAAAATAATTAACACTATTTTCTTGCAAACTGCCAGAGCCTCCACCACATCCAGATGGCCCAAGTTTTTTCATAGAAGTGATTTCAATGAGGAATATGATGACATGGTTACATTGCTTGCAAGAATCAAAGGCATTCCAAACTATCATCACTTTAAGACTTGGATGTTCTTGTACATGAACATCATCAAGAATGGCACTGACAAGATAGATTAGGGAGAGTAGATTAGTGATACAATTTGTGCTCAACTAAAAGAGTTCAGAACTACTCTTAAATTCTATATGACCTCCTACCTAGTGTATGCAGTCATCTCCATGGGGCACTTTTTAGGATTGTCTACAAGAGGAGATAGAGGACAGACACCTATCTGGGATTATTACCATCAATTGACTATTCAAAACTGGAGGAGCCATTTTAGAAGAATCAATGATGTATTTTTCAGTACATGAAATTTATTTTTGACAAGGAACTCCAGAAGAAGAGGCTTTCACAAGAATCTTATAACAAAGTCAGTGAGCATGTTTGTGTTTTTCTTCAATTTCCAACCTTTACCTACATCCATATTGGTTTTTATTCTAACGCTTCTTTCATTTTACCAGGGTATCCATCAGATAAGATTATTGTGATGGAGCTTTGCAGATAGCTGATACATGTGCATGAAAGACAATGTACATTGCATAAGGCCAGTCTTAAATTTCCTGAAGCAATAGGTTGGTATTCGGTACTCACTTCTCCTAAAGATAAGAATATGGGGGTATGTGCAGGATCATGGTGTGCCAAAACATGCCCTTAAGTGGCAATGAAATTTCAAAATATCAGAGTTATGCAACTTGACATGAAAATTTGAATAAGTTGTGAACATTATTTTAAAAATATTTAAGAAGAGATTCTATATAAAATTGAATCTAGTTTCTAAGCTACTAGTTGTTTTTTTGAAAAAGAAAATCCTATTTGGTGAAAATTTCAAATTTCAATGCAGTGGTACTAAAATTTCAGGAAAAAGATAAGAAGTAGGCGTATGTATGACCACCCTAATCACAATCAAATCATAATATTTTTTTATAAGATTTATAATATAAGTATTAGACTCATGTCCGGATGTGACACATATTTTTTTATAATTTTTTATAAAGTAAATAATTATTTATGAATTTTTTACAACTTTTTCAGAAATTTAGAAATTCCTACATCTCACCACCTTAACTTGGTCAAAATCTTATGAAATTCAATTTTTTTAATTTTTCCCTATATTAGATGAATCATAGTATGTGAGGCATGTTTCGGATTCAAAAAATGTTATACTGTTTGAAAGTTATGAGCGTTTTTCAATCAGTCTATCAATCAGGACTTTTGTCAGAATTCAATTAGAAAATAAATAATTATTATTTATTAAAGTCAAAATAAGACAATCCTTATGTTATTGAAAATATGAGAATGTCCTTAAAAAGCCCTTTTCTTTTTATCAATTTTGGCTATTAAAAAAGTCATCAGCCACTAGTGTAAAGTCTAGAAAATCAAGGAATACTGAAAAACATGTGTTTTGAGTTGACTTTTTAGGCTTGTCACTTCCAATCCAAATCCCAAAGCATTCTTGAGCCAAAATTTCAAATTTGAAATTTGTACAACAAAAATCGGATATCCAGTACAATCGCATATCCAATTTTAATAAGTAAATTCAATAACTAAATTTGCACATTATTAATCTATTGTTTATTAATATATAATATATAAATATACAATATATTAACTTATAAATAAATTAGTATATGATATTAGGGAGAGGGAGAGGGGGGAGTGGGGGAGAGAGAGAAAGGGGGGGGAGGGAGAAAGATAAAGAGATTAGGGGAGAGAGAGAGAGAGAGAGAGAGAGAGAGAGAGAGAGAGAGAGAGAGAGAGAGATGGGGAGGGGATAGGGAGGGAGAGATAGAGAGAGATAGAGAGATTAGGGGAGAGGGAGAGAGAAAGATTAGGGGGGAAAGAGAGGGGAGATATAGAGAGATTAGGGGAGAGAGATTTGAGGAGAGGGGGGGAGGGGCAAGAGAGAGAGGGAGGGGGAAGGGAGAGACAGAGATAGAGAGAGGGAGGGGAAAGAGTCATATTATGTCCTATGACCTCTTAGGACACCAAATGATGCCTTAGGTGTCAATAAGGAATATTGGCACTAGTTTTTATATTCTAATAATGGTTCATCTTGCCACCTTATGATAGACTATGACACCTTATGACACACTATGACCCCTTATGTCATCATATGGTGTCGTTAAAGGTCATATGGTGCCCTAAGGGATCATGGGATAGCATATGACCCCTTATGACACCATATTGGGTCGTTATGGGTCCTATGGTGTACTAAGCGGTCATATTTGTTGGCATTATAATAGACAATAAGAGACTGTTGGCATTTCAATTAGGATATTGAGAAGGTTGTTGATAATTATGGATATAACTGATTAAGGATGTTTACTATCTTCACAATATTATTTTGTCATTGATGTCAAGAAATTGATTTTTTGATTTAGTATGATGTTGCCATATCTTAAGAAGTATGTTTTGAAGAGAATTAAGATGTCGATAAAAGACACAGAAAGAATGTGATGAATAATGGGAGGAATAAGTTATTCAATGGGAAACTATTATCAAGTTAGACAATGATGAGATCATGTTGTTTAGATTGTTTTGATATCCTACATATGCTATTGTTTGTAAGGTTAATACTATACTATGTTACCGAGCAAGGAACCTAGTCGGTAAACCCTAAGGTTATCGCTATCAGTTAATGAAGGCGGAATGTCTACCGAGTGAAGTTTAGTATTTACCGAGTTGCAACTGAGTAATAACAGAATGCATTGGATGTATACATGTGTTATTTAATGATGGAAGCTGATGAGCTAGTTATGATTAAATGATTGATACAACATGTATGAAGTTTGTTAAGGATCTATGGAAATGGAAGATCGGCAAGAAGATCTACAACTCAGATTGAACCACAATACCCTAGCACAAGTTCCAAGAAATGTATGCAAGTTCCAAGGCAAGGTAAAATGTTTTCCAATCGAAGGATACATTGAACCTAGTCAAGATTGAAGATCTGATGGCTATGATTGATCATGGGAAATGTGATCAAAGACATTAAGCGGTTAGAAAATTGTTTATAAATAAGGAACTATTGATAAACAATGTATGTGGGCAAGTGTAAGCATAGGGATGCTACATAGTGATTACCGAGCACAAAAGCTTGAAGACCTGTTTGAATAAAAGAGCAAGGAGCCCAACAAAGGGACAAGATAAGTCCTATGACTAGATTGTATTGCAAATAAGAATCTGCTTTAGCACTTTAGATGCAAAGTTGCATACATACTCATTACTGTTATTTATTTGTAAATCCTCTAGCAAGGTGACATTCTAATTGAGTGTTTGAAACCCTTTAACAAGGTCACCTCTAACAAGGTGAAGATCCTAACAAATCTGAGGGAAATCCCTTAATCGGGTCACATCTAGCAATGTGTTTGTAATCTTTAACAGGATTTTCTTGTAACCAAGCATACTCTAGAAGAGTGTATTTCTTAGTGGGTCCGAAATCCCACAGTGGTTTTTCCCTATTTGAGTTTCCATGTTAAATCTAGTGTTATGAGTGTTGTTATGATTATGTGTTCTTAAGTTTGCATGTTTTACAGTTTTGGTTACATATATCTATTAAAGCTACCGAGGTTGAATTTGTTAAATATATTGAAGAATAAGTTTGTATGATTCACCCCCCCTTCTCATCTTATTAACAATTGACATCAGAGTTATCATTATTGTGTCCTACGACCCCTTAGGACACTATATGACCTCTTAAGACACTATATGACCTCTTAAGACACCAAATTGTGTCGTTATGGGTCATATTGTGTCATATGACCCCTTTAACACACCATATGACCCTTTACAACTATACGCTGTCGTTATGGGTCATATTGTGTCATATGACCCCTTTAACACACCATATGACCCTTTACGACTACACGATGTCATTATGGGTCATATGACCCCTTATGACACCATATGGTGTCGTTAGGGGTCATATGGTGTCCTAACTAGTCATGGGACACCATATGACCCCTAAGGACAATATATGACCCCTAAGGACAACATATGACCCCTTATGACACCATATTGGATTGTTATGGGTTCTATCGTATCTTACGGGGTCATATTGTGTCCTATGACCCCTTAGCACACCATATAATGCCTTACGACACCAAATTGTATCGTCATGGGTCATATTATGTTCTAAGGGGTCATATTGTGTCATATAACCCCTTTAAGACACCATATCACCCCTTAGAACATAATATGACCCTTTACGACTCTATACGGTGTCGTTATGGGTCATATGACCCCTTATGACACCATATGGTGTCGTTATGTTGATATGACCCCTTATGACAACATATGGTGTCTTTAGGAGTTATATGGTGTCCTAAGGGGTCATGGGGCACCATATGACCCCTAAGGACAACATATGACCCCTTATAACACCATATTGGGTTGTTATGGGTCCTATGGTGTCCTAAGGGGTCATATTGTGTCCTACGACCCCTTAGGACACCATATGACCCCTTACGACACCAAATTGTGCCATCATGGGTCATATTGTGTCCTAAGGGGTCATATTGTGTCATATAACCCCTTTAAGACACCATATGACCCCTTAGGACACAATATGAGCCTTTACAACTCTATATGGTGCTGCTAGGGGTCATATGACCCCTTTTGACACCATACGATGTTCTAAGGGGTCATCAGACACCATATGACCCCTAAGGACAATATATGAGCCCTTATGACACCATATTGGGTCATTATGGGTCCTATGGTGTCCTAAGGGGTCGTATTGTGTCCTATGACCCCTTAAGACACCATATGGCCCCTTACCACACCAAGTTGTGTCGTCATGGGTCATATTATATCCTAAGGGGTCATATTGTGTCATATAACCCCTTGAAGACACCATATGACCCCTTAAGACACAATATGACCCTTCAAGACTCTATACAGTTTTGTTATGGGTCATATGACCCCTTATGACCCCTTATGACACCATATAGTGTCGTTAGGGGTCATATGGTGTCCTAAGGGGTCATGGGACACCATATGACCCGTACGGACAACATATGACTCCTTATGACACCATATTGGGTCATTATGGGTTCTATGGTGTCCTAAGGGGTCATATTGTGTCCTACGACCCCTTAGGATACCATATGACCCCTTACGACACAAAATTATGTCGTTATGGGTCATATTATGTCATATCATCCCTTTAAGACACCATATGACCCCTACGAACACAATATGACCCTTTACAACTCTATACAGTGTTGTTATGGGTCATATGACCCCTTACAACCCCTTATGACACCATATGGTGTCACTATGGGTCATATGGTGTCTTAAGGGGTCATGGGAGACCATAGGACCCCTAAGGACAACATATGACTTCTTATGACACCATATTGGGTTATTAAGGGTCCTATGGTGTCCTAAGGGGTCATATTGTGTCCTACGACCCCTTAGGACAACATATGACCCCTTACAACACCAAATTGTGTCATCATGGGTCATATTGTATCCTAAGGGGTCATTTTATGTCATATGACCCCTTTAAGACACCATATGACCTCTTAGGACACAATATGACCCTTTATGACTCTATACAGTGTCGTTATGGGTCATATGACCCCTTATGACCCCTTATGACACCATATGGTGTTGGTAGGGGTCATATGGTGTCCTAAGGGGTCATTGGACACCATATGACATCAAAGGACAACATATGACCCCTTATGTCACCATATTGGGTTGTTATGGGTCCTAAGGGGGTCATATTGTATCTTACGACCCCTTAGGACACCATATGACCCCTTACGACAGCAAATTGTGTCTTCATGGCTCATATTGTGTCATATGAACCCCTTAAGACACCATATGACCCCCTAGGACACAATATGATCCTTTACAACTCTACACAGTGTCATTATGGGTCATATGACCCCTTATGACCCCTTACAATACTATATAGTGTCTTTAGGGGTTATATGGTGTCCTAAGGGGTAATGGGACACCATATGACCCCTAAGGAAGACATATGACCCCTTATGGCACCATATTGGGTCGTTATGGGTCCTATGGTGTCCTAAGGGGTCATATTGTGTCCTATGACCTCTTAGGACACCATATGACCCCTTATGATACCAAATTGTGTTGTTATGGATCATATTGTGTCCTAAGGGGTCATATTGTGTCATATGACCTCTTTAAGATACCATATGACCCCTTAGGAGACAATATGACTGTTTACGACTCTATACAGTGTCAATATGGGTCATATGGCCCCTTATGACACTATATGGTGTCGTTAGGGGTCATATGGTGTCCTAAGGGGTCATGAGACACCATATGACCCTTAAGGACAATATATGACCTCTTATGACACCATAGTGGGTTGTTATGGGTCCTATGGTGTCCTAAGGGGTCATATTATGTCCTACAACCCCTTAGGACACCATATAACCCCTTACGACACCAAATTGTCTCTCACTCTTTCACCCTCTCTCCTAATCTCTCTCTCTCTCTTCCTCTCCCATAATATATCTCCCCCTCCCCCTCGCCCCTCTCTCCCCTCTCCCCTAATCTTTCTATCTCTCCCCCTAATCTCTCTCTCTCTCTCTCTCCCCTAGTCTCTCTCTCTCTCCCTCTACCCCAATCTCTCTGTCTCCCTCTTCTCTAATCTCTCTCTCCCCAATCTCTCCCCCAATCTCTCTCTCTCTCTCTCTCTCCCTCTCCCCTAATCTTTTTCTATCTCCCTCTTTCCCCTAATCTCTCTCTCCCTCTCCTCTCTCTCTCTCTCTCTCTCTCTCTCTCTCTCTCTCCCCCTAATCTCTCTCTCTCTCCCTCTCCACTAATATTTCTCTCTCCCCTTTCCCCTAATCTCTCTCTCTCTCTCTCTCTCTCTCTCTCTCTCTCTCTCTCTCTCTCTCTCTCTCTCTCTCTCTCCCCTACCCCCTCCCCCCTCCCCCCTCTCTCCCCTAATCTCTCTCTCTCAAATATGAGTACTGAAATCAGATATCAGATTTCATCGGATATCCAATTTCGACCACTGCCATTATTGTGGCAACAATTAAAAAAAAGGCGACAACGAGAATAATTTTTGGGACCACAAATTTATACATTAAAATCGGATATCCGATATCCGATTATATCAGATATCCGATTTTTGTAAATAAAAAAGAACCTTGTGGGCCATTTTGTGGATTGCAATGGCCCACATTCTTCACATTCTATTTTTTGTCGACAATCACGGGTTTTCAAACAGGTTGAGACAAATTTGTGCTTTTGAGAGATTCTTAAAGTCAAATCTTACATTTTCAATCATTTAGGTGCATCTTTGTGGAGGTAAATGGGGAGTAGTAGTCGTCATAAGTCTAAACACAAAAGAAAGCTTTCAAATGACCAAATTGAAGTGAATAGAGAAAGAGATAGAGAAGGTCATAGGAGGAGAAGACAAGATATGTTAAATATTGCTAATGTTACTTCAAGTGAAGAGGAAATTGAATTTGAAAATGTTGAACAAGTTATTGAAAATGAAAATGTACATTTTGAAAGTGAAAATGTTCAACATGTTGAAAATGTTGAAAGTGATAATGAAAATGCTCAACATGACATGAGAATGGAAAGTGAAAATTTGGGAGTTAACAATGAAGGTGTCCATAATTCTGGTGTAAATATGAAAATTTTTGACATTGGAGGTGAAAATGTAGAAAATTTTGACATAGGAGGTGAACATGTGGAAAATTTTGACATTGGAGGTGAAAATGTGGAAAAATTTGACATTGAAGGTGGAATTGCTCAACCAAGTGAACACTATGTAACACCTAATTAATTTAGAAATGAAGACCCTCTCATGGATGAAAGACAAATTCCTAATCCAAGACCTTCAAGAACCCCAAAATGGTTACTTGAAATTGATGAGAACATTATTGTGAATCTTGAAGGTGAGAGGTCAACAAGAACCATTCAATTGTGGGCTACACAAATTTTCAACCAAAATTTTAGCAATAAGACATTGACCGAGCAATGGCAACTTTTTGTTCAATTGCTAAAGATGATAAAGATGAGAACATTGCTAAACAAATTGAAGATTTGTATGAACAATAAGATGGAGAGAAATTATATTATTGCCAAAAATCTATTTGATGCTCTCAATTCTATTGAAAAGGATACCAAGGAAAGTGATAAGAGAGCCACTCGAAGAGTGATTACAAGATCCTTAGTAAGCCATCAATTGAGGAAGGCTCATCAAATGAGACAAACTTGTGTTTATTTGAACATAAACCGTAAAACTTTGGATATAACACTTACATGAAGACAAAGACTTGATGATCTACTTCAACATGATACATGGGCTTTTGGTGGGAGGCTTCCATGTGTTGATAGAAAGTTGACTGACAATGTGAAGGAGGAGATTCAACAATTTTGGCACTCTAATTATAGAGTATCACCCAATGTAAAGGACATTTTGAAATTAAGAATCGACAACTGAGACTGCACATCGCATCCCAAATATTTCTTGGAATCAAGCCAAACAATGTTGTACAATTTGTTTTGTAAAGTACATCCAACTTTGCAAATGTCATGAAGGGCCTTTGAATCCTTGAAGCCATTTTATTGTGTACAAAATGTTTCAAACGGTCTATTTATAATTTGACAAAATAATTTGTATTAAGTGTTATAATTTATTTCTTGTAGCACATTCATTCCACATAAAAAGGTTTCTTATTTTGGTCTTCATTTATATGCAAGCATTTTTGTACATAAGTTTTTCTCTTAGGACATGAGGATGTCTGATTCAGATGAAGTGGGATGTTGTATTTGTATATGGATGTGAATTGATGTAACTTTTTAATGATGATTTATGATGTCCATGAGCAAACTGGTTTAGTTATATTGATGATATACAATGTATCTGTACATGAGTGCATTGGTGTAGTTGTATTGATAATGATGAAAAATCATGTTTGCATATTCGTTCATGGATGTCACATGCAAGTGTAATGGTAATTATGTGTATATAATACATGGAACTATTGATGATAATGATGTGTCTACAGTGTTATGCTTGTTTATCTATATTTTTTCATTGAATGAGACTGACGATTTTTTTGCCAACTAAAACAATGTTGCCCTAATAAAAACGTAAAGAAACTTGAAAAATAGAGATAGGATTTTTTAGGGACCCCTCTCATGGCCCTATAGGTTCAAATAGATCATTCATAGGTGCCATGGATTTCAAGTTAGGGTTCGTCAAAGTTTGACAATTTTTAGCACTTAGGGTGCTCAAGGGACGACATCGATAGGGTATGACCCTGAGCGTTTGACTGAGTTGGGGGGGGGGGGGGGGGGAATAGGAGCATGCATAGGGTAATAATTCTTAACTAGACATGTCGAAAGCAATGGTTCGTGATCACGATGAGCAAAATGACAAATTGGCAATGTGACAACATTCGATTGAATGAGACTAACATTTTTTTCACCAACTGAACAAAAGTTTCCCTAATAAAACCATAGGGAAAAATGAAAAACCAAGATAGGGTTTTGTAGGGACACCTCTCATGGCCTGGTAGGTTCAAATGGATCATTTGTAACTACCATGGATTTAGAGTTAGGGCCCATAAAAGTTTGACAATTTTTAGCACTTAGGGTGCTTAAGGAACAATGTCGGTAGGGTATGACCCTGAGCATTTGATCGAGTGGGGAGGGAAAAATAGGAGTATGCATAGGGTAATAATGCCTAACTAGACATGTCAAAACTGACGGTTCATGATCATGACACGTAGAACGAGTAATTGGCCACGCGACAACATTCGATTGAATGAGACTAACGATTTTTTTGCCAACAGAAAAAATGTTTCCCTTATAAAACCATAGGGAAACTTGGAAAACCGAGATAGGTTTTTTTAGGGACCCCTCTTGTGGCCACATAGGTTGAAACATATCATTCGCAGGTGCCATAGATTCTGAGTTAGGTCCCATAAAAGTTTGACAATTTTTAGCACTTAGGGTGCTCAAGGGATGATGTCGGTAGGGTATGACCCCAAGTGTTCAACCAAGTGGGGGGGGGGGGGGGGGGAATAGGATCATGCATAGGGTAATAATGCCTAACTGGACATTTCAGAACCAATGGTTCATGATCATGACGAGTAGAACGAGAAATTGGCCATGCGATAACATTCGATTGAATGAGACTGACGATTTTTTCGCCAACTGAAAAAATGTTTCCCTAATAAAACCATAAGGAAAATTGAAAAAATGAGATAGGATTTTGTAGGGACCCCTCTCATGGACAATTTTTAGCACTTAGGGTGCTCAATGGACGACATCGGTTGGGTATGACCCCGAGCATTCGAGCGAGTAGGGGGGGGGGGAATAGGAGCATACATAGGGTAATAATTAATTGTATTGTTCATTAAATGAATTGTATTGTATTATTCATTAAATGAATTGTATTGTATTGTTCATTAAATGAATTGTATTGTTCATTCAATGAATTGTATTGTATTGTTCATTAAATAAACATTATTAACCATTGTTAATTATTGGATTGAAGACTAAAGTTTTCCATGATAACACCATGCACACATGAGAAATAATTTATATGATCAAATATCAACTTCAATATATATGAAAATGTCAAATGATTACAAGTGTATGTCCATACATAAATATGGCATAAACGCCAACTCAAACAAAATGTATGTCTATATATGTGAATGCATGTCCATATACAAAATATACATGCCAACTAGTATCTCAAAACTATCTATAATATCCTAAGCTACTAATGGATCATCAAAATTGATCCTCTTTGCCGCACTGCTCAGCTCTGAAGGATCCTGTATAAGAAAAAACAAGCCACGATTAAGATTAGTTATATTATATAACTCACATTCAAAAAGATAACATAAAAATAAACTATAATTGAACTATTCTTGTTTACCTCATCTCCACTTTTTCTCTTCAGCTTTGGAGGACTCTTGATGAATGTCTTCAGTAGAGGAGGTATGTTTTCAATATTTTCATACACAACCTACATGTTCACAAGCATGACATTGATACAAGTTAGCATATAATTGTCACTGATAATAACGAATTATATCTACTAAATACAAAATAAAATAAACACACATGTACTCGAGGCATCTCTTCTTCTTCTTCTTCTTCTTCTTCATCTTCAGGTATAGTGGGCGTAGTCAGCAAGGATGTGAAGCCAAGAATTTTTTGTACATATACACAACAAGTATATGAAACTATCAATCTATGTCTAGACATGTATAATCATTATAAGTTATTTAAACTATTCATTCAATTACTTTTCCCTTGTTTCCAACTGCACTACCAGATCCTGAATCACACAACCCTGCACTCGTACTACTTATGCCCTACAAGAGTAAAATAAGATATACATGCAAGCTACTACATAATCTAATTAATACCAATATAAATGATGAGCATGTATGTACAATAAAATACAAACGACTAGGTGCAAAATATATGTATTGTAAAGCTATCAAGGCCAAATGAAATGGCTGTCAAGGTGCCCTCTTGGATCTGTGTCAACTCCTCCTTTGTCATCAACTATTAAATACACTATGTAAATAAACATTAGTACCTAATATTATCTAGATTATAAATATTCATTTAAAATATAGAATGAGCTATGAAAATACAAATCTTACCACTACATCATCAATGTATGATGAAGGTGCCTCCTCGCCTCTAGCATGTGAGGAATCTCGGGGGTATCCTTTAGTCTCTGTCATAACATCTAGTGTGTTGTGCATCTCATGCACCTCATAATTTTTAGTGTGCACAGGAGGATCAACAGGTTGTCCAACTAGACCCAAGCATACATTCCCACACATGACACAACTATGGGGCACAAAAATGTGTGGAGCGGAGGAGGACGTGTTAGCACCATCAGATGCGCTGCTACCATCAAAACTAGGCTGAGCTACTGCCCCAACTTGAGAAACCAAAAGGCCACTCAAAGAGTGAATAACCAATATGGTTTGTGATGCCGCCTCATAGATGATATCTAGATTGCATTGGAGGTGGGGGATCAACAAGAGGAGAGGGGACATATGGACCCTGGACTACTCTGACTGTCCTAGGTCTATTTTGGGGCATACCTAAACCCACACCCTAGAAAGGTTGGATGTCAAAGTAGTTCACATGTTTTCCTAAAACAAACTCAACATACAATTTTTTGATGAAGTAGAAGGGGACATCAAGATTATTGCTAGGTGGTTTATCAAAAACCATCCACCAATGATCCCAAATTTTTTTCACAATACCATCATTTGTGCACCATTAAATAAAATTTTTTGTTCTTTTGGGGTCTACGAGCTGACCAGTGTGAGGATTCACAAATAATGCGGCAATAGCGGCTTTGGATATCTCAAGATCTTTGATCTCCTTATAGGACAAGCCATCTGTATATTGTTCCCTCATAGAATCTCGCCACAAAAGAGCGGCATTTTTCTCCTCAGTGATGGTTTTTATACTCTTTATGATCGATGTGAGGGGATCAAACACTCGGTTCAAGAGATGGATCCTACGATAGACATATGCAATCCCCCTCGATTGGTTCAAATTTTGTGCAATTAAATACTGAATTGAGGGGGGGTTTGGCAAAGGAGGGTTTTGTGTAGGAGGGTTTGGTTGTTACGGTTGTGGTTGATCAATGTTTTCACTGTTATCCCCCATTTTTAACCTAATTGAATGTAAACAATTGAATTTAGTTAACAAATTTGAACAATCTTGTATTTGATTTTAAAAAACCTAGTTTTCATGAAAAAAAAAATGAATGAGAAAACAAATAAACATTAAAAAAAATGCAAAAAATTGAATAAAAATGATGAAAAACAATAAAAATCCTACATTTTAATGGATTTTTTTGCAAATTTGGGTCACAAAATTGGATATTGGGTCCAACCAAATATCGGATTTGAAAGAAATTATGGAGCCTTTGGGTGAAAAATAACCCACGGGCTATCACAGCCCACTTATATTGTTTCAGAAAATTGGATATCTGATTTTATCGAATATCGGATTTTTATAGTTAAATTATTTTAAAATAACATTATATTATATAATATAATAATATATTATATAATATAATATTATACTATATAATATAATATAATATTATATAATATAATAATATATTATATAAGATATATTTTTTTGATTGGTAATAGGTTAATATTTCAGCTACTCTGCAGCATTCCACTAACTTTTAGGACTATGGGGTCTTGCCCCTACAATAATAATTGTTTTTTTTAAATGACTGGAGCTATAAACTAGTGGGGTCATAAAGGGGGACCCCATCCCCATGGTGAACATGTCTGAAGCATTAACACTTCCAATATTTGTCTCTTGTAGCTTATCAATCTGTCACATCCATAATACTCCTTATATCTCCCTTCTCCTTATCTCTCCACAAGACTTCTTATGCCTCCATGCTTATCTCTCTGTTGGTTTCAAAATCTGATTCACTTTAACATCCTTATAATGACATGATAACTCTATATGCAGAAGAGACATTAAAAAGAAGGAAACTTCTAGGACAACATGTGACAAGGTTTGACTAACCTTCTACACTTCGGAATTATTCAAATTCCAGGCAAGTATACCATTGTGAACTAAATCCACACTTGTAAAAGATAAATCCACAGCAAACCAATCCAAAAACCAGTGGATTCAATCACCTTAAAACTAACTAAAACAAAGGAATGAAAATTGTATTCATTTTTTAGTATTGACCTACAAAATATGTAATAAACAACCTTGATCTATACCAGTGCCTTATCCGAGGTCACAGAGTCATCCAAGTTCAAACAATACTCCCACAATAAAATATCTCCACATATCCCATTAGTTTGGCTTCTACAGATCCCTATATATGCCTGACACACATAAGAACTTATTCATACCAAATTAAACCGCACTCATCAAGATTCAAAGTATCCCACAAAGAATTTACTGGTAGAGATGATTCTTCCATATTTAATTCCCCTCTTGAAGAGAAAAACTAAGAAACATATCTATTGAAAGTTGCCTTACAACCCCTATTCAAATGAAATAACCCTAGATTATTCAGAATGAAATAGTAAGCAATTGCAAACATATTTTGAAGACAACACAAAGTTTTAACTCAAAACCAATGGTCTGTATATTGATATTTTCTTCAAAAAAGTATTACAATAAACTTTCGAATATTCTCCATTAAAACTTGGAAAAACCCGGATAAATTTCTGCAGTGTTTTCTTATAATTCTTTTGTGATCCCTTTCTACTAGTCCTGGTATCCATTTATAACAATATGGATGCATACAAAGCTTCAGACTTTCCTAGGAGAGTTTGTTACAATCATTACTTTTCAAGAAGAAGTTACAAAATCTTTTACAAATGTGGTTACAAGTCTTTTTCAACATCCGTGACTTCTTCTTCTTGTTGCTCTATTGCAACATCTTCTAACTGCTCCACATCAAGCACTGCATATTTGTTTGTCCATTCCTGATACACCTTAGCAGTGGGCCATGAGAAGTTAATTACTTTTGCTTTTGTCTTGGCTAATCTTTTCCAAGAATTTCTCATTTTATTAACCTCTGAATTCAGGAAACCATAATGAGATTTGATTTTCTCAATCTCTTCAATTGTTTTAACAAATATGGAGGCATCCTCTGATTTAACAATTCCTTTTATCCTTAATGAAAATTTGGCTTCTAATTCCTTAAGCCATATTTGTTTGTCCTTTAATTGGTTTGGGCTGACAAAACCTCTTGGGAGCAATTCAAAAACCTGATCAGTGTACTCTTTCTTGTAAAAATTGATCTTTCTGTCCGCATTATCTACTCCTTCTACCAACTTTACTAAATCCTTAGTCATATCATTTGTAGACTTAATGATAGGGTCAGCCCATGCCTCATCATAGGATACACAAATCAATTCTATATCTTGCTCTCTGGGTCTCCATTTATCAAAAATAGGCGTTAACACAGCCTTGTCCCCATTTAGCTCATTCCACATTTCCAAGATTTTACTCATGTTATTGTACATTAGTGAAGACCCTATAGTGTCAGCAAAACTTAAAATTGTAGTCTTTACCCTCTCTTCATACTTCTTTGCATATAAGGCTTGAGCCTATTTTAAATTCTCCAACTCATGGGGAGTGATCTCAATCAACTGAGAATGAGAAGGTGTCAGAGATGGTGGGAACTCAATAATGGGGCTGGTAGTGGAGGTCTTGCAAGAGAAGAGCTGATCATCAATGTTGAGGACTCACCTTGATGGTATTGTCCTACCAACTTGCTTTGTAGCTTGGCGATGATGCTATCTTTACCTCTTACCTCTTCCTTGGCATTGTTGTAATCTTTTAGAATTGTCTCCAACTTAACTTGGAGATCTGCCTTTTCCTTGGCCTCCCTTTCTGCTACTGCAACACTAAACTTTGCAGTCTCTAGCACAGTGCTAGCAGCTTCCACTACCCCAGTGCTTTGCACTCTTTTCACTATCATTCCTCCAAGGTAACTTGACCCTGGGGTATCCTTATTCCTCTTATTTTCATCTCTTTTAATAGACCACATGACCAGTACAACATTATCTTTGTTGAAAGTGATTCCCTCCATAGGTTTAGTCTCTTTTCTTACTGCCTCTAAAACTAAGGCATCTGCTATGTCCCATTTGGGAGAATGAGTACCCCAACATGTGCTACCATGTCTCTTCCCTACTCAAGAGTGATGGTCTTAAACTCATCAGCCATTTATTACTTTATCTCTTCCTCTACCATAGCTGGATTTTTGTGGGGCTGCTCACTTTTCCTCTTTTCACACCTAGCATTACATTTATCAATGTTCCGCTTCCACACAAATTGCAAGAAAGCTCCTATTGTGACAAATTTATTATCAGCCAAGAAATCTTCACTGACTTGCTTGATCTCAGGGTCCCACTCTTGGCCTTTGAACTCATTAGCAGTGATGTTCATTTCAGCAGTAAGGGGCTCTTCTAGCATTCCCTCCTCCACTTCATCATATGTGTAGACTATCTCTCCAAGACTGCCTAACTGTAAAAGTTGCTCAACTACTGCCTATTCATCTCCTATATTAATAGTGGATTGAGATGGAGAGTACAGAGGTTCATCAAATTGTACTTCTTTTCCAACTCTTTATTTCTTTGGGCTATCTTGAATGTCAATGACATCTTGTATCTTCCTCTTTCCTTTAGAGGTAGAGGGCTCCCTTGTTGTAGGCATCAACACACTATAATTGGACTTCTTATGGATCATGTAAGCACTAGGAGGGATTACTCTAGCAGATGTAAACCTATTCAGAACTAATCTTGCTTTCTCAAGGTTGTTCTTTATTACAACTTCCCTCTTTTCTTTCAATGTTTGCATCACATCCTCAAAGCAAAGAATCAAGAACTTTATCTTCACCTCAAAAGGGTGAAAGCTAGACAAAGGGTCATAGCTAGTGTCAAATTGGTGTAGAAAGTCTAAAGCCTTTTTGTAAGCCACCCACTTTTCCTTCCTCAGCTCTTGTTCATCCAAATCAAACTCATTCCTAATGAGATCTTTAGGAAACTAGAATTGGTGGGGTCTACCTCTGCATATTTCCCTCTTTCTAAACATGTCGTTGAAGAAGTCTTCAGGGTTAGCACATCAGGATACTGCAGTTGATAAATGGTATGGTTTAAGGAAATCTTCAAAACACTTCCAACCTCCTTTAATTATCACAAATTGGTGTGCTACGGTAACTGTAGGGAAAATGGTCCCTTTACCTCTGCCTATTAACTTTGCCTCCTGCACACCACCAATCGACCTGAGAATCTCTACAATTCCCACTTCAAGAGGGACCTGATAGGGTAACAAAAATGGAGTGCCTTTGAAGCCATATAATCTGAAAACTGTGGAGACAGGTTATAAGTAAATATCACCCCAATTATGGACAATTTTAACATTCTCAACAAACTCTTTTGGCCTAACAAATTCCAAAAGAACCTTAGGGACTCTTGGATTCTCTGAACAAATAAGAGTCCTAATATTAGATGCAAAACATTTATCAAACTTTAAGAAGCTTGCATCTTCTCTGTCCCATGACAACACTGTACTCCATAACTGCACTGGCATTTTCTCTCCATTTTTCTCTTTCACAATATCCATCCCACTTGTAAAATAGTCACCACCTTTGAATAAAAACAAATGCATGAGGAGGGAATACCACCCAAAAGGCCTATCCACTTTACCATTCTTTATTCCTATCAATCTTTCATGGATAGCATCAATGATAAAGGAAGCATAATCAAAAGTCACTGCCAAAGAGGGATTTAAAATTTGAGCAACCATTAGCATGTAATGAGTCGGCATATTTCCTTCAGCATCTTCTCCAAGAATTTGGTAGAGTGAGCAATATAATCCCTTGGCCCTAAGGGTAAACAAATTTAAAGAGAAAGGCTCTTCCATGTTAGGTCTTACAACCGTTAATCTGCCTATCTTCACAAAGAATTCTCTGAGAGGCCCATTCCTAAGGTGATTCCTCTTCACACTGTAAACCTGAGCTAATGATTTAAAATTAATAGGCTCTAGAAAATTGGTAAATTCACTAAGCCCAAAAGCATTTCTGAACTCCTCATTATTTATTTCAATGAGGGTTTTCCCACTTATATCCTTGACACTTCTTGTAATTGGGTCATAGTTGTGTGCAATCTGAGTTAGGAGATCCACATCCATGAATACTCCAGGGACCACTAATTTGCCTACATCCAACTCCCATATACTAGTTTGTGGAGCTAGGGATTTTCTCATGCCAAATGCAACTTTAAATAGTCCCAACCCAAACAACCCAATTTGAGGGTCTCTTAGCCAGTTACCCTTATCATATAATCCCTCTCCTATGTTTAGGCGAGGAGCTCTTGGCACAAGTTCTTTTACCTTTGTGGCCACATTAGTTGACAGTGTCACCTGTTCAAGGAAATCATCACAGATAGCCCTCTCCTGGTAATTAACCTTTCTTGAGAATTCTCTGTTAGGTGCCATCTTAAAAACTATGCAAACAATTTAATTACTAACCCCAACTATTTTGTGACAAATCAAGACCTCAATTAAAACACACTATTTAGTAAATGCCAAACAAGAGTATAAGAGAACCTATTTTTTGCTTGAAGAAATCCGCTCTGCAACTGAAGAAATTTGCTCTGTAATTGCTTCTCTACAACTAGTCTTCAAAATGATGCCTTCATTCAATTGATACAAGATCATATGCGGTAGTCGAGCTCTTAACTACGACATTGATACCGCATGCTTCCACCGTTCCTTCAGAATTGAATTCATAGAAGAATTCAAAAATTTCACTCCAACGGGTCATAAATGCCTGTGTATTTTCCTCTCCGCTCTTTCACCATTTTGCAGAGCATAACCTTCTAGAAATTTCACCAATCGAAATTACGCCAATCGTCCGATCAGATGAGACATGATCAATTTTTACACTATCTTAACATCTCTGCCTTTACATCGGGCCCTACCTCTTTTTCGCCATTTCGCAGGCTTTATCCCGCGAGCACTTTCCTTTCGTGAAGCTACGCCAAGCATTAGATGGAACTCTAACCGCTTTGCCTTTAATCCTTACCGAGACCATCAACCTTTTCACTAATCGCGCCTCATCTTGACAGATAATAGTTTTTCGCTATTTCACAGGGGTTAATCCGCTTGCATCTTCGGGCCACGAAACAATGAAAAGCGTTGGATCAATCTTGAGATGACCATCTTTTAAGTGAGACCTTTGTTGCTTACCCCACTGTAAAGCGGAAAATCATGATCGAACCCTAGTTGCTCTCCCCTCTTCCAACTCCAAGGAGAGAGAAGGGAGATTCACTCTAGGGTTGATGGTTTTCACTTAGGGAAGAGACTTTACATTCAAAAGAGGGGTTGAAACCCACAAGATCCAATCCCACACAATGCAAGATTGGATGCTAAATGTGTTTCAAGGGTTAAGAAAGCAAGGCTACCCTCTTTTGTAAAGAATGTTGATAGAAGAATTAAGTTAGGAATGCATAGAAAGTGACAAAGATTCGCTTATAAACTGAGATAGGGATATAGGATGAAGCTGCGGACCTGGAATTGGCAGTAAAATGTCGATACGGCGCTGTCCTGCAAATTTGAGCAAAAGTTGACGAGACGATGGCGCCCGACGTGCACACGATCCTCCGAAAAATCCGCGAAACGAAGGGGGATCTGTTCGTCTCTGCATAAGGATTCCAGATCTTCAATTTCAGCCGCGTACCTGCAACCTACACATAGAAAAGTGAAGACGATTGGGGGGTTAGGGATTAGGGGTTTGCCTTTAGGTCAAACCCCAGTTTTGGAATTAACCAAGAAATGAGAAATTGCTGTAAATGTAATGTAAAACAAGTACTAATACCTTGTTGTAAGGATGTTTGTATCCTTATGTGCGAAGGTATAGATGTTGTTGTTTGTTGTATGTTGTATGTAGCATGTAGTATGTGATCTCCTCTTCAATGGTTGAATCCTTGTCTTGAATGCAACACTTAGCCTTGAATGGAGACTTAGAATGATCAATTGCTTGAAAGAATGCTTGAATGCTTGAATGCTTGAGTATAGTTTCCACACTTTTTCCATCATCTCGAATGAAAGAGGAAAATGTAGTTTATATACTTGTCAATTAGGGCTAATAGACTGATTTTCCCGACCTTAGGCTGACCAAGAAAGTTAATTTCCAAATTGCAAACAAAAAGACCCGAGACCCCATAGGAGACCGGGCCCAAAATAGGGCCAAGGACCAGGGTGCTGGGCGCCATGGTCTTGGGGGACTAGGGCGCCATGGTCCTGGGGGACCAGGGCACTGGGCGCCCTGGTCCTGAAGGACCAGGGCGCTGGGCGCTCTGGTCCCACCTCCCAAGACAGCAGGGTGCAAAGGAGGTTCAGGCCAAGGTGCAAGAAAATGCAGTTTTCAGTGTCATAATCAGGTTTCGGGGTCTCCATTCAGGTTGTGTGTTGCGTTGCCATCGTGAAGACCCAAATGCGGTCAAAATTGCAAGTGTCGCAATTTTAGGACGCTACATTTAGCCCCCACTTTAGCGGGAGTATAAGCGTACGCCAATACTTCCGGTAAAGTACAAGGAGACAACATTGAAAAACTTTCACCACGTCAAGGAGGCAAGATACACCAAGCCCCCAGTGGACTAAGGATCTTACGACTTCAATTGACAAAGTAAAAGGGAAGATCATGAGGGAGAACCATGACTGTCAGTAGTAAGGTTCCCTCACTATGAGTCATGCAAGAAAGATATCAAAAATTTTCAAGGCAAAGCTAAATTTGTCAAAAAAATTTCAAGTATCTTGAAAAGATATGAACGGGATGTATGCCCCCCTACGTTAAAGCGATTGCACATGCCTCACCGGGGGTGATTGCTTTAAGGTAGTGATACATATAAGAAAATGAAAAAGGGAAAGGAGCACATTATCACAAGGATTTAGCCCCCAAGTGTGAGATAAGCCCAAGGATAATAGACACAAAACACAAAGCACAAGGTGACTTCGCTTTCCTCGGGGTCAGTATGCTGTATGATAATTCACGTATATCATATGTATGTATGCATAATTGTTCTTCATTCCCCAATCAAGGAAGGTCACCTAGAAGAAGGGAACACATGTGTCTTTTGAGTCAACATGAGAGAGATCGAGAGATCTCAATGCTTTGCATCGTCCTCAAGTAGACAACACTAAGGACAACAAATAGAAGAATGAGAATAACACATAGAAGAAGTAACAAAAGAGAGGGGGAGAGAATCTCCTATGCTAATGAAACTAGTCTAGCACGTCATCTACCCCCCAATCTTGCTGATCAATGTTTCGGGAAGGTAGGGAACACGCTAGAGGAGGAACATCCAACATAGCAGATGGAGCTATCACAAGATCCAAACAAGGGCTATGTTCATGTTCCAAGCCACGGTGTTCTTGTCTAGGAGCTAGGATAAGTGCTTTAGAAAATTCATTAGATAAATGGTTATCAATATCAACAAGTTCATATTCACTATCAGAATGAACAGGAGTAACATTTGCATCATGAATAACATTTTCATCTATATCATCATCAAGATTTATAAAAATAGGATCTTTAACTCGCACATGATCAAGACCATCATGCATCTTATGTTTAGGAGATTTCGGCTCAATCGTCGGCTGAGGAGAAAATGGAATAATGCTTGTTGAAGGTGTTTTTGGGGATTGCGAAGTTTGAGAAGCAGCTGCTTGGGCTCTAAGACGACGCTTTCGTCGGCATTCACGTGCAGAACGATTTCATCTAGTCTTAGTAGGAAGTTGAGAAGAGTGAGGAGGAGGAATGTTCTCATCCTTATCACTTGGGTGTTTAGGTTGTGGTCTCTTAGGTTGGATAATAGGAGAAGAAGAAGGTCTCTTCTCTCTATAAAAGGAAGGAGGAGGAACTGCTCCATATAAAGGAGGAATTTTTGGTTTAGGAAGGAGACCAAGTCCATCATGACGAGGAGGGATAGGTCTGCTTTTAGGAAGTTTATTAATCATAGGCATAGTCACATCCATAGGAATGGGTTGGGAATCTTCTTGAGGAAAAACATTGGTTTTATCTTTCAAGTTTGGGTGTTCTAGGTTCACTTAGAGATAGGATCATATCTGTTTTCCACTTTTGATAAGATTTAAAAAGATGATCACTTCGCGGAGGAAGAGATTGGAATTGTTTAGGCCAAAAATAATCAATAGGAACACTAGAGGTTCTTTTAGCTGGTTTAAAGAGACTATGATTGACAGTAACAACTTCACCATTATGGGGAAATTTCAAACACTTGTGGATAGGAGAAGCAATAGCTTTCATGGAAGATAGCCAAGGATAGCCAAGCTTCACACAAAATTGTTCGGAAGATGGAATAATAGCAAAGTTCACATCAAGGGATTTGTTATGGACCTCAATAGGTAATGTAATAGAACCAATTGCAGGAGAAGAAAATGCATCAAATAGTTTCACACCCACATTTGTTTCATCACAGATCACTTGATTCAATTGCAAAGTAAAAAGGAATTCTTCAGAAATGACATTAACCATACAAGAAGGATCAATAAGCACTCCACGACAAGGTGTATTCTTGACTTTTGCAACTATATATAAAGGACCATCAGGTGCCCTGATAGTTTCACTAGAATCAAAGGTGATGGAAGGTTCTTTAGGGATTTTCTGCTGCTCTACAAAGTTAATCACATTCAGAGTCATAGACACAAGATCATCAGGTGAGACAGAGGAATCAGTAGTATCAATCGCATTAGAGGTATGAGAAGGTAATGGATCAGTAAAAATCTGAAGATTTTGGTTAGGAAGAGCTATAGATTTGTTACCTTTATCATTCACACCAGAAACAGAGATAGTATTATTATCAATCAAATCTTGAATTTTCCCCTTTAAAGCAAAACATTTTTCAGTATCATGCCCAGGTTGACGATGAAATTGACAAAAGGATTTGTTATCAAAATAAGGTGAAGTAATCTTTGCAGGATCAATTTGCCTTATAGGAGGAAGAGTAAGCACATTTTGTTCCAATAACTTATTCATAATACTATGCAATGATTCATTCAAAGGAGTAAACTTTCTTTCTTTCTTGAAAAACTTAGAAATAGGAGACACACCTGATGCTGCATTCACAGTGTTGTTGATGATGTTTTCATTGAATTTAATGGACTCTCTATTCGGTTTAAACTTCCCAAATGGTTTTTGACTGCTATCACCCTTATCACTCGGAGCCATAGGATGTGATTGTTCCATTTGACTCACAGTCAGTTGATAATTGTGAAGAGTTGCGCACAACTGTTGGAAAGAAGTAAACTCAGAAAACAGGAGTTTGTCTCTAATGTCTTTTTGTAAATTAGAAATAAAGATTCTTTGAATATCATTGTCAGGCACTGGAAAGGAAATTTGAGCATACAAATGCTTATATCTACCAATGAAATCAGTCACTTTTTCTTTAACACCTTGTTTACAATGCATTAAATCAATCAAAGTAACTTTAGGACTTATATTGTTTTGAAATTGTTGAATGAAAGCATTTGCAAGTTGTTCGAAAGAAGTAATAGAATAGGAAGGCAACAAGCAATACCATTTTAGGGCTTTGTCTCTTAATGTTCTAGTAAACAATTTTGCAAGCAACCTTTGGTCATAAGCAAAATCAGTACATATTGTTTGAAAGGTCTTAACATGTGTTAGAGGATCACCCTTACCATTATAAAGCTCCAAATGTGGAATTTCAACATATTTAGGGGGAATAGCTCGAACAATGTCAAGAGAAAGTGGACTCGCAACATCAAATGTGGGCACACTAAACTTAGATTGATTCATAGAGGCAATTTGTTGCTGTAAAGAAGAGACAGTTTGTGCAAGATTGTTAATGGTCGCTTCAGTTGAAGAGTTCATATTAGACGTGTTAGATTGTGATGGAGGTGTTATGTTATTGAAAGAAGGTAAAGAGTAAGGTGGGGGGACACTATGATAGTTAGTCATAGGAGATGATTGGACAGGAGGAACACTACAAGGAGGAATGGAATGGTTAAATGAATTGCCCCCTTGTGTCATGTTCATTTGTGGAGATATAATAGGAACACTCATTGAAGGAATGAATGAAGAAGTTGGATTGAATGAAGGAAGAGGATTGATTGAAGAAGAGGGATTGCCCCCATGACTAGTGATCATAGGAGGAATGTCTTGTATTGAAGTAGTCATTATGTTTGATGTAAAAGTAGGTATGCTAGCAATAGAAGTCGTCAAAGGAATAGAATGATTGTCTTGAGTAGGAGGTTGTGTATAACCTAAGGTTTCGGCACAACTTTTCATAGGCATCACATTTGAATCCACAATGTGTGCAATACCACACAAAATATCAATTCCATTCTTATCACTTTGAAGCATATGTTTTAGACCCTCAATTAAAGGAAGAGCTTGACTATCAGGGTATTCTTGAGACATCCACTGTCAAAAATTGTCAAATTGGTTATCCAATTTTGAAAGTTGTTCTACAGAAACCTCATGGAGAGCTTCTTCATCATTAAGAGGATTAGAGGAATTACCCATGTCCTCGTTAAAAATACCATTCAAATTAGGTTCCATCTCCTCAGTAATTAAACCTTGGAAAGACTTAATTCTCAGGCTTCGTCTAACGGGAATAGTGTAAGTAGGGCTTATTGTTGTAAAACTCATGCACTAGAGAGAGAGAAGATTTTGAATTTTTAGAGGTAGCAAATTTCAGTAAAACCAGCCAATCTTCTAGATTTAAGCTGTTAAATACAATCAGGACAATCTCCCGAAATTTCAGAAAAAATGTCCAGGACCGTGGCGCTCGGGGTGCACACGGTCCTCGCAACTTTTTTCGAAATTTGTAGGGATGAAAGTTATGATGATTTTACAGCTAACCTGAAAAAATTGAGTGATTTTACGATCTGTAGATAGGCCAAATTAAAGTTGCAATCTCAAAATTGAACCCTACCAAGATTGTCGAAAAAATGCAAAATTTGAATTTTGAAAAAGAGAGGGAAACTGAAATTTTGAATTTTATGATTTTAGAGGGAATACCAAAAGCAATGCAAGTTTTGAAATTTGAAAGTTGACTCAATTTCACGCAAAATTCAATTTTGAAAGCGGAAATCAAAGTTGTTGTAATTAAGCACTTAATTTCAAAAATCACAAATTGCAAGAATTTGAATAAAGCACTGAAATTTCGAATGAATGATAACACACTTTTCAGATTTAGGACTGTAAGAAACACAATTTTGACACAAATTTCAATTTCAACAATTTTTGAATGATTAGAAGCCTCAATCCAAGCAATCACTAGACCAACTTTGACTATAATTTTGAAGGTGTTAAAATTCATAAAATCAGCCAAAAATCTGGATTTTAGCAAAAAAATACAGTAAGATCTCGCTCCCGAAATTTCAGAAAAAATGTCGAGGACGATGGCGCTCAGAGTGCACACGGTCCTTGCAACTTTTTTCCAAATTTTCAGGGATGAAAGATATTGTGATTTTACTGCGGAATCCAAAGTTACAGCTGATTTGGGGATGTTTTGATCAGTGAAATTGTCGGACAAAGGTTGAATCAAGAGGGTTTCAAAAATTAGGGTTTTGACACTTAACCGCTTAATTTTCAAAATTAAAGCACAGATATGAATTGATAATTTGTAATAGAAGGGCAGATCTGAAACAAGCATTAACAATTAAACATTTCACAAGTTTAATTACTTAAAAAGAAAATTTAGGGTTTTTATGCAATTAACCTCTAAAATTTTGCAAAAGATCAAACATGGAAATGTAATCAAGGAATCCAATTTTCAGATCTAACTATGAATAATCAGAAAGGATGTTCACGTCGGGTTCACCAAAATGTAAAGCGGAAAATTGCGATCGAACCCTAGTTGCTCTCCCCTCTTCCAACTCCAAGGAGAGAGAAGGGAGATTCACTCTAGGGTTGATGGTTTTCACTTAGGGAAGAGACTTTACATTCAAAAGAGGGGTTGAAACCCACAAGATCCAATCCCACACAATGCAAGATTGGATGCTAAATGTGTTTCAAGGGTTAAGAAAGCAAGGCTACCCTCTTTTGTAAAGAATGTTGATAGAAGAATTAAGTTAGGAATGCATAGAAAGTGACAAAGATTCGCTTATAAACTGAGATAGGGATATAGGATGAAGCTGCGGACCTGGAATTGGCAGTAAAATGTCGATACGGCGCTGTCCTACAAATTTGAGCAAAAGTTGATGGGATGATGGCACCCGACGTGCACACGGTCCTCCGAAAAATCCGCGAAACGAAGGGGGATCTGTTCGTCTCTGCACAAGGATTCCAGATCTTCAATTTCAGTCGTGTACCTACAACCTACACACAGAAAAGTGAAGATGATTGGGGGGTTAGGGATTAGGGGTTTGCCTTTAGGTCAAACCCCGGTTTTGGAATTAACCAAGAAATGAGAAATTGCTGTAAATGTAATGTAAAACAAGTACTAATACCTTGTTGTAAGGATGTTTGTATCCTTATGTGCGAAGGTATAGATGTTGTTGTTTGTTGTATTGTTGTATGTTGTATGTAGCATGTAGTATGTGATCTCCTCTTCAATGGTTGAATCCTTGTCTTGAATGCAACACTTAGCCTTGAATGGAGACTTAGAATGATCAATTGCTTGAAAGAATGCTTGAATGCTTGAATGCTTGAATGCTTGAGTATAGTTTCCACGCTTTTTCCATCATATCGAATGAAAGAAGAAAATGTAGTTTATATACTTGTCAATTAGGGCTAATAGACTGATTTTCCCGACCTTAGGCTGACCAAGAAAGTTAATTTCCAAATTGCAAACAAAAAGACCCAAGACCCCATAGGAGACCGGGCCCAAAATAGGGCCAGGGACCAGGGCGCTGGGCGCCATGGTCCTGGGGGACCAAGGCGCTGGGCGCCATGGTCCTGGGGGACCAGGGCGATGGGCGCCCTGGTCCTGAAGGACCAGGGCACTAGGCGCTCTGGTCCCACCTCCCGGGACAGCAGGGTGCAAAGGAGGTTCAGGCCAGGGTGCAAGAAAATGCAGTTTTCAATGTCATAATCAGGTTTCGGGGTCTCCATTTAGGTTGCGTGTTGCGTCGCCATCGTGAAGACCCAAATGCGGTCGAAATTGCAAGTGTCACAATTTTAGGACGCTACACCCACTTATTCATCGGTTAACAAATGGCACGTGGCATTCGGCCATTAGCTCTGGGAAACTCTTCGTGTTTAGTTCAGAGCCAACCAAGTGTCACTATTTGCTACATAACCGCCGATTACACCTTGGCGGGTCTTGAATCACCTTTTGAAGCTGCGTGTCAACCGACACACCACCATCAAGCTTTAGCAGAAGTAATAGCTATCACTCCACGTCATGCCGAGAAGAATCTCTTTTTCTCTTTCGCCATTTCACAGGCCTTAACATTTGTTTGATTTGCAGTCAAAAAATGACGAGAACCCTTGGATCAAAACAGAGTTGATCCCCTTTTACCTTTATGCATTACCTGTTCTTCGGGCCCACCTTTTCCTTTTGCCATTTCGCATGCTTTAAAACACAAGCAATTTACCCTTGTGAACACACACGGACCGTTAGATTATATTGAACTTGCTCGATGCTTAACAACCTACTTGAATTTGGCCGATGTGGGTTTTCTAAGTTAGTATTATCCACCTATCGTCTAGTCATTCCAGAGCTGACGTGTCAACTTTCTACTCGCTGAGAAGAAACATCGAGATCCACCTTTTCCTTGCCACCTATATCTACCACATCATTTCTTATCCCACAACATGACTCATCTTCTTGGACCCACCATTTAGTCCTTAAATCTGATTCGCTGACCATTTTGATTTTCGGCCATGTGCCATTATCTTACTCGCCATCTCAGCCAGCTGGACTGCTAGCTTGGAATGCCATGTCATTTCGCTATTTCACGAAAGCTATCTTTCGAGCATCTTCCTCCTGCGAAACTGCGCTAGCCGTCAGATCAAATGAGACTTGTGCATCTGTTATGCTCCTATTAAAACTCCCTTTTCCCGGGCCAAAAAACCTTTCACTGCTTCACAAGGCATAACATGTGAGCATCGATTGGCCACGAAACAACATGAACTATTGATTTCTCTTGAACTTGATCACCTTTTAGCCATTTGAAAAGTCTTCACCGGTAGCTCCTACCAAGCCTTTTCACCATTTCGCGAAAGGTAATTCACTTACTTATTTTGGCTACGAATCAATGTCAGCCGTTAGATCTTTAGCGAGATGGAGTCTCGTTAAACCGGACCAAATGCACACATTTGGACACGCTTTTCCCTTTTGCTATTTTGCATAGCTTAACACACCTACTACTTTGCCTAATGAAATAGCGAAAGCCGTAGATTCATCTGGAAGTTGTGTGACACTTACTAGGCCCAACAACATTAGAAGGAAAAAGGCATAAGGCATAGATTTTTAACAATTATTCAACGACCGCCTAGGTAAATGACAAGGGGGGACACTTAATATGACCCTAAGACCCATTGCTTAAGTGAATTAAAGTAACGTAGGAATAGAAACCAGAGGGTTTTGATCAGACACTTGAGCGATTTAAAACCAAAAACCTCAAACCCTTAAACATTTAACATAGATTTGAAGTAGTTGATAGTGTGCTTGACTCAAAATCTTGAAAACTTGGCCAATTATGGGAAAAGAAAACCCATTTCATAAATAGTAATAACAGTGGCTCTGATTGGGGAAGGTTGATCGCAAGGTCAACACAAGAAACTCAAGAAACTCTGGAGAAACATACCAAAACACAGACCCAAGCAAAAACAACAAGAAACAAACAAACTATATACAGACAAAGGACCTACTATGCATGGACTTCAAGAGAAATAATGTTTCAGGAATTGTCCATGCACTGGAAATTCCTGAACTTCATCATTCATATTTTTCACAAAATAAGAATCCTTTCCATTTAGATCACAGACCACAAAGGTTCAATCCATAATGATTCAAATTTCTTGTGCTTTCCCTTGTCCTGTCCTCTTGTATTCCACTGAAGAACAATATCATCAATTTGAAATTTCCTTAATGACGTCCTTTTATCAAAAAGATACTTGGACTGCAATTGGATCTTTAGGTTTCTCTTATGAGCTAGAGCTTTGATCTCTTCCACTTCAACCATTTGGATCATTTTGTCCTCCATAGGCTCTAATAAATCCATGTTCTCAGCTTGCAAGAACCTATACACTGGAAGAAGATTGTTTACAGGGACTCTGGCCTATGTACTATTGGGACTATTTAAAATTGAGTAAATTTTATAGGCCCATTTCAAAATTTTGCTCTGCATGTCAGAAAAGCACCTAAATGAGTCAGTTTGAATGGCCTAGTTTGCGAGAGGGCAAAGTGGAGCCAGTTGATTTTCAGAGAGTAAGGCTCGGGATTCATGTCCCACACCTTTCATTTTCCCAATTCAGTGATGTGCAACTTTCAGAATTCAATTTGGATAAGTTTATGAGGTACCCAGTTTGATAGGTGAGCTGGAAATGCATTTTAGGCACAAATGCAGATTTTATTGTGTAGCCTACTTTGAGCGATTACATCTTTTACCCTATTGATCGTCATGGATAAATTCAAAGTGGATTCAATTCTATGCATAAATGTGAGTTAGTTTGCAAAATTTCAAGTCTTGATGAATCCATTTGCTCAGTTTTCATAGCCAAATCCGTTTTGCAGTTTGTGTTTTGGCTAGTCCCTGTTTCGACAACTAGTCGGAGCCCTGTTTCGCATAAGTGTAAAAGTTGCCTCAGTAAGCGTCATGCCATAATGCTTTCTCTGGGTTATTACTGGTATAAATGATGAGCTACATTTCAAATTTCAAGTCTCTGTCAATCCATTTGATCGGTTTTCAAAAGAATTCATTTAGCTATCATTTTCAGTTATCTGCACTTCCATTGTTATATCAGTTAATGTAGCCATTTTTGTGAGCGTGTCATTTGCATCCTGTCAGTCTGGTGATTGAACTAAGGATTTGAAGATTTAATATGTACTTCAAGGTACCTAGGTTTCAAATTTGAGGGCCTACAGAGGTCGTTTGATATTTTTGAGAAAGGTGTCATGTGTTGCCAGGACATTGACTTCATCAGGTCCGCAGTGTCGACAAAGCCAGTTGGGCATTTTTGGAAATTAATATCTCTTCGCTCGGGACTCATCTTGAGAAACCGTTTGGTAGAAGTCATCCTTGTATATCAGAGTACACGCCTGTCAGATGGCGAGCTCCAGAAAGGTGTTTTGATAGGTTTGAAAATTAAGTCTTTGCGATTAAATGCGAAAATTGTGGCATAATCGCCTGAAGGTTGTAAAATGTGGATTAATGATCCGAAAATGATGCCGATCGTTTCTAGAGGTGCGTTTAAAGTTCTTCAATCATTCCAAAGGTCAGTTGCGTGAAATCAAAAAAAAATTTAGTTGGACCCACTTTGGGGCCCGACTTGACTCATGCCTGTGCCGTATTATTTTATTGGCAACTTTGTTTATTGAGGAATCTTAAAATATTTAAATGTGGATTGTGATGCAATTGGCATGTGAGTACAAAGTAAATGGGATGTGTTTTGAGAAGGTTTTTTGAAACATTCAGCCAAATGTGTTTTGGCGACTGGTGTAGCATTTAAAAGAGCAAATGTAATTCAGCTGGTGGAGGATAATTAAAATGGAGTTCTAAAGAAAATTCAATTGCAAGGTGTAGAAGATTTTGATAAATGCAAGATAGAAGCTTGTCAGGCAAATTCGATGTGAAGTTAAATAAGGAATAACAAAAAGAAAGGACAAGTTTGTCCCTATGAGGTGCAAATTTTTGCTCTCATACTTCAAACATTCAAATAAATTACAAAGATTCAAATTGCACCCTTTGATGTTTGATCTATAAGTCAACTTGGAGGGAATTATGTCAAGAGTCATCATTTGAAAGGACACAAATTGATTCACCAACATATAAAAGAGACCCAAGGAAATCAATTCAACCATTTAGATTTCAAAGTTGATTGTGATCTAAGGCAGAGCGAATTAATACCAGCAGACCAGCGACTTTCAAGGAGACATTCAACTAAGTACAAATAGTTCACACTCCCCTTTTTTCTCATGTGTTACCTAGCAAAAGAAGTTTAAAACAAGTTTCAGCAGTATGAAATGGTAATGGCAAATGCTGGGTTGGATTTCAATAAATAACAACCATTGCAAACATTTACTGTTCTCCATGTGCATGGCATGTGAAGACAATAGTTTGAAATAAAATTCAAAGTGCAAATCAAACAAAGAGACCCCCTCAGCGATGGTTTATTCATAGCAAACACCAATGCAATTTCCATTGGCATATTTGCCCAAATTAATGTAGTCTTCCCTATGCGTGGCTGGAGAAGGGGCTGTAGGTTTAAATATGTTTGAAGAGAATGCAAATAGCAGCCAAGTGGTCTCACGTTTGGCCTTGGATCCATTTACTATCATATCTGCCATTGTTAAACTTTCTATACTCATCCAAAATACTATCACACTTCTCACCATTTTCACTCTATGTTTTATAATGCAGTGGGAACTGCAATCAAGATATTGAAGGAGAGTGGCTATGGTGTATTATGAACCAAGTTGGAGATTTGGCAGGTTTGAATGCCAATCTCATATTTCCCACATTTTTCCTCATTCTTCTCTGCTGGCAGTGGTGGTTGACCAAGGCCTTGTAAGCTCCAAGCAATGCATTTGGTAGTTACAGAGAAAGCCTTCAGAAAATGTGTTCCCAGGCTAAAAACATTTGTCCCACATTGGCTGGGAAGTGTTATTTTCAAATGTTTATAACCAAATCCACACAGTAGTAATATGTCTAAGCCATAAAGGCTTTTGACGGATGGTGCCTATGGGTGCCCAAGGTGGGCCCATGCACGGGCGTGGATCTCGAGGCAACGAAGGAGGTGACTGGGCGATGACCAGGTGGACCCCATGTGACATGCTTCCCGAGGCATACAGACAAATTTTGCAGAGATTTGATGGCTTAACTAGTGAGCAGGTTCGAGATGGATCAACGATGTGTGCAGCTTTAGAAAGGCAAGATGCTCGAATGTTAAACCCTGCGAAATGGCGAAAATGCAGCAGGTTAACCAGTGAGCATGTTAGATCAAGATCGACGGCCCGCGTGATTTCGCAGGCCCAAGATGCACGAACATTAGAGGCCACGAAATGGCAAAAGGAAAAATGTGAAATGGTGAAGTCCAAGTGGCATACACGTGGCAGGTGTGGTCAGCATCCAATAGGTAGGTCCCATCCCGGTGGCGATGACGTGGCGCTGAGGTGGTGTACATGTGGCGACCAAGTGGTAGTGACAGAGCGGAGGACATGGTGGTGATGAGGTGTCATCCCAGGTGGCACCCAGTGGACCCCATCAGCCAATTAGATCTCGCCATGTGGCAAAAGCATCAAGACCAAATGGAGGCAAAAATCAAATTTAAAATGAGTAAATGATATAGTTTAAACTATATTAAAATTTGAAAAATTTAAATAATGGATCCATGTTGAGAATTAATTCGCCCAGGGCTCAATTTTTGGCCAAAGTATAAAGTGTTATATGTTTTCAGAAATCTCTCGGAGTGAGGAATCTGATTATGGGGTTAATTTTGACAAATGTGAGATGTTTTGGAAGTAGTTTCCACAGGAGTGAAATTTAGTTAGAGAGGAGACACTTGGCAATTTAGTTGCAGATTTGATTTTCTTCCCTCCTCTTTTTATTCCCAATTCTTCTCAGTTGTAAGGGTTCTAGAAATTTGGAGAATGACTCCATTTTTTCATGGCTTCCAATTCTAAGTATTCTTCAAGATTGTACAGAGCAGGGCTATCCTTTCGGTAATGGAGTTCAATTCCTTTCTATAGGTGTTCTTAGTTGCAGGTTCTTGTGTATGTAAGGCATGCACACATTCACATAGAAGTTGTCTCTGGATTTGTATTTTCATTATATTCAAATCAGATCCTCAAGGAGGCTGAGATTTGTTATCTCAAGAAGGTAATTGTGATTGTTTGCAGGGATTCTTCAAGGAAGAATTTAAATTCTGTAATAGATCATGAATAATGGAATATAGTTTCTGGATTTGATATTTTCTGTGAATGAGCTGAGTAATGCATTTATGCATGAATATTTAGTAATGAAGATGGATTTGCAGTATAAGCTTTCATTTATAGTTTAATGAGTGACTTTGTGGCCCTTGGATAAGGCACTGGTCTTACAAGTTTGGGGATGTTTTTCATATCAAACAATTTAAAAGATAAATATATTTCCCTTTATGTTTAGGGGTTAATGTTCTATCATTCCAAAGCTCTATTTCACCTATTATTTGTATAAGATCAAGCCCATCTGTACGTGTTACCTAATTTGGTGAGCTTGTGGAATGGTTTGTCTGCTTATTGTTGATGTAGTCTTATGTTTGTGATTGTTGTATTTAATGCATCAAAAGGGTGTCTCCTCCTAGGTCTAGTAGAACCTGAAGTGTAGGAGGATCATTAGGATCCTATGTTATGTTGTCCAAGCCCTGAGGTGTTTCATTGAATGAGATCGGCTATCTCATAGATAGATTTGAAGGTGTCTTGGGTTATCACTTTTGGTGAACAACATGTACCATATACCAATTCAAATGGTGACATCCCAATGGCCTTCCTGATAGTGATTATGTCTACCCACAAAGCTAGTTTCAACTTTTGATCCCATGACCTCTTGTTTTCTTCTAATATTTTCTTGATAATATTCAACAGGCTTTTATTGCTGGATTTTGCTTGCCCATTTCCTTGAGGATGATAGGGTGAAGAGTAAGACATGAGTATCCCATGACTAGTACAAAAATTGACAAACTCTTCTGACCTGAAACTCATAGCGTTGTCCATTACTAATTTCATAGGAACTCCAAATCTAGTTATGATACAATCCATCAAGAAATTAATAACAATTTTACTTGTAGCTCTTTTGGTGGGAATGGCTTCAATCCATTTAGTAAAATAATCAGTGGCTACTATGATCCATCTATGACCTCTTCCTGATCTCTCAACAATCTCTCCAATGAAGTCTATCCCCCATTGGACAAAAGGTGCTTCCACTATAACTGGGTTCAAGGGTAGAGCTCCTTCATATTTCAGTTTGGATGAAAACCTTTGACATGGGTCACATCTTCTGACATATTCATGAGCATCCTTGAATAGGGTAGGCCAATAATACCCAGCTCAGACTATCTTCCCAGTAGTTGTCTTAGAAGAATAGTGGCCTCCACACATTCCATCATGCATTTCCATCAGCATTTTCTTTGCTTGGAATTCATCTAAACACATGAGCAACCTTCCATCTCTATTTCTTGAAAACAAGTCACCTTGAATGAGAACATATTTCTGAGACTTCAATTTCAGAGTCCTTCTCTGATTATGTATCATTCCTTCTGAAAATGTAGCATCTTTCAAAAATCGGACTATCTCTTAATACTAAGGTTGCCTTTCAATACTAGTGACTAAAGTATTTTTGATTTCAACATTATTTACCTCAACATTTAGAAGATTAGATTTAGTCATGAGCTTGGCCAGACCTAAGCCTCTCACCAATTTGGTGATCTTTATTTCCAAGTCAAATTCTTGGATTCTATTGATCCATCTGCACCTTTTTCCTATAACCTCAGACTAGGATAGAATATCCTTAACTGTAGCATGTGGGACATAAGTAGTGATATTTGCATTTACCAGGTATGGCCTGAAAGCCTTGATAGCTTTAACTAAAGCATAAGCCTGTTTCTCCATGGTTTTATACTTCAATTCTGCTGCTTGCAAAGACTTGCTATAAAAAGCTATTGGATGTTCATATCCCTCATTATCTTTTTGTAACAATACTGTAGCTATTGTATGGTATGAAGCAAAAGAGAATAGAGAAAAGGGCTTACTATAATCAGGAGATTTCAGCACTGGTGCTTCCCGTATGGCCTTTTTAATTTCAGCAAAAGCCTTTGAGGCTTCTTGATCCCAAAAAAACTTGGTATCCTTCTTGAGCAACTTGACAGTGGGTTTCACTATCTCTGCAAAGTTTGCAGTGAATCTTCTAACAAAATTTACTTTGCCTAAAAAGGATTGAATACCTTTAACATTCTTTGGTTCAGACATTTTCTTTATTGCCTCAATTCTTTCACGGTCTATTCTTACCCCTTCTTTGGAAACAATGTGCCCCAATAATTTTCCTTCAGTGACCCCAAAATGACATTTCTTGGGATTTAATGACACACCAAATTCCAAAGCTTTATTGAACACCTTTTCCAAATGTCCATAGTGATCATCAACCCTTTTGGAAAAGCAAGTTAGATCATCTTGATAAACCACCATGATGATGTTGATGAATTCCTTGAAGGCTACATCCATAGCTCTCTAAAATATAGCTCCATCATTTTTTAACCCAAACAACATTCTTACATAGACATATGTTCCCCATGGAGTAGTGAAAGCAATTTTAAACTATTCAGATTCTCACACTAACACTTGATTGTATCCTGAAAAACCATCCATCATGGACAAAAGATCACAATTTGTTACTCTCTACAGCATAGCTTCCATATTTGGGGAAGAGTAGTTATCTTTTAAAGAAGCAACATTCAAATTTCTAAAATCCACACACAATCTAATGTCCCCATTTTTCTTTCTTACTGGGACCAGATTGGAGACCCATGATGAATGTCTTATAGGTTTGATAATCCCCCCTTCTCTTAACTTAGTCAATTCTTGTTTCATCTTAGTTTCTAATAGGGGATTAATAGGTCTCTATTTCTGCCTAAAAGGCTTAGCATCTGGAAGTAAAGGAATTTCATGCTGAAAAAGGTCTTGTCTATATGCCTTTAGGTCTTCATAAGACCAAGCAAAAACATGTCTACACCTTTTCAATAAATTAATAAGATTATTTCTGACATGAGGGGGTAATTTCTTCCCAATGTACACTACCTTAGGGGATGATTCAGTCCCCAAGTTTACCTCCTCCAATTCTTCCATCTTGGTGGTAGATTGCTGATGTAAGTGACTATCATTATAATTGAACATGCTCTCTAGCTCTACCAATCCTTTAGGTGTCTCATTTGTTTCCAACTGAACCAAGTTGTTTCCAAACACCGTTTCCTTATTGTCAATGACCTCCACCAGTCCATTGCAATCAATATTCTGTCCATCATAATCATCAACACATTGGATGAACCTAAGAATATCTTCATCATCAGCAAAAACTTGCCAATTATACACATTATCAGGGATGGGAGGCCTAGATTTTATCTCCATAGTGGAGATGCCGGTTAGTGTTGCATCATCATTTTTCAATGCAACATTAGCTAAAAAATCTGCCATAATATTTTTTGATCGCTCTATCCAATTAATAGAAAATGCACTAAAATGCTCAATGACATCCCAAACTACATGTTTATATCTCTTTAATCTATCATTTTTGGATGCATATTTGGATCTTACCTGAGAGACAACCAATTCTGAATCTCCTAACACTGTCAACAGCTGGATTCCATGCCTTTTTGCAACCTCAAGCCCCAATAACTAGGTTTCATACTCTGTAGTATTATTTGTGCATTGGAAAGCCAATAAGAAGGAATACTTAAAAGTTATACCTAATAGGGATACAAATAGAACCCCTACTCCAGATCCTTCTTTGGAACAAGCTCCATAAAAATACATCCACCATAAACCATATTGTTGTGATTCTAATTCGACCACAATGGGGTCAGTATTCTTCAATTGGGGCAAAATTGGTTGGAGTCTAAAATTATCAAGATCCACATCAATCATACAATTGAGCATATTAGGATCTACACTCTCAATTACTCTAGGAGCACGTGGTTCTCATTACAACTTGACTTGATTCCCATTTATTGGAATGGTGGCATAAGATAAATCTAGTTGGACATTTCCTCCTACTGCTGCTGCCCACTGCCTGGACAACAACATACCATAATGGGGTTTAGTGTCAATAACAATAACATCCATTTTATAAGTTGCCTCAGGGAATGCTGCTATTTTCACTTCAACATCTCTCATTGTACCTATCACAGGTACTTCCTTGTTATCCATAGTGTAGCATTTTCCATATACAGTGGTCACTGATAGTCCTAGTTCTTTCATGACACCATAGGCCATCACATTAGCAGCAGCTCATGAATCTATCATGCAGTTTTTTATCAACTGGTTATTTACCAACAAAGTAACATAGAAAGGATCTACTTGTGAAGGCTCTTGAGTGATAGTGGTTCCAACATAAACCTCTGGGGTTTGGAATTCTTGATCCTTTCCAATTTTAGCTGAATCGATGGGTAGGATTGTGTCACTGTCAGATATATTAGAAAACAAAGACAAAGCCGCATCTCTATGCTCTTTTATTTTTAGTAATTCTACTAATGGGACAGTGACCTTCATTTGTGTAAGAGCTTGAGCCATGTCAAATGTGGAGCTACTGCTTAAATCAGTATTAGCTCTAACTCTTTCTGCTTTAAGCTAACTTGCCCTTTTTGGTATGGCAGCTCCTTGTATATCACTAGTATTTTTATCATCTGTACTTTTGGGTACATCTCTAACCTACTCCTTCTTGTCTTGACTGATTTTAGGGAAAGTAGTAGCACTACTTGTTGCCCCATTTTGAGTAATCTCTTTTATGAACATGGAACTAGGTTCACCCTGATCAGTGTCCTTCTTGGTGCTCCTTAAGTTATAATTGTGTTTTGCTTTAGCAATAGCAACTTTGGTGAGATTTTTAACTTCTTCCTCACTAGGCCTTCTAAGATGAACTTCTTCATCTTCAATTGTTACCACATTCAAGATAGGATGCTAGTCTAGAGTTAGTTGTCCTTGAACAAACCTTTCATTATCCAACACATCACTATATTCACTTTGTATAGATTCCTCATCACTTTCTATAATAGTCTCAAACATGTTAATGTCAGGCTCAACTTCTTGTCTCATGGATTCTTCAAGAGCTTGAGCTACTACACACTGATGAGAAGAATGTGGCCCATCACAAGCAATACACCAAGGAGTATTTTCTATATTATGGACATTTTTCCCTTTTAAGGGATCTGGAGTGTCCTAATTTTGAGCAATTTTAGGCTTCTCATTCTGGGGTTTACCATATTTCCAGTTGGTAATATAAGGCATGTCATGCAGTCTAGGGGGTCTATCTTGCCAGTTATAATGAGGCTTGTCATTTTTGCTTACCTTGGTAGTCAGATCCTTCATAGCAATGACCAACTTTTCTATCTTGTCTTCCTCCTTAGCAGCTTTGCTAGGTTGCTATTTTGTTTCTTGCCATAACCTACCATCTGTTCTCCTTCCTAACTTCCCAGGTGCTTTTCTGTTGCTTTCCACATTAATGGTAATCCTAAATGCATCCCTCAAGTTATGTGGATTTTTATCTCTCAAGATATAGGCCATCTTAGAATCAAATGAATTATAGTAGGTGTTCAAACACATGTTATCATCTAACCTCATCACCTGATATAATCTATGCATGGCCTTTTGAAATCTGGTATTGAAATTGGTGACCATTTCATTATCAAATTTTTTGATGTTATTAAATTCATTGAGCATGAAGCTCACATTTGTTTTATCACCGTATTGTTCTTGAAAACAATTCTTAAAGTCCTCGCATGACCCAATGCTATTAACAGGAAGACCTCTGTACCAATCTCTTGCATCATCAACCAGGGACTGAACAAAGAGTTTCATTATAACATCTTCATCCAATATCTCATAGTCATTTATTAGGTCACCAAAAGATTTCAAATGTTCCTTAGCACTAATTGCATTATTTCCAGCAAACTTATGGAGTCTGTCCCTTAACTCAGTAGGAACATGGTTGGGATATCCTGGGATCCCATCAAAGAACAATTGTCTATACTATTCCAAATTGATAGGTCTCCTTTGAAAAGGGGAAGCAACATTATTATTTCCCATGTTCATTCTGACTTTTGGAATTAGGGGCTGAGATATTTGTCCATGTTGATTGTTCATAGAGATTTGACTCACTGATGTTGTATTAGTAGGCACAGTAGGTTGAATCTTAACCGGGGGGAGGGAAATTTGCTGAGGATCAGGCTTACTAAGATCTTCTGATGGAAAAATGATAGGGGGAGATTTTAGGAAACTAATTTTTATTTTCACTTCTTGATTAGCTGCTTCCAACTCAGCCTTCTCTAGCTCCATTTGTAGATCGTCCTTTTCCTTTCTCATTCTTTCCATCTCTCTCTCATGTGTAGATAGCCTATGAGAAATCTCCTCTGTATTTCTAGATCCAGTTCCATCATCCACCCATTTCTGTTTACCTTTATCAACATTATTCCTAGGAGGTTGTGGATCACTAAGAACTTCCCTGTTTGGTTGGACTATTGACTTATATGTTGGCTTGGCTTTAGGAATCAGAATCTCTTAGATCACAGGGCTTTCCTCATCACTCTTTTCTTTTTCCTTGGCCAATACTTCAAGATCAGCTATCTGTCTAAGAAGCCTATCTCTCTCCATTAATTTTGGTTTGACTTCCTTTTCCTTATTTGCTTCCTTTTGGGCTCTTAAGGAGATTAAGTGGTGAACCCTCCTATTTAAATCTTCTATTTCTTGTGACACTTTATCTTCATCAGGGAAATTCTCCTTAGAGTTAGATATATTTACTTGATCTATATCAATCAAGCTGATGTTTCCATCAATTATCCTAGGAACAGAATGTCTGATTGCATTTGAACTAGTCCTATCTCTCACAGACACACTAACATGAGATATATCTTGATTTAAAGCATGAGCATTATCTTGATTTCCAAACAATCCAGAATGGAAACCTAACATATCATGTTCAGAATCTCTGGAAGAAGAATTAGACTTTGCATAAATAGGTTGATCAGGTGTCTTACCAGTATTGTTATTCTTTTGCACCCAAGTAGCATTTGATGGTTCGTGAAGCACTGACCTCTTCCGACCTCTTCGTGACTATTCAGGCAAACCTTCTTGCAAAGTTTCACGAGGATGATTCTTCATGAATCATTTTTTTTTTTCCTCCTTGCATTATGCTTGTCTTCCTTTCTTTTTGTACTTCACAAGGACTGGTTCCAAGATAACAAAGTCGCCACCCACAAGACTATGGGAATTATGTAAACAAGCTTTGAAAAAATGTCAGAAATCTTCAGACGAAAATCATATATCAAAAGAAAATAGAGGGAACTTCCAAATAGAGACCTCCAAGCACCATTGCTATATTCCCTGAGACACTGGTCTAATCCACAAACACACAATGATTTTCTTTATAAATTTAAGCACAAATCTGCATCTGGATCGTTATTGTGACTCTCCCCAATAGAGTCACCACTTTTGTTGGTTTCAAAATCTGATTCACTTTAACATCCTTATAATGACATTATAACTCTGTATGTAGAAGAGACATTAAAGAGAAGGAAGCTTCTAGGACAACATGTGACAAGGTTTTATTAACCTTCTACACTTTGGACTTATTCAAAGTCCAGGCGGGTATACCTTTGTGAACTAAATTCACACTTGTAAAAGATAAATCCACAGCAAACCAATCCAAAAACCAGTGGATTCAATCACCTTAAAACTAATTGAAACAAAGGAATGAAAATTGTATTCATGTTCAATATTGACCTCCAAAATATGTAATAAACAACCTTGATCTATACCAGTGCCTTATCCAAGGTCACAGAGTCATCCAAGTTCAAACAATACTCCCATAATCAAATATCTCCACATATCCCATTAGCTTGGTTTCTCTAGATCCCTATATATGCTAGACACACATAATAACTTATTCATACCAAATTAAATCGCGCTCATCAAGATTCAAAGTATCCCACAAAGAATTTACTGGTAGAGATGATTCCTACATATTTAATTCCCCTCCTGAAGAGAAAAGACAAGAAACATATCTACTGAAAGTTGCCTTACAACCCCTATTCAAACAAAATAACCCTAGATTATTCAGAATGAAACAGTAAGCACTTGCAAACATATTTTGAAGACAACACAAATTTTTAACTCAAAACCAATGGTCTGTATATTGATATTTTCTTAAAAAAAGTATTACAAGAAACCTTCAAATATTCTCCATTAAAACTTGGAAAAACCTAGATAAATTTCTGCAACGTTTTCTTACAATTCTTTTACGATCCCTTTCTACTAGTCCTAGTATCCATTTATAACAATATGGATGCATACAAAGCTTCAAAATTTCCTAGGAGAGTTTGTTACAATCATTACTTTTCAAGAAGAAGTTACAAAATCTTTTACAAATGCGGTTACAAGTCTTTTTCAACATCTGTGACTTCTTCTTCTTGTTGCTCTATTGCAACATCTTCTAACTGCTCCACATCAAGCACTGCATATTTTTTTGTCCATTCCTGATACACCTCATCAGTGGGCCATGATAAGTTAATTACTTTTGCTTTTGTCTTGGCTAATCTTTTCCAAGAATTTCTCATTTTATTAACCTCTGAATTTAGGAAACCATAATGAGATTTGATTTTCTCAATCTCTTCAATTGTTTTAACAAATATGGAGGCATCCTCTGATTTAATAATTCCTTTTATCCTTAATGACAATTTGGCTTCTAATTCCTTAAGCCATATTTGTTTGTCCTTTAATTGGTTTGGGCTGACAAAACCTCCTGGGAGCAATTCAAAAACCTGATCAGTGTACTCTTTCTTGTAAAAATTGATCTTTCTGTCTGCATTATCTACTCCTTCTGCCAACTTTACTAAATCCTTAGTCATATCATTTGTAGATTTAATGATAGGGTTAGCCCCTACCTCATCATAGGACACACAAATCAATTCTATATCCTGCTCTCTGGTTCTCCATTTATCAAAAATAGGCGTTAATAGAGCCTTGTCCCCATTTAGCTCATTCCACATTTCCAAGATTTTACTCATGTTATTGTACATTAGTGAAGACCCTATAGTGTCAGCAAAACTTAAAATTGTAGCCTTTACCCTCTCTTCATACTTCTTTGGATATAAGGCTTAACCTGTTTTAAATTCTCCAGCTCACGGGGAATGATCTCAATGAACTAACAACTAGAAGGTGCCAGAGATGGTGGGAACTCAATAATGGGGCTGGTAGTGGAGGTCTTGCAGGAGAAGAGGTGATCATCAATGTTGAGGACTCACCTTGATGGTATTGTCCTACCAACTTGCTTTGTAGCTTGGTGATGATGCTATCTTTACCTCTTACCTCTTCCTTGGCATTGTTGTAAGCTTTTAAAACTATCTCCAACTTAACTTGGAGATCTGCCTTTTCCTTGGCCTCCCTTTCTGCTACTGCAACACTAAACTTTGTAGTCTCTAGCACAGTGCTAGCAGCTTCCACTACCCCAGTGCTCTGCACTCTTTTCACTATCATTCCTTTAAGGTAACTTGACCCTGGGGTATCCTTATTCCTCTTATTTTCATCTCTTTTAAGAGACCACATGACCAGTGCAGCATTATCTTTGCTGAAAGTGACTACCTCCATAGGTTTAGTCTCTTTTCTTACTGCCTCTAAAACTAAGGCATCTACTATGTCCCATTCAGGGAGAATGAATACCCCAACCTATGCTACCATGTCTCTTCGCTGCTCAGGAGTGATGGTCTTAAACTCATTAGCCATTTCTTGCTTTATCTCTTCCTCTACCATAGCTAGATCTCTGTGGGGCTGCTCACTTTTCCTCTTTTCACACCTATCATTAAATTTATCAATGTTCTGCTTCCACACAAATTGCACGAAATCTCCTGATGTGACAAAGTTGTAATCAGCCAAGAAACCTTCACTGGCTTGCTTGATCTCAGGGTCCCACTCCTGGCCTTTGAACTCATTAACAGTGATGTTCATTTCAGTAGTAAGGGGCTCTTCTGGCATTCCCTCCTCCACTTCATCATATGTGTAGGCTATCTCTCCAAGACTGCCTAATTGTAAAAGTTGCTCAACTACTGCCTGTTCATCTCCTATATGAATAGGGGATTTAGATGGAGAGTATAGAGGTTCATCAGATTGTACTTCTTTTCCCACTCTTTGTTTCTTTGGGCTATCTTTAATGTCAATGACATCCTGTATCTTCCTCTTTCCTTTAGAGGTAGAGGGCTCCCCTTTTTTAGGCATCAACACACTGTAATTGGACTTATTATACAACATGTAATCACCAGGAGGGATTACTCTGGCAGATGCAGACCTATTCAGAACCAGTCCTGCTTTCTCAAGGTTGTTCTTTATTACAACTTCCCTCTTTTCTTTCAATGTTTGCATCACATCCTCAAAGCAAAGAATCAAGAACTTTATCTTCTCCTCAAAAGGGTGAAAGCTAGACAAAGGGTCATATTTAGTGTCAAATTGGTGTACAAAGTCTAAAGCCTTTTTGTAAGCCACCCACTTTTCCTTCCTCAACTCTTGTTCATCCAAATCAAACTCATTCCTAATGAGATCTTTAGGAAACTGGAATTGGTGAGGTCTACCTCTGCATATTGCCCTCTTTCTGAACATGTCGTTGAAGAAGTCTTCAGGGTTAGCACATCGAGATACTGTAGTTGATTAATGGTATGGTTTAAGGAAATCTTCAAAACACTTCCAACCTCCTTTAATTATCACAAATTGGTGTGCTACAGTAACTTTAGGGAAAATGGTCCCTTTACCTCTGCCTGTTAACTCTGCCTCCTGCACACCACCAATCTTCCCGCGGATGTTTGTAATTCCCACTTTAAGAGGGACCTGATAGGGTAATAAAAATGGAGTGCCTTTGAAGCCATATACTCTGAAAAACTATGGAGACAGGGTATAAGTAAATATCACCCCAATTGTGGATAATTTTAACATTCTCAGCAAACTTTTTTGGCCTAACGAATTCCAAAAGAACCTTAGGGACTCTTGGATTCTTTGAACAGATAAGAGTCCTAATCTTAGATGCAAAACATTTATCAAACTTTAAGAAGCATGCACCTTCTCTGTCCCATGATAGCACTGTACTCCATAACTACACTGGCATTTTCTCTCCATTTTTCTCTTTCACAATATCCATTCCACTTGCAAAATAGTCACCATCTCTGAATAAAAACAAATGCATGAGGAGGGAATACCACCCAAAAGGCCTATCCGCTTTCCCATTATTTTGTCCTATCAATCCTTCATGGATAGCATTAGTGATAAAGGAAGCATAATCAAAATTCACTGCCAAAGAGGGATTTAAAATTTGAGCAACCATTAGCATGTAATGAGTTGGCATATTTGCTTCACCATCTTCTCCAAGAATTTGGCAGAGTGAGCAATATAATCCTTTGGCCCTAAGGGTAAACAAATTTAAAGAGAAAGGCTCTTCCGTGTTAGGTCCTACAACCGTTAATCCACCTATCTTCACAAATAATTCTTTGAGAGGCCAATTTCTAAGGTGATTCCTATACACACTATAAACCTAAGCTAGTGATTTAAAATTAATAGGCTCTAGAAAATTGGTAAATTCACTAAGCCCAAAAGCATTTCTGAACTCCTCATTATTTATTTCAATGAGGGTTTTCCCACTTATATCCTTGACACTTCTTGTAATTGGGTCATAGTTGTGTGCAATCTGAGTTAGGAGATCCACATCCATGAATACTCCAGGGACCACTAATTTGCCTACATCCAACTCCCAGATACTAGTTTGTGGAGCTAGGGAGTTTCTCATGCTAAATGCAACTTTAAATAGTCCCAACCCAAACAACCCAATTTGAGGGTCTCTTAGCCAGTTACCCTTATCATATAATCCCTCTCCTATGTTTAGGCGAGGAGCTCTTGGCACAAGTTCTTTTACCTTTGTGGCCACATTAGTTGACAATTTCAACTGTTCAAGGAAGTCATCATAGATAGCCCTCTCCTAGTAATTAACCTTTCCTGAGAATTCTCTCTTAGGTGCCATCTTAAAAACAATGAAAATAATTTAATTACTAACCCCAACTATTCTGTGACAAATCAAGACCTCAATTAAAACACACTATTAAGTAAATGCCAAACAAGAGTATAAGACAACATATTTTTTGCTTGAAGAAATTCGCTCTGCGACTGAAGAAATTTGCTCTGTAAGTGCTTGTCTACAACTACTCTTCAAAATGATGCCTTCATTCAATTGATACGATATCATATATGATAGTCGGGCTCTTAATTGCGACGTTGATACCGCATGCTTTGGTCGTCCCTTCAGAATTGAATTCGTAGAAGAATTCATAAATTTTGCTCCAATGGGTCATAAAATGCCTGTGTATTTTCCTCTCCACTCTTTCACCATTTCACAGAGCATAACCTTCTACCAATTTCACCAAATGAAATTATGCCAGCCATCTGATCAGATGAGACACGATTAGTTTTTACATTGTCTTAACATCTCTTCCTTTGCATTGGGCCCTACCTCTTTTTCGCCATTTCGCAGGCTTTATCCTGTGAGCACTTTCCTTTCATGAAGCTACGCCAAGCATTAGATGGAACTCTAACCGCTCGGCCTTTCATCCTTACTAGGTTCATCAACCTTTTCACTAACCATGCCTCATCTTGACGGCTAATGGTTTTTTGCTATTTCACAGGGGTTAATCTGCTTGCATCTCTGGGCCACGAAACAGCGAGAAGCATTGGATCAATCTTGAGATGACCATCTTTTAAGTGAGAAATTTATTGCTTACTCCACTTATTTACTGGTTAACAATTGTCATGTGGCATTCAACCATTAGCTCTGGGAAACTCTTCAGGTTTAGTTCAAAGCCAACCACGTGTCACTATTTGCTACATAGCCACTAGTTACACCTTGGTGGGTCCTGAATCACCTTTTGAAGTTGTGTGTCAACTGACACATCACCATCAATCTTTAACAGAAGTAATAGTTGTCGCTCCACGTCATGCTAAGAAGAATCTCTTTTTCTCTTTCACCATTTCACAGGCCTTAACATTCGTTTGATTTGCAGTCACAAAATGATGAGAAACCTTGGATCAAAACAGAGTTGATCCCCTGTTACCTTTATGCATTACCTGTTCTTTGGGCCCACCTTTTCCTTTCACCATTTTGTGTGCTTTAAAACACAAGCATCTTACCCTTGTGAACACATGCAGACCATTAGATTATATCGAACTTGCTTGATGCTTAACAACCTACTCGAATCCGACCGACGTGGGTTTTCTAACTCAGTATTAGCCACCTGGCATCTAGTCATTCCCGAGCTGATGTGTCAACTTTCTACTCGCTGAGAAGAAACATCAGGATCCACCTTTTCCTTGCCACTTGTATCTGCCAGGTCATTTCTTATCCTGCAGCATGACTCATCTTCTTGGACCAACCATTTAGTCCTTAAATCTGATTCACTGACCATTTTGATTTTCAGCCACGTGCCATTATCTTACTTGCCATCTCAACCAGCTAGATTGCTTGCTTGGAATGCCATGTCATTTCGTTGTTTCATGAAAGCTATCTGTCGAGCATCTTCCTCCTGCAAAACTGCGCTAGCCGTCAGATCAGATGAGACTTGCGAATCTGTTATGCTCCTATTAAAACTCCCTTTTCCTGAGCCAAAAAACCTTTCGCTGCTTTGCAGGGCATAACACGTGAGCATCTATCGGACACAAAACAATGTGAACCATCGATTTCTCTTGAATTTGATCACCTTTTATCCATTTGAAAAGTCTTCACTGCCGGGTCCCACCAAGCCTTTTTGCCATTTCGTGAAAGGTAATTCACTCGTTTATTTTGGCTGCGAATCAACGCCAGTCGTTAGATCTTGAGCAAGATGGAGTCTTGTTAAATTGGACCAAATGCACACATTTGAACATTCTTTTCCCTTTCACTATTTCGCATAGCTTAACACACCCACTACTTCACCTAACGAAATAGCGAAAGTTGTAGATTCATTTGGAAGTTGTGTGACACTTACTGGGCCCGACAACATTAGAAGGAAAAAGGCATAAGGCATATATTTTTAACAATTATTCAATGACCGCCTAGGTAAATGACAAGGGGGGACACTTCATAGGACCCCAAGACCCATTGCTTAAGTGATTAAAGTAATGTAGGAATAGAAACCAGAGGGTTTTGATCAGACACTTGAGTGATTTAAAACCAAAAACCCTAAACCCTTAAAGATTTAACATAGATTTGAAGTAGTTGATAGTGTGCCTGACTCAAAATTTCAAAAACTTGGCCGGTTATGGGAAAATAAAACCCATTTCCTAAATAGTAATAACACTCTCCATTCGCCTTATATCTCCACACACACCAACTTATCACTCCACATCCATCTCCTTATCGCTCCACTTTGTCTCCTTATCACTCCACTGCAACTCCTTATCGCTCCATATCATTGGCCTTCCTTATCACTCTGTTGCCCTATGGCAAGGCTAAGTCGAGGCAAGCTCCTATGCATGGTGCCTGGTAGCATTGCCTATGTGCTCCTATGCATGGAGTACATCCTGTCGTGCTTCATCCGCCAACATCACAAACATCTGCCGTGTGACTCAAACCTTCGACCTCCCCATTTCGGGTCTCGTGACATTACTGTCATGTTGGAGGGTGAACCCCAATATATTATATACTATATTATTATATAATATATTATAATATAATAATATATTATATAATATATTATTATATAATATAATAATATATTATATATTATATAATATATTATTATATTATATAATATAATAATATATTATATATTGTCCAAGGGGTTGAGCTTAACTGGCTAAAACACTAGGTTCTCACTATGGAGACCCAAGTTCAACTCCCTATAGGGACATCTAAAGTGGAAATCTAAGCTGTGACTCTTGGCCTTCCATAGGATGGGGAAGGTCTTGGGGTCAATCTAATGGAACTCTAAGCTGTGACTCTTGGCCTTCCATAGGATGGGAAGGTCTTGAGGTCAATCTAATAAAGCATAATAATAATAATAATAATTCAAAGATATGTAATGGGGATGGGGCCCCCTACTGTGTCCCCACTGGTTCATAGCTCCAATCAAAAGCTATTCAAGCTTCGGCTAATTACCGAAAAAAATAAAAAATTATATATTATATATTATAATAATATAATATCATAATATAATAATATATTATATATTATATAATATGTATTATATAGTATATAATATGTATTATATAGTATATTATATTATATTATATTATATATTATATAATATATAATTTATTTTTTAATTTAAAATTACCTATAAAAATCGGATATCCAATTTTATCCTATATCTGATTTGCTTAGGTGTTTACCTTGCCAGGTTGTACTGACACCTAGGCCAAGCAAAAAGTCAACATGGATTTTCGTGTTTTTAGTCAAGTGGACAAGGCTATTTTTTTCAACTTCCAGCAAGTTCCAGAGATGAAGAGGATGATGAAGGTCATGTAGGGAAAAGGTCAAAGTCAAGAACAAAGAATAAGCAAGACCTATAGGAGTCAATACCAATTCCATCTCCTAGGTCCAAGGGAGAGGCTCCAAAGGAAAAATTGACTGTGAAGGGACATAAGGGAGGAGAATCTTCTTATACTTCCCAGGTAGCACAACAATAGGCCACTGAAGAACTTGCATTAGAGAAACCATAAAAAGAGGAAGAAGAAGGAGAGATCCTGCATAAAGAAGAGATGGATGATGTGGAAGAATCAACTTCACTACTATTTAGTACTTCCTCTACAACACCATAGGTTACTGCTTCAACACATATAATCATTCATTCCATTGACTCTAGCTAAGATGAGGATGATTATGATGAATAAGATGATGAGGAGTTGAATATTGAAATATCTCATGGAGAGCATCATCATGAGTTTGTAACATTATCAAGCCTTCCCAGTTTTGATGATGTTCCAACATCCATGATTGAATCTTCTATTCTTGACTTCATGGAGGAAATGTCACAAATGTCTCAACATTAGCAATCAATGTCAATTCCTAATCTTACTATTACTACTGAGATCTCGCCTCTTGTTACCACTCTTGTTGTTACTATTGCTCTTGCACAAACATCTCAGTTTGCTGAGATTACATCAACTAGTCAAGGTACCTCACAAGCACCTACGTCTACTCAAGCAGAAATCACAACTCCGGCACCATGATCAAATCTTCCCCACTGGTTTGATATTGTGGCTCCAAAGAGGAAAAAGAAGTTAATTTCTCTTGATAAAATTGACTTTGGACAGTTGTCTCCTGCCAAACCAAAGACCTCCAAGAAGCCCAAGATTGTTTCTAGGATATTGGTTGATCCTGTTAGTAAAAGGAAATATGTTGAGGTCCTAGTACCACCTTTAGATAAAAACAAGGATCAAGTTCAACCTTTAGACAATACAGTACAAAATTTGGAGTTAGGTATCGTAACATCCTAAAATTGTACCCCTCGCAATTTTCAACTGCATTTTGGTCTTCGCCTTAGTGTTTGCACCCCTCGACCTAATTGGAGACCTAAATATGCTCATGCGCATAAAAAAGTCATTGGAATTCAACCTTGTGCTATGCCCACACCTTGATCCTACCCCAAAATAGGGCCAAACCAGGGTGTCACACCCTAGGATCTACTAGGACCAGGGTGTGGTGCCCTAGGATCCCCTATTTGGGACCTCCCTTGATACTTTCCCCTTCGACCTAACTCAAATTTGAAGCGCAAATTCCCTCCTACCTCGACTCAAGTCAGAAAATCAGTCAATAAAACTTACTAGCAAGTATATAAGAGGGATTTCTCCTCTCATTTGACATCCATCCATAACACATAAGATCATGAAACTAGATCAAGAATTCAAGAGATCAAACATTCAAGCATTCAAAAGCTATTGAGCATTTTCAGTCTTCCTTCAAGATTTGGAGCAACAATAGAGACAAGAATTTTAGCATTGAATAGGAGATCAACATTCTACTTCATGAAACCCTAATTCCATGAGGGGGCAAGAAAAACTTCACAAGGAGGTAGAAACATTTTAATTCCATAAAATTCAACATCCCCTCAAAGAGGAGGATTTCTACTTTTAGTCCTTTCATTTACATTATTTCAACCACTTAGTTGATTCCAAAACTAAGGTTTGATCTGAAGACAAACCCCTATTGCCAACACATTTCCCTTTCTTTCCATGTGCAGGAAATAGGTGCGTAGCTACACTTCTATAACTAAGCTTTATTCCTAGAGACGGAAAAACACATTTCAATGCATGAAAAGTTCAGAGGACCGATAGGAGGGCACCCCTGTTTGGACACACAAACCCTGCAACTTTTATCGGATTTTACAGAGCAGCTCTGAATCATCGCAAACTTATTAGATCCAGGTGCACAACTGAATCCCGAATCTATAGCTCATTATTTTTGCATACTTTGTCTCCCTTTTTAGCATTTAATCTTAATTCAATCAATAAAATTACAAAAGAGGGTCAATTAAATTTCAATCCATTCCAATCTACTTAGTATTCAATCCTTGCATCCTCTACAGTTGGATCTAGTAGATTCATCCCCCTCTTTTGAATGTAAAGTCCCTCCCAAGTGAAAATTGAACCTTAGTTAAGTTCCCATCTTTCTCCTAAGTGGCGAATTTGGCTAAGGATCCCAATTTTCCACTTTACATTTTGTTGAACCCGACATGCCTTATGCTTGCTTCTGATTGTTGTTTTCATATTTGAGTGCATGCAATTTAAAATTCAAATGTTCAATTACAAGTTTAATTTCTTTGCAATTTAAAAAAATTTAGAGGTCAAATTCACAAAAACCCTAATTTTTAGATTCAAAATTGAGCTTGTCATTTGTCTAAATTGGATTGATAGTTTTAGATCTGAAAATATTTCATTTTGCAATTCAAGTTTTCAATTACAGTTTCAATTTTCAATTTTTTTAAAATCAAGTGGTTAAACCATAAAACCCTAATTTTTAATTTTTAAATTCACATTGTGGATTGTGTAAATCTTGAATTAATTTTCAATTTGGGTTTTTTCTTCAATTTTAAATATTCATTTTCCCTCCTTCCAACATTCAAATTTGAAATTTAAATTTTAAAATTAAGTGGTTTATGCAACAAACCCTAATTTTCAAACTTAAATTAATCTTGTCTAATTTTAAATCTTCCTTTAAGCATTTAATTGGATCAATTAAATTTAAAATTTATTTTTGTCCTCTAGACATCATAAAAGTTGGCCCTTAGGTTTGCCCTTTTTGTTGTGCCTCCAATTAATCTTTTAAAAAACAAAACATCCTAAGTCTGTCCTATTTTGACCTTCAAGGCTTAGTTTTACATATCTAGGCATCTCCAATTTCCATATCCTTTTGGAATTTACATTAAAATCATAAAATCTTGCTTCCCTTAAAATTTGGAAAAAAGTTGGTCAGACCGTGTGTTCGGACCAAGTCGCTACCTACTTGGTCCTGACTTTTTTTGCTCAAATTTCGGGAGCTTGTCTTGATTGTATTTTACTACACAAATTGTGAAATTTTATTGATTTTAGGTCACCCTAAGGTTGAAAACAAATATGACTTTCAACATTTCCATTTTTAATTTAAATTTTAAAATTAAGTGGTTCACTACGCATACCCTAATTTTAAAAATTAAAATTGATTTCTCCATTTCAAAATCTCAAAATTTTAACTAAGAGGTTAAATTTGGACAACCCTAGTTGTAATTTTGAATTTCCCTCCTTTCAAACTTTCAAAATTAAAGCCCTAATTTTTAATTTCTTTTCCCTAGTGCATGAGTTTTACTACTATTAGTCCTACCTATAGTATCCTCGTTAGAAGTTGTAGAATTATGGCTGCCCAAGGTTTAATTAATGAGGAAATGGAGCCTAATTTGGCTATATTTTTCAATGAAGATATTGTTGCCTCTTCCCATCCTTCAGATATTCCTGTTTATCCTCTTGATAATTCTCACAATGAGGAAGAGTCACTAACTAGAGTATCCATTGACCAATTAGTGAAGATGGACAATCAATTTGACAATCTTCAACAACAGATGAGTCAAGAATACCCATAAAGTGAATCTCTCACATTGATTGAAGGATTAAAAGAATGATTCAAAGTGATAAACATGGTATTGATGTTATTGGTAATTGAAACTCATTGGATTCATATGTTTTTATTGATGGAAACATGGAAACATGGTAACTTGGCAACAAGATTCATAAGGAAACATACACCAACACTAGGAGGCAATCACTAGTAGACACTGGCATTGAAGTATCCAGGGTTACACCGGCATTGGCACTGGCCTCCAGCACTTCAGTGAAGCCGACATTGTATATCTTTTGTGATACATTGTAAGCTGACATAAGGCATATTGTTTGTGAAGGATATATAGGTTAGTTTTTTAAGGTCATTATATATATATATATAGATGAGAGATATTGGAATAAGGATATAGGAGACTATGTAATGTGAAGTATATGTATGTATACCATTTGTATGCAAATTTTATATCATGCAATGATTTGTAGATAATTTGGAAAGCATTCTAGGAGGAGAGGAGATACCAGTAGAAGTGTTTAGCATTTAGGGATCGATATAGAGCATAACTATAACCGAAACTCTTTTTGGCATAGCAAATGCATTTTGTGAGTTTATTATTACTATTTTATTTTAGCAGAACCTTGTAGGTAATGAGAATCTTTTTGTGATGATAAGTATACTCTAGGTAGTGTGCCTTCCTATATGTGCAGGCCCCCATTTTATGTAATATCCTTTCATATGGCCAGTGAACTGATATTGTGGGTCACAAATCCTACCACGGTTTTTCCTCTTTGAGGTTTTCCATGTATAAATTTTGTGTTATGGTGCTCATTTATGTGGATGGTTTATTTGCTTCAAGTTATATGTTTCTTCATTTATTGGTTTATATGTGTACATTATAAAATGGTAAAATTATATCTTACTGGCAGAACATTGATTCACCCCCCCCCTCTCGGTGTTCTTGGATCCCAACAATTGGTATCAGAGCCTAGTTCCTCGGAAGAAGTTCAATAGCTTAAGGAAGATCTTGAAACCAAAATCATTGAACATGGCTATGGAAAAGCAACTTGAGATGGCTCTTGAGGATTATGATGCTGAAAGGATGAAGAATTTAAAATTGCAAGATGAGTTAAATTTTGCTAATAAATTCATTCTTATTGTGCAAGAAATGTTATCATCTTCTCAAGCCAAGAGAAAGGAAGTTTTGCAAAACCAGGATGATGAAGAGAAAAATGCACTTAAGGAACAAGGTCAGAAACTGAGTCAAGAAAACATGCTCATGAAGAATGAAATGCAAGACCTAATTATGGGGTTATCAAAAGATATTGAGGACAAAAAGAAGAAGGAAGAAAATCTTGTTATATCTCTAAATAAAAAAATGGATGAATGTGGCAGATTGCCTCATGAGAATAATCTATTGAGAACTAATTTGGCACACTCCCAGAATAATGAACAAGAGCTTGAAAGACAAATAACTACTCTGAGAGATGATCTGACTACTACAAGTGAGTATAAGGAAAAATTCAATATTAGTGTTGCACAGTTGGATGACTTATTGAAAAGACAAAGGCAGAATGATGATTCTAGAGGACTTGGATTTGTACAAGGTGAAAGCTTCAGTACTACAAATGAAGATCAGATAACTGGTATGTAGAACTCATCAGACCAGAGGAAACTGGTAAGGCAATCTAATGCTTATAAATTCAATGGTAGATGATTTGTTTATAATAAATTTGGGCATATGACTAAACAATGTAGAAATAGAGAAAATCAAAACTACAATTTTGTTCTTGGTCAATGCACAAATTGCAAGAAATATGGTCATAAATTAGAAGATTGCAGAATGAATGTCAAATGTCATGCATGTGGAAACTTTGGTCATTTGGCTAATCAATGTAGGTCAAGGAATGACACTAGATATGTTAAAGAAATTCAAAAGAATAATGTTACATGTTATGCATGCAACAAAATAGGTCATATTGCTAAGTATTGTAGAAGAAAGACTCAACCAGTTAGAAATGATAAAGCAAATGATAAAGGAAATAAGAAGGTAGATGAAATACAACAAGATCACACCAAGAGATGGGTTAGAAAGTCTAAAGAACCAAGTGGAGATAGATCTACACTGGTAACTCCACCAGTAGAATAGAGCATGCCTGCACTGACAGGAAATTCCACCAGTAATTGAGTCATACGCCTTATGGGTTGGAAAATCTATTGCAAATATTGCATATTCCCCGAAACAGATATAGAAGAGATCTGGAGAGTTGTCTTAATCATTGATGAAGGTTTACCCAACATAAGACTATGAAACTGACATCCGGTAGGGTACATCATGAAGCATTTATGATAATGAAGGATTAATGAAGGATTAGGGTTTAATTGCTGATAAAAGGAGAAAGTGAATTCATTTTCGCTCACCCAACATTCAATCAATCCAGAGTGAAGAAAAGGTGAATCTCAGGCGATTAAGAATGAGCAAAGGCATTCTAAGAGGATTTCCAACAATAATCAGAGAACCAATCAAATCTTCAAACTGATGATCATTTTTTTCAGGTATTTCTTCAAAATGGCATCTGGATCATCTACTCCTACTTTCATTGCAAATCCCACCATTGTTGAAGTTAAGGATAGGCTGAGACCCATTTTCAAGGAAGTTCCCTAGATAGCTAAGAAAGAAGACTCTATGGGCGCATTCTTTAGGGTTCCCAATGGTGTGATGTATGTTGAAGATGTAACAACATATATTCACTACACCTTCGAGGATCTAGGTACAAAAGACATAAAGGGCATGTTTCAATTTGTGATATTGAGAAGCTACAGAACAATCAAGCCAGAATATAAGATCATCGAGGATCTAGGGTTAACCGATATCCTATACATATCAGAATTCAAAGATGAGGTGATCAGATATGTTCTGAGGAAGGTTCACAATGAGTTCATCTAGCTAGATCGGTTCTACATGATAACAAAGGAAGCAATTCAAGAAGTCACCAACTTACCCAAAGTTGAACAAGAACTTGACAAGAAGATTTCCACCACTGTGGTTGAGAAGCTCACCGACACAACCCATGATGGAAGATCTATGAGGGTTAGCACAATCAAGGACATAGATGTGAAATTTGTTAGCATGATAATCGGCTATAAGGTAACTCAATCTAGTCGACTGAACTCTGTTGCTAGTTCTTGCATCCATGCTGCTTATTAGATGTTAAAGAATAATGAGAAGTATGATTTATGTGAATGGCTAAGAAGTGAACTAATGTTGAATCTTGGAAAGCTCAAGAGTGTTAAGAAAGGAACTTTTAGGTTTGAAAATCTCATTGTTTGTTTAATGCTTTACTTCATAGATGAGCTACCCGGTCTAGGGAAGAAGCATTGGGCCCATGACATACTGGTAGGTTACAAATCAAGGAAGCAATGATGGTCTTGGTATCAGCAGGGATGAAAACCTTTGGGGCTATTTCAAAATATTTCAGGAAAATATGAGACTGAGGGAAAGAATATCAAAGTACACTGTGGAGAAGTACTCCACTGATATATGTTTTATGGTGAAAATTGATGAAACTCTTCTAGAGGCAGTAGAACCTAGGACCATATGGGTTACTGAGCTTAGATATGAAGTGGATGAAATTTTTTTTGAACTTTTGCTTGAAGCTCCATTGGATTATAAGACAAAACACTTTGGTACTGCTAAAGAAAAGGCTCTTGAAGTCAAGATTGGATTCAGCAAGAAAAGAAGAGAGAAGAAAATTTATAAGATGTCTACATATATACAAAATATAATCCATAAGATAGGCACTCAATTGGGTTCTGGATCCAAACCGGCAAAGGAACTGGAAATGGTTAGTGCTCCTGAGGCAAAGAGGCCTCAAACTTTCATTTCTTCTATCACTTCTGACTCTAATCTAGAGGATAATGAACCTCTAGCATTCAAAAGGGTACAAAGAAACAAAGTTGACCAGCCTCCGGTAGAGGAGAAGAAGATGGAGCCAAGGAGGAACCTTGTGAGAAAAGTAACAAAACCTACTGTACCCCCACCTCCAGCAAGGAAACCTATTCAGAAGAGGAAACTAGTCACATCCACTCCGACAACCCACAACAAGAAGAAGAAGAGTAATGATGATATGGAATCTGGTAAGGCTACAATGACCTGTGTTGAATTGATTGATGAAATAACCAAGGATGGAATTTTGAAAAATGTATCCATTTGTTATGAAGATATAGAGGATAATGAGCAGAATGAGAATGAAGAGGAAATTTTGTTACACATATATATAAGAAAGCCTTAGTAGAAATTTTGAAGGAAATTCCTCTATCACTATACAATAATTTAGATGCTAGAAGACTTGATGCAGTCAAGAGGGATAGAGAAATTAAGGAAGTAAACTTTTGGGTATGTGTGGTTCAATAAACAATGAGGAAATGAAACGATGCATTGATGTTTCAAATAGAATAATTTTTAATAGCAAATCCCGACAAATAAGCCTAATGATGGGCAAGGTAAATGAGGTAGTAAATGAGACCAAAGATGGTTGGACCAAATTCTTCCAAAAGAATCTTGATCTTCTCATCTCCCAAGAAGAATTTGTAAAAGAAACAACTACCGCCATCCTGAACAGATCTAAAGGGAAAGGTATTTTGGATAGTTTAGCTCCAATTTTGAATAAACCAATAGTAACTATAAGTATATAGGCACCACCGGCAGTAAAGGAGAGTGTATAGTCAGTACCGACAGAGACAACTTTTGAACAAGATAATGTACAGGGTACTGACAATATTGTGGATAATACTCCACTGACATTAATTGATATTGCACCAAGTGGTGAAGCCACCGATGCTGAGGAGGATAAGGCAAATGGAATTGAGACTATACCAACAGTTAATATTGATTCCCGATAAATTTTTTGGCAATTGACACTTCTCAAGCTGAGAAGAAATCAATCATTGAGATGAATCCCACTAAGTTAATGATGATGGCTACTCAGAAACTAATAAAGGAGGGATTGGTAGATAAAGGAATAATAGATAACTATATCACAGTTTTTCATAGACTAATTCTTGATTGTAAGATTGAAAATGAAGCAAGTGCTTCCAACAAGCTTAAGGAATTAACTAAGCATATATCTATCAAATTTCAATCTTTGCAGCAAATTTCAAACCATCGAGCACTTGAGAGATTTACTATGGCTAAGAGAGCCTCTTTTGATCAGCTTATTGAAACAGAGAAGAATAAAATTGAAGGAAAATTTATTCTTATTGAGAATTGTTTGAAACAGTGTACAAATATCTACTTGGCCTGTTGTAACATAGAAACTTTTATAGCAAATGTAGATAGAAGATTAAAGGAGTTACATGATAAGGTTGCCAAAATTGCAAATTCTTTTGATGGATTAACCTCACTAACAACATTTGTTGATGGACAAATTTTGTCTTTGGAGAACATAATTTTTTATTTTGAAAAGGAAAGAGACAAGATCATTCGGAGAGCAAGGAGTCTTAGAGGATTGGTGAGTCCAAGATTGGATTCACTCGGTGTACATAAGAGAGAATGTATGGACATGACTGCTAAACCCACACTAGCAAAAGTCACAGAGAAGCAAACATTTGCACACTTACTGAGTGGACTTGTATCCATATGTGATACCTTCAGAACAAGTTGGGATACATATTTATAGTTGCTAGACAAGGCTTACCCAGAAATTTTGAAATTGGTCAAGCTCCGGTAAACTAATCTGTATTTATTAATTCTTTCAATTCTTTCACCAGTCTCTAGCATTGATACCAAAGGGTGAGTGTATATAATGTGAAAAATATCAGATAGAAAAATATGGGAAGAATATTAGAAAGGAGTGTATTGCTCAGGGGAGTATACTTCAGGTTGAACCAACAAGGAATCCATTTTTTAAATGAGTGTTTCCATCAATGCCAAAGGGGGAAATTATTGGTAATTTACACTCATTGGATTCATATGTTGTCATTGATGGCAACATGGTAACTTGGAGACAAGATTCAAGAAAGCATACACCGACACTAGGAGGTATTCACCGACTGACACTGCATTGGAGTATCTAGGGTTACGCTGACACCAGAATCCAACACTTCAGTGAAGCCGACATTAGGCTTGGACCCAAAGGAAGTTTTATTTGTAAAATCATTTTGTAATTATTGTATAAGATCGACATTGTATATCTTTTATGATATATTGTAAGCCAACATAAGGGATATTTTTTGTGAAGGGTATATAGGTCAGTTTGTTAAGGTCATTATAGATATAGATGAGAGAGATTGGAATAAGGATATAGGAGACTGTGTAATGTGAAGTATATGTATGTAGATCATTTGTATGTGAATTTTATATCATGCATTGATCTGTAGATAGTTTGGAAAGCATTCTTGGAGGAGAGGAGATACCTGTAGAAGTGTTCAAGGTTTATGAGCTGGTATAGTGTAGAACTATAACCAAAACTCTTTTTGGCATAGAAGATGCATTTTGTGAGTTCATTATTACTGTTTTATTTCAGTAGAAGCTTGTAGTCAGTGAGACTCTTTTTGTGATGAGTAGTATGCTCTAGGTAGTGTGCCTTCCTGCATGTGCAGGCCCCCATTTTATGTAATATCCTTTCATATGGCCAGTGAACTGATATTGTGGGTCACAAATCCCACCACGTTTTTTCTTCTTTGAGGTTTTCCACGTATAAATTTTGTGTTTTATGGTGTTCATTTATGTAGATGGTTTATTTACTTCAAGTTATATGTTTCTTCATTTACCGGTTTATATGTGTATGTTATAAAAGCGTAAAATTATATCTTATGATGTGGTTGGGTTTCCCACTAATAATGGTGGACCCAAAACCCAAAATGCACAACAAATTGTCCTTGAAAAAATGAAAATGGTTGTAGAACATAGAAAACAACTTGAATTGTCAATAAGTAATCAGAAAAAGGAGATTGAGTCCTATACCATGCCCTTCCTCCATGAGTTGATCGAAGGGGATGGTGGTGGTGCTCTAGATACCACCAATGCCATCTATTTTGTAATTCAACCCCCTTTGGGGTCTGAATGTAGGGGCAATTGTGATATCCCTAGGGAGATGAGCATCCCTCCCATAGTTTCTGTTTCAAATACTCCCTTGGAGACCAAGGTTGAGGGTGAGGGAGCACAAAACCCCACCACACCCCTTGAGCTAATATCAGGTGACATTGATGGGGATAATGGGACTTACCATCCCCCCTTACAACCAAACCATAGGGGATTTCCATGGTACTAAAGAAATCTGATGACTTTGAGGTTATCAACAATGGTGGGGATAAGCCATTTTCCCTAGATTCTAGATTTTTTTTATTTTGGATCTAATAATGGGGAAGAAGACCTATCTGGAAATAAATCTAAGAAAAAAAGGAGGAAAATATATCCTAAGGCATCTAAGGAGGCCTTAGTTAGGAAGGAATCATTGGGACCCGAACAACTCTTTGAACTAAGGAAGAAAAGAGGTAGACCACTTTCAATAGTGGCTTTTGATGCTAGTCACCTCTCTAATCCCAAGGAATGGCCTAAGTGCTTCAAGGGTTTTAAGTCCCTGATGGACACTACTAAACAATCCTCTTAATGTTAAAAGCCATCTCATGGAACATTAGGGGTCTTGAGGCCCCTGATAGGAAATATGTGGTCAAAAGATTTCTAAATATGCACAAGGATATTGATTGCCTTATGCTCCAGGAGCTAAAATAAGTGGGATTCAACTTAGAAGTTGGAATAAAATCCTTTTGGATGGAGGCCACTCCATTCTATACCAATCACCCTAAAGGAAGACGTGGAGCTACAATTTTATTAAACCCTAATTGGGTGAATAAGGTGAAAAAATGGGGGCAATCCCCACGTGCAAGAGCAGTATGGGCTATCATTTAGAATGATAATTCCACCTTTGGCATTTGCTCAATTTATGCCTCCAATGACTACCGTGAAAGATGGAGTATGTGGGAATACATTTCTAACTTGGAGGATATCCCCTGGTTCATGGGAGGAGATTTCAACATGGTAGTTAGTGCTCAAGATAAATAGGGAGGCAACAAGGTTGAATGGAAGGGTGCTGAGAGAGTGTAGTGGGAAAGGATGGTTAACATGATGAGATTGATTTATCCTTTAACAAGAAACAAGGGAGGGTATAAATCAATATGGTACACCTTGTCTAATTATCAATAGTATAATAAAAGAGTTTATTGTAGGCTTGATAGATTTTATTTCAACAAAGATTTGTTCAAAATTGCTAAAAATGATGAGGGTGTTCAATATGTTGTCATACCATATACATTATTAGATCATCATCCTATTATGGTTAGGCTAAAGATAACTAATATTAGGGTGGCCCCACTAAACCCTAGCTCTAACTTTAGAATGAACACTAGTCTACTAATAGATGAGGACCTGAAATGTGCCTTGTGTCTGGTCAGAATGTTTAATAAATATTGTAATTGCCAAATGTTCAACATTGACAAATGGAACTAGAATGTTAAAACTTGGACCTCACTCTATCAAGCTGTGGGTAAAATGAAAGCTAAGGATGCCATAGCCTCTGAGTTACAACTGCATAATGCTCTCCAAGTGGCTGAGCTGGAGCTTCAAGGGGATCCTTAGAATGTATCACTCTCTAACCAACTTATTAGGGCCAAGACTGATCTTAGAAGACTGCAGAATTAGAAAATCAAAGGGTGGAGAACTAGGGCTAAATTAAATTGGTTGGATACTGGAGATTGAGGATCTAAGTTCTTCTTCCAGCTTCTTAAAATGAAACAAGCCAAAGAAAAAATTGACACCATCTAGGAGCAGAATAAGAACCTCTCTGAACCAGCTAAAATTCTTGAGTGCTTTGCTCAGTTCTAAAAGGATTTGTTCTCTGCTGAAACAAGTAGGGAGCAACAAGAAACTTCCAAAAAGATTGTCATGTCCTTGGTCCCCAAACTTATTGACAAGGACGATAGTAGGATACTTGAAATGGCTATTTCAAAAGAAGAAATCGGGAGAGCTATCTTGGCTCTTAGCAATGATAAATCCCACGACCCTGATGGGTTCCCAATAGAATTTTATAAAGAATATATTGGATGGATTGTTGATGATCTTCACTCCCTATACACTGAGGTGATACATATTGGTTCCTTGGGCAAGAATATTAACCAAGGTCTGATTAAGTTAATTCCTAAAGAAGGTGACAAAACCCTACTTAAAAACTAGAGACCTATCACACTGTTGAATGTGTCATACAAAATCTTTGCTAAGTTGATTGCATGTAGATTGGAGAAAATCTTGCCTAAGATTGTCAGTACTACTCAAATAGGGTTTGTTAAAGGATGTTATATACTAGAAAACCTAATTACATGTTGGGAGTCGCTCCACTGGGCTAAGGAATTAGGACAAAGTGGAGAAATGTTGCTCATAGATTTTGAGAAAGCCTATGATAGGATAGAATGGGATTATATCATTTAGATGCTTCAGTCATTAGGATTCCCCCTTGGATTTTTTAATATGGTAAGAACTCTTTTATGTGATGCCAATGCTACTATTGAAGTAAATGGGATAAGGTCCTCCAATTTTGCACTAACTAGATCCATCAGACATGGGTGCCCTTTAGCCCCTGCCCTTTTTGTCCTAGCTGTTGATGCAATGTTCTACTTACTTAAGGACTCCTCTACTACTCCCCCTATTAGGGGTATTTCCTTATCTAACAAGGAGGAAATCTATAATGTTCAATTTGCTAATGACACTACACTATTAATTAAGCTTGAGGAAGATAACCTTGCTACCCTGATGAAAAATATTGATCTCTTTTGCCTAGCATCTGGCAGTAAGATTGCTATGCACAATTCCAATCTCCTCGGTTGGGATGACAACCCTCTAGGATGGCTCTCAAAGTTCTCTCTCAATTGGTTGGGCCCAACACAACTTGTAAAATATCTAGGTATTCCCTTTTCTATTCTCCCAAATCTAAAAGAAATGTGGGAATGGTTAAGGAATAATATTGATAAGAAACTCTCCAAGTGGAACATGAAATTTCTCTCCTTGGCTGGAAGATTCCAGGTGTGTCAAAAAATATTGGCCTCATATATTATTTATTTATCATCAGCTTGGCTCTTTAGGAATTACCAATTTAATTATGTTCAAAAGCAGATTAGGGAATTCTTATGGTCAGATGGCAAAGGTACTAGGAAGCAACATACAGTCAAATGGGAGTGGTACACTATGCATAAACTATTTAGTGGGATGGGGTTGAAAGACTTGAAACTACAGGGCATTGTTCTTGCCTCCAAGTGGATTCTTAAGGCCATGGAAAGCTCTTATAAGAAATAATATTATATGCTCGGTCCCTAAGAAAGCCAAGAAATGGAAAGATCTCCTAATACTTGACCTTCTTATGGGATAGTTTGAGGTATCTCCAGTTGGTTCTGATATCTTTAAGTCCTTATGGAAGGCTTGGGAACATGTGAAACACTTGGTACATATCAAAGTTAATAGCATTGTATAGGGAAATATTGCTGATAACAAATCAATATGGTGGAATCTATTCCATAATAGGAAACCTTTAGCCACTCTCCAAGGTTGTTATGCACTAAAATGGCATAATATGGGTATTAAATACTTTGAGAAGCTGTTTGAAAATGACCAATTGAGATCATGGGAGGAGCTGAAACTTACCTTCTCTATCCCGACATCCCAAAGTAGGATGTATAACATACTTAAATTGGCCTTACCCTTTTCTCTCCCCCCCTCCCACCCCCTCTCCTTCACCCCCCCATGACTACACTTTGCTGGACTGATGGCACACCTCTCCCTTCTCTTAAAGTCAAATGTATCTATTCTTTGCTCACCGAGGTTGATACCATTTTTCTGCACCTAATGTTGGGATCTAAACTGGGAACCAAAGGCCTGGAAAGATAGTATGAGTAGATTTTGGATGGCTCATAATGAACCAAAAAGAAATTCTTTGGCTAGCACTTCTTGTTAAATAAACTCCCCATAAAAAATAAGGAAGGTACTTTCTTAAGTTGTAACATATGCAGAGTGCCTGAAACTGTGAAACATATATTTTTGAATGCCATTTTGCAAAAGAAATATGGAGACTATTTGGCTTTAACTTGGAATCTGTTTCTTTTGAATACATAGATATTATTCTAGGCTATATCAAGGGTTGTAGGAGATTTGCAAATATCTTTTGGTCTTGTTTTTCTTTGGAGGTTCTTTGGCTCATATGGAAGTATCATAATGATGGCATCTTTAATAGCAATATTAGGCACCTCACTGAGTCTCTTAAGAGACTCATTGTTCACTCTATTTCCATACAGGTCATTTTTGTACTTAAGCTCAGCTCGAACAAGTTTGAAAGGTGGATCAAGGAAGGGGCTACTACTGTTTACATTCATGAACTATCACATGGATTCACTTGGGAGAGGGATGAACTGGGCGAGGCTTCTTTTGAGAAAACATTGATTGCTTTTATGAGGCAATTGGAGTGTAGACAAATGCACATGGAGATTATTCAGGAGGAAGCTGACCTGATTTGTGAGTGCACCTCCCATCCCCATAAAAAGGACATACTTGATGGTCGGGTGGAAGTGTGGCAAGATGGAAATCTGGGGTGGGTGTCATGGTTCCCCCAACTGGGAAAAAACACTTCACCGAATGCTAAAATATCAATTCCCTAGATTGATGCTTAGGTTTCTTTGCTGATATTTTTGTTTACAAATATGTATATCTAATGTAATCATCCCTGCTATAGTGGATGTGCTCGATAACTATATATTTTTGTATATGCACCTTCTCTTGGTGCCCCTGATACTGCTGAATTCAATTTTTTGTTGATGCTATGTAAAGGATTTTATGATATCTAATCCAAAATAGAATTACATCTTACCAGTAGAAAACTGATTCACCCCCCTCTCAATGTTCTTAGATCCCAATAGATGTCTTACGTGGTATTTCTCATCTTGTTGATTCTAATATCATGCCTTTGAAGGGTTGTGCTGAAAACCTAGGTTATGCACAACCTCCTAGTCATGTTAATCATTTTATTCCTTTGACAACTTCCATGACTAGTGTCCCTACCTTCACATCAAACATCATGGCTACTTCTACACAAAATGACATACCTACAAATGTTAGTCATGGGTGAAATACCTCTTCTTTCATTCTTCCTACCATGAGTGTTCCCCTTGTTACCCGATCACACTCACTACCTTTAAATGTTAGTCAATGGGGAAACACCTTCAATCACAATTCCTTCATTCCTCCCATGAGTCTTCAATGTACTACCCAATCTTCTCCATTACCCACTTATCATAGTGTTCCACCTCCTTATTGTCAACCTCTTCCTTCATTCAATGATGTTACTCCTCCCTCTCAATCAAACAAGTCTAATTTCAATCCTTCTACCAAAGCTACAATCAATAGCCTTTCCCAAATAGTATCTTCCTTAGAACAACAAATAGCTTCTATGAATCAATCAAAGTATAATGTGCTCACATTTGATGTACCGAGCCCATTATCTCATGACATTGTTAGAGCTGTCCCTCCTAAACATGTAGAAGTCCCTCAATTAGAAATTTATAATGGAAAAGGTGATTCCTTAACTCATGTTAAAATATTTCAAACTTTGTGTAGTGACTTTTCTCATGATCAAAGGTTGTTAGCAAAATTATTTACTAGAACATTAAGGGATAGAGCTTTGCAATGGTATTGTTCTTTCCCTCCTTTTTCTATTACTTCTTTTCAACAATTGGCTAATGCTTTTATTCAATAATTTCACAATAACATTGGTCCTCAAGTTACTCTGACTAATTTAATACATTGTAAACAAGGTGTTAAAAAGAAAAAGTGATTGATTTTATTCGTAGATATAAGCATTTGTATTCTCATATTTCTTTTTATATGCCTGATAAAGACATTCAAAAGATTTTTATTGCTAATAAACAAAAATAAATTAGGGATAAACTTCTCTTAACTGAGTTTACTTCCTTTCCATAGTTGTGTGCAGTACTTCACAATTATCAATTGACTATGAGTTAATTAGAACAATCATCTTCTTCCATGTCTCTGAGTGATAAGGGTGATAGTTCTCTGAGTGATAAGGGTGATAGTTCTCAACAACCTCAAACCAAACAAAGGATTCATAAAATTCAATGACAACAACAACAATAGTCAATTCATAGGTGTTACAGGTGTGCCTCCTTTGTCTAAATTCTTTAAAAGAGAAAAAGAGTTTACTCCTTTGAATGAATCTTTTCATAGAATTATGTCTCAATTAATACAAAATAATGTGTTGGAACTTCCCCAAATCAAACCAATTGATCCATCTAAAACAACTTCCCCTTACTTTGATGCTAAATATTTTTGTCAATATCATCATCAGTCTGGTCATGATATTGAGAAGTGTTTTTCATTGCAAAGTAAGATTCAAGAATTGATTGATAACAACACTATATCTGTGGTAGGTGTGAATGATAAAGGAAACAAATCCATAGCTCCTCCTAATCAAAACCTTCAAATTTTCACTGATCCTTTACCATTCCATTCTACTAATGTGATTGAGACTAAACATCTTGCTTTCTCTCCCAATGATGTGAGCCTTCAAACTAATATCATGGTGAACTTTGTAGATCAACAAGAACCTCCTAAATATTTGTGCATAACATTTGATCCTAGTGAGACCATTAAGGTACCTGATGGCCCATTATACATAAGTGCAAAGATCAAAGGTATACCCACTAGAGTAGTCCTTATTGATCCTGCTTGCATGGTTAATGTGATAACTGAAGTATTTATTTATACTTTTCAATTGTATCAAGTGATATATGATGATTACAATGTGATAGTAGAAGTTTTTGATGGATTCTCTTATCCTGATATTGGTTCTATAACACTTCCTATTGATGTTGGCACTAAATGTTTAGATGTTCAATTTTCTATCATTCCTACATCCAGACAATTTTGTGTAAAGTTGGGACATCCTTGGCTCTCTTCCATGAAAATGATCACTTCTACTATCCATAAGTGTTTGAAATTTCCTCGTAATGGTGAAATCATAACTATTAATCATAGCATATTTCCACCTACAATGAGGCATGGAAATGTTTGTCTTCATTATTTTTGGTCTAAAAAATTCAAGCCTCTTGAACCTAGAAGTGATGCTCTCTTTAGATCATATCAAAATTGGAAAAATGAAATGATTTTATCCTTGAGTAAACTTAGCAATCCAACACTTATAATTCCTCTTGATGATAATATACCCCTTCTTGAGGATAAGATTGTTCTTCCTCCCAAGGAAAGAAATATTATTTCCAAGGAGGCATCCATTCCTTCTCCTAATGAGAAGAGTATCCTTTCACCCAAGAAAAGAGACATTCTTCTTCCTAACAAAGAACCTATTCCTTCTCCTATGGACATGTTTCCTCTTCCTCTCAAAGCTAGAAAAACTCTTCCTCCTAAAAAAAACAATATCCCCCCTAATGTTAGACCTAATCCTCCTCCTCATGAAGGACCTAGTCTCCTTCCTACATATCTCATTCCTCCTTTGTATGGTGTGGTTCCTCCTCAATCTTATAGAGAGAAGCGATTGGCCTCTCCCATTGTCCAACCTAAAAGACCTCAACCCATTCATCCTTCCCTAAAAGAAGAGATGAAGCCTATACCTAATTAGCCTAACCCTCCTCAACCTTCAACCAAGACTAGAAAAAACCATTGTCCGAGAAAACACCGATAGAGATGTCATGCTAGAGCTCTTGAAGTTGCTTCCCAAACCATTTCTTCTCCTAAAACACCAACTGTTGACATGATTCTATTTTATCCTAAAAAAGATGTTCAACCTAATTCTCCAAGATGCAAAATGCTTAAAACAAATAATGTTTCAAGTTCTATTCCTATTAGAGCTCTATTGTTATTCATCTTGATGAAGAAATAGGTGAAAATGTTCTTAATGATGAAAATGCTAACCCTAATATTTCTGATGATGATTATGAATATGTTGACGTTGACAATGACTTATCTGCCAAATTTTCTAAAGCATTAATCCTAGCTCCTAGTAACAAAAAAAGTGACTTATCATTAGAGCATGGTCCTTTCTTGGAACTTGGTATAGATCAATATACTATGCTTGATGTGGCTCCTCTTGCATGTTGTCCACCTTCCTGAAATAATGATCAGTAAGATCAGGGGGAGGATAATATTCTTCATTAGCTTCATTAGCACTGTAGACTCTCTCTCTCTCTCCTCTCTTTCTTGTTTGTGACATTCTTCTATTTGTTCTCCCTATTATTCTATTTGTTATCCCTAGTGTTTTCTACTTGAGTATGATACAAAGCATTGAGATCTCTTTTGGTCTCTCCCATGTTGACTCAAAAGACACAAGTGTTCCCTTCTTCTATGGTGGTTTCATCTCTTTGGGGGATGACGATGATTCTATTCATATATACATATACATGATATACATGAGTTATCATAAAAATCATACTCACTCCAAAGTTAGATTAAACCACATTGTGTCTTGTGTTTTCTATTCATTATCCTTTGATTTATCCTCTCTTGGTGGTTAGATTATTGCAGTAATGTGCTTGTCTTTTTTTAGTGTATATCCTACCTTAAAGAAATTTCTCTGAGTAAGGCGTATGCAATTGCTTTAACGTGTGGGCATACACTCTACTCATAATTCTCTCTTTTGATACTTGAAGTTACTTAGTGAACTTTGTCTTTGCTTTGTAATTTTTTGTATTCCTTTCATGGCTCACAGTAAGAGAACCTTACTAGTTGTAGTCATGGTTCTCACTCTTTCATGGTCTTCCCTTTTTCCTTATCATTCAAGTTATAATATCCTAACATCCACTGGGGGCTTGGTGAATCTTGCCTCCTTGATGTGGTGAAAGTATTTCAATCCAAATTATTTGTACTTGTGTGGGGAAAAAGCGAGACTAGGTTATCATGCCCTAATCCTACATCTTGTCACACATTACGGAATATGAAAGAGCCTAGAGGTATCGCACAATTGGCTACTTCTTTTTGTGAAAGAGAGAGCCATGGGCTACCTATTAGGATTTCTATTCCTTTGTTGAAATTGGAAGATCAAATGATGCAAAGTTCAAACCCTAATCCCAAAATGCAAGTATGAACTAACAACAAGATTGCAGAATTGAACTTAAACAATGGAAAGCTGTAAACACAAGGATAAAACAAGAATGTAAATGCGTACCTAGAGTCAAAATCAGACTGAAAATGTTCAGGACGGGGGTGCGGGCGCCACTGTCCTGATTTTGTCCTGAAAACTGCACCGGAAACTCCTATTTTGCACTCTGGAACACTGTCGGAAACTGTCAGAAATGTTGTCTGTCCGGAGGACCAGGGCACCCAACACCTCTATCCCAGGGACTAGGGCACCCAGCACCCCTGTCCCAATCTTTTGCTCTGCAATTTGATGCAGATTGCTGTCTCGACCTGTTATCTCCGGATCTGTATCCCGCAGCGTCGTCCGAGTCCCGAAACCTGCACTGATATCTGAAAAAGGGTGTATGGGCGGCTATATAGGGTTTTGCCTTAGTCAAACCCCCGCTTTGGTGATTTCCACCTCCACAAATAGCCAAGTTGTTTTGTAAAATGTATTGTGTGTGCAGACCTAGTGTGTGTGCAAGGTCCTAAAATGCAAGAAAGCAAACTAGAGCAACCTAGAAAGTAAACCCTAATTGCTTGTAAATGATAATGTAAATGCTCTAAATCAAGATGCAAAGTGATCTAAAGCATGAATGAATGATATATTGAAGCTTATGCAAAGACATGAAAACAACATGAAATCATACCCAACCCCCAAGGGAGAGGTACAAGCCAATCTTCAGTCGGTAATCTCCTATTGTTCTTCAATGTCTTCCAAGCCCTAAATGGATGAATGGATTTGATAAATGCTTGATAGAGGGATGTTGAAAGTTGTTGAAGTCTTCAAAGATCTGCTCTTTCACTGCATATGAGGTTCCTGGAAACAAAATTCAGATCCCTTCAAATGAAGAAAGAGAGCTCTTATGTACGAAACCCTAGGTCGCAATTTCGTCTTTTGGCCGACCTAGAGATTGAATATCCCACCAATTTCTTGGGGTTAAGCTTTATTTTATGATTGGATCATGCTCCTTAAATTTTGGGAAAAATTTCCGGGACCATGTGCACTCCGGGTGCCACGGTCCCGACAACTTTTCACCAAATTTTCAGGGCCGTCAGATATGATGATTTTAGAGAGAATCCCGAAGTTACAGGTGATTACGAGATGTTTTGACCCCCGAAATCAAGCCTTCAAGTTTGAAATAGGACTTAATTAGGGTTTTTGATTAGATGATGTATTGGAGGAATAACATGAAAAGGGGCACACTTTAACGAAAGGGCCCGACTTTATGATGTGAAGGATGATGAAATAGAACCTTTAGACCTAATTAATTTGATTAATTAAGTGCTAAAGGGGAAATGCAATGCAAAATGCAACTGCGCCAAGGCGGGTGCTAAACTAGGTGTTAAATTTTACTGCTTTAGCAAGTGCGTACAATTTACGACGCTACATTTAGCCCCCACTTTAGCGGTCATATGAGTACTACGTGCATATGCAAGCTAAAGTACAGAAAAGTAAACATCATTTGAAAAAGGATATATCCATAAGTTGTCGGACGAAGCCCCCAGCGGTATCTACAGTACACAGTTAGGAACTGCACCCTACAAAACACACGTTAGATCCCAAAATCACATAATGCTTACTAAAGAAAGTGATGAAATTTGTGAGTAGCTATATGCCCCCCTTGTTTTGACTTGCTTATTCGGGAGGTGAAACAAGGTAGCATGTTTACTTACGACAAATTGTGTAAGAGAGTATTGATGAGGGATGTTCACTGAAAAGGCTTCATCAGAGCACTTTCTAGAACATCCTGAGAGTAGGGGAACGAAAATATGATTCCTACGCAACAAACGATTCAAAAATCGCATCTCCCAAACTCAAGTTATGATGAAATGAGTGATAGAGGAAAATTAGGGTTTGAAAGGTAAAGATAAAGAAATGAAAGTATATACCTTGAAAGTGACATTTGCATTTGTCACTTTGTTGATTCTGAGTACTGTTCATTGCAGCGGAGCCCACATAGCCATCATCATGCCTTCACGATGACCGAAGTGTCCCACGAGGATTGAGATCCTACGCCAGGCCGTGATTGACGATGAGCCACTGGATGAGGTGAGTTGACTGAACATTTGACTTTTGATTTTCTGCATTTTGACTTTTCTGTGATTGTTTGCGGGCCCTGAAGGCTGACCCGGGCCCCACCCAGGGCACCATGGTCCCTGTGGGGCGCCTTGGTCCCCCCAGGGTGCCATGGTCCCTGACAGGGTGCCATGGTCCCTGATAGGGCGCCATGGTCCCCTCAGGGTGCCATGGTCCCTGATAGGGCACCATGGTCCCAACCAAGGTGCCATGGTCCCTGACAGGGCGCCATGGTCCCAATCAGGGCCTGGCGAGGGGTTTCAGGGTTAGCATATGATGTTTGACAGTTTGCATGAGCGATTTTGATGATCGAGTACTGATTACGGTTATGTTTTTGTGTTGCAGGGTCTCCCATACATGAGAGAGCATACAGCGGGACATATTCTTCACAGTTTGTGAGATCAGATTCTGCGGTTGACTCAGGCAGAGAGAGACACATTATCGATCGTGGGATTATGGTATGTGATCCTCATGCCAGCCATTCGGTTCCATCCTATGATGCTGATGGCATTGATGGAGCGATGGGATCCTGACACATGCACATTTCATCTTCCAGTAGGGGAGCTAACGGTTACACTCGAGGATGTGTACCGTATACTTCATCTTCCTATCAGAGGAGCGACTGTTACATACGCGACCGATCAGTCAGTGAAGGATCATTAGAGAGAGCAGGTATATTGCATAGGGAGAGTCATGCCGAGCGAGATGAGAGGTTACATCATGGTCAGCTGGCTCTTACATCCTATAGGGGAGGTACCCCTTCTGAGATGCCTTATGATCGCCATCATAGCACTAGCCATCTGCCCTAATGGGCGAGGTACGCACATGCATGGGGGTCTCACATGGTGCATCAGAGTGATGGAGAGACATAGGAGAGTGTATGCTTGGGGTGGGAGTATGCTTGCACATCTCTATCATGACCTTGAGGAGTATGTATTTGGATAGGGTTGCAGTTTGATGACATGCACACTTTTGCAGGTATGGATTTTAGAGCACTTCACATGCACTAGGCCTGTTGGCTTTCCGCTGAGTATGGCTAGCGAGCGACCTAGGGTGTTTTCTTATCCACTTACCAGCGAGTGGCGGTTTGGAGATCTGTTATATTGGAGAGTGATTTTTGATAGACTGACAGCTGAGGTGAAAGTGTGGAGACCCTACCTGCGGATGCACAGATGGGATGGGATGGAGAGATAGTTAGCATGCTTATAGAGGAACCGCCTACTGCAGGGATGATATTCATACATCATAGTCCCTTTCTACTTTGACCAAGTATGGAGGCAGTTCGGGCTAGAGCAGTGTGTTCCAGCCGATGTGCCCATCTATACTCGACACTCACGGGTCCTTCCCAGACCTAGAGCAGTAGCGAGACTGACGATAGATGACATCGAGACTACAGATATAGAGGGATCTGATTAGGATGTAGTCACTGATTATTCTGCAGAGCCTAGAGCACAGTGCAGGTATGTCTCATGGTTTATGAGATCATATCCAGGTCCTATCTTTCCACCGGATCACCCGACAGGCCATCCAGGCCCATGGAGACATGGAGACCAAGATGAGGACCAGGGATCCAGGTCAGAGGAGCCAGAGGAGGGAGAGGGTCATGAGGAGGTGGGAGATCCTGATCCACCTATAGGCGATCAGCCTAGAGCTGAGGAGGAGGAGGACACAGATAGAGATGAGGACGAGGAGGAGAGAGCTGATGATGAGGAGAACGAGGATGCAGATGAGGATGAGGATGCAGATGAGGATAGATATGATGAGGAGGAGTCAGATGTAGCTCCTCACCATTCAGGGGATGATACCATAGCTCTGGATCCTCCTCTTATTCCCCAACAGGGGGAACATGAGGCGATACGGAGACCTATTCCTAGTACCGTCCAGCCTACACCCATCGTGCATAGATTAGTCGAGCGAGGGGAGCCTAGTAGATCCCAATCACAGATGCTACCTTATCATGATCTCTACTGGCGTGAGGGAGACCCAGGTATAGTAGGTTTAAATTGATTATTAATGTTTTGATGATATAGAATGGTACTAATACAAAAATCTATTCTACTGCCATAGCTAATGTGCAGGAGTGGCATTCCCTGATTCAGCAGGCACTGACAGACATTTCCATGATAGCACAGATCCCCAGTTCCTCACAGATTGCCTATAGGCCTCAGGGGAATGCGGGTCGGCATGAGGACTTGTTTTCCCCATTCTGAGTACAGGTAGACATATGGAGGGAGAGAGAGAGAGTCCTATCAAAGGACCTTCAGTGGTTGTGGCGAGATCTAGCAGCAGCTCAGGCCGAGGCTACCACCTATCATTCGATCCTTATGGATAGGGATCGTAGGAGTTCCTCTCGGAGTCACTCACGGTCTGTATCGCGCTACACACCCATGGGTCCACCTTCATGGCCAAATCAGAGGGAGCATCCAGTCGACACTCTCCAGCCACTAGTCCTAGGGATAGGAGATGATTTTATGATGTAGGAGAGGTCACATTTTGGATGTATAGTGACCTATATTTGTATAAGATCCACATATATATATATATATGTATATATACATGCTTCTCTTTTTTCTCAAATGTGTTATCTTTAATGCTTAAAACAATGTATATTTTGCTTTGATTAAATCTAATACATTTGGTAAATGTACATGTATGTTCTGAATTTAATTTCCATGTGATTGATTTCTCAATGCACCATGATTAAATTGATACATGTGTGACTTAATTAAATATTTAATCAAGTACTACATTGATGATAGGGAAGAAATATGCATTAAGTCTAAGAATCATATAACTAACGTGATTTAATTTTGAACTTAAACACAACATGATATGATTCTACTTAACACATAAAGACACTGTATAATATGCTAGCATAATGGAAATGTAAATCTTTTACAACTTACATAAATGAATTCAAGACAAACTATGAAGTAAGGAAACACGCTTGTCAAGATCGAAGCAATATAGATTAAACATCATAACATTTAATTCTATTTTGCCCTAATTAGGAGATACTAACATATTATCCAATGTTGAAGAACTGAAAAGAAGATAAATAAGGAATGAAGAATTAAGCATAATATCTACGCAAGTGCATAGCATTTATAGGTTTTTTAAGAGGCGTACCGTCTACATCCGTTATTTTGTAAGCACCTGATCCATAATCCTCAATAACGATATATGGTCCAAGCCAATTAGGACTCAATTTTCCCTTTTTTGCAGGTAAGGCATTCACATTGCGCTGATTCTCATAAAGGACTAAGTCACCTACTGAGAAGGAACGTTGAATAACTTTATCATTATAGCTTCGTTGTAGAGTGTTGTGATACGCTTGAATATGCTCAAGAGCATTTATACGCTATTCATCAAGCATCTCAAGCTATTGAAGTCGTTGTTCTCTATAAGAGTCACCATCTACTATACCTTTGAGAGAAACCCTAAGTGATGGAATCTCTAACTCTAAAGGCATAATAGCATCAGCACCATAAACAAGATTATAAGGAGAAGTTCCCGTAGCAATTCGCACACTCGTTCGGTAGGCCCAAAGAGCATAGATTAGCTGGTTACTCCAATCCTTACCATGCTTATTCACAGTTTTGCGAAGAATTTGTTCGATTATTTTATTGGATGATTCGGCTTGACCATTTGACTGAGGATAGTATGGTGTAGAAAATCGATGTTTGATATGATACTTCTCGAGGAATTTCTTCACGTCCTTGTTCTTAAATGATGTCCCATTATCTGAGATTATAGTAGAACGTATCCCAAATCGAGAAATGATGTTTTCTAGAAGAAATTGACAAATCACTTTAGTAGTGGTAGAGCGAAGGGGAATAGCTTCTACCCACTTCGTAAAGTAATCTGTTGCGGTTATAATGAAGGTGTGTCCTTGAGATGAAGGAGGAGAGATTTTACCAATAAGATCCAAACCCCATGCGGAAAAAGGCCAAGAAGCTACTTGAGAATGGAGTTCTTGGGCAGGAGCATGAATCAGATTATTATGTTGTTGACATTGATGACATTTCTTAACAAATGAGAAAGAATCCTTCTACATAGTTTGCCAATAGTATCCCATACAAAGCAATCTATGAACCAAGGATTTTCCTCCAAAATGCCCCCCACAGGCACCTGAATGTGCCTCTTCAAGAGCAACGGGGATTTCCGATTTGTTAAGACAGCGAAGGAGAAGACCATCATAACCCCTTCGGTAAAGGACATTAGAAAGAATGATATATCTAGCAGACAGTTTGCGGATTCTAGCCCTAGTGTTTCTATTAGTGGAATCAGGAAAGGTACCATCGGTCAAATATCTTACGATATGCGAGTACCATTCATCTGAGTCTATAAAGTCACAACATGTTACCAGACTAGGATCATCTACAATAGCTGGAGAAATAAGGTTGTGAATAACAAATTTAAGATCAACCACAGGGTCCTCTAAAGATACAAGAGAAGCCACACATGCCACTGCATCCGCATGTCGATTATCTTTTCGAGGAACAGGTTCCATGGTATAAGAATCAAATTTTTGTAATAAAGAGATGGCAAGGTCTTTATATTGTGATAATTTGTCTTGTTTTGCTTGATATATTCCTGTTACTTGTCTTATAATCAATTACGAATCTCCATAGATATGTATGTGTTTTATGTTCAGAGCTAAGGCTGCTTTTATTCCCGCTATAAGAGCCTCATACTCAGCAATATTATTGGTACACAGGAAATTTAGATGATAGGATAAGGGAATGGGTTTCTTTGTAGGAGAAATCAAAACAACACCTGCCCCCGATCCCGTACGACACTTAGAGCCATCAAAGTATAACTCCCAAGTTTCATCTTTCTCTATAGAAAGAATGAAGTCGTCAGGAAAAGACTCAGGGTTAGGGAAGGAGAAAAGTGAAGGGGCCTCAGCTAGGTGATCAGTCAACGCTTGCCCTTTAATTGCTCTTTGTGAAACAAATTTAAGGTCAAATTCAGTTAACATCATAACCCACATAGCTAGGCATCCTGATAAATCAGTTTTAGAGAAAAGATGATTCAACGGATCAAACTTTACCATGACGTGGACTTCTGAGTTTAAGAGATAATGTCTCAATTTTTGAGTCACAAACACCAAGGCCAAGCATTGTCTTTCTATCGCAGAATATCGGGTCTCATAATCGAGTAAGGTATGACTTATGTAATAAACCAGACATTCCTTACCATCTTCATCATGTTGTGCCAACAATGCTGCTAGAGCATGAGAGGAAGTAGCTGTATACAGAAGGAAGGGTTTAGAAGGTTCGGCAGGTTGAAGAATAGAAGGACTAGCCAAATACTCTTTTAAATCTTCAAATGCTTGCTGACAATCCTCATTCCATTGAAAAGCGATATCCTTTTTAAGGAGTTGAGTAAAAGGAAAGGTACAATCCGCAAGTTGAGACACGAACCTACGAATGGCTTGAATCTTTCCTTGTAAGCTTTTAAGTTGAGACACATATCGAGGAGGTGGCATGTTGACAATAGCATTTATTTTCTTAGTATCCACCTCAATCCCACGATGCGAAACTATGAATCCTAATAGTTTTCCACTATCCACACCAAAAACACATTTTCAAGGATTCAAGCGCATGTGATATTTATGAATTCTTTCAAAGATTTGACGAAGGATTTTAATATGATCCATGCGAAGAAAGGATTTGGCTAAAATGTCATCAACATAATCCTCTAAAATCTTATGCATATAATCATGAAAGATAAGGGTCATCGCTCGTTGATAAGTTGCACCGGCATTTTTAAGTCCAAAAGGCATCATTATCCAACAAAACGTACCCCAAGGAGTGGTGAAAGCGGTTTTGAATTGATCTTGAGGGTTAATAAAAATTTGATTGTATCTTGAAAAACCATCAATGAAGGATAACAAGGCATGTCCTGCCGTAGAATCAACTATCATGTCAATGTTTGGAAGAGGAAAATCATCTTTTAAAGAAGCCTTATTTAGATCCTGAAAGTCGGTACACATTCTTATTTTATTATCTGGTTTAGCCACAGCGATGATATTTGAAATCCATGGGGAATAATCGATAGGGCGGATAAATCCAGCCTCCAATAACTTTTCAATCTCAGCCTTAACAAGCAGAGCCACCTTAGGATTCATTTTTTGAATCTTTTGTTTCACGGGCTTAGCATCAGGAACTAAGACAATGTTATGAGTAACAATCTTAGGATCTATACCGGGCATGCCAGAGTATGTCCAAGCAAAGATCTCGGGGAATTCATGCAATAAATCTTCATATTGTTTTTGTTCCTCTTCATCCAAACATTTTCCAATTTTAATAACTTTCTCTTTATTGCAAGGGTCCATCTTAACATCAGTGGTGTCACTTATGAGAAGATTACTTTGTTGAGGAGTATCCTTTAGCTGAGGGAATTCTTTCACAATCTCATCATTATCCGTCTCTTTTCCAAAGTAGGCTTTAGCGTTCAAACAATAAGGGAGTCCCCTATTGTGATGATAACAAGGAAGAGTGTCATATGCTCCTAAAAATTCAGCTAAAGCATCATTGGTAGGGAAAACGTCAAAAGCACAAGCACACAAAGGATCCCCATCAATATACTTAGGGTGTTGCATTGATAGAGATGTAGAAATAACATTAACACTAATGCATGGTCTTTTAAAAGCTTTAGTGGGCTTGCAGGGATTATAGCCAAGTCCAAAGGCATAATTGTGAAAATTAGTCTCTAGAGGAAATTTTATCCCTTGTTCATGAGCACCGCAACCATTTCCATGATACCCATGCTTAGCAAAAATGCAAAAACCATGACCATAACGATCAGCCATTTCAGGAAGAGAAGGTGGTTTTTCATAAGACAAAGAATCAAACTCTTCATAATTAGCGGTGTGAGGAGAAGAAGTTTGAGAAGCGGCCACAAAATTATTACTCATAGGTTCAGGTAAGATTGATTGATTTTTAGCTTCTTCCTTCTTTTCAACTTTAAGCTCTCTAGAAGGAACCTTATATTCACCTACAAAGGTGGGATTAAAATCAAGAGATCCCCAATCGTCTTCTTCGAGGATCTTCCCAGGATCAAAATCCTTCTTATGTGTAGTTTCAAGTCGAGAAGAATCTTCTTCAGGAGCTCCAGACTCATCCAAAGAATTTTGATCATCGGAGAGCGAGGATTCATCGATAGGTATCTTATTTAAAGAGTCATCACTAGATGAGGACGGCTTAGAAGAACCCCCCTTGGAAGTAGATGTTTGCAAACAAGCTTGAAAATTAGTATCACCTATCAAGGTATATGTCTTATTGTTATAAATAAATTTAACTTGTCTATGCAATGTAGAGGGGACAGCTTGCATACTGTGAATCCAAGGTCTCCCTAGTAGCAAGTTGTACGTTAGATTTCCAGACATAACATGGATAGGTGTAGGCAAAGTAACAGGCCCCACTGTGATGGGTAAGGTGATAGTACCTAATGAAGTTTTAGCCACATTATCAAAGCCTCGAATAGGACGAGAGTCTGGCTCAATTAAGGATGTATCCACATTCATCTTATGCAAAAGATTAATGCTACACACATTGAGACCAGAGCCATTATCCGCTAGTGTTCGTCTTATAGCAGTGTCTTTCATGATAACCACAATCATCAAGGGATCATATTGTTGTTGAATTTCACTAGTAGGCAACTCATCTTGGGTAAACACAATTTGAGCTTTAGGATTCATCACAGAGTTAACCAAAGATGCTATATTACTAGATGTATTTGGTGGAGGAACATTCAAATCTTTCAAGGCATCTTGTAACATTCCATGATGAGTAGAAGAAGTTTGAATCAAATCCCAAAGGGATATCTTAGCAGGGGTAACTTTAAGTTGTTCTATGAGATCATATTCCTTACTAAGAACTTGTGAAATACAGGGAGCTTGTGGAAGAATCGGTTGAGGATTCAGAAGAGAAACTGGAATAACAGGAGGAGGACTAGGTTGCCTATTATTTCTGGTGTGATAAGTATGGGCAACTACGTGATAACTCTCTCTAGTTATTTGCTTGGCATAACTATAAGGACTTACAGGTTTTCTTCCTTGCACAGTGATGATTGGTTTATTCAGAGTACGAAAGGGATCATGATCATACCCTCCTTGGACAGTAAGGAGAGGTGATTTAGGACTTTGAAAGGTGGGAGAAGGATAAGCTCCTTGGACTTCAAAGAGAGGCTTTTTATGCTCATTCAAGTTTATCATGTTAACTAATTTAGAAGTCTTGTTCTTGTTTAAAGATTTCGATAAAGCCACAAAGTCATCAAGAGCATCATCCAACAAAGCATGATCATATCTATTAAAAGGTTTATCCTTTGATTCAAAAGGAGACATCTCCTCATAGAGGGGATTGTTGAAAACAACCATGTTACTAGATTTAGTGGAAGAGTTGATAGGAAAGTACCCTTCAGAGGACTCATTCAACTTATCTTTCTCATCGCAACGAAATGGCATAGTAACAAGGTTTATGAGTTTTTGGTAAAATGAAGGTTTGGCATCTTTAGGGTTCAAAAACTCATCTAAAGCTTCATCTAATTCATCTTGGCTATACTAATAATAATCATCATAAGCATGAACATTTTGCAAATAAAAGTCTGACATTTTGAAATAAAAGTTGCATGAAATTTAAACACACAATGCAATGAAATAAAAGTTGCAAAGAAATTTAATTGTTTTTTTTAAATTTTTAATGAAAATGAAATGAAAACACACTAAATCTAGATCTAGATCTAATAAATGCAATGCAAGAAGAAGAAATGATAGATTCACGTCGGGTTCACCAAAATGTGTGGGGAAAAAGCGAGACTAGGTTATCATGCCCTAATCCTACCTCTTGTCACACATTACGGAATATGAAAGAGCCTAGAGGTATTGCATAATTGGCTACTTCTTTTTGTGAAAGAGAGAGCCACGGGCTACCTATTAGGATTTCTATTCCTTCGTTGAAATTGGAAGATCAAATGATGCAAAGTTCAAACCCTAATCCCAAAATGCAAGTATGAACTAACAACAAGATTGCAGAATTGAACTTAAACAATGGAAAGTTGTAAACACAAGGATAAAACAAGAATGCAAATGTGTACCCGGAGTCAAAATCGGACTGAAAATGTTTGGGACGGGGGCGCGGGCGCCACTGTCCTGATTCTGTCCTGAAAACTGCACCGGAAACTCCTGTTTTGCACTCTGGAACACTGTCAGAAACTGTCGGAAATGCTGTCTGTCTGGAGGACCAGGGCACCCAGTGCCTCTATCCCAGGGACCAAGGCGCCCAGCGCCCCTGTCCTGGCAGGACCAGGGTGCCCAGCACCCCTGTCCCAGTCTTTTGCTCTACAATTTGATGCAGATTGTTGTCTCGACCTGTTCTCTCCGGATCTGTATCCTGCGGCGTCGTCCGAGTTCCGAAACCTGCACTGATATCTGAAAAAGGGTGTATGGGTGGCTATATAGGGTTTTGCCTTAGTCAAACCCCCGCTTCGATGATTTCCACCTCCATGAATAGCCAAGTTGTTTTGTAAAATGTATTGTGTGTGCAGACCTAGTGTGTGTGCAAGGTCCTAAAATGCAAGAAAGTAAACTAGAGCAACCTAGAAAGTAAACCCTAATTGCTTGTAAATGATAATGTAAATGCTCTAAATCAAGATGCAAAGTGATCTAAAGCATGAATGAATGATATATTGAAGCTTATGCAAAGACATGAAAACAACATGAAATCATACCCAACCCCCAAGGGAGAGGTACAAGCCAATCTTCAGTCGGTAATCTCCTATTGTTCTTCAATGTCTTCCAAGCCCTAAATGGATGAATGGATTTGATAAATGCTTGATAGAGGGATGTTGAAAGTTGTTGAAGTCTTCAAAGATCTGCTCTTTCGCTGCATATGAGGTTCCTGGAAACAAAATTTGGATCCCTTCAAATGAAGAAAGAGAGCTCTTATGTATGAAACCCTAGGTCGCAATTTCATCTTTTGGCCGACCTAGAGATTGAATATCCAACCAATTTCTTGGGGTTAAGCTTTATTTTATGATTGGATCACGCTCCTAAAATTTTGGGAAAAATGTCTGGGACCGTGTGCACTCTGGGCGCCATGGTCCCGACAACTTTTCACCAAATTTTCAGGGCCGTTAGATATGATGATTTTAGAGAGAATCCCGAAGTTATAGGTGATTTCGAGATGTTTTGACCCCCGAAATCAAGCCCCCAAGTTCAAAATAGGACTTAATTAGGGTTTTTGATTAGATGATGTATTGGAGGAATAACATGAAAAGGGGCACACTTTAACGAAAGGGCCCGACTTTATGATGTGAAGGATGATGAAATAGAACCTTTAGACCTAATTAATTTGATTAATTAAGTGCTAAAGGGGAAATGCAATGCAAAATGCAACTGCGCCAAGGCGGGTGCTAAACTAGGTGTTAAATTGTATTGCTTTAGCAAGTGCATACAATTTACGATGCTACATTACTTTACCGGTAGCATTTGCATCAACTCATACTCCCACTAAAGTGGGTTCTAAATGTAAAATCCTAAAATTGCACCCCCTGCAATTTTTGACATCATTTGGTTCTTCACCTTAGTGTTTGCACCCCTTGGCCTATTCAGATACTTGAATATGCTCATGTGCATCAAAAACTCATTGCAATTCAACCTTGTATTATGCCCACACCTTGATCTTGCCCCAAAATAGCATAGGAATAGGCCATGGTGCCCTAGGATCCACTGGGAATAGGGTGTGGTGCCCTGGGATCCCCTATTTTGGACCTCCCTTGATCCTTTACCCTTTGACCTAACTCAAATTGGAAGCGGGAATTCCCTCCTATGTGGGTTGAATTCAAAAAATCAGTCAATTAAACCTACTAGCAAGTATATAAGAGGGATTTCCCCTCATTTGACATCCATCCATTGCACAGAAGATCATGAAACTACATCAAGCATTCAAGAATTCAAGAGCAAGTGAGCGTTTTCAGTCTTCCTTCAAGCTTTGGAGTAGCAATAGAGACAATATTTCAAGCATTGAAGAGGAGATCAACATTCTACTTCATGAAACCTTAATTCCATGTGGAGGCAAGCAAAACTTCACAAGGATGTATAAGAATTTCAATTTCATTCAATTCAATGCTTGCATCCTCTAGGGTTGGATCTAGTAGATTCATCCCCCTCTTTTGAATCTAAAGTCCCTCCCAAGTGAAAATTGAACCTTAGTTAAGTTACCATCTTTCTCCCAAGTGGCAAATTTGGCTAAGGTTCCCAATTTTCCACTTTACAGGTATAGAAACACATGAGAGTGTTAAACAAGACACTCAATCTGCATTGAACTCCCTCATGTGTGGACTTAATGAAGAGAGGGCTCAGAAGATAGAGTGGAAATAGAAATGTGAATAGTTGACTGGTGTACTTCTCAAACTAACTCAGTTATCACAGGAATTTGAACCCATAGTTTCTTCTATAGATGGAGCAGTGCTCAAGAAAGAAGAGGAGGTAGGCATCAAGGGCAAGGTGGTAGAGGAATGGAATGATCACTTTAAATTAGAAGGATCACATTTCCTTAATTTTACGGTCAAACTCTTGCTAGATTTTGAAAATGCACAAGTTTAGGTACAGGATGTACAATCATTATTATCCTAGGAGATAGAAGAGTGAGAAAAATATCTAGCACAATGGGAAAAAATGAGAGAATACACGGTAGACATCCTTGTTGATAATAATATGGTACTGACTCGAGGTGAGTACATTCAAACTTGAGCAATGCTAGCACACAATGATGAATTAAAAAAGGTAATAGTCAAGGATTTAGATCAAGATAGGAAATTATGTACTAATGGAATTGCTTATATTTCATCAAGGATATCCAAGTTGCCTTGCCAATTATATGATAAGGATCAGAAGATTTTACCCAGTGTTACTATCGAAAAGGAATTCTCTGATATGATAAGTCTATTGGCAATTGACACTCAATTGGTTGGTTTCAATATGTTGTCATTGATGGCAACATGGCAACATGTTTCAGCTTCATATTTTGGTTTAGTTATCTATCGACAACCACTTCACAAACACTTCACCGACACCGACACCGACACTGGCAGGATGGAAGGACTTCTTTGGTTATTGGCAATGCAAGTCAACATGGTTTATATTCAGGTTATCAGTATTGGAGGTCGACATCATTTGGGAGATCCGACATCGGCAATTGTTTCTGATATTCATGTATTTATGTTATTGAGCTGACATGTATATTCATATTGTACTACCTTGTAAGTCAACATAAGGCATGATAGACCATAAAGGGGTATATAGGTTAGTTGATTAGATCATTTTGTGATATGGGAAGTAATATATGTGTGTGAGGTTATGGAATGTAAAGGAGAGGCCAAATATATGAGAGAGATCATGTATGTGATGATATTTATGTAAGGGTTTACGGTTTCAGACCAAAACAAATAGAGCTTAATCGAAACTATATTCAGGCATAGAAGATGTTATCTTTTCAGTTAAATCATTTCTTTGGATTGTATTTTTTATTTGTATATAGTTAGTGAGGCTCCTACTATGATTGAGCAGTGTGCTCTAGGCTGTAAGCCTTCCTGCAAGTGCAGGCCCCTGTATTTTTTAACATCTCTTCCTATGGCTAGTGGATTGATATTGTGGGTCATAAATCCCACTGTAGTTTTTCCTCTTTGAGGTTTTCTGTGTATAATTATGTGTGTTATGGTATTCATTTGTGTGATTGGCTTATTGTTTTCCTTACTTCTTTCAATTCTATATGTATTGGTATACGAGTTGGTGTATGCATGTTTTAATAAGGTTAAAATTGATCATTCTGGTAGAACACTGATTCACCCCCCACTCTAAGTACTCTTGGATTCCAAAGATTGGTATCAGAGATTTGTACCTTGGAGGAAGTTTAACAAATTGAGGAAGATCCTAAATCCAGAATCCATGGATATGAGTTTGGAGAAGCAACTTGAGGTGGTACTTGAAGATTATGATACTGAAAGGATGAAGAACTTGAAGCTACAAGATTAATTGAATTCTACTTAGGAATTCATTCTTGTCCTACTGGAGAGGTTGTCATATGTTCAGGTTAGGAGGAAAGAACTTTTGTAGAATAAGGATAATGATGAGAAAGATGCACTTAATGAGAGATGTCTAAAGCTGAGTTAGGAAAACATGGTCATGAGGATTGAGATGCAAGCTATAACTATGAGGATGTCTAAAGAGATTAAACACCAAAAGAAAAAGGAAGAAAATATTGTTGTATCTCTGAAAAACAAGTTTGAAGAATGTGGTAGGTTGTTTTATGAGAATGATATGTTGAGAACTGATTTAGTACAATCCTAGAGTAATGAACAAGAGATAAATGATAATTATGAGAGATGATCTGACTATTGCAAGTGAGTATAAAAGAAAAATTCAAGATTAGTTCTGCATAGCTTGATGAGTTACTGAAGAGACAAAGATAGAATGGAGATTCTAGTGGACTTGGATTTGAACAAGTACAGAGTTCCGGTACTGAAAATGAAGATCAAAATCATAAGGCACCAATAAGGCAGTTTAATGGTTATAAATTTAATCGTAGATGCTTTGTTTGTAATAAATTTGGTCACATGGCTAGGCAATATAGAAATAGAGAAAATCATAACCCTAATTCTACTCCTGGTCAATGTTTCAAATGTAATAAGTATGGTCATAAGATAGAATATTGCATAATGAATGTTAAATGTTACGCATGTGGAGAATTTGGACATATGGATAATCAGTGCAGGTCAAACAATTACACTGGTTTTAGCAAAGCAATTCAAAAGAACAATGTTACATGCTATGCATGTAATGAGGTTGGACATATTGCTAAGTTCTCTAGAAGAAGAAATTCACTAGGTGGTAATGAAGGATCAAATGAGAAGGGAAAAGAGAAGGTTAATAAAATCTAGCAAGATCATACCCAAAGATGGGTTAGGAAGTCAGAAGAACAATCAGCAGATGGAAATGCACCAGTTACTCAACTAACAGAGGAGGTTTCTCCTCCACTGATAGAAAGCTCATCTAGTAACTATGGAAGATGCCTTAGGGGTAGGAAAAATTCATGAAGATGTTTCATATGCCCTAGAAAGAGGTTCTAGAAGATGTTCCAGACAATGGAGATGCTTATTCGGCATGGAGATGTTTGATCAAGATCCAGTATCTTCCACCAGAAGTCATTAATATCAATGATGGATTAGGGTTTCTTGGAGGTTAAAAGGTTGAATTCATTTCATTTATGATCACTTTGCATTCAGAGTGATTCAAAGTGATCCAGAGGAAGTCTAAGGTGATTGAGTGTGATCATTATCATCTTGAGTGATTTCACCAGTGACTGGAAGAGTTCTTTAGGGTTTTTCACCAATAGTTATTCATAGGTATTTATCTTTCATCATGGAAGAGGGATCATCAACTATACCTATTTCTATTGCAAATCCTACTATTGTTGAGGTCAAGGACCATCCCATATTAATTTTCAAGCGATATCCATTTATTGCTACCTTGGACGATTCAGTTAACACTTTTTCCCATGTCTGGGAAGGAGTCATGTAAGTTGAAGATGTAAGAGCTTACATTCACTATCATATTGAGGATTTGGGAATGAGTGATATTAAGAACATGTACATGAGTGATCTAATGAGAGATTCTGGAAAGATTATGCCCGAATACAAACATATTGAGGATCTAGGGTTTATCGACATTCTGGATATTTTAAAATTTGAAGATGAGATTGTTAGGTATGTTTTGAGCAGAGTGCATAGAGAATTTATCTGGTTGGATATACCATATAAGATTTTGAAGGAGGCCATCAGGGTCATCACCAGTTTACTGTAGGTTGGACAACATTCAGAGAAGAAACTTTCAAATGATCAGGTCAACAAGATCACTGGCCCAACATCAGACAAGCTATCAATGAGGATTAGTACAATCACTGACATAGCTATCAAATTCAGAAGCATGGTCATCGGTTACAAGGTAACTCAGTCAAACCATCTAAATTTTGTTTCTAGCTTCTATATTTATGCAACTCATAAAATGATGAGGGAGAATGAGAAGTTAGATCTATGTGGTTGGATGTTGGATGAATTGTTGATCAATCTAGGAAAGATCAAAGGAGAAAAGAAAGGAACATTCTGGTATGGAAACCTAATTGTCTATTTAATGCTATTTTTCATCAATGAGACTCTTGGTTTTGGAAAGAGAAAATGGGCATTCGATATCCTAGTGGGGAGGCAACTAAAACAGTCTATTTTTACATTGGGTAGTCATAGAGATGACAAAGTGTGGGGTTAATTTAAAGAATTTTAGAAGGCTATGAATTCTGGGGTGAGAGTTCCAAAGCACATTGTTGAGAAGTACTCAACTGACATATGCTTCATGGTCAATAAAGATGAAACTTTGATGGAAGATGTAAGGCCCCAAAAGATTTGGATTGAGGAACTGGGCTATGAAGTTGATGCTTAGATTCTTGATGCTTATGCACAAATGATAATTGAGGCACCTATTGATGAAACTATAAAAACCTTTGGTATTGCTAAGAAAAAGAAGCAAGAGGTTGAAACTGAGTTCAACAAAAGAAGAGAGAGAAGCAGGAAGGTAGGGCAAGTAAATTTGTTGAAAAAGTTTCAGAAGATATCAAAGAATTGATTGATGTTGTTTTGGAGAAAGGAAGGAAGAGGAAAGAACCAAAATTATTCATTGAGCCTATTGCAACAAAATTTGGATCTGATGATGACACACCCCTCGCATTCAAAAGGGTATTAAGGAAGAAAATTGAAGAGCCTAAGGAAGAAGCAAATAAGAAATTAGTTAGAAAAGTCACTATCAGGCTACTGACATAGAAGCGAGCACCAAAAGAAACACCTTCAGCCCCATCTGATACTGGAAGGAGGAAGAAGAAGAATGACATTGATATTGCACTTGAATCTGGTAATATAACTATTATTCCACCAAAGACTTGTGCAAAGTTAGTTGATGAAATTACTAAAGATGGTAGGTTAAAGAATGTATAGTTTTATTATGAACTTTTGGATAATGATGAACAAAGAGAAGTAGAGGAACCAATTTTGTTGTATTTGGATATATATATAAGAAAGCCTTCTTAGAGATTGAAAACCAAATACCGGCATAGTTATATGACAGATTAGATGCTATAAGAGTATCAGCAAAGGAAGAGAACATGCATTTAAAGATTCAAGAATTATTATCTATTTGTGTTTCTATTACTCCAAAGGAGATGGACAAGACACTTGAAGTTGCAGATAAGAAAATCTCTAACAACAAGCATAGAATAATCAGTCTTATGTTAGGTAGGGTCAATGAGATAGTCAAGGAGACACACAAGGAATTGGTTAAGTTCTTTGAAGAAAACCATGGTTTTTACACTTCACCAAAACCTAAGAAAGATACTGCAAACATCCTTGTTGAAGGGAAAGGTAAAGGTATTATGGGTACTTCACCCTCAATTTTGACAAACATTAAGATAGTGAATACTATGTTGGAATATGTGCAGAGCTTGATGATATGATGATATTGTATGTTTTCATTGATGTCAATATGCTGAAGTGTGAACCTGTATATTGAAGTAAGCAAACTAGCAAGAGAACCGGTATGATATTGTGAACCGGTATATGTGAGAACTAGTATGATATTGTGAACTGGTATACGTGAAAAAGTGAAGCGATATGTTGCAATGAGAACTAGTAATTGGGAAGTTTTGTATCGAGGTTTCATTTGGCATGACTATCAGTTGGTAGTCTCAACTTAAGGGTTTCCAATTGATGCATTCCAAGCCTGTGTGATTCAACTGATGACATCTTGTGATGAGTTAGCATTATAATGAAGATCAGATAGTGTTGCCATGTCAGCCTTGTGTGTGTGAAGGATTTCCTTGAGGAACTTGCATGGAGATTGATCCTATCTACCTCGAGAATGAGCGAAGTCTCTGTAAACTGTGGAGAGCACGTAATGGGTTATCAACTTCCTAAAGTAGCAAAGAATGAACATTGGAGAACATCTTGAGATATGTTCAAGACTGTTGCATTCAATGCAATATGATTAATGGTCAGGATTGAACTGATTGAATTGTTTAACCTAAATGTTTAGGGTTTAGGGTTTATGCTACTGACCTATATGTTTCCTTTAAGGTCAATGATGTTTTTCATTTTGAAGTTGTTGGAAAATGTTAGGTGTGTATCCAAGTGAAGAGATACTTGATACTTGCCATACCAGAGAAGTGTGTTGATACCTGCAGTGTGTGATTGCAAAAGCAAAGGAGATAAAAGGGATCTGCCTTGGCATTGAGTGTTGTTATTAGATCAGTGTATTACCTATTGACTTCTAACCATTTCACCAGTTGGAAAATCCCTTAACTGGGTAGCTTTAACATGATTTTGTGTAAATCCTTTAACAGGGTGACTCAATTCAATGAGTTCTTCAAATCCTCTTGTGAGGTAACCTTTAACCGGGTTCTAACCTTTAACCGGGTATTTAGCCATCCCTTAACCGGGTGATCCCTAGCAGGATCGATTCCTAGCAGAACCTATTGTAAAAAGTCTTTAACTAGACTAGGCTCCTAACAGAGCGGACTTCAGAATAGTTCAAAGAATAGCTTGTGGGTATTCATCCTCACCGTGGGTTTTCCTAGTTGGGTTTCCACGTAAAAAATTAGTGTGTCATGTGTGATGCTTTTCATGTGATGCTTTAATATTCTCTGTCAAGTGGTAAAGCATATTGAACCAAAAATCATTATATTTATGATGATATATTACTTGTTTATGCATACGGATGAAGTGGAAATGAGATATTAGATTGTGTAGAGATCTAAGTGTTTACCAGTTTATGTCTTTCATACTCTCACTATGTTTTATTGGTAGTGCCTTGATTTAGACTAGTGTTACTATTTACTAGTCAAGTCTAGTCTTTGCAGTCAAACTGGTTCAGGGAAAGTTTTTTTTTTTGTACTAATTCACCCCCCCTCCCAGTACCAGTTTGGTACTAACTATTCATCATTATTTATCAATTGGTATCAGAGCATCTTCCAAGTCCTCTGTGTTGTAAGCTTAACCACTTGAGGAAAAGATCCTACTCTAATGATGAAGAGGGAAGGTCCAAAGTTCAACAAAGATAAATTTAAAATATGGAAGGACAGAATAAAGATCTACATCAGAAGCATGGGTGCTCAACATAGGAGCTATGTTGACAATGCTTATGTTATTCCTACCAATACTCTCACCAATGATTAAAAAAGAGAGATTTAGGAGAATGGACAAGTCATGGAAGCCCTAATCAGCAGTCTGTCTGACATTGAGTTTATTGATGTTTAGGATAAAGATATCCCAAAGAAGTATGGGATGCTCTAGAGAATATCTATGGTAGTGATGAGCATGTGAAACAAGCTAAGGAAGAGAGCCTTAGGGGAAAGTTTGAAGACATGCGGATGGTTGAAGGAGAGACCATTCAACAATATGGAATAAGAATCAAAACTATTGTTGGAGACATCAAGAGTGTAGAAGGTAAAATAGATGATTCCACTATTGTTAGCAAAATCTTGAGATCCTTGTTACCAGTCTATGAAATAAGGGTTGCTGCTATTTAAGAGTTGAGGTCTATAGACAAGACAAAGGTATCCCTAGACTCCATCATTACTAAGTTGACTACATATGAGCTAAATAATTATGATGGCAGTATTCAGAAGACTGGATCAGCCTTCAGAGCGTCTGCTGCACCATCTAGAAAGGGAAAAGAAGGTAGTACCAGTTGTGAACCAAGAAAAAGCAGATAAATGGATGATGAGAAGATCCTAATGGAATTTGAAGCTCTTCTTGCCAAGAGATTTCCTAAGGGAGCTGGTTAATATAGAGGTAAGCTCCCTTTGAAATGTTTTTCTTGTAATAGGATAGGACACATTGTTGTAGACTGTCCTAATGGTGATAATAAGGACAAACCAAAGAATTTCAAGAAGTTCAAGAAGTTCAAAGGACGAAACAGGAGAAATAGTTTTGTAGCAATTGATGAAGCTATCACTGATGAGGAATCAAAAGATGAAGAAAGTGAATACATTGTGTTTGTAGAAGTTAAGGAAGATGTGTTAGACAAGAAGGCTCTTGTCTCCCACTTTGATAATTCCAATGAGTGGATTATTGATAGTGGTTGTTCTCACTACATAACTACTGACCGGAGTAAGTTTTTTTCTCTGGAAGAGTATGATAGTGGTGTTGTCTGATTTGGTAATGATGCACCATATATGGTAAAAGGCAGAGGGTCCATCTCTCTAAATGGAAAAAGTAGTGCTGATAATGTGTATTGGGTAGAAGGTCTCAGGCACAACATTTTGAGTGTTGCCCAGTTGAATGATAATGGACTCACTTTGGAATTCAAAGATGGAGTGTGCAAAATAAAAGGAAAGAGTGGTGAACTAATGGCCACTAGTATGTAGACTAGAGGTAACTTATTTCAGCAGAATGCAAATATTAGTACATGTCTAATGGCTAAGTTTGCTGATAGCTGGATATGGCATAGGAGACTCTCCCATGTAAAATTTGATAATATTGTAAAGGCCAATAAGATCAAGGAAGTTAGAAGATTTCCTATGCTGAGCAAACCAGAGAATCCTTTGTGTAGAGAGTGTCAACTGGGGAAAACTTCTTCCTCAACCTTCAAAGGTAAATCTTTCATTGCAGACAATTTACTTGATCTTGTGCATATTGATTTGTGTGGTCCTATGAAAACTAGGAGTGTGCAAGGAGATAGGTACTTTATGATTCTCACTGATGACTTCTCAAGAATGATGTGGGTCACATTCTTGAAAGATAAGTCTGAAGCTTTTGGAAAGTTCAAATATTTCAGAGCACTAGTTGAAAAGGAAAGTGGTAAGAGGATTAAGTGCCTAAGAAATGATCAAGGAGGAGAATTCACTTCCAGTGAATTCAACAAATACTGTGAAGAGAACAACATCAAGAGGCATCTGTCTACCCCCTAGACTCCACAAGAGAATGGCCTAGCAGAGAGGAACAACCAGACTGTAGTTGAAGCAGCCAAAATGATGTTGATTAAAGGGAAGGTTGCTCACACCTTCTGGAGAGAAGTGATGAGCACTACAGTCTACACTATGAACTGGGTACTCATCAAGAAAGGTAAGGATAAAATACCTTATGAGTATTGGATTAGTAAGACTCCTGTACTAAGCTACTTTAGAGTGTTTGGCAGAAAATGTTATATTAAGAGGAGTGAATATCAGAGCAAGTTTGATGCAAAATGTGATGAGGGAATATTCCTAGGATATTCCACCAAGAGTAAATCTCTCAAGTGTTTCAACAATAGGACTCACAGAATTGTTGAAAGTATTAATGTCAGAGTTGATGAAACCTCTAAGAAACCTAAGGAAACCGACAGTGAGCAAGTGGTAGATGAATCGATTGTAACCTTCTGGGAACTGGTTGCAAAATAGCCTAGTACTAGTAACAGTGTTTCTACACCAGTAGATGTTGATACTGATGAAGATGAGGATGAAGCAGAAAAGAAAAAGGAAACACCTAACATCATTACTAGGTATGTAAAGTTGAATCATGATCCAAAGCAGATCATAGGAGATAAGGACGCAGGAATTCTTACAAGAAAAAAGGTCAAAGAAAATTCTTGCATGATCTCTGAATTTGAGCCTAAAACATTTAGAGAAGCACATAAAGATGAAGACTGGATCGAGGCTATGGAAGAGGAACTTGACTAGATAGAAAATAATGGTGCATGGTCTTTGGTACCTAGACCTAAGCATAAAAAAATGTCATTGGCACCAAATGGGTTTTCAAAAATAAACTGAATGAAAATGGCATAGTGGTGGGAAACAAAGCAAGACTGGTGTGTAAGGGATATGCTCAAGAAGAAGGAGAGACTATGGAGAAACCTTTGCTCCATAAGCTAGATTAGAAGGAGTTTGTATGCTTCTTGCATATGTAGCCTTCAAGGGATTCAAAGTGTATCAAATGGATGTAAAATCTACATTTCTGAATGGAATACTTGACGAGGAGGTGTATATAGAGCAACTAGATGGGTTTTCCCTATCAAAAGACAGTGACATGGTGTGAAAGCTACATAAAGCCTTGTATGGATTGGAGCAGGCACCTAGAGCATGGTATGAACGCTTACACTTTTGGTATTTTGGATATGTTGGTATGGTTTTGTCATTGATGTCAACACCTATTAACTCTTAACAACTCTAGCACTTTGGAGGATTGGCATTGTTCACTGGCAAGCAAGTGACTTTATGCATAGTCACTGGTATCTGGTACACTAATAGGACATATTGTTCACCGGCACTTGGAATGACATGGAAAACACTTGGTTATGTCAAAGACAACGTTTGGACACTTTATCTTGGAGATTTGTTCATTGGCATATTTGTGTTTGCATATTTGTTGTTACCGACAAATAGGTCTAGAATAAGCACTGGTAGGCTTAACTATTCCAGATCAGCACGACACGCCTTGGAGATGATTTTGTTGTTATTGCAAATGCATTAAGATGACATGTTGAATCGAATATTGCATCGATTATTGATTTACTTGTAAATTGATTTTATTGTAATATCTTTTAGAGCCGACGTACTAAAATTGGTCTTAGGTTATGGTATATATGTAAGATCTTATTTGTAAGATCGATATGTGATTGGAAAAAGGAATTGCAAGAAGGTATATGCGATAATAAGCAAAGCTATACACGTAGACATCATTTGAAGGTGAAGCAAGGTTTTTGTGAAGGCATATGAAGATGCTATTTTGAGTAGTACATCACTATTGGATTTAACCATCCAATAGTAGTCAGTGTGACTCCTATTTGTCTTTGAGTAGTGAGCTCTAGGCGCTTGGCCTTTTTGCATGTGCAAACCCCATTTGTATACACATACTATCTATAGTAGTATCATCTGATTATGGGTAAGGCTTCCCACCGTGGTTTTTCCCCTTACAAGGTTTCCACATACAAATATTAATGTTATGTTTTTTGGATGTTATTTTCTTTCTATTTCATACATTAATCTTTACCGGTACTATAATTAACTGATAAACTATCTATCGGCATAAATTTTGGTTTACCGGTATTAAGCATTAAGGTTGGTTAAGTTGTTTTTGGTTTGAATTTATTTGACAACTGATTCACCCCCCCCTCTTAGTTGTCTCTAAGACCTAACAATTGGTAGTAGAGCTTAGCCCTCTTTTTGCAGAAGTTTAACATCTTGACGAGATCCAATGTCTACTAACTATTTTAGGAAGGACAGTCCTAAACTTGATGGAACCAACTATGGCATATGGAAGATCAGGATGGAGACACATCTAAATTGCATTGGAAATGACATTTGGGATGTTACAAAGAATGGCTATATTGCTCCTACTCAAAGTCAACCTAATCCACCTACCTTAGGAAAAGATGAGGAAAATGATTGCAAAACAAGAGAAGCACTTTTGAGCGCATTATCAGATCAGCAAATCATGGGATTATCAAATAGATCTACTGCTAAAGCTATTTGAACAATTTGAAAACATTGAATGAAGGAGATTCCACAGTCAGAATTGCAAAACTTGAAAGCTTCCGAGTCAGGTATGAAAATCAAAAAATGGAAGAAGATGAAAGGATTTATGCTTTTATGGAGAGAGTAAATGAAATTGTTTTGGGTATAAAATGTTGTGGAGGAACCTTAAGTGAATATAAAATTGTTTCAAATTTTTTAAGAGGATTTCCGCTGGCATATAAAATGAAATTTACTACTATACATGAGTTAAGAACAATACCTAATACATCAGTAACTAGGGACACATTGATTGGAAAACTTTCAGCTTTTGAAATTGAGGAATTTGGTCTTGTTGCTACTATAAAGATAGATTTATCTTTTAAGGAATCAACATCATCTGCACCATCATTTGACAAATCTGATTGGAAAGCCTTTTATGCAAGAGAACTTGAGGAAAGCAGGAGAGAAAATGAAGAACTTGAAGAACTTGAAGCACTATTTGCAAGGAATATGCCTAAAGGTCCAGTTGGAAATAAGTATGAAGGTAAAGCACCCTTTAAATCTTTTAACTGGAATAAGATTGGTCATATGGCTTCAAGATGCCTTGATAGACATGCTAGATTAAGAGAAGAAGCTAGAAGAACATACAAGCCTAACCTGAATATCAGAGATATAGATTTAAGAAGAATAAAGATAAATCTTGTTATCTTGCTGATGAAAGAGTCACTGATGATTCTGATGAGGATCTGATAGAGAATCGATGGGTCTTTGTTGCTATAATAGAAGATCAACTGACACCTACTATTCAACTGGTAGAGCAGGCCCTGGCACCTAAAGTTTAAGTTAAGGATGAATGGATCATTGATTCAGGATGTTCACATCATATGACTGGTGATAAAAGTAAATTCTTGAACTTTCAAGAATATAATGGAGGTCTGGTAAGATTTGGAGATGATAAAGCTTATTTAATCAAAGGAAAAGGTACTATATCTCTTGATGGTAAGCATAATATTGAGAATGTTTACTATATTGAAGGTTTAAAGCATAATCTTTTGAGTGTTGGTCAATTAGTTGAGAAAGGATTTCAGTTACAATTCAAGAATGGAAAATACAAAATTATGAACAGAACTGGTTTGGAAATTGCAACCGGTAATCAAACTAGAGATAATATCTTTCATTTGAATAACAATGAAAAGACATGCTTGATTGCACATATTGATGAAAGTTGGCTATGGCATAAGAGACTCTGTCATGTAAATTTTGATTGCATTATGAAAATCAGCACTATTAAGGCAGTTAGAGATTTACCTAAGATTGTTAAACCTCACAATCTAGTATGTAAGGAATGTCAATTTGGAAAACAAGTTAGAGCATCTTTTAAAAGTATTCCAGAAAAATCCAATAATGCTCTTGACTTAATTCATACTAATTTATGTGGTCCAGCTAGAACTAAAATCTTACAAGGTGATAGATATTTCATGCTAATCATTGATGACTATTCTAGAATGTGTTGGGTTACTTTTCTCAAAGAAAAATTAGAAGCACTTGGGAAGTTCAAACTATTCAAGGTGATGGTAGTAAATGAAACTGGCAATAAAATCAAATGTTTGAGATCAGATCAAGGAGGTGAATTCACATCTAAGGAATTTAATACATTCTGTGAAGTGAATGGAATTAGAAGACAGTTATCAGCACCCCAGACACCACAACAGAATGGAGTTGTAGAAAGGAAAAATAGAACTATCTTGGATGCAGCTAGAAGTATGTTATCAGAAGCAAACCTACCACATGTATATTGGAAAGAGGTAGTAAGTATAGTGGTCTATACATTCAACAAAGTTCACATCAAAGGTGAAACCAGTAAGACCCCACATGAACTATGGTTTGGCATTACTCCTACTCTTAAATATTTTAGAATATTTGGAAGTAAATGCTATATTAGGAGAGATGAGTATATTGAAAAATTTGATCCTAGAAGTGATGAAGGAATATTTCTTGGTTATTCATCTAAGAGAAAAGCATATAGATGTTTTAACAAGAGATTGCGAAAAATTGTTGAGAGTAAAAATGTGAAGATTGATGAACAGTTTAGAGGAACTTCAAGGTATATAGACTCTGAATCAGCAATACAAATACTAAAAAATGAACCTACATTGAATCCATGGGTATAGAGTGAAGATCTAGTTACACCGTTATCATCTGAAAATTCCACTATAACTGAGGAACAACAACAAATGAAGACACCTCAGTATGTAAGATTGAACCACTCCGAAAATCAGATAATTGGGAACAAGTATCAAGGAGTTATGACAAGAGGAAGCATAGAAAATGAAGAGGTATGTCTTATTCCTCAAATTGAACCATCATCAATTAATGAGGCATGTGAAGATAAACACTGGATTAAAGCTATGAAAGAAGAACTAGAACAAATTAACACATGGAAATTAGTTCCCCGATCTAAAGACAAAAATGTAATTGGAACAAAATGGGTATTCAGAAACAAACTTAATGAAGATGGTAAGGTAATCAGAAATAAAGCAAGACTAGTGTGGAAGGGATATTCTCAGAAAAAAGGAATTGATTATAATGAAACCTTTGCACCAGTAGCTAGAATTGAGGCAGTTAAATTATTCTTGGCTTTTGCAACACACAAGAACTACAAAGTATATCAAATGGATATTAAATGTACATTTTTGAATGGAGATCTTGAAGAAGAAGTTTACATTGAGCAACCTGATGGATTTTCTTTGACAGATAATAAAGATATGGTTTCCAGGTTAAGGAAAGCTTTGTATGGGTTGAAGCAAGCTCCAAGAGCTTGGTATGCCAGATTGGATAAATATCTTTTTGAAGATTGGTTTTTCTAAAGGTAATGCTGACAGCAACTTATACTATAAAGTGACTGTTATCACTGTTTTAAAAAAAGATAATTTTTGTTCCATAATTGGCTAAAAGTCTGCAAAAAATTGAGTCTGGTGTGGCCTTGTTGCCTTTGTTTGTCTCAGGTCAGAAGAGGGTTTAAGGTTTGAGTTCTAACCCTTTCAGTTTCTAAGAAAAACCCTTATGTTCTAATTCCACGTTACTTTTATCACTTAAAGAAGGGTCAATCTATCATGAGAAGTGTCCCCCCATTAGTTATTTCCCTAGGTGGTCCCTTAAATTTTTAAATTTGTACGCCTTTACTTTACCTTGTTCTAATGTTTGTCAGGCCCTGTAAGTATTGTGCAACTCTTTGTTAATCCTACAGTTGTCGTTGTTTCATTAAGAAGAGATGCCGACAAGTTAATTTTCATGAAGTAGCGAAAAGCCTTGGTGGGCCCGACTAGGTGGATTGACCGTCGGATAAAAGAACTGCAACTTGATTATGATCCAACGGCTCACATTGATTCGCTATCCCAAGATGCACATGGTATAAGTTCTGTGAAACAGTGAAAACATGTGGCGGGTCTTGGAGACGAGTGGCTTTCCTTGGTTAAATTGTGATTGGGTTGGAAAAGGATCAATGACTCACGTTGATTCATAGCCAGAAGATGCACGTGTTCTACCTATCGCGAAGTAGCAAAAAGGTGGTGGGCCTGGGCAAGGTGGTCATAGAAAGGATAAACAACAGGCAAGTTCCTAAGATCTAATGGCCCATGTGGATTTGCAAAGACAAGATGATCGCAAGTTAGTCATCGCGAAATGGTGTAAGATAGGTGGCAATCACACGAAGGCATGACATGGCAGGACAAGTGGTGTGTTTCGTAGAGTGTAATAGTGACATTCCTATACACATGGCTCTGAAGGGTAGTCGAGGGTCCACCCTGATTTCAACTGGCAGTTATGTGGAAAATAGTGTAGTAAAGCATGTGGCGGATCTAGAATGGAACCCGATGGAATTTCTTGAGCAAATGGCCGACTGCCACATGGTGTTTGTTAACTAGTGACAAGGTGATGCAAGTGATCTCTAACATTAAAGGGCCCACTTGAAAGGTTTAAATCCTTTCTAAAAGATATTCATCTTGTGGTCGATCCAACGGTCATCATTGTTTCGTGGCTCAAAGATGCCTGTAGCTTAATCTCTATGAAATGGCGAAAACCATTAGCCATAAAGGTGAGGTGCAGTTAGTTAGTGAAACTGAAGGTTGTTATTGGAGTTAAAGACTGGGTAGTTAGAGCTTGATCTAATGGCTGGCGTGGCTTCATGAAGGAAAAGTGCACAAGTGTTAAAGCCTGTGAAATACCAAAAAGAAGGCGGGACCTGACATTAACATAGAGAGATCAGACAGAGATAAAGGCAGTGTAAGTTATCAAAATCCAACAGCCAGCATTTCTTCGCGAAAGAAAAGTGCAAAGGTTTTATATTCTAAAAAATAGTGAAAGAGTGAAATAGAGAAAAATACTCAGAGAAGTTATGACCCGTTGGAGCCTATTTTTTGAATTTACAGAATTATGACCATATAGCAAGATGTATCAGGAGTGTGAAGGGATCAACCCTGATTGAAATAAAAGATGATGAATTGAGAAACATATTTAAACTTAGTGAGGCTTCCAATGTTTTAGAGCCTATTGACTTTGAGTCATTAGCCCAAATCTACGATGCACAAAGGGATCATCTTAGGAGTGGCCCATTGAAAGAGTTTTTTGTTAAGATAGAGGGTTTAACAGTTGTAGGCCCCAGCACAATGAAACCATTCTCCCTCAATTTGTTCACTCTGAAAGCTAAGGGTATGTATTGGGAACTATGTTAGATCTTTGGAGAAGATGCTGAGAGAAACATGCCAACCCATTACATGCTAATGATTGCACAAATTCTAAACCCCTTTCTGGCAATAACATTTGATTATGTGCCATACCTTACTAATGCAATTCATGCAAGGCTAGTAGGGATCAAAAATGGTAAGGTGGATAGGCCATTTGGATGGTACTCTCTGTTAATGCACATGTTTTTGTTCAAAGGTGCTGACTATTTTGAAAAGAAAATGGACCTAGTCAAGGTAAAGGATAAGGAACAAATGCTTGTCAACCTTTGAAGCACTGTTTTATCTTGGGATAGAGAAGATGATAGTTTTATGAAGTTTGATAGATGATTTTCATCTAAGATTAGAATTCTTTTATGCACAGAGAACCCTAGGATTCCTAAGGCTCTCTTGTAATTCCTCAGACCTAAAGAGTTTGCAAAGGGTATTAAGATTGTTCACAATTGGGGAGACATGTATTTGTACCATGTTTCTACTATTTTCAGAGTGTATGGTTTTAGAGGTACTCCCTATCTACTGCCCTATCAGGTCCCATTGAAGATAGGAATTGCAAAAGTATTGAGACAAATTGGAGGAGCTGACCAATAGGAGTAAAGGGACTATTTTCCCAACTATCACCATGGCCAATAATTTTGTAATCACTAAAGGTGGCTGGAAATATTTTGAAGAATTCTTTATGTCATATAGGCTATCAACTGCAGTTTCAAGATGTGCAAACCCTAAGGATTTTTTCAATGGCATGTTTAGATAGAGGGCAGTATGTAAAGGTAGGCCTTACCAATTTCAGTTCCTTGAAGATTTGATTAGGAATGAATTTAGCCTAGATGAGGAGAAACTGAGGAAGGAGAAGTGGGTTGCATATAAAAGGGCACTTGATTTTATTCATCAATTTGATAGTAGCTATGACCCCCTTTCTATCTTTAACCCTTTTGAGGAGAAAGTCAAATTCCTAATTCTCTATTTTGAAGACCTCATGTAGACCTTACAAGAAAAAAGAGAGGCTATAATGCAAAATGATCTTGACAGGGTTAAAAGTGTCCTAGCTAAGACTGCCTTTTTTTTAGGCTATCCCACCTGGTGATTATGTAATGCATAAAAAATCAAAGTACATTGTGATGATGCCAGTGATAGGTGAGCCTTCCACTTCAAGAGGGAAAAAAGCAATTGAAGATGTCATTGACATCCAAGATTCCCCTAAAAGGCAAAGAGTGGGAAAGGAAGTTGAAACTGATGAGCCTCGGTATTCTCCATCTCAATCCCCTATCCACATACAAGATGAGAAAGTAGTGGCTAAACAATTATTACTGTTAGGGAGTCTCGGTGAGATTGCCTATACCTATGAGGAGACCCAAGAAGGGATGCCAGAAGAGCCACCTAGTGCTGAAATGAACTTGACTGATGGTGAGCTAAAGGGCAAAGAATTGGACCTTACTATTAAGAAAGCCAGTGAGCAATTTCTGCCTGACAGTAATTTTGTTACAATAGGGGATTTCATGCAATTTGTGTGGAAGCAAAACATGGAACAATTCAAGGTCGTATGTGAGTAGTGGAAGAGTGAACATACTCTTAGAGATGCAACTCAGGTAGAAGAAGAAATAAAGTGAGAAATGATGGAAGAGTTTAAGGCTATTACCTCATAGAAAGGAAGAGAGATGGTATCTAAAGCTGGTGTTTTAATCCTCCCTGAATTGGATATAGCTAATGCTCTAGTTCTTGAAGCAGTGAGGAAGGAAACAAAGCCAATGGAAGGAGTGACCTTCAACAAGGATAATGCTGCAGTCATGTGGTCACTAAAGAAGGATGAGAACAAAAGTAGGAAAAGTGCATCATATTCTAGTCTCTTAGGAGGCATGATTGTAAAGAGAGTCCAAGATACAGGGGTAGTGGAAGCTGCAAGCATAGTTTTGAAAACTGCAAAGTTTAGTGTGGTAGTAGCATAGAAAGAGGCAAAAGAAAGAGCTAATCTCCAATTGAAATTGGAGACCGTCTTAAAGGCTTACAATGAGGCCAAAGAGGGAATAGCCAACAGGGACAGCATTATCACTAGACTTTAGAGTCAGTTGGTAGGTCAACACCATCCAGGTGAATCCTCGACACTAATGATAGCTTCCTCTCCAAAAAGACCTCCACCTTCTAGCCCCATTATAGAATATCCCCCTTCTCCTATTCCTTCTGGTTTCTAGTCAGCTGAAACTGTCCAACATGAGTTGGAAAAGTTAAAACAAGCTCAAGCCTTGTTTGCAAACAAATATGAAGAAAAGGTGAAAGCCACAATCTTGAAGTTTGTTGATTCAGTCAAGGCCTCCATTGTATACATTATTATGAAGAGGATTCTAGATGTTTTGATCAAATTCAAAGAGGATGAAGCAACTTTGGAACCAATCCTTAATAAGTGGATGACTAGAGGTAAGGACTTGGAGCTCATGTGTTCATCCCATGCAGATGCAGAGGAGAATCATAATCTAAGGTCCACCAGTGAGTTCATAAAAGAGATGAACATACTCTCAGAAGAAAGGGCAGGTGTAAAAAGAAAAGCCCAATTATATAAAAAAGAATATTCAGATCACAAATTTTAATTGTTTCTAGGGGGATTTGTTGGGGTCCAATTCAGTTGAAAGAGGAGAAGACCTAGCTAGAAGATCTGGACAAAAAATTATCCTTAAGGTTTAATGAAATTATTAACACCGATGACACATCCCTATTTGTCCAAATAGTTGAAGAAATTGAAAAAGTGAAATCACATTATGGTTTCATAGAAATAAAAATTGGGTAGTTAAGGGTCACTTGGAAGAGGCTAGAAGGAATAAAACATAAGATAGTTAACTTTGCTTGGCCAAGTGATGACGTGTTCCAGGAATGGAAGAGAAAATATGTCAAACAAAAGGAAGATGCTCCAAAGCAAGTATAAGAGGTTGCAATAGAATACTAGTAAAAGAGGGATCAGAAGAATTTTGTAAAGAAACTCTGCAGAAATATATCTGGGTTTTTGTAGTTATTACAAAGAATACTTTGAGTTATGTAAGATTTTTTCAAAATGAATATCAATATATGATGAATACTAAGAGGGGGAGTGAATCAGTATGCCAAAAATCACTGTACTTAAACACTTTACTAGACTACTAGTAAACCGGTAAAACAGTTTAGCAGACAAACCAGTTAGCACATATGCAAAGCAAATAGCAAATAACGCATTCACCCACGGAAGCACAAACACCATAACACAAGAGATTTTGACATGGAAACCCAAATGGAAAACCACGACGAGATGAAACTCACAAGTAACTATCTATAGAATAGGAACCAGACCGGTTAAGGTCATACAATGTTCTTTATCAAAATAGATCCTATTAGGAATCTCAATCTCTATTAGGAGATAAGTTTGATTAAAGACTACCTTGCTAGAGGATTTTAGATCCACAAATGTGAGCCACCTTGTTAGAGGATTTACAAAAGGCTTTTGGGCCTACCCGGTTAAGGGCTTCAGACTTGTCGAAGATGTGAGTAATCAACAAGTGAGTGATCTAGCAAATAGCATAGATTGATTGGTTACTTCCTTGATAGCTCATTCCTAATGCATTCTAGCATTACTCTAGTCTTCAACACATTCACACTCTCTCTAACTCATCAACCACCTTAAAACCTTAGCAACAACCTAAAACCCTAGACAAGATGTCCTTATAAAGGAATCTGATTTCATGTTAGTCCAATAGGATTACAATACAATTTCCTAGGTTCAATGCATCTAGACATATTCTGTAACATGACACAAAAAGCATCGTTAAAGTGTCGGCACCGTCAAACAATTGGTGCATGGTAACTCATCACAAAATGGTGGTTGGTAACTCATCATTGAGTATTACCGATTCAAACAAAATACTAGTTGCCAATTTGACAAAAATGAAGACTGGGAAATATGTGTTCTACCGCTTTGATCCTTCATACCACTTGGGATCCTCGAACCGCTTGGGGTCAATATACCGCTTTAGATCGGTAAACACTTTCTGTAAAACACCAATAGTCTAAGGACTATAATGCATCATACCAGTTGGGAACAATTGTCGGTTGAGCATAACTCATACATATAAAAGTGATCACAATGCAAGTGTGTGTCCATCAATGACAATCACAACAAAATCATCAAAAATGCCAACAATCTCCCCCTTTGGCATTGATGGCAACACTTAGGAAAATTTTGACATCTAAGTGTTTTACAACAAAAATATGCCATAATCAAAATTACTCCCCCTAAGCATATACACTATCCCTTTTGTAGAAAATACAATGTATACTACTTCTTAATAGAAATAACATGAAATTATACATCAAAACATTCAAAATTTATACTTGTCCCCCTTGGCCAACAATGACAATGAAATATTACAGACCAACCCTTGTTTCATTAGTATTAAGAGAATAAGAGTTTATGACAATAAAGAATAAAACTTGTCAAAAACTTATTTAAAGTCCTGCAAAAATTGTTTCATGGATAAGGACTAGGACTCAAGTAGGGAGGTAGCCACTTCTTTCTCTGTCTACATTTGGGAGACCTGTTCTTCCATGGCATCTATTGTGCTCATCTCTTGAGTCACCGTTAAGGCATCCAAATTGAGATAACATTTCTGAAGTATTTGCAAACGTGGGAGTAGAACCAGTTGTAGTTCCTACAAATCTCAAGTCTAGTTGCTGATTTCCAACTCTATTTTTGGTAGACTAGATATGAAACTGGTGAACGGTTTGCCTATAAGCTATAAAAGAGTCATATGGCGGCTTGAAGGTGCTCATGTATAACTGCAAGTCAGATTGTAGCTTCTTCTTTTGTACAAGAACATCATCACAAAAGAGATGGGGTTGGCAAATTTTACCCAGTAGTAGATTCCCCTCATTCAGAGCATCCCTTATGGCTTTTTGAACTTTTTGCAGATTAGACCGAAGCTCATTAAGCTTCTTCACCAGGGCAATGTTGAGAGCCTTTTGATGCTCTTTCTTGGCAATTGCCTCTACTACCTCTTCTAGGATCTACACCTGATCATCCACTACAGTGCATAGGAGCTTCAATTGTGCCAATGATGAATCAGTATTGGGAAGGTTTGTGTTAGGCAACAAACCGGTAAGAGTGTCCACCGCACCTTGGATCACATCTTTCTCCTTCTTCCTCCTTATCACTTCAAGGCATTCTTGAGCAACCTTAATTCTCTATAGTAGCTACATTTCATTTGCAGACTGGAGGTCAATAGGACTAGTGAGGTCAGCCTATTTGGCTTGACTACCAGTTGCCTTTGGAGTCTCCATCTGAATGCTTTTTGCTACTTCTTCTTTCTCTTCTTCCTTCTTTTTCTTCTATGCTTCTTTTTGCCACTCCTCTTCCTTTTCCTCCTCTACTTTCTTCTTCTCCGCTTCCTTTCTCTTCTCCTCTTCCTTATCCTCCTCTGTTTTCTTCTTCTCCACTTCCTTTCTCTTCTCCTCTTCCTTATCCTCCTCTGCTTTCTTCTTCTCCACTTCCTTTCTCTTCTCCTCTTCTTTATCCTCTTCTTCTTTCTTCTTCTTTGCATCTTCTTGTTTCTTTTTCTCTTCTTCCTCTTTTCTCTTTTCCTCCTCTTTCTTTTTCTTCTCATCCTGTTTTTTCTTTTCCTCCTCTTTCCTTTTCTCCTCATCTTCTTTTCTCTTTTTCTCCTCTTTCTTTTTCTCCTCATCTTCTTTTCTCTTTTTCTCCTTTCCTTTTCTCCTCATCTTCTTCTCTCTTTTTCTCCTCTTTCCTTTTCTCCTCATAGTCTTCCTTTTTCTTCTCCTTTGCTTGCTTCTTTGCTTCCTCCTTTTTGTCCTCTGCTTCCTTTTGCTTTTCTACCTATTTTGCCTGCTTCTCCTATCCCATTGCTTCTGATGGTGCATCCTGAGCAACATTTTTCTCCATCTAAGGCATCTACATCAATGGGGTCAATTTTCTCGGTGATTGGTTCTTCTTCACTATCATACACCTCATCTGGTTTGCCAGTTTTTGGTTCTTGCTCAGCTTTTATGTTGGCTTCAGCCACTTGATGCATCTTAAGGGCTTCTTAAGCATGAGTATGTGTATCCTTGATCACTTCTTGGCCCTTTCCTTCCAGTAACATGAGTCTTCATCTTCTCATGAAGAAGAGACCTTTGTATTTATTCATAACTTTGAAAAGTTCTAAATTTGATACATTAGGAAAATGTTGAGCAAATATTTTCTCCCTCATTTCCTATTCCTTTTTTATGGCAATGCACCATTTATTGTCTAAAGAATTATACAAAGAATCCAGTGTCTTAGATCTAGTTTCTAAAGGTGACCGATCATTAACACATAAATACCTAATGATTTCCTATTCAACTGCTTCCTTTTCATCATCATTGAAATCATCAAAGAAATCAATCAAATCATTTAGCACTTTTCTCCTAATATTCTTTATAGTTCTTTGACAATGTGTCAAAGGTTTGTAAGAAGAAATGTCAATATTTACCGGTGTTGATGATGTCGGTTCATTCTTTGTCTTTTTCTTTGTTTGCCTAGTCTTCTTCTTAGGCAGTTCTTCTGACACAGTTTCTTTTGAGTCAGGTGTATTTCTTTTTGTCTTCCACTTCCTCTCAAATACTTTTTTAGGTGTCGCTTCCAATTTCTTCTTAATTGGTGACTGCTTGGTCACTTTGGGACTGGCTGTAGTAACTAGTGTCGATGTCGAAGGCACTGCCTTTCCTTTCTTTTCAGAGGATTCTACAAACAATGCAACCCTTTCCAAATATGTGTCAGTTCTCTTTGCCTTAGGATCAAGGCCTAAGGCAATTAGGGTAGAAGAATACCCATCCAGCATATCACACATTACCTCATAGCCCAGAGGCTCTACTTCTTCCTGCCTAGGCTCAACAGCCTCCATTAAGCATTCATCCACTTTGATGATAAAGCAAATGTCCTCTTCATATTTCTTGACAATGTCACTGGATATCCTCATCCTTAGTCTCATCTTGCTTCTAAACTCATCAAAGTACTTGTTCAGAACTTCAGGGTAACCGGTTCCAACTACTTGTAGGCTCTCTTTGATCTGCTTGGTAACTGGTTGGTCAGCAGACCACTGAATATCTCCAACTCCTAGGAAATAACCTTGGAATTAGAAGAATAACCCTACCAGTAGTTGTCCAAACTTGAATCTTAGTGCACTGTTCTATTTGATCGACTTAAGATTCAACATAAGTTGTCTTTGCATACAGGTGCATAGATCAAATGATGCATCCTCCTTGATCATCCTGTAAGCGGCATTTACCACTGGAATAGAGACAGAATTAATTCTACTACCAGAGAATGTCTGGTAGCCTATCACCATGTAGGCATACTTGACTAGATCTTTCTTGATTGAGTTGATGGTCATGCCACGTGAGTCACTCACTAGACTAGTGAGCTTGGACATTTCAGTCTTGCTGACCTTTCTTAGGGCTGGCACTTCCCCTGTATTGTAGAAACCAGTGATGGCCTGAATAACTAGTGGTGTGATACCATGTGTTCTCTCAAGATACATCTTGTCACCATGAACTCTTCTAAGAATGATTTGAATGTGGTCATCTGTGAAATCCTCTAGGAAGTAAACCGCATTGTGAAGTTTCTTCTTCTCCATAATGCTATACTCCGGTTTGATCTGTTTATCCTTCCCATAGAATAGACCTAGCTAAGAATGGATTGTGAGAGACCCTAGGTCTACAATTTTAATATCTATATAATTAGAAATGCCTTCTTCCACTATCACACTAGCTGGTACTTGAGACAAGGTATTATATTTCAACTTTTGTTGTATGAAGTCCATAGAATCAACAGTTGCACTAGAACTATGATGAGATGCGGAAGCCATGATAAAATAGAAAACTCAAGAAATACCTTTCGGAAATCGAGAATTTAGGGCTTTCAAATTACACTTCACCTCACACTTCATCAGTTGCTGAATCACCGCTTTGAGTTCTTCTCTTGACCGTTTGATATTTTCTTCTGAATCTTCTTCAGGGTTTCGAGATTTCTTAGAATTGCAACACAAGTCTATTTTTCTTCGCTCTACACTTGATAAACTTCTTCACTCAAAAAATTATAGTGAGAAATGATTTGAAAATTCCTTTTAAACATATTCCTCACCTACCAAAATAAATGCTCCACCATTAGGGCGTAAACCCTAATTTGCCTGTTACTGTTTCTGGTCTTCTGCCAAATGATAGGTATCACATACCAGTTAAGGTCTTTTATACGTATAAATCAGGGGTTCAAAACATTTCACCATTTTCTCCCCCTAAGCTTTTTTGATGCTTAGTTTGGTGGTTTCATGGGTTCCACACTAGGTGCAGAAACCAGTTCTTCTTGCAACACTATTGGTTTCCTTTTCTAGGTTTTTTTCATATTCGCTTAAATAGTGTCAATATCAATCTTTCCTTCCAGAGTGACTAGCATGTCATCCAATATGTTTTGCAATGTGACCAATGATAGAAGACCATTCCAGGTGCTTTCCAAGTTCCATTATTCATGTTACTGATCTTCCTCCTGCATGTTGCAGCAGTGTGACCATGACCATGACAAATCAAACAGTTTTCTCTCCAACTAGTTGCTGCTTGATACCCACCACTTACTAACTGATAATTAAAGGAATTAAACCGGTTGTGGTTCCGGTTCACAAAAGGTTCCAGACCAACTCCTTGAGTCCTCTGAGGATATCTTCCAGTGTTGTTCATAACAGACCTACATTCAAATGCTATATGCCCAAACTTGTTGCATGCATAACAATTACCATTGAATCTATAGGATCTAGGCTTATCATTTAGAAAATAGGAAAAATTATTATAAGCCTTACTCCAACATACATTAGCAATATGTCCTTTAATACAGTTAAAGCAAACGGGTTTAAACTTTTGCTTACCTTTATCCTTTGATGCCGGTTGTTTCTTCGATGCTCCAACATTTGTACCAGAGGTCTTACCTTCCTCATGACCGAAATAACCAAGTCCATCAGTATTCTTGAGAGGTTTGGGAGATTCAAGATTTTGCTCTAGCTTAATAGTACTCTTGTTGAACTTAGCAAGTATTTCCTTTGACTCAGAGAGTTCTTTGGAAATAGCAACATTTGCTTCCATCAAGTTTGCATTCTCAGAGATGGCCATGTTCAGTTCTCCTTGCATGTCTTTCTTTTTCACTTTTCTCACATGGAGTTGAGTAGTTTGGGCATTGATCTCTTGCTTCATCTTGGAGATTTCATGATCTTTGTCTTTTACCAGATCTTCAACTTTCCTCCGGTTCTCAAGCTCTTGGCACATTTGAATAGTCAGTCCTTCCAATTCTTTTCTCAGGTTGGAATTGGATTCATTAAGCTTTTCTACTTCTTGAATTAGAGCTTCCATGTCCGCTTCATTAGAGGAACTATTTTTAGAGAGATCCATCTATTTTTTAGCATGTTCTCTCCTTTTTGCTTGAGAGGCCTTATATTTGACCATAAGATCATCATAGGCTTGCTCAGACTGAGTGAGCTGATGAGTAAGTTCCCTCATAATATATTCCCCCATATCTATTTCCAAGTAGTTAGACTTATAGAAAGGTTGGCTCTAATACCAATTGATGAATACTAAGAGGGGGGGTGAATTAGTATGCCAAAAATCATTGTACTTAAACACTTTACTAGACTACCTGTAAACTGGTAAAACAATCTAGCAGACAAAGTGGTTATCACATATGCAAACCAATTAGCAAATAATGCATTCACCCACAGAAGCACAAACACCAAAACACAAGATATTTTAACGTGGAAACCCAAATGAAAAAAACCATGGTGAGATGGAACTCGCAAGTAACTATCTACAGAATAGGAACTAGACCAATTAAGGTCAGATCGGTTAAGGTCATACAATGTTCTTTACCAGAACATATCCTATTAGGAATCTCAATCTTTGTTAGGAGATAAGTCTGATTAAAGACTACCTTGCTAGAGGATTTTAGATCCATAGATGTGAACCGCCTTGTTAGAGGATTTACAAAAGGCTTTTGGGCCTACCCAGTTAAGGGCTTCAAACTTGTCGAAGATGTCAGTAATCAACAAGTGAGTGATCTAGCAAATAGCACAGATTGCTTGGTTAGATCCTTGATAGCTCATTCCTAATGTATTCTAGCATTACTTTAGTCTTCAACACATTCATACTCTCTCTAACTCATCAACCACCTTAAAACCCTAGCAACAACCTAAAACCCTAGACATGATGTCCTTATAAAGGAATCTGATTTCATGTCAGTCCAATAAGATTATAATACAATTTCTTAGGTTCAATGCATCTAGACATATTCTGTAACACGACACAAAAAGCATCATTAAAGTGTCGACACTATCAAACAATCAGTGGATGGTAACTCATCACAAAATGTCGGTTGGTAACTCATCACAGAGTATTACTGGTTCATACAAAATATCGGTTGCCAGTTTGACAAAAAATGAAGACTGGGAAATATGTGTTCTACTGCTTTAATCCTTCGTACCGCTTGAGATCCTCGAACCACTTGGGGTCAACATACAGCTTTAGATCGGTAAACACTTTATGCAAAACACCAATAGTCTAAGGACTATAATGCATCATACCAGTTGGGAACAATTGCCAGTTAAGAATAGCTCATACATATAAAAGTGATCACAATGCAAGTGTGTGTCCATCAATAACAGTCATAACATAATCATCAAAAATGCCAATAATATATAGATCAAAACCTTTTGAGCCTAAAATTGTGTTGTCTTCTGGTGTGATTTTAGTAATTTACTGGTTTCATTTGAGTAATCTAGGGTTATTCAACTGAAAATGGATTGTAATGCAATCTCTATGGATATGTTTCTTAGCTTTTCTCTTTAGGAGAGGAATTAAATATGCATGAAATATCTTTGTCAGTAGTTTACTTTGTTTGAAGCTTTGAATCTGATAAACATTGTTTAGTTTAACAAGAAAACTCTTATATATGTTAGACATGTATGGGGTTAATAGAAGCTGAAGTGATGAGATGTATGGGGATGTTTAATTGTGAAATCCTTGCTTAATTTAGGTGACTCTATAGCCTGGATAAGGCACTGGTATCAATTGTAGTTTTCTTTCTACATCTCTTGAGGATCAATACTGAAAATGAGCATAAGTTTTCCTTTATTAGTTCAGCTTATGTTAAGGCTATAAAATCCACTAGTTTTTGGACACTAGTTTACTGTGGATCTCGTTTAAGAGCGTGAAATCATTCACAAAAGGTATACCCACCTGAAATTTGGATAAGTTCAAAGTGTAGAAGGTTCTCGAAACCTTGTCATATGTTACTCTAAGACTCTTTTTCCTTGATCCCTTCATTTGCAGACAGAGTTGTTCATTTTCTTACATGGTATAAGAGGGAATCAGAATTTGAGACTAACAAAAGTGGTGACTTTGCTGGGGAGAGTCATAGTGTGTATCCATGTTGCAGATTAACATTTGAATTGGTTCAGAATGTTGTTTGGATATCTATGTTGTGGAATTTTGCATGATTTTTGATTTGTGTTGTCTCTCTGTCTCTGAAAATCTTTGTGATTTTTGTTTTAAAAAATCAGCAAGTATCCTATGTAAAGCTTGTTTTCTTATTTCCCACAGTCTTTGTGGGTGGCGACTCTAACAAATATAACCAGTCCTTTTAAATAAGTGAAATTCTTTTAGAAAACAAGCATAATGTAGAGAGCAAGGAACACTAGGTCTTTCATGAAGAAGCATCCTCATGAGACATTTTAAGAGGGACTACCTGAACAGTCACGAAGAGGTCAAAAAAGATCAGTTGTACATGAGCCATCTAATGCTGCTTGGGTATAGAAGAGCATCAATACGAGTAAGTCATCTGAGAGACCAGTCTATGCAAATTCTAATTCTTCTTCCCGCGAATCTGAACATGATATTTTAGGTTTCCATTTTGGTTTGTTTGGGAATATAGAAGATGTCCAAGTTTCATATCAGGGGATATCCCATGCTAGTTTCTCTGGCAAGGATAGAAGTAGTTCAAACATTAAGAGAGATTTTGTACCTAGCAAAATTGATGGAAACATCAGTTTAATTGATATTGACCAAGTCAATATGTCAGACTCTGAAGAAATCTTCCCTAAGGATGATAAGGTATCCCAATAAATTGATGTCCTGAATAGAAGAGTCCATCATTTAATTTCCTTAAGAGCACAAAAGGAAGCAAATAGAGAGAGAAGAAAGGAAAAATTGATGGAGAGAGATAGGCTTCTAAGACAAATTGCTGACCTTGAGTTACTTGCCCAAGAAAAGGCCAAGAGTTAGGATGAAGGTCCAGTGATTAGGGAAATTTTAGTTCCCAAGACCAAACCTGCATACAAGTCAGTAGTGCAACCAAGTAGGGAAGTTCTTAGTGACCCACATCATGTTAGAAATTATGTTGACAAAGGAAAGTAGAAATGCATGGAAGGTGGGTCTGGATCTAAGTCTACAACTAAGATCTCTCACATGTTATCTGCACATGAAAGAGAGATGGAAAGGATGAGGAAAGAGAAAGAAGATTTGCAAATGGAATTAGAGAAAGGTGAATTAGAAGTAGCTAATCAAGAAGATAAGAGAAAGATTAGTTATCTAAAGGCTCCTCCTATCATGTTTCATTTAGTAGATCTAAATAAACCTGCTCCTCAGCAAGCTTCACCCCCTCCTATTAAAATTCAGCCAACTCTGCTTATTAACACTACCATAGCAAATCAAACCCTTGTTACTAACCAAAGTAATCAGATCTCTATGACTCAAAGCCCTAATGTAAGAATGAACATGGGAAATAACCATGCTGCCAACCAATTCCAAAGAAGGCCTATTAACCTACAACTTTATAGGCAACTCTTTTTGGATGGAATCCTAGGGTACCCCAACCATGTTCCTATTGAATTGATAGATAGACTTCACAAATTTGTTGGGAATAATGCAATTAATGCAGAAGAGTACTTAAAATCTTTTGGTGACTTGATAAATGATTATGAAATTGTGGATGGAGATGTCATCATGAAATTATTTGTACAGTCTTTGGTAGATGATGCAAGAGACTGGTATAGGGGTCTTCCTATGAATAGCATTAGGTCTTGGGAAGATTTTAAAAATTGTTTTCAAGAACAATATGGTAATAAGACAAATGTGAGATTCATGCTCAATGAGTTCAACAACATCAAAAAGTTAGACAATGAAATTGTCACAAATTTTAATGCTAGATTTTAGAAAGCAATGCATAGAATATATCAAGTAATGAGGTTAGATGACAATGTGTGCCTGAATACTTATTACAATGCCTTTGATTCTAAAATGGCCTATATTCTGAGGGATAAAAATCCACATAGCCTAAGAGATGCATTTAGAATTGCCATCAATGTAGAGAGCAATAGAAAAGCATCTGGGAAACTAGGGAGAAGAACTGATGGTAGGCTGTGGCAAGAACCAAAACAACAACCTAATAAAGTTGCTAAAGAAGAAGACATAATAGAGAAATTAGTGAGTGCTATGAAAAATCTTACTACCAAGGTAAGTAAAAATGATAAGCCTCATTATAATTGGCAAGACAGACCTCTTAGGTTGCATGACATGCCTTACAACACTACTTGGAAGGATGGTAAGCCTCAAAATGAGAAACCAAAGAATACTCAGGACCAGGATACCCTAGATCCTTTAAAATGAGGAAATGTTCATAACATGGAGACCACTCCTTGGTGCATGGCTTCTGATGAACCACATTCTCCTCATCAATGTGTTGTAGCTTAAGCCCTTGAAGAATCCATAAGACAAGAAGCTAATCCTGATATAAATATGTTTGAAACTATCATAGAGAGTGATGATGAGTCTTTATAAGTGAATTTAGTGAATGTGATGTGTTGAATAGTAAGAGGTCTTACCAAGGATAGTTGTCACTTGATTAGCATCCCACTTTGAATGTGGTAACAATTGAAGATGAAGAAGTTTATCTTAGAAGGCCTAGTGATGAAGAATTAAGAAATCTCACTAAGGCTACCATAGCCAAAGCCAAGCACAACTACAATTTGAGGATTAATAAGAAGGATAGGGACCAAGGTGAACCTAGTTCAATGTTCATAAAAGAAATATCTCAGAAGAAAGCAGCAAGTAAAGATACCTTGCCCCAAGATAGTCAAAAGGGGAATGACAAATTAAAGGATACAGCTAAAACTATGGATGATAAGGCTGCTGGTGATATACAAGGAATTGCTGCAATAAAGAAGGCAAGTCAGCCAAAAATAGAGAAAGCTAAAGCTACTACTGAGTTGATTAATAATTCCACATTTGATATGACTCAAGCTCTCACCCAGATTAAGGTTACTCTCCCATTGATAGAATAATTGAAAATAAAGGAACATAGAGAAGCTGCTCTATCTTTGTTTTCTAAGATACCTAACAGTAACACATCTTCACCTTCCGGTTCAACTAAGGATGAAAAGGATCAGGAGCTACAAACCCTAGAGGTATATGTGGGAACAACTATTACACAAGAACCCTCACAGGTAGATCCTTTCTATGTTACCTTATTAGTAAATAACCAGTTAATTAAAAACTATATGATAGACTCCGGTGCAGCTACAAATGTAATGCCCTATGTTGTCCTGAAGGAATTAGGATTTCAGTGACTACAGTATTTGGGAAATGTTATTCTATGGATAATAGAGAAGTTCCAGTGATAGGTACAATGAAAGATGTTGAAGTAAAAATAGCAGCCTTCCCCGAAGCAACATACAAGATGGATGTCATTGTAATTAACACTAAGCCTCACTATGGCATGTTGTTGTCTAGGCAACGAGCTGTAGCAATGGGTGGGAATGTTTAGTTAGATCTATCATACGCTACTATCCCTATTAATGGAAGCCATGTTAAATTGTATAGAGAACCACGTGTCCCTAGGGTGATTGAGAAAGTAGACCCTAGTATGCTAAATTGTATGATTGATGTGGATCTAAATAATTTTAGAATACAACCAATCTTGCCTCAATTGAAGAATACTGATTCTATTGTGACTGAATTGGAATCCCAACAGCATGATTTGTGGCACATGTATTTTGATGGTGCTTGTTCAAAAGAAGGATCTAGAGCAGGAGTCCTCTTTGTATCCCCATCAGGTATAACTTTCAAGTATTCCTTCTTGTTAGCCTTTCAGTGTACAAATAATACTGCTGAATATGAAGCCTTGCTATTGGGGCTTGAAGTTGCAAAAAGGCATGGGATTCGATTTTTAAAAGTGTTAGGAGACTCATAATTGGTTGTTTCTCAAGTTAGGGATAAGTATGCATCTAAGAATGATAGATTGAAAAGATACAAGCATGCAGTATGGGATGTCATTGAGCATTTTAGTGCATTCTCTATAAATTGGATAGAAAGATCTAAAAATATCATGGCAGATTTCTTAGCAAATGTTGCATTAAAGAATTATGATGCAACACTAACCGATATATCCATAGTTAAGCTAAAATCTAGGCTTGCCATTCCTGAGAATGTATATAATTGGAAAGTGTTTACTGATAATGAAGATATTCTCAGGTTTATACAATGCATTGATGACTATGATGGGCAAAAAATTGATTGCAATGCCTTGGCGGAAGTGGTTGAAAACAAAGAAACTGTGTTTGGAAATGACTTATTTTAGTTAGAAACTAATGAAATACCTAAAGGGTTGGTAGAACTGTAAGGTATGTTTAGTTACGGTGACAGTCATATGCATCAGCAATCAACCACTAAGTTAGAGGAACTAGAGGAAGTAAACTTAGGGACAAAATCATCCCCTAAGCTGGTATATATTGGAAAAAATTTGCCTCCTCATGTCAGAATAAATCTTATTAATTTATTAAAGAAATATAAGCATGTCTTTTCTTGGTCTTATGAGGATCTAAAGGCATATAGACAGGATCTTTTTCAGCATGAAGTCCCTCTACTTCCAGATGCTAAGCCTTTCAGACAAAAACAAAGACCTATCAACCCCCTGTTAGAATCTAAAATACAGCAAGAATTGACTAAGTTAAGGGAAGGGGGAATTATTAAGCCTATAAGACATTCACCATGGGTCTCAAATTTGGTCCCGATCAGAAAGAAGAATGGGGACATTAGACTTTGTGTGGAATTTAGGAACCTAAATGTTGCCTCCTTGAAAGATAATTACTCTTCTCCTAATATGGAGGTGATGTTGCAAAGAGTAACTGGTTGTGACCTATTATCTATGATGGATGGGTTCTTAGGGTATAACCAGGTGTTAGTAAAGGAATCTGAACAATTCAAAATTGCTTTCGCCACCCCTTGGGGAACATATGTGTATGTTAGAATGCCTTTTGGTTTGAAGAATGCTGGAGCTACATTTTAGAGGGCAATGGATGTAGCTTTCAAGGAATTCATCAATATTATCATGGTAGTATATCAAGATGATTTGAAATGCTTCTCCAAAAGGACGAATGACCACTATGGACACTTAGAGAAGGTTTTCAATAAAGCTCTGGAATTTGGAGTATCCTTAAATCCTAAAAAGTGCCATTTTGTTGTTATTGAAGGGAAGTTGCTAGGGCATAATGTCTCCAAAAAAGGGGTAAGAATATGCCCTAAAATAATTGAGGCTATAAACAATGTGCCTAAACCAAAGAATGTTAAAGGTATCCAATCCTTTTTGGGAAAAGTAAATTTTGTTAGAAGATTTATTATAAATTTTGTAGAGATAGTCAAGCCCATTGTTAAACTGCTTAAAAAGGATACAAAGTTCTACTGGGATCAAGAAGCTTCAAAGGCTTTTGATGAAATCAAAAAGGCTATTCAGGAGGCACCAGTGTTGAAGTCCCTTGACTACAATAAGCCTTTCTCTTTGTTTTCTTTTTCTTCATATCAAACAGTGGCTGTAGTTCTTCTACAAAAGGATAATGAAGGATATGAACATCCTATAGCTTTTTACAACAAATCTTTATAGGGTGCAGAGTTAAAGCTTTTTACAACAAATCTTTATAGGGTGCAGAGTTAAAGTATGAAATTATGGAAAAGCAAGCATATGCTTTGGTCAAGGCTGTGAAAGCTTTTAGGCCATATATTGTAAATGCATGAGTAATTGCTTATGTCCCACATGTGGTTGTCAAAGATATTCTATCCTAGTATGAGGTCATAGGTAAAAGATGCAGATGGATAACCAGAATCTAGGAATTTGATTTAGAAATTAAGATCACTAAATTGGTGAGAGGCTTAGGCCTTGCAAAGCTTATGGCTAAATCAAACCTTCTTGATGTTGAAGTGAATAATGTTGAAGTTGAGAACATCTTGGTCACCAGTATTGAGACACAACCCTAGTACTAAGAAGTAGTACATTTTTTAGGACATGCAACATTTTCAGAAGGAATGACCCCTAACCAGAGAAGAACTTTGAAGTTGAAGTCACAGAAATATGTCCTCATTCAGGGTGACCTATTTTGGTGGAATAGAGATGGGGCATTGCTAATGTGTTTGGATAAATCCCAAGCTAAGAGAGTGTTAACTGAAATGCATGATGGAGTGTGTGGAGGTCATTATTCTACCAAGACAACTGCTAGTAAGATAGTTCGGGTTGGGTATTATTGGCCTACTCTGTTTAAAGATGCTCATGAGCATGTTCGGAGGTGTGACCCATGCTAGAAGTTTTCATCAAAATTTAAGTATGAGGGAGCTTTACCCCTCAACCTAGTCATAGTGGAAGCACCTTTTGTCCAATGGGGCATTGATTTTATTGGTAGAATCGTTGAGAAATTAGGAAGAGGCCATAGGTGGATTATAGTAGCTACTGATTATTTTACCAAATGGAATGAAGCTATACCCACTAGGAGAGCCACAAGTAAGGTTGTTATTGACTTCTTGATGGATAATGTCATAACCAGATTCAAAGTCCCTATCAAACTAGTGATGGACAATGCCATGAGTTTCAGGTCAGAAGAGTTTGCTGAATTTTGCACCAGCCATGGAATAGTTATATCCTACTCCTCACCTTACCATCCTCAGGGTAATGGGCAAGTTGAATCAAGTAATAAAAGCCTCTTGAACATTATTAAGAAAATCTTGGAGGAAAATAAAAGGTCTTGGGACCAAAAGTTGAAATTATCTTTATGGGCTGATAGGGTTACTGTTAAGAGAGCAATTGGTGTCTTACCTTTTGAGTTGGTCTATGGTATGCAATCTAAGGTTCCAATCAATAATCTTCTTCTAGTGTATAAGTTCCTGCAAGTTGAAGACATGGAGTCATCTGAACCTATGGAAGACAGGATGATTGAGATGGTGGAGATAGAAGTGTAAAGTGGAAAATCGCGATCGAACCCTAGTTGCTCTCCCCTCTTCCAACTCCAAGGAGAGAGAAGGGAGATTCACTAGGGTTGATGGTTTTCACTTAGGGGAGAGACTTTACATTCAAAAGAGGGGTTGAAACCCACAAGATCCAATCCCACACAATGCAAGATTGGATGCTAAATGTGTTTCAAGGGTTAAGAAAGCAAGGCTACACTCTTTCGTAAAGAATGTTGATAGAAGAATTAAGCTAGGAATGCATAGAAAGTGACAAAGATTCACTAATAAACTGAGATAGGGATACGGTATGAAGATACGGACCTAGAATTAGCAGTAAAATGTTGATACGGTGCTGTCCTGCAAATTTGAGCAAAAGTTATCAAGACGATGGTGCCCGAGCGCCACGGTCCTCCGAAAAATCCGCGAAACGAAGGGGGATCTATTCGTCTCTGCACAAGGATTCCAGATCTTCAATCTCAGCCACGTACCTAAAACCTACACATAGAAAAGCGAAGATGATTGGGCGGTTAGGGATTAGGGGTTTGCCTTTAGGTCAAACCCCGATTTTTGAATTAACCAAGAAATGAGCAATGCTGTAAATGTAAATGTCTGTAATGTAAAACAAGTACTAATACCTTGTTGTAAGGATGTTTGTATCCTTATGTGCGAAGGTATAGATGTTGTAAGTTGTATGTTGTAGTAGTATGTACTAAGTGATTTCCTCTTCAATGGTTGAATCCTTGTCTTGAATGCAACACTTAGCCTTGAATGGAGACTTGAAATGATCAATTGCTTGAAGGAATGCTTGAATGCTTGAATGCTTGAGTATAATTTCCACACTTTTTCCATCATGTATGTATATCTCCAAATGAGAGAGGAAAATGTAGTTTATATACTTGTCATTTAGGGCTGATAGACTGATTTTCCCGACCTTAGGCCGACCCAGAAAGATAATTTTCCAATTTGCAAACATAAAGACCCGAAGTCCAAAAGAGACCGGGCCCAAAATAGGACCCAGGGACCAGGGCACTGGGCACCATGGTCCTGGAGGACTAGGGCGCTGGGCACCCTAGTCCTGAAGGACCAGGGTGCTGGGCGCCTTGGTCCTGAAGGACCAGGGCGCTGGGCGCTCTAGTCCCACCTCCTGGGACAACAGGGTGCAAAGGAGGTTCAGGCTAGGGTGCAAGAAAATGCAGTTTTTGGTGTCATAATCAGGTTTCGGGGTCTCCATTCAGGTTGCGTGTTGCATCGCCATCGTGAAGACCGAAATGTAGTCGAAATTGCAAGTGTCACAATTTTAGGACGCTACATTTAGCCCCCACTTTAGCGGGAGTATAGGCGTACGCTCATACTTCCAGTAAAGTACAAGGAAACAACATTGAAAGACTTTCACCACGTCAAGGAGGCAAGATACACCAAGCCCCCAGTGGACTAAGGATCTTACAACTTCGATTGACAAAGTAAAAGGGAAGATCACGAGGGAGAACCATGACTGTCAGTAGTAAGGTTCCCTCTCTATGAGTCATGCAAGAAAGATATCAAAAATTTTCAAGGCAAAGCTAAATTTGTCAAGAAATTTTCAAGTATCTTGAAAAGATATGAATGGGATGTATGCCCCCCTATGTTAAAGAGATCGCACACGCCTCACCGGGGGTGATTGCTTTAAGGTAGTGATACATATAAGAAAATGAGAAAGGAGCACGTTATCACAAGGATTTAGCCCCCAAGTGTGAGATAAGCTCAAGGATAATAGACACAAAACACAAAGCACAAGGTGACTTCACTTTCCTCGGGGTCAGTATGCTGTATGATAATTCATGTATATCATATGTATGTATGCATAATTTTTCTTCATTCCCCAATCAAGGAAGGTCACCTAGAAGAAGGGAACACATGTGTCTTTTGAGTCAACATGAGAGAGATCGAGAGATCTCAATGCTTTGCATCGTCCTCAAGTAGACAACACTAAGGACAACAAATAGAAGAATGAGAATAACACATAGAAGAAGTAACAAAAGAGAGGGGGAGAGAATCTGCTATGCTAATGAAACTAGTCTAGCATGTCATCTACCCCCCAATCTTGCTGATCAATGTTTCGGGAAGGTAGGGAACACGCTAGAGGAGGAACATCCAACACAGCAGATGGAGCTATCACAAGATCCAAACAAGGGCTATGTTCATATCCCAAGCCGCGGTGTTCTTTTCTAGGAGCTAGGATAAGTGCTTTAGAAAATTCATTAGATAAATGGTTATCAATATCAACAAGTTCATATTCACTATCAGAAGCAAGAGAAGTAACATTTTCGTCTATATCATCATCAAGATTTATAAAAATAGGGTCTTTAACTTGCACAAGATCAAGACCATCATGCATCTTATGTTTAGGAGATTTTGGCTCAATTTCCGGCTGAGGAGAAAATGGAATAATGCTTGTTGAAGGTGTTTTTGGGGATTGCAAAGTTTGAGCTCTAAGACGACGCTTTCGTCGGCGTTCACTTGCAGAACAATTTCATCTAGTCTTAGTAGGAAGTTGAGAAGAATGAGGAGGAGGAATGTTCTCATCCTTATCACTTGGGTGTTTAGGTTGTGGTCTCTTAGGCTGGATAATAGGAGAAGAAGAAGGTCTCTTCTCTCTATAGAAGGAAGGAGGAGGAACTACTCCACATAAAGGAGGAATTTTTGGTTTAGGAAGAAGACCAAGTGCATCATGACGAGGAGGTATAGGTCTACTTTTAGAAGGTTTATTAGGCATAGACATAGTCACATCCATAGGAATGGGTTGGGAATCTTCTTGAGGAAAGACATTAGTTTTATCTTTCAAAGGAAGAACTTCCTTCTCAAGAATGATAGGAATATCAAGTTTAGGTGTTCTAGGTTCACTTAGAGATAGGATCATATCTGTTTTCCACTTTTGATAAGATTTGAAAAGATGATCACTTCACGGAGGAAGAGATTGGAATTGTTTAGGCCAAAAGTAATCAATAGGAATGCTAGAAGTTCTTTCAGCTGGTTTAAAGAGACTATGATTGACAGTAACAACTTCACCATTATGGGGAAATTTCAAACACTTGTGAATAGGAGAAGCAATAGCTTTCATGGAAGATAGCCAAGGATGGCCAAGCTTCACACGAAATTGTTCAGATGAAGGAATAATAGAAAAGTTCACATCAAGGGATTTGTTATGGACCTCAATAGGCAATGTAATAGAACCAATTGCAGGAGAAGAAAATGCATCAAATAGTTTCACAATCACATCTGTTTTGTCATAAATCACTTGATTCAATTGCAAAGTAAAAAGAAATTCTTCAGTAATAACATTAACCATGCACGAAGGATCAATAAGCACTCCACGGCAAGGTGTATTCTTGACTTTTGCAACTATGTATAAAGGACCATCAGGTGCCCTAATGGTTTCACTGGAATCAAATGTGATGGAAGGTTCTTTAGGGTTTTCTTGCTGCTCTACAAAGTTAATCACATTCGGAGTCATAGACACAAGACCATCAGATGAGAGAGAGGAATCATTAGCCTCAATTGCATTAGAGGTATGAGAAGGTAATGGATCAGTGAAAATCTGAAGATTTTGATTAGGAGGAGCTACAGATGTATTGCCTTTATCGTTCACTCCAGGAACAGAAATAGTATTATTATCAATCAAATCTTGAATTTTACCCTTTAAAGAAAAACATTTTTCAGTATCATGCCCAGGCTGATGATGAAATTGACAAAAAGCTTTGTTATCAAAATAATGTGAAGTAATCTTTGCAGGATCAATTTGTCTTATAGGAGGAAGAGTAAGCACATTTTGTTCCAATAACTTATTCATAATACTATGCAATGATTCATTCAAAGGAGTATACTTTCTTTCTTTCTTGAAAAATTTAGAAATAGGAGGCACACCTGATGCTGCATTCACATTGTTGTTGATGATGTTTTCATTGAATTTGATGGAATCTCTATTCGGTTTAAACTTCCCAAATGGTTGTTGACTGCTATCACCCTTATCACTCGGAGCCATAGGATGTGATTGTTCCATTTGACTCACAGTCAGTTGATAATTGTGAAGAGTTGCACACAACTGTTGGAAAGAAGTAAACTCAGAAAATAGAAGTTTGTCTCGAATATCTTTTTGTAAATTAGAAATAAAGATTCTTTGAATATCATTGTCAGGCACTGGAAAAGAAATTTGAGCAGACAAATGCTTATATCTACCAATGAAATCAGTCACTTTTTCTTTAACACCTTGTTTACAATGCATTAAATCAATCAAAGTAACTTTAGGACTTATATTGTTTTGAAATTGTTGAATGAAAACATTTGCAAGTTGTTCGAAAGAAGTAATAGAATAAGAAGGCAACGAGCAATACCATTGTAGGGCTTTGTCTCTTAATGTTCTAGTGAACAGTTTTGCAAGCAACCTTTGGTCATAAGCAAAATCAGTACATATTGTTTGAAAAGTCTTAACATGTGTTAGAGGATCACCTTTACCATTATAAAGCTCCAAATGCGGGATTTCAACATGTTTAGGAGGGATAGCTCGAACAATGTCAAGCGAAAGTGGGCTCGCAACATCAAATGTGGGCACACTAAACTTAGATTGATTCATAGAGGCAATTTGTTGCTGTAAAGAAGAGACAGTTTGTGCAAGATTGTTAATGGTCGCTTCAGTCGAAGAATTCATATTAGATGTGTTAGATTGAGATGGAGGTGTTATGTTATTGAAAGAAGGTAAAGAGTAAGGTGGTGGGACTCTATGATAATTAGTCATAGGAGATGATTGGACAGGAGGAACACTACAAGGAGGAATGGAATGGTTAAACGAATTGCCCCCTTGTGTCATGTTCATTTGTGGAGATATAATAGGGACACTCATTGAAGGAATGAATGAAGAAGTAGGATTAAATGAAGGAAGAGGGTTAATTGAAGAAGAAGAGTTGCCCCCATGACTGGTGATCATAGGAGGAATGTCTTGTGTAGAAGTAGCTATTATGTTTGATGTAAAGGTAGGTACGCTAGCAATAGAAGTCATCAAAGGAATAGAATGATTGACTTGAGTAGGAGGTTGTGTATAACCCAAATTTTCAGCACAACTCTTCATAGGCATCACATTCGAATCCACAATGTGTGCAATACCACGCAAAATATCAATTCCATTCTTATCACTTTGAAGCATACGTTTTAGACCCTCAATTAAAGGAAGAGCTTGACTATCGGGGTATTCTTGAGACATCCATTGTCGAAAATCATCAAATTGGTTATCCAATTTTGAAAGTTGTTCTTCAAAAACCTCATGGAGAGCTTCTTCATCATTAGGAGGATTAGAGGAATTACCCATGTCCTTGTTAAAAAGGCTATTCAAATTAGGTTCCATCTCCTCAGTAGTTAAACCTCGGAAAGACTTAATTCTATGGCTTCGTCTAACGGGAATAGTGTAAGTAGGGCTTATTGTTGTAAAACTCATGCACTAGAGAGAGAGAGAAAGTTTTGAATTTAGAGGTAGCAATTTTCAGTAAAATCAGCCAATCTTCTGGATTTAAGCTGTTAAATATAATCAGGACAATCTCCCGAAATTTCAGAAAAAATGTCAAGGACCGTGGCGCTTCGGAGTGCACACAGTCCCGGCAACTTTTTTCAAAATTTGCAGGGATGAAAGTTATGATGATTTTAGAGCTAATCTGAAAAAATTGAGTGATTTTACGATCTGTAGATAGGCCAAATTAAAGTTGCAATCTCGAAATTGTACCCTACCAAGATTGTCGAAAAATGCAAAAATTTGAATTTTGAAAAAGAGAGGGAAACTGAAATTTTGAATTTTATGATTTTAGAGGGAATACCGAAAGCAATGCAAGTTTTGAAATTCAAAAGTTGACTCAATTTCATGCAAAATTCAATTTTGGAAGTGGAAATCAAAGTTATTGTAATTAAGCACTTAATTTCAAAAGTCACAGATTGCAAGAATTTGAATAAAGCACTGAAATTTCGAATGAATGCAAACACACTTTTCAGATTTAGGACAGTAAGAACACAATTTTGACACAAAATTTCAATTTCAATGATTTTTGAATGATTAGAAGCGTTAATCCAAGCAATCCCTAGACCAACTTTGACTTTAATTTTGAAAGTGTTATAATTGATAAAATCAGCCAAAATTCTGGATTTTAGCAGGAAAATACAGTAAGATCTCGCTCCCGAAATTTCAGAAAAAATGTCGGGGACAATGGCGCTCGAAGTGCACACGGTCCTCGCAACTTTTTTCCAAATTTTCAGGGATGAAAGATATTGTGATTTTATTGCAGAATCCAAAGTTACAGCTGATTTGGAGATGTTTTGATCAGTGAAATTGTCGGACAAAGGTTGAATCAAGAGGGTTTCAAAAATTAGGGTTTTGACACTTAACCACTTAATTTTCAAAATTAAAGCACAAATATGAATTGATAATTTGTAATAGAAGGGCAGATCTGAAACAAGCATTAACATTTAGACATTTCATAAGCTTAATTACTAAAAAGAAAATTTAGGGTTTTTATGCAATTAACCTCTAAAATTTTGCAAAAGATCAACATGGAAATGTAATCAAGGAATCCAATTTTCAGATCTAACCATGAATAATCAGAAAGGATGTTCACGTCGGGTTCACCAAAATGTAAAGCGGAAAATCGCGATCGAACCCTAGTTGCTCTCCCCTCTTCCAACTCCAAGGAGAGAGAAGGGAGATTCACTAGGGTTGATGGTTTTCACTTAGGGGAGAGACTTTACATTCAAAAGAGGGGTTGAAACCCACAAGATCCAATCCCACACAATGCAAGATTAGATGCTAAATGTGTTTCAAGGGTTAAGAAAGCAAGGGTACCCTCTTTCGTAAAGAATGTTGATAGAAGAATTAAGCTAGGAATGCATAGAAAGTGACAAAGATTCACTTATAAACTGAGATAGGGATACAGTATGAAGCTGCAGACCTGGAATTAGCAGTAAAATGTCGATACGGCGTTGTCCTGCAAATTTGAGCAAAAGTTGTCGGGACGATGGCGCCCAAGTGCCACGGTCCTCCAAAAAATCCGCGAAACGAAGGGGGATCTGTTCGTCTCTGCACAAGGATTCCAGATCTTCAATTTCAGCCGCGTACCTGCAACCTACACACAGAAAAGTGAAGATGATTGGGGGGTTAGGGATTAGGGGTTTTCCTTTAGGTCAAACCCCGGTTTTGGAATTAACCAAGAAATGAACAATGCTGTAAATGTAAATGTCTGTAATGTAAAACAAGTACTAATACCTTGTTGTAAGGATGTTTGTATCCTTATGTGCGAAGGTATAGATGTTGTATGTTGTATGTTGTAGTAGTATGTAGTAAGTGATCTCCTCTTCAATGGTTGAATCCTTGTCTTGAATGCAACACTTAGCCTTGAATGGAGACTTGAAATGATCAATTGCTTGAAGGAATGCTTGAATGCTTGAATGCTTGAGTATAATTTCCACGCTTTTTCCATCATGTATGTATATCTCCAAATGAGAGAGGAAAATGTAGTTTATATACTTGTCATTTAGGGCTGATAGACTGATTTTCCTGACCTTAGGGCGACCAGGAAAGATAATTTTCCAATTTGCAAACATAAAGACTCGAAGTCCAAAAGAGACCGGGCCCAAAATAGGACCCAGGGACCAGGGCACTGGGCGCCCTAGTCCTGAAGGACCAGGGCGCTGGGCACTCTGGTCCCACCTCCCGGGACAGCAGGGTGCAAAGGAGGTTCAGGCCAGGGTGCAAGAAAATGCAGTTTTTGGTGTCATAATCAGGTTTCAGCATCTCCATTCAGGTTGCGTGTTGCGTCGCCATCGTGAAGACCGAAATGCAGTCGAAATTGCAAGTGTCACAATTTTAGGACGCTATAAGAAGAAATTAGAACTTTGGCTCACAAGAGGAATTTGAAGACCCAATTGCAGTCAAAATATCTATTTGACAAAAGGACCTCGTTGAGAAAATTTCAAATTGGTGATATGGTTCTTCAGTGGAATGTGAAAGGACAAGATAAGGGAAAACACAAAAAAATTGAGTCACTATGGATAGGCCCCTCTGTGGTCTATGATCTTAATGGAAAGGATTCATATTTTTTGCAGAATATGAATGATGAAGTACATGAATTTCCAGTGCATGGAAAATTCCTGAAACATTACTTCTCTTAATGTCCATGCATAGTAGGTCCTTGTTTGTACATATTTAGGTTTGCTTTTGTTGTGGTTTTTTGGGCTTGTGTTTAGTCTGTTTCTTTAGAGAGTTTTTGAATTCTTGTGTTCATCTTGTGATCAACCATCCCCAATCAGAGCCGTTGTGATCACTGTTTTAAAAATGGATATTCTTGTTCCATAATTGGCTAAAAGTCTACAAAAAATTGAGTCTGGTATGGCCTTGTTGCCTCTGTTTGTCTCAAGTTACAAGAGGGTTTAAGGTTTGAGTTCTAACCCTTTCATTTTTTGAGAAAAACCCTTATGTTCTAATTTTACATTATTTTAATCACTTAAAGAAGGGTCAGTCTATTGTGAGAAGTGTCCTCCCATTAGTTATTTCCCTAGGAGGTCCCTTAAATTTTTAAATTTGTGCGCCTTTACTTTACCTTGTTCTAATGTTTGTCGGACCTCGTAAATATTGTGCAACTCTTTTTTAATCCTACGGTTGTCATTGTTTCATTAAGGAGAGATGCTGGCAAGTTAATTTTCGTGAAGTAGCGAAAAGCCTTAGTGGGCCCAACTAGGTGGATTGACCATTGGATAAAAGAACTGTATCTTGATTATGATCCAACGGCTCACGTTGATTCACTAGCCCGTGATGCACATGGTATAAGTTCTGCAAAACAATGAAAACATGTGGCGGGTCTCAGAGACGAGTGGCTTTCCTTGGTTAAAGGGTGATCAGGTTGGAAATGGATTAATGAATCACACTGATTTGTAGCCAGAAGATGCACGTGTTCTACATATCACGATGTAGTGAAAAGGTGGTGGGCCCAGGCGAGGTGGTCATAGAAAGGATAAACAACAAGCTAGTTCTTGAGATCTAACAGCCTGCGTGGATTCACAAAGACAAGATGTTCGGAAGTTAGTCATTGTGAAATGGCGAAAGACAGGTGGCAATCACACAAAGGGATGACATGGCAGGACAGGTGGTGTGTTTCGTAGAGTGTAATAGTGACATGTCCAGTACACATGGCTCTGAAGGGTAGTTGAGGGCCCGCCTTGATTTCAACTAGCAGTTATGTGGAAAATAGTGCAATAAAGCATGTGGCGGATCCATAATGGAGCCCAATGGAACTTCTTGAGTGAATGGCCGGCTGCCATGTGGCATTTGTTAACCGGTGACGATGTGCTGCAAGTGATCTCTAACATTAAAGGGACCACTTGAAAGGTTTAAAGCCTGTTAAAAGATATTCATCTCGTGGTCAATCCAATGGTCATCATTGTTTCGTGGCCCAAAGATGCCTGCAGCTTAATCTCTGTGAAATGGCGAAAACGTTAGCCAACAAGGTGAGGTGCGGTTAGTTAGTGAAACTGATGGTCGTTGTTGGAGTTAAAGACGGGGCAGTTAGAGCTTGATCTAATGGCTAGCATGGCTTCGTGAAGGAAAAGTGAGTGAGTGTTGAAGCCCATGAAATAGCCAAAAGAAGGTGGGGCCCGACACTAACATAGAGAGATTAGATAGAGATAAAGGCAGTGTAAGTTATCATAATCCAATGGCCAGTGTTGCTTTGTGAAAGAAAAGTGCAAAGGTTTTATGTTCTGCGAAATAGTGAAAGAGCGAAACAAAGAAAAATACTCAGAGAAGCTATGACCCATTGGAGCCTGTTTTTTGAATTCGGTTTGTGAATTCAATTTTGAGGTGATGGCCGAAGCATGTAGGGTTAATACCTAAAATTTAATGCCAACTTTCCGTATTAAAATTCCACATCAACTTGAATGTTAATATCATTTCACCAAAGTCTGTTGTAGAGCAATTGTTGTGGAGCAGTTTTCTTTAGGCAAATAACAGGTTTTTTGTGTCGTTTCTTGATAATTCTGGTCTGATTTTAGTTCTTGTTGTGTGAATTGTTTCATTAGAGGTCTGTGCTAGTTTCAATTGGTATAGTTGTATTTTCAAGATGGCACCAAGAAGGGAGTTGACAGGAGAAGTGAATTACCAGGACAGGAACATTTGTGACGACTTCTTAGAATAGTTAACCATGTCTACAAATGTTGGGGCTAAGGCCAAAGAATTAGTACCAAAGAACCCTCATCTAAGAATTGGGGATGGCCTATATGATAAGGGTAATTGGTTAAGGGATACAAAAATAGGGACATCAGGTTTAGGACTGTTCAAAGTAGGTTTTGGTCAAAGACATTCCCTCGCCCCTTTGAATAGCATATGGGAACTAGATGTAGGGAAGCTTGTGGTCCCTGGTGTATTCATGGATATAGATTTGTTGACCCTGATTGCATAGAATTATGACCCTATAGCAAGATGTATCAGGAGTGTGAAGGGATCAACCCTAATTGAAATAAAAGATGATGAATTCAGAAACGTGTTTAAACTCAGTGAGGCTTCCAATTTGTTAGAGCTTATTGACTTTGAGTCATTAGCCCAGATCTACGATGCCCAAAGGGGTCATCTTAGGAGTGGCCCATTGAAAGAGTTTTATTTAGATAGGGGGTTTAATAGTTGTAGGCCCCAGCACAATGGAACCATTCTCCCTCAATTTGTTTACTCTGAGAGCTAAGGGTATGTATTGGGCACTATGTCAGATCTTTGCAGAAGATGATGAGAGAAGCATGCTAATGATTGCACAAATTCTGAACCCCTCTCTGGCAATAGCATTTGATTATGCGTCATACCTTACTAATGCAATTCATGCAAGGCTAGTAAGGATCAAAAATGGTAAGGTGGATAGGCCATTTGGATGGTACTCCCTGTTAATGCACATGTTTTTGTTCAAAGGTGTTGACTATTTTGCAAAGGAAATGGACTTGGTCAAGGTTAAGGATAAGGAAGAGATGCATGTCCAACTTTGGAGCACTGTTTTATCCTAGGATAGAGAAGATGCTAGTTTTATGATGTGTGATAGATGCTTTACATTTAAGATTAGAATTCTTTTATGCATGAAGAACCCTAGGATTCCTAAGGCTCTCTTGTAATTCCTCAAACCTAAAGAGTTTGCAGAGGGTATTAAGATTGTTCATAATTGGGGAGACATGTATTTGTACCCTGTTTCTACTATTTTCAGAGTGTATGGTTTTAGAGGTACTCCCTATCTATTGCCTTATCAGGTCCCATTGAAGATAGGAATTGCAAAAGTATTGAGACAAATTGGAGTACAAGAGACAAGCTAACCAATAGGGGTAATGTCATGCCCTACAAAGGAACCCAGTAGGACAAGAACAAACGTTCCAAAATATGCTACAATATTTTTTTTTAATATAACATATATCTACCACCTCTAGAAAGGAAACATACTTAATGCCCTTACAGGTTCCCTTTACTGTTCATCAACATAATTGAAAGATATAACCGCTTAACACATAACATAATGTGCATAAAATAAACATACAATGATCTTCTTAATTATGAGCATGATATAATAATTCACAACACATTAACTTTACTACCTATTGAATATGCTACAAAGCTTTTATCATTTCACTTGAGACCAAAGTAAAAGTACATAACAATCCCATTTCCCATAATCCCATTCCCACTATAGAATGAATACTATCCTTTGCATCATTTTCCCCTTGATTATTATTTACAACATCCATACAATTAATACTTTTCATTTGATAACAACATATATAATAATGCAATTGCAATTTCTATTAGTGCCTTCTACTCAATTTTCATAATAACACAATAAGATCATAAAGGGATAGATTAGGAAGGGTAACATAACTTTTAAAAACATTGTTTCAAATACAAAGTAATCATCCCTTATCATAGTTCCTATAAACTACCCTCCCTTTTACAATGCATTTCATAAAACTACATGTTTATTATAAGGCCATTCATGGCTTACAAATAATATTTACACTATTTGAATTTACTAGCTCAAAAGAAAGGTCTTCAACATCTTCAATTAAGGACCAAGAAGCATCATCAAAAGAGATCACGAACACACCTCGAAAAAAATATTTACCACCCAACCACGTGGAACCACAAAGGTCCACTCCCCCGTGCTAGGAGATAAAACCAAGGTCCACGCAAGTAATAGGGCAATACTAAGGCCATGAGACATGTTTCCCCAAAACAATAAACAAGAACCACATATCACATAACAACATCAAATAACATCACAATAGAGAGAGAGAACCAAAACACCTACTAGGTGGGTGTCATCATACAACCTTAATGTTGGGATCCACCCTGCCTACCATGTACCACGGTCCTCTCTCAAAAGGATCCACCCGGCCTATAACAATGGTCGCGGTACTCCAATAGGCCTATATGGACTAAAATAATAATTTATCTTGTATTAGTGTGTTATATCCCAACCCAAGCCAAGTTCATTTTTAAAAAGGTTATCACTTGAATTAAACCCACTCATAGGATCTCCTAGAAACTACTTTGGGTCCTGGCAACCTATAGTGAGCCACCCACCTAGGGTATCTAGTTACCCTACTCAAAACATTTATCAAATAAAAATAATAATAATTCATCTCACACAATAAGCATATAAGTTCAAGTACTCTCCCATGTACTCCAAACCATAAGGATGAGTTTGACCCATATCCCTAAGCCACAATCAAGCATGAGAAGGAGGTGGCCAATACATAACATATATAAAATATTTTATTTTATTTTTATCATGAACACCTCACATACATGAATTAGTGTCTTTAAAATAGAGGTACCTACTATAGAAAGCACCCAAACCCCTAAGAAGGAAAATCAACCCAAAGAACAACTCAAAAACCTATTAAAATTGAACCATGTTTCTTGTTGTTTAATAGATATTTATCTTGATAAATGGTTTGAGTGAAGACTGAAATATATTTGAGAAAATAGTATAATGATTTATATTTAATTTTAGCCTCAACCAAAGATTATAATAAAAGTTTAAATAAATTTTATTATAACTATTTAAAACCCTCTTTGATAGAGTTGAGTAAAAGAGCATGTTCATAAATTAATTTTAATTCATTAAAAGATGATGGATTATTATATTTCATATCCATTTATTTTATAATCATTTGGTTTTAGTTTGAGGAAGATATTTGATGCCCTAGTGACACAAACAATGAATGATTTTTAGTTTTGATTGACAGAAAATTAGTCTCGGGACAGGGAACATAACTTTCAAACTAACCGTTGGATTTTCCCAAATTTTGAATATGTTTTAGTATGCCTAGATGTTTACGTTTTCACTGAAGCGATTTGAAAAATAATATATGTAGTGAAAGTTATGAATAACAGAATTAGAACTAGCAAAATTGGGACAATTAAAAATTATAAAAATAAAACTAAAACAAATACAAGAGTTATTACTCCCAACATCACACTCATTTTCTCCAGGTTGAATTTCCCAGCCAAGCATATCCCTTACACAAACAAAGAAAGAAGCAAAAGAAAGTATTTCAAGAATAACACTCAGATTTTTAAATTTAAATTTTCATCTAATATTTATTTAAATTATGCAAGCATAGCACAAGCAAGCCACATGGATTCTTCCTAGAATGAGGCCTACCTTGGTTCCTGCGGAGAAAATCCTTTGAGAAAGAACAAGCAAAAATCCAACCTCTTCCTGTGGAAATCTCTCTTTTTGCTCCTAAACCTTCAAATTCCTTCTGATTACCTTCCCAAAAAATACCAACCCCCTTCTCCAAAAATACAAACTTCAATAAATAATACCAACTTGTATAGCTGGAGAGGTTGTTTTACGAGAAGCAACCATTCCAACCTCTATGGTTGGTATTATTTATTAACACTAACTATAATAGTTTATTTAAAATTTAATAGATACCCCATGTAAATAAGCATACTAAATACTAGATAGCTAACAAAAATCTCAAATAACACATATAGCTCAACGGTAACTATCAAGACTCATACAAGAGAAGTCATAGGTTCAAAACTCATTGACTAATATAACATTATTTTAAACCTCAATCTTTTTATTTTATCCTTTTTTATATATATATAGAATTAATAAAAACAAATCTTATTTTACACATACATACAATATATGTTCACAGATATAACATAATAGATCTATATTACCTTTGTTTCATCTTTTTAGTGCAACATAACATAAACCACTTAAATCATTTAATGTGTAGGTATCCTATCAAAGAAATAATAAAAAAATATAAACAATATAAATCCGAACCAATCAAAATACTCAACCTAATACCCATCATAAACATGACATTGCCCAACCCTCAAGATAGGGTGATCTTCCTAAACAGGAGACCTACGTCCAATAGGTTTACTTGTGGGAACCTTGGTGTTATCTCCACAACAACAACATTCAAGGATTTAGAGGCACACTTAGACCTGTGTAGCTAGGTGGAGTCGATGCCCAGTACCTGCAATCCTGCATCACCGAAATATATATCCATATACAAATGATAAACAAGGAGGGGGAGCGCGACATCGTGTGGGTCTCCGTAGAGTAACTATGACTACCTCCCCTCATCCTACAGATATCTCATATAGTAATCTATTCCAAGCATGGTTGGGTTAGCATTATTAGCTCGAGATAATAAATATAAAATATAACAGCCATATGAAAAGATTATCATAATGAAATCATGTACATAAACAAATGAAACCCCTAACACACTAATGCATCAGATAACATACTAAACCATAAAGGTGCAAATATAACTAAATATGTCTCATCATCTACTCTAACAAGGAAATATAGAGTCTAACATCACCAAATATAACAAATAATGTCCATGCCAAGAAAAGTCGCTAGGGTAGGTATTACAGGTAAAGGGACTATTTTCCCAACTATCACTATGGCCCACCATTTTGTAATCACTAAAGGTGGTTGGAAATATGTTGAAGAATTCTTTAAGCCATATAGGGTGTCAACTGCAGTTTCAAGATGTGCAGACCCTAAGGATTTTTTCAATGGCATGTTCAGAAAGAGGGTAGTATGTAAAGGTAGGCCTCACCAATTTCAGTTCCCTAAAGATTTGATTAGGAATGAATTCAACTTAGATGAGCAGGAACTGAGAAATGAGAAGTGGGTTGCATATAAAAGGACACTTGATTTTATTCATCAATTTGATAGTAGCTATGACCCTCCTTCTAGCTTTAACCCTTTTGAGGAGAAAGTCAAATTCTCGATTCTCTATTTTGAAGACCTCATGCAGACCTTAAAAGAAAAAAGAGAGGCTATAATGCAAAATGATCCTGATAGGGTTAAATTGCTCCTAGCTAAGCTTGCCTTTGCTAAGGCTATCCCACCTGGTGATTATGTAATGCATAAAAAATCAAAGTACACTATGATGATGCCAGTGACAGGTGAGCCTTCCACTTCAAGAGGGAAAAGAACAATTCAAGATGTCATTGACATCGAAGATTCCCCTAAAAGGCAAAGAGTGGGAAAGGAAGTTGAAACTTATGAGCCTCGGTATTCTCCATCTCAGTCCCCTATCCACATAGAAGATGAGCAAGCAGTGGCTGAACAATTATTATAGTTAGGGAGTCTTGGTGAGATTGCCTATACCTATGAGGAGACCCAAGAAGGGATGCCAGAAGAGCCACCTAGTGCTGAAATGAACTTGACTGATGGTGAGCTAAAGGGCAAAGAATTGGACCTTACTGTTAAGAAAGCCAGTGAGGAATTCCTGGTTGACAGTAATTTTGTTACAACAGAGGCATTCATGCAATTTGTGTGGAAGCAAAACATGGAACAATTCAAGGTCAGATGTGAGCAAAGGAACAGTGAATAGCCTCTTAGAGATGTAGCTGAGGTAGAAGAAGAAATAAAGAAAGAAATGATGGAAGAGTTTAAGGCTATTACCCCTGAGAAAGGAAGAGAGATGGTATCTAAAGATGGTGTGTTAATCCTCCTTGAATGTGATATAGTTGATGCTCTAGTTCTTGAAGTGGTGAGGAAGGAAACAAAGCCAATGGAAGGAGTGACCTTCAGGAAGGATAATGTTGCTCTAGTCATATGGTCACTGAAGAAGGATGAGAACAAAAGGAGGAAAAGTGTATCAGATTCTAGTCTCTTAGGAGGCATGATTGTTAAGAGAGTCCAAGATACAAGGGTAGTGGAAGTTGCAAGCATAGTTTTGGAAACTGCAAAGTTCAGTGTGGCAATAGCAGAGAAAGAGGCAAAAGAAAGATCTAATCTCCAATTAAAATTAGAGACCATCTTAAAGGCTTACAATGAGGCCAAAGAGGGAATAGCCAACAGGTTCAACTTTATCACTAGACTTCAGAGTCGGTTGGTAGGTCAGCACCATCCAGGTGAATCCTCTATGCTCATGATAGCTTCCTCTCTAGCAAGACCTCCACCTTCTAGCCCCATTATAGAATATCCCCCTTCTCCTATGCCTTCTGGTTTCCAATCAGCTGCAATTGTCCAACATGAGTTGGAAAAGTTAAAACAAGCTCAAGCCTTGTTTGCAAACAAATATGAAGAAAAGGTGAAAGCCACAATCTTGAAGTTTGTTGATTCAGTCAAGTCCTCCATTGTATACATTAATATGAAGAGGATTCTAGATGTTTTGATCAAATTCAGAGAGGATGAAGCAACTTTGGAACCAATCCTTAATAAGTGGATGCCTAGAGGGAAGGAGTTGGAGCTCATGTGTTCATCCCATGTAGATGCAGAGGAGAATGACAATCTAAGGTCCACCAGTGAGTTCATAAAAGAGATGAACATACTCTCAGAAGAAAGGGCAGGTGTAAAAAGAAAAGCCCAATTATTTAAGAAAGAATATTCAGAGCACAAATTTGAATTATTTCTAGTGGGATTTGTTGGTCCAATTCAGTTGAAAGAGGAGAAGACCTGGCTAGAAGGGCTGGACCACAAATTGTCCTTAAGGGTTAATGAAATTATTAACACCGATAACACATCCCTATTTCTCCAAATAGTTGAAGAAATTGAAAAAGTGAAATCACATTATGGTTTCATAGAAACAGAAATTGGGTAGTTAAGGGTCACTTGGAAGAGGCTAGAAGGAATAAAACATAAGATAGTTAACTTTGCTTGGCCAAGTGATGACGTGTTCCAGGAATGGAAGAGTAAATATGTCGAACAAAAGGAAGATGCTCAAGAGCAAGTAGAAGAGGTTGCAACAGAACAACAAACAGAAGAGGTCGTTGATACTAAGAAGGACTTATAACTATTTATTGGAGAGTATCGTGGTTTGTAACAACTTTTCTTAGGAATGTCCGAAGCTTGTAAGCATCCATAATATTATAAATGGATATGAGGACTAGTAAAAGAGAGATCACAAGAATTTTGTAAAGAAAGTCTACAGAAATATATCTGGGTTTTTCTAGTTATTACAAAGAATGCTTTTGTTTGCATTATGTGAACCGACATGGAGACATAATGATATTGTATGTTGTCATTAATGTCAATATGAGACATGGTGTGAAATGACACATGTGATAGGTGAAAAGAGAGAGGAACTGACATATGTATGAACCAGTTTATATGCCAAAGTGAAGCGGCATATTTGTTCGAGATGATCTAGCATGCAGTTATGGGAACCGACACATGGAAGCATTGTGTTACTACCAGTTGGTACGTAGTTTACACTTCAAGATTTTCGGTTGGAGCACCTCAAGCCTATGTGACTCAATCAGTGATCTTTGTGTGATGAGTTAACAATATAATGGAGAATAGATTGTGTTTCCACATAAGCTCTATGCACGTGAAGGATCTTGCATGAAGAAGACTATTCCTATCTACCTCGGGAATGTGCAAAGTCTGTCAAAGGGTGATAACACATGATGGGTTATTAGCCGCCATGAAATTGGTGGAAAATGGATGATGGAGAATGTCTTGAGATCAATTCAAGATTGTTGCATTTAATGCAGTATGATTCAATGGTCAGGATTGAACCACTTGAATTTCTTAACCCAACAGTTTTTGGGTTTAGGGTTTTCGCTATCGACCTATCTGTTTCCTATAAGGTTGATGTTGTGTTTCTTCCTAAGGTTGTTGGCAAAACTTGTGAGTTTGTATCCCAGGGAAGTGATACGCGATTCTTGCTAGACCAAAGGAGAGAAGAGATACCTACAAAGTGAATGTGCAGAAGGAGAAGAGGAGCCAAAATGGATTTGCATTAGCATTGAGTGTTGTTATCAGATCATTGTAATTCCTGTTGATCTTTAACCAGTTCAATAGTTGTAAAATCCCCTAATAGGGTAGCCTTAACTGGCTTGATGCAAAATCCCCTAACAGGGTAGTCTTAACCGGCTTGATTCAGATCCCTTAACTGGGTAACTCGAGGTTACTGAGTTCTGAGAAGCTATAGAGCTCTGGAGATCCTTTAGCTATTGAGTTCTAGAAATCCTCTAACAAGGTAACCCTAACTAGTTTTAACCCTTAACTAGGTATTATAGCCATCCCTTAACCGAGAGATCACTAACAGGATCGATTCTTAGCAAAACCTATTGTAATGTCTTTAACCAGACAAGGCTCCTAGTAGAGCAGACTTCAAAAGAGTTTAAAAGTAGCTTGTTAGTATTCATCGCCACTATGGTTTTTCCCAGTTAGGTTTCCACATGAAAAATATGTGTGTCATGTGTGATGCTTTGTTATTACCTATTGAGCATATGATGGTTCTGTGTTTAATGCCTGTGTATAAAGCATACTGAACTAACCGTTGTGACGATTAGAGGATAGTTTACCTATTCATGCATGAGGGTGAAATGGTAGTTTTGTTTTGAGTTAAATGAAAATCTAAGTGTTCAACCGATCAATTCTTGTTTTAGACACTCTTGGCTTTACCGGTTGCAGTCTGTGTTGAACAGGTATCCTTGTTTGTCGGTCGTTTGGAGTATTTGTTGTCAAACTTGTTTTGGACTATATTTGTGTTTGTACTGATTCAGCCCCCCCTCTCAGTACCAGTTTGGTATTAGTGGTGCATCATTGAGTTATCAATTGGTATTAGAGCACTCCAGGTCCTCTGTGTTGTAAGCTTAACCACTTGAGGAAAAGATCCTAGTCAAATGATGAAGAGGGAAGGTCCAAAGTTTAACAGGGAAAATTTTGGTATATGGAAAGACAGGATGAAGATATTCATGAAAAGCATGGGTGTTCAACACTAAAGTTATGTTGAAAATGTATATGTTGTTCCTATTGGTATTCTCACTGATGACCAAAAGAGAGAGATATAAGAAAATGGGTAAGTCATGGAAGCCCTTATTAGTAGTCTTTCTGACATCGAGTTTATTGATGTTCAGGACAAGGTAAATCCTAAAGAGGTATGGGATGCTCTTAAAAATATCTATGGTGGTGATGAGCATGTAAAATAGGCTAAGGAAGAAATCCTGAGAGGGAAGTTTGAAGACATGCAGATGGTTGAAGATGAGACCATTCAGCAGTATGGAATAAGAATCAAAATGGTTGTTGGAGAAATCAAGAGTGCAGGTGGTAAAATAGAAGATTCCACTGTGGTAAGAAAAGTCTTGAGATCCTTGTTGCTAGTCTATGCAATAAGGGTTGCTGCTATTCAGGAGCTGAGATCAATAGACAAGTCTAAGGTGTCCTTGGACTCCATCATAGCCAAGTTGACAGCCTATGAGCTGAATAGTTTTGATGGCAGTGTTCAAAAGATAGAATCAACATTTAAAGCCTCTACTATACCATCCAGAAAAGGAAAAGAGGCTAGCACTAGTGGGGAACCTAATCAAAGTAGAGAAATGAATGATGAAGAGTTTCTGATGGAATTTGAAGCTTTTCTTGCTAGGAAATTTTCAAAAGGAACTGGTAAATACAAAGGTAAGCTACCTTTGAAATTTTTTTCCTATTACCAGATAGGACATATTGCTATGAACTGTCCTAATAGCGACAACAAGGATAAACTCAAAAGGTTCAAGAAATTCAAAGGAGGAAACCAAAGAAACTATTTTGTGGCAGTTGATGAAGGTGTCACAGGTGAGGAATCAGAAGATGAAGAGAATGAAGACATTGTGTTTGTTGCTGTAAAGGAAGATGTGGCAGACAAGAAGGCTCTTGTCTCTCGGTTTGATAATTCAAATGAGTGGATCATTGATAGTGGTTGTTCTCACCATATGACTGGTGACCGGAGCAAGTTTCTATCCTTGGAGGAGAATGATGGTGGTGTGTTTCGCTTTGGTAATGATGCACCATGCATGGTCAAAGGTAGAGGGTCCATCTCTCTGAATGTAAAGAGCAGTGCTGACAATGTGTACTAGGTTGATGGTCTCAGACACAACCTTCTAAGTGTTGCCCAGCTAAGTGATAGTGGCCTTACTCTGCAATTCAAGAATGGAGTTTGCAGAATCAAAGGAAAAGATGGTAAATTGGTGGCCACTAGAATACAGACCAAAGGTAACCTATTTCAGTTGAAATCAAATGTAAGTACCTATCTTATGGCTAAGCTTGATGATAGTTGGATATGGCATAGGAGACTCTGTCATGTAAACTTTGATAACATTGTAAAGGCTAGTAAGATCAAGGCAATCAGAGGGTTGCCGGTGCTAAACAAACTGGATAATACCTTGTGTAGAGAGTGTCAATTGGGGAAAATGTCTTCCTCAACTTTTAAAGGTAAATCTTTCACTGCTGACAACTTGCTTGATCTTGTACATACTGATTTGTGTGGTCCTATGAAAACTAGGAATGTGTAAGGTGATAGATACTTCATGATCCTTACTGATGACTACTCAAGAATGATGTGGGTCACATTCTTGAAAGACAAGTTTGAAGCCTTTGGGAAATTTAAAGCGTTCAGAGCATTAGTGGAGAAGGAAAGCAGTAAAAGGATCAAGTGTCTCAAAACTGATCAAGGAGGGGAATTCACTTCCGGTGAATTCAACAAGTACTGTGAAGAATTTGGCATCAAGAGATAGTTGTCTACCCCCTGGACTCCACAGCAGAATGACCTAGTAGAGAGGAATAATCAGACTGTGGTTGAAGTAGCTAGAACCATGTTGATTCAAGGAAAGGTTGCTCACACCTTCTGGACAGAAGCGGTGAGCACTGCAGTCTACACTATGAACTAGGTACTCATCAAGAAAGGTAAGGACAAAAGTCCTTATGAGTATTGGACCAGTAAGACACCTATGGTTAGCTACTTTAAGGTATTTGATAGCAAATGTTACATCAAGAGTGAACACCGGGGCAAATTTGAAGCTAAACATGATGAGGGAATATTTCTAGGATATTCCACCAAGAGTAAAGCTTTCAAGTGCTACAACAATAGGACTCAGAGAATTATGGAAAGTATCAATGTAAGAGTTGATGAATCCTCTGAGAAAACTGAGGAAACTGACAGTGAGCAAGTTGTAAATGAACTGATTGCAACCTTCTGGGAACTGATTGTTAGCCAACCAAGTACTAGTAATAGTGTCCCTGAACTGGTAAATGCTGATACTGATGAAGATGAGGATGACGAAGAAAAGCAAGAAGAACTAGTTAAGACCATTCCTCGATATGTCAAGTTGAATCATGATCCTAAGTAGATCATAGGTGATAAGGATGCATGAATCATTACAACAAGAAAGATTAGAGAAAACTCATGTATGATCTCTAAATTTGAGCCTAAATCATTCAAAGAGGCTCATAAAGATGAAGACTGGATTAGGGCAATGGAAGAGGAACTTGACCAGATAGAGAAAAATGGTACATGGTCCTTGGTACCCAGACCTGAGCATAAAAATGTCATTGGCACCAAATGGGTGTTCAGAAACAAGTTGAATGAGGATGGCACAGTGATTAGGAATAAAGCCAAACTGGTATGCAAAGGATATGCTCAAGAAGAAGGAGAAGACTATGGAGAAACCTTTGCTCTTGTAGCCAGATTGGAAGGAGTTTGTATGCTTCTTGCATATGCAGCTTTTAAAAGGTTCAAAGTATATCAAATGGATGTAAAATCTGCATTCCTAAATGGTGTACTTGAAGAGGAGGTATATATAGAGCAACCAGATGGGTTTTCCCTATCTGAAGATAGTGATATGGTGTGCAGGCTTCATAAAGAATTATATGGTCTAAAGCAAGCACCTAGGGCATGGTATGAGTGCCTACATTCCCATCTTATGAAGATTGGATTTGAGAGAACAAGTGAAGATATCAATATCTATTTGAAGTCTGAAGGAGATCAGATCTTGATTTGTGAGGTTTTTGTTGATGACATTATCTTTGGAGGAGATGACAAGATGAGTCATGAGTTTGCTGATTAGATGAAGAAAGAGTTTGAGATGTCACTCATAGGGAAGATTAAGTTCTTCATTGGATTGCAGATCCAACAGATGGAAGATGGAATCTTTATCACTCAGTCCAAAATGTCAAAGAGGTACTGAAGACCTTTGGCATGGAAGATAGCAAACTGGTTGGTACACTGATGGTGACCGGTTGCAAACTGACAAAAGAGGATGATTCTGCACTGGTTGATGAGAAGGAATACTGATCAATGATTAGTAAGTTGCATTATGTAGTGCATAGCAGACTAGATATTGCACATGCAATTGGCATTACTGCAAGGTTCCAGAAGAGTCCAAGAGAATCCCATTTGATTGCAGTCAATCGGATTCTGAGGTATCTGAAGGGAACAATTGACTATGGATTGTGGTACCCATACAACAATGATTTCAATCTGAAAGTGTTCACAGATGTTGATTAGGCAGGTAATGTGGATGACTGAAAGAGTACAACCAGTGGTGCATTCTTTCTCGATGGTAGACTGGTCTCATGGATGAGTAAAAAGCAGAGTTGTATCTCTCAGCCTATAGCGAAAGTGGAGTATGTTGCAGCTTTCATGAACTACACTCAAACAATTTGGATGAAGCATGTACTGGAAGGCTTTATGATCCCTGTATCTGAACCGGTAAGTATATTCTGTGATAACACAAGTGCTATCAATATATCTAAGAATACGGTTTTATATTCTAGAACCAAGCATTTTGAGCTTAAGTGTCATTTCTTGAGGGAAAAGGTTCAGCATAAGGAGATTGCACTCCAACATGTTTCCAGTAAGGAGCAGTTAGCAGACATATTCACCAAGCCTCTCCCAAAGACAACATTTGTGCATTTGAGAGGTGAATTAGGGGTGTTTCCCCTTCAAGAGGTGAACTAAAAGTAATTGTTCCACATCAGTCAGGTATTGGAAAGACAAATTTTTGGTTGATTGATGTGTTGAAGGATACTACTCCTCAGGGGGAGCAGCATGCTGGAACAGAGATGCTTGTACCTCCACTTTGGCATTGCTGTCAAAGGGGGAGAAGGAGTGAAGCGAAAATATATCTGCTACAAATGGGGGAGAAGATGTGAAGTGGAGAAGATATCTTTGTATATTGCCATCAATGCCAAAGGGGGAGATTGTTGGCATTATGTGAACCAACATGAAGACATAATGATATTGTATGTTGTCATTGATGTCAATATGAGACATGGTGTGAACTGGCACATGTGATACATGAAAAGAGAGAGGAACCAGCATATGTATGAACCAGTTTATATGCCAAAGTGAAGTGGCATATTTGTTCAAGATGAACCGGCATGCAGTTACGGGAACTGACACATGGAAGCATTGTGTTACTACCAGTTGGTAGGTAGTTTACACTTCAGGATTTCCAGCTGGAGCACCTCAAGCCTGTGTGACTCAATTGGTGATCTTTGTGTGATGAGTTAGCAGTATAATGGAGAATAGATCATGTTACCACGTAAACACTGTGGACGTGAAGGATCTTGCATGAAGAATACTATTCCTATCTACCTCGGGAATGTGCGAAGTCTGTCAAATGGTGATAACGTGTGATGGGTTATCAGCCACCATGAAATCAATGGAAAATGGATGATGGAGAATGTCTTGAGATTGATTCAAGATTGTTGCATTTAATGTAGTATGATTCAATGGTCAGGATTGAACTATTTGAATTGCTTAACCCAACAGGTTTAGGGTTTAGGGTTTTTGCTATCAACCTATTTGTTTCCTATAAGGTCGATGTTGTGTTTCTTCCTAAGTTTGTTGGCAAAAGTTGTGAGTGTGTATCCAAGGGAAGTGATACATGATTCTTGCCAGACCAAAGGAGAGAAGAGATACCTACAAAGTGAATGTGAAGAAGGAGAAGAGGAGCCAAAATGGATCTACATTAGCATTGAGTGCTGTTATCAGATCATTCTTATTCCAGTTGATCTTTAAATAGTTCAACAGTTGTAAAATCCCCTAATAGGGTAGCCTTAACTGGCTTGATGCAAAATCCCCTAACAGGGTAGTCTTAACTGGCTTGATTTAAATCCCTTAACTAGGTAACTCAAGGTTAATGAGTTCTGAGAAGCTATAGAGCTCTGGAGATCCTTTAGCTATTGAGTTCTAGAAATCCTCTAACAAGGTAACCCTAATCAGGTTTAACCCTTATCCGGGTATTATAGCCATCCCTTAACTAGGTGATCCCTAACAGGATCGGTTCCTAGCAGAACCTATTGTAATGTCTTTAACTGGACAAGGCTCCTAACAGAGTGGACTTCAAAATAGTTCAAAGGCAGCTTTTGGGTATTCATCCCCACCGTGGTTTTTCCTAGCTGGGTTTCCACATGAAAAATATGTGTGTCATGTGTGATGCTTTTATCTTCTGATGCTTTGTTATTACCTGTTGAGCATATGATGGTTCTGTGTTTAATGCCTATCTGTAAAGCATACTGAACTAACTATTGTGATGATCAGATGATAGTTTTCCTATTCATGCATGTGGGTGAAATGGTAGTGTTGTTTTGAGTTAAATGAAAACCTAAGTGTTCAATCGGTCAATGCTTGTTTTAGACACTCTTGGCTTTACCGGTTGCAGTCTGTGTTGAATGGGTGTTCCTATTTGCTAGTCGTTTGGAGTATTTGCTATCAAACTAGTTTTGGACTGTATTTGTGTTTGTACTTGTAAAGTGGAAAAATTGAACCCTAGTTGTTCTCCCCTCCCCAACTCCAAGGAGAGAGAAGGGAGAGTCACTAGGGTTGATGGTTTTCACTTAGGGGAGACTTTACATTCAAAAGAGGGGTTGAAACCCACAAGATCCAATCCCACGCAATGCAAGATTGGATTCTAAATGTGTTTCAAGGGTTAAGACATCAAGGATACTCTCTTTTGTAAAGAATGTAGATAGAAAGATTGAACTAGGAATGCATGTAAAGTAGGAAAGATTCTCTTATAAACAGAGATAGGGATATGGTATGAAGCTGCGGACCTAGAATTAGTAGTAAAATGTCGAGACGGTGCTGTTCTGCAAATTTGAGCGAAAGTTGACAGGACGATGGCGCCCGGCATGCACACGGTCCTCCGAAAAATCCGCGAAACGAAGGGGGATCTGTTCGTCTCTGCACAAGGATTCCAGATCTTCAATTACAGCCACGTACCTGCAACCTACACACAGAAAAGAGAGAATGATTGGGGGGTTAGGGATGAGGGGTTTGCCTTTAGGTCAAACCCGGTTTTGGAATTAACCAAGAAATGAGAATGTTGTAAATGTAAATGTTTGTAATGTAAACAAGTACTGATACCTTGTTGTAAGAATGTTTGTATTCTTACATGCGAAGGTGTAATGTATGTAGTATGTTGTATGTTGTATGTGATCTCCTCTTCAATGGTTGAATCCTTGTCTTGAATGCAACACTTAGCCTTGAATGGAGACTTAAAATGCTCAATTGCTTGAAGGAATGCTTGAATGCTTGAATGTTTGAATATCGCTTCCGCGTCTTGTTCTTGCTTATTTTTCTTCCTTCCTTTCTAGGAGAGGAAAAGTAGTTTATATACTTGTCAATTAGGGTTGATAGACTAATTTTTTCGACCTTAGGCCGACCAGGAAACATTATTTCCCGAATTGCAAACTTAAAGACCTGATGCCCAAAAGAGACCGGGCCCAAAAGGACCAAGGTGCTGGGCGCCATGGTCCCACCTCCCGGGACAACAGGGTGCAAGGAGGGATCAGGCCAGGGTGTAGAAAAATGTAGTTTTTGATGTCACAAGCAGGTTTCGGGGTCTCCATTCAGGTTCAACATTGCGCCACCATCGTGAAGACCCAAATGCAGTTGAAATTGCAAGTGTCGCGATTTTAGGACGCTACATTTAGCCCCCACTTTAGCGGGAGTATAAGCGTATGCTCATACTTCCGGTAAAGTACAAGGAAACAACATTGAAAGATTTTCACCACGTCAAGGAGGCAAGATACACGAAGCCCCCAGTGGACTAAGGATCTTACGACTTTGATTGACAAAGTAAAAGGGAAGATCATGAGGGAGAACCATGACTATCTGTAGTAAGGTTCCCTCACTATGAGTCATGCAAGAAAGATATCAAAAATTTTCAAGGCAAAGCTAAATTTGTCAAGAAATTTTCAAGTATCTTGAAAAGATATGGACGGGATGTATGCCCCCTACGTTAAAGTGATCGCACATGCCTCACCGGGGGTGATTGCTTTAAGGTAGTGATACATATAAGAAATGAGAAAGGAGCACGTTATCACAAGGATTTAGCCCCCAAGTGTGAGATAAGCCCAAGGATAATAGACACAAAACACAAAGCACAAGGTGACTTCTCTTTCCTCGGGGTCAGTATGCTATATGATAATTGATGTATATCATATGTATGTATGCATAATTGTTCTTCATTCCCCAATCAAGGAAGGTCACCTAGAAGAAGGGAACACATGTGTCTTTTGAGTCAACATGAGAGAGACCAAAACAGATCTCAATGTTTTGCATCGTCCTCAAGTAGACAACACTAAGGACAACAAATAGAAGAATGAGAGTAACACATAGAAGAAGTAACAAAAGAGATCAAGAGAGGAGGACAGAGTCTGCTATGCTAATGAAACTAGTCTAGCACGTCATCTACCCCCCGATCTTCCTGATCAATATTTCGGGAAGGTAGGAAACACGCTAGAGGAGGAACATCCAACACAGCAGATGGAGCTATCACAAGATCCAAACAAGGGCTATGTTCATGTTCCAAGCGACGTTGTTCTTGTCTAGGAGCTAGGATAAGTGCTTTAGAAAATTCGTTAGATAAATGGTTATCAACATCAACATATTCATATTCACTATCAGAATGAAGAGGAATAACATTTTCATCATGAATAATATTTTCATCTATATCATCATCAAGATTTATAAAAATAGGATCTTTAACTTGCACAGGATCAAGACCATCATGCATCTTATGTTTAGGAGATTTCGGCTCAATTGTCGGCTAAGGAGAAAATGGAATAATACTGGCTGAAGGTGTTTTTGGGGATTGCAAAGTTTGAGAAGTAGCTGCCTGAGCTCTAAGATGACGCTTTCATCGACGTTCACGTGCAGAATGATTTTGCCTAGTCTTAGTAGGGAGTTGAGAAGAGTGAGGAGGAGGAATATTCTCATCCTTATCACTTGGGTGTTTAGGCTGTGGTCTCTTAGGTTGAACAATAGGAGAAGAGGAAGGTCTCTTCTCTCCATAAGAGGAAGGAGGAGGAACTGCTCCATATAAGGGAGGAATATTCGGTTTAGGAAGGAGACCAAGTCCATTATGACGAGGAGGTATAGGTCTACTTTTAGGAAGTTTATTAGATATAGGCATAGTCACATTCATAGGAATGGGTTGGGAATCTTCTTGAGGAAAGACATTAGTTTTATATTTCAAAGGAAGAACTTCCTTCTCAAGAACGATAGGAATGTCAAGTTTGGGTGTTCTAGGTTCACTTAGAGATAGGATCATATCTTTTTTCCACTTTTGATAAGATTTGAAAATATGGTCACTTCGCGGAGGAAGAGATTGGAATTGTTTAGGCCAAAAGTAATCAATAGGAACGCTAGAAGTTCTTTCAGCTGGTTTAAAGAGACTATGATTGACAGTAACAACTTCACCATTGTGGGGAAATTTCAAACACTTGTGAATCGGAGAAGCAATAGCTTTCATGGAAGATAGCCAAGGATAGCCTAGCTTCACACGAAATTGTTCAGATGATGGAATAACAGCAAAGTCCACATCAAGGGATTTGTTATGGACCTCAATAGGTAATGTAATAGAACCAATTGCAGGAGAAGAAAATGCATCAAATAGTTTCACAACCACATTTGTTTCGTCATAGATCACTTGATTCAATTGCAAAGTAAAAAGAAATTCTTCAGTAATGACATTAACCATACAAGAAGGATCAATAAGCACTCCACGAAAAGGTGTATTCTTGACTTTTGCAACTATATATAAAGGACCATCAGGTGCCCTAATAGTTTCACTGGAATCAAAGGTTATGGAAGGTTCTTTAGGGATTTTCTGCTGCTCTACAAAGTTAATCACATTCGAAGTCATAGACACAAGATCATCAGGTGAGATAGAGGAATCATTAGTATCAATCGCATTAGAGGTATGAGAAGGCAATGGATCAGTAAAAAATTTAAGATTTTAGTTAGGAGGAGCTACAGATGTGTTGCCTTTATCATTCACTCCAGAAACAGAAATAGTATTATTATCAATCAAATCTTGAATTTTACCCTTTAAAGCAAAACATTTTTCAGTATCATGCCCAGGTTGACGATGAAATTGACAAAAAGATTTGTTATCAAAATAGGGTGAGTTAATCTTTGCAGGATCTATTTGCCTTATAGGAGGAAGAGTAAGCACATTTTGTTCCAATAACTTATTCATAATACTATGCAATGATTCATTCAAAGGAGTAAACTTTCTTTCTTTCTTGAAAAACTTAGAAATAGGAGGCACACCTGATGCCGCATTCACATTGTTGTTGATGATGTTTTCATTGAATTTAATGGACTCTCTATTCGGTTTAAACTTCCCAAATGGTTGTTGACTACTATCACCCTTATCACTCGGAGCCATAAGATTTGCTTGTTCCATTTGACTCACAGTCAGTTGATAATTGTGAAGAGTTGCGCACAACTGTTGGAAAGAAGTAAACTCAAAAAATAGAAGTTTTTCTCTAATATCTTTTTGTAAATTAGAAATAAAGATTCTTTGAATATCATTGTCAGGTACTGGAAAAGAAATTTGAGCATACAAATGCTTATATCTACCAATGAAATCGGTCACTTTTTCTTTAACACCTTGTTTACAATGCATTAAATCAATCAAAGTAACTTTAGGACTTATATTGTTTTGAAATTGTTGAATAAAAGCATTTGCAAGTTGTTCAAAAGAAGTAATAGAATAAGAAGGCAACGAGCAATACCATTGTAGGGCTTTATCTCTTAATGTTCTAGTAAACAGTTTTGCAAGCAACCTTTGGTCATAAGCAAAATCAGTACATATTGTTTGAAAGGTCTTAACATGTGTTAGAGGATCACCCTTACCATTATAAAGCTCCAAATGTGGAATTTCAACATGTTTAGGGGGGATAGCTCGAACAATGTCAAGAGAAAGTGGGCTCGCAACATCAAATGTGGGCACACTAAACTTAGATTGATTCATAGAGGCAATTTGTTGCTGTAAAGAAGAGACAGTTTGTGCAAGATTGTTAATGGTCGCTTCAGTCAAAGAGTTCATATTAGACGTGTTAGATTGTGATGGAGGTGTTATGTTATTGAAAGAAGGTAGAGAGTAAGGTGGTGGGACACTATGATAGTTAGTCATAGGAGATGATTGGAAAGGAGGAGCCCTACGAGGAGGAATGGAATGGTTAAATGAATTGCCCCCTTGCATCATGTTCATTTGTGGAGATATAATAGGGACACTCATTGAAGGAATGAATGAAGAAGTCGGATTGAATGAAGGAAGAGGGTTGATTGAAGAAGAGGGATTGCCCCCATGACTGGTGATCATAGGTGGAATGTCTTGTATTGAAGTAGTCACTATGTTTGATGTAAAAGTAGGTATACTAGCAATAGGAGTTGTCAAAGGAATAGAATGATTAACTTGAGTAGGAGGTTGTGTATAACCTAAGGTTTCGGCACAAATTTTCATCGGCATCACATTCGCATCCACAATGTGTGCAATACCACACAAAATATCAATTCCATTCTTATCACTTTGAACCATACGTTTTAGACCCTCAATTAAAGGAAGAGCTTGACTATCGGGGTATTCTTGAGACATCCATTGTCGAAAATCATCAAATTGGTTATCCAATTTTGAAAGTTGTTCTACAGAAACCTCATGGAGAGCTTCTTCATCATTAAGAGGATTAGAGGAATTACCCATGTCGTCGTTAAAAAGGCCATTCAAATTATGTTCCATCTCCTCAGTAATTAAACCTTGGAAAGACTTAATTCTAAGGTTTCGTCTAACGGGAATAGTGTAAGTGGGACTTATTGTTGTAAAACTCATGCACTAAAGAGAGAGAGAAGATTTTGAATATTAGAGGTAGAAAATTTCAATAAAACCAGCCAATCTCCTAGATTTAAGCTGTTAAATGCAATTAGGACAATCTCCCGAAATTTCGAAAAAAATGTTCGGGATCGTGGCGAACGGAGTGCACACGGTCCTTGCAACTTTTTTCAAAATTTTCAGGGATGAAAGTTATGATGATTTTAAAGCTAATCTGAAAAAATTGAGTGATTTTAAGATCTGTAGATAGGCCAAATTAAAGTTGCAATCTCAAAATTGAACCCTACCAAGATTGTTGAAAAATGTAAAATTTGAATTTTGAAAAAGAGAGGGAAACTGAAATTTTGAATTTATGATTTTAGAGGGAACGTTGAAAGCAATGCAAGTGTTGAAATTTAAAAATTGACTCGATTTCATGCAAAATTTGAATTTGAAAGTGGAAATCAAAGTTGTTGCAATTAAACACTTAATTTCAAAAGTCACAAACTGCAAAAATTTGAATAAAACACTGAAATTTTGAATGAATACTAACACACTTTTCAGATTTAGGACTGTAAGAAACACAATTTTGACATGAATTTCAATTTCAACAATTTTGAATGATTAGAAGCCTCAATCCAAGCAATCGCTAGACCAACTTCGACTTTAATTTTGAAAGTGTTAAAATTGATAAAATCAGCCAAAATTCTGGATTTTAGTAGAAAAATACAGTAAGATCTAGCTCCCGAAATTTTGGAAAAAATGTCGGGGACGATGGCGCTTAGGGTGCACATGGTCCTCGCAACTTTTTTCCAAATTTTCAGGGATGAAAGATATTGTGATTTTATTGCGGAATCCAAAGTTACAGCCGATTTGGAGGTGTTTTGATTAGTGAAATTATCAGTCAAAGGTTGAATCAAGAAGGTCTTAAAAATTAGGGTTTTGACATTTAACCACTTAATTTTCAGAATTAAAGGACAAATATGAATTGACAATTTGCAATAGAAGGGTAGATCTAAAACAAGCATTAAAATTTAAACATTTCACAAGTTTAATTACTTAAAAGAAAATTTTAGGGTTTTTATGCAATCAACCTCTAAAATTTGCAAAAGATCAAACATGGAAATATAATTAGGAAAGCAAAATTTTCAGATTTAACCATGAATAATCAGAATGAGGATGTTCACATCGGGTTCACCAAAATGTAAAGCGGAAAAATCGAACCCTAGTTGTTCTCCCCTCCCCAACTCCAAGGAGAGAGAAGGGAGAGTCACTAGGGTTGATGGTTTTCACTTAGGGGAGACTTTACATTCAAAAGAGGGGTTGAAACCCACAAGATCCAATCCCATGCAATGCAAGATTGGACTCTAAATGAGTTTCAATGGTTAAGACATCAAGGATACCCTCTTTTGTAAAGAATGTAGATAGAAAGATTGAACTAGGAATGCATGTAAAGTAGGAAAGATTCGCTTATAAACAGAGATAGGGATATGGTATGAAGCTGCGGACCTGGAATTAGCAGTAAAATGTCGAGATGGTGCTGTTCTGCAAATTTGAGTGAAAGTTGACAGGACGATGGCGCCCGACGTGCACACGGTCCTCCGAAAAATCCACGAAATGAAGGGGGATCTGTTCGTCTCTGCACAAGGATTCCAGATCTTCAATTACAGCCGCGTACCTGCAACCTACACATAGAAAAGAGAGGATGATTGGGGGGTTAGGGATGAGGGGTTTGCCTTTAGTTCAAACCCCAATTTTGGAATTAACCAAGAAATGAGAATGTTGTAAATGTAAATGTTTGTAATGTAAACAAGTACTGATACCTTGTTGTAAGAATGTTTGTATTCTTACATGTGAAGGTGTAATGTATGTAGTATGTTGTATGTTGTATGTGATCTCCTCTTCAATGGTTGAATCCTTGTCTTGAATGCAACAATTAGCCTTGAATGGAGACTTAGAATGCTCAATTGCTTGAAGGAATGCTTGATTGCTTGAATGTTTGAATATCGCTTCTGCGTCTTGTTCTTGCTTATTTTTCTTCCTCCCTTTCTAGGAGAGGAAAAGTAGTTTATATACTTGTCAATTAGGGTTGATAGACTAATTTTTTTGACCTTAGGCCGACCAGGAAACATTATTTCCCGAATTGCAAACTTAAAGACCCGATGCCCAAAAGAGACCGGGCCCAAAATAGGGCCAGGGACCAGGGCATTGGGCGCCATGGTCCTGGGGGACCAGGGCATTGGGCGCCCTAGTGCTGAAGGACCAGGGCTCTAGGCGCCATGGTCCCACCTCCCGGGACAACAGGGTGCAGAAAAATGCAGTTTTTGATGTCACAAGTAGGTTTCGGGGTCTCCATTCAGGATCAATGTTGCGCCACCATCGTGAAGACCCAAATGCAGTCGAAATTGCAAGTGTCACAATTTTAGGATGCTACAGTACTGATTCACCCCCACTCGTCTCAGTACCAGTTTGGTACTAGTGGTTCATCATTGAGTTATCATGATTCAGCGGTCAAGATTGAACTGCTTGAATTTCTTAACCCAACAAGTTTAGGGTTTAGGGATTTTGCTATTGACCTGTCTGTTTCCTATAAGGTCGATGTTGTGTTTCTTCCTAAGTTTGTTGGCAAAATTTGTGAGTGTGTATCCAAGGGAAGTGATACATGAGTCTTGCTAGACCAAAGGAGAGAAGAGATACCTACAAAGTGAATGTGTAGAAGGAGAAGAGGAGCCAAAATGGATCTGCATTAGCATTGAGTGCTGTTATCAAATCATTGTAATTCCTATTGATCTTTAACCACTTCAACAGTTGTAAAATCCCCTAACAAGGTAGCCTTAACTAGCTTGATGCAAAATCCCTAATAGGGTAGTCTTAACCAGCTTGATTCAAATCCCTTAATCGGGTAACTCGAGGTTAATGAGTTCTAAGAAGCTATAGAGCTCTGGAAATCCTTTAGCTATTGAGTTCTAGAAATCCTCTAACAAGGTAACCCTAACCAGGTTTAACCCTTAACCGAGTATTATAGACATCCCTTAACCGGGTGATCCCTAACAGGATCGGTTCCAAGCATAACCTATTGTAATGTCTTTAACTGGACAAGGCTCCTAACAAAGCAAACTTCAAAAGAGTTCAAAAGAAGCTTGTGGGTATTCATCCCCACCATGGTTTTTCCCAATTGGGTTTCCACATGAAAAATATGTGTGTCATGTGTGATGCTTTTATCCTATGATACTTTGTTATTACCTGTTGAGCATATGATGTTTCTATGTTTAATGCCTGTCTATAAAGCATACTGAACTAACTGTTGTGATGATCAGATGATAGTTTACCTGTTCATGCATGAGGGTGAAATGGTAGTGTTGTTTTGAGTTAAATGAAAAGATAAGTGTTCAACCAGTCAATGCTTGTTTTAGACACTCTTGGCTTTACCGATTGCAGTATGTGTTGAACAGGTATCCCTGTTTGCCAGTCATTTGGAGTATTTGTTGTCAAATTAGTTTTGGACTGTATTTGTGTTTGTACTGATTCATCCCCCCTCTTAGTACTAGTTTGGTATTAGCGATTAATCATTGAGTTATCAACTTTGAGTAATGTAAGATTTTTTCAAAATGAATATCAATATACAGATCAGAAACTTTCGAGCCTAAAACTATTTTGTCTTCTGGTGTGATTTTAGTAATTTACTAGTTTCATTTGAGTAATCTAGGGTTATTCAACTGAAAATGGATTGTAATGCAATCTCTATGGATATATTTCTTAGCTTTTCTCTTTAGGAGAGGAATTAAATGCACATGAAATATCGCTATCAGTAGTTTACATTGTTTGAAGCTTTGAATCTGATAAACACTGTTTAGTTTAACAAGAAAGATCTCTTTTATATGTCAGGCATGTATGGGGTTAATAGAAGTTGAAGTGATGAGATGTATGGGGATGTTTAATTGTGAAATTTTTTCTTAATTTAGATGACTCTGTAGCCTGGATAAGGCACTGGTATCAGTTGTAGTTTTCTTTCTACATCTCTTGAGGATCAATACTGAAAATGAGCATAAGTTTTCCTTTATTATTTCAGTTTATGTTGAGGTGATAAAATCCACTGGTTTTTGGACACTAGTTTATTGTGGATCTTGTTTAAAAGTGTGAAATAATTCATAAAAGGTATACCCACCTGAACTTTGGATAAGTTCAAAGTGTAGAAGCTTCTCGAAACCTTGTCATATGTTACTCTAAGATTCTTTTTCCTTGATCCCTTCATTTGCAGACAGAGTTGTTCATTTTCTTATAGGGGATAAGAGGGAATCAAAATTTGAGACTAACAGTGACTAATGATGACATCTTGGTTATACAAGTTTTTGTTGATGATATAATCTTTGGAGGAGAAGATGGACTATGTAAAGACTTTTCTATTGAAATGCAGCAAGAATTTGAAATGTCTATGATTGGAGAGATAAAATTTCTTTTTAGGATTGCAGATTTCATAGACTGATAAAGGTATATTCTTTAGTCAATCCAAGTACTTGAAGGAGTTACTAAAGAAATTTGGGACAGAGAACTCTAAACCGGTAAGAACACCTATGACTACAAATGACAAATTATCACTAAGGGATGAATCTACACCTGTTAATCCGACTAGGTACAAATCTATGATAAGAGGCCTATTGTATTTACCACAAACAAGACCTGATATTATGAATGCAATATGTATTGTTTCAAGATTTGAAAGTAATCCTAGAGAAAATCATCAATCAACTGTAAGAAGGATTTTTTGGTAGTTACAAGGCACTACAAATCTTGGCTTATGGTATCCTAGAGATGAAAACTTTGAATTATGTGCATACACAGATGCGAATTGGGCAGGAGATGTGGATGACAGAAAAAGCACCACTGATAGAGCATTTTTTCTTGGAAACAGATTAATTTCTTGGTTGAGTAAGAAACAAAGTTGCACATCTTTATCAACAGTAGAATCAGAATATGTTGCAGCAGCAACAAACTGTTCACAAGTATTATGGCTTAAGTAAATGTTGAAGGATACAAAGGTAAAATGCAAGGAACCTATAACTATCTATTGTGATAACACAACAATAATTGATATATCTAAGAATCTGGTACTACATTCTAAAACTAAACATGTTTCTATCAAACTGAATTTTCTGAAAGAAAATATTGAAGCAAAATAAGTAAAACTAGTTTATGTGAATACTAAAGAGCAGATTGCAGATATTTTCACTAAGCCTTTGCCTAAGAAGACTTTTGAATATCTCAGAGATCAGCTTGGGGTCATACCCCCACTGGTAGAGACTTAGACAGTTGATGTTTATCATCAACCGGTAGAATTAATAGAGAAATATTTTACACTGGCTTTGATAAGGAGAGCTACTTCTCAAGGGGAGTAGTTCGTATACTAAATTGGTTGGTATTTTGTATCTAAACCTGGTTTTTGTATTGGCTTTGGCATTTGATGTCAAAGGGGGAGAGATTGATATGGAAAAACACAAGGAAAACACATGTTACCCCAAGGAGGAGAGACTTGGGAGAGATTGATTACTCTTTGTATCTGAATTTTGTTTTCTGGTTATGTTCTCTTTTGGGAGATTGTTTGTTTTTGGTATTTGGCATTTCTGTTTCGACACTTTAATGGCTTTTCCATCTTGTGTTGCCATCAATGCCAAAGGGGGAGATTGTTGGTATTTTGGATATATTGGTATGGTTTTGTCATTGATGTCAACACCTATTAACTCTTATCAACTCTGGCACTTTGGAGGATTGGCATTGTTCACCGGTAAGCAAGTGACTTTATGCACAGTCACCAGTATCTGGTACACTGGTAGGATATATTATTCACCAGCACTTGGAATGACATGGAAAACACTTGGTTATGTCAAAGACATTGTTTGGACACTTTGTCTTGGAGATTTGATCATTGGCATATTCGTGTTTGCATATTTGTTGTTACCGACAAATAGGTCCAGAATAAGCACTGATAGGTTTATCTATTCTAGATCAGCACGACATGCCTTCGAGATGATTTTGCTGTTATTGTAAATGCATTAAGATGACATGTTGAATCAGATATTGCATCAGTTATTGATTTACTTGTAAATTGATTTTATTGTAATATCTTTTAGAGCCGACCTACTAAACTTGCTCTTGGGTTATGGTATATATGTAAGATCTTAATTGGAAGATCGATATGCGATTGGAAAAAGGAATTGTAAGAAGGTATATGCGAGAATAAGCAGAGCTATACATGCAAACATCATTTGAAGGTGAAGCACAGTTTTTGTGAAGGCATATTAGAACTACACCAGTACTGAATCCAGCATATGAAGATGTTATTTTGAGCAGCACATCATTATTGGATTTAACCATCCAATTATAGTCAATGTGACTCCTATTTTTGTTTGAGCAGTGAGCTTTAGGCTCTTGGCCTTTTTGCATGTGCAAACCCCATTTGTATACACATATTATCTGCAGTAGTATCATCTGATTGTGGGTAAGGTTTCCCACCGTGGTTTTTCCCCTTACAGGGTTTCCACGCACAATTATTGGTGTTATGTGTTGTGGATATTATTGTCTTTATGTTTCATGCATTAATCTTTATCGGTACTGAAATTAACTAATAAACTATCTACAAACATAAATTTTGGTCTACCATTATTAAGCATTAAGGTTGGTTAGGTTGTTTTTGGTTTGAATTTATTTGACAACTAATTCACCCCCCCTCTCAGTTGTCTCCGGGACCTGACATACACTCCCATCTTGTGAAGATTGGATTTGAAAGAACAAATGAAGATAGCAATATCTATTTGAAGTTAGAAGAAGACTAGATTTTGATTTGTGAAGTATTTGTTGATAACATAATTTTTGGTGGAGATGACAAGATGAGTCATGATTTTGTAGATGAGATGAAGAAGGAATTTGAGATGTCACTTATAGGGGAGATATTGGACTACAAATTCAACAAATGAAAGATGGTATCTTTATCACTTAGTCCAAGTATGTCAAAGAGGTATTGAAGAGATTTGGCATGGAAGACAACAAACTGGTTGGTACACCAATGGTGACCGGTTGTAAATTATCAAAAGAGGATAACTCAATGTTGGTGAATGAGAAGGAATACCGATCAATGATTGGTAAGTTGCACTGTGTAGTACATAGCAGACCAAACATTGCACATGCAGTAGGCATTACTGCATGATTCTAGAAAAGTCCAAGAGAATCCCACTTGGTATTAGTCAAGCAGATTCTTAGATATCTTAAGGGAACTACTAACTATGGATTATGGTATCCATACAGTAATAATTTCAACCTGAAAGTGTTTACAGATGCTGATTGGGCTGGTAATGTGGACGATCTAAAGAGCACAATTGGTGGTGCATTCTTTCTTGGTGGTAGACTAGTCTCATGGATGAGTAAGAAGCAGAGTTGTATCTCTCAGTCTAAAGCAAACGTAGAATATGTTGCAGCATTCATGAACTGTACCCAGACAATTTGGATGAAGCATGTATTAAGTGGTTTCAAAGTTCTTGTATCTAAACCGATGAGTATAGTTTGTGACAACACAAGTGCAATTAATATTTCCAAGAATCCAATTTTACATGCTAGAACCAAGTACTTCGAGCTCAAGTATCATTTCTGGAGGGAGAAGGTTCATAACAAAGAGGTTGTATTGGAACATGTTTCTAGTAAGGAGCAACTAGCAGACATATTCACCAAGCCTCTACCGAAGGCTACATTTACCTATCTAAGAGGTGAATTAGGGGTGCTACCCCTTCAAGAGGTGAACTAAAAGTGTGTGCTCCACATCAGTCAGGTATTGCATTGATAAATCTTTTTCATGATTGGTGTGTTGAAGGATGCTACTCCTTAGGGGGAGCAACATAGTGGAACATAGTTGTTTGTGCCTCCACTTTGGAATTATTGTCAAAGGGGGAGAAGATGTGAAGTAGAGAAGATATCTGTAGTATTGGGGAGAAGATGTGAAGCAGAGGGATATCTTTGTATATTGCCATCAATGCCAAAGGGGGAGATTGTTGGCATATGTGCAGAGCTTGATGACATGATGATATTGTATGTTGTCATTGATGTCAATATGCTGAAGTGTGAACCGGTATATTGAAGTAAGCAAACTAGCAAGAGAACCGGTATGATATTATGAACCAGTATATGTGAGAACTTGTATGATATTGTGAACCGATATATGTGAAAAAGTGAAGTGGTATGTTAGAATGAGAACAGGTATATGGGAAGTTTTGTATCGGGGTTTCATTTGGCATGACTACCGGTTGGTAGTCTCAACTTTAGTGTTTTTGATTGATGCATTCCAAGCCTATGTGATTCAACCAATGACATCTTGTGATGAGTTAGCATTATAATGAAGATCAAATAGTGTTGCCACTTCAGCCTTATGCGCGTGAAGGATTTCCTTGAGGATATTGCATGGAGATTGATCCTATCTACCTCAGGAATGTGCGAAGCATCTGTAAACAGTGGAGAGCATGTGATGGGTTATCAACTTCCTGAAGTGGCAAAGAATGAACGTTGGAGAACATCTTGAGATCTGTTCAAGACTGTTGCATTCAATACAGTATGATTAACAGTCACGACTGAACCGATTGAATTGTTTAACCTAAATGTTTAGGGTTTAGGGTTTATGCTACCGACCTATCTGTTTCCTTTAAGATCGATGATGTTTTTCATTTTGAAGTTGTTGGTAGATGTTATGTGTGTATCCAAGTGAAGAGATACTTGATTCTTGCCAGATCAAAGAAGTGTGTTGAGACCTGCAGAGTGTGATTGTAGAAGTAAAGGAGATACAGTGGATTTGCCTTGGCATTGAGTGTCGTTATCAGATCAATGTATTACCTATTGACTTCTAACCATTTCAGTAGTTGGAAAATTCCTTAACCGGGTAGCTTTAATAGGCTTTTGTGTAAATCCTTTAATAGGGTGACTCAATTCAATGAGTTCTTAGAATCCTCTTGTGAGGTAACCTTTAACAAGGTTCTAACCTTAGACCGAGTATTTAACCATCCCTTAACCGGGTGATCACTAGCAGGATTGGTTCCTAACAGAACCTATTGTAAAAGGTCTTTAACCGAACTAGGCTCCTAATAGAGTGGACTTCAGAAGAGTTCAAAGAACACCTTGTGGGTATTCATCCCCACCGTGGATTTTTCCAGTTGGGTTTCCACATGAAAAATCAGTGTGTCATGTGTGATGCTTTAATATTCTTTGTCAAGTGGTAAAGCATGTTGAACCGGAAGTCATTATATTTCTGGTGATATATTACTTGTTTATGCATACAGGTGAAGTGGAAATGAGATATTAGATTATGTAGAGATCTAAGTGTTTACCAGTTTATGTCTTTCATACTCTGACTGTGTTTTACCGGTAGTGCCCTGATTTAGACCAGTGTTATTGTTTACCAGTCAAGTGCAGTCTTTGCAATCAAACTAGTTTAGGGAAAGTTTTTTTGTCTATACTGATTCACCCCCCCCCCTCTTAGTACTGGTTTGGTACTAACTATTCATCATTATTCATCATACTAAGCCCCTAGTAGATACAAATGTACAGACAAATGTTGAGATACCAGTAGATACAAAAAGTGTAAAAGTTTCAAATGTAGATGTTACTAATGTTAAGGACTATAGTCCTCCAGACCAGATTGTACAAGATGAGATAATAGTTTGTAGGGAGCAACTGATAGTTACTAAGACTGCATCAAGTGGAAAAACCACCGGTGCAAGTGAGGAAGCTATAAACATTAAACCATCAGAGGAAGAGAAAGTGGAATCTAGTAGGGAACCAATAGTCAGTCCATCATTGTTGTCAATTGACACCTCATAGGTTGAAAAGAAAAGCATAACCAAGATGAGTTATACTGAACTCATGATGATGGTTGCACAAAAAATGATGAAGGAAGGATCTATGGATAAAGGTGTTATTGATCAGTCTATCACTATTTTGCATAGACTTGTCATAGAGTGCAAATTTGACAATAAAGTGAGCTTAAGCTTAAGATAATCACAAAGCACGTTTCAAAGGATTTTCAGTCTTTATAGTAGATATCAAAGCAACAAGCACTAGAGAGATTTACACAGGCAAAGAAAGCTACATTTGATCAAACGATTGAGTCGGAGAGGAAGGAGATCAATGATAAGTTAAAATTGATTGATAATGTATTGAGATAGTGTACTAATATCTATAGAGTATTTTGTAACATAGGTTTACTCACTATTAAGATAGATAAAAAGATTAAGGATATTCAGGAGGAGATTGTAGGTATAGTAAATTCTTTTGATGGATTGAATTCATTGACTACATGTATTAGTGGTTAGATTTTGGTTTCGGAAGCCCAAGTTTTTTCTCTTAAGAGGGAAAAAATAAAATCATAAGGAGAACCAGAACTCTTAGAGGATTGGTGAGTCCCCATTGGATTCACTAAGTGTACATAAGAAGGAGTGTATAGATATGGTTGGTAAGCCCACACTGGCAAAACTGAATGACAAAGAGTCATTTGCCCATATGCTAAATGGACTTGTATCTATTTATGACACTTTCAATTCTAGTTGGGATACTTATCTAGAGTTGTTGGAGAAGTCCTATAAAAAAAATTTCAAATATATTGAGCTCCGGTAAGGTATTTTGGGATATATTCATTATACAGTGTTTTATTCGTCATCCCGATTTTTTGGTGGTTTTGGTATTCTTGGAGTTTTTTTATGGCATTGATGTCAAAGGGGGAGTATAGGGGAAAATTATATTCTTGGCATTGAGAAATATGGATTATTTTGTTTAGATGGATATTCAGCTTAGGGGGAGCAGGCTCAGGATGAAACCTATCGGTGGAAACCATGATCATTTTTCATGTGAGTGTTGCCATTAATGCCAAAGGGGGAGATTGTTGGGAATTGACACTCAATCTGTTGGTTTCATTATGTTGTCATTGATGGAAATATGGCAACATGTTTCAACTTCATATTTTGGTTTAGTTGTGTACCGACAGGCACTTCATAGAAACTTCACTGACATCAAGACCAACATGATTTCTTTGGTTACCGACAATGCAGGCCGACATGGTTTATATTCAGGTTATCAGTATTGGAGGCCGACATCATTTGGGAGATCCGACATTGGCAATTTCTTTTGATATTCATGTATTTATGTTATTGAGCTGACATGTATATTCATATTGTATTATCTTTGTAAGCTGACATAAGGCATGATAGATTGCAAAGGGGTATATAGGTCAGTTAATTAGATAATTTTGTGATATGGGATGTAATATATGTGTGTAAGGTTATGGAATGTAAAGGAGATGCAAAACATATGAGAGAGATCATGTATGTGAGGATATTTATGTAAGGGTTATTCTGGTAAGGTTTTAGGGTTTAAGACCAGAACAATATTCAAGCATAGAAAATGTTATCTTTGCAGTTCAATCATTTCTCTAGATTGTAGTCTGGATTTGTATGTAGTCAATGAGGCTCCTTTTATGATTGAGTAGTGTGCTCTAGGTTGTAAGCCTTCCTGTAAGTGAAGGCCCATGTATTTTGTAACATTCCTTCATATGGCCAGTGGATTGATATTGTGGGTCACAAATCCCACCATGGTTTTTCCTCTTTGAGGTTTTCCACGTATAATTTTGTGTGTTATTGTATTCATTTATGTGATTGGCTTATTGGCTTCTTTACTTCTTTCAATTCTATATGTACCGGTATACTGGTTGGTGTATGCATGTTTTAATAAGGTTAAAATTGATCATTCTTGTAGAATGTTGATTCAGCCCCCCCTTAGTGTTCTTGGATTCCAACAAAGCTAGTTAGTTGATGGTGAATTGTTTTTGTCATCATTTGATAAGTTTATTGAAATCCAAGTTAACTTGGATGATTTTGCATCTGTATTGAAGAAAGATAAAAGATCATATGTGAAAGTTGGAGATTCAATTTCTAGTGTTCATGCCATCACCAGTTCAACAACAGTGCCAAATAAATTTGAGTTGCAAGCTATGCTGGCTAGATTCGAATAATTCCCAAAGACTAGTGAGGAGGGGAATGAAGAATAAAGTATCCTTATTGACACTAAGTAGTTTTTGTGTAGCTTCATTTTCCTTTTCTACAAGTTTTCATGTAGTTGCACTTTTATTTTATGCAAAAGTTGTAAGCATTTGGGACTCTGGAGCTGAATTAGTCAACTGTGCCCACCTTTTTCTCCACTCCTTTCCTATAAAAGGAGGAACATCATTTGTAAATATCTTTTATAAGCTCAACAAAACTCTGCCAATTTTTTGTCTCAAGTGAAACTTTGAGTTCCCTTGTTTTGAGAATTGATCAAGAAAATAAATAAGGCAATTTTTATGATTCCAAACTTTGAGTTGGACAAGAATTATTTTATATGAGTGGATGTTCTTTCTTCATTTACTTATATGTGTTACATATTTTCTTGATGGTATTTGTATGTGTTATGTGAGTAAAGAAGCTTTCTAGCTGTCAATATAGACTTTTAGCTATATTACATTTTTGGGAATTTTATTGTAATGCAGTGATCAATTAGCAGACTTTGCACTACTGTTGATTGATTGATTTAGTTAGAAGTTATACATATATCTTGAAGACTTTGGGCTCAAGGTACTTTAGTTGTTAGGTCAAAGATAATATCTTTATCTACATAAGACTTTGTGCTTGTTTTGATTTGGAGAGATAAAGTTTTGATTATTGTATATGATAGTAGTTAACTATTGTAAGAAGACTATGCCAAGTGAAATGATACATGCTAATTATAAAAAAGGAGAATTATACACCTTGAGCTTAACTCTAGAATTTACATTTCAAGTTGTTTGAAGTGTTAAGTTCTATCAGTGAACCTCCCCTTGATGAAAGGAGAGACTTTGTATCAACATAGGTGTGTGTGATATACATTTTTTTTCTTCAGTACACTAGTGACAAAACATTCACCCAACAGGTTTTTGGCGACTCTATTGGGGAGTGGCATGCAACTGGTAGTTTTCTTTTGGGTTGCAGTGTTTATTTTTATTGTAATATCTTTGTTGTTATTTTTCTCAAAGTATGAATCTGGCTGATCCAAGTTACACTTGTGGTCGAAGAGAACAAGGGATTCTTGATATTGCATTTGAGTTTTTGCAACAGCATAATTCTCCTTTCTTGACTCCTCCACGAACAAGATATCCTTTGCAACGTACAAGGAGTTTTCCTCCCACTACACAATGATCTCATATTCCAAGTGAGGTATCAAGTTTACAATTTGTGGTTATCCCAACCGCAAATATTTTTGTAATACCCCCATACAATCCACCAAGGACGGTTGTTCAAGGTCCTTGGGGTACTTTGTTTGGCCCATTGAGCCTAACGCCACCTCTACATGAACTTGCTCAAGATTCAAGCAATTTTTTTCCCAAATTCTTGGGTGATGGTGTGTAGCATCCTGATGAACACATCACTACCTTTTATATTCCATGTGGTGTTCTAGGAGTTGAGCATAAAGACACATATGTGAGGTTGTTTATTGAAAATTAACAAGGTGTAGTTGTTGATTGGTTCTATCATCTTCCTGATAATTCTATCACCAATTGGGCTACTCTCAAAATAATATTTGAAGAAAGATTCAAACATGTTGAAGATGAGCATGTTCTTTTAGCGCAATTGACCCAAATGAACAAGGAACCACAAGAGCCTATGAGGGAGTTTGTGGAAAAACTCAACAATTTGTACAACTATATTCTGACTACTTCACAACCTACTACTGGAAACTTAAAATGTTTCTTTATAAATGCTCAATTGTTGGAGGTGAATTTTCTTTTGCATAGGGATAATCCTATAGATTTGGTTGCTGCAAAAAAAATAGCTACATGAATTGAAGATGATCTTATCCTTGCTAGTAAGATTAGAAAAGATCCTAACAAGGTTAGAAATAATCAAATTAATGATGCATCATCTTTTTCAACAACCTCTACGGATCCTATGACTCAAAAATTGGCTAATGAATTGTTAGCACTCAAGAAGAAAATTTATGCACAAGGGAATGCGTCATATCATGATGTTCCAAGGAGGATATTTCCTAACAATGCTTCCAATTATTTTCTCATAATCATAACAAGTTACCTCCAGCTCCATAGAGACTTTCATTGGAAGCATATTCTAAAAATTCAGCAACTGGTTATTATGAAGCAAAACAAAATGATTTTTCACCTTTCGGTGTAGAAGATGCCAATTTGCTACAAGATAAAGATGTAGAATTGGCCAGCGACTCTAGCATTGGATACATGCACTATGAAGAAGAAAATATGTAGGAAAAACATGAAGGAGATGTCTTTGTAGTTTTCACTTGTTCGCAAACTCAAGCCAAATAGTTGCAAGCTAATGTGAAGAGTGATGATTCAACACAAGTGAAGGATTCTCAGTGCTTGCCAGTTACCATTACCAAATCCAATGAAAGACAACTCAAATCATTCAAAAGATAATGCGAAGGATAAACATGTAAGTGCTCCTACAAATTTTTCAGCACCTGCATCAAAGACTAGTGCAACAAATATTATAGGTTCCCAAAATGAAAACTTTTCTCAATCCTTGATGAATTATTTTTCAACATTTGATATAATAGATCATTCTAAGAAAACAAAAGTTCAAATGCTTGAAGTAGAGTATTTAAGGTCCAATCTAGATCAGTTTGATCAGTTGGTGAAATTTGTTAGAGAAAAGGATAGTATCTCAAATCCTCTTCAAAAATCCAATGTTTCTAAAAATAGTTTAGTGACTTCTCCTTCCCCTTTGGAGAAAATTGAACCATTTTATATTTCATTATTGATTAATGGTCACAAGTTAAGAAATTGTGTCATAGATTGTGGTGCATTAGATAATGTGATTCCTACAAAGGTTGTGAATTCTCTTTCTCTCACTTTGAGTAAGACCTTTGGTAGGTGTTTTTCTATGGATAATAAACAAGTACCATTGATAGGCTAGATAAAAGATGCACAATTTTTATTTTCTGCATTCCCAAAGAAGAATATTAAAATGACAGTGTTGGTAGCTAATGTGCAAGCTTCATACAAGATTCTTCTTGGAAGAAATTTTTGTAGAGATTTTGGTGGTGAGTTGAGTATGGATATGACAGAGGCCTGTATTCCTGTGAAAGGGAAAATCAAGAGGTTGCAACTGGAAAAAGAATCAAAATACATAGTTGTGAAGTCTAATGATCAATGGGCCCAATTATTTTTTAGTCATCTGGTGTGGGAAATTAATTCTTGTATACTGATGATTAGTTTGTAGTTGTACTAGAGCCAAAATATGTGGTTTCACTTGAAGAGAATTCAAGTGATAATGGAAGTGTTGTTGTGGAGTCCATGGGTTCCTCAACTCCACAAGAAGAATCTCTCATTTTTGACACTATCAATGTGGGTGGTCCAAATGATGTTTGGATATTGGAATTTGATGGTTGTTTGTCTTCTACCAGATTAGTGGTAGGTATTGTGTTGGTGTCTCCCGATGGTAAAAATCTTCCACATTCTTTCAAATTGGAATTTGCCAAAACTAAAAATACTTCTAAGTATGAAGAGGCTCTCTCATTTTGGGAATGAATGTTGCTCAGAAGAAAGGAATAAAAAATCTGCATGCTCAAGGAGATGTAGAACTTATAGTGTGTCAAGTATGGAGTATCTACCAAACAAGAAGTGATAGGCTGAAGCACTATCAAAATTTTGTTTGGGATTTGATAGACTTTTGAGGACTTTGACATATCTGTTATTTCTTCAATGATAGATCAGATTCCTTGGCACTTTCTTCTACCTTGCTAATTCTGCATAAGGATTTATCAAGTCCTAAGCACATTATTGAAATGGTGTTTAGGCCAACTGTTCCAGATAATGCTAAAAATTGGCAAATGTTTAATGATGATCAACACGTTATAATTTTTTTGCAAACTGTTTATAATTTTGATTATCTCTACTTTTAAGGTAGTCAGTATCCTTCAAGGGATGTGGTAGTAGATGTCAATTCTCAAACTAGTGAGAAGTTCTTGCAGTTAAAGGGTAATAAGATCCCTAAGGGTCTTGTTTCTCTAGAGAAACTTTCTGACAAACATGACCGTTATGTTGAGAAGCAACAAAAGATAGCTACTAGTACAATGGAATATGGATAGGTAAATTTAGGAACAACTAACAATCCCAAACAATCCAAAAATAATTAATATTGGGAAAGGTTGTTCTAGTGAAGAAAAATAGAGGTTTGTTGCATTATTGTAGCAATATTTTGATGTTCTTTCGTATTCCTATGATGATTTGAAGTCATTCTGCCCTAAAGAACTTCGTCATTAAATTCCCCTCAAGTCGGGTTTGGATACCTTTAGAAAGAAACAAAGGCAATATAACTCGAAGATATCTAACACTATTTTTGCTAAAATTCAAAAGATATTAAAAGGAAGAATCATCTTTCCTATTCATCATTCCACTTGGATAGCTAACATTGTGCTAGTGTGCAAGAAAAATGGAGAAATATAGATTTGTGTTGACTTTCAAAATTTAAATCAAGGTTCTTTGAAGGACAACTATCCATTGCCTATCATGGATCAAGTCTTGCAAACCGTTATTGGGTCTGAGATGGTTTCTATGTTAGACGGATTCTCTGGATAGAGCCAAGTGGAAGTTGCTAAGAGAGATCAACAAAAAATTTCATTTACAACTCCATTGGGAACCTTTGCATACCATAGAAGGCCTTTTGGGTTAATAAATGCAGGAGCAACTTTTCAACATGTAATAGATCTGGCATTTCAAGACTTCCTTGGTAAGTTCATTGTCGTTTACCTTGATGATTTGACTTTTTTCTCTAAACAATGTTAGAATCATTTTCATCATTTGCAACAATTGTTAGATAACTGTCAACAACATGGGATCTCTCTTAATCCCAAGAAATCAATTTTTGGGGTTACTGTCATGCCCCGCTAGGGAACCTGGTAGGACAAGAACAAAAGTTCCAAAATATGCTACAATTTTTTTTTTAATATAACATACATCTACCACTTCTAGAAAGTAAACATACTTAATGCCCTTATAGGTTCCCTTTAATGTTCATCAACATAATTGAAAGATATAACAACTTAACACATAACATAATATGCATAAAATAAATATGCAATGATCTTCTTAAATTTGAGCATGATATAATATTTCACAACACATTAACTTTACTATCTATTTGATATGCTACAAAGCTTTTATCATTTCATTTGAGACCAAAGTAAAAGTACATAACAATCCTATTTCCCATAATCCCACTCCCACTATAGAATGAATAACTATCCTTTGCATCATTTTTCCCTTGATTATTATTTACAACATCCATGCAATTAAGACTTTTTATTTGATAACAACATATACAATAATGCAATTGTAGTTTATATTAATGTCTTCTACTCAATTTTCATAACAACACAATAAGATCATAAAGCAATAGGATAGGAAGGGTAACATAACTTTTAATAACATTGTTTCAAGTACAAAGTAATCATCCCTTATCATAGTTCCTATAAACTACCCTCCCTTTTACAATGCTTTTCATAAAATTACATGTTTATTATAAGGTCATTCATGGCTTACAAATAATCTTTACAATATTTGAATGTACTAGTTCAAAAGCAAGGTCTTCAACATCTTCAGCCAAGGATCAAGAAGCATCATCAAAAGAGATCACAAACACACCTTGAAAAATATTTACCACCCAACCACGTGGAACCACAAAGGTCCACTCCCCCATGCTAGGAGATAAAAACTAGGGTCCACACAAGTACTAAGACAATACTAAGGCCATGAGACATGTTTCCTCAAAACAATAAATAAGAAGCACATATCACATAACAACATCAAATAACATCACAAGAGAGAGAGAACTAGAACACATACTAGGTGGTGTGCATGTTAAAAGTGGACCTATATCTATATCTGGAATACACAACACTTCAATTAAGTCATTAGATGCATGGTTAGTAGATCTATAATCAATGAATAATAAACCATTACAAAGAGACCCATTGGCTTCTAGTAGATGGGAGTTTAGATTTCTCTCAGATTGCTAAGCTATCCAGTGACTAGACAACACCTAAACAAAGGATTTTTAAATCTATATGAGCATGAATATGAGCTAAATGGATGCAAGATGGATGAATAGATATGCAAGATTAACCTAACATTATTTAAGCAATATATGAATATTTAAGCTAAATGATTTAAGAAATATGAAATAACTAATATGCAATATCTCAATGCAAATTCTCAATGAACCTAGAGCAAAAACAACATAATAACAATATATTCTCCAAGATTTTTGAATGAGAGATGAGAGCCTGAATTTATAGAAAATTCAGAAAGAAACCAAAGGCTGAGATCAAATGATGATGAGCGGTCAAGATTTTCCAAGAGGAAGCACAATCCAGATGAATTGATGTGACTGGATGCTTTTCTCAGTTTTAAAGGAAATTGAACTAAAATTAAGATAAAATCAAGAAAAAACTGATTTATTCTCTAATTCATTCAATTTTAATATTTAATTGTTTTAATTGCTTTCTTTGAGATTCTTTATCAATTTTTAATTTGTTTTTCAAGATTGTCTCCAATTGATTTCTTTTCTCAAATTTCTAATTCTTTCTTTGTCAATTAATTCCTTTTTTTGAAGATCTGATGACAAATTGATTTATTTCATTAAATATTCTAGGATAATTGTTTAAAAATAAATTTCTTGGAATGATTTAATTAATTAAATAAATATTTAATTAATATTGGTTGATTAATTTGCCATGTGACTTTTGATGGTTTTAGAAATTAATTGTGTGCTCAAGATTGATTTAACTGCCTTTGGTTAGGACCTTGGTGATGTTGTTGAGATTAGGGGCTCATGGTTTAGATGACCATTTTTAGGGTATTACATTTTCCCCTCTTTGAATTAATGTGCGAGCAGTGCGTAGGTTCAAATAATAGTTGATGTCTACGAGATACCAGTTCTGAACTTGATTGATCACAAACTAGATGAAGAGAAAGGTGTTTAGCTTGATTTGAAGCGATGAAGCTGAACTGAGTTGATTAAAGTGAATCCGGTCTCGAACTTGATTGAACTAGGAATTATAGAGAGCAAAGATACCGGAGTTGAACTTGATTGATCAAGAAGCGGATCTTACTAAACTAGAAATTCATTGAACTAGACACAATGAGTGAAGATAAAATCAATCTTGAACTTGATTGATCAAGATACAATGAGCGAAGATAAACTATCCAGCTTGATTCAATGCGATGAAACTAAACACCTTCTTAGATTCAGTGTGATCATAGATACTCTTTAAACCCTTGATTGAGTTTAAATGAATAATCAACTTGATGAAAAGATATGAAACTGATTCAGACAAAGACAATGTCAGTTTGATATGAAGCAATAAAACTGATATTGCCCCTAGTGATTGATTTGATGAAGCTTATCTACAACACCATTTACAATAGACATCTAGATGTCATATTTGAAGATGTGAGGTAATAAGGTCATGAGTATGCCCCCTTGGGAGCGAAATCGAAAGATGGCGAGGGTTGTGCAATGATTTTAAGTAATTTTTTTGAGTGATTATAAGTTATTTGAGTACAAAGATTAATGTTGAAGATTAAAATTAGAGTTAATTTGAGAATTTAATTAAGATTTAGCATTGATTAACGAGAAATTGAGCACAAATTGAAGAAGAGAATGAGTAGTTGATGAAAGTGCTAAGTGGCCAACATCATGAAATTTTGATGAGAAAATTGACGTCAGATTTTGATTTCAATCCCGAAAATGGACTCAGGATAGTCGATTTACGAGTTCTTGATTTGATTTCATCGTATTTGAGTTGATTGATTATGAGATGTTGTTCTATATGCTTTAATCTATATGTATGCATATCTTTTCAGCATGGATGAATGAATGTAAATGGAATATGGGTGTTTATTTTTGTTTCTTTTTATGCAAATAAATGATGATGTAAAAAAATGAGGAGAATGAGTAACTAGTAATGCAAATGTTTATTTTTCCATGAAATAATATCAATGCAAATAAGTATAAAATGAAATGTATGGATCTATATAAGATGCTCATGTATGCAGCTAGCATCTCAATACACAAGTACTCAATCAGAGAAATGATGATGAAGAAACCACTTAGCGAAGAAATGATGAAGCTTCAAACCCTCATTTAGAAGTTAAAGAGATCATTGTCATTATACCGAAATCACTCTAAATTCACAAAATGCAAAATGAAATGCAAATTGAGATGCACAATGAAATGAAATGTAAACCTAGTCACTGGATTTGAAATGCTTAAGTTTCATCACTGAGCATTTTACAACCACAACAAGTAGATTAGAGTTCCTTGCTTTTCATGTGCAATATTAATTATCTTGTCTGCAATGACCCTTTTTTCGTTCATATCCTTGGACAGATTTTGCAGGGACCTGGATTGCATGATAAAGAAATTCCCTCAAAATAGACAAAGAAATGATGGGAACCTCCCTATAGCATTCAAATAAGCAGAGTCAAGGTATGTGTGGTGATTTCACCTTAATGTGAAGGCACTTATCATAGATACCTAGCTGATTAGATGTTTTCAGATCATTGGAATCATTCCTACAAGCTGAAAACAAAGAAAATATTATGCCCCCAATTCTTGCTCCTCTAAGTCAAGATAGACTTCCTTGAGTTACTCAGAGGGATAATAATAAAAAACCAATATAAAAGACAACACACAAAAAATTTCATGCATATCTCAATTAGTTTAGTGATTGTTTTTAGTTTTGTTGTTTTTCTTGTTAACTCAGTGATAAAAACTCTTCAGTAGTCAAGAGACAGGTGACTAACTCAGAGTGGATGACTAGATTTCACTAACGTAAGGTTGATTCAGTTGCTACGGCTTAGGACATGTAAATTGATCAGTCGATTACCCTAAGACTAGGACAGTGGTTGGTTTCAAGCCACGAGGGTCCTAAAAGAACCAAGATGTCACAAAAGTGACTAAAAGATATGTACAAGCAAAATCAAAGATGCATGAAAGCGGGAATGACAACATTATGTTGATAGATGGAGCACTTGAGTACAAGTGACGCTTATTTGCCAGGTTTTCACCTGCTTGGCAGAGATGCATTTTTTCTTATCGAGGTGCCTGTTTACCAAGTTTTCACCAAGGCATTTTCTTTCTTTTTCCCTTTTTTTTTGAATTTCTTCAGGACTTTTTCTAATTTTTAGGATTTCTTCACAACTTTTTCTGATTTTTCTGATTTTTTCAGGACTTTTTAGCTGTATAAGTTGTTGGAGCAGAGAATATTTAGGTGAAGAAATTCTATAGATGGATGGTGTTGATCAGTTCGTGGAGTTGTTCTCCTTCCGATGTTGAGAGTTGATAGGCACTAGAGCCAAAAGCTATAGTAATGATATAGGGACCCAACCAGTTGGGTTCAAACTTCCCTTTGTTGTCTTGAAACTGTTGATTTTTAGGATTTTCTCTTAGAACTAGGTCACCAACCTGAAATTGTCTTTGTCGAACCTTCTTGTTATATCCTCTGGACATTCTCTTTTGATACACTCTGAGATGATTAAACACCACTTGCTGACACTCATCCAACAATTTGAACTCTTGCAATCTAGATAATCTATAATCTTGATCAGTAACAAGACCTTGCAAAGAAACTCTTAGAGATGGTATTTCCACCTCAATAGGTAATACTGCTTCGGACCCATACACCAAAGAAAAAGGTGTAGCCCCAGTAGGTTTTCTGACACTTGTTCTATAAGCCCACAGGGCAGGATTGAGTTGCACATGCCAATCCTTTCTAGATTTATTGACTGTCCTGTGTAAGATAGTCAACAAATTATTGTTAGATGCTTCGACTTGTCCATTACCTTGAGGGTAGTATGCAGATGACCAGTGTTGTTTTATTTTGAATTTTTCACAGAGTTCATTTAGATCTTTGATCTTGAACTATCCTCCATTGTCAGTTATAATGGATGAAGGTATACCATACCTGCAAATGATATAATTAAGAATAAATAGAGCTACTTGTTTACCAATTGCTTTGATGAGTGGAACCGCTTCTACTCACTTAGTGAAGTACTCAATGACAGTGATAATACATTTGTGCCTGCTAGATGATGCAGGATATATTTGGCCAATTAGATCAAACGCCCACTTTTGAAAGGGCCAGTGTGTCACAAAGGGTATGAGATCCCTTGTTAGAGCATGGATAAGGTGCCCATGCAACTGACACTTTTCACAGGTTTTAGCAAATTTAATAGCTTCTTTCTCCATGTCTGGCTAGTAGTAGCCAGCCCTTAGTAGTTTTTGTGCTAAAGTTAGACTGTTCGACTGAGATCCACAAACACCTTCATGAACCTTGGATAATGCATGTTGGGACTCCTTAGTTTCTAGACATCTAAGAAAAGTATTATCTAAACCTCACCTAAATAGGTCATTAGAAACGATGACGCACCATGATGCATTTCGGATTAGGTTCCTTTTTTCATTTCAGGAAAGATTAGCAGGGACAACTTGGTCATGCAGGTAAGAGTAAATGTGGTTATAATGAAATGAGTCATGTCCAATTATAGAATAGACCATCTAGGACATTGGAGAATCATAGACAGGATAATGTAACTCTTCCACCAAGAATTCAAAACAAAAATTAGAATTTTGTAGCTATGGTATAGATGCTAAAGTGGCCATTGCATCCTCTCCTCTATTTGCTGATCTGGGGATCTGCTGAAATGATACAAAGGTAAAGTATTTCTTGAGATAATCCACCATTCTCTTATAACGCATCATTTTCTCATATCTTGTCTGATATAGATCATTGATTTGGTTGATAATGAGTTGAGAATCTCCATAGATGTGTAATTCAACAATCTTCCACTCGATGGCCAGCTTGATCCCATTTACCAAAGCTTCATATTCTGCAATGTTGTTTGTGCAAGGGAAGAGAATCTTGTAAGCTTTTGGGATTGAATATTTTTGGGGAGTAATAAAAATTATTCCGGTACCAGAACCATGTTGAGTGAAAGACCCATCAAAGAACATCTTCCATGATTGTTGAGTAAGGTGCATGATTGATTCATCCAAGAATTCTATATGCAGAGGTTGACTATCTTCAAGTGGAGCATCAACAATTTGGTCTACAATAACCTATCCTTTGATGGCTTTACATTCCACATATTAAATATCAAATTCCGTAAGAACCATGACCCATTTGGCCAATCTTCTTGTAAGTGTTGCTTTACAGAGAAGATATTTGAGTATATCAATCTTGGCTACCATCTTAATAGAGTGTTCTAACATATAGTGCCCCAATTTTTGTGATGCCAAGACCAATGCCAAACATGCTTTCTCTACCATAGTGTAGTTCATTTCATAAGACACCAATGTTCTACTGATATAATATATAGCTCTCTTTTTAATTTTCATCATGTTGTGCCAGAAGTGCCCCCAGTGAAGTATCTATAGCTGAAATGTATAGAATCAATGGCTTACCTTGAATTGGTGGCATTAATATGGGTGGATTAGAAAGATAATCTTTGATTTGTTTTAAATGTTGTTCACAATCGTTATCTCAGTTCTATTGAACTCCTTTCCTTAATACCTTTGTGAAGGGTTGAGCTTTGTCTGCTAGCTGAGATATAAAGTACCTTATTAACTAAAGACGGCCTTGTAAACTTCTCATTTGACTGATATTATTGGGCGGAGGCATTTCCATTATAGCTTGGGCCTTTTCAGGGTCAACCTCAATTTATTTTCTTGAAATTATGTAGCCAAGCAATTTTCCCGATGTTACTCCAAATGCACATTTTTAGGATTTAATCAGAGCTTGAATCTTTCCATTCTATCTAGTATGAGGCCTAGTTCTTGAATATGCATAGATCTATTCATGGTTTTTACGAGGGTGTCATCAACATAATCTTTCATGTTTTTATGCATCATATCATGGAAGATAGTGGTTACTACTCTTTCGTAAGTTGCTCCTGCGTTGTTTAGCCCAAATGACATAACATTCCAGCAGAAGGTTCCCTATGCACACATGAAAGTTGTCTTTTCTTGATCTTTAGGTACTATCTTGATCTGATTGTAACCAGAGAGTCCATCCATTAATGAATACATCTCATATCCAGCAGTCATATCTACTATCATATCAATGTTGGGCAATGGAAAATCATCTTTCAAACATGCTTTGTTGAGATTCCTCAAATCTGTGCAAACTTTAATAGATTTGTCTGCCTTTGATATAGGTACTATGTTTGATATCCATTCTGCGTAGTCTATAGCTCTTATAAATCAATCTTTTAGCAATTTTTCTAGTTCAGCCTTGACTAGTAGTGCCACATGAGGATTCATCTTACAGAGTTTTTGCTTGATTGGTTTAACTCCTAGTGTAATAGAGAGATGATGCATGATGAGATCAGGATCTAGTCCTGGCATATCTGAGTATGTCCATGCAATGTTGATCTTCTTTTCTTAAAAAAGGTTGCTGAAATCTTTTAACTCTTCTGCTGATAGTGATTGAGCTAGATGAATGATATGTGGTGTTTCTTGACTTCCAATATTGACTGGTTGAGTTGTTTAAATCAATATTGAAGACCTCTCCTGGAAATGACTTGGTAGCATATCAAGTATCTCACCTTCAGGCGCCTCAGAGAGGTTTTCACCCTTAGGTACGTCCTTTATTTTTACTATTTTTTATTTTGACACCGCCACAATGCGGTTTTCGCCATCAGATCTCTTATTTTTCTTTTTATGATTTTTATGACTAAGATACTTGATGTCTGTTTCAGTCATTTTCTCATTTTTCTCACTGGTGGAAGAGTTCATTGGTTTCACTGCATTAAGATAGCAGGCTAGTGTGTAGTTATTGACGACGGTGGGTATATTCAAGGGTTCGTTATAAAGAGTACAATCAATCAATTTAGGATGTATTAAGGATAAGGTTTGAACATGCTCAAGGGAGTTCATGGTACTATCATCATGGCTTCGGACCGACCAGTCGAGCTCCAAAAGACTACCTTGCATATGTGTCTCAAGACCAGGAAGAGTTACAACATGATTATCGAAATTCATGTTAGTATTTATTGGATGTAACCTAACCGACCTACTTCTAGTGTTGTCACCCACTTTAGACTGGATTACATACCATGGGGTGATAGTAACAGGGTTAGCAGATAGTATCTCAACATTCATGACAGAGTAGTCATAATGTTTTGTTGAATAATTGTTGTTATAAATAGAACTCCTGACTAAGTTATTAGAGTCATAAGATGAATTTTTTGACTCGTCTTCAAGTGGATTAGTAAAAGTATATATAGTATCAATACCTACATCTTTGATGCTACAAGTTCCTTCTTAATTTGGTTCATTGATTACTTATTTTTGACACACTTGTGTACATAACCTTGATGGTTTTGTTAATCCCCATCGTCTATTCCATTCAGCTTCCTCTGGACTGCTAACTGGTTCCGGTTCTGTAGCTTCTAATTCTTCTTTTATAGTTTCACACCTGATTTGTCCTATCTCATTAGAGGGAGAGTTAGTAGGTGAAGAAATTGCTTGTGTCCTTTCTTCCTCTAGTTGTTGTTCATAGTCTTCTTGTCTTTTTAGTCTGTTTTCTTCTATTTCATTTTGCATTTTTAGGCATATCAGCTCTTGTGCGTCATCTATGATATCACTAGATTCTTTAGGGGTTTCTGTAGTAGATGTATCTAAGAGGTGATCTGGACCCCATTCATACTCATTTGAATTAGTTTCTGAATCATCTACTTGTTGTTTGACAATATATGTTACTGGAATGTCCAGTGGTGCAAATAATTCTCTGATTCTGTACACTTCATCTCTCATATTCTCTGGGACTTGTACTTCCTGTGGTATTATAGCTGATATAATTGGAACTTGATTACCATTTGTTTCCTCTCTCTATGTTGGCAATTCTTTTTGTTCATCATTGCACGCTTCCTGGGTTTGTTGAGTATTAATTTCTTGTGTTGTTAAAGGTAGTATCTTTTTCTTCCACTTAAGTTGATGGTGGGATGTGTGCTTTTGATCTAATGACTTTCTTGGATCATATCCCATTCCAACTTTATCATTGGCAAGCTTAGTTCGTAACTGAATAGGTTCAACAATATCTTCTTGACACTTGCCTAGAGGACCGATACTGGAATATCCCATGCGTTGAAGCATCTTATAGCTTGGACCATATTGTGTGGGGGAAATCTCAAAATGTTGTATTTCTTTGTTTGCACTATCTTCTTTGAAAAGTGATTTGAGAATATCATCCTCTTCTATTTTATCTGCCAGATAAGTAGAGGACTGTATAAAGAGACCATCATAAATGACTTTTGGAGTTGAAGTTTGTGGCTTCATAACCTCTGATGGTTTTCCCGACCGTCTTGGTGATGGAGGAAGAGACATTAGTGAGAGTATAGGCTCTATCTTGTGGCCATCAATGCTGGTGTTTGTGATTTTCAATTTCTTTTCAAAATCTTTCAGCAAAGATTCTAAACTTTTAGTTGTAGAGGCTACTTGATTATGAGGAACAAAAGCATCAACACTCTACGTTAATACATTGTAGGTATAGCTTGTATCGACATGAATACTGACTTCAACTCCATTATAAGGAAATTTCAAGCACTGATGATACGTAGATGGTACTGCTTTCATTTCATGAATCCATGGCCTACCCAGTAAGATGTATGAATGATGAAGATCAAGGGCTTGAAAAATGACATCTCTTTCTACAGGTCCTACCCTAATTGGTAATAGTACTAGACCCTTAGAGGTTCTTTCTTCTTCATCATAAGCCTAGATTGTTATTTTCTTTGTTGGATCAATAACATTTTCATAAAATCCCAACTGTGTCAGTAGATTGTAGGTACAAATATTCAACCCAGTGCTTCCATCTATCAAAACACGTTTATCTCAGTGTTTATGGATCATAACTTTAATGTGTAATGGTTGCTTATGTAGGTGACTCAGTGAGTTATAATATTCTTCAAAGAAAGTGAGGTAATGAGGTGAATTCAGGTGACCCATCATAGATTGAAATTGATCCATGTCTAAATCTTTAGGGACACTAGTGGTGAGAAAAGCCTTGTCTAGGATCTCTCTATGAGCAGAAGAGATCTTAAGAAGTTCCAAAATGGAGATTTGAGCATTGGTTTTCTTCAATTGTTCGACAATACTATAACCAAGAAAAGATGTTGAAGCCAATTGTTTTTATTTGGCCATGATTGTGTCTGTTTGTCTATTTGGAGGGTTTGGTAGGTTTGATGTTGTTTGATTGAAAGTTGAGGAACTAGCTCCTTGGAGAGTAACCTTCTTTTAAGTGCGAGTCATGACATTAGTAGTTTGTGCTTGATTTTGTTTATCCTGAATTATGATCACATTGCAATATTCACATTGGGAAGATTCAATCATGTTGATCACGTTATCATTGTTAGTGTAGGTATAATTGACTCTAGCTCCTCCCTTGGCTTTTGAGGAATCTCCTTGTTCATAAGTTGGTAAGGGATCTTTAAAGGCCTTATGATCCGCATTAGTCATGTGATTTCCAACAATGATCTTGCCAGTGTCAATGAGATCTTGGATTTCATGTTGGAGTTTCATGCAGTTGTTTATGTTATGTCCCTTGTTCTAGTGGTAGTCATAGTATTCGTTTTGTCTCCACCATTTGGGTTTAATTTCTAGGTCATATGGTCTAGAATTGTCTAGCAATGTTATCAGATTATTTGCCAATAAAGTTTTAAAATATGATTCATATGATTCATCTAGAGGAGTTAAATCATGCTTAGGTTTTGAAAGCCAAGGCTTTTCTTTAAACCATTCTCTTGCTTTCTTCGGAGTATTTTCTACTGCAGTTTCAGCCGCCTTGAGTGCTTGCATGCCACTAGCCAAGTTAAATATTGTGGATTTTGTTTTTTCTTTGACAATATCTATCACTCCATCATTAACAATGTTTATGTTGTTATCTTTGCCATATTTCTAGTATTTTCTCTTTTCTTTAGAGCTAGAACCTTGTGTTGTTTTATTCCAAAGTGATATATCTCCCTTTTTAATAAGCACATCTTCCATTCATAGGGCATTATCTACCATCTTGTTTAATGAAGGGTGTACTTGCATCTGGACACTATATTTTAATTTAGGGATTAAGTTATTGACAAAGATATCCAGCTTCTCAAGATCTGGAATAGTCCGTGAATATCTAGAGAACATCTTTCTCCATCATTGGAGAAAAGTGAGAAAGGGTTCTCCTATCTTTTGTTTGGTATTGCAAAGCTCTATCATAGTGACTGGGGGACAAATTTTATAGGAGTATTTCTATAGAAATACTTGGATTAATTATTCAAAATTTTTTAATCCCATAGGTAGACTTGATAACCATTCCATAGCTTTCCCCCCTAAACTTCTCGAGAAAAGGCGTATGAGATACGTTTGGTCGTGCATGAACTCCATACATAAAACACAAAATTCTCTGATATGATCTTGATGGTCTATATTCCTGTCATATTTGTCAAACTTTGGCATTTCTACTTTTGAGGGAAATGGAGGCATGTAAAGGTTTTTGTCAAATGGGAATGGGCATATTGTGTCCAGAGAATATTGTTTTGGTTATTTATCTTTGTTTTTCAGTTCTATGACCTCAGATCATAATGCTTGCATTTATTTGTTTAGTATTCCCAGTGGTGTCTCTTCCTCTTTAGTGACAAGGGCCTCCATATTATAACCAGTAGGAAGTTTTGTGCCTTTCTTTGCTAATTCTAGGAAATAGCCTTCTTTTTCTCTAGCCATGATAACCTTCATCATTTTTCAGAACTCTTTTATCATTTTGACATCTATGTAATTTGACCTCAGGAGGTTCAAGGATTTTAGATTCAGTTGATGAGGACTCATTGTCAGTGTTATGATTTTTGAATTTGTCATAAGTGTCTCATTTATTAGCTTGTCTTTCTTGCCTTTCTCCAGACATGGTTGGAGATAGGGTTTGACCAAAGATTGGTAGATCGTAAACTGGTATTTGTGATGAGGATGGTTTATTTGGAAAGAAGTTTTCTACAAAGAATGGATTGTCATTTGATGAAAAGGGTGTTTCCTTTTCTTTGTCTATTTTGTTGCGAGAACTTCTCGTTTGAACAGGCATTTGCAACCAACGGGACCGAGAGCTAGATGTGTTGCAGAAGTCAAGATCAAATTGTAGCTAGTTATTCATTTAACGTAGTGATTGAGAGAAGTTACTAAGATCTGGTCTAGTTTTAGGAATGATATATCCTATGTAAGACATTATCTAAGTTAACTTAGGTTTTGCTAAGATGTTGTTTGAACTAGCTTAACGATGATTGACAAAATCGTGCAACACAATGACAGGGGTACACTATCAAGGTTGTTTATGCTCAGGGGGATGATGACCAGTTTATGCTCATTATAGACTGATCTAGACAGGTTTGATTGTTCTGTACTGTCAAAATCAGAGATTGATATGACAAGATTTACTGAGCTAGATGACAATTTAATAGTTCCAGGATGACAACAGTTTTATTTCGTACGAGTTGCTGCCTAGTACCGTATGACATATGGATATGTCTAGGATGACAAAAGATTCAATGCAATTACATACCGTATGACATAGGAATTAGCTTCAGATGATAGACTATTTGGTTTCATATGACAGAGGATTGAGCTTAGAAAACAAATAATCAGACTCATACGATACAGTATATGGTGCAGGACGATAAATAATCATATTCGTATGACTGTTAACAAGACAAAGACAAAAAATTTGAGTTTTTCAATAGTTGAGTATGACCAATTCTGAGATGGACTAATTTTTGATGAGGATAGACTATTTTTGGACAAAATTTTGACTTAGGGTAGACTAGTTCTGACACGGACAGAGTTTTTGATCACTGAGTTGTTTCTTGTTTTCTCCAATTTTGGTATTCCAGTTTTAGTTTGAGGGATGAAAACATAGAAAACATGTAGTATGAATAGTAACTCCAATCACAACATGCAAACCCTATGGAAGTTGGCTTAGAGAAGAAAACCTTTTCTTGCTAACTTAGGTACACACCCAATAGCTAATCAGAATACAACCACTGAGTCTCGCGCAATGGATTCTCAACGTCGTATTAGCCAACTCCAAATGCTAATGGGGGCACAATATGGCAAGTGTCTTGGGAGAGTTACTATTTCTCTTGCACAAATATTATCAACCTTTCAGAGGTGAATTAGGTAGATTCTAATTTTAATTGGATCTAGTAAGGGGTTCGTTTGGTGCATCGAGGTATAAACTCAATTAAGAGGTCTCCTAGTTTTGAAAACCAAGGTTCAATATACCCGAAGGTACTGAGGAGAGCTATTCGTGAGCACTTCCATTGATTTGATTTTTATCAAATCATGTTTATTTTATAGTGGGTTGGAGTACTTAGCGTTTAGCCATTCCCACTTAGGTCATTCCCCTCACACTGACCATAACGACTTTACGAGTTTTTAAGCTCCTTGGGAGGGTAGGCCTCCTAAAGATGTACAAATCTCAAACAGAGAAAATGCCTGAAGGGTCTAGACTTTTAATTGTCTAAAAAGACAAGAGCATACTCTCTTACCTCTCAGAATTTACTTAAAACACAAAATACAGATTTGTTCTTTAACCAGATAGCAAGTTAGGTGCCTAAAAAGTGAATTTAAAGAATACACGATGTTTAGTTGATTCTGTTTAGGCAACCTACAAAAACAACGTATTAGTAGTCATGTTGTTTTCATTCTTTGACAGGTGTATGTTTGATTGATAAATTTTTTGACAAGCATCCTACAAGAAACTAGTTAAGCTGTGAAAATATCAAGCAAACAGAAGACGATTCAAGGTTAGAGTTATTGTAATCAAAATTTGACAGAAAACCTAAAAAGTGAAACTTGTTTTAACCCAGCAGAATACAACATCGTACGACAATTATCATAGAGTGAAATGACAAAAGGATTTTATCGTATGAGTTAGAACTAAGCATAGGACGATAGAAGATAAAATCAGATAACCAGAATAGCATGTCGCACGACACTATTTTCTGATTCATACGACAAATAAAAGGCTTTGACAGATTGTTGTATGCTATAGTAATACCACTTGTACGATATTTCATAGAGATTGTACAGACAAAACTTGCAGGATTAAAAAAAAGTTATTTTGAGGCCAAAAAAGTAGTCTTCAGCCCCAAAGTGGGCGCCAAAAATGTGTGTGTGAAAAGTGGACCTGTATCTGTATCTGGAATACACAACACTTCAATTAAGTCATTAGATGCATGGTTAGTAAATCAATAATCAATGAATAATAAACCATTACAAAGTGACCCATTGCCTTCTAGTAGATGCAAGTTTAGATTACTCTCAGATTGTTAAGCTATCCAGTGACTAGACAACACCTAAACGAAGGATTTTTAAATCTATATGAGCATGAATATGACCTAAGTGGATGCAAGATGGATGAATAGATATGCAAGATTAACCTAACATGATTTAAGCAATATATAATTATTTAAGCTAAATGATTTAAGCAATATGAAATAATTAATATGCAATATCTCAATGCAAATTCTCAATGAACCTAGAGAAAAAACAACATAATAACAATATATTCTCCAGGATTTTTTAATGAGAGATGAGAGCCTAAATTTATAGAAAATTCAGAAAGAAACCAAAGGCTGAGATCAAATGATGATGAGCGGTCAAGATTTTTCAAGAGGAAGCACAATCCAAGTGAATTGATGTAATTGGATGCTTTTCTCAGTTTTAAAAGAAATTGAACTAAAATTAAGATAAAATCAGGAAAAAACTAATTTATTCTCTATTTCATTCAATTTTAATATTTAATTGTTTTAATTGCTTTCTTTGAGTTACTTTATCAATTTTTTATTTGTTTTTCAAGATTATCTCCAATTGATTTCTTTTCTCAAATTTCTAATTCTTTCTTTGTCAATTAATTCCTTTTTTTGAAGATCTAATGAAAAATTGATTTAGTTCATTAAATATGCTAGGATAATTGTTTAAAAATGATTTAATTAATTAAATAAATATTTAATTAATATTGGTTGATTAATTTTCCATGTGACTATTGATGATTTTAGAAATTAATTGTGTGCTCAATATTGATTTAATTGCCTTTGGTTAGGACCTTGGTGATGTTGTCGAGATTAGGGGCTCATGGTTTAGATGACCATTTTTAGGGTATTACAGGTGGGTGTCATCATATAGCTTTAATGTCGGGATCCACCCTGCCTACCATGTACCACAGTCCCCTCTCAAAAGGATCCACCGAACCTCTAACAATGGTCGCAGTACTCCAACAGGCCTATGTGGACTAAAATAATCATTTATCTTGTATTATAGTGTTATAGCCCAACCCAACCCACGTTCATTTTAAAAAGGTTATCACTTGAATTAAACCCACTCATAGGATCTCCTAGCAACCACTTTGGGTCCTGGCAACCTATAGTGAGCCACCCACCTAGGGTATCTAGTTACCCTACTCAAACATTCATCAAATAAAAATAATAATTCATCTCACTCAATCAGGATATAAGTCAAGTACTCTCCCATGTCCTCCAAACCATAAGGATGAGTCTGACGCTTATCTCTAAGCCACAATAAAGCATGAGAAGGAGGTGGCCAATGCATAAAATTTATAAACCTTTTTTTTTTTATCATGAACACCTCATATACATGAATTAGAGGTCTTTAAAATAGAGGTACATACTATTGAAAGCACCCAAACCCCTAGGAAGGAAAAGCAGCCCAAATGACAACTCAAAAACCCATAAAATTAATCCATGTTTCCTTGTTGTATAATAGATATTTATCTTGATAAATGGTTTGAGTGAAGACTAATATATATTTGAGAAAATAGTATAATGATTTATTTTTAATTTGAAATATTTTTTAGCCTCAACCAAAGATTATAATAAAAGTTTAAATAAATTTTCTTAAAACTATTTAAAACCCTCTTTGATAGAGTTGTGTAAAATGGTTTGTTCATAAATTCATTTTAAACCATTAAAAGATGAAATATTTTGGATTATTATAATATTTGGAGTTATCTTTCATATCCATTTATTTTATAATCATTTGGTTTTAGTTTGAAGAAGATATTTGATGCCCTAGTGACACAAACAATGGATTCTTTTAAGTTTTTATTGATAGAAAATTAGTCTCGGTACGGGGAACTTAACTTTCAAACAAACTATTTAATTTCTCTACATTTTGGATATGTTTTAGTACACCTAGATTTCTACGTTTTCACTAAATCAATTTGAAAAATATAATCTGTAATGAAAGTTATGAATAACAAATCAGAACTATCAAAACTGGGACAATCATAAGAATGGAAATCTTGTTTGTTGGGTTGATACTTGACACTCGAAGAATAGTTGTTGGTTGATATATGGCATTTAATTATAGATATATTTTTATATTTGAATCACTATAGATCATAAATAATTTTTATATAAAAATAAATACAAGTCATTAATCCCCAACATGACACTCATTTTCTCCAAATTGAATTTCCCAACCAAAGCATATCCCTTACACAAACAAGGAAAGAAGCAGAAGAAAGTATTTCCAGAATAAATACATATTTTTAAATTTAAATTTTCTTCTAATATTGATTTAATATATGAAAGCATAACATACAACACAAAAATCACAACACAAGCAAGCCACATGGATTCTTCCTAGAATGAGGCCTACCTTAGGTCCTCTGGAGAAAATCTTTTGAGAAAGAACAAGCAAAAATCCAACCCCTTCCTATGAAAAGCTCTCTTCCTACTCCTAAACCTTCAAATTTCTTTTGATTTATCTTCCCGAAAAATACCAACCCCTTCCTCCAAAATACAAACTTCAATAAATAATACAAACTTGTATAGTTGGAGAGGTTGTTTTATGGGAAGCAACCATTCCAACCTCTACGGTTGGTATTATTTATTAACACTAACTATAATAGTTTACTTAAAATTTAATAGATACCCCACAAACATAAGTATACTAAATACTAGATAGCTAAAAAAAATCTCAAATAACACATATAGCTCAATGGTAACTATCAAGACTCATACAAGAGAAGTCATAGGTTCAAAACTCATTGACTAAGATAACATTATTTTAAACCTCGATTTTTTTATTTTATCCTTTTTTCTATATATAGAATTAAAAAAAAAACAAATCTTATATTACACATACACACACACACAATATATATATATATATATTACTTTTGCTTCATCTTTTTAATGGAACACAACATAAGCCACTTAAATCATTTAATGTGCAGGTATCCTATCAAATAAATAATCAAACATTATATAAAAATCATTATGAACAACATAAATTAGAACCAATCAAAATACTCAAACCAATACCCATCATAAATATGGCATTGCCCAACCCTCAAGATAAGGTAAGCTTCCTAAATGAGAGACCTACGTCCAATAGGTTTACTTGTGGGAACCTTGGTGTTATCTCCACAACAACAACATTTGAAGATTTAGAGACATGCTCAGACCTATGTAGCCAGGTGTAGTTGATGCCTAGTACCTGCAATTCTGCATCACCTAAATGATAGAAATATGTTAGAGTATTCGGGTATTTACTTGATTAATTAAACAATATTTGTTTAATTATTTAAGTTCCCTTTATCTCTTTTACACTTAAGCTAACTTTAGGTGCATATAATTAATTATTTTAATTAATTATTATGTGCAAACCTAGGTTTTCCCTTTTAGGGTTTCTTGACTTATTAAAGGTTGAGTTCTTTCTTTTCATTGTATGAAGAAGGATTTTTATTGACAATACATTTTGGAGATTATTGAGCTCTCATCTTTTGGAGCATATTTTTCCTATGTATTTTTTCCCTCTATGATTTGCTTCATTGCTTCTCCTTATAACAAGTTTTTTAGCTTGCAGAGATTATTTGGGCTCCTATGGTGTTGTATTTTCTCAACTCCTATATGGTATTAGAGCTTTAGATCTGCAACTGTCTATTCTTGTTTTGAGAATTTTTGCATTGGAAGCAGATCTGGGGTTTCAGGATTTTTTTTATGTACCTAGGGTTTGACATTTTTTTTAGCACTTTGGGCCTAAACGGACCTCACCATCATGCTCAAAAGGCCCAAAAACCCCTATGGTCATATAAAATTTGACCTATTTTGGTTTCTGAGCCTCTGGGAGTATTTTTTCTCAGATCCAGGCCGTACAACCCTGACATGCAATTCGAGAAAAAAAATTCAAAAAAATTTATTTTTTGCCTTTTTATGGCATGTTGGCCAAAATTTGATTTTTTGTTAAAAAAAAAAAGAAAAAAAATCACAAAAAAGGCGATTGTTTTTTTCTTCAAATTTTTTTTTTTTTTGGGGGGGGTTTGTATATTTTTGCAGGGTACCAAGCTGACAGTCTGGCCACCGTATGACGACCGGACATGTCAGTCTGGCCCACTACCGGCCTCAGCCCTTGGCCCCCTGCCGGCGCCGGCCTCCGGCCTCTTGCCAGTCCCTGGCCCCCGCCAGCCTTGGCCTCCGGCCCTTGCCGCCCACGCTCGCCTCCCTGCGGCCGCTGCTTCTTACCACTGCTTCTACAGATCCCAACCCTCGCGCTCAGCCCCTGGCCTACCTCCTCGCCGTCACTACCTACAGTGCATCTCTACCTCCGGCCACCACCCGTACCGCTTAGCTCCCCGGGCGCGCTCAGCCCCAGCCGCCGCCGCCTGAAACCACCCCTTTTTCTGGCCGACCACTGCCTAGCCACCCAGGTGCCACCCAGCCACCACCCACTAGCCACCGGACCACCAAAGAGCCACCAGACCTCCTTTTTTAGCCTTTTCCAGGGGGGGTTTGGTGTTTTCACCCTATCTTGGGCATACGGAGTCATTTTTTTGAAAATGAATAGGCGTCAGAAAATTGGTTTTGAGGCTAACCTCATGGTGTTGGTGATTTTTTCCAATTTTACTGTTTTACTATATTTTTTTCCATTCAAAGTGAGGTCTATTTTTTGCACTCCGGGAGCCATAGAATGAGCATTCGACCTCCATTTTTCAAAACTTTTATATTTTTGGAAAGCATGTGCTGTGTACTTTCTAGCCATCTGAGTTTTATTTTCAGATTATGCTCCATGCATATTTTATTCAATTTTTTTCTTTTCAGCACTCTGGTGGATATCATGGTTGTTTCTGGTCCTAGGATCTCTTCTCTGAGTAGGGTGTCTCTATTTTAATTCACGTTTCTATCTCTAGTATTCTTACCATTGTAGCTTGTATTTATGCAAATGCACTCAGATAAAGTGCCATCATGCATTGTTTACTTGGAATCTTGCATATCTTGTGTCTTGTTGTACATGCACTATTGATCAAGTGCCATGAGGGGGTTGATGTTTTCCTGTTGTTTGCCATCTTCCTTTGTCCAGTGAGTGTTCCTTCCATGACATTTGCCTCATGATGATGTGTCTCAACACCTTTGATGTTCTTGGTTCTTCGTCATGCAATTTTTTTTTTCTGTCATTTTCAATGTTCCTGTCCCTCTCCCACTTCTACATTATGGAGAGGTTTATCCTTTTGATTCTACTACTTTCGTGGTTCGATTGATCAACTCTTCAGGCTTTGGTTTCTCATGCCATCTGTATCTTTGATTTCAATTGTTTTTGCTTTGTTTGCCTCCTGATTCAAGTAGTGTCATTTGAGGGCACTCATGCAGATTACAATCTTCTCTACTTGGTCATGTTCTATTTCAGTGGAGGTTCTTCAGATCAGCAGTTATTCTTCGATAGAGTTTACAGGTTCTTCATGCTTCAGTGATATTTTTTTTCATCTCTTTTTGGAGTAGAGTTTTGTTCCCACATGGTTTTCTCTATTTCTCCAGTTCATAGAGATTTCATTGTATTTGGGTACCTGACCAGGCCTTGTTGTCGGGACCCATCTTTATTGCTTTCAGTAGTTGTTCTAGGTTTTAGCTTTTCCCTAAGTCTATCTTAAGGGGGGGTGTTAGAGTATTCGGGTATTTACTTGATTAATTAAACAATATTTGTTTAATTATTTAAGTTCCCTTTATCTCTTTTACACTTAAGCTAACTTTAGGTGCATATAATTAATTATTATGTGCAAACCTAGGTTTTCCCTTTTAGGGTTTCTTGACCTATTAAAGGTTGAGTTCTTTCTTTTCATTGTATGAAGAAGGATTATTATTGACAATACATTTTGGAGATTATTGATATCTCATCCTTTGGAGCATATTTTTTCTATGTATTCTTTCCTTCTATGATTTGCTTCATTGCTTCTCCTTGTAACAAGTTTTTTAGCTTGTAGAGATTATTTGGGCTCTTGTGGTGTTGTATTTTCTCAACTCCTATATTGATCTCCAGAGATTCACCTTCACTTTGAGCAACCCATAGGCTCAAAGGTGTTTCCATGTTTCACAGGATTGGTTGCTTTCAAACTTAGCATCACGAGTGTAATCCTCAGTGACAATAATTACATGGATTACCTAAGAGCATAATTTCAGACAGAGACACTAAGTTTGTTGGTTATTTTTGGAAAATCATTTAGAAGAAGATGAAGACAAATTTGAAATTTAGTTCTACTTTTCGCCCATAGACAGATGGACAGACAAAGGTAGTAAATCGAAGTTTAGGATATTTATTAAGATGTTTAGTTGGAGATAAAATCGGAAGTTGGGATTTGACTATTGTACAAGAAGAGTTTGCCTACAATAATATCAATGAACAGGAGTATCGGAAGAACACCTTTTGAGATTGTTACCAGAGCACACACTAGAGGTATATTAGAATTGAGAGATATCAGTAATGAAGACAAGTAGAGTACAGAAGAAGAAGAGTTTACAGATCACATGAAGGCCTTGCATATTCAAGTTAAACAACATTTGGAGGATATGACCAGCAAGTATAAGGGGAAAGCATATGAGAAGAGGAGACATAAGAAATTTGAAGTTGGTGATGAAGTGATGGTGTATCTGAGAAAAGGAAGATTCCCAGTAGGAACTTATAACAAGTTATAGATGAGGAAGTTTGGACCTTGTAAGATCTTGAGGAAGTTCAGTTCTACAAATGCATATGAAGTGGAGCTACCAGATATTTTGAGTATTTCACCTGTATTCAACATTGGAGATCTACACTAGTATCATGAATCAAAATTGAGTGAAGACAGTATTGCAAAATTAGAGAAATAGTTGTCCCAGAAGGAACCGGACCAAATTGAAGATATTTTGGACAATAGGATTGGGCGTAACACCCAGAGCAGTCAATATAAGGAGTATCTTATGAAGTGGAAGGATAGACCAGTTGAAGATTCATCTTGGATTTCTTAGGTAGAGGTGGCCCACCATGGTTTTCCTCTAACCCTAGCAATTTGAGGGACTCACTTTTTTTCAATAACCCCAGATGTCTGATGCAAGAGCATCCTTGGTTCTTTGCAATCTTGCATCAACCAAAAATATTTCTTTTTTGTTTGTTTTCTATTTTGCAGTTTCAACATTTCTTTCTACATTTTTTTTACATTGGTTCACAAAGATCTTGCGAAGTTAATTTTTTCTTGGGGACATGATCATATTCTTTATTCCTAAACAATAGAGCACTTGGATCATTGACCGACAAGTTATTGATTCCAGATTCTAGGATAGTTTTCTGGCACCGGAACCACTTTGACCTATTTGTTGTTGGCAAATTTTGTGGATCCTTTTTGTAGATTATAGAGCTTCAGTTTTTGATTTCAATGTTCTATGGTGTGTGGCCGACCTTCCCACTGATCTGAACTTCTTCCTTTGGATTATTTTAGAGGAATTACTTTCGCCAAGGTTGACCTGGTGTTTTACACATTTTCTCTTGTTCTTCAGCATTTGATCCCTTTTGGGCCAATCAGATCCTTCTAGACCATATAAATCAATGTAATTTAGCATCATAAAGGAGTAATTTAGACCATATAACTTGACGTTTAGAGGTCTAGAGTTGACCAATTCTGTAATTGAGCATGCATGTAATAGGCCAGTAAGGCAAATCTTGTAACCTGGATGTTACCAATTATCTATAATCAGTTTTCATGATCTAATTCATTCAGTTTTTCATTGCCTCCATTATATCCTCTTGTTTCCATTTTGTTTACTCTTACTGACTATTTGGGATTGATCTCTTTGAGGTCCCTCCCAATCAGTGATTGCAACAACAAGCCTCTTTATGAATCTCCCCAAGAGATTTCCAATACCACTTATGAGGCCTTATCCTCTATTCCTTCTACTATCGTCTCCTTGACAAATAAGACCCTAATTAATTATACTTATCCTTCTCCTAAGGCTTCTTGTGTGCAAGAGCAACATGACTTAGTGGCCTAATTTTCTCCTAAAAACTACTCTCTTGATCAAGACTTTTCAATATTTATCATCTTATACATGTTTTTAATCTCACAAATGGTAGAGAAGCTAACATGTCATTCAAATTCTTCACCTAATCTATCATATCTTCAAATAGTATTAGTGGCTATTATGTTGCTCATCATTATGTGACATTGGTAGCTCACTTACTGGGGGCTCATTTTTATTCATGATAGTAAAATTTCACATGAAATCATACTTTGGAAGAAACATAATAGCCTATTTTTTCCCATCTCTTGTCTCTATGTGTGGGGGGAAGGAGTTATTTCAAACATCTCTCCTTCTTAAGGTTAAAACATTCCCCTTTGTGAAGTAGTGTCTTCTATAAGGATTTCTTATCGATTGTAGAGGTGTATATTCCTATTGGGAACTCCCTCTCTCATATTGGAACAAGTATCCCTAATGAGGATCTTTAGTACATTTCCTTAATTGGACCCCTTCCTTAGTTTGGTAAGTCTTTAATCATTCATCAAAACTCTCTTCTTCATTGACTAGTATCTTTTATAATGAAACCTTCTATGTTGTGAACATACATATCCCTATATACAAAGAGAGAGAGAGATAGAGAGAGAGACATGCATGTATACAAATATATATACACATATAAATATATGTATATATAACTATATATATGCACATATACATGCATAAACACATTATATATGTATGTCTATACATATGTGTAGTAAATGCTAAGTTTACAAGAATACATTTTGATGTCTTCATAACCCATACGGGTTATGTAGAACTATGAATGGTACTTTTTGTTATTCAAAACCTGAGCAGGTTATCTTGCATATCAGAACCCGTGCAGGTTTTGGCTTGGTAAGAGGGTTGGAAAATGACCCTAAGGCTTGTAAACCCATTATCCTTCCATTTTTATTCCCTTTACACGTTTTTTCATCTTCCAACAAGATTTCTCAACTTTGTCGTCATCAAGTTTACGAATGATCAAGTGGGTATCTCTAAAATTACTACCATAATCTCACACGTCTTCTCAACTTTCTAACCATATAAATTTTCTATTTCTGGACATCATTAGCATAGTAAAATTTAATTTTCATTACCAGTGCCTTGATAGTCCTCATAGACATATGTCTACATATTATTTTTTTGCAGTAGATTCTATACACTTTAAAAAAAATAGGTTTGCATTTTCGATTATTTTGATGCAAGTTATGCCTAGCGCACGAACAGGTACCAAATTTTTAGGATGCAGTCACTTCAAAATATCATAAGAAAAAAACTACTCAATGGAAAACTACAAAAAATTACACAAATTATATATCTCACTCTTACCTATCATACTACCAAAGGTTTCTGAAAAATACTAAATCTAACTATATATTTTGTGCAGTGCTTGAAAACAGCTATGTTATGTTTTTATGAAATAATCAGGAATAGTTTTTCATGCACAAGATGTTTTACCCTCTTAATATTATCCAATTTTAAAAAACTTAAGTAGTTTAGAAACTAGATTTAGAGTAATACAATTCTTATTCTTTTCTCAACTCCTAGTTTTGAGTTCATGACCTTCAAATATATATTTAAAGTTTAGGTTTACCTGTTTTTCAAAAGAAAAAAAAGTGGCCACTTATTACCCCCTTTTTGTTCACCATCTTGGTACACTTACCCTTGTCTAAACCCTAATTTTGCATTTCTATTCTGCTTAATTTTTCATCTTGTGTTAGAGAGCTCCAATCCTCATACTCTTGGTTGTGTTGGAATTGGGTTCAATTCTCTTTATTGCCAAATGTTCCATGATGCACTTTGATCTTGTATCAAGCTTTGTTGTGAGCATTTGTCATCACCTGTTTTCACAATTCACTATGGTAAACATGATACCCTATTTGACCTCACTAATTAGTAAGCTAAAACAAGGGGGGCATATAACTACCTATGAATTTTATCACTTCTCTAGTAAGAATTAGGTGATTTTGTGATTTTATCTAACATGTGGTTTTGTAGGGTGCAGTTCCTAATAGTGTACTGCAGATATTGTTGGGGGCTTCATTTGAAACCTTATGGATATAGCCTTTTACATGAAATGTTTTCTTTCTAGCGCGTAGTGTCATATGACTGCTAAACTAGAGGCTAAAAGTGGCATCATAAATTTTACACCCTTAACTGGGTGGTACAATTCCACACTTAGGTTAGCACCCGCCTTAGTGTGTTTGTGTTTTACATTTCAAATTCCTTTTAAGCATTCAATTAATTAATTTAATTTAATATAAAGTCTTATTTCATCCCTCTACACATCATAAAAATGGGCCCTTTACCCTAAGTGTGCCCCTTTTTATTTGAATCCTCCAATTAATCATTTCATAAAATACCCTAATTATGTCCTATTTCGACCTTCAAGGCCCGATTTTGCATATCTAGACATCTAAAATTTCCATATACTCTTGTAATTTTCTCTAAAATCACAATATCTTGCTTCCCCAAAAATTTGGCAAAACATTGGTTGGACCATGTGTTCAAACCAAGTAGGTACGTACTTGGTCTCGACTTTTTCTCCCCAAATTTTGAGAGCATGTTTTGGCAGTATTTTTATATTTAAATCCAATAAATTGGTGGAAAATATTATTTCTAGGTTATCCTATGACTCAACAAAGTTAGGGTCTCATACATAAATCCTTCCTTTCCACATTTGAAGGATCAAAGATCTAGCGATTGAAGGAGCCTCTTGTGAAATGAAAGTGCGCGTCATATGAAGTCTACAAGAAAAAAATCAAGCATTCACCAAGTCTATATAAAGCATTTTCAAAATCCATTAGGAGCTTTGAAGACACTGAAGAATAATAGGAGATCACTAACTGATGATTGTGTTATCACTATTTAAAATTGGATATTCTTGTTCCATATTTGGCTAGAAGTTTGCAAAAAATGTGTCTAGTATGGCCTTGTTGCCTCTGATTGTCTTGGGTGAGAAGAGGGTTTAAGGTTTTTGAGTTCTAACCCTTCCTATGTTTGAGAAAAACCCTTATGTTCTATTTTTGCGTTACTTTTACCACTTAGAGAAGAATTGGTCTATCATGAAAAGTGTCCCCCAATTAGTTATTTCCTTAGGCAGTCCCTTAATTTTTTAAAATCTATACGCCTTTACCTTTATTTTGTTTTAATGTTTGTTGGGGCCCTTAATTATTGTGCAACCCATTGTTATTCTTGCGGTTGTGTTTGTTTCGCTAGGGAAAGATGTTACCACGTTAATGTTCACGAAGTAGCGAAAAAGCTGGGTGGGCCCGACCAGATGGATTGACCATCAGATTAAAAGATTGCATCTTACCTTAAATCCAACGACTCATATTGATTCGCTAGCCCAAGATGCATGTGATATAAGTTCTGCGAAATAGCGAAAGACTTGGCGGGTCTGAGAGGCGAGCAACTTATTTGGTTAAAAGATTATCGGTTTAGAAAATATCAACGGCTCGCATTGATTCATGGCCAAAAGATGCATGTGTTCTACCTTTCACGAAGTAGCGAAAAGGTGGCGGGCTTGGGTGAGGTGGTCATCGCAAGGGTAATCGATGAGCAAGTTGTTGAGATCCAACAGATATCGCTGCTTTGAGAAGATAAGTAACCTAAGTTTTAAGCTCTGTGAAATGGCAAAAGGGGCCGGTGGGCCCAAAGGACAGGCATGTCATAATGTTAAAGGCCGATTAAGTATGATTTAATCAGATGGTTGTCATGGTTTCATAGCCGCAATTCAAACGAAGATTAGTGTTCATGAAATAGCGAAATGATGTGGCAATCACATGATGGTATGACATGGCAGGACATATGGTTTGTTCCGTGGAGTATAATGGTGACCTGTCAAGTGCGCGTGACTCTGAAGGGAAGTTAAGGGCCCACCTTGGTTCAATTGGCATTTATGTGGAGAATAGTGAAGTAAAGCACGTGGTAGTTTTAGAATGGGAATTGGATATTAGGTTTAGGATTGTTCAAAGTAGGTTTTGGTCAGAGACATTCCCACACCCCTTTGAATAGCATATGGGAATTGGATGTGGGGAAGCTTGTGGTCCATGGTGTATTCATGTATGTAGATTTGTTCACCCTGATTGCACAAAATTGTGACCCTATAGCTAGATGTATCAGGAATGTGAAGGGATCGACCCTGATTGAAAATAAAGATGATGAATTGAGAAATGTGTTTAAGCTCAGTGAGGCTTCAAATTTGTTAGAGCCTATTGATTTTGAGTCACTAGCCCTTGTCTATAATGCACAAAGGGATCATCTTAGGAGTGGCCCATTGAAAGAGTTATTTGTTAAAATAGGAGGGTTAACAGTTGTAGGCCCCAGTACAATGGAACCCTTTTCCCTGAATCTATTTACTCTAAGAGTTAAGGGTATGTATTGGGCATTGTGTCAAATTATTAGAGAAGATGCTGAGAAAAACATGCCAACCCATTACATGTTGATGATTGCACAGATTCTAAACCCCTCTCTGGCAATAACATTTGATTTTGTGCCATACCTTACTGATGTAATTCATGCAGGGCTAGTGGGGATAAAAAATGGTAAGGTGGACAGGCCGTTTGGATGGTACTCCCTTTTAATGCACATGTTTTTGTTCAAGGGTGCTGACTATTTTGCTAAGTAAATGGATTTGGTTAAGGTGAAAGATAAAGAAGAGATGCTTGTTCAGCTTTGGAGCACTGTTTTATCCTAAGATAGAGAGGATGCTAGTTATCTAAAGCTTGATAGAAGCTTTGCATCTAAAATTAGGATTCTTTTATGCACAGAAAACCCTAGGATTCCTAAGGCTCTCTTAGAATTCCTCAGGCCTAAAGAGTTTGCTGAGGGTATTAAGATTGTTCACAATTGGGAAGATATGTATTTTTACCATGTTTCTACCATTTTCAGAGTGTATGGTTTCAGAGGTACCCCCTATCTATTACCCTATCAAGTCCCAATGAAGATAGGGATTATAGAAGTCTTGAGGAAAATTGGAGGTGTACAAGAGGCAGAGCTGACAAATAGTGGTAAAGGGACCATTTTCCAAACCATTACTATGGCCCATCATTGTGTAATCACTAAAGGTGGCTGGAAATATTTTGAACAATTCTTTAAGCCATATAGGTTGTCAACTGCAGTTTCAAGATGTGCAGACCCAGAAGACTTTTTCAACAACATGTTTAGAAAGGGGGAAATGTGTAAAGGTAGGCCTCACCAATTTTAGTTTCTTGAAGATTTAATTAGCAATGAATTAAATTTAGATGAGCAACAACTGAGGAAGGAGAAGTTGGTTGCATATAAAAGGGCTCTTGACTTTATTCATCATTTTGATAGTAGTTATGACCCTCTTTCTAGCTTTAACCCTTTTGAGGAGAAAGTCAAATTCTTGATTCTTTATATTGAAGACCTCATGCAAACCTTGAAAGAAAAAAGGGAGGCTATAATGCAAAATGATCCTGACAGGGTTAAATTGGTCCTAGCTAAGCCTAGCTTTGCAAAGGCTATCCCACCTAGTGATTATGTGATGCATAAGAAATCAAAGTATAGTGTGATGATGCCAATGACAGGTGAGACTTCCACTTCAAGAGGGAAAAGAGCAATTGAAGATGTCATTGACATCCAAGATTCCCCTAAAAGGCGAAGAGTGGGGAAGGAAGTTGAAACTGGTGAACCTCAGTTTACTCTATCTTAGTCCCCTATGCACATAGGAGATGAGCAAGTCGTGGCTAAACAGTTGTTAAAGTTAGGGAGGCTCAGAGAGATTGCTTACACATATGAGGAGACACAAGAGGGGATAACAGAAGAGCGTCCTAGTGCTGAAATAAACTTGACTGATGGTGAGCTAAAGGGAAAAGAGCTAGACCTTACTGTTAAGCAAGCCAGTGAGGATTTCCTGGCTAACAGTAATTGGGTTACAACAGGGGTTTTCATGCAATTTGTGTGGAAGCAAAATATGGAACAATTCAAAGCTAGATGTGAACAAAGGGAGAGTGAACAACCTCATAGAGATGTAACTTAGGTTGAAGAAGAGGTGAAGTAAGAAATGATTGAAAATTTTAAGACTATTACTCCTGAGAAGGGAAGAGAGATGGTGTCTAAGGCTAGTGTTTCAATCCTCCCTGAATGGGATATAGCTGATGCTCTAGTTCTTCAAGCAGTAAGGAAGGAAACCAAACCCATGGAAGGAGTGACCTTCAGCAAAGATAATGCTGCTCTAGTTATGTGGTCACTAAAGAAGGATGAGAAGAAAAGGAGGAAAGGTGTATCAGATTCTAGTCTCCTAGGAGGCATGATTGTAAAAAGAGTCCAAGATACAGGGGTGGTGGAAGTTGCGAGCATAGTCTTGGAAACTGCAAAGATTAGTGTGGCAGTAGTAGAAAAGGAGGCAAAATAAAAGGCTAATCTCCAATTAAAATTGGAAACCATCTTAAAGGCTTACAATGAGGCCAAAGAAGGAGTAGCCAATAGAGATAGTATTATTGCTAGACTTCAGAGTCAGTTGATAGGTCAACACCATCCAAGTGAATCCTATACTCTCATGATAACATCCTCTCTAGCAAGACCTCCACCTACCAGTCCCATTATAGAATATCCCCCTTCTCCTATGCCTTCTAGTTTCCAGTCAGTTGAAACTATCCAACATGAGTTGGAGAAGATGAAACAAGCTCAAGCCTTGTTTGCAAGCAAGTATGAAGAAAAGGTAAAAGCCACAATAATGAAGTTTGTTGATTCAGTCAAGGCCTTTTTTATACACATTTATATGAAAAGGATCTTGAATATTCTGATTAAATTAAGAGAGGATGAAACCACTTTGGAACCAACGCTTAATAAGTGGATGCATAGAGGTAAGGAGTTAGAGCTCATGTGTTCATCCCATGCAGATGTAGAGGAAAATGACAATCTTAGGTCCACTAGTGAGTTTATAAAAGAAATGAATATACTCTCAGAGGAAAGGGCAGGTGTAAAAAGAAAAGCCCAACTATATAGAAAAGAATACTCAAATCACAAATATGAATTGTTTCCAGGGGATTTTGTCAGTCCAATTCAGTTAAAAGAGGAGAAGGTATGGCTAGAAGCACTGGACCACGAATTGTCCCAAAGGGTTAATGAAATCATTAACACCGATGACACATCCTTATTTGTCCAGACAATTGAAGAGATTGAAAAGGTGAAATCACATTATGGTTTCATAGAAATAGAAATTGGGTACTTAAGGGTCACTTGGAAATGGCTAGAAGGGATGCAACAGAAGATTATTAGCTTTGCTTGGCCAAGTGGTGACGTGTTCCAGGAGTGGAAGGACAAATATATCAGATAAGAAGAAGATACTACAAAGTAGATTGAAAAGGTTACAATGGAACAACAAACGAAAGAGGCCGTTAATATTGAAAAAGACTTGTAACTATTTCTTGGAGAGTATCGTGGTTTGTAACAAACTGTTTTAGGATTGTCTGAAGCTTGTACACAGCCATAATGTTATAAATGGATACTAGGACTAGTAAAAGAGGGATCACAAGAATTTTGCAAAGAAACTCTGGCAAAATATATTTAGGTTTTTTCTAGTTTCAAGGAGCTGACTCTAGATGATGTAATATTTTCAAGAATGAATATGAATATATAAATCAAAGTTTTAGGCCTAAAATTTCTTTCTCTTCTGGTATGCATTCTGTAATTTGCTGGTTTCATTTTGATAATCTAGGGTTGTTCGAATGAGAATGGATTGTAAGGCGATCTTATAGACATTATTTCTGGCTTTTCTCTTTAGGAGAGGGATTAAATACGCAAAAAATATTTTTGTAAGCAAATCTATTATCTATTGCCATGAATTTGATGACTTATTTTAGTTAAATGGGAAAGGATCTATGTATATGTTAGGCATGTATGAGGTTCATAAAAGCTAAGATGATGAGGCATATTAGAATGTTCAGTTGTTGAAAATTATTGCTTAATTTAGGTGACTTTGTGGCCTGGATAAGGCACTGGTACTTGTTGTGGGATTCTTTCTAGTTTTCTTGAAGATCAATACTGAAGAAGTATATAAGTTTTTATTCAAATATTTTAGTTTATGTTGAGGTGATGAAATCCACTAGTTTTTGACACTAGTTTACTATGGATCTCACTTTAAAGTGTGAAAGTATTCATAGAAGGTATACCCACCTGAACTTTGGATAAGTTCAAAGTGTAGAAGGTTCTCAAAACCTTGTTATATGTTACTCTAAGGTTCTTTTTTCCTTCATCTCTTCATATGCAGACAGAGTTATTCATTTTCTTACAAGGGATAAGAGGGAAATCAGAATTTGAGACTAACAAATGTGGTGACTCTACTGGGGAGAGTCATAGTGTTTATCTATGTTGCAGATTGGCGCCTGAAATAGTTCAAAAGTTGTTCGGATATCTATGTTGTGAAAAATTGCCTGATCTTTGATTTGTGTTGTCTCTCTCTTTGAAAATCTTCGTGATTTTTTTTTTTTAAATTGACAAGTATTTTGTTTAAAGCTTGTTTTCTTATTTCCCATAGTCTTTGTGGGTGGTGACTCTGACAAGCATAACTAGTTCTTTTAAATAAGTGAAAATTTTTAAGAAAACAAGCATATTGCAGAGAGGAAGGAACACCAGGTCTTTCATGAAGAAGTATCCTCATGAGACATTGCAAGAATGACTACCTGAATAGTCACGAAGAGGCCAAAAAGATCAGTTGTATATGAGCCATCTAATGCTGCTTGGGTACAAAAGAGCATCAATATGGGTAAGTCATCCGAGAGACCCGTCTATGCATATTCAAATTCTTCTTCCTGCGAATCCGAGCATGATATTTTAGGTTTTCATTCTGATTTGTTTGGGAATATTGAAGATGTCCAAGTTTCAAATCAGGGGATCTCCCATGCTAGTTTTTCTGGGAAAGACATAAGTAGTTCAAACATTAAGAGAGATTATGTACCTAGAACAATTGATGGAAAAATCAGTTTAACTAATATTGATCAAGCCAATATGTCAGACTCTGAAGAAATATTCCCCGAGGAAGATAAGGTATCCAAAGAAATTGAAGTCCTGAATAGAAGTGTCCATCATTTAATTTCCTTAAGAACACAAAAGGAAGCAGATAAAGAGAGAGAGGTAAAGGCAAAATTGATGGAGAGAGACAAGCTTCTAAGACAAATTGCTAACCTTGAGATATTTACCCAAGAAAAAGCTAAGAGTGAGGACGAAGGTCTAGTGATTAGAGAAATCTTAGTTCCCAAGACCAAACCTGCATACAAGTCAGTAGTGCAACCAAGTAGGGAAGTCCTTAGTGACCCACAACCTGTTAGAAATAATGTTGACAAAGGAAAGCATAAATGCATGGAAGGTGGGTCTGGATCTAAGACTACAGTGGAGATTGTTGGCATTATAACAGACATTAAGAGATTGTTGGCATTTCAATTAGGATATTGAGAAGGTTGTTGATAATTATGGATATAACTAATTTAGGATGTTTATGGTCTTCACAATATTGTTTTGTCATTGATGTCAAGAAATTGATTTTCTAATTTAGTAGGATGTTGCCATATCTTAAGAAGTATGTTTTGAAGAGAATTAAGATGTCAGTAAAATACATGGAAAGAATCTGATGAATAAGGGGAGGAATAAGTTATTCAATGGGAAACTATTACCGAGTTAGACAATGATGAGATCATGTTGTTTAGATTGTTTTGATATTCTACATATGCTATTGTTTGTGAGGTTAATACTATACTTTGTAAACAATCAAGGAACCTAGTCGGTAAACCCTAAGGTTATCACTATCGGTTAATGAAGGCGGAATGTCTACCGAGTGAAGTTTAGTATTTACTGAGTTGCAACCAAGTAATAACAGAATGCATTGGATGTATACATGTGTTATTTAATGATGGAAGATGATGAGTTGGATGTGATTAAACGATTGATACAACGTGTATGAAGTTTGTTATGCATCTATGGAAATGGAAGATCGATAGGAAGATCTACAACTCAGATTGAACCGCAATACCCTAGCACAAGTTCCAAGAAATGTATGCAAGTTCCAAGGGGAGGTAAAACCTTTTCAGATCGAAGGATACATTGAACCTGGTCAAGATTAAAGATCTGATGGCTATGATTGATCATGGGAAATGTGATCAAAGAGATTAAGCAGTTAGCAAATTGTTTATAAATAAGGAAACTGTTGATAAACAAAGCATGCGGGCAAGTGTAAGCATAGGGATGCTACATAGTGATTACCGAGCATAGAAGCTTGAAGACCTATTTGAATAATAGAGTAAGGAGCCCAACAGAGGGACAAGATAAGTCCTATGACTAGATTGTATTGAGCAAATAAGAATCTGGTTTAGCATTTTACATGCAAAGTTGCGGATATACTCATTACTGTTGTTTATTTGTAAGTGACAGAAAATCTCTTAACTAAGTGGACTTAACAGTCTTATTTGTAAATCCTCTAGCAAGGTGACATTCTGATTGAGTGTTTGAAACTATTTAACAAGGTCACTTCTAACAAGGTGATGATCCTAAAAGATCTGAGGGAAATCCCTTAACTGGGTCACATCCAGCAATGTGTTTGTAATCTTTAACAGGATTTACTTTTAACTAAGCATACTATAGAAGAGTATATTTCTTAGTGGGTCCAAAATCCCACAGTGGTTTTTCCCTATTTGGGTTTCCACATTAAATCTAGTGTTGAATGTGTTGTGATGTTATCTGTTTATGAGTTTGCATGTTTTATAGTTTTGGTTACATATATCTGTTAAAGCTACTGAGGTTGAATTTGTTGATTTCATGGAAGTTTAAGTTTGTATGATTCACCCCTCCCTCTCATCTTGTTAGCTTGGCATCTGTACTTAACAATTAGTATCAGAACTATCAATTGGTATCAGAGCTTTGGACTCCGAAAGAAAAGTTTAAAGGTACTTGAGGAAAAGATCCAAAGATGTATAAGAGGGATGCACCGAAGCTGAATAAGTTAAGTTTCTCTACATGGCAGAAAACGATGAAGCTGCACCTATCAGGAGTTGGAGAATATGTTGTATATTATCTGGAGAATGATTTCATTACACCTAGCACCTATCCATTGATAATGGAAGAGATAAAGGCAAAGCAAGAACATATTCAAGCAATGATTGAAATAACATCTGCATTGACTGACTCAGAGTTTAATGATCTAGAAGGCTGCAATGATGCCAAGGCAATGTGGGACAAGCTCATATCTGTGCATGGTGATGATGAACATGTTCAAAGAGCAAAAGTGGATAGTCTAAGAGGACAACTTGAATCTATGATAATGAATGAAGGTGATAACATAACCTAGTATAGTACAAGGTTAAAAGAGATTGTCAATCAAATCAAAGGAGTAGGAGGAACCATTGAAGAGAAGGATGTCACAAGTAAGTTATTAAGAAGCCTTCTACCTGCTTATGGAATCCGAGTCACTGCAATCAATGAATTGAGGTCTATACCCAATATGCCAGTTTCTTTGGATGCTACTATTGGTAAGCTAGATGCATTTGAGTTAAGTAACTTTGATAATAGTGGGTCTTCGATAAATAAAATTGAGTCTGCATTTAGTTCTTATCATCTTGATGAATATGATGATTAAAATGATAGAAAGTATAAGTACTTTGAAGGGAATCACAGTGGAGCAAGTGAAAGATTTTGCAAAAACATGGAGGAGGTACACAAACTTTATGAAGAAATCAGAAAGCAAGAAGAGTTTGAAGCACTATTAGCCAGAAGGCTACTGAGAGGAAATGGTAAGTACAAAGGAAAGTTGTCTTTGAAATGTTTTAACTGTGATAGAATAGGACATATGGCTTCTAATTGTCCTGACAAAGAATCTAGTGAAAAGAGAGATTACTGAGATGACAGACAAAAAGATAATCATTACAAAAGACACCGAGACTTCAGAAGAAGAGATAAAAAGACATGTCTAATAGCTGATGAGGAATCTAATGATGATAAATCAGATGAAACTGATACAGAAGAAGTTGTGTGGCTATCAAAGATGGATTAGATGAAGAAAGGTTCAAAGAAAAATCTTTAATATCTCACATAAATACTAATGATTCTTGGATCATAGATAGTGGATGCTCACATCACATGACAGGTGATAAACACAAGTTTGTTATGTAAGAAGATTATGATGGAAGTTATGTAAGATTTGGTAATGATGCACCATGTCCATTGAGAGGTAAAGGATCTATAACACTTCTTGACAATGCTAAATGTAATGGTGTTTATTGGGTTGAAGGTTTGAAATTCAATTTGTTGAGTGTAGCACAGCTAAACAATACAAGATATCGAATAGAGTTTTAGAAAGGAATTGTCAAAGTTCATGACAAGCATGGAAAGTTAGCGGCTACCGGGACACAAACAAAAGGTAACACATTTCACCTTGACTAAACTCAAAATTAGTGTCTATATGGAAAGATAGATGATACTTGGTTATGGCATAAAAGGTTTTGTCATGTAAATTTTGATAATCTGATCAAAATAAGTAAGAATCACCGAGTAAGAGGTCTACCAAGTCTTGAGAAACCTGAGAATGCTATATGCCGAGGATACCAGATGGGTAAGATGACAAGATCAAGCTTTACAAGTATGTCCTACACATCTAAGGGAATTTTAGATCATGTGCACACTGATCTTTGTGGTCCTATGAATGTCCAGAGTTATTATGGTGATAAGTACTTCATATTATTTGTGGATGATTACTCAAGGATGATGTCAGTAATGTTTTTAAAAGAAAAATCAGAAGCCTTTCAAATGTTTAAATGGTACAAGGCAAGAGTTGAAAATGAAACAGGAAGACAACTAAAATGTCTTAGATCTGATAGAGGAGAAGAGTTCACCTCTTATAAGTTCAACTTATTCTACAATGATCATGGTATAAAAAGACAAGTCTCTGCACTGAGAACTCCACAACAAAATGGAATTGCTGAGAGAAGAAATAGATCAATTGTGGATTGTGCAAGAACCTTGATGATAGAAAAGAAGGTACCTCAAACATTTTGGAGAGAAGCAATAAGAACTGCAGTTTATACACTGAACCGAGTACAACTAAAGAAAGGAACCTTGAAGACACCATATGAAATCTGGTATTACAAGAAACCTAATGTAAGTTATTTTAAAATCTTTGGAAGTAGATGCTATGTTCACAAAGATGACATAAATGGTAAGTTTGATCAAAAAAGTGAAGAAGGAACATTTCTTAGTTATTCTTTTAGAAGCAAAGCATTTAAATGTCTAATCAAATCCTCTAAGAAAATAGTAGAAAGTGCAAATGTGAAAATTGATGAATTTGCAGAAAGAAATGATGAAGGAAACTCCAAAGAACTAGAAGATTATGAAGGATTTGTATATATATCCAATTACCGAGTGATGAAGAAGATCATACAGAGTCTACCGAGCCTATATTAGCTAAGTATGTCAGAAGGAATCATGCATCAAGTCAGATAATAGGAGATAAGAATGATCCAGTGATTACAAGGAATAAACTGAGACAGAACACATGCCTGATATCTGAATTTGAACCAAGGATAGTGAAAGAGGTATTTAACAGTGAAGATTGGATAAATGCAATGACAGAAGAGATTGATCAAATTAAGAAGAATGACACATGATCATTAGTCCCAAGACCAAAGGACAAAAATGTAATCGGTACAAAGTGGATTTTCAGAAACAAGCTGAATGAAAAAGGTGAGGTCATTCAAAATAAAGCAAGACTAGTTTGCAAAGGTTATGCTCAAGAAGAGGGAATTGATTATGGTGAGACTTTTGCACCTGTGGCAAGACTTGAAGGAGTAAGAACATTGTTGGCATACACTGCTTACAAGAATTTCAAAGTATGTCAAATGGATGTCAAATCTGCATTTTTGAATGGTATATTTGAAGAAGAAGTTTTTATTGAACAACCGGAAGGATTTGTTGAAGGAGAGAATAAAGATTAGGTATGTAAATTGAACAAAGCTTTATATGGTCTGAAACAAGCACCTAGAGCATGGTATGAAAGATTGCACTCTTATTTAATCAAGATTGGTTTTATAAGGATAAGTGAAAACAACAATATGTACATGAAGAATGATGAAAATGGAATATTGATCTTAGCCATATTTGTTGATGATATTATCTTTTGTGGAAATGACTCTTTATGCAAGAACTTTGGAAATGAAATGAGCAAAGAATTTAAGATGTCATTAATCGGTGAGATAAAGTATTTTATAGGTCTATAGATACTGCAAATGAAAGATGAGATTTTCATTACTCAATCCAAGTACATAAAGAAAATCTTGAAGAAATTTGGAATGGAGGATTCAAAACTAGTAAGTACTCCTATGACTACCAACTATAAACTATCAAAGAATGATGAATCTGCATCTGTTGATGAGACACTTTATCGATCTATGATTGGAAAGTTTTAATATGTTGTTCATAGTAGGCCAGACATAGTGCATACAGTAGGTATAGTTGCAAGATTTTCTATAGATCCCAAGGAAACACACATGATAGCAATCAAGAAAATTTTCAGATACTTGAAAGGTAGTGAGGATTATGGCTTAGTATATTAGAAAGGAAATGACTTTGATTTAAAAGTTTATACTGATGCTGATTGGGCAGGCAACATAGATGACAAGAAAAGCACAAGTGGTGGAGCTTTCTTTTTAGGAGAAAGACTAGTTAGTTGGCTTAGCAAGAAACAAGGATGAATTTCACAGTCAACAATAGAAGATGAATATGTTGCTGCAGCATTAAATTGTACCAATATAGTATGGATCAAACAACTATTGGAAGGCATAAATGAGAAAGTTACCGAGCCACTAACTATATTCTGTGATAATACTAGTGCCATTAACATTTCAAAGAATCCTATTATGCACTCTAAGACAAAGCACATCTCTATCAAATATCATTATCTTAGAGAAGAAGCTCAAGAGAAGAAAGTGGTGTTGGAGTATGTTAGTTCAAAGGAACAAATAGCAGATATTTTCACCAAGCCACTGCCAAGAGACACTTTTGAGTATCTCAGAAGTAAGTTAGGGGTCCTACCCCTATCTTCTACTCACTGATCGAGTTCAGTGAAAGCATCAATTTGATGACTCTAAAGAATATCTTTTAGGAGTTGATGTTGATTTACACACTTTAGGATGTTTTCTAAAGGTGTATAGGAAACAAAAATAGGGAACAGGAATTGAAGATAAAATGCTCTAACCAAGACTCAGTTGATACCGAACAGCAAAGGAATTACTTCACACAGGAAGAAATTATGTATTAGTTTTCTTTTGGCATTATTGTCAAAGGGGGAGAAGACTAATGTATGGGGGAGAAGACTAATGATAGGGGGAGAGCATTTAAACAATCTGAGCAATCACAATCACAACAATCTGAATTCAAATCTTTTAGGTCAGATCAATTGGTTTTGCCATCAATGCCAAAGGGGGAGATTGTTGGCATTTCAATTAGGATATTGAGAAGGTTGTTGATAATTATGGATATAACTGATTTAGGATGTTTACTGTCTTCACAATATTATTTTGTCATTGATGTCAAGAAATTGATTTTCTGATTTAGTAGGATGTTCCCATATCTTAAGAAGTATGTTTTGAAGAGAATTAAGATGTCGGTCAAAGACATAGAAAGAATGTGATGAATAATGGGAGGAATAAGTTATTCAATGGGCAACTATTACTGAGTTAGACAATGATGAGATCATGTTATTTAGATTGTTTTGATATCCTACATATGCTATTGTTTGTAAGGTTAATACTATACTATCTTACCGATCAAGGAACCTAGTCAATAAACCCTAAGGTTATCACTATCGGTTAATGAAGGTGGAATGTCTACTGAGTGAAGTTTAGTATTTACCGAGTTGCAACCTAGAAATAATAGAATGCATTGGATGTATACATGCGTTATTTAATGATGGAAGCTGATGAGATGGATATAATTAAATGATTGATACAATGTGTATGAAGTTTGTTAAGGATCTATGGCAATGGAAGATCCGCAGGAAGATCTACAGCTCAGATTGAACCACAATAGCCTAGCACAAGTTCCAAGAAATGTATGCAAGTTCCAAGGCAAGGTAAAACCTTTTTAGATCGAAGGATACATTAAACTTGGTTAAGATTGAAGATCTAATGCCTATGATTGATCATGGGAAATGTGATCAAAGAGATTAAGAAATTAGCAAATTGTTTATAAATAAGGAAACTGTTGATAAACAAAGCATGTGGGAAAGTGTAAGCACATGGATGCTACATAGTGATTACCTAGCACAGAAGCTTGAAGACCTATTCGAATAACAGAATAAGGAGCCCAATAGAGGGACAAGATAAGTCCTATGACTAGATTGTATTGAGCAAATAAGAATCTTCTTTAGCATTTTAGATATAAAGTTGCAGACATACTCATTACTATTGTTTATTTGTAAGTGACAGAAAATCTCTTAACCGAGTGGACTTAACAATCTTATTTGTAAATCCTCTAGCAAGGTGAAATTTTGATTGAGTGTTTGAAACTATTTAACAAGGTCACTTCTAACAAGGTGAAGATCCTAACAGATTTGAGGGAAATCCCTTAATCGGGTCACATCTAGCAATGTGTTTGTAATCTTTAACAGGATTTTCTTTTAACTGAGCATACTCTAGAAGAGTATATTTATTAGTGGGTCCAAAATCCCACATTGGTTTTTCCCTATTTGGGTTTCCACATTAAATCTGGTGTTGAATGTGTTGTGATGTTATTTGTTTATGAGTTTGCATGTTTTACAGTTTTGGTTACATATATCTGTTAAAGCTACCGAGGTTGAATCTGTTGATTTCATGGAAGTTTAAGTTTGTATGATTCACCCCCCCCTCCCATCTTGTTAGCTTGGCATCTGTACTTAACAATTAGTATCAGAACTATCAATTGGTATCAGAGCTTTGGACTCTGGAAGAAAAGTTTAAAGGTACTTGAGGAAAAGATCCAAAGATGTATAAGAGGGATGCACTGAAGCTGAATAAGTCAAGTTTCTCTACATGGTAGAAAAGGATGAAGCTGCACCTATCAGGAGTTGGAGAATATGTTGTATATTATCTGGAGAATGATTTCATTACACCTAGCACCTATCCATGACAATGGAAGAGATAAAGGCAAAGTAAGAACATATTCAAGCAATGATTGAAATAACATCTGCATTGACTGACTCAGAGTTTAATGATCTAGAAGGCTACAATGATGCCAAGGAAATGTGGGGCAACCTCATATCTGTGTATGGTGGTGATGAACATGTTCAAAAAGAAAAAGTGGACAGTCTAAGAGGACAACTTGAATCTATGAGAATGAAAGAAGGTGAGAACATAACCCAGTATAGTACAAGGTTAAAAGAGATTGTCAATCAAATCAAAGGAGCAGGAGGAACCATTGAAGAGAAAGATGTCACAAGTAAGTTATTAAGAACCCTTCTACCTGCTTATGCAATCTGAGTCTCTACAATTAATGAATTGAGGTCTGTACCCAATCTGCCAGTTTATTTGGATGCTACTATTGGTAAGCTACATGGATTTGAGTTAAATAACTTTGATAATAGTGGATCTTCAATAAATAAAATTGAGTCTGCATTTAGTTCTTTTCATCTTGATAAATTTGATGATTACAATGATAGAAAGTATAAGTAATCTGAAGGGAATCACAGTGGAGCAAGTGAAAGATTTCGCAAAAACATGGAGGAGGTACACAAACTTTATGAAGAAATCAGAAAGCAAGAAGAGTTTGAAGCACTATTAGCCAGAAGGCTACCGAGAGGAAAAGTTAAGTACAAAGGAAAGTTGTCTTTGAAATGTTTTAACTGTGATAGAATATGACATATGGCTTCTAGTTGTCTGGACAAAGAATCCAGTGAAAAGAGAGATTACCGAGATGATAGACAGAAAGATAATCATTATAGAGGACACCGAGACTTCAGAAGAAGAGATAAAAAGACATGTCTAATAGCTAATGAGGAACCAAGTAGGGAAGTCCTTAGTGACCCACAACCTGTTAGAAATAATGTTGGCAAAGGAAAGCAGAAATGCATGGATGGTGGGTTTGGATCTAAGACTACAATGGAGATCTCTCACATAGTATCTACACATGAAAGAGAGATGGAAAGGATGAGGAAAGAGAAAGAAGATTTGCAAATGGAGTTAGAGAAAGCTGAATTAGAAGTAGCCAACCAAGAAGTTAAGAGAAAGATTAGCTATCTGAAGGCTCCTCTTATCATGTTTCCCTCAGTAGACCTAAATAAACCTGTTCCTCAGCAAGCTTCACTCCCCCCAGTTAAAATTCAACTGACCTTGCCTATTAGCACTACCACAGCCAATCAAGCCCCTATTACTAACCAAGGTAACCAGATCTCTCTGATTGAAAGCCCCAATGTAAGAATAAACATGGGAAATAACCTTGTTGTTAACCAATTCCAAAGAAGACCTATTAATCCAGAACTTTATAGGCAACTCTTTTTTGATGGGTTCCTAGGGTACCCTAACCATGTTCCTAGAGAATTAAGGGATAGACTTCACAAATTTGCTAGCAACAATGCAATCAGTGTAGAAGAGAACTTAAAATCTTTTGGTGACTTGATCAATGATTATGAAATAATAGACGAAGATGTCATCATGAAATTGTTTGTGCAGTCCTTAGTAGATGATGCAAGGGACTAGTATAGAGGTCTCCCTGTGAATAGCATTGGGTCTTGGGAAGATTTTAAAATTTGCTTTCAGGAACAATACTTTGACAAGACAAATGTGAGTTTCATGATCAATGAGCTCAACAATATCAAAAAGTCTGACAATGAAATTATCACAGATTTTAATGCTAGATTTCAGAAAGCAATGCATAGGCTATATCAGGTAATGAGGTTAGATGACAATATGTTCCTGAATACTTATTACAATGCCTTTGATTCTAAAATGGCCTATATTCTGAGGGATAAAAATCCACATAGTCTGAGAGATGAATTTAGAATTGCCATCAATGTAGAGAGCAATAGAAAAGCATCTAGGAAAATAGGGAGAAGAACTAATGGTAGGTTGTGGCAAGATTCAAAACAACAACCTAATAAAGTTACTAAAGAAGAAGACAAAATAGATAAATTAATGACTGCCATGAATGATCTTACTGCCAAGGTGAGTAAAAATGATAAACCTCATTACAATTGGAAAGAAAGGCCTCCTAGGTTGCATGACATGCCTTATAACACTACTTAGAAGGATGGTAAGCCTCAAAATAAGAAGCCAAAGAATACTCAAAACCAAGATACCCTAGATCCTTTAAAAGGAGGAAATGTTCATAACATGGAGAATACTCCTTGGTGCATGGCTTGTGATGGACCACAATCTCCTCATCAATGTGTTGTAGCTCAAGCCCTTGAAGAATCCATGAGACAAGAGGTTGAGCCTGATATAAATATGTTTGAAACTATCATAGAAAGTGATGATGAGTCATTACAAAGTTAACTTAGTGAATGTGATGTGCTAAATAGTAAGAGGTCTTACCAAGGGTAGTTAACACTTGATTGGCATCTCACTTTGAATGTGGTAACAATTGAAGATGAAGAAGTAAGAAACCTCACTAAAGATGCCATAGCCAAAGCCAAGCACAATAAAAATTTGAGAAGTACTAAGAAGGATGGCGATCAAGGTGAACCTGGCTCAATGTTCATAAAAAGTATCACAGAAGAAAGCAGCAAGTAATACCACCTTGCCTCAAAATGGTCAAGAAAAGAAGAACCAAGTTAAAGATGTAGCCAAGGGTATGGATGACGAAGCTACTAGTGTTATACAAGGAACCACCACAATGAAGAAGGCAAGTCATCTTAAGACAGAGAAATTTAAGGCTAATACAAAGTTGATTAGTAATTCCACATTTGATATGACTCCGGCTCTTACCCAAATGAAGGTCACTGTCCCCTTGATAGAATTATTGAAAATAAAGGAGCATAGAGAAGCTGCTTTATCTTTATTTTCTAAAATATCTGATAGTAACACAACTTTACCTTCCAGTTCAATTAAGGATGAAAAGGATCAGGAGTTGGAAACCCCAAAGGTATATGTTGGAACAACTATTACACAAGAACCCTCACAAGTTGATCATTTCTATGTTACTTTGTTAGTAAATAGCCAGTTAATTAAAAACTGTGTGATAGATTCTGGTGTAGCTGCAAATGTAATGCCTTATGGTGTCATGAAAGACTTAGGATTGTCAGTGAATACAATGTATGGGAAATGTTATGCGATGGATAACAGAGAAGTGATAGTGATAGGTACAATGAAAGATGTTGAAGTAAAAATAGCAGCATTCCCTGAAGCAACATACAAAATGGATGTCATTGTAACTGACACCAAACCCCATTATGGCATGTTGTTATATAGACAGTGTGTTGCAGCAGTGGGTGGAAATGTTCAGTTGGATCTTTCATATGCTACTATCCCAATTAATGGAAACCATGTCAAATTGTATAGAGAACCACGTGCCCCTAGGGTAATTGAGAAAGTAGATCCTAGTATGCTCAGCTATATGATTCATGTGGATCTTGACAATTTTAGATTACAGCCAATTTTACCTCATCTGAAGAATACCGACTCTATTGTGACTGAATTGGAATATCAACAACATTGTTTGTGGCACATGTATTTTGATGGAGCTTTCTCTAAAGAAGGATCTGGATCAGGAGTTCTTTTTGTGTCCCCTTTAGGTATAACCTTCAAATATTCCTTTATGTTAGCCTTTTAGTGTACAAATAATATTGTTGAATATGAAGCCTTGTTATTGGGGCTTGAAGCTGCAAAAAGGCATGGGATTCAATTGTTAAGAGTGTTAGGAGATTCATAATTGGTTGTTTCTCAAGTTAGATCTAAGTATGCATCTAAGAATGATAGACTGAAAAGATACAAGCATGCAGTATGGGATGTGATTGAGCATTTTAGTGCATTCTCTATAAATTAGATAGAAAGATCTAAGAATATCATGGTAGATTTCTTAGCAAATGTTGCATTAAAGAATGATGATGCAACACTAACTGGTATATCCATAGTTGAGATAAAAGCTAGGCTTGCCATTCCTGACAATGTATATAATTGGAAAGTGTTTGCTGATGATGAAGATATTCTCAGGTTTATACAATGCATTGATGACTATGATGGACAACAAATTAATTGCAATGCCTTGGTGGAAGTGGTTGACAATAAAGAAACTATGTTTGGAAATGACCTAGTTCAGTTAGAAACTAATAAAATACCTAAAGGGTTGGTAGAACTTGAAGGTATGTTTAGTTATAGTGACAGTCATCTACACCAGCAATCAACCACTAAGTTAGACAAACTAGAGGAAGTAAACTTGGGGACAAAATCATCCCCTAAGTTGGTGTATATTGGAAAAAAATTGCCTCCTCATGACAAAGTAAACCTTATTAATTTATTAAACAAATATAAGCATGTCTTTTCTTGATCTTATGAAGATATGAAGGCATATAGACAGGATCTGTTTCAGCATGAACTCTCTTTGCTTCCAGATGCTAAGCCTTTTAGACAAAAACAAAGACCTATCAACCCCCTGTTGGAATCTAAAATGCAAGAAGAATTAACCAAGTTAAGGGAAGGGGGAATTGTTAAGCCTATAAGGCATTCATCATGGGTCTCAAATTTGGTCCTGGTTAGAAAGAAGAATGGGGACATAACACTCCGTGTTGATTTTAGGAACCTAAATGTTGCTTCCTTGAAAGATAATTACTCTTCTCCTAATATGGAAGCAATGTTGCAAAGAGTAAATGGTTGTGACTTATTGTCTATGATGGATGGGTTCTTAGGGTATAACTAGGTGTTAGTAAAAGAATCTGAACAATTCAAAATTGCTTTCACCACCCCTTGGGGAACATACATGTATGTCAGAATGCCTTTTGGTTTGAAAAATGCTGAAGCTACTTTTCAGAGGGCAATGGATGTAGCTTTCAAGGAATTCATCAATATCATCATGGTAGTATATCAAGATGATTTGACATGCTTCTCCAAAAGGGTGGATGACCACTGTGGACACTTAGAAAATATTTTCAATAAAGCTCTGGAATTTGGAATATCCTTAAATCCTAAAAAGTGTCATTTTGTTGTTACTAAAGGGAAGCTGCTAGGGCATATTGTCTCCAAAGAAGGAGTAAGGATAGACCTTGAAATAATTGAGGCTATAAACAATGTGTCTAAGCCAAAGAATGTTAAAGGTATCCAATCTTTCTTGGGCAAAGTAAATTTTGTTAGAAGATTTATTGCCAATTTTGTAGAGATAGTCAAGTCCATTGTTAAACTGCTTAAAAAGAATACAAAGTTCTACTGAGATCAAGAAGTTTCAAAGGCTTTTGATGAAATCAAAAGGGATATTTAGGAGGCACCAGTGTTGAAGTCCCCTGACTACATTAAACCTTTCTCTTTTTTATCTTTTGCTTCATTTCACATAGTGGTTGCAGTTCTTTTAAAAAAGGATAATGAAGGATATGAACATCCTATAGCTTTTTATAGAAAATCTTTATAGGCTGCAGAGTTAAAGTATGAAATTATGGAGAAGCAAGCATATACTTTGGTCAAGGTTGTTAAAGCTTTTAGGCCATATCTTGTAAATGCATGAGTAATTTCTTATGTCCCACATAAGGTTGTCAAAGATATTTTTTCCTAGTCCGAGGTCACAGGTAAGAGATGCAGATGGATAACCAGAATCTAGGAGTTTGATTTAGAAATTAAGATCACCAAATTGGTGAGAGGTTTAGGCCTTGCTAAGCTTATGGTTGAATCAAACCTTCTTGATGTTGAAGTGAATAATGTTGAAGTTGAGAACATCTTGGTCACCAGTATTGAGGCACAGCCCTGGTACTCAGAAATAGTACATTTTTTAAGAGATGCAACATTTTAAGAAGGGATGACCCATAACTAGAGAAGAAATCTGAAGTTGAAGTCACAAAAATGTGTCATCATTCAGGGTGATCTATTCTAGTGGAATAGAGATGGGGCATTGCTAATGTGTTTGGATAAATCCCAGGCTAAGAGAGTGTTAGGTGAAATGCATGATGGAGTTTGTGGAGATCATTACTCTGCCAAGACAACTGCTGGTAAGATAGTTCGGGCAGGATATTATTGGCCTACTTTGTTTAAAGATTCCCATAAGCATGTCCGGAGATGTGACCCATGCTAGAAGTTTTCATCAAAATTGAAGTATGAGGAAGCTTTACCCCTCAATCCAGTCACAGTGGAAGCCCCTTCTGTCCAATGGGGCATTGATTTTATTGGAGAAATCAGGAAGAGGTCGTAGCTGGATTATAGTAGCTACTGATTATTTTACCAAATGGATTGAAGCTATACCCACTAAGAGAGCCACAAGTAATGTTGTTATTGACTTCCTGATGGATAATGTCATAACTAGATTCGGAGTCCCTATAAAATTAGTGATGGATAATGCCATGAGCTTCAGGTCAGAAGAGTTTGTTGAATTTTGCACCAGCCATGGAATAGTTATGTCGTACTCTTTGCCTTATCATCCTCAGGGTAATGGGCAAGCCGAATCAAGTAATAAGAGCCTCTTGAACATTATTAAGAAGATCCTAGAAGGAAATAAAAGGTCTTGGGACCAAAAGTTAAAACTAGCTTTATGGGCTGACAGGGTTACTGTCAAGAAAGCAATTGGGGTTTCACCTTTTGAATTACTTTATGGCACACAATCTAGGGTGTGAGTCAATAATCTTCTTCCAGTGTATAAGTTCCTATGAGATGAAGACATGGAGTTATCTAAACCTATGGAAGACCGGATGATTCAGATGGTGGAGGTAGAAGAAATTAGAACTTTGGCTCACAAGAGGAATTTGAAGATCCAATTGCAGTCCAAATATCTATTTGACAAAAGAACCTTGTTGAGAAATTTCCAAATTGGTAATGTGGTTCTTCAATGAAATGTGAAAGGACAAGATAAGGTAAAACAAAAAAAAATTGAGTCACTATGGATAGGCCCCTCTGTGGTTAGTGATCTTAATGGAAAGGATTCATATTTTTTGCTGAATATGAATGGTGAGGTATAGGAATTTCCAGTACATGGAAAATTCCTGAAACATTACTTCTCTTAATATCCATGCACAATAGGTCCTTGTCTATACAAATTTAGGTTTGCTTTTGTTATTGTTTTTTAGGCTTGTGTTTAGTTTATTCTCTAGAGAGTTTTTGAATTCTTGTGTTGATCTTGCAATCAACCATCCCCAGTTAGAGCTGCTATTATCACTATTTAAAATTCGATATTCTTGTTCCATAGTTGGCTAGAAGTCTGCAAAAAATGTGTCTAGTATGGCCTTGTTGCCTCTAATTGTCTTGGGTAAGAAGAGGGTTTAAGATTTTTGAGTTCTAACCCTTCCTATGTTTGAAAAAAACCCTTATGTTCTATTTCTGCATTACTTTTACCACTTAGAGAAGGGTTGGTCTATCATGAAAAGTGTCCCCCCATTAGTTATTTCCCTAGGCGGTCCCTTAATTTTTTTAAATCTGTGCGCCTTTACCTTTATTTGTTTTAATCTTTGTCGGGGCCCTTTATTATTGTGCAACTCATTGTTAATCTTGTAGTTGTCATTGTTTCACTAGGCAAAGATGCTAGCAAGTTAATGTTCATGAAATAGTGAAAAGGCTAGGCGAGCCCGACCAGATGGATTGACCATTAGATTAAAAGACTACATCTAACTTTAAATCCAATGGCTCGCATTGATTTGCTAGCCTGAGATGCACATAATATAAGTTCTGCAAAACAATGAAAGACTTTGCAGGTCCCAGAGGCAAGTGGCTTCTTTGGTTAAAGGATGATCGGTTTAGAAAACATCAATGGCTCATGTTGATTCGTGGCCAGAAGATGCATGTGTTCTACCTTTCACGAAGTAGCGAAAAGGTGGTGGGCCCGGGCGAGGTGGTCATAGCCAGGGTAACTGACGAGCAAGTTGTTGAGATCTAACAGATATCACTACTTCGCGAAGATATGTAACCTGAGTTTTAAGCTCTGCAAAATGGCGAAAAGGGCCAGTGGGCCCAAAGGATAGGCATGTCATAAAGTTAAAGGCCGATTAATTATTATTTAATCTGACGGTTGTCATGGTTTTGCAGCCGCAAGTCAAACAAAGATTAGTGTTCATCAAATAGCGAAATGATGTGGCAATCACATGATGGCATGACATGGCAGGATAGATGGTTTGTTCTGTGGAGTGTAATGGTGACCTGTCAAGTGCGCATGGTTCTGAAGGGTAGTTGAGGGTCCACCTTGGTTCAACCGACAATTATATGGAGAATAGTGAAGTAAAGCATGTGGCAGTTTCAGAAGGGAACCCGATGGAACTTCCTAAGTAAATGGCCGACTGCTACGTGGCATTTGTTAACCATTGATGAGATAAAATAGGTGATATTCGAGTTAAAGGGCCCACTTGAAAGGTCTAAAGCATGTTAAAAGGTTTTCATCTCGTGGTCGATCCAATGGTTGTCATTGTTTTGTAGCTCGAAGCTACATGCAGTTTAGTCTTTGCGAAATGGTGAAAACCATTAGCCATCAAGGTGATGCGCGATTAGTTAATAAGACTGATGGTTGTTGTAGGAAATAAATATAGGGCAAGTAGATCATGATCTAATGGCCGGCGTTGCTTCGCGAAGGAAAATTGCACAATTTTTAAGGCCCACAAAATAGAGAAAAGAAGGTAGGGCCTATCACTAACATAGAAAGATTAGATGGAATAAAAGTAGTGCAAGTTCCCATTATCTAGCGATTGTCATTATTTGGTGAAAGAAATGTGCAGAGGTTTTAAGCTTTGTGAAATAGCAAAACAACAAAACAGAGGAAATACTCAGAGAATTTATGATCTGTTGGAGCCCATTTTTGAATTCGATTTGTGAATTCAATTTTGACGTGATGGCCGAAGCATGTAGGATTAATTTCTAAAATTCAATGCCAACTTTTTGTATTAGAGTCCACCTCAACTTGAATGTTGGCATCATTTTAACGAAGTCTACTACAAAGTAGTTTTCTTTAGGCGAATAATAGGTTTTTGTGCTTTTTCTTGCTAATTATAGTCTGAAGTCGGTAATTGTTGTGTGAATTGTTTCATTAGAGGTCTATGCAAGTCTCAATTGATATAGTTGCATTATCAAGATGGCACAAGGAAGGGAGTTGACAAGAAAAGTGAATTACTAGGATAGAAATATTTGTGATGATTTCTTGGAACAATTAACCATGTCTACCAATACTGAGGCTAAAGCTAAAGAATTGGTACTAAAGAATCCTCGTCTAAGAATTGGGGATGGCTTATATGATAAAGGTAATTGGTTAATGGATCTAGAAATAGGGATATCAAGTTTAGGATTGTTCAAAGTAGGTTTTCATCAGAGACATTCCCGCGCCCCTTTGAATAGCATATGGGAATTGGATGTGGGGAAGCTTGTGGTCCCTGGTGTATTCATGGATGTAGTTTTGTTCACCTTGATTACACAAAATTATGACCCTATAGCTAGAATTATCAAGAATGTGAAGGGATCGACCCAAATTGAAATTAAAGATGATGAATTCAGAAATGTGTTTAAGCTCAGTGAGGCTTCAAATTTGTTAAAGCCTATTGATTTTGAGTCATTAGCCTAGGTCTCTAATGCACAAAGGGATCATCTTAGGAGTGGCCCATTGAAAGAGTTCTTTGTTAAAATAGGAGGGTTAACAGCTTTAGGCCCCAGTACAATGGAACCCTTCTCCCTGAATCTGTTTACTCTAAGAGCTAAGGGTATGTGTTGGGCACTGTGTCAGATTTTTGGAGAAGATGCTAAGAAAAATATGCCAACCCATTACATGTTGATTATCATAGATTCTAAACCCCTCTCTAGCAATAAAATTTGATTATGCACCATACCTTACTGATGTAATTCATGCAAGGCTAGTGGGGATAAAAAGTGGTAAGGTGGATAGGCCATTTGGATGGTACTCCCTTTTAATGCACATTTTTTTGTTCAAGGGTGTTGACTATTTTGCTAAGGAAATGGATTTGGTTAAGGTGAAAGATAAAGAAGAGATGCCTATTCAACTTTGGAGCACTGTTTTATCATGGGATAGAGAGGATGCTAGTTATCTAAAGTTTGATAGATGCTTTGCATCTAAAATTAGGATTCTTTTATGCATAGAAAACCGTTGGATTCCTAAGGTTCTCTTAGAAATCCTCAGGCCTAAAGAGTTTGCTGAGGGTATTAAGATTATTCACTATTGGGGAGATATGTATTTGTACCCTGTTTCTACCATTTTTAGAGTGTATTGTTTTATAGGTACCCCCTATCTTTTGCCCTATCAGGTCCCATTGAAGATAGGGATTGTAGAAGTCTTGTGGTAAATTGGAGGTGTATAAGAGGCAGAACTGAAAAATAGGGATAAAGGGACCATTTTCCCAACCATTACTGTGGCCCATCATTTTGTAGTCACTAAAGGTGGTTAGAAATATTTTGAAGAGTTCCTTTAAGCCATATAGGTTGTCAACTATAGTTTCAAGATGTGCAGTCCCTAAGGACTTTTTCAATGGCATGTTTAGAAAGAGGGTAGTGTGTAAAGGTAGGCCTCACCAATTTCAGTTCCCTAAAGATTTAATTAGGAATGAATTCAATTTAGATGAGAAAGAACTGAGGAAGGAGAAGTGGGTTGCATATAAAAGGGCTCTTGACTTTATTCATCATTTTGATAGTAGTTATGACCCTCTTTCTAGCTTTAACCCTTTTGAGGAGAAAGTCAAATTCTTGATTCTTTATTTTGAAGACCTCATGCAAACCTTGAAAGAAAAAAGGGAGGCTATAATGCAAAATAATCCTGATAGGGTTAAATTGGTCCTAGCTAAGCCTTTCTTTGCTAAGGATATCCCACCTGGTGATTATGTGATGCATAAGAAATCAAAGTACAGTGTGATGATGCCAGTGACAGGTGAGCCTTCCACTTTGAGAAGGAAAAGAGCAATTGAAGATGTCATTAACATCCAAGATTCCCTTAAAAGGCAAAGAGTGGGGAAGGAAGTTGAAACTGGTGAACCTCAGTATTCTCCATCTTAGTCCCCTATCCACATAGGAGATGAGCAAGTGGTGGCTAAACAGTTTTTAGTGTTAGGGAGTCTTAGAGAGATTGCTTACACATATGAGGAGACACAAGAGGGGATGCCGGAAGAGCCTCCTAGTGCTAAAATGAACTTAACTAATGGTGAGCTAAAGGGAAAAGAGCTAGACCTTAATGTTAAGCAAGCCATTGAGGAGTTCCTGGCTGACAGTAATTTTGTTACAACAAGGGATTTCATGTAATTTGCGTGGAAGCAAAATATGGAACAATTCAAAGCCAAATGTGAGCAAAGGAAGAGTGAACAACCTCACAAAGATGTAACTCAGGTGGAAGAAGAGGTGAAGTAATCAATGATTGAAGAGTTTAAGACTATTACTACTGAGAAGGGAAGAGAGATGGTGTCTAAGGCTGGTGTTTTAACCCTCCCTGAATGGGATATAGTTGATGCTCTGGTTCTTGAAGCAGTAAGTAAGGAAACCAAACCCATGGAAGGAGTGACCTTCAACAAAGATAATTTTTCTCTAGTTATGTGGTCACTGAAGAAGGATGAGAATAAAAGGAGGAAAGGTGTATCAGATTCTAGTCTCCTAGGAGGCATGATTGTAACAAGAGTCCAAGATATAGGGGTGGTGGAAGCTGCGAGCACAATCTTGGACACTGCAAAGTTCAGTGTGGCAGTAGCAAAAAAGGAGGAAAAAGAAAAGGCTAATCTCTAATTAAAATTGGAAACCATCTTAAAGGCTTACAATGAGGCCAAAGAAGGAGTAGCCAACAAAGATAGTATTATTGCTAGACTTCAGAGTCACTTGGCAGGTCAACACCATCCAGGTGAATCCTCTACTCTCATGATAGCCTCCTCTCTAGCAAGACCTCCACCTACTAGTCCCATTATAGAATATCCCCCTTCTCCTATGCCTTCTGGTTTCTAGTCAGCTGAAACTATCCAACATGAGTTGGAAAAGTTGAAACAAGCTCAAGCCTTGTTTGCAAGCAAGTATGAAGAAAAGGTAAAAGCCACAATTTTGAAGTTTACTGATTTGGTCAAGACATCTGTTGTACACATTTTTATGAAAAGGATGCTGAATATTCTGATTAAATTAAGAGAGGATGAAACCACCTTGGAACCAATCCTTAATAAGTGGATGCCTAGAGGTAAGGAGTTAGAGCTCATGTGTTCATCCCATGCAGATGTAGAGGAAAATGACAATCTTAGGTCCACTAGTGAGTTTATAAAAGAAATGAATATACTCTCAAAGGAAAGGGCAGGTGTAAAAAGAAAAGCCCAACTATATAGAAAAGAATATTCAGATCACAAATATGAATTGTTTCTAGGGGGTTTTGTCGGTCCAATTCAATTAAAAGAGGAGAAGGTATGGCTAGAAGAGCTGGACCACAAATTGTCCCAAAGGGTTAATGAAATCATTAACACTGATGATACATCCTTATTTGTCCAGACAATTGAGGAGATTGAAAAGGTGAAATCACATTATGGTTTCATAGAAATAGAAATTGGGCAGCTAAGGGTCACTTGGAAAAGGCTAGAATGGATGAAACATAAGATTATTAGCTTTGCTTGGCCAAGTGATGACATGTTCCAAGAGTGGAAGGACAAATATATCAGACAAGAAGAATATACTCCAGAGTAGATAGAAAAGGTTGCAGCAGAACAACAAACGGAAGAGGTCGTTGATATTGAAAAAGACTTGTAACTATTTCTTGGAGAGTATCGTGGTTTGCAACAAACTTTTTCAGGATTGTCTCAAGCTTGTACGCATCCATAATGTTATAAATGGATACTAGGACTAGTAAAAGAGGGATCACAAGAATTTCATAATGAAACTCTGGAGAAATATATTTAGGTTTTTTCTGGTTTCAAGGAGATGACTCTGGATGATGTAATATTTTCAAGAATGAAGATGAATATATAAATCAAAGTTTGAGACCTAAAATTTCTTTGTCTTCTGGTATGCATTCTGTAATTTTTTGGTTTCATTTGGATAATCTAGGGTTGTTTGAATGAGCATGGATTGTAAGGCAATCTTATAGACATTATTTCTGGCTTTTCTCTTTAGGAGAGGGATTAAATGTGCAAGGAATATTTTTGTAAGCAAATCTATTATATGTTGCCATGAATTTGATGAGTTATTTTAGTTAAATGGGAAAGGATCTATGTGTATGTTAGGCATGTATGAGGTTCATAAAAGCTGAGAGGATGAGGCATATTAGAATGTTTAGTTGTTGAAAATTATTGCTTAATTTAGATGACTCTGTGTCTTGGATAAGGTACTGGTACTTGTTGTGGAATTCTTTCTAATTTTCTTGAAGATCAATACTGAAGAAGTATATAAGTTTTTATTCAAATATTTCAGTTTATGTTGAGGTGATGAAATCCACTGGTTTTTGACACTGGTTTACTGTGGATCTCACTTAAAAGTGTGAAAGTATTCACAGAAGGTATACCCACCTGAACTTTGGATAAGTTCAAAGTGTAGAAGGTTCTCAAAACCTTGTTATATGTTACTCTAAGGTTCTTTTTTCCTTGATCTCTTCATATGCAGATAGAGTTATTCATTTTCTTACAAGGGATAAGATGGAAATCAAAATTTGAGACTAACAGATTGTCTTGTACCTCTCCCTTAGGGTTTGGTGGTTTCATGTTATTTTCATGTCTTTCCATGAGCTTCATTTTCAGTTTTACATTCATGCTTTCGATCTCTAGTTCATTTGTGATTTGAAGCATTTACATTTACAAGCATTTAGGGTTTTCTCTCCAAAGTGTAGTACATAGAACTAAATATATAAATGTCTGATATTACTAAAAATGGACATTTCTATATTTAATATCATGGTGGAAGCCCTAACGATAGGTAAATTTGATACTAGGACAGAAAACATACAAGTCCTCAATGCAACTAGAAAATAAAAAGTAAAATGTGACCCACTATTGCTGGAAGAAGAGACTAATCAACTATAAGAATGGAATGTCATAGGATATTAAGGGTAGTATTACTCACTATGGAGAAAATTTATTGTAGTTATGTAGTTTGTACAACATGGTCATATACAATAATATGAAGGCATGATCTATTGGCAACAATAAGGAAGGAAAACTGAGGGGGGGTGGGGGGGTGAATCAATTTTCACCAAATTAAACCAATTAAGTACAATATTTAATGTCTGCCAAAATACCTAGAGAAACTAAACATGTAACACAATAATGGAGAGAAGTTATTTTTAAAATATCAACTAATGCATCACATAATATAAATTAGAATTTTCTTCCATTAATATTTAATCACTATAAACACATTACATTAATTACACAAGCAGAATAACATAGCATCTCTAACATCACAAACATTACAACTATCTCTCTAGGGAATCTTAATGTCATTACTTAACCTACTACCACAAGTAATAACATTCTACTCCTTTAATTACCACACTAATAATTACTTAATCCATTACCATATGTAAATGCAACTTATTTAATTCCATTCATTATTATATGCAACTACTTGATTATTTAACCTTTATGAGACACACTCAACTCTAACATGCTATGCCTACTCTTCCAATGCAAGACTAATCTTGTTTTCTTAAATTCATTTTATAACCAATTTAAATGTGCTTAATTCATTATCCATTTTCTATCTACATGATCTTATTAATTTATAATGATAATGAAATACTTAATGCATGGACATAATACACTTAACATATCTATCTTATCCATACTACACATGCATCCATATTCCTAGCATGATAAAATCTTTAACATGAATTACAAATGCATGATGCAAGAATCCTGATGCCTTTCTTTAGTTTAATCATCTTAAATTTTATGCACACTTCTTAACATCCAATGCAATCACATAAATAACATTATCAATTAAACATTATATTATTATTGAACCATAATTCCTACATTATATTGATACCATTTACTCAAGGTTGTATTACACATTGATCTACATTCTAAGTGATAAGCATGGAATTTAAACAATACAATAACTCCTCACATGAATCCATTCTATTACAAACATATAATTACATGAAAATCACGCACTTCCATTATACAAGATCATCACCATACATCTCATAGTCTCATTATTACAAATCATGACATAATCCTAACTTACTAGCTACAATACAATTGCAATTATATACATCATGAACATTTCTCCTTCCTAATACATGATTCATCTATCTCCTCCACATAACAATACATTACATAAATCTAAGATATCCATTAAATAAATTTTCTTCAAGAAACATCCATAAGTTGCAACAATGAGAAGAATCCACATCCACGCATGAAGAATCCATAAGAATATCCCAATGGTTGAAAAACACCAACCACCTGACCATGTGGAACCAAAGGAACCACCCCACATGCTAGGAGATGACACAAGGTACCAAAACCCACTCTAGACCTAAGATGGAACCTACCAACCAAAGAAGGCTAAACAATATAAGGACTCTCAAGATAGGACCAATCACAAACAATCACAAGAAGAAACTCCTAGAGGCTTACAAATCAACAAGACATAAATGTATATCAATAAGGAAATATAATAAATAATCAAAGGGGACACATGTAGGGGTGGAGTGTCATCACATGCCATCCTCTAACATAAAAAATACTATAACACAAAGGCCCAAGACTGATGGACATGTGGAGCCATCTCAACTAATGAGATATCAAGGGACATTAACTTGCCATCACAATGGCCTTCCAATCCCTATCCTAAAACATCCTCTCTAGGATCAAGTCATGGGGCTCAACTATTTACTATCTTTATTAGTAAATTATTTACCCATCCCATTAGTTTATTATCATGTTATCACTTGTTTACAATCATGGTAAACTCCCAATGTGCCCTAGTGGTCTAGACTTCATGCATCCTTACAAGGAACCTCATGCAAGCCTATCTCTCATAACCATGATCATCACAAGGAAGCCCACTCCCCGTAACATGGCCCAAACAAAATAAATCACAAGAGGCTCTAATCCATTATGAAAAACTAAAAACATAACATCCATATCCAACTAATTATATCCATACATACTTTTGAACAAATAAATGGCCATAGCAACAAGAATGCAAAATGAGCCTCTTGGCTTAGAAATTCAACAAGGGCCACAACAAGGCCATCAAAATCTGTAATGAATATAAAAATAAAGCTACAAGAAGCCCTACACACTTGCTGGTTCAAGAACAACAAAATTACATCTCTCAAACATGGCTCATCAACATGGAAGAGAGTGCAAATGCAACAACAACAAGCATAGGAAAGATAAATGAGCATAAAACCATAGAAATGTGTCAAATCTGATCAAAGACAAATTTGGAAACCATCGACAGACCCTAAACAAGCCTCTTGTACAAAATTCAAATCAGAAAAACAAGACAAAATGAGCAAAATACACCAAAACACCAAGACTGGGCAGAGTCATGCATTTGCTAGCCAGTGTAGCGCTTTTATTAAACTCTGCAGTGCATATATTTGTAATACCCTCAAAATGGTCACCTAAACCATGGGCCCCTAATCTCGGCTACATCACCAAGGTCCTAACCAAAGACAACTAAATTAATCTTGAGCACCTAATTAATTAATTTTTAAATCATTAATGTCACATGGCAAATAAATCATTCTATATTAATTATAAATATTTATTTATTTAATCAATCATTCCAAGTAAATCATTTTAATCAATTATCCTATTTATTTAATTAAATATCCTAGCATATTTAATTAATAAATCAATTTGCCATTAAATCATTAAAAAGGAATTAAATTGAAAAATATCAGAAGAGCAATTAAATCAATTAAATCAATTAAATATCAAAATTGAATAAAAATATGAAATAAATCAATTTTTCTGATTTTATCTTCATTTTAGGTCAATTTCCTTTAATGCTGAGAAAAAAAGCCAATCACATCAATTCACCTGGATTGTGCTTCATCTTGGAGAATCTCAGTCGCTCATCATTAATCAATCTTGACTGTTGGTATCTCTCTTGATTTTCTATAAATTCATGCTCTCATCTCTCATTCAAAAAAACCCTAGAGATTAATTGTTATTATGTTGTTTTTGCTCTAGGGTCATTGAGATTTTGTGCATTGAGAATATTACATCTTAGTTTATTGCATATTAGTTTAATCATGATTACTCGAATTAATCTAGCTTAATATCCATTCATCTAGCTTAATCTTGCATCCATTTAGCTAAAATTTTGTGCTCATATAGATTAAATCCTTCATCTTGGTGTAGTCTAGTCACTGGTATTGCTTAGACAAATCTGAGAGCAAGTCTATACTCACATCTTTTAGAAGTCAAAAGGTCGATTTGCTATGGTTTTTTATATTCATGATTATATCTGTCTAACCATACATGCAATGATTTATTGAAGTGTTTCTACCTTACAGCTTGTAGATTACCACTTTTCACACACATTTTCGGTGCCTACTGTGGGGTAGGAGAATTCAATTTTTTGGCCTTACAATCATTTCTTTTTATTTCTCACATTTCGTTCGTACAGTCTCTGCAAACTGTCATACGAGCTTTTGTATCACACAGTACGAGTTATGAGTTTTGTTGTATGATATTGTGGGAATTCTCATATGATATTATGATTTTGTGATTTTTATTCAGTATTTACTCATTTGGTTTACTGAGAATACTCATTTGGTTTTGTGAGAATTGTCCTACGAATTTCTAATTTTCTCATTTCAGAAACATTATACTTTTTAGGGTTTTTCTTGAATTGAATTTGATTTTACTGACGCTAACCCTAATATGTCTTCTATTTTCCTGAGAGATATTTCACATCCTAACTGGTTTTTTTTTAGAACACTTTTCAAAGAATCTATCAATCAAACTTACGCCTATCAAAGAATCCACTGCTCAAAAACAATATGACTACTGATTCGTTGTTTTTGTAGGTTGCGCAAGGAGAATCAACTGAACATTGTGTATTCTTTAATTCATTTCTAGGCACTTAAATTGTGATATGGTTAATGAACAAGTCTATTATTTGTGTTTGAGAAGAGTCTAAAAGGTAGGAGAGTATTCTCTTATATGCACAGACAATCAGAAATCCAGACCCTTGAAGCTTTTCTAGTTTTGAGATTTGTGTTCCTTTAGCGGGCCTATCACAATGGAAAAAAAGTAATCACCCTATGAGAACAACCCAAGTGAGTACAACTAGACCCAAGCATTCCAACTCAATATAATAAATAGACCTTTCAGAATTAAAGTCTTAGAGGATGGGATTATTTGAGTTTTGTCTTTGAGATCTCTCATATCGGGCATTTTGTAGGGCCTTGCAATCTCAATCACGCTTGCATGACTACATCTTGTTTTGGTACCTTGTCAGGCTACAGGCCTCAATCGTGCTTGCAGGACTTCAAGGGGTAATTTCAAGAAGAAATCCTTACTAAGAACTTTAAAATAGCAGCTACCTGGTTCACCTCCGAAGGGGGATAATATTTGTGCAAGAGAGATAGTAACTCTACCAAGATACTTGCCATATCATGATCCCATTAGTGTTTGGAGTAGGCTAATACGATGTTGAGAATCCATTGTGTGAGACTCAGTGGTAGTGTTCTGATTAGCTATTGGGTGTGTACCTGGTCTGCAAGCAAAGGTTTTCTCTCTCAGCCAAGTTCCTTCGAATTAACATGTTGTGCATGATTTACTTTATATCTTGCGTGTTTGATGTGTTTTTGTCCTGGAAAATGAAAACTAAAACTCTAAAACTGGAAAACAATCAAAAACATAAAAAAAATTGGTGGTCAAAAATTTGTCTTTGTTAGAAACTCGTCCCTATCCAGTCCTATGTCGTACAAGTTTTCTAGTTTGTCATCCTATTCTCTGAGAGTTATCATTTGGTTACTAGTAAATTGTCGTACGAATCACCACTTTAGAGAGTCACCATTGCAAGTTTTTTCGTACTACTTGCCATGAATTATCATCTGAGAAACACTAAACTGTCATACGGGTCAATATTACCACTATCATTTTGTCCTTTGAGCAGGTTTAAACTATCGTGCAAGTTTAAACAACAACTCATATGAGAAATTGTTATTGTCATCTAGTGGTCAGTAAACTATCATTTGATTCACATTATTCTGTTGTACAAGCCTGTCTTTTTGCATGCTTTTCTAGATTTGTCATACTTTCCTAATATGTAGTCTACAATAAGCATATATCTGGTCTTTTTTTCTATCCTAAGCATAAACAATCTTGATACTGTACCCCTGTTGTTGTGTTCCATAGTTTTGTCGGTCATATCTTAGCTAGTTCAATCAACTACTCATCAATCTAATCAACCTAATTTTCTTAGATCACATCTTATATAGGATAGATCATTCCTAAAACCAGACTTGGTCTTTATCTCCTCAATCATTACCTCAAATGAAAAACTAGCTCTAATTTGATCTTGACTTCTGTATGACTTCTAGCTATTGGTCATGTCGATTATAAATGCTTGTTCAAACTAGAAGTTCTCATAAGAAAGTTGACAAAAGTAAGGACAATCTTACTCATTGCAAACTAATCTAGTCTTGCAAAATAAAAAATGTCATAAATCTCCATGGCTACCTTGGCCCAACAAATCAGAGATCTCAAGAGAGAAATATATGACATTGAAGCCCAATAAAAATATTTGATAAACCCACTTGAGATAAAATTTCATGATATCAAGAACACCAAACTTCAAGAAATGCTAAAACAATTATATAAGGTGGAGTAAAATGTAATTGAAAATCAAAAGCCAAATCTCATACAAGATCACAAGACACTTTCATCGAGAAAAAAAGACATCTATCCCCTACATAGATAGTTTACACCTTTGGGGCAATCTATTGAGTCAACTTTGGAAGAGCTTCTTGAGCATAATCTTATCATATTGCCTAACAAGACCACATGGGTATGTGAATTTTTGAGCAATTATTGTGCATATCATAAGCATAAAAAATATAAGACTTCAATGTTTATGGAATTAAAACATAAAATTCAAGACCTCCTTGATGATAGTGTTATTGAAATTGAAGATCCTAATAATTCACCTAAAGAGATACTAGATGTCATTTCCAAGCATGATCAAAATTATGAATGTGTGTCTAGCAATGGCCCACATGTAGCCTCTATCTCTTCCATGATGCCTCCATATCCTAAGAATTCTCAACAACAATCCATACCATATCCCTCAAATAATGAACCTAATAATGAAACTTCTCATGTTGACCCTCAAGGGCTATCTCAAGGGCTATCTCAAGGGCAATCCCATCCACTAGCTGACCAAGATCCTATCACCCTAGAATCCCATGATGATCCCATTATACCTATCCATTTCTTCCAAGATTATCTCCTTCCATATCAAGAGCAAAGCATCCTTCCAAATCCCATTCCTAATCCACTTCCTAAACAAGATCATGATGCCTCTTCCACCTTTTCAAAAAATCCTATTCAAAATGAAGAGTCAAACACCATTCCTACTCTATTCAATGGTCCTCTTCCATGTCAAGATCAAAGTATCCCTTCAACTCCTTGTCATAATCCTCCGTGTTCACCTCAAGGATCCATCATGCCTACGAATCTCTCTCATGATCCTATCATTCCCTACATTCCACCTCCACCTCATAATGGACTCGTGTCATCTTCCTAAAGCAAAGTGTATCCTACAAGTCAAAATATTTATAAAGGAAAAGGGGTAGACCTTCACAAGCAAGAATCTCTCCATTTTAAAGAAATTATTAAGGGTCATGGCCTTAGTGATATTACTCAAGATGTTGGTATCCCTACTAAACCAAAATCCAAATACATGCCTTCCCCTTCATCCCTTCCATCCAGTTTAGGACCCTCCATCCCTTATGTATGATCAACAAAGGCATACATCTTCACGCACCTTCCATCCATCTAAAAGGACACAAAGGGCCACTAAGAAAAAGAACAAAAAATCAAAAGCTATATGGGTTCCTAAGGCACTTGTAGAAGTAATGCATTCCAAGGAACTACAAAAGCATGAAAATCCAAAAACCATGTGGATCCCTAAGTGGCTCCTTGAAGAACTAAGTCTAAAGAAAAATCCAAATTGGCATCTAAAATTGTTGTTCCTCCATCCAAACCTTCCAAATATATTCCTCCATCACCTCCTTCATCCATTTTGGATCCTTATGTCCCAAAATCCTTGTTGTTCCTTCATCCAAATCTCAAAATCTGAGATCCAATTTTCCTCCATCACTTCACCATCCCTCAAGATGTGTGCCAATGTTGATTCTACCAACATTTCTATTCACTCATGCACCAACCTTTCAATATCTGATCCATTATCCAACACCTATTTTTCACTCTTCCATCCCTCTTATACAATCCTTTGCATAAGACTTTACCCTAGTTTCATCATAAAATATGAAAAAGTAAGGAAAATAATATTGGAGATGTTGAACATGTACACTTAGTTGAGTCCTTATATCCTATTGGAAAAGACATCTTTATTCAACTCTTCAAACAAAGACTAATGAACTACCTACACAAAAATCCCTAACCCTACGAATAACATGCACCTTAAACGATACTATATCTAAGGGTTGGGTTAGTTTCAGTTTTTCTTTTTGCATTGCATGTCATTTTATTCAAAGCACTACATCACAAATAGTTTCATTTTTAAATGCATCACATTTACCAAAGTTTTGCATTTGCATATAGTAGCATTAATAAAACAAGGCAACTGTCCAAGTTTATCATTTGTTTGCATTCAAGAGAAACAAGGGTTGTCTCCTTTCTTAAGATATTTAGACATGAAGTCTTTGAGGTCCTAAGGTCAATCATTTTCAACATTACCCTGTGATGATGCTTTACTTATGGTTGGGTAGTGATTTTACTATTTGAGACTTGTTAACCCAAAATCTATCAAGTTCTATATCTCTCACACATTAACAAAATTTCTAATTCATTCTAGACACCTAGTTGATCATATGACTAGTGAAAAATATAAAACTCTACTTCAATACCGTTGTAATTATTACACCCAAGTAGGTTTCATTACTTACAAGTCAAGGCAAGAGAATAAAAAATAAAAAGTGCTATGCCAAATATTCATCTCAAGGCAAAAGAGCAATGATATATAACTGAAATATTGTGCATACAAGTGTGACAAAAACCTGGACTATGGGAACATGCAAGTAACTCCATTAGGGATATGGACACCTATTGGAAATGAAGCAATATTTGAGAAGTTAAAGTCTATAGGGTACACAAGAGTAGGAATTAACTCATTTGAACTCACATGGGCAAAAGAAGATCAAAGTTTCAAGAACCAATGGTGATTTTTTCTACATCTCCATTTGTAAATCCTAGTTACTAAGTGTGTTAATTTGGATGCTCCAAGGGACCTTAAGGACTGATTGACCACTTATCTATGAAATGTTTTGTACCTCCAATTCAATTTGTGTAGTAAATGCTAAACAAGAACATTCATCCTTGTTCGGAAAGGAAATGCATCTTCATCATGCATATTGCATTAACATAGGTCATATTGAAAATTCAGTCTCCACATGCAATCTAGAGATCATCATGTCATATGGGTGAACCCACAATAGTGGGTTACACTTTTTTGCTTTAGATTCAAACACCTATTACTTCTAAACCATAAGGAATTTGTAGATGATGTGAACTAGTCATTTGTGTCATTTTGTATGTAGATTCTAAAAATATTTTTTGATAAGTTTTGGAATGAACTTCCTTCCATTTTTTTATCTCCCTCGAAAACTAGTTTTTTCCAAAAAACAACACTTTTATAGAGTGATACTCACTCTGTATAGCATAAATTTATTTTCTATAATAGATATGAATGTGATTCTTTCGAATTTGGTTTTCTAACATCCATATATAGTGTTTGCAATTAGTTTTGTAACATTATCTTCAATATTTCATATTTTGTTAAGATTTGAAGTCGAGCCAACTATAATTTTGACATATGTCCATCTGATATTACATAACCTGTTGTATATGTAACAAAAATCAATTAGTTTTTTGTTGGAAAGAGGACTTCAATACCTAGTGCGTAAATATTTTGTAGATTTTTTAGGTGACGTTTAGTATATTTTCATAAGCATTGAACAAAGAAGTCCATGTTTGGTGAAAACCCTACATTCATAAGAAATACAATAAAAATATATTAATGAAATTAAATATATTAAAAATTATACTATTTGGAAAGGTTATAATAAGGGATAAATACTTAAAAAAACAAAACTTCTAAATGAATTCATTTGACCCCCAAAAAGCTAATGTAAAATTGGTTTTTTATTAGCATTTGATAGATGCAAAGGAGACTCCATTGCAACTTGTATGATTTAGAAGTAGAGAGGTTCTATCAAATAAATTTTGATCTAAGAACCTTTGATCTAACTCTCTTCAATTAATTACTTCAAATGGGACCTCTTAAAGCTTAAATCATTATATTTTCTAAAAATTGTATGATTTCAGCAGAAATTAGGATGTACAAAAAAGTTTGAACCAGCATTGTGAGATCACCCATATAGGTCTGCATATTTGGGGGCATAGCTGAAAAATCCTAAAAATCACAAAATGTCCTTAAAAAAATCCTAAAAATAAAAAACTCACAAAATCAAAAACTAAAAAATCAAAGCAAGAAAACATATACCATCCATCAAACCAAATCAACAATAGACAAACTCTCAAAGTTTGCAATCAAACTTATTGCATGTCTTATTAATCTATCTATTAAACTCTATCAAACATCAACATGTCTTATACAAGGAAGGGTACACTCGAAAGCAGATAGATTGATCTTATACGGGGTACTCACTCTTTGAAACCAGACATTCCTATCAATGATACCCAAATCAAAACAATGACATAGATGAATATGGCTGCTGGATTTTATCCAAGTTAGTCTTATTTCTTGTATTGAAGTGCTGCATCTTTTCTTTAGCTTGTATATATCTTTCAGTCACTTTTGTGACACCTTGGTTCTTCTTGGAACCCTCATGACTTGAAACCGACCAACATCCTAGTCTCAGGGTAATCAATTGATCAATCTAAATGTCCTAAGCAGTTTAACCAAGTTCATTTTCTGTCAGTAGTACTAGGTCATCCAATCTGAGTCAGTCACCTATCTCCAAACTACTGCAGAGTTTTACCACTAAGTAAACAAGAAAAATGCAAACAATGAAAACAATCACTAAAAATATTTGAGATTTGATTGAAACTTTCTTTGTGTGTTGTCTTTTAAATTGGTTTTGAATTATTATTCCCTCTGAGTAACTCGAGGAAGTCTATCTTGACTATGAGGAGCAAGGACTAAGGGCATTATACTTTTCTTTGTTTTCTACTTGTAGGAGTGATTTCAATGATCTGGAAACATTTCATAAGATGGGTGTCTTTGATAAGTGCCTTCACATGAAGGTGAAATCTCCACACATACCTCGACTCCATTTATTTGTATTCTACAGGGAGGTTGGAATCAATTCCTTGTCTATTTTGAGTAAATTTCTTTATTATGCAATTTGGATGCATGATTAATTTGTCCACAGAAATGAGTGATAAAAGGGTCATTGCGGACAAGATAGTTAATGTTACATATAAAAAGGGAGGAACTCTTCTTTTTCTGGTATGTTTGCATGCAAGCAACAATTCAGGTCATCCCATCTCTTTATGCCTTGATTCTTATGTTCGCTTGCTATATTAAAAAGGACGTGACATTCAGGTCATCCTGGCTCTTTGTTCCTTAGTGCTTATGTTTATTCCTACATTTCCACTCTGTGATGATAAATAGAAAATTAAAATCCATTGACTCGGTCCTAGCTTGCATACATGTCCTAGTTCACATACATGAGCATATCATATAGATCAACAAGCCCATTACACATTCATTTGCAATCATACTATTGCATGAAAAATTAAAAAAATTAACATTTGCCTTATTAGCTCATCATTTTCACTCATTAAATCATTTATTTGCGTATGAAAAGAAACAAAATTATCCATATTCATCTACATTATATACATACATACTGAAAATAAATTCATTCATATATAACAAAGCATATAGAAAGACATCTCATAAGTCATCTCATATCAATAACACAAGTACAATAAGATCAAATCATAGAATCATATGTATATCTCATCAAATATCAATGTCAAAGGGTAAAAATGATATCAAATGTCACAAATACTGTCAATTGGGGCAAGAATCGTATAAACTACAAAAATGAGTTATATAACAAAATGGCAGAAAGCATCAAAATCTAGCTATGGCCCTCTCCCTCATCAGCTAGTGGAGGAGGTGGTGGATACTAAATAGGGGCATCAGCTTGCCTAGGTACCCTAGCTCCCTCTAATCAAGCCATGTACTGAGAATAAGGGACTATCTGCCAATTTGCTGGGACCACCACACTATTGGCTGCTACTTAGTATGTTGCCCTACTTGTCTAATGTACAACCTCACACTGGAGGTTGTCACGCTCTGCTCTCATACTCTGCAACTGTTGATCTCTCTCCACGATATAACGATCACTCTCCGCTATCTATGTTTGCATCACTACCATCTTTTTCTACAAGCCCCAAACTCTCCCTCTCAAGATGCAAAAAATTTCTGCAGGTGTCTAACCTCCTCCTCCACCCTCCTCACCTCCGCCACCCTACTTCTCTCACCTCTTTCATACTTGTCTAGGAGTATCCTCATTGCTAGGGCCCACTTCCTCATCCATCTCTATATCTACTACAGCCTCTCCTCCCCTATCACCACCTACATCTCTACCAACTGCTCCTTAGGACCCTCCCTGTCCCCTCCAGCACTGTCATCCTACGGCAAGTGCTTTGCTACTGCTAGCACCCAAATCTCCTCCTTCCCTCCTAGGTGTTGCCTCCTTTTAAGATTGCATTGGCATGTTGTCACCCTCATTTATCTGAGGGGCCTTCTCTCCAAGATCTATGAATCATGGGAATCAGATGTCCTTGGAACCAATCCCTAACCTCAAGAGTTATCCCCGCATCTACAATATCCTCTAGATACTCCCACCTTTGTGGTTGTTATCCTGCTAACTCCTACATGGCCAGGGCATATGATAGTCTGGGCCCCCATCCTCAACTCTCCTCATTAGCAAAGCAAGTGTATGTTGTAAAATCCTAGGAGATACTCTGTGGCCTCCCATACTGCCTCAAAACCCTACTCACTACGAAATGCTCAATAATGTTCTGAGATCTACCTATGAGTGGGTGAGTCATGAACATCACCTTCCTCTCCTTCCTCCAATCATCCCAAACCTCTAGACCCCTGTACAACCTCCATACCACTGCAATCAAGTCATCAAGCTATCGTCTCCAATAATTGGTCTTGCCCAGGTGGGGCTACGTAATATAACCTGCATATCAATAGACAATATGTATATGTGGTTGTCTTGAATCCTCAATAACTGGCTTGCAGACTGGGATATGCTCCCATGCCTAAATCTATAAAACAAGAACCCTGGTAGCCATGCTCTTCTCCTCTCGATAGGCGATCTCATGCATCTCATGATACATATGGGCCAATAAGAAAGAACCCCAACCCAATCTCCTTGACTATGTCACTAACATATGCAAGATCCTCCCCCAGCCACACAAGAACCCCTACTGTCCCCTATCCTACATGACAAAACACTCGATAATGCCAACAAGAACACAAGCAACCAGAAACTATGCTCCATACCTACTCAACATGTCATCCCAAGTGATGGAATGAACTATAAGAGTTTCATCATGAAACACTCTCCGCAATGTTGTAATCCCCTGCTGAGGAGAAGAATCATAATCTACTCTGCCACCTATAAATGGTATCCTCAAAATCCTATACACATCCTTAAGAGTGATAGTCATCTCCTTGATAGGCAAGTGAAATGTATTATCATCAGGATGAAACCTCTCAACTAAGGTAGTGAGTAATCTGTGATTCACACGAATATCTAGCGTATAGAGCAACCATCCCAATCCACATGCGTCAATATGAGCTCTTTGATCATCTATCAGATGTCGCACTAATCTTATGGTGGGTAGATATGTACATCAAAATTGTATATCTGACAAATTAACCTAAAAAATAAAATGAAAAATCATCAGGACATAATACAAATTAAGTTTGAAAGGTGTAAAAATTTCTCACAAATCCAACTCATCAATCATGGAAATAAAAAATTCACATGTATTCCTTAAAAAATACACACTGTTTCCCATATGATTTTTCACAGTGGGGCAGCAAGTTGTTTGAGTAAACTCAATGAGCAATACGGGTAAACTATCCCATACGAGATACTATTCCATATCAGACGACAAAATGGTCTATGATGAAAAAACTCGTATGATACAAGGGTAAAGACCATACAACAAATCAAGTGACTTAATACGAGCAAAGAAAATTAGCCATCTACTCATATGACAATCTCTAGTTGGCCATACGACTAAACAGCTCCAAATGAACTAAAATGTAACTTAGCACAAAAAATTCAACAAAAATTCACAAAATGAGAAATTAACGAGGCTTAATTTTGATCACTTACTATTGTTGGGTAGTTTCAAGGTCAATTATGTCATGTCTGGTGCTCAAATCGATGGGTATGCCCTGAATTGCCATTTTTCTCCAAAGAAGATTTTTGAAATTTTGAACTTTGAGAGGTAAAAATGAATTAAAAATGACACTTTAAACCCCTTATATAGACAAAACCCTAATTTTCAAACTTACTCTGATTGACACAAAATTTGTACCCTTAGCTAAATCAACCGTCCTAAGTCCATTTTGGGATAGAAATTGAAATCTGTCAATTTTCTAGTCAAATTTTCACAATGTTGACCACTTGACACTTTCATCTTTGCGTCAATCTTCACATCACTTTATGCTCAAATAATTTTTGAATCAACTCTTATCTAAAAAAAATTCTTACATCAATCATCATGCTCAAATTATCATCGATATATCATAAAATTTCCTAAAATCACTACGATCTTGTTATCTTTTGATTTCATTCTCGAGGGGGCATACTCATTATGTCAACATTATCAGTGATTACATCATTGAAAAGTCAAGAAGGTTTTTAAATATTCATCTAAAGATGAGTAGAAAATCTCTTCAATCAAAGATTAAGCGAGCTTAAGTCAATCTCTAGGGGCATATCAAGTTTGTCCTCATCTAAATCAAACTTCAAATCTGTGTTTAGTTTCATCGCATCAAAACAAGCTAGACATTCTATTTCGCTAATCAGTTCTTGCTCAATCATGTTTAGAATCGGTCTTATCTCTTCACTCAACCAATTCTAGTTCAATCAAGTTCTAGATCGGTACTCGTTTCTTGATCCATCAAGTTCAAGATCAGTATCTCACTCTTAATCAGTCCTAGTTCAATCAATTTTAGGATCGGTATCACTTTAATCAATTTGTTCAGTTGCATCACTTCAAATCAAGCTGAACATCTCTCTCTTTATCGGTTTGTGATCCATCAAGTTCAAAATTGATATCTCCTCGACATCAACTATTCTTTGAATCAATGCGTTGCTCACACATCAATTTAAAGATGGGCAAATGTAATACCTTAAAAATGGTCATCTAAACCATGGGCCCCTAATCTTGGCTACATCACCAAGGTCCTAACCAGAGACAACTAAATTAATCTTGAGCACCTAATTAATTAATTCTTAAATCATCAATGTCAAATGGCAAATAAATCATTCTATATTAATTAAATATTTATTTAATTAATTAATCATTCCAAGTAAATCATTTTAATCAATTATCCTATTTATTTAATTAAATATCTTAGCATATTTATTTAATAAATCAATTTGCCATTAAATCATTAAAAATGAATTAAATTGCAAAAATAAATTAATTTGAAAAAAAAAATTGGAAAAAGGAATCAAATTGAGATAAATTGAAAAATATCAGAAAAGCAATTAAATCAATTAAATATCAAAATTGAATAAAAATAAAAGATAAATCAGTTTTTTCAGATTTTATCTTAATTTTAGCTCAATTTCCTTTAAAGATGAGAAAAGCAACCAATCACATCAATTCACCTGGATTGCGCTTCCTCTTGGAGAATTTTGGTCACTCATTATTAATTGATCTAACTATTGGTCTCTCTCTGGATTTTCTATAAATTGAGGCTCTCATCTCTCATTCAAAATAACCTTGGAGATTTATTGTTATTATGTTGTTTTTTCTCTAGGTTCATTGGGATTTTGTGCATTGAGAATATTACATCTTAGTTTATTGCATATTACTTTAATCATGATTTATTGAATTCATCTAGCTTAATATTCATTCATCTAGCTTAATCTTGCATCCATTTACCTCAAATTTTGTGCTCATATAGATTAAATCCTTCATCTTGATGTAGTCTAGTGACTAGCATTGCTTAGACAAATATGAGAGGAAGTCTCTACTTGCATCTTTTAGAAGCAAATATCTGTCTAACCATACATGCAATGATTTATTGCAGTGTTTGTGCCTTACAATGGAAAGGAATGGGTGTTCTATGCTTTAAAGGAAGATGAACTGGAACTGGCTATCAATAATGAAGAAAAGGCATTGGTAGTAAAAGTTGAAGATAAGGATGAATGGGTAATTGATAGTGGATGCTTGCATCATATGATAGGAGATAAAAGGAAATTTTTATCTTTGCAAGAATACAATGGCGTTCAAGTTAGATTTGGAGATGACAAAGCATGTATGATCAAAGGTAGAGGTATTATATCTCTGGATGGTAAGCATAATACTGATAATGTCTATTATGGAGAAGGTTAAAAGCATAATCTTTTGAGTGTTGGTCAATTGGCGGACAAGGGATTTCAACTTCAATTCAAAGATAAAAAATGCAAAATCATTAACAAAACTGGTTTAGAGATTGCAAATGGTATTCAGAATGGAGGTAATATCTTTCACTTGAACACTGGTAATAAGATATGTTTGATTTTTCATATTGATGAGAGTTGGCTATGGCATAAGAGGTTGTGTCATGTTAATTTTGATTACATTGTTATGATCAGTTAAACTAAGGGAGTTAGAGATATACCTAAGATTATGAAGCCTCGTAATCCGATATGTATGGAATGTCAATTGGGAAACCAAGTTAGAACTTATTTTAAGAGCATGCATGATAAATCTAATGATGTGCTTGATTTCATTCATATTGACTAATGTGGTCTAGAAAGGACTAGAAGCTTTCAAGGTGATATGTATTTCATGCTAATAATTGATGATTATTCTAGAATGATGTGGGTGACTTTTCTAAGGGAGAAGTCTGAAGCCTTTGAGAAATTCAAGATCTTTAAAGTAAAGCTAGAAACAGAAACTGGATTGAAAATAAAATGTCTAAGATCAGATCAAGGTGGTGAGTTCACTTCTCATTAATTTAACAGTTATTATGAGACAAATGGAATTAGGGGACAATTATCTACACCTCAGACTCCTTAGTAGAATGGAGTGGTGGAAAGGAAGAATAGAACCATTTTGGATGCAGCAAGATCCATGATGATGGAAGCCAAATTTCCTAACATCTACTAGAGAGAAACAATGAGTACAACAGTCTACACATTCAACAGAGGTTACATCAAAGGTGAAACCGATAAGACCCCTTATGAATTATGGTTTGGACATACACCTACTATTAAATATTTCAGAATTTTTGGAAGTAAATGCTATATCAAAAGGGATGATTCAATTGGAAAGTTTGATCCTAGATGTGATGAAGGAATATTTCTTCGATATTCAATTCAAGGAAAAGCATATAGATGTTATAGAAAAAGATTGCATAAAATTTTGGAGAGTGCTAATGTGAAAGTAGATGAGCAATACAAAAATCAATCTAGATCATATGATAGGGAATCGTCAATGGAAATGATCATAATTGAACCGGCAATGCCTCAACTGGTACAAGAAGCTGAGACAATTACACAAGTACAATCAGAAAATTCAACTGTGATTGATTATTAGAACAATGAACCTGAAGTTCAGAAGACACCAAGGTATGTAAGACTAAATCATTCTGAAGATCAAATCATTGGAGATAAGAACAAGGGAGTTATGACAAGAATAAGACTAGCAAATGAAGAGGTATGCCTTATTTCTCAAATTGAACTGGCATCTATTATTGAACCTTGTAAGGATAAACATTTATTAAAAGCTATGGAAGATGAATTAGATCAGATAGAGAAAAATGAGACTTGGACTTTAGTTCCCCTACCTAAAAATAAGAATGTTATGTGAACTAAATGGGTTTTTAGAAATAAACTAAATGAGGATGGTAAAGTTGTAAGAAACAGAGCTAGGTTGGTTTGTAAAGGATATTCTCAAATGGAATGAATTGATTATCGTGAGACATTTGCACCAGTAGCTAGAATTTTAGTTGTTAGACTATTCCTTTCCTATATAGATTATAAGAACTATAAGGTCTATCAAATGGATGCTAAATGTTCATTTTTGAATGGTGAACTTGAGGAAGAAGTATATATTGAACAACCTAATGGATTTTCACTGATAGATGATAAAGATATGGCTTTCCGATTGAGCAAAGCCTTATATGGATTGAAACAAGCTCCTAGAGCTTGGTATGCAAGGTTGGACAAATATCTTTTGAAGTTTGGTTTTACTAAAGGTAGTGTTGATAGTAATTTATATTATAAGATCACTAATGATGATATTCAGATTATTGAAGTATTTGTTGATGATATCATTTCTAGAGGAGAAGACAAATTGTGCATTGAATTCTCTAATAATATGAAGAATGAATTTGAAATGTCCATAATTGGTGAGATGAGATTTTCTTATGTTTACAGATTACTCAAACTGACAAAGACATCTTTATCTGTCAAACTAAGTATCTAAGGGAATTGTTGAAGAAGTTTGGTATGGATAATTCCAAACTGGTAAGTACTCCTATGGTGACTAATGAGAAATTATCTATCAAAGATACATCTACACTAGTAAATTTGACAAGGTATAAGTATATGATTGGTTGCTTGTTATATCTAACTTAGACTAGACCAGATATTATGAATGCAGAGAGTATTGTTTCAAGATATCAAAGTAATCCTAAAGAAAATCATGAATGTGTAGTAAAGAGGATATTTCGGTATTTGCAAGGAACAACTGAATATGGCTTATGGTATTCTATAGATGACGACTTTACTTTATGTGCATATACTGATTCAGATTGGGCAGGAGATACTGATGACATGAAGAGCACTTCTAGTGGAGCTTTCTTTCTTGGAAAGAAACTGGTTTCATGGATCAACAAAAAATAGTCATGCATTTCTTTATCTACTGTAGAAGTTGAGTATGTTGTAGCAACAACTAATTGTACTCAAGTCTTGAGGATGAAAATGTTGAAGGATATCAAGGTAAATTATAGTGAACTGATAGTTATCTATTGTGATAACTCTGCAACCATTGACATGTCTAAGAATATGATATTTCACTCCAAGACTAAGCACATATCAATAAAGTTTAACTTTCTGAAGGACAAGGTGGAAGAAATAGAAGTGAAATTGGTTTATGTGAATACTAAGGAGAAGATTATAGATATATTCACTAAACCACTGTGTAAGGAATCATTTGAGTATTTGAGAGATAGGTTAGGGTTTTTTGCATGTCTGATAGAGACTTGATTGATGCAGTTTCGCATCAGTCTAACATACAGTATCAAAGATACTATTCATTCTGACAATGATGAGTGGTGCTACTACTCAAAAAGAGTAGTCAGCTTTGAGATTCCAAGGCTTATATCATTGCTTTGATATTTTTGTCAGATTTCTGGAATTTATGTCAAAGGGGGATTGATAGTGATGTGAAAAATAAATTCAAAACTTTACAAAGATATTATTCACAAGGGGAGATTTATTGATATTTAGGAGATTGTTGGTTGTCTTCCATAGGGGAGACTTGTTTGGCATTTCTTGGTACTTAGATGTTTTTCACATCAAGTGTTGCCATCAATGTCAAAGGGGGAGATTGTTGGCATTATGGATGAAATGATTATGTATTGCATTGATGTTTTGTCATTGATGTCAACACTAGTTGTTATGATTGGTTACCGACGGACAGGTTTTGGTTACCAATAGAAGATCTACAGTTATCGACAGAAGAGACTATCTGTTGGACACTTCCAACATGTTTGGATTAATGGAGTGTGTTTTGGTCAGTTGGTATTGACCTGTTGATTGATGCTATCATATACTCTTGTAAACCCTTACCGACATGGGTTTAAGGTTTTATTGACAGAGCATTTATTGAGAATCTTGGATAGGATGCATAAGTAGTGTTTGTGCGGCTTCAAGATGGATTTCAGGATGCTGAAGATGTTCTTTGATCGTGCCTCAATTGATTGAAGACATCACTTTGGCATGGTCAACCCAGATTAGGTCCAGTTTTTTATCTAGGTTATGGATCGATATCATGTTAACGTGTTTTCTACCTGTTATCGGGATTATTTATGGATCAGTTATTGTTATTTTGGTCTCAAGACCACATGACATATCATTGTAATATGGATGTATGTAATGATCTTATTGTAATATCTTTTAGGTGGCTAACCTAATTGGTTTAGACCTTAGGGTTGGTATAAATTGATGTAACATCTCATTGTAGATGGTGGTATGGGAATGGAAATGTAATATCATATGCGAAGGAGTTTTGGTCAATCATTGAGGATCGAATTGGGTTTAAAGAAGAGGTCAAAGGCTTATGGTATTGAGCTTAACCGAGACTATAATCGGGCATGGTAGATGCTATCTCTGGTAGTTCATTCTTTTGGATTGTTGTCCAATTATCTCAAGGTGGTTATAACCTCTCTGTAGTCAGTGAGACTCTTTTGTAATGAGCAGTACGCTCTAGGAAGTGTGCCTTCATGCATGTGTAGGCCCCTCATTGTATCACATACTTTCTATAGAAGTATCAATTGACCCTGGGTAGGCTTCCTACCGTGGTTTTTCCCTTTTTGGGTTTTCCATGTACAAATCATGGTTTTATGTGGTATGGTTGCATTGCATTGATTATACGTTTTATTGTTAAGTTGTATTGTCTACCGATCTCTATTTCTGCTATTCCATTACTTAATGTTTATATGCTCTGGTTAGAGGTTATTAAGTGGTTTGATTTATATAATTTGTTAACAACTAATTCACCCCTCCCCCTCTTAGTTGTTCACTAGTTATCATAATAGTGTAAACACTAAAATATTCAATGTGGATAGAACAAAGAACAACACATTTACTATATAGTCAGTGCATACATGCAGGGTTTCAATGCATATATGTTTCTACTGCATTTGCTCAAAAGAGACGAAAACCTCAGAAAACTTACAACATAAAAATAAAATAAAATACGTAATGATAAGGCTCAAAACCAAGACTCATAAGGTTGTCTATAATGTAGGCAATAATGGCAATATGCTAGATTTGGTTAAGTGTTGTCATTGATGTCAACATTGTATCCCAGTTGAATCTATCTCGGTTAGTCTTGGTAATCTTTTTGGTTATGGTTGTGATTCTAATGCAGTATTATCAAATCTTTCGAATCAGTTTTGGATGATTATTCTGATGGTTATATGCTTTCTATATTTAGGTGGTTTCATGGTTTGGTTATCGCTTTTGGTATTTTGGGTTACCAGTTTGTTCTTGGCTTTCTCGGCTAGTTTTTGGCTTTATCAGCTTCTAGCATAATTCTCGGTTAACTTTATCGGTATGTTGTTTTGGTGACTTGGTCAGTGGATTTTAGGTCCAACTTATGGAATTAGTTTCTTTCATGTTGTTGGTGCTTCTTGATCATATCCCAAGTGTTTAGTGACTTTGCATTGGATGGTGTGCTATTATGGTGGTCCTATTTGGATCCAGTTAAACTTTCACTTAGGGTTTGTACTGGCAAGTGAAGCATGTTGGATTTTGGTCCTAGTGGAATGCTCGATGGATATAATTGTTTGGTTTCTTGATTTAGGTGCATGCTATGTAATGTAAATCATAATATTGGTCTGATGGTATCATGTGATGTAATTTTTGTAATTATGGGTTTATGGGTTTAGGGTTTAGCTGACCTTATCAATAAGGTTGATGATCTGTATTTATAGGTGACTTATTCATGTAATTTCATATGCGATGGTTATGGTTGGTTAAGTTTGCATTATTAAAAAAATATTTAAGTGAGAATAAAGTCATATCATTCAGGTGGAGGTTAGAAAGGTTTTGTATTGCAGAGCAAACATTGGTGCTTAATCAAAACTATATAAGGTATTAGTAGATGCTACTTTCATAGTTCATTGTTTTCTCGATTATAGTCTAATGTTTTTGTACATCAGTTAGACTTCCCTTTGTGATGAGCAGTGCGCTCTAGGCTATTCATCTGATTATGGGTAGGGTTTTCCACTATGGTTTTTTCCTTTCTGGGTTTTCCACATCCAAACATTGGTATTATGTGTGTTGTGCTTTCATGTTATATTCTTCATTGGGTTATGCTCCAGTATAACATTTATAATTGAATTAACTATTGTTATTGTTATTAAACTGATTCACCCCCCCTCTCCGTTTATTGTTGATATTAGTGCATTTCAACAATTGGTATAAGAGCGAGGTCATCTCTACATAAGCCTAACCTCTTGAGGAGATCTGATGGCAACTGCATCTAGTTCTTTATTCAACCCTTAGGGGATGGAGAGTCCCAGATTTGATGGTACCAATTATAAGATGTGGAAGGAGCAAATGAAGATTCATCTCAGATGTCTTGGAGTTGAAGTTTGGGAGATAGTGGAAAAAGGGTATATACCTCATGATCCTAATTTTGGAACACCAACACCTGTTGATGAACAAAAGAGAGCTGAAAATGATCTAAGAGAAAAAGAAGCATTGTTAAGCACCCTATCTGGTGAAAATCTATTGAATTACATAGAGTTGGAGAATGCTAAGCTGATCTGGACTAAGCTTGAAACTCTTTATGAAGGTGACCAGGCTATGAGGATTGCTAAACTTGAAGGTTTTCAGGTAAGATATGAAACTTTAAAGATGGAAGAAGATGAGAAGATAAGAATTTTCACAGATAGAGTCAATGAGATTTTCATGGGTATCAAATGTTGTGGTGGATCTATCAGTGAAGATGAAATAGTGTCAAAAGTTTTAAGAGTTCTACCTCTGACTTACAAGATGAAGGATACTGCTATCAATGAAATCTAGACTATTGGTATTATGGATGTGTTGCATTGGTTTTGTCATTGATGTCAACACTTGTCAACACTTATCAACATTGAAGATCTTTTGTTATGTTCAGTGGCATGTTCAGTGACTTATGCGCAGTCACTGGTACCTAGTTCACCGACAGGTTATATTGTTCACCGACACTAAGGATGATCTGTTAGCATCTGGAGATTACTTCATTATGTCGAAGACATTGTTTGGACACTTGGTTTTGGTGATTTGGTTATTGGTCTAATCGAGTTTGCATATTTATTGTTACCAGCAAATAGGTCTAGGTTATGGACCGACAAGCGCTATCTATTCTAGATCAGCATGACACGTTATGGAAATATTTTATTGACTAGTTATTATTGTAAATACATTAAGCCAACATGATGCATCGCATATTGATTCATTTGTAATTGATTTAATTGTAATATAATTAGTGAGCCGAGCTACACATTTGGTCTTAGGTTTTGGTATATATGTAAGATCTCATTTATGAGATTATGGAGAAGGTGTGAAAGGGAATCTAATAAGGTATATGCGAATATAAGTAGAGCTATACATGCAGACATCATTTGAAGATTCAAGGAAGGTATGAAAAAGACAGTCAAAGCTTAACCGGTACTGAATCTAGCATATGAAGATGCTACTTTGAGAAGTACATTATCATTGGATTTAACCATCCAATTGTAGTCAGTGTGACTCCCATTTTGTGATTGAGCAGTGAGCTCTAGGTAGTTGGCCTTTCTGCATGTGCAAACCCCATTTGTACACACATACTATCTATAGTAGTATCATCTGATTGTGGGTAAGGTTTCCCACCATGGATTTCCCCTTAAAGGGTTTCCACATACAAATATCTATGTTATGTGTTGTGGATGTTATTTGTCTTTCTATTTCATGCATTAAACTTTACCGATATTGTTCTTAACTATTAAACTATCAACTGACATTAAGTTTGGTTAAGTTATATTTGGGTTGAAAATAATAGACAACTGATTCACCCCCCCCCTCTCTTAGTTGCCTCTGGGTCCTAACAAGCTGTATTAAAGCCAAGTCCTCTTTTTGCAGAAGTTTAATAGCTTGAGGAGATTCTATGGCAACTAACTATTTCAGAAAGGACAGTCTAAAGCTTGATGGAACTAACTATGGTATATGGAAGATTAGAATGGAAGCACATCTGAATTGCATTGGAAAAGACATATGGGATGTTACAAACATGGGTATGTTGGTCCTACAGAGAGTCAACCTAATCCACAAACCTTGGCTAAAGATCAGGAGAATGATTGCAAAGCAAGAGAAGCACTTTTGAGTGTATTGTCAAATCAGCAAATCATGGGATTATCAGACCAATCGACTGCTAAAGCTATTTGGGATAAATTGGAGACATTCAATGAAGGTGATACCATTGTCAAAATTGCAAAACTGGAATTCTTCTAGGTTAGGTATGTAAATCTAAAAATGCAAGAAGATGAAAGGATTTCCTCTTTTATGGAAAGAGTTAATGAAATTGTTCTGGGTATACAATGTTGTGGAGGATCCTTTAGTGAAGATGAAATTGTTTCTAAAGTTTTAAGAGCATTGCCACTGGCATATAAAATGAAAATAACTAAATGAATTGAGTGTAGGTCCCGAAGACAACTGAGAGAGGCGGGGGTGAATCAGTTGTCTAATAAATTCAAACCAAAAACTTATTAACCAACTTAATGCTTAATACCGGTAAATCAGTTAAGTATGCTGGTAGACAGTGTTAACAGTAAATTGCTATACCGGTAAGAATTAATGCATGAAACATAAGCACAAAGTCACCCACAACACATCACACCAATATTTGTACGTGGAAACCCTGTAAGGGGAGAAACCATGGTGGGAAACCTTACCCACAATCAAATGATACTCTTGCAGATAGTAAGTGTACAAAAGGGGTCTACACATGCAGAAAGGCCAACAACCTAGAGCTCACTGCTCAATCACAAATGGGAGTCACACTGACTACAGTTGGATGGTTAAATCCAATAAGAATGTACTGCACAAAATAGCATCTTCATATGCTGGATTTAGTACTAGTGTAATGCTAATATGCTTCTACAAAAGCCTAACTTCACCTTGAAATGATGTCTTCATGTATACCTCTACTTGATCTCGCATATACCTTCACACAATTCTTTTTCGCATTCCACACTTGATCTTACAAATAAGATCTTACATTTATACCATACCCTAAGACCAATTTTAGTAGGTCGGCTCTACAAGATATTACAATAAAAACATTTTACAAACAATAAAATATCTGATGCAATAAGCGATTGAACATGTTGGCTTAATCCATTTACAACAATAATAAATCATCTCCATAGCGTGCCATGCTGATTTGGAAAAGATAAACCTGCTAGTGTAACCCTAGATAACCTGGACCTATTTGTCGGTAAAAGCAAATATGCAAATAAGAATATACCAATGATTATTTCTTCAAAATAAAGTTTCCACATGATGTCTTCGACATTACCAAGTGTCTTCCATGTCATTCCAGGTATTAGTGAACATTATATCGTGCTGGTTAATCATATATCGGTAACTATTGCACAGTTTACTGTTTGCCGGTGAATGTTGCTGGATCTCCAAAGTAGGTGTATTAAGTAGGTGTTGACATCAATGACAAAACCATAACAAAATACCAACAATCTCCCCCTTTGTCATTGATGGAAACACAAGATGGAAAAACCATCAAAGTGCCAAAACAAAAATGCCAAGTGTAAAACCAACAATCTCCCTAAAGTGACAATCTGTCCCCCTAGGAGAAACATGAGTTATTTTATGTTATCCTATACCAATTTTCACCATAGATATCTCTCCTCAATTGATAATGTGTTTTTCCATATATCTCTCCCCCTTTGACATCAAATGCCAAAGCTACAAAATTTGAAGTCCATACAAAAATACCAACTACTCCCCCTAAGAAGTAGCTTCCTCATCAAATACCGGAATAAAAGATTTGTCCACTTAATTCTATCGGTTGATGACAATCATCAACTGTCTAAGTCTCTACTGGTGGAGGTATGACTCCGAGCTGAACTCTGAGATACTCAAAAGTTTCCTTAGGCAAAGGTTTTGTGAAAATATCTGCATGTTGTTCTTTAGTATTCACGTAAACCAGTTTTATCTCCTTTTCTTCAACTTTTTCCCTTAGAAAATTCAGTTTGATAGAAACATGTTTTGTTTTAGAATGTAATACTGGATTCTTAGATATATCAATTGTTGCAGTGTTATCACAATATATAGTAATAGGTTCCTTGCATTTTACCTTTATGTCTTTCAACATTTGCTTAAGCCAAAGTACCTGTGTATAGTTTGTTGCTGCTGCAACATATTCTAATTTTGCTATTGATAAAGATGTACAACTCTATTCCTTACTTAGCCAAGAAAATAATCTCTTTCCAAGAAAGAATGCTCCTCTAGTGGTGCTTTTTCTATCATCCACATCTCCTGCCCAATTTGCATCTGTGTATTCATATAGATCAAAATTTTCATCTTTAGGATACCATAATCCAAGATTTGTTGTGCCTTGTAAGTACCAGAAAATCCTTTTTACTACCGATTCATGATTTTCCCTAGGATTACTCTGAAATTTAGAAACTATACATACTGCATTCATAATATCAGGTCTAGTTTGAGTTAAATACAGTAAACCTCCTATCATAGATTTGTATCTAGTTGGATTATCAGGTGTAGGTTCATCCCTTTGCGATAATTTGTCATTTGTAGTCATAGGTGTGCTTACCAGTTTAGAGTTCTCCATCCAAAATTTCTTAGGTAGTTCTTTCAAGTACTTAGATTGACTCAAAAATATGCCTTTATCAGTCTGTGAAATCTGCAATCCTAAAAAGAATTTTATTTCTCCGATCATAGACATTTCAAATTCATGTTGCATTTCAAGAGAAAATTCTTTGCATAATCCATCTTCTCCTCCAAAGATTATATCATCAACAAATACTTCCATAATCAAAATGTCATCATTAGTTACATTGTAATATAAATTGCTATCTGCATTTCGTTTAGTAAAACAAGTCTTTAAAAGATACTTATCCAATCTTGCATACCAAGCTCTTGGAGCTTGTTTTGATCCATAGAGGGCTTTTCTTAATTTGCAAACCATATCATTGTCATCTGTCAAAGAAAATCCATCAGGTTGTTCAATATAGACTTCCTCTTCAAGATCTCCATTCAAGAATGTACATTTAATATCCATTTGATAAACTTTGTAATCCTTGTGGGCTGCAAAGGCCAAGAATAATCTAACTGCCTCGATTCTAGCTACCGGTGCAAAGGTTTCATTGTAGTCAACTCCTTTCTGAGAATATCCCTTACACACTAGTCTTGCTTTATTTCTGACAACCTTACCATCTTCATTGAGTTTGTTTCTAAATACCCATTTGGTTCCAATCACATTTTTAATTTTAGGCCGGGGAACTAATGTCCAAGTATTATTTTTCTCAATTTGTCCTAATTCTTCTTCCATAGCTTTAATCAAAAATTTATCTTCACATGCCTCTGTAGCGTCGTAAATTGTATGCACTTGCTAGGGTGGTACAATTTCACACCTAGTTTAGCACCCGCCTTGGTGCATTTTGCATTTTGCATTGCATTTCCCCTTTAGCACTTAATTAATCAAATTAATTAGGTCTAAGGTTCTATTTCATCATCTTCCACATCATAAAGTTGGGCCCTTTCGTTAAAGTGTGCCCTTTTCATTTTATTCCTCCTATACATCATTTAATCAAAAACCCTGATTAGGTCCTATTTTGAACTTGGGGGCTTGATTTCAAGGGTCAAAACATCTTGAAATCACCTGTAACTTTGGGATTCTCTATAAAATCATCATATCCGATGACCCTGAAAATTTGGTAAAAAGTTGTCGGGACCATGGCGCCCGGAGTGCAACATGGTCCCGGACATTTTTCCCGAAATTTTAGGAGCGCGATCCAATCATAAAATAAAGCTTAACCCCAAGAAATTGGCGGGATATTCAATCTCTAGGTCAGCCAAAAGTTGAAATTAAGACCTAGGGTTTCATATATAAGAGCTCTCTTTCTTCATTTGAAAGGATAAGAATTTTGGGGGCTTTCGAGGACCTTCTATGCAGTGAAAGAGAAGATCTTTGAAGACTTCAATAACATTCAACATCCATCCATCAAGCATTCATCAATTTCATTCATTTAGGGCTTGGGAGACATTGAAGAACAATAGGAGATTACCGACTGAAGATTGGCTTGTACTCCTCCCTTAAGGGTTGGGTATGATTTCATGTTGTTTTCATGTCTTTGCATAAGCTTCAATATATCCTTTATTCATGCTTTAGATCACTTTGCATCTTGATTTAGAGCATTTACATTATCATGTACAAGCAATTATGGTTTACTTTCTAGGTTGCTCTAGTTTGCTTTCTTGCATTTAAGGACCTTGCACACACACTAGGTCTGCACACACAATACATTTTACAATACAACTTGGCTATTCGTGGAGGTGGAAATCACCGAAGCGGGGGTTTGACTAAGGCAAAACCCTATATAGCTGCCCGCCACACCTTTTCAGATATAAGTGCAAGTTTTGGAATCTAGACGACGCCGCAAGTTACAGATCCGGAAGAAGCAGACGGAGACCGAACTTCAACCAAATCTCAGAGCAAAAGACTAGGAAAGAGGCGTGGGGCACCCTGGTCCTACCAAGATAGGGGTGCTAGGTGCCCTGGTCCCTGGGACAGGGGCGCTGGGTGCCCTGGTCCTTCTATCAGACAGCAACTTTCAGCAACTTTCTGACAGCTTTTCAGGTTGCAAAAATAGCAGTTTCAGGAGCAGAATCAGGACAGTGGTGCTCGCGCCCCCATCCCAAACATTTTTAGTCAGATTTTAACTCCGGGTATGCATTTGCATTCTTGTCTTATCCTTGTATTTACAGCTTTCCATTGTTTAAGTTCAATTCTGCAATCTTGTCATTAGTTCATACTTGCATTTTGGGGTTAGGAATTGAACTTGCATCATTTTATCTTTCAATTACAACAAAGGAATAGAAATCCTTATAGGTAGCCCGTGGCTCTCTCTTTCACAAGAAGTAGCCAATTGTGTGATACCTCTAGGCTCTTTCGTATTCCACAAATGTGTGACTGAAAGTGAGATTAGGGCATGTTTGCTTAGTGTCACTTTCTCCCCCACACATTTTGGTGAACCCGACGTGAAATCTATCATTGCTTCCTATTGCATTGCATTTGTTAGATCTAGATCTAGATTTAGTGTGTTTTCATTTCATTTTCATTAAAAAGAAAAAAAAAGTGTGTTTCTTTGCATTGTGTGTTTAAATTTTATGCAATTTCAAAATGTAAGATTTTTATTTGCAAGATATTCATATTTGTGATGATTATGAGTTAGATGAAGCTTTAGATGAATTTTTGAAACCTAAATATACCAAACCTTCATTTTACCAAAAACTCATAAACATTGTTACTATGCCATTTTGTTGTGATGAGAAAGATAAGTCGAATGATTCCTCTCAAGGGTACATTCCTATCAGCTCTTCCACTAAATCTAGTAACATGGTTGTTTTCAATGATCCCCTCTATGAAGAGATATCTCCTTTTGAATCAAAAGATAAACCTTTTAATAGATATGATCATGCTTTGTTGAATGATGCCCTTGATGCCTTTGTGTCTCCTAAAAAACACTCCCTTCATGAGGATCCTTTTGTGCAAGAAGATGACATTATCCCTACATTTCCTAGTGATGGCCTTTCCTTTTCTAACAAAATTCCCACTAGAGATGATGAATTAATGGTAAATGCTTACCCTTCTCCTAAAGTTGGTCTTACCCATAAGCATCCCTTAGAGAAAGAAGATGAAATAATAAGCAATTTCCTTAATTCTCTCTCCCCTATTGAACATATTTTGAGGAAAGAGGATGAGTTTAACACATCTATTGATGCTCTCCCTCCTAAGGATGAGGAATTAATAAACAATGTTATCTCCTCTCCCGAAATTGACAATACTTCAAACATTCCTTTCAACAACCTCACTATTTGGGATGAACCATTAGAAGAAGGTATAGATTATTCTCTACCCCTAGCCAAAGGGGATGAAATCGAGATTGGAAACTCCCTTGATAGTTTCTCCCCTTCCTTGAATCTCAATTATTCTCTCTCTAAAAATAAAGCATCTCCCTCTCCTCAACTTGGTTCTACTCATAAGGATACCCTAGTTCAAAGCAAAATGGTTAACATCTCTTTCAAAGATCTCCCTCTCAAAAGTGAGACTTTAGAGAGTAATGTTAATCCTTCTCCTAGAGAGTTTATTCCCCATGTAGATCCTTTGATGATAGAGGATGATATGAACTTTCCTAGTATTACTCTTCCTACTAGAACATCAATGCCTATCCCTTGTCTCTCTCCTAAAATTGATCTAATCTGTGATAAGATTTTAGTGCAAGAGAAGACTATCAATAATTCTTCCAACACTTTTGTTCATTCCTCTAAACCATCCTCAATCAATTTGATACATGTGAATGAGACACCTAACAAACCTCTCTTCACTGTCCAAGGTGCTTGTCCTTCTCAAAATTCTCAACCTTTAAATAAGCCTATCTTAGTGGTTCAAGGTGGTTATGCTAATGATTCTTTTTGCACTCCTAAGAAACCTGTTATTACTGTGCAAGGAGGTTATTCCTCTAAGAGTCCTTATGAGTATGCTAAGCAATTGACTAGAGAGAGTTATCATGCGGTTGCCCATACTTATAATACTAGAAACAATAGGCAACCTAATCCTCCTCCAGTTATCCCAACTTCACTTCCTCCTTCCCAACCTACTCTTCCTCAAGCTCCTCGTATTTCACAAATGCTTAGTAAGGACTATGATCTCATAGAACAACTTAAAACTACCCCTGCTAAGATATCCCTTTGGGATTTGATCCAAACTTCTTCTGCTCATCATGGAATGTTACAAGATGCCTTGAAAGATTTGAATGTTCCTCCACCTAATACATCTAGTAATATAGTGTCTTTGGTTAACTCTGTGATGAATCCTAAAGCTCAAATTGTGTTTACCCAAGATGAGTTGCCTACTAGTGAAATTCAACATCAATATGATCCCTTGATGATTGTGGTTATCATAAATGACACTGCCATAAGACGAACACTGGTAGATAATGGCTCTGGCCTTAATGTGTGTAGCATTAATCTATTGCATAAGATGAATGTGGATACATCCCTTATTGAGCCTGACTCTCATCCCATTCGAGGCTTTGATAATGTGGCTAAGTCTTCATTAGGTATTATCACCTTACCCATCATAGTGGGACCCATTACTTTGCCTACTCCTATCCATGTTATGTCAGGAAATCTAACATACAACTTGTTATTAGGGAGACCTTGGATTCACAGTATGCAAGCTGTCCCCTCCACAATGCATAGACAAGTTAAATTTATTTATAACAAATAAGACATATACCTTGATAGGTGATACTAATCTTCAGGCTTGTTTGCAAACATCTACTTCCAAAGGGAGTTCTTCTAAACCTTCCTCTTCTAGTGATGACTCTTTAAACAAGATACCTATGGATGAATCATTACCCTCTGATAATCAAAATTCTTTGGATGAGCCTAAAGCTCCTGAAGAAGATCCTTCTCAACTTGATTCTACACATGAAAAGGCTTTTGATCCTGAGAAGGTTCTCGCAGAAGACGATTAGGGATCTCTTGATTTCAATCCCACCTTTGTAGGTGAGTATAGGGTTCCTCCTAGAGATCTTAAAGGTAAAAAGAAGGAAGAAGCTAAAAATCAGTCAATCTTACCTGAACCTATGAGTAATAATTTTGTGGCCGCTTCTCAAACTTCTTCTCCTCACACCTCTAATTATGAAGAGTTTGATTCTTTGTCTTATGAAAAACCACCTTCTCTTCCTGAAATGGCTGATCGTTATGGTCGTGGTTTTCGCATTTTTGCTAAGCATGGGTATCATGGAAATGGTTGTGGCACTCATGAAAAAGGGATGAAAGTTCCTCTAGAGGCTAATTTTCACAATTATGCCTTTGGACTCGGCTATAATCCCTGCAAACGTACCAAAGCATCTAAAAGACCATCTCTCAATGTGAATGCTATATTTAGTAGTGATGATGATCTCACTTCAACTAAATCATCTTCTACTTCTATCAACTCTCATTACCCTCATAAGGAAATCTTGGCAATGAACAAATCTCTTTATGAATCCCCTCAAATTTCTAAATCCACTTATGAATCTTTATCTCCTATTCATCATAAAGTCCTTTCCTCTAGGGATAAGGCTCTAATAAATTACACTCATCCCTCTTCTAAGATTTCATGTGACTTTTCTTCTTCAATTTTTATCATTTTATACATGTTTTTGATCTCACTTATAGTTGAGCATTTAACATGTCATATTCAAATACCTTATTCAATCTATCATGTCTTTAAATAACATTAATGGCTATTATGTTGCTCATCATTATGTGACATTGGTAGCTCATTTACTGGGGGCCCATTGTCATTCATGATGGTACAATTTCAAGTGCAATCATATTTTTTGAAGCAACATAATAGCCTAAATTTCTTGTTCCTATGGGGACAAGAGTGATTTCATACATCTCTTCTTTTGCTTATGTCCAAATCTCTCCCTAGAAGATTGTGTAAGTCCTTCTCATTGTCCTTATCCTTGGGAGGCAATGATCTTTCCTTATTTTTATCTAAGGATCCACTTTTTCCTATTTTGTGGATGGTGTGGACTTTATTACTTGATGTTATGCCTTGTACGCATTTGTTGTTGTTTGTTCAAGGATTCTCTCTTACAAGAGGTGTAAGTCCTTGACTACAACATCTTTTGCACTTGGTAAAATACATCCATAATGAATTCACTCTCCTAATTGGGTTAAAAAGAGCGTCATCCTTCATTAAGAATCACTTCCACCTCGCAAAAGAAGGAAGTATTGCATTCTTATTCTCTTCTTTGTCTTATTCTAGAAGATGTTATATTTGTCTAAGACAATTTCTCTCAGGGATAGGTGTCTTTTGTACAAAGATCTCTTCTCCTCTAAGGATCTCCTTTACACATACTACAAGATATCCCTTTTCAACTATCTTATCCTTGCTTAAAGAGTGCAAAATTCTCTTGCTTGGATCTATGAAATTGTTGCATTTTTGGGGTATCTTCTTTTGTGATGAAGGTAGGTATCCTTGTTCTACTTTGCTTATGACATAAACATTACACTTTTTGAGCAATGGGTCATTCTCAGAACCAGAGCACAGACTCTTAGAGCGAGATATCTCCATTTTTCTTTTATGCATTTTTCTTTCATGCAAGGTGATTATTCTTGGAACCAGAGCACAGACTCTTAGAGCGAGATGTCACGCTTTTGTACTATACATATACAGGTTGTAGCATACTCAGGCATAGACTCCTATGAGATGCTTCTAACCTCACTTACACACACATGCACGAGGTTGAGTGGAACTAGCGGCATAAGGTTAGACTTTCTCACTCTCCTCCCTTACATGGATCACCTAGACAGACTCTAGGGGCTAGTTTTCCATGTCCTTTTTTCATGGATCACCTAGACAAGATCTAGGGGTGAGAAGTCCATGTTTACATCCTTCATCTTGTGTTAGAGAACTCTCAAATCCTCACACTCTTTGTTGTGTTGGAATTGAGATTTAGTCCTCTTTCTTACCAAATGATTCTCCATTAGTTTTTGATCTCATATCAAATCTTCTTGTGAGCATTTGTCATCAATTTTCTTTAACAATTCGAAGTGGTAAACATGATACCCTATTTCAACTCACTAAAATTAGCAAGCCAAAACAGGGGGGGCATATAGCTACCCTCGAATTTTCATCACCTTCCTTAGTAAGCATTAGGTGATTTTGTGATCTAACGTGTGTTTTGTAGGGTGCGGTTCCTAACTATGTACTGCAGATACCGCTGGGGGCTTCGTTCGACAGACTTATGGATATATCCTTTTTCAAATAATGTTTACTTTTTTGTACTTTAGCTTGCATATGCACGTAGTGTTCATATGACTGCTAAAGTGGGGGCTAAATGTAGCGTCGTAAATTGTACGCACTTGCTAGGGTGGTACAATTTCACACCTAGTTTAGCACCCGCCTTGGCGCATTTTGCATTTTGCATTGCATTTCCCCTTTAGCACTTAATTAATCAAATTAATTAGGTCTAAGGTTCTATTTCATCATCTTCCACATCATAAAGTTGGGCCCTTTCATTAAAGTGTGCCCTTTTCATTTTATTCCTCCTATACATCATTTAATCAAAAACCCTGATTAGGTCCTATTTTGAACTTGGGGGCTTGATTTCGGGGGTCAAAACATCTCGAAATCACCTGTAACTTTGGGATTCTCTCTAAAATCATCATATCCGATGGCCCTAAAAATTTGGTAAAAAGTTGTCGGGACCATGGCGCCCGGAGTGCAACATGGTCCCAGACATTTTTCCCGAAATTTTAGGAGCGCGATCCAATAATAAAATAAAGCTTAAACCCAAGAAATTGGCAGGATATTCAATCTCTAGGTTGGCCAAAAGTCAAAATTAAGACCTAGGGTTTCATATATAAGAGCTCTCTTTCTTCATTTGAAAGGATAAGAATTTTGGGGGCTTTTGAGGACCTTCTATGCAGCAAAAGAGCAGATCTTTGAAGACTTCAATAACATTCAACATCCATCCATCAAGCATTCATCAATTTCATTCATTTAGGGCTTGGGAGACATTGAAGAACAATAGGAGATTACCGACTGAAGATTGGCTTGTACTCCTTCCTTAAGGGTTGGGTATGATTTCATGTTGTTTTCATGTCTTTGCATAAGCTTCAATATATCCTTTATTCATGCTTTAGATCACTTTGCATCTTGATTTAGAGCATTTACATTATCATGTACAAGCAATTAGGGTTTACTTTCTAGGTTGCTCTAGTTTGCTTTCTTGCATTTAAGGACCTTGCACACACACTAGGTCTGCACACACAATACATTTTACAATACAACTTGGCTATTCGTGGAGGTGGAAATCACTGAAGCGGGGGTTTGACTAAGGCAAAACCCTATATAGCCGCCCACCACACCTTTTCAGATATAAGTGCAGGTTTTGGAATCCGGATGACGCCGCAAGTTACAGATCCGGAAGAAGCAGACGGAGACCGAACTTCACACCAAATCTCAAAGCAAAAGACCAGGATAGAGGCATGGGGTGCCCTGGTCCTGCCAGGACAGGGGCGCTAGGCGCCCTGGTCCTTCTGTCAGACAGCAACTTTCAGCAACTTTCTGACAGCTTTTTAGGTTGCAAAAACAGCAGTTTCAGGAGCAGAATCAGGACAGTGGCGCCCGCGCCCCCGTCCTGAACATTTTCAGTCAGATTTTAACTCTGGGTACGTATTTGCATTCTTGTCTTATCCTTGTATTTACAGCTTTCCATTGTTTAAGTTCAATTCTGCAATCTTGTCATTAGTTCATACTTGCATTTTGGGGTTAGGAATTGAACTTGCATCATTTTATCTTTCAATTACAACAAAGGAATAGAAATCCTAATAGGTAGCCCATGGCTCTCTCTTTCACAAGAAGAAGTAGCCAATTGTGTGATACCTCTAAGCTCTTTCGTATTCCACAAGTGTGTGGTTGAAAGTGAGATTAGGGCATGTTTGCTTAGTGTCACTTTTTCTCCCACACAGCCTCATTGATAGATAATGGTTCAATTTGAGAAATATGACATACCTCTTCATTTGCCAATCTTCCTCTTGTCATGACTCTTTTAAATTTGCTTCCAATTATCTGATCTTTAGAATGATTCAATCTTACATACCGGGGTGTCTTAGTCTATTGTTGTTCTTCAATTACTGTGGAATCCTCTGATGATACCGGAGTAACTGGATCATCATTATATACCGGTGGATTTATTGTAGGTTCATTTTTCATAATTTTTGTTCCCGGTTCAGAGTCTATATACCTTTAAGTTCCTCTGAATAGTTCATCAATCTTTACATTTGTACTCTCAACAATTTTCTATAATCTTTTATTAAAACATCTATATGCTTTACTCTTAGATGAATAACCAAGAAATATTCCTTCATCACTTCTAGGATCAAACTTGCCAATATAATCATCTCTTCTAATATAACATTTACTTCCAAAAATTCTAAAATACTTAAGAGTAGGAGTATTACCAAACCATAGTTCATGAGGGGTCTTACCGGTTTCACCTTTGATGTGAACTTTTTTGAATGTATAGACAATAGTGCTTACTACCTCTCTCCAGTACACATGTGGTAGATTTGCTTTCGATAACATGCTTCTTGTTGCATCCAAAATAGTTATGTTTTTTCTTTCAACAACTCCATTCTATTGTGGTGTCCGAGGTGCTAATAACTGTCTTTTGATTCCATTTACTTCACAGAATGTATTAAACTCTTTAGATGTGAATTCTCCTCCTTGATCTAATCTTAAACATTTAATTTTCTTACCGGTTTCATTTTCAACCATTGCCTTGAATAGTTTGAACTTCCCAAGTGCTTCTGATTTTTCTCTGAGAAAAGTAACCCAACACATTCTAGAATAATCATTAATAATTAGCATGAAATATCTATCACCTTGTAAGCTTTTAGTTCTAGCTGGACCACATAAATCAGTGTGAATTAAATCAAGGGCATTATTGGATTTTTCTAGAATACTTTTGAAACTAGCTCTAACTTGTTTTCCAGATTGACATTCCTTGCAAATTGTATTATGAGGTTTCACAATTTTAGGTAGATCTCTAACTGCCTTAGAAGTACTGATTTTTACCATGCAATAAAAATTTACATGACATAGTCTTTTATGCCATAGCCAACTTTCATCTATATGTGCAATTAAGCATGCCTTTTCACTGTTATTCAAATGAAAGATATTACCTCTAGTATGATTACCGGTTGCAATTTCCAAACCAGTTCTATTCATGATTTTCCATTTTCCATTTTTAAATTGTAACTAAAAACCTTTCTCAACTAATTGACCAACACTTAAAAGATTATGTTTTAATCCTTCAACATAGTAGACATTGTTAGTGTTATGTTTACCATCAAGAGATATTGAACCCTGACCTTTGATTGAACAAGCTTTGTCATCTCCGAATCTCACTAAACCTCCATTGTATTCTTGAAAGTTCAAGAATTTACCTTTGTCTCCAGTCATGTGATGTGAGCATCCTGAGTCAATAATCCATTCATCCTTTGATTCAACTTTAGCTGCTAGGGCTTGTTCTACCAATTGAGTAATAGGTACCAGTTGATCTTCTATTATAGCAACAAAGACCCATCCATTGTCTGCTAGATCCTCATCAAAATCATCAGTCACACCTTCATCAGTAATGTAACAAGATTTATCTTTGTTTTTCTTAAATCTGTATCTCTGATATTCGGGATTAGGTTTGTATGTTCTTTTAGCTTCTTCTCTTAGTCTAGCATGTCTATCAGGGCATCTTGAAGCCATATGACCAATCTTATTGCAGTTAAAACATTTAAAGGGTGCTTTAACTTCATACTTACTTCCAATTGGGCCTTTTGACATTTTTCTTGCAAATAGTGCTTCAAGTTCTTCAAGCTCTTCATTCTACTTCCTGGTTTCTTCAAGTTCTCTTGCATAAAAGGCTCTCTAGTATGATTTTTCAAAGGATGGAGCAGATGATGTTGATGCTTTGAAGGTCAAATTAGTTTTTATAGTAGTAACAAGACCAAATTCCTCAATTTCAAAAGCTGAAAGTTTTCCAATCAATGTATCCCTAGTTATTGATGTATTAGGCATTGTTCTCAACTCATTTATAGTAGTAACCTTCATTTTATATGCTGGTGGCAAACCTCTTAAGATTTTTGCAACAATCTCATCTTCACTCAAGGTTCCTCCACAACTTTTGATACCCAAAACAATTTCATTTACCCTTTCCATAAAAGTAAAAATCCTTTCATCTTCCATTTTTAGATGTTCATACCTGACTTGAAAGCTTTCAAGTTTTGCAATTTTGACTGTGGAATCCCCTTCATTTAGTGTTTCCAAGTGATCCCAAATAGCTTTTGCAGTGGACCTATCTGATAATCCCATGATTTGCTGATCTGATAATGCACTCAAGAGTGCTTCTCTTGCTTTACAATCATTTTCTTCATCTTTAGCTAAAGTAGTGGGAGCAGTCTAACCACCTACAGCAGTAGTATAACCATTCTTAGTAACTTCCGAGATGTTTTTACCAATGCAATTTAGATGTGTCTCCATTGTGATTTTCCATATCCCATAGTTGGTTCCATCAAGTTTAGGACTATCCTTTCTGAAATAATTAGTAGACATTGGATCTCCTCAAGTTGTTAAACTTTTGCAAAAAGAGGACTAGGCTCTGATACCAATTGTAGGTCCTGGAGACAACTAAGAGGGGGCGTGAATCAATTGTCTAATAAATTCAAACCAAAAACTTATTAACCAAATTAATGCTTAATACCGATAAATTAGTTAAGTATGTCAGTAGACAGTGTTAACAGTAAATTGCTATACCAGTAAGAATTAATGCATGAAACATAAGCACAAAGTCATCCACAACACATGACACCAATATTTGTACGTGGAAACCCTGTAAGGGGAAAAACCATGGTGGGAAACCTTACCCACAATCAGATGATACTCTTGCAGATAGTAAGTGTACAAAAGGGGTCTGCACATGTAAAAAGGCCAATAGGTTAGAGCTTGCTGCTCAATCACAAATGGGAGTCACACTGACTATAGTTGGATGGTTAAATCCTGTTGGATACAATTGTTTAATTGTGTATTGTCTTTGATGTTACACAAATGTCATATCAGTCTACCGAGCTCAGAATGTTCGGCAAGGCAGTTAGACAGAGTTTACCGAGTTTAGTCGGTCTTCGAAGAATATGTGAAGGAAAGTCAGTCTTTACCGAGTTCACAGTACTTACCGAGTTCAGTCGGTTACCGAAGAATCAGCAGTGTTCATCGAGCATCAGTGAAATGTTTATGCAGCCGACCGAAGCAATATTTATTGAAACTTGTATATGTAGCCGACCTATGTAATATTTATTGTAACTTGTAATTGGGCCGACTTGGTAACCTGAATGGTATATATGAGAGATCAAGTTGCGATTTCGAAGTGTGAGGAAGTGTGAGAAGTATGGAAATGTGAAGGAGCAGAAATGTGCGAATTCTGATGAAGGATCAGTGATATCCTTGAGGTGCAGAAAAGATATATGTGATCAGTAAGGATCTATTGGCGCAGAACAGAGATCTGTATCAGCAAGATAAGTTGTATTTAATTCAGATCACTTCATTGTTGCTTTCTAACCATTGTAGCAGTGATACCGAAATCTCTTAACAGAGTTGGTCTAACAACCACTTTTGTAAATCCTCTGACAAGGTGACAATTCGGTTGAATTGTTCTTAAGACCTTTCACAAGGCCACTCCTAGCAGGGTGATTAAATCCTCTAATAGGGTCACACCTAACAGTGTGTTTTGTAACCTTTAACAGGGTTGGCTCCTAACAGGGCTCACTTCAGAAGAGTGAAAATCAGTGACTAGTTACATTGGTGGTTTTCCCAAAATTGGGTTTCCATGTTATATCTGGTGTTACTTGTGTTCATGTTATTTGTTTTATGCATGTTAATGTTTAATGAACAATGATAAGTTAATTTACCGAGTTTCAGCAGTTTATATTTAAGACATCTAACGGACTTGTGGATTTATTTTTGTGGTAACTGATTCACCCCTCCCCTCTCAGTTACTCCATCCATATTTCCAACAAAATCCAATAAGAATGTACTGCACAAAATAGCATCTTCATATGCTAGATTTAGTACCGATGTAATGTTGATATGCTTCTACAAAAACCTAACTTCACCTTCAAATGATGTCTTCGTGTATACCTCTACTTGATCTCGCATATGCCTTCACACAATTCTTTTCCATATTCCATGCTTGATCTTACAAATAAGATCTTACATTTATACCATACCCTAAGACCAATTTTTGTAGGTCGGCTCTACAAGATATTACAATAAAAATATTTTACAAATAGTACAATATCCGATGCAATAACCGATTGAACATGTCGGCTTAATGCATTTACAACAATAATAAATCATCTCCATAGTGTGCCACGCTGATCTGGAAAAGATAAACCTGTCGGTGTAACCCTAGATAACCTGGATCTATTTGCCGGTAAAAGAAAATATGCAAATAAGAATATACCATTGATTATTTCTTCAAAATAAAGTGTCCACATGATGTCTTCGACATTACCAAGTGTCTTCCATGTCATTCTAGGTACCGGTGAACATTATATCCTACCGGTTAATCATATACTGGTAACTGTTGGACAGTTTATTGTTTGTCGGTGAATGTTGCTGGATCTACAAAGTAGGTGTATTTAGTAGGTGTTGACATCAATGACAAAACCATACGAAAATACCAACATTGAGAATAATGTCTAATACATCAGTATCTAGAGATACTTTGGTTGGAAAACTTTCAGCTTTTGAACTTCAGGAATTTGGTTTTGTTGCTAAAATTAAGATAGATTTGGATTTCAAAGCATCATCATCTGCAACATCATCATCATCATCTAAAAAATATGATTGGAAAGAACTCTATCCTAGAGAACTCAAAGAAATTAGAAGAGAGAATGAAGAACTTGAAGAGCTTAAAGCACTATTTGCAAGGAAAATGCCTAAAGGTCCAATTGGAAGTAAGTATGAAGGTAAAGCACCATTTAAATGTTTTAACTGCAATAAATTTGGTCATATAGCATCTAGGTGTCCTGATAGACATGCAATATTCAAGGAAGAATCTAAAAGAACATATAAGCCTAACCCTAAATATCAGAGATATAGATTTAAGAAGAATAGAGATAAATCATGTTACTATGCTGATGAAAGAGATATTGATGATTTTGATGAGCAACTTTCAAGAGTATTCCAAAAAAATCTAATAATGTTCTTGACTTAATTCATATTGATTTATGTGGTCCAACAAGAACTAGAAGTTTACAAGGAGATAGATATTTTATGCTAATCATTGATGATTATTCTAGAATGTATTGGGTTACTTTTCTTAGGGAGAAATCAAAAGATTTTGGGAAATTCAAACTATTCAAGATAATGGTAGAGAATGAAATTAGTAAGAAAATCAAATGTTTGAGATCAAATCAAGGAGGTGAATTTACATATAAGGAATTTAATATAATTTGTGAAGTGAATGGAATCAGATGACAACTATAAGCACCTCAGACACCCCAGCAGAATGGAGTTGTGGAAAGGAAGAACATAACTATTTTGGATGCAGCTAGAAGCATGATATTAGAAGCAAACCTACCTCATGTGTATTGGAGAGAAGTAGTGAATACAGTTGTTTACACATTCAACAGAGTTCACATCAAAGGTGAAACCGGTAAGACCCCTCATGAAGTATGGTTTGGTAATACTCCTACTCTTAAATATTTCAGAATATTTGGAAGCAAATGTTATATTAGGAGAGATAATTATATTGGAAAATTTGATCCTAGAAGTGATGAAGGAATTTATCTTGGTTATTCATCTAAGAGCAAGGCATATAGATGTTTTAATAAGAGATTGCCGAAAATCATTGAGAGTGTAAATGTGAAGATTGATGAACAGTTCAGAGGTAATTCAAAGTCCATGGACTCTAAACTGACAATTGAGATAATAAAAAATGAACCTACAATGAGTACACCTGTAGAGAATGTTGATCCAGTCACACTGACATCATCTGAGAATTCCATAGTGACTGAAGTGTTAGGGTTTCAAGCAGATCCAAAGTAAATATGAACTAACAATTATATATAGATTTAAATATAAAAGATAAAGAAATAAAATAAGACACAAATAACACAGAGATTTAATGTGGTTTACCCAGAATGGGTTACATCCACCATACACAGTCGTCCAATCTTTCTTATTATCTAGCAAAATAGCACATCAACCTTACAATGCCTTAAGCATCCCATTTGCTTATAACATGCATTTTTAGGGCAACAAACAAAGTCAACCTTTCTAGGGTGAGGATACATGTTGAGTGTATAGTACTTTGCTGATCAGTCGCCACATATCAACAATCTCCCACTTGGAGACTGATCAGGCTCCACACCAAACAATCTCCCACTTGGAAACTGATACTAGACGACACCACTATACTTGCAGCATCCACTCAATAAAACACTTGGACTTGACTGGTATAAATTCCACGATTATCAATCAGGAAGACCAATAGAAATTGATGAAGAAATCATCTTCTCCTGTGGAACTGCCTTCGTGAACATATTGGCAGGATTCTTACTTGTGTGAATCTTCTCAAGCCATAACTGACCCTCTTCCAAAATAGTCCGAATGAAGTGGTACCTGAGCTAAATGTGCTTTTTCCTTGAATGAAAAGCATATTTCTTTGCAAGATGAATGGCACTCTGGCTATTGGTATACAATGGGCGATCCTCCTGTGTCTGACCCAATTCCTCTAGAAAACATTGTAACCAAATCATCTCCTTGCTAGCTTTTGTAGCAGCAACATACTCAGCTTCAGTGGTTGAAAGTGCAACAACCTTTTGTAGCCTAGAAATTCTGACTGACTACAGTTCCCCCTATCGTAAAAACATACCCTATAGTACTCCTCCATGTATCAATATCACCTACTAGATTAGAGTCAACAAATCCACTTAGAGCAACATTAGATCCTTTGAAACATAATGCCTTCATAGTAGTTCCTTTCAAATACCAAAGAATCCATTTCACAACATTCCAATGTTCCATACCCAGATTACTCATAAACCTGCTCACAACTCCCATTGCATGTGCAATATCTAGCCTTGTGCATACCATTGCATACATCAGGATGCCAAAAGCTGATGAATACGGGATGTTAGACATTTTATTTAACTCTTCTTGTGCCTTTGGGCACATCTCCTTAGTCAATTTGAAATGACTAGCCAAAGGTGTACTAACTACTTTTGCATCCTGCATGTTAAATCTTTTCAACACCTTCTTTATATACTCGCTTTGGGACAATTTCAAGGTTTTATTTTTCCTATCCCATGTAATCCTCATACCCAGAATTTGCTTAGCTACACCCAAATCCTTCATAGCAAATGACCTGGCTAATTTTTGTTTAAGATCATTTATGTGTTGCATGTTAGACCCAACAACAAGCATGTCATCAACATAGAGCAACAGGATAATATAACTCCCATTATCCAATCTCTTAAAATATACACAATGATCAGAATGACATCTATGATAACTGTGTTCAACCATGAAACTTTCAAATTTTACATACCATTGTCGAGGTGCTTGCTTTAGGCCATACAAACTTTTCTTCAATTTGCACACCAAGTTCTCCTTACCTTTGACCTCATATCCCTATGGTTGCAACATGTAAATTCCCTCCTCCAAATCTCCATGGAGAAAAGCTTTTTTGACATCGATTTTTTCAAGATGTAAATCATCTATAGCCACGAGACTAAGTACAGTTCTAATTGAAGTCATTTTTACAATTGGAAAAATATCTCATCATAATATATACCCTTTTTCTGTGCAAAACCTTTTACCACAAGTCTGGCCTTATATCTTTTTTGACCTCCTTCCTCCTCCTTTAGCCGATAAACCCATTTGTTATGCAAGGCTCTTTTTTCTATAGGTAAAGGGACTAAGTCGCAAGTCTTATTTTTCATCAAGGAGTCCATCTCCTCTTTCATGCCTAGCTCCCACTATTGTTTGGCATCCACCTACATTGCTTCTTCATATTCTTCTGGTTCACCAAAATCAGTTAATAATATAGAATATAAAGAAGGAGAAAATCTTTCAAGGGGTCTACTTGACCTCGTAGAATGTCTAACACTTGTAGGAGTTTGTGGGACATTCTGTTGTTGCTGAGCATCAGGTACCTGTGGCATTTCATTTTCAAGAATCTCATCCAACACCACATATTCTTGCTTGTCCTGTTCATGCTTCTTTTCCTGCATTTGTCCTTTATACATAACTTTCTCATTGAATATAACATCTCTACTTCTAATTATTTTCTTATTTTCAAAATCCCATAACCGATAGCCATATTCATCTATCCCATGTCCAACGAAGGTGCATTTCTGAGATTTAGCATCAAGCTTGGTTCTATTTTCTTTATCAACATGGACAAAAGCTTCACAACCAAAGGTTTTCAGAAAAGAATAATTTACCTTTTTACCAATCCATGTCTCCTCTGGAATACCACCATCCAAAGGGGTTGAAGGTCCTCTATTTATCAAATAGACAACAATATGTACAACATCTGCCCAAAAATGTAAGGGCAATCCAACATGCAATAGCATGCTCCTCGCGTGTTCCATGATAGTCCTATTCATTCTCTCTGACACACCATTTTCCTGTGGATTTCCTGGAACTGTCATTTGCTTTTGAATCCCATTTAAGGAGCAGTAATCTTCAACTGCTTTTCTGCAATAGTCACCTCCATTATCTGATCTGAGACACTTCAAATTTTTTCTGTCTCATTCTCAACCAAAGCTTTCCATTTCTTAAAAGTTTCAATAACATCTGATTTTTGTTTTAGGAAATATACCCATGTTTTTCTGGTTGAGTCATCAATAAAAATAACATAATAACAAGAGCCACCAAGGGATGATAACTGAGTCAGTCCCCATACATCTACATGCACAAGCTCTAACTTCTCACTCTTGTTCTCTTTCTGAACCTTGAGAAATCTGACTCTTTTCTATTTGCCATAAACACAGTTTTCACAGAACCCTAAACCAATCTTCTTTAGTCTTGGAAATAGATTTTTGGAGTGTAGGATTTTCATCCCTTTCCCACTCATGTGCGCAAGCCTATGGTGCCACATTATCAAATTTGTTCTTGCAACATCTATTGTTGTTGTCCATGCAATAACTTTATCTATAGCAGCTAAGGTAGAGTAAGTGTTACCAATACACAAATATAATGTGCCTACCTTCGCACCTTTAGCTACTATTAATGATCCTTTAGTGACCTTCCAGATACTATCTGAGAAGGTAACTATGCAACCTTCACTACCTAGTTGCCCTGCAGAAATTAAATTTCTTCTTAAGTTAGGAACATGTCTTACCTCCTGCAGAAACTAGTCATTTCCATTCTCCAACTTGATCTTTATCTTTTCCTTTCCAATAATTTGACAGGGCTCATCATCACCCAAATATACCTATCCAAAATCACCTTGAACATAATCTAGAAAATATTTTCTATAGGGTGTAGCATGAAATGAAGCCACATAATCTATTACCCTAGAATCATTAACGTTATCCAAACATAAGATTTAAGCATCTTGTAAAGTATTACTTGTAATATTAGCTTCCTTACTATCATTTTCATTTTTGTCTCCTCATTTGTTTTTTCGAGACCAACAGTCTTTCTTTAGATGACCAGGCTTTCCACAGTACCAACAATCTTTCTTTCCTCTAGATTGAGAGCATCCTTTCTTTGACTTCCCTTGTGACTTCTCATTCCAAGTGCCTTTTCCTCTTTCCTTTGATCTTCCTTTGTTCTCCACATTCAAAACACTACTTGATGATGTTGAATTCTCACCTATGCTTTTCCTTTGCATTTCCTTGCTTAGGATAACACCAACAATATCATTAAATATCAAAGTATTTTTACCAGAGACAGAGTTACTTATAGCCATAACCAAGCTATTCCAGCTTTCTGGCAAAGAACATAAAATCAAAAGAGCCCTAACCTCTTCTGCAAAGGCAATTTTTACCAAAGACAATTGACTGGTAATTGTATTAAATTCATTTAAGTGCTCCGCTACAGATCCTCCCCCACTCATTTTCAAATTTAACAAATGCTTCATAAGAAATACCTTATTCGAAGCCGAGGGTTTCTCATACAATTTAGCCAATGTTGCCATCAAATCTATAGTTGTTTTTGCTAATGTGATATTGAATGCTACAGACGGTGCAAGGCACAATCGAATGGATCCTAGTGCCTTTCTATCTAAAATGTCCCACTCTTTATCTGACATTGTGGTCACTTTCTTTGCCTTTCCTTCCAATGGCTGCCACAAATCCTTTTGATACAAGTAATCCTCCATATTCATTTTCTATAACTAATAATTCTAGTCTTGAAACTTTTCGACCTTGAATTTAGAATCCTCCATTGCTCCCACTCAAATCTGAAAGTCCTGCCAATTTATAGAAAACTGTTGGCATATGCACACTCCAATGAGACATTGTATGTAATTGAAAGTTTTGTCATTGATGACAACCTTACAATCCTATGGCACCGGCAAGGCATTACACTAGCAAGATAGTTCACTGGCATCAACAGATCACACTCTACACTAGCACCAACACAAAGAAAGGAAGCATACCGACACAGAGGTCGACAGGATTTTTGTTATATTATATTTTTTTTATTATTGTAAAAACCTTGTAAGCCGACTTGGAAAATTGTAAAATGACTCTTATATATAAAAGAGATCATTATAGAAATTTTGTAAGGTATGTGAGGAATGTAAGCAATAAAAAAAGAAGATATTAGGTAGACCTATTATGCGAAATATAGGTTAAAGGTTTTATGTAAAGAACAGAGCAGAAACCGATACTGGATCAGGCATTATAGATGCTATTGTAAAGTAGTACAATATATTGGATTTGTATAATCCACATTGTAAGTCAGTGAGACTTCCTATTGCGCAGTGAGCTCTAGGCAGTTGGCCTTCCTGCATGTGCATGCCCCCTTTTGTAAGTAATATTCTCTTATTGGCCAATAAGTGGATATTGTGGGTCACAAATCCCACCGAGGTTTTTTCCACACCGGGTTTCCTCGTTAAATCCTTGTGTCATGGTGTGCTTTTCATGTGGATGTTTTTAATTCTGTTTATTACATTATTCTTGCATATTGATACACTATTATAATATGTTCTGCATGTTTTAAGTTGAGAAATTCTAATTATCGGTCAGATATTGATTCACCCCCCCCTCTTAGCATCTATGAGTTTCCTAACAATTGGTATCAGAGCCTGGTCCTCTATTTTCAGAAGCCTAATAGCTTGAGGAAGATCTTGACACTGGTAAAGATGGAAAATCTGATGAAGCAACTTGAAGCAGCTCTTTCAGACTATGATACAGAAAAATTGAAAAATATAAAAAATAGAAGATGATCTAAAAGTAGCTCAGGATATCATCCAGGAACTTCAAGAGAATCTTACTATTGCAAGAAATAAGAGAAGAGAACTCTGTGAAAAGATGCAAAATGAGAATGATGAAAAGGAATCACTTAATGATATGTTAAGTAAGCTAAAACTGGAGAACATAACTACAAAGAATGAGATACAGGATATGACTATGAGATTTTGTAAAGAGATTGAAGATAGGAAAAAGAATGAAGAAAAATTGACCAGAAGACTAAGTGATGCAGCAAATGAGAACATAAGACTTAGCTATGAAAATGATTTATTAAAGACAGATCTGATGCATACTCAGAATGACTCTAATGAACTGATGAGATAGAAAGAAGTCTTAGAAAGAGAACTAGAAACTACAAATCAACATAAAGAAAAATTCAAGAAAAGCTCAAAGGAACTTGGTAACTTACTGAAGAATAAAAAACCTAAAGGTGACACTTCTGGAATTGGCTTTGAAGTTGGTGAAAGCTCCGGTACTGCAAACACACAAAATCACAGCAAACCGGTAAGGCAACCTAATGCTTATAAATTCAATGGAAAATGCTTTAACTGTAATAAGTATGGTCATAGAGAAAATGAATTTAGATCTAGAAATCATCAGAATATCAACACACCCATCGATCAATGTTCTAAATGCAACAAAGTTGGTCACAATTCTAAAAATTGCAGAATGAATCTGAGATGTTATGTTTGTGGAAGATTTGGACATTTATCTAATCAGTGTAGAACACAAACCGGTATATGTTATGGGAAAGCTATTCAAAAGAATAATGTGACTTGTTATGTATGTAACAAGATTGGGCATATTGCGAAATTCCGTAGAAGTAAAGGATCACCAGTAGACAACAAAAGTTCTAGCTTGAAAGGTAAATAAAAAGTTGTAGAGGCTAAGCAAGAATTCTTAAAACAATGGATTAGAAAAGTTGATCTAAATATTGGGAATACTCCTCCACTGATAGAACCATTCAATGCTTCATTGGCAGGACAGAGTGATGCTCCACCGGGAGGAAGTTCTTCTTCAAATTGAAGAAAGTTTCCTTGAGGGTTTAGCGATCTAATGACACATGTGCTATTATTCCCTCAGTTAGAGATGAGAAGTTGGAAATTACTTCATTACTGATAGACAATGTTAAGTGAAAACTTAACTGGCATGCAAATTAACACTATAAATTTGTGGTTTTGGCTCCATTTCATTTCACCATGATTTCAAACATTCGTAGAGCGCGAAATTTGCAAAGCTAAGGAATTTTAAGCAAAGAGGCAAAACATTTCAACCAATCAATCCATCCAAGATAGAAAAAGGTATTTATCATCATGGCATCCACCTCTGCACTTGAATATATAGCAAACCCTACTGTAGTCGAGGTCAGAAAATGCCCTAGGCCCGTATTTCAACTAGTTCCCGAAGTAGCAATGAAAGATGACAATATAGGTGCTTTCTCACAAATACCAAAAGGAGTTGTTTATGTTGAAGACCCCAGAATTTACATTCACTGCAACATAGAGGAATTGGGAGATGAAGAGATCAAAACTATGTATAAAATTGTCATATGTGATAATTCCAAAAATGTGAAATCGGAACATAAAATCATTGAAACCCTAGGATTTACTAAAATCCTCTGCATTCTTGAATTTCCCAAGGATGTGATTAGGATACTCTTAAGCAGGGTACATGGTGAATTGTTCTGGTTAGATGCAATTCACAAAATCACCAAGGAAGTTGTGAAAGTTGTCATAGGGTTACCAACCATTGGTAAAAGGCCAGACAAAACTAAGAAGGTCTCCAATGACCTAGTTACTAAGCTAATTGGTGCTACATTTGATAAAAGGTCTCTAAGAGTCAATGATGTAACTGACATCAATGTAAGATTTATCAGCATGATATTAGGGTATAAGGCAACTCATGCAAATAGACTCAATTCAATTTCAAGTATATGCATTAAAAGTTCTTATGACATGATCACATATAATGCAAAAATTGATATATGTGAGTGGTTGAAGGATGAGTTAATTGACAACCTAGGCAAGATTAAGAAGGATAAGAAAGGAACTTTTAGGTTTGGGAATTTGTTAGTATGTTTGATGCTACATATAACCAAACAAGTTCTTGGTATAGGCTACAAAGAACTTGGATTTGATATACCGGTAGGTAAACAGCTAACAGAATTATTCAACAATATGGGAGAAGATAAGGAAAACAATATCCATGATTTCTTTCAAGCACTTAAGGCCAAAATGATGAATAGAATCAGATTATCACAAAATATTGTTGACAAATATAAGGATGAAATATGTTTTGTAATAAAAAAATATGAAATCTGGATGGAAGCATTCATCCCAAGGACAATCTGGGTAACAGAGATGGGCTACAAGACAGATGATCACATAATTGAGACTTATGCTAAAGCACTTCTGGAAGCACCAAATGAACCAAAGGAAGAAGTATTTGGTAGTGCTGAGACTATAGAAAAACAAATATAATATAAGAAGAGAGTGAAAAAGGTTGAGGCAGTTGTGAGAAGAGGCTCTAGATAGGCAAAGGCTATTAAAGAAGATGTGTTAAAACAAACTGGTATCACTGAGGATGAGCTAAGAACTCTACAGCCTGAAACTCATCTATCATCGGTAGGAACTTCTTCAGAGAGTGACATGCCTGCAGCTTTCAAAAGAGTTGTAAGGAAAAGAGAGCCCTCACTGGCAACCACACCCTTACCTAGGAGGACAAGATAGAAACAACAAGCAGTGAGATCACCGGTTAAGAAGACTACACCAAAGAAGAAACTGACACCCAACAAGAAGAAGAGAACAAAACAAAACCTGGTTCCTCTTGACATACTATTGAATGAAATCATAGAGGAAGGGAAACTAAATAATATAGAGAAATTGTATGATACTCTGATAGTAGATGACAAAGAACAATAGGCAGAAGCTCAGACTGAGATAGTGCAACAAGAAATGCAACAGCAACAAGAACAGTCTCCAAAACAGAAATAGGAACACGTTCATGAGGAAACAATGCCACTAGCAACTGGAGAAGTACACAAACCTTTGCTTAAAGAAATGCAAACACAAATAGACCTACCAAAGGTCACAACAAGCTTGGTTACTTCTTCCACCAATGGAATTTAGAATGTTGGTTCCTCCTCAACAGGCCACAAACCAACAAATGTAACTAAAGTACTTTTGGATTCAATCAAAAGGATCACAGATTGTAGTTCACAGGCTTACAAAGCTATAGATGACACAATCCCAATTTTGAGGGTAATTGCTCCTAACTACAATAAAGACAATAAAGATTGTTTAGGACAACTTGATACTTTGTGTAAATATATCACAGAGAACATTGAGAAAATAAAGGAAGAGAGATTGAAGGACAAAGTAGAAATTGAAAAGCAAAAATTCTTTGAAGATCAAATAAAGAAGTGTACTAGGGAATTTGACACACTTCTACCAGAACTGTGTAACTTATTAAAGGAATACAAAACTCTGTACAAAGACACCTGTAAGATGAACTTTTTGGCAATAGACATAGGTAAGAAAATAAGCAAGGTACAGGATGAAATCAATAAACTTGCTGATAATTTTGTTAACTCACCTGATACATTATCAGTTTTTTAGCAAAGGATAACAAATTTTGAGGAAGAGTTACTTAAATTAGAAAGAGAAAAGGAGAGAATAGTGAATAAGGCAAAACATCTAAGATTAAAACTGAGTCCAAGATTGGACTATCTAGCATCATTGTGGAAGGAAATATCTGAGGCGCCGATACAGGGACAAAAAACACCAGTAGAGCATTTGCAGCATCTCACCAGTATAGTTAAAAGAACACAGACAACAATAAGAGATAGTAAAAAGTTTATGGAGAGTATAAACTTGATTTTGGCGGATCTATTTCAAATTGTAACTACTCATTTATAAGGTTGAAACTACAAACTCTATTGACATCTTGACAACCTTTGTCATTGATGCCAAAGGGGAAGTAGTGGTATGAGAAAATTCAATATCATAGGAATCATATGCTCAGGGGGAGAACACATTTTTGGTAACATTTTTGGACGTCACATTTTTCGATACAATTTTGAAATTTCTCATGAGTGTTGCCATCAATGCAAAAGGGGGAGATTGTTGGCATATGCACACTCCAATGAGACATTGTATGTGATTGAAGGTTTTTCATTGATGGCAACCTTACAATCCTGGCACCGGCAAGGCATTACACCGGCAATATAGTTCACCGGCATCAATGGATCACACTCTACACCGGCACCAGCATAGAGAAAGGAAGCATACCAGCACAGAGGCCGACAGGAGTTTTGTTATATTATATCTTATTTATTATTGCAAAAACCTTGTAAGCCAACATGGCAAGTTGTAAAATGACTCTTATATATAAAAGAGATCATTATAGACATTTTGTAAGGTATGTAAGGAATGTAAGGAAAAAAAAAGAAGATATTAGGTAGACCTATTATGCGAAATATAGGTTAAAGGTTTTATGTAAAGAACAGAGCAGAAACTGGTACTATATAAGGCATTATAGATGTTATTGTAAAGCAGTACAAGATATTGGATTTGTATAATCCACATTGTAAGTCAGTGAGACTTCCCATTGAGCAGTGAGCTCTAGGCAGCTGGCCTTCCTGCATGTGCAGGCCCCCTTTTGTAAGTAATATTCTCTTATTGGCCAGTAAGTGGATATTGTGGGTCACAAATCCCACCAAGGTTTTTCCCACACTGGGTTTCCTCGTTAAATCCTTGTGTCATGGTGTGGATGTTTTTAATTTTGTTTATTACATTATTTCTTGCATATCGGTACACTGTTATAATATGTTCTGGATATTTAAAGTTGAGAAATTCTAATTGCCGGTTAGATACTGATTCACCCCCCCTCTCAGTATCGGTGAGTTTCCTAACAAAAATCTTGCTCTGATACCAAATGTTAGGGTTTCAAGCAGATCCAAAGCAAATATGAACTAACAATTATATGCAGATTTAAATAGAAAAGATAAAGAAATAAAATAGGACATAGATAACACAGAGATTTAACGTGGTTCACCCAGAATGGGTTACGTCCACCATACACAGCCGTTCAATCTTTCTTATTATCCAGCAAAATAGTACATAAATCTTACAATGCCTTAAGCATCCCAACCTCTTATAACATGCATTTTAGGGCAACAAACAAAGTCGGCCTTTTTAGGGTTTTATTATAATGTCAGTTTGAGTGTATAGTACTTTGCTGATCAGTCACCACATATCAACATGAAGAACAACAACAAGTGAATACACCCAAGTATGTAAGATTGAATCACTTTGAAAGTTAGATAATTGAGAATAAGTATCAAGGTGTAATGACTAGAGGAAGACTAGAAAATGAAGAGGTATGTTTAATTTCTCAAATTGAACCGACATATATTAATGAGGCATGTGAAGATAAACATTGGATTAAGGCTATGGAAGATGAATTGGAACAAATTGAAAAGAATAACACATGGACATTGGTTCCCCGGCCTTAAAAAAAATGTAATTGGAACTAAATGGGTATTCAGAAATAAACTTAATGAAGATGGTAAGGTAATTAGAAATAAAGAAAGATTAGTGTGTAAGGGATATTCACAAAAAGAGGGAATTGATTATAATGAAACCTTTGCACCGGTAGCTATAATTGAGGCAGTCAGATTATTCTTAGCTTTTGTAGCACACAAGAACTATAAAGTATATCAAATGTATGTTAAATGTGTATTTCTGAATGGTGATCTAGCAGAGGAATTTTACATTAAACAACCTAATGGATTTTCTTTGATAGATGACAAAGATATGGTTTGCAGGTTAATGAAATCTTTATATAGATTGAAGCAAGCTCCTAGAGCTTGGTATGCTAGATTGGAAAAATACCTTTTGAAGCTTGGTTACACTAAAGGTAATGCTGACAATAACATATACTACAAAGCGACTAGTGATGACATCTTGGTTATTGAAGTTTTTGTTGATGATATTATTTTTGGAGGAGAAGATGGATTGTGTAAAGAATTTTCTAATAAGATGCAGGAAGAATTTGAAATGTCTATGATTGGGGAGATAAAATTCTTATTAGGATTGCAGATTTCACAAACTGATAAAGGTATATTCATAAATCAATCAAAGTACTTGAAGGAATTACATTTGACATGAAAAACTCAAAACTGGTAAGTACACCTATGACTACAACAGATAAACTATCTTTGAAGGATGAATCAACACCTATTAAGCTGACAAGATACAAGTCTATGATAGGAGGTTTACTGTATTTGACACAAACAAGACCTGATATTATGAATGCAATATGTATTGTTTCAAGATTTTAGAGTAATCCTAAGGAAACTCATGAATCAACAGTAAAAAGGATTTTTCGGTACCTACAAGGCACATCAAATCTTGGTTTATGGTATCCTAAAGATGAAAATTTTGATTTATGTGCATACATAGATGCAAATTGGGCAGGAGATGTAGATGATAGAAAAAGCACCACCGGTGGAGCAATTTTTCTTGGCAGTAGATAAATTTCATGGTTGAGTAAGAAACAAAGTTGTACATCATTATCAACAGCAGAATCAAAATATGTTGCAACAACAACTAATTGTACACATGTATTATGGATTAAGAAAATGTTGAAGGACATAAAGGTAAAATGCAAAGAACCTATAATCATTTACTGTGATAATATGACAACAATTGATATATCAAAAAATCTGGTATTTCACTCTAAAACTAAACATGTTTCTATCAAATTCAATTTTCTAAAAGAGAATGTTGAAGCAAAAGAAGTGAAATTGGTTTATATGAATACTAAAGAGCAAAATGCAAATATCTTTACTAAGCCTTTGCCTAAGGAAACTTTTGAATATCTTAGAGACCATCTTGGAGTTATACCCTCACCAGTTGAAACTTAGATAGTTGGAGCATGGCATCAGACTGATAGAATTAACAGAGAAATCTTTCTTTGGCTTTGATGAAGAAGAGCTACTTCTCAAGGGGAGTAGATTGGATAAATTTGGTTATAACAATTGGTATTTGTAATAAGTTCTATGAATTGATTGTATTTGGTTTTGTATTGCTTTGACATTTGATGTCAAAGGGGGAGAGATATCTATGGAAAACAACATTATATTTTGGGAAGAGATTATTCCTAAGGGGAGAAATATTATGTATTTTGATTTTTGGAAATTGATCTCTTTGGGAGATTGTTGGTTTTTTGCTTTTTGGCATTTCTGCTTTGGCACTTAGATGGTTTTTCCATCTTGTGTTGCCATCAATGCCAAAGGAGGAGATTTTTGGTATTATGGATGTTTTCCATTGGTTTTTTCATTGATGTCAACACTTATCAACACTTGTGAACACTTATCAACACTAAAGATCTTTTATTATGTTCACTGGCATGTTCAGTGACTTATGCACAGTCACCGGTATCTGGTTCACTGGCAGGTTATATTGTTCACCAACACTGAGGATGATCTATTATCATCTAGAGATTACTTGGTTATGTCGAAGACATTATTTGGACACTTCATTTTGGTGATTTGGTTATTGGTATAATCAAGTTTGCATATTTATTATTACCGGCAAATAGGTCTAGGTTATGGACCGGCAAGCGTTATCTATTCCAGTTCAGCATGAGACATTATGGAAATGTTTTATTGACTGGCTATTATTGTAAATACATTAAGCTGACATGATGCATCACATAATTGATTCATTTGTAACTGAAATATTCTTAGTGAGCCGACCTACACATTTGGTCTTAGGTTTTGGTATATATGTAAGATCTCATTTGTGAGATTATGGAGAAGGTGTGAAAGGGAATGTAATAAGGTATATGTGAATATAAGCAGAGCTATACACATAGACATCATTTGAAGATTCAAGGAAGGTATGAAGAAGACAATGAGAGCTTAACCGGTACTGAATCCAGCATATGAAGATGCTATTTTGAGTAGTACATTATCATTGGATTTAACCATCCAATTATTGTCAGTGTGATTCCCATTTTGTGATTGAGCAGTGAGCTCTAGGCAGTTTTCCTTTCTGCATGTGCAAACCCCATTTATACACACATACTATCTGCAATAGTATCATCTTATTGTTGGTAAGGTTTCCCACCATGGTTTTTCCCCTTACAGTGTTTCCACATACAAATATTTGTGTTGTGTTGTGGATGTTATTTGTCTTTTTGTTTCATGCATTAAACTTTACAAGTATTGTGATTATGCATTAAGTTTGGTTAAGTTATATTTGGGTTGAAATTAACAGACAACCGATTCACCCTCCCCCTCTTAGTTGCCTTTGCATCCTAACATGGACAATGTCAAGTAGCCTTGTGACCAGAGATATGCTACTTGGGAAATTGACTTCTTTTGAACTTGAAGAACTTGGAGATCCGAGTGCTGCTAAAACTAAGACTACATTTAGAGCATCTACATCTAGTAAATAAAAGGTAGATTGGAAAGATATGTATGCTAAGGATATGGAGGAAATTGAGAAAGAAGAAAGAGAGCTAGAAGAGATGGAAGCCCTAATTGCTAAAACAATTGCTAAAGGATGAGATGGAAGTAAGTATGAAGGAAACGCCCCTTTTAAATGTTTTTCATGTAATAAGATTATTCATTTTGCATCTAGATGTCCTGAAAGAGCTGCTAGGAATCATGAAAGATTTGTGAGGAATTATAAGCCTAATCTTGAATATCAGAGAAAACCTATATTTAGAAGGAATAAGGATAAATCATGTTATTATGTTGATGATGATGATGGCATTTCTGATGATGATGATGACAATGTTGGCAATTTGGAGGAATTGATTATGTGTTTCATTGATGTTTTGTCATTGATGGCAACACCGATTGTTTTGGTTGTTTACCGATTTTCGTTTGGTTTCGGTAGAGTGGTTGGATTATGATATTGATCGGGTATGCTTTGGTTTGTGGAATTGATTTGGATCTATCATTCATGCTATTCAAATGTGTATCACAATCAGTTGGTTCAAGATTTGATGACTTAGATACTATCATTTGTTCTATTAAGCGTTTTGGTCATTGGTAAGGGTTTTACCGGTAGAGCTTTGTTGAAGATCTTTTGATGCACGTGATAAGTGATGTTGGTGTGGCTTCTAGATGGCTTTCAAGATGGTGTTGGTTATCTTGTTCATGTTCCTATTGATTGGCAGTGTTGGATCTGGTTTATGGTGACCTATTTTGGGTCTAGTGCAATCTAGGTTATGGATTGGTTTATGTAATGTATTACTGGATGATCCTGGTGCATTACCAGTGGGATTTAATGATTTGATTATGTTGTTTTAGTCTCAAGATGACTTGGTTGATCATTAGATTGTGGATTTATGTTATGAATTAATTGTATTATCTTTTAGGTGGCTGACCTAATTGTTTAGGTCCTGGGTTGGTATAAATATTATGTAAGATCTCTTTATAGATAATGGGCATATGGGATGGTTATGCAATTACCTATGTGTGAAAAATGTTGTAATAATATACAATTGATTTGGTTGATCATAGGTGATCAAATTGGGATGGTAAGAGAGGTTTAAGATCTCTGGTAACGAGCTTAACCAAAACTGTAATAAGGCATAGGAGATGTTATTTTTGCACTTCACTCTTCTTTTCGGATTGTAGCTTAGATTTATTTTGTAGTCAGTGACGCTCCTTTTGTGATGAGTAGTGTGCTCCAGGCTGTTGGCCTTCTTGCATGTGCAGGCCCCTGATTTTCTAATCACTTACTTACTACAAAAGTATTATCTGACTATGGGTAAGCTTCCCACCATATTTTTTCCCTTTACCAGGTTTTCCATGTACAAATCTTGGTGTCATGTGTTCTAGATGGATGGTAACTATTTTGTGATTTATGTTTATGTTTAATTTTTATATCAGTTATTCTAGTATTTGGTTTATGCATTCTGGTATTGAATTCATGTGTTTTGATAATAAGGATTTGAATGCTTATAGTTCTATAATCTGTTGACAACTTATTTACCCCCCCTCTAAGTTGTCCTCTAGTTATCTGATATGTCTAACAATTTGCATCAAAGCTTGGTCCTATTTGCAAAAGCTTAACCGCTTAAGGAAGATCCTATGGCATCTAATAGTTCAAGTTCATCAAATACATCTGCAACTATTTTACAGAGATAAATTCCTAGGCTTAATGGAGCAAACTATAGGGTATGAAAGATTCAAATGGAGACTCATCTGAGATGTCTTGGAAAGGAAATTTGGGAGATCAATGAGAAAGGTGTTACACCTTTTAATCTGGCATCTGGAAATGAAACTCTGACAGGCATGGATAAGGAGCTTGATAATGATTGTAGAGCTAGAGAAGCCCTTTTGTGTGCACTTTTTGATCAGCAAATAATGGGACTAACTGATAAATCAACTACAAAGGCTATATGGGAACAATTGGAGAGTCAAAATGAAGGTGACCCTACTATTAAAATTGCTAAAATTGATGGCTATCGAGTGAGGTATGAGAATCTAGAGATGGAAGAAGATGTAAGGATTACTGCTTTACGGAGAGAGTAAATGAAATTGATATGAGAATTCAATATTGTGGTGGATCTCTTAGCGAAGATGAAATAGTTTCTAAAGTACTGAGAGCTTTTCCACCGGCTTATAAGATAAAGGCTACTGCAATTAATGAGCTGAGAACTATGGAAAACACCTCTGTTAATAGGGATACCTTGGTTGGGAAGTTATGTGATTTTGAACTTGAGTAATTTGGACCTTCTGAAGTTGTAAAATTTGAACCTGCTTTTCATATATCTATATCATCTACTGACAAGAGTGATTGGAAATCTTTATATGCAAAGGAACTAGAGGACATGAAGAAAGAAGATGAAGGGTTTGAGCAACTTGAAGCCTTATTTGCTAGAAGAGTACCTAAAGGACCGACATGAAGTAAGTATGAAGGAAAATCACCTTTTAAATGCTTTGCATGTAATAAGATAGGTCATTTTGCATCTAGATGTCCTGAAAGGAATTCAGGATTTGAAGAAAGAGCTAGAAGATATTTTAGGCCTAACCATGATTATCAAAACAAGCATAAGTACAGGAGGAACAAAGACAAATCATGCTAATTTGCTGATAAGGAAGGTGTGACTGGTTCTGATGATGAAATGACACAAGATTTAGATAGTGGATTTGGCAATGGAAAGGAATGGGTATTTTTATCTATAAAATAAGATGATCTGGTACGTGAAGAGAAGGGCCTTGCTGCTAAAATTTAAGACAAGGATGATTGGGTAATTGACAGTGGATTTTCATATCATATGACTGGAGATAAATGGAATTTCTTATCTTTGCAAGAATTTGATGGTTGTCTTATTAGATTTGGAGGTGACAAAGCATGCATGATCAAGGTAATAGGAACAATGTCATTAGATGGTAAGCATAACACTAATAATGTTTATTATGTTTAAGGTTTAAGGCAAGTCAAAACTTCTCTTAAGAGTATACAAGACAAATCTAATGATGTTCTTGATCTTTTTCATACTAATTTGTGTGGTCCTGCTAGAATCAAAAGTTTTCAGGGTGATAGATATTTCATGATAATAATTCATGACTATTCAAGAATGATGTGGATTACTTTTCTAAGCAATAAGTCTAAAGCATTTGAAAAGTTTAAAATCTTTAAATCTAGAGTTGAGACAGAGACAAGATTGAAGATTAAATGCTTAAGGTCATATCAGGGTGGAGAATTCAAATCCGGTGAATTTAATAGCTATTGTGAGAAGAATGGGATAAGGAGACAGTTGTCTATACCCCAAACAACTCAGCATAATGGATTTGTGGAAAGGAAGAGCAAAACTATCTTGGATGCAGCTAGAACTATGATGATGGAAACTAATATGTCTCATGTCTACTGGAGAGAAGCTATAAGCATGGAGGTATACACATTCAATAGAGTTCATATCAAAGGAGATACCGGTAAGACACCTTATGAGTTATGGTTTGGTCATACATTGACAATTAAGTATTTTAGAATATTTGGTAGTAAATGCTATATCAAAAGAGATGATTCCATTGGAAATTCTGATCCTAGATGTGATGAAGGAATATTTCTTCATTATTCTAGTGAAAGAAAAGCACATAGATATTATAACAAAAGATTGCAAAGAATTCTGGAGAGCACAAATGTCAAGGTGGATGAGCAGAACAAAAGTCAAATCAGAACTTATGAGAGAGAACCAGTAGTGGAAATGATCATAACCGAACAAATAGCACCTACACCAGAATAGAATATTGAACCATTTACTCTAGCAGTATCAAAAAATTCAACAATAATTGAAGATTCGGATAGAGGAACAGAAAATTAGAAGACTCCTAGGTATGTAAGGTTGAATCATTCAGAAGATTAGATCATTGGAGACAAAAAACAAAGGAGTGATGACAAGAAGAAGGTTGGCAATTGATGAGGTATGTTTAATTTCTCAAGTTGAACCAACATAAGTAATTGAAGCTTGTAAAGATGAATGTTGGATGAGAGCTATGGAAGAAGAATTAGATCAGATAGAAAAGAATAACACATGGACTTTAGTTCCCCGGCCTAAAAATAAGAATGTTATTGGAACTAAATGGGTTTTTAGGAATAAATTTAATGAATATGGACACAAGTTGTGAGGAATAAAGTTAGATTGGTCTATAAAGGATATTCTCAGAAGGAAGGAATTGATTATGGTGAAACCTTTGCACCGGTAGCTAGGACTGAAGCTGTAAGATTATTTCTTGCTTATGTTGCACATTAGAACTACAAGGTTTATCAGATGGATGTTAAGTGTGCATTTTTTAATGGATATCTTGAAGAGGAAGTTTATATTGAGCAATCTGATGGACTTTCACTTTCAGATGACAAAAACATGGTTTGCAAGTTAAAGAAAGCTTTATATGGACTAAAACAAGCCCCTAGAGCTTGGTATGCAAGACCAAATAAATAGCTTTTGAAGCTTGATTTCACTAAAGGTAATGCTCACAGTAATTTATATTATAAGATCACTGATGATGATATATTGATTATTGAAGTCTTTGTTGTTGATGTCATTTTTGGAGGTGAAGATAAGTTGTGTATGGAATTCTCTAACAATTCGAAGAATGAATTTGAGATGTCTATGATTGGGGAGATGAAATTTTTATTAGGTTGGCAAATTACTGAAACTGATAAAGGTATTTTCATCTGTCAAACTAAGTGTGCTAGAGAGATGTTGAAGAAATTTGGGTTGGAAAATTCTAAACCGGTTGGTACTCTGATGGTTACAAGTGAGAAATTGACAAAGAAAGATGCATCTACACTGGTAAATCCTACAAGCACTAATACATCTGGGGTCAAATTCCGACAGAGGTTTCCAATAGACAAGGAGCATTGTGTGAAAATTTGATTTTTTTTTTTTTAAATGCCTGTGTTCATTGGAATTCTGACGGCCTATGCCCGTGTTTGTCGGAATTCTGACGACCTCGGGCATTTTATTAAAAAAAAAAACACAACACATTTTCATTTTGAAAGCACAAGCGACAACCGTCTTGCCTCCCTGCCCCCCCCTGCCAGAGCGATCTCTGTATAGGTAAGGTAAGGTTTTTTTTGTAATCAAAGGAACTCTTTGTTTTTCAATGAAGGGCAGCTAATTTTTTTTCACAATCAAGGGCAACTGGTTTTTTTCGTGAATTAATCCATTTTGTGCATATCCTGCGATCTTAAAATTCCATGAAATGACATCTCTTTGAGGTATTTCATCATACAGTTCACATGCCATGTGTATGCTACCCCATTTTGTGATTTTTGTTATTGGATTAAAAAAACCTCTCCGAGAATTTGGAAGACATTAATGAAGTAAGTCGAACGAATGGAATGGGGATTGCATTGAACCACATAAGACCCGACTTCCTCCCATACTCACTATGGGTTCTCTTATTAGTGGGGGCCCTACGTCCTGAATCTTGTTGGACAAGAACCGACCTATATTCCAATGCTCTCTTGATTATGCTTTGATGGATGTCCAAACCTTGTTCGAAAGCTCCTATTTTGGCACACGCAGGGAGGATGCTGGCAAACATTGCATTGAGATAAACATGACTGTATTTCCCTTTGTATTGATCTAGGGCTACTCATTAATGTATCTATGGATTTCCCTTATTCACTATGTTGTGAGAGTCATTTGTAGATTTGGGACTATCATCTTTCATAATTTGATGTCTTTAAGATCTGGGTACATTTCTTGACAAGAAAAGCTCAAGCATTTGTGAAGTTCAAAGAGTTTAAACACCTTGTTGAATGGTCATCCAGTTGTTCTCTAAATGCAAAATGGTCAAGTAAATGAGAAATTCACTCAAAATGGTTTATCCACAACTAAAAGAAAACAGCTAACCACTACATATATGCATCAACAAAACAGTGTTGTATAGAGACCTAATCATGCCTTCATGGATATGTAGATCAAGTTCCTACATTTTGGACAAAAGCAATTCACACAATAATATATTTGTTGAACACACCCACCACAAAGATTTGGTTATGCAATAATATATTTGTTGTTAACTTTATCATGGAGGATTTGGCTATGCTTGTTACAATCAAGGTTTGACCAAACTAATTCTTAAATATACAAATGAAGAGTGTGGATGGTTGGTGACTAATTACTCTTTTTAACACCATTTACAAGATCATATCTAAATCAAGTGTCTCAAGAATTAAGCTACTACTAAGAAGATAGTTTGCCTAAAGCAAATGGGTTTCCTGGGTGGCTATTTATTGTAGATAACTTAGTTCCTTCATGAGAATCAATCAATTTGGAACATGTATAACTCACATTTGTGACATGTCACTAATGCAATTCCTTAGTACTTGTTTGAGTACTATCTCCTCTATTGTTTTCTATCCACTTTTGTGTCCTTAGAACAAATAATAGATTAATAAGAAGGTGGAAAAGGTGGATTCACCTAAGAGGGAGTGGATTTTCCCAATAATATGTTAGATTCTCCCAAGGATGGATGGACTATACACTTGAAAGGTAGATGATTAAGGATGATGACAAGGTGAATTTTCCTTAGAATGATAGGGTTGATTTTCCTAAGAACAAGTAGATTCATGTAAACTAGAGGATACAAATTTGGACAAAATAATGGAAGGAGACTAAAACTAGATAGATTCACCTAAATGGGAGTGTAGTCATCTAAGGATAGGAAAAATTAACCATTTGCATAAGAAATATGGATAAGATAAATGATTTATGTGAAATAGATTCACCTAAGAGAAAGTAGATTCACATAAGGATAGATGGATTTTCCTAAAGATGAAGGGATAAGACTTAACAAAAAGAGGACTTAGGATGATGACAAGGAGGATTCATTTAAGGATATGGCATATTCACCTAAGGGATAGTGTATTCTCCCAAGAATATGGAAAAATTATGGGTTTAATTATGGATCATGTTGTCTATTTCCATGCACTATTGAACTTATTTTGATGTATTGTGATTATTTTAATTTTGAAGTTATAAATAAATTATGTTTGTACCTTAGAAAGGGTAACTCCAATTGATGTTTGGGTAGTTTATTTGAAAACTTATGGTGATTATTGCCCTATGTTATGTAATGGAGTTATTTTTACACTAAGTAATTAACTAGAAAAATGAATTTGTATTGTTGTACAAGTATGATGAAACCATGCTTGTGTGTTTACATGTTTGTGCATCCTATTGAGAACCAACCTCGCTATTGAGGAACTCAATAAATGTGGTGTTAAGTAGAAGAATGGAAAACTCAAGAAGCTATGGTGACATATTGTGGCATTAGTAGGGATTATCTCTATTGACCACACCTTTCAAAGATAGTATCTCCTAGTTCTCCTCATAGAATGGACCATTGGATGGCTCATAGTGGTATCCTATCCTACATTTATCTTGACGCCATTACCGATAGTTGGTATGTGGTTCTTGGTACGGGTTTCCTCTTACCCTATTATCTTATTTATATCTTTTTTCCAACATGTGGAGATTGATTTTTGTCATGCTATGATGATTTTCATGTTTGCATGTGTTTTGACATTATGCAAATAGATATGATGTCACACCATACTTATGTTTTGATATAGTGTAGGTGATGGTTACATGTTGTTGATGGCAGCAATTTGGGTTCAAAGACACAATTCCACACACACACACAAATATTTGAAGATGCATTTTATATTATTCCTTCTTAGTGGTGATTAGTGTTGGAAGATTTGCACACATGTAGAGAGGAACTCATGTTAGATACAATAGGTTGTGTTTGATAACATATGAATGTGCCTCGTGATGTATACATATAGCTTTGGTGTGTGACATGCATGCACATTTTTCCATAAGACACATTGCTATGTGGCATGTGCCCTATGCATGTCTTCTTTGTGAGGCACGTTGCTATGTGCAATGTGGCCCTAGGTGTGTCTTCTCTATGAGGTGTATTGCCATGATATGTTAGGATTTGTAGTGTGCAGGCCACAAATGCATGCATGAGGGACTATTATTATAGTCATGTTTTTTGGGCATGTAGCCTAGGCATGTCTTCTCCATTAGGTACATGGCCATGCCATGTGGGAGTTTTTGTGTTCATGCCACAAATGCACACATGAGGGATTATTATTGGAGTCATGATGAAGCTTCACTCTATTTAGCCATAATTTCTAGTCGTATAGTTATGTAATGTGCACTTTTAAGGATTGTGAAGTTTCCTTCAATTATTGATGATCTCTCATCTTTGTTGCATGGGCCAACAATTTTATTTTATCTTGTTTGAATTAGTTTATCACTATTGTAAGTTTTCTCTATTGTGTAGTTATTGTGGCTATGTTTGATTTGCTATTGGAATTGAACACATTTATTTGACTTATTATTGGTACTATTTTTTCTTTCTTTCAATATTTATGATCTTTGGTAGTTTAGTGAAACTATTGCTATTTTTAAATGTTGCCTTCTTTGTTGTGATGTGATTCCTCACCAAGATCGGCGTAGATAACCTTGGATGAGTGTATATAAGGAATCAAACATTGGGAAAATTTGAGGATAGGGGTAAGTGTTTGTTGTATGGGTAGCTACGATCCACTTGTACATTCTTAGTGATTATTGATGGCTATGTCTTGGAGGCTAATCCCATTAAACAAACAAGGGGGAAGTCATACATAATCGTATGGATCCTCCCTAGTTGTGTGTGGATTCAAGACCATCATTTAATATGCTTCTTGGTTAATTTGTGAGACCATGGCATCCTCTTAGACCAATATGTGAGCCTTGTATTGTTATCCCTACAATGTGGATGAATAAGTGTATGTTAAAATAAATGCTTTGCATGCCATATAGTTGCATATGAGTTGTTCACATCATCAGATCATGATTTAGAATATGTGAAATCTTTTATCCATGTGAAGTTGAATGATTGATTATGAAAATGTGTTATACATTGAAGCATAATCTGTAAGATGTTCTCTTCAAGAAAAAATATTTATGCTTTCATAGTGAAATGTTGATGAAATGGGGTCCTAGTCTAGGAAAGTAAACTACAAACTTATACATTCACCATTTGAAAACATTTTATTGGGGAATATTCAATTTGGTTCAATTTAATTCCTCTAGGAGAGACCAGCAATATGATTAATTGTTCCATTTTGATGTGATTGGATATGATTAGATATAATTTCATTGAAGATGCAAGAACTAAGTAAAATTATGCAAAATTGACAAGATTAAGCATAAACAAGCAAATAATAAAGCAAAAAGCTAACATAGAGGTACATATTTGGAAATAAGACTCTAAAATGAACCTAATCAGTTACCTATAGGGAAAATGAGGTTAGAGATAATCTACCTATATGGAAAGTGGTTAAACTCTACCTCTAAGTGGCTCATCTTGAGCATTGTCGGTATATGGGCATTGATGGCATATTATATCTGGTTCTATCATTTTTGTGGGTGCAAAATTAACAAGGCAAAATAGTATTAGTGGGATCATGATCTCATCAAAATGGTTTTGGCTTTGCATTTATGATAGCACATTGATCACACCTTACAAAAGGTTCCAATCTCATACATAGCATCCCAAAGTAAGGTCAATAATGATGTAACTTAATGCTTAAATTGGAGTTTTGGGTAGTCATATACTGATCATTTCTAGGATTGATGCTTAAACTGGAGTTCTGGGTAGTCATATACCCATGGCATAGGGTAGGGGTGACCTACAAACAATGCTAGTTCTAGATACCTGTTTGCTTGGTGTATAACTTGTCAAAATTAGATTGATTGGCTATAGGTCTACCATAAAGTTTCCAACTTATCACCAGTGAAAATACAAGAACCAAGGCTTAGAATACTCAAAAATGTCTCTCAAAAAGTCTGCAATAGGCAAACTTTTAGTAAGAATTTGCAGACACAATGCTAAGAAATTCACACAATCAGCTACATTAAATACGTTCTCTATTAAGTTCAATGTTTTAAGATGAAAAAGAAGAGTTAAATGGTTTTGGTTCGATTTGCAATTTTTGTGAAGCTTTTGCACTGAAGTTTCCATAGCCTTATTTTTTTACCTATGAAGAAAAACCATGTCAGATAATATCAGCGAAGAACAAAATAAGGAGACAATCGCTAGATTATGGTCTAACTTGAAAAGAAAAAGTGATGGGAAATGTTATTGTCCCTACAAAATTTGTAAGGGCTTAAAGACTAGAAGACTTCTAATCAAAACAACTAAGAAACATTGTAGGCAACATGGTCACATTGAAGGGGGACATGATTATCATCCATTGGTAAGTTGTTCATTATATCATTTTAATAATTTATATACATAAGAAATCACTTGATAATAAGATCATGATCATGGTTTATTTATGTTGATCATTTTTATATAGGTCGAGCACCCCAGGGCACATGATATGGACCAACACAACCTGAAGAATATGGTTTTTGAAGTGGAGGAACATGGAGATGTGAATATCGAAGCTGAAGATAATGATCCCATGGATGATGATGATCATGCAGCAGAAAACACAATTGAAGATGATGGTACAAAGACATTGATCCATGACACATTTAGTACTGGCACAGCTGATCATGATGATCAGGATGACCTTGATGTTCATGATTTACCTCTTCTTGAGAAGGCATATGAGCCCCTTTACAAAGGCTCCCAAAGAACTCTTCTCTCTATTGTATTGTTGTTGGTGAACTTGAAGGTTATGAATGGTATATCCAACATAACGATCTCACGTATGTTAAGGTGTCTCATACATGTCATTACAGTTAATAAATGGTGAATCATGTACCATTAATATTCTTTATATTAACACCTCAAACTTTTTTTTTTGTTGTAGATTGACAGGTGAGTTTTTCTTACCACCATCAAATATTCTACCTCCCTCACACCGAGAATTATCTGCCATTATGAAAGATATTGGAATGGAGTATCAAACAATAGATGCTTGTCCCAATGATCATATTATATATCATAAACAACATGAATTTGGAACAAAATGCCCTGAATGTCATATCCATAGATATTGAACAAATCAAATAATAAAAAAGGTGCCTCGCAAGGTTCTTCGTTATATTCCCATTATTCCACATATGCAACGATTATTTAGGTGCACTAGCTTGGCACAATTTATGGATTACCATGCATGCAATAGAAGTCGAGATGACATTTTCCAAATGCCTACAGATGGTTCAGCATTTATAGACAGAGGAAAAGTGGCCACACTTTAAAGAAGAACCTTGTAATCTCAGGCTTTCATTGGCAGCGAACGGTGTCAATCCATTTGGAGATTTGAGATCTGTTTACTCGGTGTGGCCTATTTTTGTTATCAACAATAATATTCCTCCATGGATGTCAATGAAGAGGGAGCACATAATGTTGGTAATGATTGTTCCAAGTATTTTATCATTTAATATTCATCTACATTTAATTATAAATATTGTAGTAAAATGGTCATAATAATTATGTAATGTTTTTGTTCATTCCACTAGGCAAGTACCAAGTTAAAGATATGAATGTATATATTGAGCCTCTTATTGATGAGTTGCTGGAGTTATGGAATGGTGTGACCATGTATGACATCTCTAGATCAATAGAAAAAAGACAATTTCAATTCCATGCAATGCTTGTATGGACAATACATGATGCCCCAGGGCTAACACATTTTTGTGGTACGTTATAGTGTTCAAGTTGCGCATGATAATTATAATTATAAAAATTAATAGATTTAATAGAATTATACATTATCTTGTAGGTCTTCAAACAAAGGGAAAATTTGCATGTCTAGTTTGTGGTCCAAAGATGAAATCTTATCATTCAAAAAGTTTAGGAAAGCAGGTGTTTGATGAGTATAGGCACTTTCTTCACAAAAATCATAAGTACCAAAATACTGAAAAAACATCTTTTCAATGGGAAAGAAGAGACTACATCAAAGCCATGAAGAATGACTCCTCACTTATGGAAGTTGGAATATAATAGAATTAATTGTCAAGGTAATGTCATTCCATCTAATGGTTTATGTTTGGAATTTGAATTTTTCTATCATGTTTTGTTTATTGATGATGTAATTGATGATACTAAAGGTCGTCAAGGCATGGATGACCACCTTCCAAAGGGACTAAAAATTTATCCTAGACAATTCAATAGGTTGCCTTACTACGAGCAGCTACAAATTGTGCATTTGTTTGATATAATGCATATTGGAAAGAATATAACAAAGACATTATGGAAAATATTAGATAGAAGGTGTGACAAAGAAAAAATTGTCAAAATTTGAAGTGACATTGTGGAATCCAATCATGCAATGAAAAATGTCATTCAATCAAATATCAATGGAGATCAAATTAATATAAGTGCCCTTCCTTGGTTATTAAGAGAGCAGCAAAGCAATTCTATAAAAGAAGTCATACGAAAAATTTGATTTCCCACAGGATTTGTTGCGAACATAAACAATCTCATATCAAAGAAGAGTGAATTTGGGCTAGGGATGAAAATGCATGATTGACATACCTTCATTAAGGTAATTCACTCTCTTGTGTATTTACTATATATTTGTATATTGCGCATGTACTTTTCATTGTATTATGTTAGAAAACAATGAAAAGATCATTTTATAATTGTTGCAGTATGTTCTACCTCTATCTCTCCTAGACCACTTCAACAATAATATCAAGCAATTCATATATGATCTTGGAAAATACATGAGGTAAGTAGTGATATTTATTCAATTTTTTGTATAGATATTATATTTTCCATTTGTTTTACTTGTTATGCAATATATTGTATATTATTTTGTAAAGTCTCGTTTATATATTTTTGCATCTTCAATCTATTTTAGGTGGTTGTCATCTAAAGAAATCCATAAGGAAGATATCAAATATTGGAAGAGAAAAATCCCTCATCTAATGTGTGAAATGCAAAAGTGTCTACCTTCAACTTTTTTCAATGCACAAGAACACTACCTCATATACCAAGTTGAGGAGATCGAATTGTGTGGACCTGTACACACTAGGTCAATGTGGATGGTTGAGAGGCACTTAAAATTTTTGAAGGCTTTCATTTGACAAAGAGCACATCCTAAGTGTTCCATGGTGGAGGGATATATGGTATACCAAACTATGGTGTACATTACTGAATATCTTCATAAGTTTGCAGCAAAAATCCACATAGATCGCATTTGGGATCCCAACCCCATTAATAAATTTGAAGGGGAGCACTTGATGGGGAAAGGTAGATTGAAGAAAGTGAGAGGTAATTATAAGATGTTATTGTAGTAAATTAATTCATCTTCTAAATAAATCAGTTGTAAGTGGTCTATTAATTATTTGTACAATTGGTTGGGAGTGGGATGCGCTACATTTGTATATTGCAAACAATCTTGATTGGATGACGGTGTGGCTTGAACGATGTCAACATTCTAGTCGCACATTAACATGGGATGGTGTCGCTTCATTGGTTAAAGAAGCTCATCGTAATGGAGATTCCAATGTTACACAAAGGGAAATTGATTTAGCATATGGTTTAAGAGATCAATAGGTACGTATAATTTTATTAATCACCCATATGTTTATCAACTCATGATGCAATAATTTTAATATGTTAGACATATTGCAAGTCAAACACCACAAGGCTATGTGCTGCAATGGTCATAAATTTCACATCAAATAGTTGGATGACATGAAGAAAACTTGTGATTCTGGGATAACTGCAGTCTTTGAGGTGACCAATATTTCATCTAGAAATGACATACATCCTCAAGTGTCTCAAAATTGATACTATGACATTTTGGATGATATACTTGAGTGTGACTTTAATTCCTTCGAATTAGTTCTATTCGTCATCAAATGGTATAGGCTACGATTGAATAAAAATGATCCTAATAGAACTGTTATCGAACATGATAATGGATTTACAATGGTTAATACAAGGTCATTTGAACGAGTTGGGGATGAGCCCTATGTTCTTCCAAGTCAATGTGAGCAGGTATTTTACTCGGAGGTTCCACATAAATCGGTTGGTCATTTGTTGTTAGACATGATCCAAGAGGAAGGCCAATAATGTATAATGTAAATGGAAGAAGAAGATACCAAAGAAGTAGAAGATGATATAGATGATGATCACGATCGACAGTTAGTCGATGATGTTCCTGATGGAAATGTACACGAAGAAGAAGTTGATGATGATGATGTTGCTGCTGCTAATGGTGATGGTGATGGTGATGGTGACGGTGATGGTGATGACGATGATGATGATGAACACAATGACGACGACAACGACGATGATGATGACGATGATGATCATGATCATGATCATCATGATGGTCATGATGATGAGTTGGATGAAGAAGAAGATCAATGACATGAATGAAATGTATGAGATGTGATTATTACATTATCTATTTAATATTGATATCTTGATAGAAATGGATTTGACTTATATGGTTACATAAATAATTCATATGTTTTGAATTAGAATGCCATTACTTAATTAATTCATGATGCACCTATAGCTATGTGATAAATGGTGATTTAAAATACATATGTGATGGATTACATGCTTATGATGATACATGTGACATTTTTTGAACTTTGTGTTTATTTATGGAATGTGGACTACTTACTAGCTATGTGATGGATGGTGATTTATGATATGTATGTGATGGATTACATGATTATGATGATACATATGTGATTCTTATGATGCTCAATTACATATATGATGATACATATGTGATGCTTATGATGCTTATGATACTGCAGTATTTATTGTTTATCAAATTACAAATGTAATGCTTATGATGCTCAATTGTTGGTGTAAGAACCTGAACCCCTTTGATGAGGATCCTACATAGTCTCATGGATCGACAGGTATAAGTCAATAAACCTTATAGAAATAATATATTTTTAAAAAATTACAAGAAAAACAAACTTCCTCAGTTTTTCAAACCTCAACATTAGCAACAAATCTAATACAGTTATCAACACTTGAGGCCCCAGTTGGACTTACTCAAATTTTAATCTCAACATCAACTTTATGGCCGACTTCTTCATCAATATTACCCTCATTTGCAAAATATCTCTCTCATTACCAACTAACTCTCTCATTTAATGGTGCACATGTATCATCAAATAGGTATTTGTCAGATGTGTCTTCCTCGAGTGAGGGAAATGCAGGAATAGAAGAGGAAAGTGAGACATGTAGTAGATCTCAAATAGGGAGATCAACTAGAGGTCAAAAGATTAGAAGAAAATTAAAGAAACATATGGAATTTTTTTTTGCTCAAGGGGGGTCATGTTCTTATGATGATGAGACCAAAGGAGATATTGAGGTGCCCTTGAGGTACACACATCTACTGAAACAATGTTTACCCAAGGAAATTCCTCCAATAAACACTGATTTTTGTGTTAATCAGAGGATATATTGCATAGCACCTTCATCATTACATGGTTTGGGCCTATTTTCCATGGACAACATAAAGGTCTATTACAACAAAGTTGCTAAATTGAAGGAGTTTGTTGGACCTTGTTACAATTATAATGATTGGATGTAGATTGTTCGATATAAAAAAAGTATGCATAGGTATGCACTATCAGCCAATTATATACAACAAAAAGATAATGATCAAAGTAAATGAGTGGTTGTATACATTGATGGAAGGCCAAAAGGAATAGGGAATATTGCAGGTTTTATAAATAGTACATGACCTGGGTCAACTAATAAGCAACCCAATTGCATATTTGAGGCACGTGAGGAAAATTGTGTTTGTATGTGCGATAAAATCAATAAGTGCAGGGGAAGAGCTGCTAATCGATTACAAAATGAATCGTATAGATACAAACAAAGTTACTATCATGGGGGTGGTACGTACTATATATATACCATTTAAGCCAACTTCCAATTAATGAATCCAATAAACCATTGTATTATTAAGTTTTTTTGCTAAGTCTATTGGTTTCATTTCGCTAACGTTTTTATATTTTTTCTTTGTCATAGGGCCACATGGATCCACCACATAGCATAGATAGGGGTGTAGGTCCCGACACTTCTATGGAGCAGGTAAACCTCATTGTAATTGTATAAATTAGATAGAAGCAAACTGTTACATTATGATCTTTTCTTGAGTGTTTTGAAGTAATTTTGATAGTGTTAATTATATTCTTGTCATGGATGAATGTTCGGGATAAGGGAAAGGAACCTGCAGTACCTCAACACCTCCATAGGGATGTGGGGCGCTCGACAGTGTTATGTGCTGATGACATCACACTTAGCACAAACCCTATACAATTGGTACAAAAGAATATTAGAAAAATTAGCCAAGAGATTGTTGATTTGGCAACCATAAGCCCTCAAACTGATGAGATAATAGAGAGGGTGCAACTATTGTTGCGGACAGTGGAAAACTTGCAAGTAAGTAGTAATGAAAGCTTTAATCATAACAAAAGTTCAATAATGGTTTATATTTTTTTCTCCTTTATGTCATTAACTTAAATATGTATGTGTTGTTTTTACAGAAATTTATAAGGCCTCATCATCCTGGTGGTGATGATCAGGGTATTGCGGGTAGTTCAGGTGATGACCATGTTCTATATATTAAAACCACTCCTTTGGACTTGTGAACTTTCTTTTTTAATGTTTTATATATTTAATGTATTACTCTTCAGGTGCTGACATGGGTCCGAGGTCAACCCCAACTATATTGCTAACTGCAATGTCAACAACACGTAGCATGCAGACATCATCTGTTGCACCGGCTCGTGTTGACCTGCCCACTGGTGGTAGATCCCTCTTTTTCTCTCTCTTTCGTTATGTGTTTATTACCCTTGAAGTGTTCTTTCTTAGAGGCATTTCATAGTGGATTCATTTACTGTGGTAGGAGATGCACATGAGGATGCGCCAGAGGCAACTACTGGTGATAACATACCATCATTTCCTAGATCTTCCCATATTGCTAGTATGGGAATGTTGCAGGCCACATTGGTGGTGAGCGATGAAGAATTGATTCCCTTGAAGATACAGAAGGTTCCAGGCACTTTAAAATTATTATTATATATAGTCTAATTGTAATTTACTTACTGATCACTCATTTTGGACTAATGATCCCATGTTTTTTTTGCAGGAAATGATATTTTTTATAAAAATCTTAATGACATTAAATTGCAGATATTTGGGCCCACCGTACATAAAAGGTCGAACATCATACGTGAACTAACCCTTATCCACTATTTTGATTTCATATCTTTGCTATAATTGTTTTCCTTTTATCCATTTCTTGAACTATATCAAAGGTAGCTTCAGTTTCTTTCTAAATCTAATAGGTTTGTTTTTGCTTTAAAGGTGGAATGACCAAGAAAAAGGTTAAAAGATGAACTCACAAACTGTATGGTAGGGTTGTTTGGAAATGACACATTCGACAAGACTAAGCTCCTAGAAAAAGATGGCACATATCTAAAGTATGTGAGGGACCAATACATGACACATTTAGAGAAGAACATAAAGTATGAGCGTCCCCCCATGATTCTAGAGAGGGAGTGGAAGGACCTGATTTTGGATGCAAAGAGAGAATTGAAAGGAGAAAAGGAAATACACCACCAGATGCTAGAAGAAGGTATGTGATACTATTAAGAATGTGAATATGTACTAATTATTCATTATATTTATATAATCTAACATATTTCAAATTTTTCATAGATTGAGTGACACGTCAAAGGCAACCAAGGCAAGACAAGAAAAGCATGGGCAACACAAACTCAGCTCTGGTGGTTATATGAAACTTGCCACATGAATTGTAAGAATCAGTAAATTAAGTATCACATCAAAATATTTATAAATTGTAAACAATTTTTTTTGATCAAACAATACAAGCAAAATTCACAATACTAAGCAAAAATGCAGGGCTCTGAATTCAATAGAGTGCCCACAGAAGATGACAAGAGAATTGGCTACCAACAAGGCTATATAGCCGTGGCTAAATGACTTTGAGAATTGAGTGGGCAAACATGAGATTCTGATGCATCTGTCACAATGGTAAATAAGCTAAATGAAAATTATTTCTAATTGAATACTCAACCAACAATCTATTTGATGTTATGTTTCAACATAAAGGGACTATATTTTTTTAAAATAAGCAAGCAATGATAACACTACATGTGACATTGGAATGCAGCATGATAATCGTGGAATAGAACCTATACATGAAGGTCCGGATGTGCATCCTAGTAGTGGAGGTATTCATTTGCTATTCAAATTTTTTTATGTAATTATTAATACAATTAAACATCTTAAATTGAAAATTAGTGTAGTAATTAATGTAACCTTTATTATTAATATTTTAGAGCATGTAGTCGGCGGTGACCAAGTGGAGCATGATCTGGGTAGACAACATCAAGAACGTGATGTTCCCCAATCAGGTAAAGAGGACCACTGTCATTCCTTTAAACAAATTTAATTGCAATTGGTGTATTGATTAATGTAACGTTTCATATTTCAACTCTAGAGGATCTAGAGGGTGTTTAGCATGTCGAGGTTAAGGCTAGAAAAAATGATGTGGAAGATGATGTGCCCCATCAAGTAAAGAGTGTAACGGTTGTGTTTTTTAAATTAATGAAATACTTGTAACAATAATAAAAAAATGTTTTGAATTTGACCCAATTCTTTGTTATTGCAGAGGACCCCCCTTTGGTTCAGCATCCTCGTCCTTTGTATAGGACTAGGCATACATCAAGAGCACAAGAAGAGGGAAAAACATCTGAAAATAGGGGAAATGATGAAGAAGACGATGCTCCACTTAGACTTTACATTAAAAAAAACAAAGAAAGAAATGATTGTAATCTACCTTATTTGATAATGACTGATTTTTATGTGTTAATGAATGTAATTATGTGCTAATGAATGTTCATGAATGATATGTGTTGATGATTATTGGTGAATGTTGTGTGTTAATGAAAGTTTATGAATTTTATGTGTTAATGAACATTATGTGATAATGAATGAATGTTATACTTTAATAATGGATGAAAGAATGAATGAATGTTAGATGTTAATGGGGAATTTAGAGTGATGTTTGGGGGGGGGGAGGGGCCAAATGAGCTTCCACCTTCACATGGTTGGCCCTGTTAAGTAGAGAATATTAAACTATTCTTGAAACAAAGTGAAGCTCAATAAGATAACACACTTTTCAATATTTTATTATGTTTCACAGTTAATCTTATTGAATGATGTACGTATATTGAATCTTAATTGCAAGGTCCAACAGAGCCAATATGAACAACACCATGGTACGACTGCAAAAGTTGTGAATATGCCTCATCATGAATAAAGTTGAATTAGCGCATTCTTAGTAAAATCTCAAATGCTCTATACTTTGGAAGTTTTGAAATATTTATGATCATATCGGTCCCCTGCCTTAAAGCTTTTTTCCTTGATTTGTTTGTGATACACATTGAGAGATTTTTGTTTTCCTTTTATTTATGCATGTCTTAACCATTCTCCACATGCTTCCCATTCTTATTTAGATTGTTGTATTTTTACATATGTTGGAATTTGTAGTTCCACATACATGTTTTCTATGTTCTTTGTAACTGTATGAAAAGGTGTAAAATGTGGGTATAGTCCAAAATCTTGATTACCAACAAGCTATTGTTGTTTAATAGTTCCAGTGTTTGTATTAATTGAAATAGTTTAACCCTTTTAACATGTTTCATAGCAAACCTGCACTTTGTATGCAATCTTATTGTTACAGTTCAATTACTGAGGTGATGTGATTTTCAAAAGTATTTCGATGAAAACAAAATTGGATTTCATTTATGTATTTTATTAAAATTTTAGAGTTTCCTCGTGAACATTTAAACTTAGAAGGATTTAAAAATTCAATACAAGAGAACTAGACATAATTTCTGGAGATAGAACTGAAACTCTCTCCCATGACTTCAGATTGTTTCCATGCTCTCTAGGCTAGTAGCTTTCAGACACAAAACATAGGTCTTCTAAATTCTGTCCCAACATTAATTAGTTCCTTTCTCTTCTTTTTCATCCTTTTGGAAAGAGAATTGGAAATTGTTAGGAACGAACATCTTCCTAGGTGATTTGTTAAAATACAATGGGGAACTCAATCAAATTTTATTTCACTTCGTTTTAAGTTATTATCACAATTCATTGAATTATACTTACAAAAGGCTTATATTTCCAAGGTAAAATATCAGTATCTTTCTTGGGTGATACTAGATAGCAGGGTCTCTTGGCTTAGACAAAATCACCCTCTCATTGTATTCAAAGTAGATGCATAGTAAAGCTAGATGCATCAATCATTAAATCATAAACAAACACAAGCTCAAAAATTGTGTTACCAAGTACGCTTGGAACCTAGCTTGTAACTAACTAGTTCATACTAGATATTGTTTGGCTATGGTATTCAATTCTTTTAGAATCTACAAAATAAACATTAACCTAGAAATTAATGTAAGTGATAACATTTTTAAAATTGTTAAATATAGATGATAATAAAATCAAAATAGCATAGCATAGTTGATTTCATAAGAGAGAAAATGAAAAAGTTCACAATATCTTCACTCGATATCCAAGATTTTTAATCCATGAGGATGAAGATGAGGATGAGATAGAAAACCAAAAGACAAGGAATTGTTTATCCAAGTTTCCAAATTTTTGAGGATAAGGAAAAAAACATAATCCTATGAAAGAAGGAGAATGTGCAAGTCATTATCTCAAGTTAAAAGAAATTACTTAAGTAAACTAAACAAACAAATGCAATATCATACTTATGATAAAACATATCCACTTGGTGAATAAAAGGGTACATTGGCACACCCCCTTAAGTGCAATTGAGGTAAGAAGAAATGGGTCACAAGGTTAGGTATCCATGTAAAATATGAAATAACCCCAAATTATAAAGAGAGTGTACCCTCTCGAAGTAGAGACTAGAAAATCCATATGACAAAACTCCATCCCATGTGACATATGTGAAGGATAATATAGACCCACCCCATCCCCTAAAGTTGATGCCTCCACAAAGAAGAGAGAAAAGCAATGGAAAATGTTGAATGGTGAATGTTGTAGTAGGTTAATTTGCAACAAATGATGCACCTTCCTTTCACAATATGGAAATCTTGAGTTGTCAAATTGTTGAATTCCCATTCAAGTGGAATGTAGAAAGGAGTTCAGATGTATGGTTTTTGAAGTGACTCATGTGTCTTGATGTTGATGTTAAACTGTGATTGTTCCATAGAAGATTCAGGGACTACAATCATTGAAGTGTGAGACCTTAATTAATGTGAAATAGAATGTGTCATGTTGCATGATATGGTGGGGATAGAACAAGTGAATTTACAATGGGAGATGATGTAACTCGATGGGCATTGTCATCAATGAGAAGACAAATATTCTCAATTGTTTCATCAATATTTGAAAGGTGAGAGTCCACAAACAGATGTGAAATGTTTAAGTATGCCTCCCAATGAAGTGGATCTCATAGACACGAAGAATCCTATATAGAGAATCATTGAGAGCCCTTGAAGAAGAAAATTTGAACTTTGATGAAGCAATACATGATGGAGGAATATCTTGCAAGAGGAAATCAAAGTCATTATGGTGTCATCTAGATCTGAAATGTGGTCCACTTTTCAAAAAAGTAAAGATGCTTGATAGGAATGTGTCCCAGTGGGGTGAATCTAGAAGACATATAATCCTATTGCAAAGAATCATGGAAAGTTCTATAAGAAGCAACTTTTAATTCTTAAGTAGCAACGTGTATAAGAGATGTTCTCATTTGTAGATGGAGCATCAAGAGGAGGATCTCTAGTCCATGGACCATGTCATTATTGTTAAATACCTACACTTTTGTTCATAGTCACTTGGTGTAGGAATGAAATCAATGAGATAGGGTAGGAGATCCTACATAATGTAATTTTTCACTATCCCTTGTTTCGAGTACAAATGGTTCTCTGAATTTATCTTGACAATAGAATGTCAGAATTTAATACCATAATCCATGATGAAAAATGCCAAAAATGGAAATTTATCTTAGTTCGCAATTACAAAATGCTTTTGTATAGGCCTCTCAAAGATTAAGTACATCAAATTGAAACTTTATAAATTGAGTGTATGTATTAGCAACCTCCCAAATTGTTCAATGGTCTCCAAACCTTGTCAATTTTTTATTTTTATTTTAACTCAAATATGTATGGTATAGGCATATCATTGGTTGTGTGATTTTTTTTTTCCTTAAATGCTTCTACGACCAAAAGAGACAAGTTTAAGATGAAAATGGGGTCTTATGGGCCTTTTTGACACAATGGTAGGTTCTTTAGACCTAAAAATGCCCCAAAAACTAGTCAATTGCCTTAAGTTACAAACAAATCCTTGTTTGTGAGCATGCTTCTTGATCTCCAATTTTGGTGGAATGAAAGATAATATTGAATTTATCAATCCTTTTGGATGCTTCGAAACCACCAAAAAAAAGCTACTTTGATCATTGAAATGTTGTAGTGACTTGGATAAAAAAAGAAAACTAAGTCTAAACTTTAGAAGTTAGTATTTTCTTGTCAAATTGTTTTCAATTTTCAAATCATCCAAGGATGCAAGAGGAGTATATTTTGTTATGACAAGATAAAATAAAAACTTAGAATCTTTTGAAACCATTGAAACATGGGGACCCCTTGCCCCCCTCCAAAATCCCTATTTTTTCAAGATGCAATACTTAGGGGAAACATGCCCTTGCCACACCACTTAGGGACCTCTTAGGGACTCCAAGGAGTCTCTTGACCATATTGAGGATGCCTATGAGTCTCCCATGGCCCCCAATTAGAAACTCCAATTCTAAAAAAAAATGGTGAAATTATTGTGAAAATGTCATCCGTATTAAAGGTTTGGCAATGCCCCCTAACCTTGATGGGGGCTCTGCCCCAAACCCCCCTCAAGGGGAACTACCCATTGACCCCAAACCTCTACCCACCATTCTTATTGTTAATGCAATCATTTCCATTTTTTTTATGTTGACTAGTTTAAACACTTAGTATGCCAAAGTTTCATCTGCAATTCTTATACTTATTCTTAGTTTGTTCCCAAAGTTCCAAAACTCTACCACCATTGTTAATGTTAAAATTTCAATGCAATCATTGACATATTTTTAATGTTTATTGTAAAATTTACATAGTGTGGCAAATTTTTATTTACAGTTGTTATACTTATTCTATACACATCCTTTTATAATTAATTTTTTAAGTTGTATATATATTTGCATCCCACCCCGCCCCCTTCGTCATCCCCCTATCGTCCCCAAACTTAAGCCCTTGGTATGTTAAGATATGAAAGCTCACAATAGTTTCATTTGATATGTTAATGGAGGAAAAACCTACAATATATAACTTCTAAGATTCCAAATCCATGAGGATCATGAAGAGGTAGAAAACCAAAAAAAGAAATTGCTTATCCAAGTTTCCAAATTTGTGACAAGGAAAAAGTAGAAACTCAATCAAAGAAGGAGAATGTGCAACTCATTATCTTATTCTACCTAAGTAAAAATATTACCTAATTAAGCTTTTTAATAGTGGAATATCACACTTAGGATAAAACATATCCAAGGTAAATAAAATATTACATTGATAGGCTTCTTTGGTTGCTCTAAAAGTGGTGCCTTATGAATTATGTTCTTGGATACTAAAGTTTCCAAATTCTGGTCACTCTTGATAGCTTCTTGTAGAGATTGTGATTCAAAGGCTTTAACCAAACCTTTCAATGGTTTCTATTGATGTGTTTTTTATGCACTATGCAACACAAAATAAAATACTAAGTATTCTATCCTCTCTTGAACAAAATCCTCCCAAGTGGTAAACTACGTGATCAAATCGGATGACTCCAAGATTCCAATAGTCAGGTATTGACTTTATATTGTAGATAGACTCAATGATTGTGATGTGATATCTGTTGGAATCACAAGGGGGACTTATGTTGCTTGGGTCAAGACCTATCCATTCTCATGTTTCATGATTGATTTACACTCCATGATTTAGGTCATCCTTGAGCAACATCTCGACTTAGCCAAATTTTGTTTTTTGTAAACTAATTCTTTATTTTTGACCCCTTACTAGCATTGCCTTAGGTTTTATTGGAATTCTTGCTTCTCTAGCATGGGCACATTTCTAGGGTTCATTCGCACAAATTGCTCTTGATGAGCAAGCTAGTATCATGACCATGACTTAAACAAAATTTTAACTTAGTCAAATTATCTCCTCCAAACTTCTATGAGTTCATCACCTTCATTCTTCATCATTTGGATTTCTTTTGTCATTGGAAGGTAATTCTTGATCACCATACCTCAATCTTGACCTATGCTATACCCTAAAACCCTAGAACCTAGTCATGTTTACAATTGACATCTTGGTGACTTGATCACTTAATACAGCTTAATCATGCAGGTCTCATCTAACTCTGACTCCAACACTTAAGAGAATCAACCCTAGCAACCAAGTACTTTGGGAAATATCTTGCAACTTGACAACATGGGTAATGATGGAGGAATGGAAGGTGAGACCTATAGAGGTGAGAGAGAGAGAGAGAGGGTGAGAGGAAGAGATAATGACCTGGAGAGGGTAGAGAAAGAGAAGTAGAGAGGGAGAGAAGAAGAGAGGAATGGAGAAAGAGACCTAGAGAGGCGAGAGAGAAGAGAGATAGTAGAGAGGGATAGAGAAGAGAGATAGAAGAGAGATACCAATGTCAATCTTTTTCTATAAAAAAAAAAATTCTGAAAAATTGGCCTATCGTCGAAATTCCGACTCCAAAGGATAAAATTCTGACAGAGGAGTGCCATCGGATGCACAACATCCTCATCGGAACTCTCCTAGAGGCCATCGGATGCACACCATACGATGGCCTCCAGGAGAGTTCCGACAAGGATACTATGCATCCGACAACACTCCTCTGTCAGAATTTTATCCTTTGGAGTCAGAATTCTAATGATAGGCCGAGATCGTGACAGTATTCTTTCAGGGTATGAGCATCCATGGTGGCCGTCAGAAAGGTTGGAGGTGATGTCGGAATTGCAACGACCACAAGGATAGTCGGAACTTCCAACACAAAGTTTTCGATGACTTTTTTTGTCGGTAGTGCGACGCAATTGTGTCAGAATTTCAACGATCTGCCGTCGAAATTTTGACCCGAATGTACTAGTGAAGGTATAAGTCTATGATTGGAGGTTTTTTATATCTAACTCAAAATAGACTAGATATAATGAATGCAGTTTGTATTGTATCAAGATATCAGAGTGATCCTAGAGAAAATCATTAGAGTGCAGTGAAAAGGATTTTTAGGTATTTGTAGGGAAGAACTGAATATGGTTTGTGGTATCCTCAAAATGATGACTTTACATTATGTGCATATAAAGATGTAAATTGAGCTTGAGATGTTGATGACCAAAAGAGAAAATCCAGTGGAGATATCTTTCTTGGAAAGAAACTTGTTTAATGGATCAAAAAAACACAATCGTGTACCTCTTTATCTACTGCTGAAGTTGAGTATGTTGTTACTGCTACTAACTCTATAGAAGTTCTATGGATGAAGGAAATGTTGAAGGATATAAAGGTGGAAGGTAATGAACCGGTAGTTATTCACTATGATAACTTTGCTGCTATTGATATATCAAAGAATCTGGTATTTCATTCTAAGACAAAGCACATATCAATCAAGTATAACTTTTTGAAGAAGGTGGAAGCAAATGAAGTCAGATTGGTTAATGTGAATACTAAAGAGAAGATTGCAGACATCTTCACTAAACCTTTTCTTAAAGAATCATTTGAGTACTTCAAAGATAGATTGGGGGTTTTTACCCCTTTGGTAGAGACCTGAGTGGTGTTGATTGGCATCAGTCTGGTATGCATTATTAGAGCTATCACTGATTCCAGATTGATGTGGTGGTGCTACTACTCAGGGGGAGTAGTTAGCTGTAAGAATCAGAGGATTTATGACTTTTCTTTGATATTTATGTCAGAGCTTTGACATTGATGTCAAAGAGGGAGAGTTATTCTTGTGAAAAACATAAGGGAGAGATATATTTATTAGGGGAGTTTGGTTCAGAGCTTCATTGTTATATCATTTTGTTGGAGATTGTTGGTTGTCTTCCGTAGGGGGAGACTTGTTTGGCTTTTCTTGACACTTGGATATTTTTCATATCTAGTGTTGCCATCAATGCCAAAGGGGGAGATTGTTGGCAATTTCAAGGAATTGATTATGTGTTGCATTTATGTTTTGTCATTGATGGCAACACCAGTTGTTTTGGTTGTTTACTAGTTTCTGGTTGGTTCTGATAGAGTGGTTGGATTATGATATTGATTCAATATGATTTGGTTTGTGGAATTGATTTGGATCTATCATTCATGGTATACAGATGCATATCACGATCAGTTGGTATGAGATTTGATGACTCAGTTACTATCATTTATTCTAGTAAGCCTTCTGGTCACTAGTAAGGGTTTTACCGATTGAGATTTTTTGAAGATCTTTTGATGCACATGATAAGTGGTGTTGATGCAACTTCTAGATGGTTTTTGGGATGTTGTTGGTTATCTTGTTCATTTTTCTATTGATTGGTGGTATTGGATTTTATTTATGGCAACCTATTTTGGGTTCGGTGATATCTAGGTATGGACCTATTTATGTAATGCATTGGTGGATGATCCTGATGTGTTACCAGTGGGATTTAATGATTGGATTATGTTGTTTTGGTCTTAGGTTGACTTGTTTTATAATTGGATTGCGGGTTTATGTTATGAATTTATTTTATTATCTTTTAGGTGGCCAACCTAATTGTTTAGGTCACATGTTGGTATAAATATGATGTAAGATATCTTTGTAGATAATGGGCATATGGGATTATGGTTATGGGATGGTTATGTGGTTACCTGTGTGCAAATAATGTTGTAATCATATGCAAGAGATTTGGTTGATCAATGGTGATCAAATTAGTTTGGTAAGGGAGGTTTAAGATCTTTGGTACTAAGCTTAACTGGAACTGTACTCAGGCATAAGAGATGTTATCTTTGCAGTTCACTCTTCTTTCTGAATTGTAGTCTGGATTTATTTTTTAGTCAATGAGACTCCTTTTGTGATGAGTAGTGCACTCTAGGCTATTGCGCTTCCTGCATGTGCAGGCCCCTCATTTTGTAGGCACATACTTACTGCAGAGGTATTATCTGACTGTGGGTAGGCTTCCCACCATGGTTTTTCCCTTTTTCAAGTTTTCCATGTACAAATCTTGGTGTCATGTGTTCTAGATGGATGGTAATTGTTCTATGATTTATGTTTATATTTAATTTCTATATCGGTTATTTCGGTATTTGGTTTATGCATTTAAGTATTGAGTTTATGTGTTCCCTTAATAAGGATTTGAATGCTTAAAGTTCTATGATCTATTGACAACTAATTCCACCCCCCCCCCACTCTTAGTTGTCCTTTGGTTATCTGAATTGTATAATAGATGAACCTGTGAGTAGATTCGGTAATGGTGCTTCATCCGACAAAGATTGGGTTTTTATTGCTATCAAGGATTATTCTCTGGAATTCGTCATTGAACCAACACATACTGAGGAAAAGGCCTTGGCTGCTAAAATTGAATAGAAGGATGAATGGGTTATAGACAATGGATGCTCACATGACATGACTGGTGAAAGAAGAAGTTTCTTATCACTGCAAGAATTTGATGGTGGATTGGTTAGATTTGGATACAACAAGGCATGTAGGATCAAAGGCAAAGGAACAATATCATTGTATGGTAAGACTAATATTGATAATATTTATTATGTTGAAGGCTTAAAGCATAATCTTTTAAGTGTAGGTTAGTTGGTGGATAGAGGATTTCATTTGCATTTAAAGGATGGAAAATGTAAGATTATTAATAAATTTGGATTAGAGGTTGCTTCCAAAACTGAGACCAATGGTAATATCTTTCATTTGAACTCCAGTGAGAAGGCTTGCTTGATTTCTTAGATTGATGAAATTTGGTTATGGTATAAGACGATGTGTCATGTTAATTTTGATTGCATAGTAAAGATCAGTTCAATACCGACCATAAGAGATTTGTCCAAGATTGTTAAACCTCATAATCCGATATGTAGAGAATGTCAAATGGGTAAGCAAGTTAGGACTTTTTTCAAAAGTGTACATGATAAATCTAATGAAATTCTTAATTTTATTCATATTAATTTGTGTTGATGGGAAAGGACTAAAAGCTTTCAAGGTGATAGATATTTTATGTTACTTATTGATGACTATTCTAGTATGATGTGGGTGGCATTTTTTTAAGAGAAATCTAAAGCTTTTGAGAAATTCAAAATCTTTAAGGCTATGGTTGAGACCAAGACAGGACTAAAGATAAAGTTCTTAAGATATAATCATGGTGGTGAGTTTACATCCGATGAGTTCAACAACTTTTGTGAAAGGAATGGTATTAGGAGACAACTTTTTGCACCTAGGACCCCAAAGTAGAACCGATTAGTTGAAAGAAAGAATAGAACAATTTTGGATGTTGCAAGGAATATGATGACTGAAGCTAAATTACCTGATATCTATTGGAGAGAGGCTATCAATACCATTGTATACACCTTCAATAGAGTACACATAAAAAGTGACACAAATAAGACTTCTTATGAATTATCATTTGGTCATACTCCTATTGTCAGATATTTCAGAATTTTTGGAAGCAAATGTCACATTAGAAAAGATGATTCATTAGGAAAGTTTGATCCTAGAAGCGATGAAGGAATATTTTTGGGTTATTATACTAAGAGAAAATAAAATGGATGTTATAACAAAAAATTGAATAGGATATTGGAAAGCATAAATATCAAGGTGGATGAGCATGGGAGTAGTTAGATCAGAGCATATGATTATGGACTAGAAGATTAATTTATCAGATCTGAACTAGTAATGCAAGGACCAATTTAGAATAGTGAACCTATAACACTAGTAGCATCATAAAATTTAACAATGACAGTGGAACAACAAAATGAGTTAGCAGATCAAGAAAATTCAAAGACTCCCAGGTATGTAAAGCTAAATTATTTTGAAGATCAGATTATTGGAGATAAAAGGAAAGGTGTGATGACTAGGAGAATGTTAGTTGCTAAAGAGGTATGTTTAATTTCTTAAATTGAACTAGAATCTTTCCTTGACATAAGTAAGATGAAAATTTGTTAAAAGCAATGGAAGGGGAATTAGATTAGATTGAAAAGAATAAGACATGGGAACTTGCACCTAGACCTAAAAACAAAGAACATTATTGGAACTAAATGGGTTTTCAAGAACAAATTGAATGAGGAAGGTCAAATGGTGAGGAGCAAGGCTAGATTGGTTTGTAAAGGTTATTCACAAGAAGAAGGAATTGATTATGGGGAAACTTATGCCCCGGTTGCTAGAATTGAAGTGGTAAGACTTTTTCTTGTTTATCCTGCACACAAGAAATACAAAGTATATCAGATGGATGTTAAATATGATTTCTAAATGGAGATCTTGAAGAGCAATTTTACATTGAACAACCTGATGGATTTTATTTATCAAAAGACAAGGACATGGTTTGCAAATTGAAGAAAGCTTTATATGGACTAAAACAAGCCCCGAGAGCATGGTATGCTAGATTAGATAAGTATCTTTCAAAGCTTGGTTTCAATAAAGGTAATGTTGATAGTAACTTATATTACAAAATTGAGCATGATGACATATTGATTATTGAAGTCTTTGTGGATGATATCATTTTTGGAGAAGAAGAAGGTTTATGCATGAAATTTGCTGATGATATGAAGAATGAATTTGAAATGTCTATGATTGGTGAGATGAATTTTTTCTTAGGTTTGCAGATTACTCAGACTGATAAAGGTATTTTCATTTGTCAAACTAAGTATGTGAAGGAGTTACTTAAGAAATTTGGACTGGAGAATTCTAAACTCGTCGATACTCCTATGATAATAGGTTGCAAATTGTCAAAGGATGATGAATCACCTCAAGTGAACCCAAGAAGATATAAATCAATGATTGGTGGTTTATTGTACCTAACTTAGACAAGATCTGATATAATGAATGCTATTTTTATTTCTTCTAGATTTCAATCAGATCCTAGAGAAACTCATGATATTGTTATCAAGAGAATATTTAGGTATTTGGCTGGTACAACAAACTTTGGGTTATGGTATCCAAAAAATGATGACTTCACATTATGTACACATACAAATCTGATTGGGCAGGAGATGTGAATGACCGGAAGAGAAATATTGGTGGTGCATTCTTTCTTGGGAAGAAGTTGGTTTCATGGCTTAGTAAGAAACAATCATGCACTTCATTGTCTATAGATGAAGCAGATTATGTTGCAGCTATTACCAATTGTACTCAAATTTTATGCATGAAATAGATGTTAAAGGATATAAGGGTACGTTATGATGATCCTATTGTTATTCACTGTGATAATACTATTGTTGTTGATATGTTAAAGAATCTGGTATTTCATTCCAAATAAAAACACATTTCTATAAGGTATAATTTCTTGAAGGAAAAGGTTGAAGCAAAGGAAGTCAAATTGGTTTATGTGCCTACTAAGGAATAGATTGTAGATATTCTAACAAAACCATTTCCTAAAGACACTTTTTAATATCTAAGAGATCAATTGTGGGTTACCAGCCCTCCAAAAGAGACTTAGAGATGTCAGGATGCATCAATTAGGCGAGCTTATTATACATACTTTTCTGATTCAGGTTGATGAAGATGGTGCTCCTTCTTAGGGGGAGTAGTCAAATATTTGGTTCGGTATTATTGGTTTAGTATCTATCCTTTGTCATTGATGTCAAAGTGGGAGAAGGTATTCTTGTAAGAACTGCTAGATCTTTTGGTGGTTTTGAAGTTTGTTGGCATTCCTTAGCACTTTGATGTTTTCCACATTCAGTGTTGCCATTAATGCCAAAGGGGGAGATTGTTGGCAATACATTAGATCTAATTATTGTGTTTTCATTGATGTCAACAATGTATCTCAGTTGGAGACTATCACAAATGGATCTATCCTGGTTAGTCTTGGTGATCTTTTTGGTTTTGGCTATGATTTTGATTCAGTATGATCAGATCTCTGGAATCGGTTTTGGATGCTTATTCTGATGGTTATATGCTTGATATATTCTAGTAGTTTCATGGTTTTCTTATCGATTTTGGTATTTCTAGTTATCGACTTGTTCCTGGCTTTCCCAACAAGCTTTTGGCTTTACAAGCTTCTGGTGTTCCCAGTTAGCTTTATCGGTATGCTATTTTCGTCACTTGGTCAGTGGATTTTGGGTTTGACTTATGGAATCAGTCTATTTCATGTTGTTGGTGCTTCTTGATCATATTCTGAGTATTTGGTGACTTTGCATTGGATGGTGTGCTATTATGGTGGTCCTATTTGGATCTGGTTAAACTTTCACTGAGGGTTTCTATTGGAAAGTGAAGTGTGTTGGATTTTGGTCTTAGCAGGATCCTTGGCATATATAATTATTTGGTTACTTAATTTAGGTCCATACTATGTAATGTAAATAATAATATTTGTTTGGTGGTATCATGTGATGTAATTTTTTGTAATTATGGGTGTATGGGTTTAGGGTTTAGCCGACCTTGTCAATAAGGCTGATGATCTATATTTATAGGTGACTTATTCATGTAATTTGGTATGTGATGGTTATGGCTAGTTAAGTCTACATTATCAGAGAAAAAATTAAGTGCGAATAAAGTCATATCATTAAGGTGAAGGTTGGAAAGGTTTTGTATTGTAGAGCAAACATCAGTGCTTAACTAGAACTATATGAGGCATAGTAGATGCTACTTTCATAGTTCATTGTTTTTCGGATTATATTCAGATTTTTTTATAAGTCAATGAGACTTCCCTTTGTGATGAGTAGTGTGTACTAGGTTGTTGGCCTTTCCCAATGTGCAAACCCCATTTTAATTATTCATAATACTATTGCAGAGTATTCATTTGAGGGTAGGGTTTCCCACCATGGTTTTTCCCTTTCTGCATTTTCCACGTCAAAATATTGGTGTTATGTGTGTTGTTCTTTCATGTTATATTCTTCATTGGGTTGTGCTCTGGTATAAGGTTTATAATAGAATTAACTGTTGTTATTGTTAGTAAACTGATTCACCCCTGCCTCCCACCCCCTCTTATTTTACTATCGGTATGAGTGCATTCAGATAGGAATAGATAGGTATAAACAAAATAAATCAACATAAACAATAAACCAAGATTTGATTGAATTTGCACTCACGACAAGATATTGAAAAGACTCCAAAAACTCACAGAAACTTCAATACAACCAAAAGTAACCATCACTAGACCTTCACACTCACAAGGGATACTTAATACACTCTTAGCTAAACCAAATATCTCATCCAAATAGAGATTTATAGAGAAAGGAATACTTGCAGAACCGAGAACGACAACACAGGGGAAACCAAAATAATATTTAACAACACAACTATATAAAATGGTGAAAATACAAAGTCCCTTATCAAATATTTTTAAAAAAATTATCAAACTTTATAGAATGAAATATAATGCTATCCAAGCTACTAGAAAACATTTGCAGACATAGAGCATAAATAGATCCATGAAAACAAAAAATATGAAAAAATAAAAGAACTCCAACTTACAACCCGTGTGATGGAAGATAGCTGAAGTAGAGCTCCAAATCCAAATCCAAAACCAAAACCCCAAAACAACAAGGCTCCATCAATCCAAAGCAAAACCCAAAAATGAAAAACTACAAAAATCTTTCGGGAAAAACCAACCCAAGAACAAGCTCGGAAACGAAATTAAAATCCACTCAAAATTCTAAAACCCTAGCCACATGCACAACCAACCAAAATATTCCATTTTGGAATATATTTTACCTAACATCTTACAATATAATTTTTATCTCTCATTTTGAATTCACCAAATGAAAATAGAGGGTAGGTGAAATTAATATAAAACATGTTATAATAAAACCAAGTGGGGAATAATATTATTTTACTCAAAGGTATTTATACACCCCCAAATATAAATAAAAGTAAAACTATATAAATAAATCATAAGCCATAAATTAAATAATGCATAAAGGGAATTAATAAATAAATAACTCAAAGGTCATAAAATAATTAAATAACCAAATAAAATATTAAACATTAAATAAATAAATAAAACTATAAGCAAGAAATAAACATAATCAAATAAATAAATATATATCAAATAAATGGTCAATCCTCCAATAAGGATTAAACAATAAATATTTATTTAATCTTAAACATCATAAAATAAATAAATATTAATCATCAAATAATTAAATACTCAAAAGCCAATAATCCAATCAATTAAATCACACATAAATGGATCAAATCAATTAATAATAATCTATCATACTCACAAAGCCACAACTCACTAACTGCAATGGAAATTATGCCAAGACGCTTACGACTCAAGGTGAACTTAGACCTAGAGTAAGTGTAGGGAGCTGATGTCATCTCTAGACCACATGTCATCAGAATTTAAAGACACGCTTAGACCTGTGAAGCCAGGTGGAGTCAGTGTCTGGTACCTACAAATCCTGCAACCACAAAGCAATGATACAACATATGTATATATCTCATAATAGGCATGTGATTGGGAATCACAATGACACATCCCACTCGCAATGAATGATGTGACATCATCCCTCTCATGAAGACAGACATACAATAATCAAACACGTTGCATAAACAACTCATCATATATAATCATGAAATAAGGCTAGTGTAATCATAATATCATCAAATCCATGATCAATATAAATCAACTATAATCCATCATCATAGTAATACATATATAATCCATCAAGCACATATATCTATCAAATCACATGATCAATAATGATAGTGTCATCATCCATATAAATCATCAAAATAGCATATGTCCAAATAAAGTCTAGCATCATAATGAGAAACTAAACACATATATAATCATAACCCAAAACATCATAAAGAGTCTAGATAAGTCTATCATGCATGAAATAAGAGTCAAGTCAAATGAAGTCAAGGAGGGACACTACATCCTCCTCCCCTTTTCCAAGGCTTACTCCTGGAAGCCTAAGAACAAATAGGGGTATATCTCTCTCATCTGCTCTACATCTTCCCATGTAGACAAGGAATCATCACTCGAATCCCACTAGACCCTTACCTATTCTATGTTCTGCCCTTTGAGGAACATCTCTCTACGTTGATCAATGCGTACAGGCTCCAAAGAGAGCTGCCCATCTTTGACCTCTAATGCATTCCAATCCAAAACATGCAATATATCAGGATGATACAACCTCAAAAAAGAAACATGAAACACATCATGGATGCAAAACAAGTTATGTGACAAGGCAAGGAAATAAGACACAATACTAATCATCTCCAAAATCTTGAAAGTTCCTACAAAATGAGGCACCAACTTCGAGCCTTTTCCATAACAGATTAGACTCTTTCATGGGTGAACTCTCAAAAACATCTTGTCTCCAACTAAAACCTTCCTGTCCACACGACGAGAATCTGCATATTTCTTTTGTCTATCCTATGTTGCTACCAAATTATCCCTAATGCAAGCCACCTGGTGCAACATATCCTCCAACATCTCTGAACCAATTCGCACTCTATCCTCCAAATAGTCCCAATTTAGGGTGTACTACATGGTCTACCATACATTACCTGATAAGGAAACATACCAATAGAACTCTGGTAACAATTATTGTATGCAAACTCTACCAAATAGAGGTAATCCTCCCAATGTGACTACTGATCCATAACATACATCCTCAACATGTCCTTCAAAACCTAGTTAACCCACTCTATTTGACCATATATTTCGAGATGATAAGCTAAACTAAAGTTCAACTGCATTCCTAAATTATGTTGAAGAGTTGTCCAAAAGACTAATGTAAACTCTAGATCTCGATCTGAAATGATCTGTCGAGGAATACCATGCAATCTCATTACTCCCTCCAAGAAATTACAAGCTACTATTGCTACTATATAAGATGACTTGATCAGAGAAAAGTGTGCCACCTTGGTTAACCTATCAATGATGACCATAATAGGATCATGATAACTAGAAGACATACGCAAACCAACTATAAAATCCATAAATCTGATGTCCCATTTCTATCCAGGAACCAAGTGTGATTGTAATAATCCTGTTGGATGCTAATGCTCTCCCTTCACTCGCTGATACTCTAGGGAACATGACATAAAATCTACAATGTCTCTCCTCATACCATCCCAATGATATATCTGTCTCAAATCTATGTGCATATTCTTGACACTAGGATGTGCTAAGTAAGGTGCATGATGTGCCTCTGACATGATCAAATCTCCCAGTCCATCTGACGGTGGAACATAAATGCATCCCAAATGCTTAAGAAGACCATCTGACTCAACTGCATAACCTACATATCTGCCCTCAAGAGCTCTACTTGTGGCAACCTAGTGTAGGAGCACCATTTCAAACTCCTTCTCTTTCTTTGTTTTGTTGGTATTATGCTTCTTTAGAAGCCATTGTACATGAATAAGAGCCATGAGCTCATGTGTGCTAGATTAGGTCCTAGTTTTAGGTCCTTAGTGAGTTTGTTGTGATTTCTTGTGCAGGAGAGGTTGAGTGTGCCTAGAGTGTGTGTTAGGCCTTATTGGCATTTTTATGTCCTTAGGGTAGCCCAAAATAGGCCTAGGATTCATGAAAAGCAACAGTCGCAAAGTTGCTCAAAAGATGCAAAAGTTGCATGTCAAGCAACTTTTCCACCCAAAATGGTCATAGACCCTTGTTGTGCATGGAGAGCCCTAATTTTGGCACATTGACTGAAGTATGGGTGGTATAAGATGTTTCAAATAGTAATAAAATGGGTTGGATGTCAGAGATTATACGACCCAAGCAAGAAGAGCTTGACTGTGACTATTTTTGAGTTACCAATCAGTTTGAATGAAGTTACCGAGCAAACTAATGGATTGATTTGCAGTGAAATGTCTTCTTTGGTGTATATATCTTCATTGTGAGTGATTAGATTAGCTTTTTGTTTACCAGTTGAGTGTTTTTATAAATAATTTGTAAGTTGTAGTCTTACTGTCCAGTTTTGGACCGGTTTGAGTAAATGAAGTCTTAACTCCATTCCCCATTGTGGAACCACCATGAAACCATGGGGAATAGATGTGAAGACCTTGTACTATAGTCCCAAGAAATAAGGGCCCTTGTAAATGCAAGGAGGCCAATAAAAGACCCATTCCTAGGCGAGACTGGATAGTGCCCGTTAGGAATGGTTGTCGGTGCAGAGGTCTTGGAGAGAAAGGTTGAATATTGAATAGTGCATCCTTTGGAGGAAGTGTAGAGGAGTGAGTAAAGCATCATTGGTTGGAAGGAGGAGCCTCCACCAATCCAAACTAGGTGGCTAAAACTCAAAACACTCACTGTGACCCAGGCAGACCCTAAAACCCCTCACAAAAACCCTTAAAACCCTTAAAATTCACCTAGGATAGTGTACAGACACTTGGAGGCCTAAACCTAGAAAATCCATGAGTTCTTACCAAATGACTAGTAGTCCATTTTTGGAGTTTGGGTTTTTTGTGCACCATTTGTGAGAGGGATCCCTAGAAGACCGGTTAGGAGGCCTAATTGGTCCTAATCCTTGTAGCCCTTTTTGAAGGCAAAAACCTAAATTTGTGAAATTGATAAGGGGTTAGAATCTTGAACCTCTTGAGGGATCATGAATGGGTGGATAGAGCATGAAATAGACATGAAACAACCTTGCTAAGACCTTGGAAGGTGTGGAACAAGATTAGCCCTTATTAGCCATAGTAAGGGGTTTTGAGTCTCATGAGTAGGTGAGATCTTAGGAGCAACATTGCAACTCCTTGGTGGGTGGATTGGGCAAGGTCAGGGGATTCCTCAAGAAAAGGGAAGTCCTAGAGACCCTAGGGTGTGTAGAGAACACCAGGTGATCCAAGGAAAGGATCTAAAAGCATAGACTAGGCTAGTCTATCACAAACTCCTTCCCATCAGATTGGTATCAGAGCTAGTAAAAGACTTGTTGGACTGTGTATGTCTCTATATACTGGTGAATTAGTAGGGGAGAGTTGAATGGTTACTGATGCAGAGCTGGCTAGAGAGGTGGAAGAGTAGAAGGAGAAAAATAGACTCCTTGAAGTAGCTATGAGTGAGATAAGGGATAAACTATAGGAAGTGGTGAATCAGAGGATACATGAACCTTGGGATGAGGACACCAAGGGTAAAGGCAAGAGAACTATAGACATAGATGACATAATTCTTGAACCAAATCCCTTATTCAATAAAGAACCTTTTGTGAAGGCTATTAAGGCTTTGAACACAAAAGCTTTTGAAGGATTGCCACATTTCAGTGGAAGAATGGACATAGACACTATTATGGAATGAATTGAGGGCATGGAAAACCACTTTGAGTGTGAAGGAGTGACAGAGGCTCAGAAGGTTAAAGTTGCCAAATCAAGATTAAGGGGAGCAACTTTGACATGGTGGAAGTTCCTACAAGAAGAAAGGGTTAGCATGGGAAAGCTACCTATTGCAAATTGGAAGGCTATGGTGAGTAAGATCAAGGAGAACTACTTACCAAAGGATTATGAAGTCCAACTTCATAAGAAGAGACAAGGATTGAAGCAGAAGGATCTTGATGTGGCCTCCTACATGGAGGAGTTTCAAAAGCTATGTCTAAGATCTAAAGTTCAAGAAGATGAATCCATTAAGGTGGCTAGGTATCTAAGCGGCCTAAAGTGGAACATTAAAGAGGAGATAAGCCTATGGACTCCTACTACTGTCTAGAAGTGTCATAAGCTTGCTGCCAAGGTAGAAGAGAGGAACAAAAGGAAAGGAGACTCCAATAACAAGGGTAGAGGCGGAGGTAGAGATCAAGTGAATCACCAAGGTGGTTACCAAAGCAAGACAAATGAATAGAGGAACCAAGGAGAAGCCAAGTTGACTGAACATGGCAATTAAACCAATCCTAGAGGAGGAAACTCTAGAGGAAGAGGTGCACAAGGTGGTCCAAATAGGGGTAGAGGTACCAGTAGAGGTAACTCCTATTTTGCAACAATGAAGTGTTACAATTGTGGACAATTGGGACACCCGACATATAGATGCCCTAACAAGCCTACATCATCAAGCAATGGAAAGAGGGTTGCTTATGCACATGAAGACTCTTCAAGTAGCAAGACACCTGAGGTGGACCATATTGAATCAAAAAGTGGAGAAAATCTGATGTTCAATAGGGTCTTGATAAGTCAGCCAGTTAAGAGTGAACCTAAGCATATGAGAGCATTGTTTAGGGTGAGGTGCAAGATTCTTGCTAAAGTATGCAAGGTGATAGTTGATTCAAGCTCGACTAACAATATCATATTAGAAGAGGCAATTAGGAAGTTGAAACTCACAAGGATACCCCACACTAACCCATACAAGGTGACATGGTTGAATCATGAGCATTGTGTGCTGGTTAATGAACAGACTTGGGTAGAGCTTTCCATTGGAGGATACAAGGACAAAATCCTTTGTGATGTGTTGCCATGGATGCATGTCACCTGCTGCTAGGAAGACCCTAGAAATTTGATAGGAAGCTGATCTATGATGGAGGGGAGAACTCCATTTCCTTTAAGAAGGATAGCAAGACCTTCAAGATTCAGTCTTTGACAGAGAATGAAGAAGGCTGGTAAAGAGTTCTTAAACTTACTACATGAGGAGGAGATAGTGAAGTGTGACATCTTTGTGAAGCCAAAGGAGGAAGAAGACAAGTTGTAGGCAGATATACCCAAGGAGGTAGAGAAAATGTTACAAGAGCATAAGGATATAGTGAGTGATGGAACACCTGCAACACTCCCACCTAGAAGGTCTATAAGTGATCAAATAGACTTTGTTCCTGGTGCATCCTTACCTAACAAGGCTGCATATAAGCTCACACCTAATCAGAATAAGGAGTTAGCAAGGCAAGTGCAGGAGCTATTAGAACAAGGACTGATTAAGGAGAGAATCAGCCCATGTGCAGTCCCGGTAGTGCTAGCATCAAAAAAAGGAGGTAAGTGGAGACTTTACACTGACTCAAGAGAAATTAATAGGATTACCATAAGGTATAGGTTTCCTATTCCTAGAATAGAGAATCTAATGGACTGTTTAGGAGGGGCTATGTATTTTACCAAGCTAGACCTTAAAAGTGGCTATCACCAAATAAGATTTAAGGAGGGTGATGAGTGGAAGACTGCTTTTAAAACCATAGAGGGATTTTATGAGTGGCTTGTGATGCCATTTGGGCTTACTAATGCCCCAAGCACCTTCATGAGGTTGATGAATGAGGTGTTGAAGGATTTCACAGGCAGATTTGTGGTAGTGTACCTAGATGACATTCTCATCTATAGCAGAACCAAGGAAGAGCACCTTGAGCATTTAAGGTTAGTTTTAGAAAGGTTGCATGAGAAGAAGTTATCCATCAACCTAGAGAAGTGTGACTTCTTTAAGCAAGAGCTAGTTTACCTAGGATTTGTGGTGTCTAAAGGAACCTTGAAGATGGATCCAAGCAAAGTGGAGGCAATCTTGAATTGGCCTGCACCTAAAATAGGGATTGAGGTAAGGAGTTTCAATGAATTAGCTCAATTCTATAGGAAATTTGTGAGGAACTTCAGTGGCATATGTGCACCAGTCCTTAACACCATAAAAGGAGGTCTTAAAGCTAAGTTTGAATGGACTGAGCAGGTAGACAAAGCATTTCAGTTATTGAAACAAGAAGTAGCCACAAAACCTATCCTTCTCCTACCTACGTTTGATAAGCTATTCACTTTGGAGTGTGATGCAAGTGGTATTGCAGTAGGTGGTGTGTTGGGTCAAGAGGGAAGACTTGTGGCATTTTTTAGTGAGAAGCTTAATGAAGCAAAGAAGAAGTATTCAACTTATGACCTAGAGTTGTATGCATTAGTGTAGTCTCTAAAGAAATGGAGGCATTACCTACTTCCAAAAGAATTTGTAGTGTTCACAAACAATAAGGCATTGAGTTACATTAATACTCAAGAGAAGCTAAGCAATAGACATCTGAAATGGATGGAATATCTCCAATCCTTCACCTTCACCATTAAGCATAAGAAGGGGCAACTTAACAAGGTGGCAGATGCATTAAGCAAGAAGTTGTTGACTATTCAAGAACTATAGTTGCAGAGCATAGGCATAGAAGGTTTCAAAGACCTCTATGAAGGAGATGAAGACTTCTCAATAGCTTACAAGGTTTGCAAAGAGTTTGAGAACCATTTCCATGGTGAGTATGCAGATTACACTCTCCAAAATGGTCTCTTGTTCAAAGGTAATCATTTGTGTCTACCTAGAGGATCTATGAGGGAGAACCTCATCCAAGAGAAACATAATGGTAGTTTGAGTTGACACTTTGGGATTAATAAGACCCTAGACTTAGTGCAGAGGTACTACCATTGGCCAAAGTTGCCAGGAGATGTGAAAAGATATGTAGAACAATGTGGTGTATGCCAAAGAGCCAAAGGTGGATCAAGCAATGTTGGTTTATATCAACCATTACCAGTTACTAACAGACCTTGGGAATGTATAAGCATGGACTTTGTAGTAGGACTTCCTAAGACTAAAACAGGTATGGACAACATCTATGTGGTAGTAGTTAGATTTTCCAAGATGAGTCATTTTATCCCATGTAAGACTACACATGATGCAAGCTATGTTGCACATCTCTTCTTCAAAGAGATTGTTAGGATTCATGGACTCCCTTTAAGCATTGTTTCAGATAGGGACAGCAAGTTCATGGGTCATTTCTGGCAAACATTATGGAGGAGACTATGAACTAACTTGTCATTTAGCTCAGCTTACCATCCACAAACAGATGGTCAAACTGAAGTCATCAATAGGGTGTTAGGTAACCTGTTGAGGTATTTAACTAAGGAGTATGGCCAAAAATGGGACCTAATCATTTCTCAAGAAGAGTATGCATATAATGACAGTGTGAATAGAAACACTAGTAGAAGTCCTTTTGAGGTTGTGTATGGTAGACATCCAAGAGGAGTATGTGAGTTGAGAGACCTTGGTAGTTTGGAAATGAAGAGTGGGCAAGTAGAAGACTTCACTCAAATCATCAAGGAAGTTCAAGAGCAGGTTTAGAAGGTCATCCTTGAATCCACTCAAAAACTAAAAGCCAAAGTGGATGAGAAAAGGAGAGAAGTTCAGTTCAAGGTGGGTGACTATGTAATGGTCCATTTGAGCAAGCAGAAGGATGCAAGGTGGTAAGTCTACCAAACTACAGATGAGAAGGGTAGGACCTTGTAGAATCCTGTTGCAATATGGTAAGAATGCCTACAAATTTGACCTACCTTAAAATTTAGCTATATCACCAGTCTTTAATGTAGCTAACCTGATCATGTACAAGGGTGAGAGAGCAGGGCAGACTAAGAACCAAGCCAAGGTACTGTAGGACCTTGATGTTAATGTCTTACCATAGATGAAGAAGCCTATAGCAGAGGAGATCTTGGAATCAATAGTGAAGAAGTCCACCAGACACTAGGTCTACATGGAACACTTGGTGAAGTGGGCAAGACAACTTGAGTTGAAAGCAACTTGGGTGGAGGAGAGCAGGTTCAAGACACTTGGAATAGACCCAACTCTCATCTCTTCTTCTATTTCTTAATTGTGTGCAGAGTGGGAGTATGGTGTAGGAGCACCCTTCCAAACTCCTTCTCTTTCTTTGTTTTGTTGGTATTATGCTTCTTTAGAAGCCATTGTACATGAATAAGAGCCATGAGCTCATGTGTGCTAGACTAGGTCCTAGTTTTAGCTCCTTAGTGAGTTTGTTGTGATTTCTTGTGCAGGAGAGGTTGAGTGTGCTTGGAGTGTGTGTTAGGCCTTATTGGAATGTTGATTTCCTTAGGATAGACCAAAATAGGCCTAGGAGTCATGAAAAGAAACAGTGGCAAAGTTACTCAAAACATGCAAAAGTTGCATGACAACTTTTAAAAGTTGTCAAGCAACTTTTCCACCCAAAATGGTCATAGACCCTTGTTGTGCATGGAGAGCCCTAATTTTGGCACACTAACTAAGGCATGGGTGGTATAAGATGTTCCAAACCCTAATTGAATGAGTTGGATGTCAGAGATTGTACGGCCCAAGCAAGAAGAGCTTGACTGTGACTATTTTTGAGTTACCAGTTAGTTTGAATGAAGTTACCGAGCAAACTAATGGATTGATTTGTAAGAAAACCTATGTGAAATGTCTTATTTGGTGTATATATCTTCATTATGAGTGATTAGATTAGCTTTTTTTTTACCAGTTGAGTGTGTTTGTAAATAATTTGTAAGTTGCAATCTTATTGTCCAGTTTTGGACCGATTTGAGTAAATGAAGTCTTAACTCCATTCCCCATTGTGAAACCACCATGAAACCATGGGGAATGGATGTGAAGACCCTGTACTATAGTCCCAAGAAAGAAGGGCCCTTGGAAATGCAAGGAGGCCAAGTAAAGACCCATTCCTAGGCGAGACTGGACAGTGCCCGGTTAGGAATGGTTGTTGGTGCAGAGGTCTTGGAGAGCAAGGTGGAATACTGAAGAGTGCATCCATTGGAGGAAGTGTAGAGGAGTGAGCGAATCATCATTGGTGTGAAGGAGGAGCCTCAACCACTCCAAACCAAGTGGCTAAAACTCAAAACACTCACTATGACCCAGGCAGGCCCTAAAAACCCTCACAAAAACCCTTAAAACCCTTAAAATTCACCTAGGACAGTGTACAGACACTTGGAGGCATAAAACCTAGAAAATCCATGAGTCCTTGCCAAATGAATGGCAATCCATTTTGGGAGTTTGGGTTGTTTGTGCACCATTTGTGAGAGGGATCCCTAGAAGACCGATTAGGAGGCCTAATTGGTCCTAATCCTTGTAGCCCTTTTTGAAGGCAAAAACCCAAATTTGTGAAATTGGTAAGGGGTTAGAATCTTGAACCTCTTGGGGGCTCATTAATGGGTGGATAGAGCATGAAATAGACATGAAACAACCTTGCTAAGACCTTGGAAGGTGTGGAACAAGATTAACCCTTATTAGCCATAGTAAGGGGTTTTGAGTCTCATGAGTAGGTGAGACCTTAGGAGAAGCATTGCAACTCATTGGTGGGTGGATTGGGCAAGGTCAGGGGATTCCTTAAGCAAAGGGAAGTCCTAGAGACCCTAGGGTGTATAGAAAACACCAGGTGATCCAAGGAAAGGATCCAAGAGCATAGACTAGGCTAGTCTATCCCAAACCCCTTCCCATCACAACCTCTCGATAACCTCTTGGTACCATACATCTAAAGGAAGGGCATGGAGAATACGGATCCTCAAATCCACACTAAGAAAGACTACTGAGATCTTATGCCTCCTATGACTCAATGCATTTTCTACCACGTTCTTCTTACCTTGGATATATCTCACCTCAAAATTGTAATTACATAGAAACTCTATCCAATGCCTCTTCCTAGCATTCAAATTTGGTTGCATGAAAATGTACTACAAATTGCGATGATCACTATGCAAATTGAATTGATGCCCAAGAAGGAAATGCCTCTAGCTAGCGAAAGCATGAACCACTTGCACTAACTATAGATCATGGGTGGGTAATGTTTCTCACGATCCTTAAGTTTTCGTGACTCATATACAATCACATGACCATCCAGCATCAACACTACTCCTAGACCCTCCAAAGAAGCATTTGTGTACACCATGAAATCTCCTAAAGGATTTGACACTGTTAGAATAGGTGCCCTAGTCAAATTCTCCTTAAGGATCTAAAATCTTGTCTCAAACTACTCTGTCCAAACAAACTTCTTCCCTTTCCTCTAAAGAGAAGTGATAGGATGGGCTATCATGGAGAAATCCTAAACATATATGTGATAATACCCTACTAGACCCATGAAATCCTGAATATATCTGTGATAATATCTAGGGATCAACTACAATACCCTCTCCTAAAATCACATGGCCAAGATATCTCACCTCCATCTAGAAGAACTCACACTTTGCCAAATTGGCATATAGCTAGTTCTCCCTAAGGCACTGCAAAACCTGTCTCACATGATCCTCATGCTCCTCAACTGATCTTGAATAAATTAAATATCATCCATAAATACCAATACAAATATGTCCAAATACATCTTGAATATGCCATTCTTTAAGATCATGAAAACTAATGGTACATTCATGAGACCAAAAGGCACCACTATGAACTCATAGTGTCCATATCTAGTGCAAAAAGTTGTGTGGTGTATTTTAGTAGCAACCAAGAGGGAAGACTGGGAGGGGGGGTGAATCAGTCTTCATCGGAATAACAAAAAAAGTATGGATCTGATAAACTATAGTAATAGAACATATAAGACAATCAAAAACACAACATACAAACACCAAGATTTTGACGTGGAAAACCTGGTTAAGAGAAAAACCATGATGGAAATCTACCCATAGTAAGATGATACTCTTTAGTAGTAAGTGAAAACATTACAATGGGGAATGCACATGCATTCAGGAACACTACCTAGAGCTCACTACTCTAATATAATGGCCTAGAACACTACAATCCTTAGGGAAGTCTCACTGACTTATAATAACATTCAGACTACAATCCAAAAGAAATGAACTAAAAAAATAGCATCTCAAAATGCTTGATTACAGTTTCGATTAAGCACAGTTGTCTGCCTTGCAACACCAATCTCACCTCAATCTCAACACTAAAGGATAAATCACTTGTTTGCACATACACCTCTCTCTAAAAATGAAGACACAACATCAACACCCAAACTACATGAATATATCACCTATATATACAATTCATCAACCTTTATAACAAGGTCAGCTAAACCCTCAACCCTTAATTACAAAATTACATCACACGATACAAAGATCAACCACCAGACCAATATAATGGTTTACATAGAATAACATGGTCCTAAAAAAAATTACCAAATGCACAACTCCATCAAAAATCATGCCAAGACTAACCGCAACACACTACACCACTAGGAAAACCGTATAACACATAAATAATCACCAGTTGATAGAAACCACCAAAAAATCACACAACAATCAATGTGCATCACCAAAAAAAATAGAACATGATTAGGAAACACAAGCAAGCATGTTAGAATCATTAGGAATGACTACACCAACACCACTTATCAAATCCATCAATCAATGTCTTAAAGCTCAAGAACACAACCAATCTGCAACTATCATATAGAAAGATAACATGTGGAGCACGAAATCATGATCCATATAAAATGAAGATACAAAAGACCATCCCAAGAAATATCCTAAAACATCAGCACAAGAACTAATCACACTGGAATATACCAGAGGATATATCAAACTCTGCAAAACAATGATCATCAAACCAACACTACAAACCAGATCATAAGATCTTCCCAATCTGCAATCATCAAAGTAATACACATGAATATGTTGACATCAATGACAACAACAATATATCCTAGCAGAAATAATGACCAATCAATATCCAATAATCTCCCCCTTTGGCATTGATGGCAACATATGAATGTGAAAAACAATCAATGCAAAGAAAGAAGATATCTCTAGGAAAATCCCCCTAAAATTAGGATAGATAAAGCATTTTTTCACATGATCTTTCTCCCCCTTTGACAGTAATGCCAAAGATCTCAAAATAGAAACTCTCTCTCTAAAATAGAAATATGAATCTCTCTCCCCAAAACATATACTACTCTAGTAGAGGAGCAACACCAACTCACCAATCCAGATAAAGAGATAAAGCTCTGAAGTCCAGTGCATTGATGCAACTCAATGCATCTAGTTCTCATCAGGAGAGGTGGATACCCCTAACTTGTCTCTCAAGTAGACAAATGCATTTGCATGCAAAATCTTAATGAAAATACTAGCTATTTGTTCCTTTGTAGATACATACTCCAACTTCACCTTCTCTTCACAGACTTGCTCTCTTAAGTAATGATATTTGACTGACATGTGCTTATTCTTTGAATGTTGCACCAGATTCTTTGACATGTTAATAGAACTGGAATTATCATAGTATATAATACTAGGCTCATCATAAATAACTTTGATATCCTTCAACATTTTATTCATCCAAACTACCCGAGTACAATTACTAGCAACAACAATGTACTTAGCTTCAGCAATAGATAAGGACATTGAACCTTCTTTCTTGCTAGCCCATGAAACCAAATTCTTACCAAAAAAGAATTCTCCACCGGTAGTTCTCTTCTGTTCATCAACATCAACATCCCAATCAGCATTAGTGTAGGCACAAAGCATGAAATCATCATTCGTTGGATACCACAATCCATAATGTACAGTCCACTTCAAGTATCTGAATATCCTCTTCACAGTAGTGACACGACTCTCTTTCAGATTAGCTTGATATCTAGTAGCCATGCACACAACATGCATAATGTATGACTTAATCTGAGTAAGTTATAAGATTCCACCAACCATAGATTTGTACAAGCTTTGATTAGGTCTAGGAGATTCGTCATTCTTAGACAATTTATCACTAGTCACCATAGGAGTTCCAAGCGGTTTCAAGTCATCTAATCCAAACTTCTTTAGTAATTCCTTCACATACTTAGTTTAAGATATTAATATACCTTTTCTATTCTATGAAATCTAGAAACCTAAGAAAAATTTCATTAAACCAATCATAGACATCTCAAACTCTTTATGCATGTCACCGGCAAACTTCATGCTCAATTTATCATCACCACCAAAGATAATATCATCAACAAAGACTTCAACAATCAGGATGTTATCATTTTCTATCTTAAAATATAGAGTACTATTAGTAGCACCTTTACTAAATCCTACTTTCAACAAATATTTATCTAGTCTAGCATACCAAGATCTAGGGGCTTGTTTCAATCCATAAAGAGCTTTCTTCAACTTACAAACCATGTCTCCATCATTTGATAATGAAAATACACTAGGTTGCTCAATGTAGACTTCTTCCTCAAGATCACCATTCAAAAAGGCAGATTTGACATCCATCTGATATACACTGAAATCTTTATAAGTAGCATAAACAAGTAATAGTCTAACAACTTCAAGTTTGGCAACTGGAAGAAAAGTCTCCTCATAATCAATTCCTTCTTGTCGTGAGTATCCTTTGCAAACCAGTCTAGCTTTATTTCTGATAACTTCATCATCTTCATTCAATTTATTTTTGAACACCAATTTAGTACCAATAACATTCTTATCCTTAGGTCTAGGCACAAGTTCCCAAGTGTTATTCTTTTCAATCTGATCTAGTTCTTCTTCCATAGCTCTCATCCAGTTTTCATCTTTACAAGCTTCAACAATATCTTTAGGTTCAGCTTTAGAAATCAAGCATACTTCTTCAGCAACTAACCTTCTTCTAGTCAACACACCTTTATGCTTATCACCAATAATCTAATTTTCAGAATGATTCAATCTTACATATCTCGGAGTCTTCTGATTGTTTTGATTCTCAGGTTCTTGCACTCCTTCACCAGCAACATCCAAATTAACAATCTCTACCAGATCATTTTTCTTAGGCTCTTCAGGATAAATAGGGGCTATAACAATATGTTGTCCACCATCATAACCACATGCTCTGATCTCTTTTCCAAGGTTCTCATCCACCTTCACATTTTCACTCTCCACTATCTTCCTTAGTCTCTTATTATAGCACTGGTAAGCTTTTCTCTATGTTGAATATCCCAATAAAATTCCTTCATTGCTTCTAGCATCAAGCTTTCCTATATCCTCATCTCTTTTGATATAACATTTACTACCAAATACTCTGAAATATCTCACAGTAGAAACATGACCAAACCAAAGCTCATAAGGGGTCTTACTGGTATCTCCTTTGATGTGAACTCTATTGAATGTGTTGTTACCAAAATTTTGCACAAGCCAAATTTGGTTCCCTAATGAAGCCTTGCATTTGTTTATTCTAAAAATATTAAATCATGAACCAGGGAGAAATGCTCTACTTTTTCTAACTTGTTTGTTCTATGTGCAGATACAAGAAACTAAGAAAACATGTGGGTTAAAATGTGGCTCCCATGAGGGTTGAGCTTAGCATGCTGTAGATCACAAAGATATTATGCTCCATTGCAGATGAAGTGGCATAGCTATTAAAACCTTAAGGCCAAAAGAAACTCAGCAAAACGCAATTGGCCTATGTAAAGTTTTACATGGGTGCCAAAGAGGGTTTTTAAAAGGCCTTAGAGTTTCCTAGCAGTTTCAGTCATCAGGCAGGAAGACCTTTTATCCCACATTGGCCGCACGAGGGATTTTATCACACTTAAATATAATGCCACTTATAAATATAGTGTCAAATCTTACTTGCTTTTGGCAAGAAGAGGCAACTCGTGGCCTGGTGGACCCCATGCACGTGCATCTCAAGGCATCCTAATTTTGTGACCGACTGGTAGGCAGAGAGACTAAAGAGCGAGAAAGTTGTAGAAAGATCAATGGTAAGTGTAGAGATCTAATGGTTGTCGCTATGTCGAAATGAAAGATGCACACTAGTTATCACTGTGACTTGGCGACAAAGCACGTGCAGAAAAGGTGAGTGGCTAAGAGATTAAAGATCAAGCAGTTTGAGGGCAGATCAATGGTCGTCGCTATACCGCATGATGAAGGTGCTCGATGGTTATTCCGTGCGACTTGGTGACTGATGAGGTGGCAGGTCCAAGTCACGAGACAAAGTGGACCCATAAGAAAATCAGAGGCTGACACATGGCAAAAGTCTACAGAGGAGCGAATGTCTAGGTCAACCTTGAACATGAACTTCAAAATGGTTCAATGGTTTGAGGTTCGATATTAAACGCTTCAAAATTGGTTCAATGGTTCAAAGTACATTAGCATCACTCATTCCCATGGGCCCAGGAAGATAAAAGTAAATGAGCAGAAAAGGCAAGCAGGTTCTTGATAGATTGATGATCATCGCTATACTACAAGATAAAAAATGCTTGATGCATAATCATAGAGACTTGGTGATAAATGGTGGGGCCCGCCAAGAAGTAAACAAAAAGTTAAATGTAAGCGGCCATGGTTCATGCAGGTGATCCAATGGCTGGCAATAATATTAAATTACACGGTGGACTCAGGACTGGTTGTTCAAATAGTGAAAAGCCCACCAAGAAAGGGGATGATTTCTACATGAAAGATTAATACTTATTGATTACTTGAATATGAAAGTGTTACATATCATTGGAAAGCTCTCTAAATGGGGAGATCATTTCCACAATCATTTTTTAAGAGAAGTTTCAACATGAAGAGCAAACTCCAAAGAATGCATAAGATTTTTTCAATGGCATTTCTTTTTAAATATAGTCATAGTTCAGTTCATCATGCAACTTTCACATGGGGATAACTATTTTTCGCATTTAGATATGCAGATTTTCTTACAGGAGGATTAGTGGCAATCCTTTTGTGTAGTAAAGATTATTATTTTACAGATTATGCATGAGTTTTTATGCCATTTTTGGGGTAGATTGACCCAAGGCTTTTCTCATGCAATGATTTTAAAGTTTTTGAAGGGGATTCATCATGATTTCTATATATTCCTTCTCTCCTTCTTTTTTCCCCATGGTTCTTTCTTTTTTGCATACACATTTTTGCAAAAAACATTGTATCTCAGCACCTTTTTCAGTTTTCAACATTGTAATAGAGATTATTTTTAGTTTGCAATAGAGAGTTTCAGTTTCCTTGTCAATTATTTCTTATTTTTCCATTGTTAGATGAATGATTTGACAAAGTCGTTGTGATTTAATTCTGAATCCTTTTCTTTGTCTCATTTATGCTTTGCAGAAATAGGCATATTTCATAGTAAATTCAGGTTGTGGGTGTGTTCATTTGGTTTCTAGTTCTTTGCATGTTTGTGAAAAATCACTTTTCCTACATGTAGAAGTTAGATTACTTTGATCCTTCCCATGAAATGTTTATGAATTTTATGATCTTATTTGATTCGTGAGATAACTTTTGGGTCATGTTGCAACTGGTTATAGTTTTAGGACAGCAAGTAGAACTGCATCATTTTGGTGTATCACCTCCATTAGGATAGGTTTTTCATTACATACAAGACTTTTACCGTTTTCCCACAAGAAGTTACTATAGGAGATCCATCAGAATAGGAAGTCGGCCTAATCTTCAGAGATTCACCTTCACTTTGAGCAACCCATAGGCTCGAAGGTGTTTCCATGTTTCATAGGATTGCTTGGTTTCACACTTAGCATCATGGGTGCAATCCTCTGTGACAACAATTTTTAACGTGCTCGATGGGACATGTTTAAGCTATCACATCTCAAAAAAAATCATTTTTGCTGTTGTTTTGGTATTAACAACAGCATTTCAGCCTATTGAGGTTATTTTTTCTAAGTACCTGGTGACTGTAATTTTTGGTTCTATGTGCAGAACAAGTCTTAATAGCATATGAAAAAGTATCAAACCAAACAAAGCGAGGATCCAGTTGAGCATATTAAGCTACCACAATCGCAAAGAAGGTCAAGGACAATGAAAAAGACAGAAAAAGCAACAGATTCAACAGTTGAGTTTCCACAAAGTTCGTTAGTTGAAGTTTTTCTTGAAAATCCAGATTCTAATCGTCTATCTAATTCTTCTCCTTTACCTAATAATTCTTAGCCCAATCTTTCTACCTGTATAAATTCTCTTTTTGTAACTACTCCAATTCAGAAATCTATTACCCAGAATCCAACAGTAAATCCTCCAGTATTTATAATGGTCGTACCAAGAGCACATGCTTTTGTACCCTTCAATGGATGCAACCCTTTGAATTTAACCCAACACGATCCTATACTAGGAGCAACTCTAAAAAGTCTTCCTAGTTTCATTGGTGAAGACCACGTTACACCCATTGAGAACATAAGAGATATAGCATCTCTATGTGCAGTTCACCATATAACCCAAGAAAATGTAGCACTTAGGCTACTGACAACATCATTTAGTGGAAAAGAACTAAAATGGTTCAGGGGTTTGCAAATTAATTCAGTTATTGATTGGGATGATTTGTGTGATAAGATAACAAAGCAGTTTGCAGATAAATTTGATCACCTATCATTGGTTGAGCAAATGACCACAATCAAGAGGGCACCACAAGAGTAGATGACTGATTTCAATTACCGTTTTGAGCGAACCTAGAATAGAATTACTACAATGGTAAAACCTTCTCCTGAACATGCATTTTTATATTATTTGAGAGCTTTGAATAGCGACATTGCTGTTATGATTCAATCTATGGGTGGTGTTACATTACCAACAACTTATGATATATCGATTAGAGTAGAAAACAACCTTATACAAGATGGTAAAATTTCCCCTAGGCCTCCTATGCCTATTTTTCTTGATATACAACCATTGATGCCTTTACAAGTACCTCCTATAGCTGCAATACCTATTGTTCCAACACTAGGTTTTCAAAATTATGTTCAAAATAGTGTTGCAATAGTCTCGTCAAAGCAACTACAGATGTTAAATGAGATGTTTATAAAGAATGTTGAAGCAACTCAACAACTCCAGCAGACTATGCAAAATTTTGGCAATGAATTGGTGAACCTAAAAAAAAATGAGAACTAAAATCAAAGGTATCAAGCCCCATATCAACCTCCTTATCAACCCAATAGGCCTAACTACCAAGTTGATGCTTAGAATCAAAGGAGGAACTACAACAATAGAAAAAACTAGCAGTATAATCAAAATACTACTAGCAATTCTAAAGAAATTGTTCCTGCTTAGAACAATATGGCACAAGAGTGGTGTTTTCCTTGCCAACAACCTCATAATCAAACATCATGCCAAAATGAAATGAATGCTCAATCACAAGCTTTGATGGTTCAAAATAACATGTCTTATCAAGATGCAGCTATAAACTAGGAACTAGAAGGTCCTGAGGTGGCTATGATGAATTGGCAAGGTGAGGAATTTTGTGGACTTAATCATCTGCAAGCACAAAATAGACCTTTTTCACCTATTGCAAAAAATAAAAGGTCAAAGAAATGTGCTATTGACATTGGACAACAAGATGCAAATAATCAACAACAAGCTATAAATAATGGACAACAACAGAATAAATCCGGACAACAGCTAGATAAAAGAACAACAAGCTTCTACAAGTCAGCAAGTTGTTAGTACCCCTCCACCCATCTAGAATGTGTAGATTTTACCAAGAGGACATCCTGCAACACCTAAAGAACAGCAGAAAGTTCAATCTCAGTTAAAACCAACTCATCAAGACCTTGTTGTTCCAAAATTACAACACAAGGTTAGTGGTGTTCCATTTAATATTGTTGAATCTATGGCAAAAACCAATGTTTCCATCACAATGATAGATGCATTTCAAATTCCTAGACAAAAGGAATTGCTAAGAGATAAATTGGATAATGTTTCCTTGACTAATGAGCCTAAAAATGAGCAGCCTAGAGTTTCATTAGCTAATGATATCCCAGTTAAGAATAATCAGCCAGTCCAAACACCAAAGCCTCCTCCATTTTTTGTAACATTGATAATTTTAAACCAACTAGTCCACAATTGCTTCATAGACTCAGGAGTTAGTAGTTCAATTATACCCAAAGACCTTGTAGATAAACTTGGTCTAATTTATGAGCCTGTTTCTAGAGGAGTTGTATAGTTAGATGGAACAACAGTTAAGTCAATTGGATTGGTCAAAGATCTTGGTTTGAACTTGCATGCTTGTCCTAATTTTGTAATACCTTGGGACATGTACATAGATGACCTACCTCCACACTTTGATATTTTCCTATCTAGAGATTTCACAACAAAATTAGGAGGATACCTTTCTGCTGATTGGTCACACTTGTTTTTTAGAACCCGGTACGGTACTAAAGTTACCATTAAGTCAGAACCCCAAGCCACTTGCCACTTAGAACCGTATACCCCAAGTCCTATAAATGCAGATCTCACCATCATTGACCATGAGGAGTTACCACCTATCCAAGATCCAGATACACCTGTTCAAGGCATAACTGATGTGAATTTGGATGAGTGGGTAGCCCAGAATACTGCAGAGGATCCTTCATCAACATGGATGAAATAGGTCTTGGTGTTTATATGATTCATGAGGAGGATTATGTTATTCCTAAGCTTGAAAAAGAGGATATTCCACTTGACCAGCAGTCAGAACAATAGAGAAATTAGGTTTGGCAGCTCTATTTTGATGGTTCAAGAGGTAAAAATGGTTCTGGAGGTGGTGTTATGGTAGTTTCACCCGAAGGTATGAAATACTACACTACTTTTAGATTTTCTTTTAGTTGTACAAACAATACAACTGAGTATGAATCATTATCACATCGCTTAGAATGGGCTAGGCAGAAAAAAGTTAAATGTTTACAAGTTTTTGGTGATAGTGAACTAGTTGTGAACCAAGGAATGTCCATGTCACCAAAAATGATGTTTTGAAGATGTACAAGCATAAAATTTGGGATTTAATTGTATATTTTGATGCATTTAATTTGTTGTCCATACCTAGAAGTCAAAATAAAGAAGCAGATAGGTTTTCTACTTTAGGAGCTCAATTCAATACTCCAAAAGAACTAGAAAATATTAATAGACAACAATATGTTAAAATGGCAGTAAGGCCCTTAGTTCCAGATAACATTGTTAACTGGTAGGTTTTTGACTCAGATTTGTAGATTTCCAATTTCCTAATTGAAGAAGATGAGTTTTCTGCTGGAAATCAGTGTAAGTTCAATGATCAATATGAAAATCAGTTTCTCCAATTGAAAACTAACAAGCTGCCCAAGGGTCTAGTAACCCTTGAATCTATTTTTAATACAGATGATCTGTTCAGGAAAGATAAAGCAACATGTTTGTGAAGGAAGAATACTATGAATCTGTTGAAATATTCAAGGATAAGATACTGAAAATTGTCAGGGTATGTACCCCTAAAGAAAAATATGCTTTTGTAAAACTTTGTTAATAATTCAATGACATATTTGCATGGAGGTATGAAGATTTGAAAGGATTTGATCCCCATTTAGCTCAACATACCATAGAGTTGGTAGATAATGCAAAACCAGTGAGGCAGAAACAAAGGCCTTTTAATCCAAAATTAGAACATCTTATGAGGACTGAGTTAAATAAGCTGAATGAAGGAAATATTATATTTCCAATCAAGCAAACATTTTGGGTTTCCAATCTAGTTCTTGTTAGGAAGAAGAATGGTGAACTAAGATTATGCATTTATTTTAGAGATCTAAATAGAGCATCCCTGAAAGTCCATTACCTATTGCCCTCAATGGAGAATATTTTGTAGGTTGTGTCAGGATCAGAGAGATTCTCATTACTTGATGGCTATTCAGGATATAACCAAATTCTAGTCAAAGAAGAAGACCAATACAAAACAACATTTACCACCAAGTGGGGTACAATGGCTTATAATTAAATACCATTTGGACTAACCAATGCAGGGGCAACATTTCAGTGTGCAATGGATATGGCATTTCAAGGCCTGATTAACAAGTTTGTTTTGATTTACCTAGATGATGTAACTATTTTTTATAAAAAAGCTAATGAACATCTGGACAACCTCAGATGGGTATTTGATAGATGCAGGGAATATGGAGTTTCCTTAAATCCCAAGAAGAGCATATTTGTTGTTCATGAAGGCAAGTTGTTGGGATATATTATTTCAAAGCATGGGATTTCGATAGATCTTGAGAGGATCACATCCATACTTACATTGCCATTACCAGCACATAAGAAGGGACTCCAGAGTTTCATAGGTAGGATTAACTTTATCAGAAGGTTTATTCCTAATATTGCAACATTGATGCAACCACTTACAACCATGCTTAAGAAAAACATTCATTTTTCATTGAAATAAGGAAGGTAAGAATAGTTTTGAAGAAATAAAAGAGGCAATTGCAGCAGCCCCTACTCTCATTAATCCTGATTTTAAGAAAGATTTTATTCTATATGCTTTTGGGAATGAGGATACTATTTTTGCAATGTTGTGTCAACAAAATGATGAAGGCTTAGAATATCCAAATGCTTTCTGTAGCCACATTTTATATGATTATGAGACTAGATACTCATTTGTAGAAAATCATGTGTTAGTAGTAATAAGAAGCCTTAAGAAATTTAGGCACATGCTCTCTAGCAATAAGATTCAACTTATGGTTGCTCATCATACAGTGAAAGAGTTTTTGCTCAGCAAAGACATAAATGACAAAAGGGTAGGTTGGATTACTAAGGCAATGGAATATGACATTTCGATCAAGGTAACCAAGCTAGATAGAGGCAAAGGTTTATGTGAACAACTTGCTGGAAGTACATATAATAGTAAAGAATAGGAGCAACAAGTTGAAATGGTGCTTAATAATGAAGAACAACCTATTGCCCTAGTTTTGCCAGTCACTTGGAATTAGCAGATTGCCCATTAATTACAAATTGGTGACTGTCCGGAAGGCTTAGACAAATAAAAAAGAAAGTATTTCAGACTTCAAGCCATTCCTTATGCCTTAATAGATGGTATTTGTTTCAAAAAACATTATAACAATGTTCTATTAAGATGCATTTAGCCAGATCAGATTGAAAAAAATCTAAGTGAATTTCATGAAGGACCTATAGGAGGTCACTTTGCAGCAAGAACAACAGCTCTGAAAATTATGAGAGCTGGTTATTATTGGCTTGAAATGTTTAAGGATTCTCACTCATGGGTGAAGAAGTGTAAAAAATGTTCATTATTTGTAGACAAACAAAGTTTGGCAACCTTGCCTTTGCAACCAATTGAAGTAGAACAATGTTTTGCAAAGTGGTGGCTTGATTTTATAGGACCTATTAATCCTCCGTCAAGTGCAGGTCACAAATTGATTCTTATAGCAACCGATTATTTCACAAAGTTGGTAGAAGCAGTTCCATTGAAAGAAGCTAATGAAACTTTTGTTCTGAATTTCTATCAAGACATAGTGTCCAGGTTTGGTACCCTAAAATCAATCATTTCTGATAATGATTTAGCTTTTATTGGACTTGGAGTTTCAGATTGGTCAGTTAAGAAAAATATATATTTGAAAACTTCATCCAATTATTACCCTTAGGGTAATGGACAAGCAAAATCAACTAACAAGAACTTGATCAAGTTAGCCCTTTAGGCTAAAAAAATTACTCCAAAGAGATCAACAGGTAACTCTCCTTATGTTTTAACTAATGGAAAAGAAGCCAAGCTACCTATTTCAGTTGAATTGCCACCTTTGAATTATGTAAAAGAGTTTGAGTTACTTGAAGAGCAGCCAATGCAGATTAGGCTTTCTCAGCTTATGGAGTTAGAAGAAACTTGCAGGGAAGCATACAGATAACTAGAAATTCACCATGCTCAGATGAAGAGAACCTTTGATAGAAAAGTTGTACCATGCATATTTAATCAAGGTGATCTTGATTTCAAGTGGGATGAGTTAAAGAACAACCCTGGTAGGCATACCAAGTTTGATGCCATGTGGGATGGTCTATATGTTATCACAGAATACAAACAACATAATAGTTTCCAGTTTGCTAAATTGGATGGAGAAGTGTTGCCAATCCCTGTCAATGGGATTCACCTCAAATTATGCTATTGAGTACTAACAGTTTGCATATGTACATAGTAGAATAGTTGTAGTTCTTCCTTTTCAACAGTTGTCAAGCTCAGCTATAAGAAGAGTTGTAGTAGTTTAAATTGAATGAGTGCTTTCAAGCACATCACAATTTGAGTTTTCTGACCATTTTTGTTTCTATTTTTCTTAAGTGAAGTTCGCACAGTGTGCAAGCTTAGCTATATGCAAAGCCTTTGTCATTTCCTTTTCAGTTTTGTTTAGAATGCTGAGACGCAGTTTGAGAGTTTGAGAAACGTAAAATTGACTCAATGCCCAATGGATATGCTAGGCTATTGGATTCTACTATTTAGTAGGCAAACACCCCTAAGAGGTCACCAAAAATATTACCAAAATTTTGCACAACCCAAATTTGGTGCCCTAATGAAGCCTTGCATTCATTTATTCTGAAAAGATTAAATCATGAACCAAGGAGAAATGCTCTATTTTTTCTAACTTGTTTGTTCTATGTGCAGATATAAGAAACTAAGACAGCATGTGGGTTAAAATGTGGCTCCCATGAGGGTTGAGCTCAGCATGCTGTAGATCATAAAGATATTAATCTCCATTGCAAATGAAGTGGCATAGCTATTAAAACCTTAAGGCCAAAAGAAACTCAACAAAATGCAATTGGCCTGTGTAAAGTTTTACTTGGGAGCCAAAGAGGGTTTTTAAAAGGCCTTAGAGTTTCCAAGCGATTTCAGTCGCCAGGTAGGAAGACCTTTTATCCCACATTGGCCGCATGGAGGGAGTTTATCACACTTAAATATAAGGCCACTTATAACTATAATGTCAAAGCTTACAGGATTTTGGCAAGAAGAGGCAGCTCATGGCCTAGTGGACCCCGTGCGTGCGCATCTCAAGGCATCCTAATTTTGTGACCGACTGATAGGAAGAGAAACTAAAGAGAGAGCAAGTTGAAGGAAGATCAACTGTAATCACAGATATCTAATGATTTTCTCTATGTCTCAATGAAAAGATGCACGCTAGTTATCTCCGCGAGTTTGGTGAAAAAGCATGTACAGAAAAGATGAGCAGCTAAGAGATTAAAGATCGAGTGGTTTGAGGGCATATCAATGGTCATCGCTTTACATCATGATGAAGGTGATTGATAGTTATTCCCTGTGAATTGGTGATTGATGAGGTGGCAAGACCAAGTGGCACAAAATGAACCCACGAGCAAATCTAAGGGTGACACATGGCAAAATTCTATAGAGAAGCAGATGTCTAAGTCAACCTTGAACTTAAACTTCAAAATGGTTCAATGGTTCAATGGTTCAATTTTCATCGGTTTAATGCTTCAAAATTCGTTCAATGGTTCAAAGTACATTAGCATCTCTCATTCATGTGGGCCCAGTAAGATAAAAGCAAACAAGCAGACTAAAAGGAATGTAGGTTCTTGACAGATCAACGGTTGTCGCTATACTGCAAGATAAAAAATGCTCGATGGATAATCATAGCAACTTGGCGACAAACAATGGGGCTCGCTAAGAAGTAAAAAAAAAGTTAAATGCAAGTGGCCATGGTTCATGCAGGCAATCCAATGGCTGGCAATAATATTAAATTGCATGGTGGACTCTGGACTGGTTGTTTGAATAGTGAAAAACCCGCCAAGCAAGGGGATGATTTCTACATGAAAGATTAATGCTTATTGATTATCTGAATATGCAACTGTTACATGTCGTTGGAAAGCTCGCGAGATAGGAGAACATTTCCACAATCATTTTTTAATAGAAGTTTCAACACGGAGACTAGACCTCAAAGAATGCATAAGATTTTCTCAACGGGATTTATTTTTAAATATAGTCACAATTTAGTTCATCATGCAAATTTCACATGGGCATAACAGTTTTTTGCATTTAGATATGCAAATTTTCTTATAGGAGGATCGGCGGCAGTCCTTTTGTGCAGTAAAGATTATTATTTTATAAATGCATTATGCCATTTTTTGGGCAGATTCACCCAAGGCTTTTCTCATGCAATGATTTTAGGGTTTTTGAAGGGGATTCATCATGATTTCTATATATTCCTTCTCTCCTTCTTTTTTCCCCTTGGTTCTTTCTTTTTTGCATACACATTTTTGCAAAAAAACATTGTATCTTAGCACCTTTTTCAGATTTCAGCATTGTAATAGAGATTATTTTCAGTTTGCAATAGAGAGTTTTAGTTTCCTTGTCAATTATTTCTTATTTTTCCATTGTCAGATGAATGATTTGACAAAGTCATTGTGATTTAATTATAAATCCTTTTCTTTGTCTCATTTATGCTTTGCAGACATAGGAAGATTTCATAGTAAATTCAGGTTGTGGGTTGTGTTCATTTGGTTTCTAATTCTTTGCATGTTTGTGAAAAATCACTTTTTGTACATGCAGAAGTTAGATAACTTCAAGCCTTCACATGAAATGTTTATGAATTTCATTATCTTATTTGATTCATGAGATAATTTTTGGGTCTTGTTGTAGCTAGTTATAGTTTTAGGACAACAAGTAGAACTGCATCATTTTGGTGTATCACCTCCATTAGGATAGGTTTTTCATTACATGCAAGAATTTTACCCTTTTCCCACAAGAAGTTAGTGTAGGAGATCCATCAAAACAGGAAGTTGGCCTGATCTCTAGAGATTCACCTTCACTTTGAGCAACCCATAGGATTGAAGGTGTTTCCATGTTTCATGAGATTGCTTGGTTTCACAATTAGCATCATGGGTGAAATACTCCATGACAACATGTGTAAATAGTAGTACTAATGGCTTCACTCGAGTAGATCTTTGAAACATTTCCTTCAGCATAGTTCTTGCAACATCCAAAAGAGTTATGTTCTTCCTCTCAACAACTCTATTTTACTGAGGGGTTCTAGGAGCGGATAATTATCTTCTAATCCCATGCTTCTCATAAAATGAATTGAACTCACTAGAACAAAATTATGCACCTTTATTAGATCTCAGACACTTCACCTTCAATCCAAACTCAGTCTCAACCTTATCTTTGAATATCTTGAATTTATCAAATGTTTCTAATTTCTCCTTCAAAAGGACAACCCACATCATCCTAAAAAAATCATCAACTAGCAAAATAAAATATCTATCACCCTGCACACTTCTAACATTTGTAGGTCCACATAGGTCAGTATGTACAAGATCTAACAATCTTTCTAATGTATATTGTTTGCTTACCCAATTGACATTCCTTACATACTAGATTAGTAGAGTTAATAATCATAGGAAAATCTCTAACAACATGTGTATAACTGATCTTAATCATTGAATCAAAATTTACATGACACATTCTCCTATGCCATAACCAACTCTCATCAATCTGAGCAAGCAAACAACTTTTCTCATCAGCATTCAAGTGAAAAATGTTGCCTTAATTTTTAGTTCCAGATGCAATCTCTATACCAGAGGCATTTAAGATCTTGCATTTACCATCCTTGAATTCTAGATCATAACCTTTATCAACCATATGTCCAACACTCAAAATATTATGTTTTAAACCTTCAACATACAAGACTTCATTAGTGTTATTCTTACCATCAAAAGATATGGAACCTCTCCCATGAATAATATAGGCTTTTTCATCTCCAAATCTAACTATTCCACCATCATATCCCTCTATACTCACAAATTTACTTATATCACCAATCATGTGATGTGAACAACCACTATCAATCACCCATTCATCTTTCTCTTCAACTTTAGTAGCTAAAGCTTTCTCCTCAATAGTACAGCTAGTGGAATCAACAAATATAGGTCCATTTTCCTTAATGGCAAGAAATTAAACTTCATCTCCTTCTTATTCTTCATTTGTAATACCTTCATCAACAACATAGTAGCAGTTCTTTTGATTTCTATACTTTGATTTAGGATTGTAAGGCTTATCATACTTCCCATGCTTGTCATATCTATCATTCCTATCATGCTTATCAAACTTATCATGTCTATCATACTTGGCTGTTCTCTTTGGGTATCTAGAAGAAAAATGTCCTATCTTATTACAAGAGAAGCATTTCAAAGTTAAATTTCTATCATACTTACCCGCACCTTTATGCAATCTTTGGGCAATCAGTGCTTCAAGTTCATCTAGCTCCCTTTCTTGCTCTTCCATCTCTCTTCTCTCTCTTTCACATCTAGATATTCTGCATTCATTAGGATAATATTTCTGCTTACCGAATACAGATGAAGATGTTCTAAATGTTGTCTCAGATTTTCCATGTGATTCTCCAAATTTGCTCAGCTCAAATACAACAAGCTTTCCAACCAGCATATCTTTTGTCACTGTGGTCACACTTTGGATCTCATCTATATAAGCAACCTTATATTTATAGGTAGGAGGCAAATATATCAACACCTTGTTAGATAGCTCAGATAACCGGAAGACAACTGAGAGGGAGGGTGAATCAATTTTCACAGATTATAGGAACATTCAACAATTAAACTTTAATACTGGAACCCAAAAAAATAATAGCATAATAGTAGTTAATCCAATTAAGCATAAACAGTAATCACAAAATAAAAGCCATGCACACAACACCAAGATTTGTACGTGGAAAACCCAGTAAAGGGAAAAACCATGGTGGAAAGCCTACCTATAGTCAGATAATACTTCTGCAGTAAGTATGTGAATTACAATGAAGGAGCTTGCACTTACAAGAAGGACAACAACCTAGACCACACTGCTCATAACAAAAGGAGCCTCACTAACTACATAGAAATCCAGACAACAATCTGGAGAAGTGTTGAACTGCAAAAGATAGCATCTCCTATGCCAGAGTATAGTTCTGGTTAAGCTCAATATCAGAGAACTAAATCCTCTTACATAATCCCAATTCGATCCCCAATGATTGACCAACTCCTCTGCCTTAATTATATTACATTTATTCACATATTATATTCATTGATGATGACCTCTTACATTAACCATGATGGTCTACAATGAGATATTACATCTATTTATACAAACCCTTGAACATAAACAATTAGGTTGGCCACCAGACAATAAACATATTACATAATTACAAACCATGTCGGCCTTAGACCAAACAAATAATATCAACACATAAGACATCCCAGAATGATTCAATAGGTCCTATCCACATGTTATATTAAAGTCGATCCATAACCTAGATTAACCAGGACCAAGTATAGGTCGACACGCTTCAGCAATGATCTCTAACCATCAAGTCTCGAACATGATCACCAATAGCATCCTTAAACTTCATCAGAAGCTGCACCAACACCACTTATGCAATTCATCAAAGATCTCCTTCAAAAACTCTACCGGTGAAACCCTCGTCGGAACCAGAAACCAATCTTCTAAGCAAGAAGGATAGCGTCCAATCACCTAACCAAAAACAAATAACCAAATATGAGTATAAGTATCATGAACAAGCCAACTCCATCACCAGATTATACCGGAGCTTGCCGAAACATACTAGATCCAAGTTAACCAGAAACCACTCATCCTAATAGGACCAGAAGGGTGCTAGTAAAAAATCCAAACAACTACTATTTACATCAATGAAAAAACATCAATGCAACACATTATCAATTCCACCAAATGGCCAACAATCTCCCCCTTTGGCATTGATGGCAACAGTAGATGTGAAAAACATCTAAGTACCAAGAAATGCCAAACAAGTCTTCCCTATGGAAGATAGCCAACAATCACCTACATATAGCTTTGAATATCAATATCTCTCCCCCTTCGACATTTATCATTTCATTTCTTTATCTTTTTAACATGAATGTCTCTCCCCCTTTGACATCAATGCCAAAATTCTGACAGAAATATCAAAGAAAAAACATAGGCCTCAGAATCACAAAGATGACTACTCCCCTTGAGTAGTAGCATCCCACATTAGTGCCGGAATGAACAGTATCTCAGATAATGCATGTTGGAATGATGCCAAACTGCATCAATCAAGTCTCTGTCTAAGGGGCAGAAACTCCCAATTTGTTTCTTAGGTATTCAAATGATTCATTGGATAAAGGTTTAGTGAAAATATCTGCAATTTTTTTTAGTGTTCACATAAACCAGTCTAACCTCATTTGCTTCCACCTTCTCCTTCAAAAAGTTATACTTGATAGATATGTGCCTTGTTTTAGAATGAAATACTAGATTATTTGATATATCAATAGAAGCAAAGTTATCACAGTGAATAACTACCGATGCATCACAATCCACCTTTATATCCTTCAACATTTGCTTCATCTTGTGTACAGTTAGTAGTAGCAACAACATACTCAACTTCAATAGTAGATAGAGAAGTACATTACTGTTTCTTGTTGATCCATGAGACCAACTTCTTTCCAAGAAAGAAAGCTCCACTAGAAGTACTTTTTCGGTCATCAACATCTCCAGCCCAACTAGCATCTGTATATGCACATAAAGTAAAGTTATCATCCTTGGGGTACCATAAGCCATATTCTGATGTACCTTGAAAGTATCTAAAAATCCTTTTTACCTCCATCTCATGATTTTCTCTAGGATCACTCTAAAATCTTGAAACAATACAAACAACATTCATAATGTCAGGCCTAGTTTGAGTCAAATAGAGCAAACCTCCAATCATAGATTTGTGTCTTGTAGGATTTATAGGTGTAGAAACATATTTTCTTGTCAATTTCTCACTTGTAACCATAGGTGTACTTACTGGTTTAGAATCTCCCATACCAAATTTGTTCAACATTTCCTTAGCATATTTAGTTTGATAGATAAAAATACCTTTTTCATTTTGAGTAATCTACAAACCTAAGAAAAATTTCATTTCACCAATCATAGACATATCCAATTCTTTCTCCATATTCTTAGAAAATTCTATGCATAATTACTATCAGCACTGCCCTTAGTAAAACCAAGCTTCAAAAGATACTTATCCAACCTTGCATACCAAGCTCTAGGTGCTTGTTTTAGTCCATGTAAAGCTTTCCTTAACCTGCAAACCATATTTGTATCATCTGATAGTGAAAAACCATCAGGTTTCTTAATATAAACTTCCTCATCAAGATACCCATTTGAAAATGCACATTAATATCCATTTGATAAACCTTGTAGTATTTATAAGCGGCATAGGCAAGAAATAATTTTACAGCTTCAATCCTAGCTACAGGTGCAAAAGTCTCTCCATAATCAATTCCTTCCTTCTGAGAATATCCTTTACAAAACAATCTAGCCTTATTTCTTATAACTTGACCATCCTCATTTAATTTATTCCTAAAAACCCATTTAGTTCCAATAAAAAATTTATTTTTAGGTCGGGGAACCAAAGTCCAAGTGTTATTTTTCTCAATCTGATCTAATTCTTCTTCCATAGCTTTTAACCAATGTTCATCTTGTCAACACTCCATTGCTCTTATCCCCAATGATTTGATCTTCAAAAATATTTAATCTCACATGCCTAGGAGTCTTCTGACTCTCTATTCCTCTTCCCTATTCTTCAGTTACTGTAGAATTCTCTGATGTTGCTAGAGTAACTGGTTCAACTCTCTGTTCTGGTAAAGGTGCTACCGGTTCAGATATAATCATTTCCACTACTAGTTCCTTCTCATAAACTCTGATTTGACTTATGTTCAGCTCATCTACTTTGACATTATCACTCTCCATAATTCTCTACAATCTCTTGTTATATAATCTATATGCTTTTCTTTCATTAGAATAATCAAGAAATATGCCTTCATCACATCTAGGTTCAAATTTCCCAATAGTATCTTCTCTCCTGATATAACATTTACTACCAAAAATTCTGAAATACTTAACTATAAGTGTATTGCCAAACCATAATTCATAAGGTTTCTTACTGATTTCTCCTTTGATATGTACTATGTTGGATGTACAAACTGCTATACTCACTGCTTCTCTCCAGTAGATATGAGGTAGATTAGCTTCCATCATCATTGTTTTGGTAGCATCCAAGATAGTTTTGTTTTTCCTTTCCACAACTCCATTCTACTAGGTTGTCCGGGGAGCAGAAAATTGTCTTCTTATACCATGTTTGTCACAAATGTTATTAAACTTACCGGATGTGATTCTCCACTATGATCTGATCTCAAACTTTTAATCTTCAATCTTGTCTCAGTTTCCACTTTAGCCTTAAAGATATTAAAATTTTCAAATGCTTTAGATTTCACTCTCAAAAAAGTAACCCGCATCATTCTAGAATAATCATCAATGATTAGCATGAAATATATATCACCATGAAAACTTTTAACTCTAGCAGGACCACACAAATCAGTATGAATAAGATCAGGAACATCATTTGATTTATCTTGTATACTCCTAAAAGAGGTTCTGACCTATTTACCCATTTGACATTATTTACATATCGGATTATAGAGCTTCATAATCTTAGGTATATCCCTAACTGCCTTAGTTGAACTGATCTTCACAATGCAATCAAAATTCACATGACACAATCTTTTATACCATAGCCAACTCTCATCAATCTGTGTAATCAAACATGTCTTCTTACTAGAGTTTAAATGAAATATGTTACCTTTTGTATGTATACCGATTGCAATCTGAAGGTTAGATCTATTAATGATTTTGCATTTACCATCCTTGAATTGTAGCTGAAATCCTTTATCTACCAATTGTCCTACACTCAAAAGTTTATGCTTCAAACCTTCAACATAATAAACATTGTCAGTATTGTTCTTACCATCCAATGATATAGTTCCTTTTCCTTTGATCATACATGCCTTGTCATCTCCAAATCTAACTAGTCCACCATCAAATTCTTGCAAAGACAAAAACTTCCCTTTATCTTCAGTCATATGATGTGAACAACCATTGTCAATTAACCATTCAACCTTGTCCTCAATTTGAGTAGCAAGTTCGTTCTCTTTAGGTACATTCTCTTCCAGTGTTGGATCATCTTCCTTGATAGCTAGGAACACCCACTCCTTCTTATTGCCAAATCCATTAGCAAATTCTTCTGTCAGTTCATCATCTGAATCACTAATGCCTTCCTCATCCACTGTGTAGCATGATTTGTCTCTATTTTTCTTGTATTTATACTTGTTCTGATATCTAGGGTTAGGCTTAAATGATCTTTTAACTCTTTCTTCAAATCTTGAATTCCTTTCAGGACATCTAGAAGCAAAATGACCAGTCTTATTACATGCAAAACATTTGAAAGGTGTTTTTCCTTCATACTTACTTCCTACTGGTCCTTTAGATACTCTTCTAGAAAATAGTTCTTCAATTTGCTCAAACTTATCATATTCTCTCTTTATATCTTCTATCTCCTTTGCATATAAAGCTTTCCAGTCTTGCTTACTGGTTGTAGATATAGATGCATGAAAAGCAGGTTCAATATTCACATCTCCAGAAGGTCCAAATTCCTCAAGCTCAAAAGAAGATAGTTTCCCAACCAAGGTATCTCTATTGACAGATGTATTAGCCATTTTTCTCAACTCATTAGTGGTAGTAGCCTTCATTTTGTAAGCCAATGGTAGGGCTCTCAGAACTTTAGAAACAATTTCATCTTTGCTTAGTGTTCCACCAGAGCATTGAATTCCCATAACAATCTCATTTACCCTTTCCATGAATGCAGTAATCCTTTCATCTTCTTCCATCTTCAGGTTTTCATATCTCACTTGGTAACCATCAAGTTTAGAAATCTTCAATTTAGGGTCACCTTCATTAAGAGTCTCCAACTTATCCCATATAGCCTTTCCAAATGATTTGCCTATTAATCCCATTATTTGTTGATCAGAAAGTGCACACAAGAGGGCTGCTCTTTCTCTACAATCATTCTCAAGCTCCTTATCCAAGTTTGTTAGAGGAGTTTTGCCAAATCCTAGATTATAGGGTGTGACACCATTATGTGTGATCTCCCAAATCTCCTTTCCAAGACATCTCAGATGAGTCTGCATCTGAATCTTCCATATTGTATAATTTGTTCCATCAAGCCTTAGAATATCCCTTCAACAGATAGCTCCAAAAGAACTGCATGAACTTGAACTGTTAGTCGCCATAGGATCTTCCACAATCGGTTAAGATTTCTTCAGAGAGGATCAAAGTTGCGATACTAACTGTTAGTCGCCATAGGATCTTCCTCAAGCGGTTAATCTTTCTACAGAGAGGACCAAAAGACAACTAAGAGGGGGGGGTGAAATAGTTGTCATAGATTATAGGAACATTCAGCAATTAAAAATTTAATACCAGAACCTAAAACAGTGATACACAAATAGAAGGTAATCCAATTAAGCATAAATAGTAATCACAGAATAAAACCCATCCACACAACACCAAGATTTGTACGTAGAAAACCCAATAAAGGGAAAAACCATGATGGGAAGCCTACCCATAGTCAGATAATACTTCTGAAGTAAGTATGACAAATAGAATGAAGGGGCCTACACTTGTAGGAGGGCCAACATCCTAGAGCACACAACTCATCATAAAAGGATCCTCACTATCTACATAGAAATCTAGACAACAATCTGGAGAAGTGTTGAACTACAAAAGATAGCATCTCCTATGCCAAAGTATAGTTTTGGTTAAGCTCAATATTGAAGGACTAAATCCTCTTACATTAGCCCAATTCGACCTTCAATTATTGACTAACTCCTATGCCTGAATGATATTACATTTATTTTCATATTACATTCCTTGACCATGACCTCTTACATTAACCATAATGATCTACAATAAGATCTTACATCTATTGTACAAACCCTCGACCATAAACAATCAGGTCGGCCACCAGACAATAAAAATATTACATAATTACAAACCATGTCGGTCTTAGACCAAACAAATAATATCAACACATAAGATATCCCATTATTACAACCATGTTCGGCACGTCGGGGTATAAACTCAATTAAGAGGTCTCCCAGTCTTGAAAACCAAGGTTTGATATACTTGAAGGTATGAAGGAGAGTTATTCCCGAGCACTGCCATTGCTTTGATTTTCATCAAAAACACATTTATTTTATAGTGGGTTAGATTACTTGGCATTAGCCATTCCCACTTATGTCATTCCCCTCTCACCGGCTATTTTTTCAAAAAAATCACAGATGCAGAAACTCGTACAAAATGATTTATCAGACAGAATGGCAAATGATTAGATTTCGTATAGGGACCAAAATTGACTTGTACAACATAAGATTTAATAGCTAGAAATTCCTACGACACAAAATTAGCTCTAGTACAAGTGTGAAAATTAACTCGTATGACACAGGATCAACCTAGTATGAGTAAAGAATTTGCAGTCTAAAATCTCGTACGAGTTCAGATTATACCTCGTACGAGTCAAGATGAGGTGTTGTCTGAGACTAAAAGGAAGTTCGTACGAGCTAGAAAGGCAACTCGTATGACAATCTGATTCTGATCCGGCAAAGATGAAGTTTAAGGAAGCTTGGGAGGCTGAAAATGATGATTTCGGCCCCACGGTGGGCACCAAAATGTCATGCTCTGTGAAGTGTACCTGTACCTACAAACACAATGCACTCAATAAATCATTACAAGCAATGGTTAGAAGATATACTCAATGAAACACAAAACCATAGCTAATCGACTTATTGCCTCATGAAAATGCGAGTGTGGATTTTGCTCTCAGATCTTAGTATGCAAATTCCAGTGACTTGACTACACTTAGATGGAGGATTTGAATGATTAAGATGCATGATCTAGCATGATAGCATGATTAAGCTATATGAATTCATGATTATCCTAGCATGATTAAGCTAAGATTTAAGCTGAAATGAGCATGATAACATTGCTAAAACTGATAAACTATAAGCTAGATGCCTATAGTAACAATGCAAATGAGCTAAAATTAAGCATGAATTAGTAAAGTGGCTGAACTCGTGAATTGGCCGTTTGTTCTCCAAAATAGGGTCTATTTATAGGATTTTCCAAGGCTAGGGGTGAGTTGGCATGAATCAACGGTTGAGATGGATCTGAAGATATCAATGGTTAAATTGGAGGAGGTTGGCAAAGGGGGTTGGATGAAAGGGAACACTTAGTGACAAGTGTCACAAAGGTTCTAGAAGATGTTGGATGAGAGGGGACAAGGTGGTAGGTAGAATGGGTTAGGTTTAGGAGTGGTAGAAGTTAGGAGAATTTGAATTTAGAAATTCAAATATTAGGAAAATGGCTAATTAATCTCAACAACTCATGACTTGATTTGTTTTAATTAATTAGGAGATTTAGAAGAAATGAATTTGGTGGAGGGAATTAATTAATTTGAATTAATTAATTAAAGGGGTGAAATGAACCTATTAAATAAATCCTTAGATTTATTAATAAGTAGATGAAAGAGACATTTAATCAAATTGCTTAGTGAATTCAATTAAATTGGGGAGGAGGGATTAATTAAATAATTGCTTATTTAATTAATTATCTTCAGACCATTTTTAGGTGTATACATTTTGCCCCTCTTTGAAGCGAGGTGTGATGACGCGTTGATTCAAAGAATAATCTCATTTTGATGATGGTATTGATTTGATAGGATGCCCCAGCTCTTGATTGCTAAATTTCAGTATAATGATGCCCCCTCAAGAAATCAATTGAGATAATTGATCTTTGGAGTTTTGCGAGATTGATATCCCAATAGATTTGATTTGATTTCTGCAATTGTTGTTTGATGAAAGTGCGAGTTCTTTGATTAGCTTGATTTCCTACATCAGTAAGATTGAAAAATCTTGATTGATTAGATCTAGTCTAGTTTCAGGAAGGATTCATCCTGTATAAGACATGGATGATCATAACGTCTGGTTTCAGGAAGGATTCATCCTATATAAGACATTGATGATCATGTCTAGTTTCAGGAAGGATACATCCTGTATAAGACATGAATCAGAATCAGATTGTCTGGTTTCAGGAAGGATTCATCCTATATAAGACATGATAGGATTGATTATGTTTGATTGATTGATTTGATTTGATAAGGTTGATTAGATAAAGAACTGACAGTTTATTGATATCAAGTTGCAGAAATATTTGGATATGCTGATTGTTGGTTCTGTTGAGAGAGATAGCATAAGATTTGAGCTAGGTCCATAATATCATGAAAGAGATGAGAATTGTGTGTACACCTGTGATGATACTTTGATGATTCCTGCGATAGAGTTAGCCTTGGATAAAAGGAGCTTTGTAGGATCCCATGCAAGAATGAAATACAAACTAAAATGCAAATGAAATGCAAAGCTATGACTGGACCAATCACTAGATTATTTTGATTTTTTTCATCATTGAGCTTTTGAAATGTGGGAAGTGAATGCAAACATCGATGGTATAATTAAACCATGATGACCTGAGCACTATTTTCCTGGATTTTGATATAGCAAGTTAACACAAGGATCGAGGTATAATTGAACCGAGGTGACCTAAGTGTTGTTTGCGTAAAACAGGCAGTATTAATCATTTCAATATGCAAATTGGAAATGTCTTCAATGATATTCTAATGATCATGTCTCGAGACAAATTTGCACATATTAATGATTAATTTTCAGACAATAGACAAGAAAAATATCATGTTTCTTCCTTGTTTCTCTAGTCAATGACATCCTGGAGTCACTCAGAAATCATGATAGCTAAAAGCAATATAGAAAATTTGAACAATCATGTTACAATCAATCATTCAAAAAGATATTATCCATTGAAAAGTGTGTGATGTGCTTAGATTGATTTTGTGATAGATTGATAGTTGATAGTTTAATCTTGTGTTCAATGTTGGATGTGTCTCAGTTTTCACTTGATAAGAGTTGTCTAACTGTTTGTTCTACTTTTTTTATTAAGCTCAAAATGGTCAAAAGTTTGCCCCCAACTAGGTGTAGGATTTTACCCCAAGCCTAGAAACAAATTCATTATGATATATCCAATGATCCAAACCATGGTAAGAAGCCACCTGGGATACCTGTATATGTATAAAGGCATCATGATGATTAGCACTGATGGAAAAATGAATGCAAGTGGAAAAATGCATGAACTAATAGATGGAAGAGCCAGTCGATAGATAGCGTCTATTTGCTGGGTTTTCACCGTTTGTTTTCATTGCACTTTTTTTGATATTTGATTTTTTGTTTTTGTTTTTTTGGATTTTCTACTTTTTGACTTTTTAGGATTTTTCTGTTTTTTCCCTTTTTTTTTATTTTTCTGCTTTTTCCTTGTTTTTGATTTTTTCTGATTTTTCACTGTTTTTTATTTTTCTGATTTTTCATTATTTTTGATTTTTTTGATTTTTCACTGTTTTTAATTTTTTTAATTTTTCAGACATAGAACTTCTTCAAGTGCATGCTATTGATAGGTTATTCAAGTTGATCTATGTCTTGTGTTGATAACTGATATGCTCCTGACCCAAATACTATTGTGACCACAAACGGATCTAACCAGTTTGGTTCAAATTTTCCTTTCTTTTCTCGATCTACTTGGTTGCGTGGATTTTCCTTTAGCACTAGTTCTCCAACTTGAAAGATTCTTGGTTTAACCTTATGATTATAGCTCCAGCACATTCTTTGCTAATATACCTTTAGATGATCAAACGCATTGTGTTTGCATTCATGGATTAGTTCTAACTCTTGCAGTCTAGATACTCTTTGTTCTTCATCTAGGATGATACCTTTTAGTGATACACGTAGATAAGGTATCTCTACTTCGATTGGCAATATGGCTTTTGATCCATATACAAGAGAGAAAGGTGTGGCACCTATCGGTGTGTGGATACTGGTGTGGTAAGCCCATAGAGCAGGGTTTAGTTGGATATGCCAATCTTTCCCAGCATCATTCACTATCTTTTTAAGAATTTTCAGGATAGTTTTGTCAGATGCTTCTGCCTGCCCATTTCCCTATGGATAATATGGTGTGGAGAATCTATGTTGGATTTTGAAGTTCTCACATAACTCTTGTACATCTTGATTCTTGAATGGTCACCCATTATCAGTGATAATGGTCATTGGTATTCCATAGCGACAGATGATATAATTCAAGATAAATGCAGCAATTTGTTTTCCTGTGATGTTGATGAGAGGTGCCGCTTCAATCCATTTTGTAAAATATTCAATAGTGACTAGGATGAATTTGTGTCCATTAGATGAGGAAGGATTTATCTTTCCTACTAGATCAAGTCCCCACTGACAAAAAGGCCAAGATGTTGCTAAAGCATGTAGTTCTTGTACTGGTGCATGGATCAAATTCCCCTGGATTTGACATTGTTTGCATGTTCTTGCTATCTTAAAATAATCTCATTCCATAGTCGGCCAATAGTAACCCAAGCATATGAGTTTTTTTGAAAGGGTAAGACCATTTGAATGAGTTCCACAAATGCCATTATGGATTTCATGTAAAGCCTTCTAAGATTCTTCTTGTTCAAGACATCTTAAGAGAGTACCGTCTAGACCTCATTTATATAGGGTATCCGTGACAAGAGTAAAATGAGAGGATTGGCGAATAAAGTTTCTCTTTTGGTTCTTGGATAAGTCAAGAGGTAAGATATTACCTTTCAAGTATGTGTAACTTTGGCCATAGTGGGAGGAATCGTGTCCAATGAGTTGATAGATGGTTTGGGAATTAGGACAATTATAGGTGGGATGAAACAACTCTTCAACCAGGAATTCATAACGCTCTTGATTTTCTTGTGTCTACAATAGAGAAGCAAGTGTAGCCATGGCATCTGCTATTTTGTTATCATTTCTTGGAATCTGTTCAAAAGTTATTTCTACAAAGTATTTCTTGAAATCATCCACTATATTTTTGTAAGGCATGAGTTTGTCATCTTTGGTTTGATAGTCATCATTGATTTGATTAATGACAAGCTGAGAGTCTCCAAAGACTTGAAGTTGTTTAATATCCTATTCTATAGCCATTTTGATACCTGTTACCAATGCTTCATACTCTGCTATATTGTTTGTACATGGAAATCTTAATTTGTATGCTTTTGGGATTGTATGCCCTTGTGGTGTGATGAAAAGAATTCCTACTCCTGATCTGTGTTGTGTATATGAACCATCAAAGTATAGTTGCCATGCTTTTATTATAACTATTAGGATATTAGCATCAGGAAATTCAATCTGTAGAAGATGATTATCTTGAAGTGGTGTCTCTGCTAGTTGATCTGTGATGACTTGTCCCTTTATAGATTTTTTGTCAACATATTTGATATCAAACTCACTTAGAATCATGATCCATTTTGCTAGTGGTCCTGTCAATGTGGCTTTTGTAAGCAAATACTTCAGAGGATCGATTTTAGCTATCAACTTGATGGAGTGAGATAGTAGATAATGTCATAGTTTTTGAGAAGCAAAAACTACTTCCAAGCATGCTTTTTCTATTGATGAATAGTTAACCTCATATCCCACTAGTGTTCTACTGATGTAGTAGATGGCTCGTTCTTTTCCTTCATTATCCTCTTGTGTGAGAAAAACTCCCAATGATACTTTGGTAGTTGATACATAGAGTAATAATGGTTTTCCTAGAATTGGTGACATTAGAACAGGTGGTTGCATGAGATATGCCTTGATCTTGTTGAATGCTTCTTCACAGTGATGGTCACAGTGAGGGTCCTTTTTGATGTCTTTGATGTTTTGTTCTATTATTTCTCCTTCCCCTTGTATTTCATCTTCATGTTCCATGATTCTAGTTGTTTCTAATGTTTTGATTTCGGTCTCTACAATTTTTCATCTTTGAGATCTAGTTAGGACAAGAATACATGTGACGATTTAAGAACATAATAACAAACACCGGGTGTTTATGTTTACTGCAATTTGACCAAACAAAAATGACAACTCTAAAATAGGTATGTAAGACTCAGTTTTGGACTGACAAATGCAGTGTTTCATATGACATACTTGATAGAATAAGACGACACTAGATATAGGTCAATACGACAGAATAGAATTTTTCATATAAATAGCAGCAACTCGTACGACATAACTTTCTGAACCATACAAAAAACTCGATGACTCGTACAACATAGAATGCTGTGTAGTACGACTAAAGATTTTATGCAATTAGGTTCGTATGAAAGAGATCGTAACTCGTACGATAGAGAACAAGACAAAGATAAAAAATGTTTGTTTTGCCAAAATTGAATTTGTGAATTTTGGTGTCTTGCTTGTGTTTTCCAGTTTGAGATGTCTGATTTGTCTTTTTTTTTTAGGGATGAATACACAGCAAACACATGATGTGATACATGACTCTAAATCAAGCTAAACCTTAAGGAAGTTGGCTAAGAATGAAAACCTTTGCTTGCCGATGTAGGTACACACCCAATAGCTAATCAGAATACAGCTGCTGAGTCTCACGCAATGGATTCTCAATGCCGTATTATCCGACTCCAAATGCTAATGGGAGCACGATATGGCAAGTGTCTTGGGAGAGTTACTATCTCTCTTGCACAAAGATTATCACCCTTTCAGAGGTGAATCGGGTAGCTTCTATTTTAACTGGCGCTAGTAAGGGATCCGTTCGGCGCGTCGGGGTATAAACTCAATTAAGAGGTCTCCCAGCCTTGGAAACCAAGGTTTGATATACCCGAAGGTATGAAGGAGATCTATTCTCAAGCACTATCGTTGCTTTGATTTTCATCAAAAACACATTTATTTTATAGTGGGTTGGATTACTTGGCATTAGCCATTACCACTTAGGTTGTTCCCCTCTCACCGGCCTTAATGGCTAAGAGTTAATAACTCCTCGGGAGGGCAGGCTTGCTAAAGAGATGCACTAATGAAAGCAAAAAGATGAGTCTATCTTTCTGATCACCTAAGAAAGGTGAGAGCATACTCGCCTATCATCACAAGCACATAAGACATGATAGTTCATTTCTTTAAGCCCAAATTGAAGTGTGCCTAAAAATCTTAAAGAATACATAGTTTTTTTGTTGAATCTTTAGGCAACCTGCAAAAACTCATTAGTAGTCATTGTTTTGAATTTTGTCTTTGACAAGCGTATCTACAAGAAAGAGTTAGGTTGGAAACATCTCATACACATAACAAGATTAGCATTAGTGATCCAAACTATGAAATTTTCAGAAAAATTATATGAAATTTTATCCTAACTTCAGATAGGCATAACTTTTTGCTTGGGACTCGAAATTACAAGTCGTTTACCTCATTGAAAAGGTCTCCAAGATTTCTAGATGCAATCATAGGGGCTAAAAAATGACCAGAAAGCCTTCAAAAATGCAAATTACCGATGTATAGACAAATTTGAAATTTCTAATTTGCGATTTTTTCAAAAAAATCACTGATGCAGAAACTCGTACAAAATGATTTATCAGACAGAATGACAAATTATTAGATTTCACACAAGGACCAAAATTGACTTGTCCGACATAAGATTTAACAGCCAAAAATTCATGCAACACAAAATTAGCTCTAGTACGAGTGTGAAAATCAATTCATACAACACAAGATCAGCCTAGTACGAGTAAAGAATTTGTAGTCTAACATCTCATATGAGTCAGAATTATACCTCATTTGAGTCAAGATGAGGTGTCATCCGAGACAAAAAGGAAGTTCGTACGAGCCAGAAAGGCAACTCGTATGACAATCTGAATTTGATCTGGTAGAGATGAAGTTTAAGGAAGCTTGGGAGGCTGAAAATGATGATTTCGGCCGCATGATGGGCGCCAAAATGTCATGCTCTATGAAGTGTACTTGTACTTGCCAGCACAATGCACTCAATAAATCATTACAAGAAATGGTTAGAAGATATACTCAATGAAACACAAAACCATAGCTAATCGACCTATTGCCTCCTAGTAAATGCGAGTGTGGATTTTTCTCTCAGATCTTAGTATGCAAATTCCTGTGACTTGACTACACTTAGATGAAGGATTTGAATGATTAAGATGCATGATCTAGCATGATATCATGATTAAGATATATAAATTCATGATTATCCTAGCATGATTAAGCTAAGAGTTAAGCTAAAATGAGCATGATAACATTGCTAAAACTGATAAACTATAAGCTAGATGCCTATAGTAACAATGCAAATGAGCAAAAATTGAGCATAAATTAATAAAGTGTCTGAATTCATGAATTGGCCATTTGTTCTCCAAAATAGGGTCTATTTATAAGATTTTCCAAGGCTAGGGGTGAGTTGGCATGAATCAACGGTTGAGATTGATCTAAAGATATCAATGGTTAAATTGGAGGAGGTTGGCAAAGAGGGTTGGATTAAAGGGAACACTTAGTGAAAAGTGTCACAAAGGTTCTAGAAGATGTTGGATGAAAGGGGACAAGGTGGTAGGTAGAATGGGTTAGGTTTAGGAATGGTTAGGTTTAGGAGTGGTAGAAGTTAGGAGAATTTGAATTTAGAAATTCAAATATTAGGAAAATGGCTAATTAATCTCAACAACTCATGATTTGATTTATTTTAATTAATTAGGAGATTTAGAAGAAATGAATTTGGTGGAGGGAATTAATTAATTCAAGGGGTGAAATGAACCTATTAAATAAATCCTTAGATTTATTAATAAGTAGATGAAAGAGACATTTAATCAAATTGCTTAGTGAATTCAATTAAATTGGGGAGGAGGGATTAATTAAATAATTGCTTCTTTAATTAATTATCTTCAGACCATTTTTAGGTGTATACAAGTATAAGTATCATGAACAAGCCAATTCTATCACTAGATTATATGGGATCTAGTCGGAACATACCAAATCCAAGTTAACTAGAAACCACTCATCCTACCGAGACTAGAAGGGTCTGATAAAGCATCCAAATAGCTAGTGTTGACATTAATGACAAAACATGAATGCAATACATAATCAATTCCACCAAATGGCCAACACACCTTAGCAATAATTTCATCTTCTTCAATGGTTCCACTAGCACATATGATACCTAGGACAAGATTATTCACCTTAGCCATGAAAGAGTGTATGTTCTCATCAACTCCCATCTTCAATGTCTCATGCTTTCCTTTCAAACTCTACAACTTAGCAACCTTCACTTGTTTATCACCTTCATACAAAATCTCAAGCTTCACCCAGATCTCATGTGTGGTCTGAAGTCCCATTACATTTGTCATATCAGAATTAGTCAGGGTACTAAGCAATGCTTCCTTCACTCTCATATTGTGTTCAACTTCCTTGATCTCATCAAGAATAGATAGTCCATTCTGAGGAACAATATAGGCATTATTTTTAATCTCCAAATAATATTTACCAATACATTTGAAGTTTACTTGCATCTAGTCCTTCCATATAGTATAGTTACTCCCATCAAATCTTGGATTGTCCTTCTTAAATATTACACCATGATCCGCCATCCTGGATCTCCTCAAGTGGTTAAACTTCTATTGAAGTATCTATCTCTGATACCAATTGTTAGCAGCAACCAAGACAGAAGACTGAGAGGGGAGGTGAATTAGTCTTCACTGAAATAACAAACAAAACACAGATCTAATAAACTGCAATAATAGAATGAATAAGAAAATTAACAACACAACACACAACACTAATATTTTGACGTGGAAAAGCCAGTTAAGGGAAAAACCACGGTGAGAACCTACCCACAGTAAGATGATACTCCATAGTAGTATGTGAAAATATTACAATCAGGAATGGACATGCATTTAGGCACACTTCCTAGAGCTCAATGCTCAAATATAATGGCCTGGAAGGCTACAACCCTCAAGGAAGTCTTACTTCCTTACAATAAGATTCAGACTACAATCCAAAAGAAATGAATTGAAAGAATAACATCTCAAAATGCTTGATTACAGTTCAAGTTAAGCATAGTTATTTGCCCTGCAACACCAATCTCACCTCAAACTCATCACCGAAGGATAAATTACTTGTTTGTACATACACCTCTCTCTAATAAAGTAGACACAACATCAACACACAAATTACATGAACATATCACCTATATATACAATTCATCAACCTTGATAACAAGGTCGTCTAAACCCTCAACACTCAATTACAAAATTACATCACATGATACAAAGATCGACCACCAGACCAATATAATGGTTTGCATAGCATAACATGTTCCTATAATAAATTCCCAAATGCACAACTCCACCTGAAATCACGCCAAGACCAACCGCAACACACTACACCACTGAGAAAATCAAATAACACAAAAAACCATCACCAGTTGATAGAAAACACCAAAAAAACTGCACAATGATCAATGCGGATCACTAAAAGAAATAGGACATGACTAGGAAACACCAGAAAGCACGTTAAAATCATCAGGAACAATTGCACAAACACCACTTATCAAATCTCATCGTTCAACATCTAAAAGCTCAAGAACACAACCAATCTGCAACTATCACAAATAAAGATAACTTGCGGAGTAACAAATATTGATCCATCTAAAATGAAGATACACAAGACCATCCCAAGCAATATCCCAAAATCTCAACACGAGAACTTATCACACTGGAATATGGAGGATATACCAAACTCTGCAAAACAGTGATCAACAAACCAACACTACAAACCGGATCATAAGATATTTCCAATCTTCAATCACCAGAGCAATACACAAGAATATGTTGACATCAATGACAACAACATATCCTAGCACTAGCAATGACCAATCAATATCCAATAGTGTATATCTATCTCATGAATCCTCAACTAATGATATTCGAACTTAAGGTCAATCTTGGAAAAGACCTTTGCATCCTTAATTTGATCAAACAAGTCATCTATTTGAGGCAAGGGATATCGGTTCTTCACTGTCACCTTATTCAACTACCTATAATCAATGTACAAATGAAAAGATCCATCCTTCTTCTTCACAAACAACACAAGTGCACCCCAAGGGGACACACTACAATGAATAAACCCCTTCGCCAACAACTCCTCCAACTATACCCTCAACTCACCCAACTCCTTCATGGTCATCCAATAAGGAGCCTTAGAGATAGGCTCAACTCCTGGCACCAAATCAATCTTGAACTCAATATCTCCCTGAGTGGGCATACCTGGAATCTCACTAGGAAAAACATCTGCAAACTTTTGAAGGATAGGATGTTGCTACAATAAATCCTTTCAACTAACTCCCTCATCCACATCCTTCACTCTAACTCCAAATATTTGGCGACCCTTATGTGCACACCTCTTCATTTGCATAATGAAAATCATGTGAAGAGAGATAGATCTTTGAATACCTACAATCTCCACACTCTTCCCACCATCATCCACACACTACACTCTCTTACCTCTATAATCTATCTGCACTTGGTGGGACACAAGCCAATCCATACCAAGAACCACATCATAAGATCCCAAAGACACAATATAAAGATCCATAGAAGTATAGAAATCTCCCAAAACTAGAGGACAATCGAGCACAAGAGAATCCACTACTACCTTGGATCTTGTAGCTAACTCTACCTGCCACCTTACGTCTTTATTTATCATAGAAAACCCACATTTCTCTACTAGAAAAGGATAAATAATAGAATATGATGCTCTTGTATCAAATAACACTGAACAAGAGATACCACCTATCACACCTCATGTCTCCACAATGGTGGCTTGACGGTTGTCAACCCACACAAATACATGATGTGACCTATCTACATCTCCAACTGTAGGCTCAAAAGTAGCTGACTTCTACTACCCTGATATCTAAGAAGTACGATGAGGACAACAAACTACAATGTGTCCTGGCTATCCACATGAAAAGAAATATCTCCTAAAAAATCCTCTACTCACTGGAGTAGCACTCGACTGCTGATAACTACCTCTACTAGAAGCTGGCTAAAAAATTTGCGTTGGCTAAGAAGGAGTAGGTCTCTTGTCACATTGACAACTACGACTCTTGCCAAACTAAAATCCAGCACCTCGCACAAAGCTCTGACCCTGAAGATTCCCCTTCTTTAAACCGCTAACCACTATGGAAAGAAGAAGGATGGCTCCTAGCAAAACTTAAAGACTAAGGCTAAGAACCTCTCGCAACTAATCCTATAAGGGGTTCACTAACTATCTTTCCACTTGTTGCACCTCCTGAAGCTAAAGCAAGATTCTCCTCTGCTATCCTTGCCTTCTCCACAGCTACCTCCAAGGTCTTAGGTTCGTGCATCCGAACCTCACCACTAATATGATCACTAAGACCTCTCACAAAGTGTTGTATCAACATCAACTCATCATCCGTAATCCTAACATACTGTCTAAGCTCAAATAACCTATGCTCATACTTCTCCATAGTCATCCTCTACCGTCTCAGGTCATGGAACTCATCGACCTTCTTCTGCCTCCAATGCTCTGAAAGAAATTGAGCACAAAACCACTCAAGTAATAGCTCCCTATATACTCTCGCTATGTGAAAATGCAACTTTTTCTCCTTCGTATGCCACTACGTCATCACAAAATCATGGAGATGCATAATCACACATCTCTCCTTGGTGTTACTGCTACATGGGTGCATAGAAAAATACCTATTCAAGTCCAATAGCCAAGTCTCTACCTCCATGCCACTACCAAAGCCATCAAAAGTAGGAGGGCGAGTCCTCATCAAATCTCTCATGTGACTAGCTACAAGTTCCTCCTAATCCACCTCAACTATCCTTATAAGATAATGTGAGCACTCGGTCCCGATGCTCTAAATGATGAGACTCCTCGTGTTGGTTCTCCTCTTGTCTCGGTCCTAGGCAACCAAGAAGATCCTAAAGCACGTTCACCAACTGTGGAATCGCGTCACCTCTAGGCTGATCCTGCTATTGTTCCTCATGGTGTGACTCCTCAAAAGCCTCGGGATGAGGATTCCTATGAGTACCCATGTGACTAACATGATGACGATCTCTACCCCTAGCATCTTGTCTAAACAAGACACAAGAGAAAACTATAAGCTAACCATCCAGGGAAACTATAACAAGAAAATAAATAGCAGGGATATAATTGCTAGGCTACCCCATGCTAATTGCTACATGCGCAATAGGCTCAAATGAAACCAAAGTACCCACTATATGAACATGGGCTCTGATACCAAATGTAATGCCTACCAAAATACCCTAGAGAAACTAAACATCTAACAATCTAATGGAGACCCACTATATGAACATGGGCTCTGATACCAAATTTAATGCCTACCAAAATACCCTAGAGAAACTAAACATCTAACAATCTAATGGAGATAAAAAAAAAGTTAAAATATCAACCAATGCATCACATAACACCAATTAGAATTTGCTTCCATTAAAATTTAGTCACTATAAACAAGAAATATAAACACATTACATTAATTACGCAAGCAGAATAAAATAACATCCCTAATATCACAAACATTACAACTATCTCTCTAGGGCATATTAATGTCATTACTTAACCTACTACCACAAGTAATAACCTTCTACTCCTTTAATTACCACACTAATCATTACTTAATCCTTTACCATATGGAAATTCAACTTATTTAATTCCATTCATTATTATATACAACTACTTGATTATTTAACCTTTATGAGATGCACTCAACTCTAACATGCTATTCCTACTCTTCCCATGCAAGACTAATCCCTTTTTCTTAAATTTGTTTTATAACCAAATCCAAATGTGCTTAATCCCTTATCTATTTTCTATCTACATGATCTTATTCATTTATAATGATAATGTAATACTTAATGCATGGAAATAATCCACTTTACTTATCTATCTTATCCATTCTCCACATGCATCCATATTCCTAGCATGATCAAATATTTAACATGAATTCCAAATGCATGATGGAAGAATCCTAATAACTTTCTTTAGTTTAATCATCTTATATGTTTTTGATTAATTAGAAACAGGTTTTAAGGGACCCGAAACCTAGATACATAAGAAAGATATTCAATATAGCAAAAAAATACTACAGCAGCAAAACACCAACAAAAAGACCAGCAACAAAGGAAAGGACAGCAAAAGGCCAGCAAGAAATTGGCCCCAAGCCCAGCAAAAAACAAAATTTAGAAATTCTTCATGGTTTCTTCTGCATCCTGTACCAAAAGCATCATTGCTTTTGCCGCTTCCCTCAAATCAGTATTTTCCTGAGCAATTTGGCTATCTTTCATCTTCATTTCCTTCTCCGTCATAGTCTGCTTGGTTATGCGCCTAGAGGTCTGGTGGCTTAGGCGAGAAGTAGGAGCATCTTCAATAACCACCAGGTTCTTCTCCTAGTTTTTATTTTCCAGGTGATTCACTAGTGCGTTCATGTTCTAGGAGGAGACTTTTAGAACCTGGAGGCTATGATCCATAAGGCTTTTTAGGGCTTTCTCATTTCTAGCCATTTGGGCATTGACATTGTCCTTATCCTCCTCCACATATTCATCCTCCAAGTGTTTCAGGTCACCTTTAATCAAGTCTTTCTCCAACCAGTCTTCCATATCTATTTCTTCCTCCGCTTCACTATTCTCCATTTCCTCGTGCTACTTCCTAGAATCAGACATGTTGATCAACTTGTTGATCTTAACTTCCAACTCCCTCTATTTACCCTACATGCTGGTAATGTTTTCCACCACCCACTTCTGAAAATTAATGAATTCAAGGGTGCAATTGCAGGCGGTATCCATAATGGTTTCCGCAAAGTCCTTGCTTTGTTCCATCTCCTCCGCATTAGGGTTTTCAACTTCCTTAGGCTTCAGAGCCACTTTCTCAATTTTCGAGCCTTCAATATTATGTTGACAATTCTCAGAATTGCCCCCTTCCTCTCCTTTTCAGAAATTTCTTCATTATTTTTTCCTCCTTCTTCCTCACAAAGCACATCCATTTCTTCCTGCACAATAATCTTCCTTTTTTTATGGGTAGGGGTTTTGGTCTTCTCAGTCAAACTAGAGTCTATGATTTTAAAGGGTCATCCTTTGTTGCCCTAGTCTTATCCTTCATATATTTATAAATCAATAGAATGAGACCTTGGTGCACAAAAGGGTAGGAGCTAGGTATTTTAATGTGGTCGGCCAAGCTCTCGTTAAGAGAAGAAGCAAGATAGAAGGGCAAAGAAATTTTCACCCCATGGTGGAAGTGGTTCAGGATGGCAAACTGATAGTTGTAAATTTTCATAAACCTACCATCCACAGTTAAATATTCCATTAATGCCCTAAGAATTTTTTGCCAAAAAGGTTTTACCTATTGGGGGGTGAAGTAAGATATATTATCCTTCTTCTCCAGGTTGCTCTTCTTGTCCTCCATCTTAGGGAAGTATTTGGAGGCCTTAGTGGCATACTTTCTATCCCTATAGAATTTGGTCCCCTCCATCTTGAGCCTCAATACCTCTGAGATCAGGCTTTCATCAATGTGCCAGATTTCCCCAAATAGGGTAGCCCTGTTATTGCTCCAGCTTTTTGCGAACCCCTAAGAAATAGAGCTTCTACTACCATGGAGCTCCATATAATCCATGAACCTGTGTCGGTGGAGCCTTCTCCACACCTTCCTTTCACTCTTCCAATGCTCACAACCAGACGGATCATTCCTATTAAGGCTACCACCCATTCTGCTTTCTAGGTCACAATCACCTCTGTTACAACTCTCGGCCCACAAGTAAAACTCTATGTTTTTGGTTTCTCCTTGAAAAGATACTTTCACAATTTTGAAATTGCCTTTCATGTTCATATGAACCTGGCTATTATTACAATTACCTCTCTCACACATGTGTTCTTGGTTATGATGCCTAGAAGCACTCATCGACTGGCAGTTCATCCACCTCCAAACTCTGTCATTGGTACTCATTCCCCATAATTCATACATAATATTTGCTTGCTCCATTAAGGCGATCAAAATATAATTGTTCCTTAATCTCCCACTTAATGTGATCTTCCCCTATATATTTGACCCCGTTTTCCAAATTAACCCCTTCATTAGCAAGGATATCCGCTATCTTGTTACCCTCTCTAAAAGTATGGGTTAAAATAATGCTAACATAGTTACTAAGGATAGTCTTAGCAATTTTAATAATATTAGCAATATTCAAGGAGACTGAACTAATACCTTTGAGGGCTTGTATAATATTTAAGGAATCCCCTTCAAGCCAGATTTTTTTAAATTTGAATTCCTGGGCTAACTGGAGGCTCTTAAGCATGGCCATAGCTTCAGCCACATGGTTGTTTTGGATTCCAAAAGGGGAAGAAAAAGCAACAATACACCTTCCTCGAGCATTTCTGATAACTCCACCTCCACCAGCCTTTCCAGGGTTCCCTTTGGCAGCCCCATCAAAATTAACCTTTATCCAGTAATGTTTTTAAAAGAAAAATCAGAAGCCTTTCAAATGTTTAAATGGTACAAGGCAAGAGTTGAAAATGAAATAGGAAGACAACTGAAATGTCTTAGATCTGATAGAGGAGAAGAGTTCACCTCTTATAAGTTCAACTTATTCTACAATGATCATGGTATAAAAAGACAAGTCTCTGCACTGAGAACTCCACAACAAAATGGAATTGTTGAGAGAAGAAATAGATCAATTGTGGATTGTGCAAGAACCTTGATGATAGAAAAGAAGGTACCTCAAACATTTTGGAGAGAAGCAATAAGCACTGCAGTTTATACCCTGAACCGAGTACAACTGAAGAAAGGAACCTTGAAGACACCATAAGAAATTTGGTATGACAAGAAACCTAATGTAAGTTATTTTAAAATCTTTGGAAGTAGATGCTATGTTCACAAAGATGACATAAATGGTAAGTTTGATCAAAAAAGTGAAGAAGGAACATTTCTTAGTTATTCTTTTAGAAGCAAAGCATTTAAATATCTAATCAAATCCTCTAAGAAAATAGTAGAAAGTGCAAATGTGAAAATTGATGAATTTGCAGAAAGAAATGATGAAGGAAACTCCAAAGAACTAGAAGATTATGAAGGATTTGTATATATATCCAGTTACCGAGTGATGAAGAAGATCATACAGATTCTACCGAGCCTATATTAGCTAAGTATGTCAGAAGGAATCAAGCATCAAGTCAGATAATAGGAGATAAGAATGATCCAGTGATTACAATGAATAAACTGAGATAGAACACATGCTTGATATCTGAATTTGAACCGAGGATAGTGAAAGAGGCATTTAATAGTGAAGATTGGATAAATGCAATGACAGAAGAGATTGATCAAATTAATAAGAATGACACATGATCATTAGTCCCAAGACCAAAGGACAAAAATGTAATCGGTACAAAGTGGATTTTCAGAAACAAGCTGAATGAAAAAGGTGAGGTCATTCAAAATAAAGCAAGACTAGTTTGCAAAGGTTATGCTCAAGAAGAGGGAATTGATTATGGTGAGACTTTTGCACCTGTGGCAAGACTTGAAGGAGTAAGAACATTGTTGGCATACACTGCTTACAAGAATTTCAAAGTATTTCAAATGGATGTCAAATCTGCATTTCTGAATGGTATATTTGAAGAAGAAGTTTTTATTGAACAACCTGAAGGATTTGTTGAAGGAGACAATAAAGATCAGGTATGTAAATTGAACAAAGCTTTATATGGTCTGAAACAAGCACCTAGAGCATGGTATGAAAGATTGCACTCTTATTTAATCAAGATTGGTTTTATAAGGACAAGTGAAAACAACAATATGTACATGAAGAATGATGAAAATGGAATATTGATCTTAGCCATATTTGTTGATGATATTATCTTTTGTGGAAATGACTCTTGATGCAAGAACTTTGGAAATGAAATGAGAAAAGAATTTAAGATGTCATTAATCAGTGAGATAAAGTATTTTATAGGTCTATAGATACTGCAAATGAAAGATGAGATTTTCATTACTCAATCCAAGTACATAAAGAAAATCTTGAAGAAATTTGGAATGGAGGATTCAAAACCAGTAAGTACTCCTATGACTACCAACTATAAACTATCAAAGAATGATGAATCTGCATCTGCTGATGAGACACTTTACCAATCTATGATTGGAAAGTTTTAATATGTTGTTCATAGTAGGCCAGACATAGTGCATGCAGTAGGTATAATTGCAAGATTTTTTGTAGATCCCAAGGAAACACACATGATAGCAATCAAGAAAATTTTTAGATACTTGAAAGGTGCTGAGGATTATGGCTTAGTATATCAGAAAGGAAATGACTTTGATTTAAAAGTTTATACTGATGTTGATTGGGCAGGCAACATAGATGACAAGAAAAGCACAAGTGGTGGAGCTTTCTTTTTAGGAGAAAGACTAGTTAGTTGGCTTAGCAAGAAACAAGGATGAATTTCACAGTCAACAATAGAAGCTGAATATGTTGCTGCAGCATTAAATTGTACCAATATAGTATGGATCAAACAACTATTGGAAGGCATAACTGAGAAAGTTACCGAGCCACTAACTATATTCTGTGATAATACTAGTGCCATTAACATTTCAAAGAATCCTATTATGCACTCTAAGACAAAGCACATCTCTATCAAATATCATTATCTTAGAGAAGAAGCTCAAGAGAAGAAAGTGGTGTTGGAGTATGTTAGTTCAAAGGAACAAATAGCAGATATTTTCACCAAGCCACTACCAAGAGACACTTTTGAGTATCTCAGAAGTAAGTTAGGGGTCCTACCCCTATCTTCTACTCACTGACCGAGTTCAGTGAAAGCATCAATTCGATGACTCTAAAGAATGTCTTTTAGGAGTTGATGTTGATTTACACACTTTAGGATGTTTTCTAAAAGTGTATAGGAAACAAAAATAGGGAACAGGAATTGATGATAAAATGCTCTAACCAAGACTCAGTTGATACCAAACAGCAAAGGAATTACTTCACACAGGAAGAAATTATGTATTAGTTTTCTTTTGGCATTATTGTCAAAGGGGGAGAAGACTAATGACAGGGGGAGAGCATTTAAGCAATCTGAGCAATCATAATCACAACAATCTGAATTCAAATCTTTTAGCTCAAATCAATTGGTTTTGCCATCAATGCCAAAGGGGGAGATTGTTGGCATTATAACATACATTAAGAGATTGTTGGCATTTCAATTAGGATATTGAGAAGGTTGTTGATAATTATGGATATAACTGATTTAGGATGTTTACTATCTTCACAATATTATTTTGTCATTGATGTCAAGAAATTGATTTTTTGATTTAGTTGGATGTTGCCATATCTTAAGAAGTATGTTTTGAAGAGAATTAAGATGTTGGTCAAAGACACAGAAAGAATGTGATGAATAATGGGAGGAATAAGTTATTCAATGGGCAACTATTACTGAGTTAGAAAATGATGAGATCATGTTCTTTAGATTGTTTTGATATCCTACATATGCTATTGTTTGTAAGGTTAATACTATACTATGTTACTGATCAAGGAACCTAGTCAATAAACCCTAAGGTTATCACTATCGGTTAATGAAGGTGGAATGTCTACTGAGTGAAGTTTAGTATTTACCGAGTTGCAACCTAGAAATAATAGAATGCATTGGATGTATACATGCGTTATTTAATGATGGAAGTTGATGAGCTGGATATAATTAAATGATTGATACAATGTGTATGAAGTTTGTTAAGGATCTATGGCAATGGAAGATCCGCAGGAAGATCTACAGCTCAGATTGAACTGCAATAGCCTAGCACAAGTTCCAAGAAATGTATGCAAGTTCCAAGGCAAGGTAAAACCTTTTTAGATTGAAGGATACATTAAACTTGGTTAAGATTGAAGATCTGATGCCTATGATTGATCATGGGAAATGTGATCAAAGAGATTAAGCGATTAGCAAATTGTTTATAAATAAGGAAACTATTGATAAACAAAGCATGTCGGCAAGTGTAAGCATAGGGATGCTACATAGTGATTACCCAGCACAGAAGCTTGAAGACCTGTTCGAATAACAGAATAAGGAGCCCAATAGAGGGACAAGATAAGTCCTATGACTAGATTGTATTGAGCAAATAAGAATCTTCTTTAGCATTTTAGATACAAAGTTGCAGACATACTCATTACTATTGTTTATTTGTAAGTGACAGAAAATCTCTTAACCGAGTGGACTTAACAATCTTATTTGTAAATCCTCTAGCAAGGTGACATTTTGATTGAGTGTTTGAAACTGTTTAACAAGGTCACTTCTAACAAGGTGAAGATCCTAACAGATCTGAGGGAAATCCCTTAATCGGGTCACATCTAGCAATGTGTTTGTAATCTTTAATAGGATTTTCTTTTAACCGAGCATACTCTAGAAGAGTATATTTATTAGTGGGTCCAAAATCCCACATTGGTTTTTCCCTATTTGGGTTTCCATGTTAAATCTGGTGTTGAATGTGTTGTGATGTTATCTGTTTATGAGTTTGCATGTTTTATAGTTTTGGTTACATATATCTGTTAAAGCTACCAAGGTTGAATCTGTTGATTTCATGGAAGTTTAAGTTTGTATGATTCACCCACCCCTCTCATCTTGTTAGCTTGGCATCTGTACTTAACAATTAGTATCAGAACTATCAATTGGTATCAAAGCTTTGGACTCTGGAAGAAAAGTTTAAAGGTACTTGAGGAAAAGATCCAAAGATGTATAAGAGGGATGCACCGAAGCTGAATAAGTCAAGTTTCTCTACATGGCAGAAAAGGATGAAGCTGCACCTGTCAGGAGTTGGAGAATATGTTGTATATTATCTAGAAAATGATTTCATTACACCTAGCACCTATCCATTAACAATGGAAGAGTTTAAGGCAAAGCAAGAACATATTCAAGCAATGATTGAAATAACATCTGCATTGACCGACTCAGAGTTTAATGATCTAGAAGGCTACAATGAATGCCAAGGAAATGTGGGGCAACCTCATATCTGTGTATGGTGGTGATGAACATGTTCAAAAAGAAAAAGTGGACAGTCTAAGAGGACAACTTGAATCTATGAGAATGAATGAAGGTGAGAACATAACCCAGTATAGTACAAGGTTAAAAGAGATTGTCAATCAAATCAAAGGAGCAGGAGGAACCATTGAAGAGAAGGATGTCACAAGTAAGTTATTAAGAACCCTTCTACCTGCTTATGCAATCTGAGTCTCTGCAATTAATGAATTGAGGTCTGTACCCAATATGCCAGTTTATTTGGATGCTACTATTGGTAAGCTACATGGATTTGAGTTAAATAACTTTGATAACAGTGGATCTTCGATAAATAAAATTGAGTCTGCATTTAGTTCTTTTCATCTTGATGAATTTGATGATTACAATGATAGAAAGTATAAGTAATCTGAAGGGAATCATAGTGGAGCAAGTGAAAGATTTTGCAAAAACATGGAGGAGGTACACAAACTTTATGAAGAAATCAGAAAGCAAGAAGAGTTTGAAGCACTATTAGCCAGAAGGCTACCGAGAGGAAAAGTTAAGTACAAAGGAAAGTTGTCTTTGAAATGTTTTAACTGTGATAGAATATGACATATGGCTTCTAGTTGTCCTAACAAAGAATCCAGTGAAAAGAGAGATTACCAAGATGACAGACAGAAAGATAATCATTACAGAGGACACCGAGACTTCAGAAGAAGAGATAAAAAGACATGTCTAATAGCTGATGAGGAACCAAGTAGGGAAGTCCTTAGTGACCCACAACCTGTTAGAAATAATGTTGACAAAGGAAAGCAGAAATGCATGGATGGTGGGTTTGGATCTAAGACTACAGTGGAGATCTCTCACATACTATCTACACATGAAAGAGAGATGGAAAGGATGAGGAAAGAGAAAGAAGATTTGCAAATGGAGTTAGAGAAAGCTGAATTAGAAGTAGCCAACCAAGAAGTTAAGAGAAAGATTAGCTATCTGAAGGCTCCTCCTATCATGTCTCCCTCAGTAGACCTAAATAAACCTGTTCCTCAGCAAGCTTCACTCCCTCCAATTAAAATTCAACCGACCTTGCCTATTAGCACTACCACAACCAATCAAGCCCCTATTACTAACCAAGGTAACCAGATCTCTCTGATTGAAAGCCCTAATGTAAGAATAAACATGGGAAATAACCTTGTTGTTAACCAATTCCAAAGAAGACCTATTAATCTAGAACTTTATAGGCAACTCTTTTCTGATGGGATCCTAGGGTACCCTAACCATGTTCCTAGAGAATTAAGGGATAGACTTCACAAATTTGCTAGCAACAATGCAATCAGTGTAGAAGAGAACTTAAAATCTTTTGATGACTTGATCAATGATTATGAAATAATAGATGAAGATGTCATCATGAAATTGTTTGTACGGTCTTTAGTAGATGATGCAAGGGACTGGTATAGAGGTCTCCCTATGAATAGCATTGGGTCTTGGGAAGATTTTAAAAATTGCTTTCAGGAACAATACTTTGACAAGACAAATGTGAGTTTCATGATCAATGAGTTCAACAATATCAGAAAGTTTGACAATGAAATTATCACAGATTTTAATGCTAGAATTCAGAAAGCAATGCATAGGCTATATCAGGTAATGAGGGTAGATGACAATATGTGCCTGAATACTTATTACAATATCTTTGATTCTAAAATGGCCTATATTCTGAGGGATAAAAATTCACATAGTCTGAGAGATGCATTTAGAATTGCCATCAATGTAGAGAGCAATAGAAAAGCAACTGGGAAAATAGGGAGAAGAACTGATGGTAGGTTGTGGCAAGATTCAAAACAACAACCTAATAAAGTTACTAAAGAAGAAGACAAAATAGAGAAATTAATGACTGCCATGAATGATCTTACTGCCAAGGTGAGTAAAAATGATAAACCTCATTACAATTGGCAAGAAAGGCCTCCTAGGTTGCATGGCATGCCTTATAACACTACTTGGAAGGATGGTAAGCCTCAAAATAAGAAGCCAAATAATACTCAGAACCAAGATACCCTAGATCCTTTAAAAGGAGGAAATGTTCATAACATGGAGAATACTCCTTGGTGCATGGCTTGTGATGGACCACAATCTCCTCATCAATGTGTTGTAGCTCAAGCCCTTCAAGAATCCATGAGACAAGAGGTTGAGCCTAATATAAATATGTTTGAAACTATCATAGAAAGTGATGATGAGTCATTACAAAGTTAACTTAGTGAATGTGATGTGCTAAATAGTAAGAGGTCTTACCAAGGGTAGTTAACACTTGATTGGCATCTCACTTTGAATGTGGTAACAATTGAAGATGAAGAAGTAAGAAACCTCACTAAAACTGCCATAGCCAAAGCCAAGAACAATTAAAATTTGAGAAGTACTAAGAAGGATGGCGATCAAGGTGAACCTGGCTCAATGTTCATAAAAGAAGTATCACAAAAGAAAGCAGCAAGTAATACCACCTTGCCTCAAGATGGTCAAGAAAAGAAGAACCAAGTTAAAGATGTAGCCAAGGGTATGGATGATAAAGCTACTAGTGATATACAAGGAACCACCACAATGAAGAAGGCAAGTCAGCTTAAGACAGAGAAATTTAAGGCTAATACAAAGTTGATTAGTAATTCCACATTTGATATGACTCCGGCTCTTACCCAAATGAAGGTCACTGTCCCCTTGATAGAATTATTGAAAATAAAGGAGCATAGAGAAGCTGCTTTATCTTTATTTTCTAAAATATCTGATAGTAACACAACTTTACCTTCCGGTTCAACTAAGGATGAAAAGGATCAGGAGTTGGAAACCCCAAAGGTATATGTTGGAACAACTATTACACAAGAACCCTCACAAGTTGATCATTTCTATGTTACTTTGTTAGTAAATAACCGGTTAATTAAAAACTGTGTGATAGATTCTGGTGCAGCTGCAAATGTAATGCCTTATGGTGTCATGAAAGAATTAGGATTGTCAGTGAATACAATGTATGGGAAATGTTATGTGATGGATAACAGAGAATTGATAGTGATAGGTACAATGAAAGATGTTGAAGTAAAAATAGCAGCATTCCCTGAAGCAACATACAAAATGGATGTCATTGTAACTGACACCAAACCCCATTATGGCATGTTGTTATATAGACAGTGTGTTGCAGTAGTGGGTGGAAATGTTCAGTTGGATCTTTCATATGCTACTATCCCAATTAATGGAAACCAAGTCAAATTGTATAGAGAACCACGTGCCCCTAGGGTAATTGAGAAAGTAGATCCTAGTATGCTCAACTATATGATTCATGCGGATCTTGACAATTTTAGATTATAGCCAATTTTACCTCAACTGAAGAATACCGACTCTATTGTGACTGAATTGGAATATCAACAACATGGTTTGTGGCACATGTATTTTGATGGAGCTTTCTCTAAAGAAGGATCTGGAGCAGGAGTTCATTTTGTGTCCCCTTTAGGTATAACCTTCAAATATTCCTTTATGTTAGCCTTTCAGTGTACAAATAATACTGTTGAATATGAAGCCTTGTTATTGGGGCTTGAAGTTGCAAAAAGGCATGGGATTCAATTGTTAAGAGTGTTAGGAGATTCAAAATTGGTTGTTTCTCAAGTTAGAGCTAAGTATGCATCTAAGAATGATAGACTGAAAAGATACAAGCATGCAGTATGGGATGTGATTGAGCATTTTAGTGCATTCTCTATAAATTAGATAGAAAGATCTAAGAATATCATGGTAGATTTCTTAGCAAATGTTGCATTAAAGAATGATGATGCAACACTAACTGGTATATCCATAGTTGAGATAAAAGCTAGGCTTGCCATTCCTGACAATGTATATAATTGGAAAGTGTTTGTTGATGATGAAGATATTCTTAGGTTTATACAATGCATTGATGACTATGATGGACAACAAATTAATTGCAATGCCTTGGTGGAAGTGGTTGACAATAGAGAAACTATGTTTGGAAACGACCTAGTTCAGTTAGAAACTAATAAAATACCTAAAGGGTTGGTAGAACTTGAAGGTATGTTTAGTTATAGTGACAGTCATCTACACCAGCAATCAACCACTAACTTAGACAAACTAGAGGAAGTAAACTTGGGGACAAAATCATCCCCTAAGTTGGTGTATATTGGAAAAAAATTGCCTCCTCATGACAGAGTAAACCTTATTAATTTATTAAACAAATATAAGCATGTCTTTTCTTGGTCTTATGAAGATATGAAGGCATATAGATAGGATCTGTTTCAGCATGAAGTCTCTTTGCTTCCAGATGCTAAGCCTTTTAGACAAAAACAAAGACCTATCAACCCCCTGTTGGAATCTAAAATGCAACAAGAATTAACCAAGTTAAGGGAAGGGGGAATTATTAAGCCTATAAGGCATTCATCATGGGTCTCAAATTTGGTCCTGGTTAGAAAGAAGAATGGGGACATAAGACTCCGTGTTGATTTTAGGAACCTAAATGTTGCTTCCTTGAAAGATAATTACTCTTCTCCTAATATGGAAGCAATTTTGCAAAGAGTAACTGGTTGTGACTTATTGTCTATGATGGATGGGTTCTTAGGGTATAACTAGGTGTTAGTAAAAGAATCTGAACAATTCAAAATTGCTTTCACCACCCCTTGGGGAACATACATGTATGTCAGAATGCCTTTTGGTTTGAAAAATGCTGAAGCTACTTTTCAGAGGGCAATGGATGTAGCTTTCAAGGAACTCATCAATATCATCATGGTAGTATATCAAGATGATTTGACATGCTTCTCCAAAAGGGTGGATGACCACTGTGGACACTTAGAAAATATTTTCAATAAAGCTCTGGAATTTGGAGTATCCTTAAATCCTAAAAAGTGTCATTTTGTTGTTACTAAAGGGAAGCTGCTAGGGCATATTGTCTCCAAAGAAGGAGTAAGGATAGACCTTGAAATAATTGAGGCTATAAACAATGTGTCTAAACCAAAGAATGTTAAAGGTATCCAATCTTTCTTGGGCAAAGTAAATTTTGTTAGAAGATTTATTGCCAATTTTGCAGAGATAGTCAAGTCCATTTTTAAACTGCTTAAAAAGGATACAAAGTTCTGCTGAGATCAAGAAGTTTCAAAGGCTTTTGATGAAATCAAAAGGGATATTTAGGAGGTACCAGTGTTGAAGTCCCCTGACTACATTAAGCCTTTCTCTTTTTTATCTTTTTCTTCATTTCACATAGTGGCTGCAATTCTTTTAAAAAAGGATAATGAAGGATATGAACATCCTATAGCTTTTTATAGAAAATCTTTACAGGCTGCAGAGTTAAAGTATGAAATTATGGAGAAGCAAGCATATGCTTTGGTCAAGGTTGTTAAATATTTTAGGCCATATCTTGTAAATGCATGAGTAATTGCTTATGTCCCACATGCGGTTGTCAAAGATATTTTTTCCCAGTCCGAGGTCATAGGTAAGAGATGCAGATGGATAACCAGAATCTAGGAGTTTGATTTAGAAATTAAGATCACTAAATTGGTGAGAGGTTTAGGCCTTGCTAAGATTATGGTTGAATCAAACCTTCTTGATGTTGAAGTGATTAATGTTGAAGTTGAGAACATCTTGGTCACCAGTATTGAGGCACAGCCCTGGTACTCAGAAATAGTACATTTTTTAGGAGATGCAACATTTTAAGAAGGGATGACCCATAATTAGAGAAGAACTCTAAAGTTGAAGTCACAAAAATGTGTCATCATTCAGGGTGATCTATTCTAGCGGAATAGAGATGGGGCATTGCTAATGTGTTTGGATAAATCCCAGGCTAACAAAGTGTTAGGTGAAATGCATGATGGAGTGTGTGGAGATCATTACTCTGCCAAGACAACTGTTGGTAAGATAGTTCGGGCTGGATATTATTGGCCTACTTTGTTTAAAGATTCCCATAAGCATGTCCGGAGATGTGACCCATGCTAGAAGTTTTCATCAAAATTGAAGTATGAGGAAGCTTTACCCCTCAATCCAGTCACAGTGGAAGCCCCTTTTGTCCAATGGGGCATTGATTTTATTGGAGAAATCAGGAAGAGATCATAGCTGGATTATAGTAGCTACTAATTATTTTACCAAATGGATTGAAGCTATACCCACTAGGAGAGCCACAAGTAATGTTGTTATTGACTTCCTAATGGATAATGTCATAACCAAATTCGAAGTCCCTGTAAAATTAGTGATGGATAATGCCATGAGCTTCAGGTCAGAAGAGTTTGTTGAATTTTGCACTAGCCATGGAATAGTTATGTCCTACTCTTTGCCTTATCATCCTTAGGGTAATGGGAAAGCCGAATCAAGTAATAAGAGCCTCTTGAACATTATTAAGAAGATCCTAGAAGGAAATAAAAGGTCTTGGGACCAAAAGTTAAAACTAGCTTTATGGGCTGACAGGGTTACTGTCAAGAAAGCAATTGGGGATTCACCTTTTGAATTACTTTATGGCACACAATCTAGGGTGTGAGTCAATAATCTTCTTCCAGTGTATAAGTTCCTATGAGATGAAGACATGGAGTTATCTAAACCTATGGAAGACCAGATGATTCAGATGGTGGAGGTAGAAGAAATTAGAACTTTGGCTCACAAGAGGAATTTGAAGATCCAATTGCAGTCCAAATATCTATTTGACAAAAGAACCTTGTTGAGAAATTTCCAAATTGGTAATGTGGTTCTTCAATTAAATGTGAAAGGACAAGATAAGGTAAAACACAAAAAAATTGAGTCACTATGGATAGGCCCCTCTGTGGTTTGTGATCTTAATGGAAAGGATTCATACTTTTTGCTGAATATGAATGGTGAGGTACAGGAATTTCCAATGCATGGAAAATTCCTAAAACATTACTTCTCTTAATATCCATGCACAGTAGGTCCTTGTCTACACAAATTTAGGTTTGCTTTTGTTATTGTTTTTTAGGATTGTGTTTGGTCTATGCTCTAGAGAGTTTTTGAATTCTTGTGTTGATCTTGCAATCAACCATCCCCAGTTAGAGCTGCTATTATCACTATTTAAAATTCGATATTCTTGTTCCATAGTTGGCTAGAAGTCTGCAAAAAATGTGTCTAGTATGGCCTTGTTGCCTCTAATTGTCTTGGGTCAGAAGAGGGTTTAAGGTTTTTGAGTTCTAACCCTTCCTATGTTTGAAAAAAACCCTTATGTTCTATTTCTATGTTACTTTTACCACTTAGAGAAGGGTTGGTCTATCATGAAAAGTGTCCCCCCATTAGTTATTTCCCTAGGCGGTCCCTTAATTTTTTTAAATCTGTGCGCCTTTACCTTTATTTGTTTTAATTTTTGTCGGGGCCCTTAATTATTGTGCAACTCATTGTTAATCTTGTAGTTGTCATTGTTTTGCTAGGAAAAGATGCTAGCAAGTTAATGTTTGTGAAATAGTGAAAAGGCTAGGTGAGCCCGACCAGATGGATTGACCATTAGATTAAAAGACTACATCTAACTTTAAATCCAATGGCTCACATTGATTTGCTAGCCTGAGATGCACATGATATAAGTTCTGCGAAATAATGAAAGACTTCGCAGGTCCCAGAGGCAAGTGGCTTCTTTGGTTAAAGGATGATCGGTTTAGAAAACATCAATGGCTCATGTTGATTCGTGGCTAGAAGATGCATGTGTTCTACCTTTCACGAAGTAGCAAAAAGGTGGTGGGCCCAGGTGAGGTGGTCATAGCCAGGGTAACTGACGAGCAAGTTGTTGAGATCTAACAGATATCACTGCTTCGCGAAGATATGTAACTTGAGTTTTAAGCTCTGCAAAATGGTGAAAATGGCCGATGGGCCCAAAGGATAGGCATGTCATAAAGTTAAAGGCCGATTAATTATGATTTAATCAGACAGTTGTCATGGTTTTGCAGCCGCAAGTCAAACAAAGATTAGTGTTCATCAAATAGCGAAATGATGTGGCAATCACATGATGGCATGACATGGCAGGACAGATGGTTTGTTCTGTGGAGTGTAATGGTGACCTGTCAAGTGTGCATGGTTTCGAAGGGTAGTTGAGGGCCCACCTTGGTTCAACTGACAATTATATGGAGAATAGTGAAGTAAAGCATGTGGTGGTTTCAGAAGGGAACCCGATGGAACTTCCTAAGCGAATGGCCGACTGCTACGTGGCATTTGTTAACCAGTGACAAGATAAAACAAGTGATATTCAAGTTAAAGGGAACACTTGAAAGGTCTAAAGCATGTTAAAAGGTTTTCATCTCATGGTCGATCCAATGGTTGTCATTGTTTTGTAGCCCGAAGCTACATGCAGTTTAGTCTTTGCGAAATGGTGAAAACTGTTAGCCATCAAGGTGATGCGCGGTTAGTTAATAAGACTTATGGTTGTTGTAGGAAATAAATATAGGGCAAGTAGATCATGATCTAATGGCTGGCGTTGCTTCACGAAGGAAAATTGCACAATTTTTAAGGCCCATGAAATAGCGAAAAGAAGGTAGGGCCCGTCACTAACATAGAAAGATCAGATGGAATAAAAGCAGTGCAAGTTCCCATGATCTAGCGATTATCATTATTTTGTGAAAGAAATGTGCAGAGCTTTTAAGCTTTGTGAAATAGCAAAACAACAAAACAAAGGAAATACTCAGAGAATTTATGATCTGTTGGAGCCTGTTTTTGAATTCGATTTGTGAATTCAATTTTGACATGATGGCCGAAGCATGCAGGATTAATTTCTAAAATTCAATGCCAACTTTTTGTATTAGAGTCCACCTCAACTTGAATGTTGGCATCATTTTAATGAAGTCTACTACAGAGTAGTTTTCTTTAGGCGAATAATAGGTTTTTGTGCTTTTTCTTGCTAATTCTAGTATGAAGTCGGTAATTGTTGTGTGAATTGTTTCATTAGAGGTCTATGCAAGTCTCAATTGATATAGTTGCATTATCAAGATGGCACAAGGAAGGGAGTTGACAAGAAAAGTGAATTACCAGGATAGAAATATTTGTGATGATTTCTTGGAACAATTAACCATGTCTACCAATACTAAGGCTAAAGCTAAAGAGTTGGTACTAAAGAACCCTCATCTAAGAATTGGGGATGGCTTATATGATAAAGGTAATTGGTTAATGGATCCAAAAATAGGGATATCAGGTTTAGGATTGTTCAAAGTAGGTTTTGGTCAGAGACATTCCCGTGCCCCTTTGAATAGCATATGGGAATTGGATGTGGGGAAGCTTATGGTCCCTAGTGTATTCATGGATGTAGTTTTGTTCACCCTGATTACACAAAATTATGACCCTATAGCTAGAATTATCAAGAATGTGAAGGGATCGACCCTAATTGAAATTAAAGATGATGAATTCAGAAATGTGTTTAAGCTCAGTGAGGCTTCAAATTTGTTAAAGCCTATTGATTTTGAGTCATTAGCCCAGATCTCTAATGCACAAAGGGATCATCTTAGGAGTGGCCCATTGAAAGAGTTCTTTGTTAAAATAGGAGGGTTAATAGCTTTAGGCCCCAGTATAATGGAACCCTTCTCCCTGAATCTGTTTACTCTAAGAGCTAAGGGTATGTATTGGGCACTGTGTCAGATTTTTGGAGAAGATGCAAAGAAAAATATGCCAACCCATTACATGTTGATGATTGCATAGATTCTAAACCCCTCTCTAGCAATAACATTTGATTATGTGCCATACCTTACTGATGTAATTCATGCAAGGCTAGTGGGGATAAAAAGTGGTAAGGTGGACAGGCCATTTTGATGGTACTCCCTTTTAATGCACATGTTTTTGTTCAAGAGTGCTGACTATTTTTCTAAGGAAATGGATTTGGTTATGGTGAAAGATAAAGAAGAGATGCCTATTCAACTTTGGAGTACTGTTTTATCATGGGATAGAGAGGATGCTAGTTATCTAAAGTTTGATAGATGCTTTGCATCTAAAATTTGGATTCTTTTATGCATAGTAAACCATTGGATTCCTAAGGTTCTCTTAGAAATCCTCAGGCCTAGAGAGTTTGCTGAGGGTATTAAAATTATTCACTATTGGGGAGATATGTATTTGTACCCTGTTTCTACCATTTTTAGAGTGTATGGTTTTAGAGGTACCCCCTATCTTTTGCCCTATCAGGTCCCATTGAAGATAGGGATTGTAGAAGTCTTGTGGTAAATTGGAGGTGTATAAGAGGCAGAACTGAAAAATAGGGATAAAGGGACCATTTTCCCAACCATTACTGTGACCCATCGTTTTGTAGTCACTAAAGGTGGTTAGAAATATTTTGAAGAGTTCCTTTAAGCCATATAGGTTGTCAACTGCAGTTTCAAGATGTGCAGTCCCTAAGGACTTTTTCAATGGCATGTTTAGAAAGAGGGTAGTGTGTAAAGGTAGGCCTCACCAATTTTAGTTCCCTAAAGATTTAATTAGGAATGAATTCAATTTAGATGAGAAAGAACTGAGGAAGGAGAAGTGGGTTGCATATAAAAGGGCTCTTGACTTTATTCATCATTTTGATAGTAGTTATGACCCTCTTTCTAGCTTTAACCCTTTTGAGGAGAAAGTCAAATTCTTGATTCTTTATTTTGAAGACCTCATGCAAAACTTGAAAGAAAAAAGGGAGGCTATAATGCAAAATAATCTTGACAGGGTTAAATTGGTCCTAGCTAAGCCTTTCTTTGCTAAGGATATCCCACCTGGTGATTATGTGATGCATAAGAAATCAAAGTACAGTGTGATGATGCCAGTGACAGGTGAGCCTTCCACTTCAAGAGGGAAAAGAGCAATTGAAGATGTCATTGACATCCAAGATTCCCTTAAAAGGCAAAGAGTGTGGAAGGAAGTTGAAACTGGTGAACCTCAGTATTCTCCATCTTAGTCCCCTATCCACATAAGAGATGAGCAAGTGGTGGCTAAATAGTTTTTAGTGTTAGGGAGTCTTAGAGAGATTGCTTACACATATGAGGAGACACAAGAGGGGATGCCAGAAGAGCCTCCTAGTGCTAAAATGAACTTGACTAATGGTGAGCTAAAGGGAAAAGAGATAGACCTTACTATTAAGCAAGCCATTGAGGAGTTCCTGGCTGACAGTAATTTTGTTACAAGGGCTTTCATGTAATTTGTGTGGAAGCAAAATATGGAACAATTCAAAGCCAGATGTGAGCAAAGGAAGAGTGAACAACCTCACAAAGATGTAACTCAGGTGGAAGAAGAGGTGAAGTAATCAATGATTGAAGATTTTAAGACTATTACTCCTGAGAAGGGAAGAGAGATGGTGTCTAAGGCTGGTGTTTTAACCCTCCCTGAATGGGATATAGTTGATGCTCTGGTTCTTGAAGTAGTAAGTAAGGAAACCAAACCCATGGAAGGAGTGACCTTCAACAAAGATAATTTTTCTCTAGTTATGTGGTCACTGAAGAAGGATGAGAATAAAAGGAGGAAAGGTGTATCAGATTCTAGTCTCCTAGGAGGCATGATTGTAGCAAGAGTCCAAGATATAGGGGTGGTGGAAGCTGCGAGCACAGTCTTGGACACTACAAAGTTTAGTGTGGTAGCAGCAAAAAAGGAGGAAAAAGAAAAGGCTAATCTCCAATTAAAATTGGAAACCATCTTAAAGGCTTACAATGAGGCCAAAGAAGGAGTAGCCAACAAAGATAGTATTATTGCTAGACTTCAGAGTCACTTGGCAGGTCAGCACCATCCAGGTGAATCCTCTACTCTCATGATAGCCTCCTCTCTAGCAAGACCTCCACCTACTAGTCCCATTATAGAATATCCCCCTTCTCCTATGCCTTCTGGTTTCTAGTCAGCTAAAACTGTCCAACATGAGTTGGAAAAGTTGAAACAAGATCAAGCCTTGTTTGCAAGCAAGTATGAAGAAAAGGTAAAAGCCACAATTTTGAAGTTTACTGATTTGGTCAAGACATCTGTTGTACACATTTCTATGAAAAGGATGCTGAATATTCTGATTAAATTAAGAGAGGATGAAACCACCTTGGAACCAATCCTTAATAAGTGGATGCCTAGAGGTAAGGAGTTAGAGCTCATGTGTTCATCCCATGCAGATGTAGAGGAAAATGACACTCTTAGGTCCACTAGTGAGTTTATAAAAGAAATGAATATACTCTCAAAGGAAAGGGCAGGTGTAAAAAGAAAATCCCAACTATATAGAAAAGAATATTCAGATCACAAATATGAATTGTTTCTAGGGGGTTTTGTCGGTCCAATTCAATTAAAAGAGGAGAAGGTATGGCTAGAAGAGCTGGACCACAAATTGTCCCAAAGGGTTAATGAAATCATTAACACTGATGATACATCCTTATTTGTCCAGACAATTGAGGAGATTGAAAAGGTGAAATCACATTATGGTTTCATAGAAATAGAAATTGGGCAATTAAGGGTCACTTGGAAAAGGCTAGAATGGATGAAACAGAAGATTATTAGCTTTGCTTGGCCAATTGATGACGTGTTCCAAGAGTGGAAGGACAAATATATCAGACAAGAAGAATATACTCCAGAGTAGATAGAAAAGGTTGCAGCAGAACAACAAACGGAAGAGGTCGTTGATATTGAAAAAGACTTGTAACTATTTCTTGGAGAGTATCGCGGTTTGCAACAAACTTTTTTAGGATTGTCTCAAGCTTGTACGCATCCATAATGTTATAAATGGATACCAGGACTAGTAAAAGAGGGATCACAAGAATTTAATAAAGAAACACTGGAAAAATATATTTAGGTTTTTTCTGGTTTCAAGGAGATGACTTTGGATGATGTAATATTTTCAAGAATGAATATGAATATATAAATCAAAGTTTGAGACCTAAAATTTCTTTGTCTTCTGGTATGCATTCTGTAATTTTTTGGTTTCATTTGGATAATCTAGGGTTGTTCGAATGAGCATGGATTGTAAGGCAATCTTATAGACATTATTTCTGGCTTTTCTCTTTAGGAGAGGGATTAAATGTGCAAGGAATATTTTTGTAAGCAAATCTATTATATGTTGCCATGAATCTGATGAGTTATTTTAGTTAAATGGGAAAGGATCTATGTATATGTTAGGCATGTATGAGGTTCATAAAAGCTGAGAGGATGAGGCGTATTAGAATGTTTAGTTGTTGAAAATGATTGCTTAATTTAGGTGACTCTGTGTCTTGGATAAGGCACTGGTACTTGTTGTGGAATTCTTTCTAATTTTCTTGAAGATCAATACCGAAGAAGTATATAAGTTTTTATTCAAATATTTCAGTTTATTTTGAGGTGATGAAATCCACTGGTTTTTGACACTGGTTTACTATGGATCTCACTTAAAAGTGTGAAAGTATTCACAGAAGGTATACCCACCTGAACTTTGGATAAGTTCAAAGTGTGGAAGGTTCTCGAAACCTTGTTATATGTTACTCTAAGGTTCTTTTTTCCTTGATCTCTTCATATGCAGACAGAGTTATTCATTTTCTTACAAGGGATAAGATGGAAATCAAAATTTGAGACTAACAGATTGTCTTGTACCTCTCCCTTAGGGTTTGGTTGTTTCATGTTATTTTTGTCTTTCCATGAGCTTCATTTTCAGTTTTACATTCATGCTTTCGATCTCTAGTTCATTTGTGATTTGAAGCATTTACATTTACAAGCATTTAGGGTTTTCTCTCCAAAGTGTAGTACATAGAACTAAATATATAAATGTCTGATATTACTAAAAATGGACATTTCTATATTTAATATCATGGTGGAAGCCCTAACAATAGGTAAATTTGATGCTAGGACAGAAAACATACAAGTCCTCAATCCAACTAGAAAATAAAAAGTAAAATGTGACCCACTATTGCTGGAAGAAGAGACTAATCAACTCTAAGAATGGAATGTCATAGGATATTAAGGCTAGTATTACTCACTATGGAGAAAATTTATTGTAGTTATGTAGTTTGTACAACATGGTCATATACAATAATATGAAGGCATGATCTATTGGCAACAATAAGGAAGGAAAACTGAGGGGGGGTGGGGGGGTGAATCAATTTTCACCGGATTAAACCAATTAAGTACAATATTTAGTGTCTGCCAAAATGCCTAGAGAAACTAAACATGTAACACAATAATGGAGAGAAGTTATTTTTAAAATATCAACAAATGCATCACATAACATAAATTAGAATTTTCTTCCATTAATATTTAATCACTATAAACACATTACATTAATTACACAAGAAGAATAACATAGCATCTTTAACATCACAAACATTACAACTATCTCTCTAGGGAATCTTAATGTCATTACTTAGCCTACTACCACAAGTAATAACATTCTACTCCTTTAATTACCACACTAATAATTACTTAATCCATTACCATATGTAAATGCAACTTATTAAATTCCATTCATTATTATATGCAACTACTTGATTATTTAACCTTTATGAGACACACTCAACTCTAACATGCTATGCCTACTCTTCCAATGCAAGACTAATCTTGTTTTCTTAAATTCATTTTATAACCAATTTAAATGTGCTTAATTCATTATCCATTTTCTATCTACATGATCTTATTCATTTATAATGATAATGAAATACTTAATGCATGGACATAATACACTTAACATATCTATCTTATCCATACTACACATGCATCCATATTCCTAGCATGATAAAATCTTTAACATGAATTACAAATGCATGATGCAAGAATCCTGATGCCTTTCTTTAGTTTAATCATCTTAAATTTTATGCACACTTCTTAACATCCAATGCAATCACATAAATAACATTATCAATTAAACATTATATTATTATTGAACCATAATTCCTACATTATATTGGTACCATTTACTCAAGGTTGTATTACACATTGATCTACATTCTAAGTGATAAGCATGGAATTTAAACAATACAATAACTCCTCACATGAATCCATTCTATTACAAACATATAATTACATGAAAATCATGCACTTCCATTATACAAGATCATCACCATACATCTCATAGTCTCATTATTACAAATCATGACATAATCCTAACTTACCAGCTACAATACAATTGCAATTATATACATCATGAACATTTCTCCTTCCTAATACATGATTCATCTATCTCCTCCACATAACAATACATTACATAAATCTAAGATATCCATTACATAAATTTTCTTCAAGAAACATCCATAAGTTGCAACAATGAGAAGAATCCACATCCACGCATGAAGAATCCATAAGAATATCCCAATGGTTGAAAAACACCAACCACCTGACCATGTGGAACCAAAGGAACCACCCCACATGCTAGGAGATGACACAAGGTACCAAAACCCACTCTAGACCTAAGATGGAACCTACCAACCAAAGAAGACTAAACAATACAAGGACTCTCAAGATAGGACCGATCACAAACAATCACAAGAAGAAACTCCTAGAGGCTTACAAATCAACAAGACATAAATGTATATCAATAAGGAAATATCATAAATAATCAAAGGGGACACATGTAGGGGTGGAGTCTCATCACATGCCATCCTCTAACATAAAAAATACTATAACACAAAGGCCCAAGACTGATGGCCATAGCAACAAGAATGCAAAATGAGCCTCTTGGTTTACAAATTCAACAAGGGCCACAACAAGGCCATCAAAATCTGGAATGAATATAAAAATAAAGCTACAAGAAGCCCTACACACTTGCTGGTTCAAGAACAACAAAATTACATCTCTCAAACATGGCTCATCAACATAGAAGAGAGTGCAAATGCAACAACAACAAGCACAGGAAAGATAAATGAGCATAAAACCATAGAAATGTGTCAAATCTAATCAAAGACAAATTTGGAAACCAATGACAGACCCTAAACAAGCCTCTTGTACAAAATTCAAATCAAAAAAACAAGACAAAATGAGCAAAATACACCAAAACACAAAGACTGGGCAGAGTCATGCATTTGCTAGCCAGTGTAGCGCTTTTATTAAACTCTGCAGTGCATATATTTGTAATACCCTCAAAATGGTCACCTAAACCATGGGCCCCTAATCTCGGCTACATCACCAAGGTCCTAACCAAAGACAACTAAATTAATCTTGAGCACCTAATTAATTAATTTTTAAATCATCAATGTCACATGGCAAATAAATCATTCTATATTAATTATAAATATTTATTTATTTAATTAATCATTCCAAGTAAATCATTTTAATCAATTATCCTATTTATTTAATTAAATATCCTAGCATATTTAATTAATAAATCAATTTGCCATTAAATCATTAAAAAGGAATTAAATTGAAAAATATCAGAAGAGCAATTAAATCAATTAAATCAATTAAATATCAAAATTGAATAAAAATATGAAATAAATCAATTTTTCTGATTTTATCTTCATTTTAGGTCAATTTCCTTTAATGCTGAGAAAAAAAGCCAATCACATCAATTCACCTGGATTGTGCTTCGTCTTGGAGAATCTCAGTCGCTCATCATTAATCGATCTCGACTGTTGGTATCTCTCTTGATTTTCTATAAATTCATGCTCTCATCTCTCATTCAAAAAAACCCTAGAGATTAATTGTTATTATGTTGTTTTTTCTCTAGGGTCATTGAGATTTTGTGCATTGAGAATATTACATCTTAGTTTATTGCATATTAGTTTAATCATGATTGCTCAAATTCATCTAGCTTAATATCCATTCATCTAGCTTAATCTTGCATCCATTTAGCTCAAATTTTGTGCTCATATAGATTAAATCCTTCATCTTGGTGTAGTCTAGTCACTGGTATTGCTTAGACAAATCTGAGAGCAAGTCTATACTCACATATTTTAGAAGGCAAAAGGTCGATTTGCTATGGTTTTTTATATTCATGATTATATCTGTCTAACCATACATGTAATGATTTATTGAAGTGTTTCTACCTTACAACTTGTAGATTACCACTTTTCACACACATTTTTGGTGCCTACTGTGGGGTAGGAGAATTCAATTTTTTGGCCTTACAATCATTTCTTTTTATTTCTCATATTTCATTCGTACAGTCTCTGCAAACTATCATACGAGCTTTTGTATCACACAGTACGAGTTATGAGTTTTGTTGTATGATTTTGTGGGAATTATTGTATGATATTATGATTTTGTGATTTTTATTCAGTATTTACTCATTTGGTTCACTGAGAATACTCGTTTGGTTTTGTGAGAATTGTCCTACGAATTTCTAATTTTTTCATTTCAGAAACATTATACTTTTTAGGGTTTTTCTTGAATTGAATTTGATTTTACTGACGCTAACCCTAATATGTCTTCTATTTTCCTAAGAGATATTTCACATCCTAACTAGTTTTTTTTTAGAACACTTGTCAAAGAATCTATCAATCAAACTTACGCCTATCAAAGAATCCACTGCTCAAAATCAATATGACTACTGATTCGTTGTTTTTGTAGGTTGCGCAAGGAGAATCAACTGAACATTGTGTATTCTTTAATTCATTTCCAGGCACTTAAATTGTGATATGGTTAATGAGCAAGTCTATTTTTTGTGTTTGAGAAGAGTCTAAAAGGTAGGAGAGTATTCTCTTATATGCATAGACAATCAGAAATCCAGACCCTTGAAGCATTTCTAGTTTTGAGATTTGTGTTCCTTTAGCGGGCCTGTCACAATGGAAAAAAGGTAATCACCCTATGAGAACAACCCAAGTGAGTACAGCTAGACCCAAGCATTCCAACTCACTATAATAAATAGACCTTTCAGAATTAAAGTCTTAGAGGATGGGATTATTTGAGTTTTGTCTTTGAGATCTCTCATATCGGGCATTTTGTAGGGCCTTGCAGTCTCAATCACGCTTGCATGACTACATCTTATTTTGGTACCTTGTTAGGCTATAGGCCTCAATTGTGCTTGCAAGACTTCAAGGGGTAATTTCGAGAAGAAATCCTTACTAAGAACTTTAAAATAGCAGCTACCCGGTTCACCTCCGAAAGGGGGATAATATTTGTGCAAGAGAGATAGTAACTCTACCAAGATACTTGCCATATCATGCTCCCATTAGCATTTGGAGTAGGCTAATACGATGTTGAGAATCCATTGTGTGAGACTCAGTGGTAGTGTTCTGATTAGCTATTGGGTGTGTACCTGGTCTACAAGCAAAGGTTTTCTCTCTCAGCCAAGTTCCTTCGAATTAGCGTGTTGTGCTTGATTTACTTTATATCTTGTGTGTTTGATGTGTTTTTGTCCTGGAAAATGAAAACTAAAACTCTAAAAATAGAAAACAATCAAAAACATCAAAAAAATTGGTGGTCAAAAATTTGTCTTTGTTAGAAACTCATCCCTGTCCAGTCCTATGTCGTACAAGCTTTGTAGTTTGTCATCCTATTCTCTGAGAGTTATCATTTGGTTACTAGTAAATTGTCGTACAAATCACCACTTTAGAGAGTCACCAATGCAAGTTTTTTCATACTACTTGCCATGAATTATCATCTGAGAAACACTAAACTATTATACGGGTCAATATTACCACTATAATTTTGTCCTTTGAGCAAGTTTAAACTATCATGCAAGTTTAAACAACAACTCATACGAGAAATTGTTATTGTCATCTAGTGGTCAGTAAACTATCATTTGATTCACATTATTCAGTCGTACAAGCCTATCTTTTTGCATGCTTTTCCAGATTTGTCATACTTTCCTAATAAGTAGTCTACAATAAGCATATATCTGGTCTTTTTTTCTATCCTAAGCATAAACAATCTTGATATTGTACCCCTGTTGTTGTGTTCCATAGTTTTGTTGGTCATAACTTAGCTAGTTCAATCAACCACTCATCAATCTAATCAACCTAATTTTCCTAGATCACATCTTATATAGGATAGATCATTCCTAAAACCAGACTTGGTCTTCATCTCCTCAATCATTACCTCAAATGAAAAACTAGCTCTAATTTGATCTTGACTTCTGTATGACTTCTAGCTATTGGTCATGTCGATTATAAATGCTTGTCCAAACCAGAAGTTCTCATAAGAAAGTTGACAAAAGTAAGGACAATCTTACTCATTGCAAACTAATCTAGTCTTGCAAAATCAAAAATGTCATAAATCTCCATGGCTACCTTGGCCCAACAAATCAGAGATCTCAAGAGAGAAATATATGACATTGAAGCCCAATAAAAATATTTGATAAACCCACTTGAGATAAAATTTCATGATATCAAGAACACCAAACTTCAAGAAGTGCTAAAACAATTATATAAGGTGGAGTAAAACGTAATTGAAAATCAAAAGCCAAATCTCATACAAGATCACAAGACACTTTCACCGAGAAAAAAAGACATCTATCCCCTACATAGATATTTTACACCTTTGGGGCAATCTATTGAGTCAACTTTGGAAGAGCTTCTTGAGCATAATCTTATCATATTGCCTAACAAGACCACATGGGTATGTGAATTTTTGAGCAATTATTGTGCATATCATAAGCATAACAAATATAAGACTTCAATGATTATGGAATTAAAACATAAAATTCAAGACCTCCTTGATGATAGTGTTATTGAAATTGAAGATCCTAATAATTCACCTAAAGAGAAACTAGATGTCATTTCCAAGCATGATCAAAATTATGAATGTGTGTCTAGCAATGGCCCACATGTAGCCTCTATCTCTTCCATGATGCCTCCATATCCTAACAATTCTCAACAACAATCCATACCATATCCCTCAAATAATGAACCTAATAATGAAACTTCTCATGTTGACCCTCAAGGGCTATCTCAAGGGCAATCCCATCCACTAGCTGACCAAGATCCTATCACCCTAGAATCCCATGATGATCCCATTATACCTTTCCATTTCTTCCAAGATTATCTCCTTCCATATCAAGAGCAAATAATCCTTCCAAATCCCATTCCTAATCCACTTCCTAAACAAGATCATGATGCCTCTTCCACCTTTTCAAACAATCCTATTCAAAATGAAGAGTCACACCATTCCTACTCTATTCAATGGTCCTCTTCCATGTCAAGATCAAAGTATCCCTTCATCTCCTTGTCATAATCCTCCGTGTTCACCTCAAGGATCCATCATGCCTATGAATCTCTCTCATGATCCTATCATTCCCTACATTCCACCTCCACCTCATAATGGACTCGTGTCGTCTTCCTAAAGCAAAGTGTATCCTACAAGTCAAAATATTTATAAAGGAAAAGGGGTAGACCTTCACAAGCAAGAATCTCTCCATTTTAAAGAAATTATTAAGGATCATGGCCTTAGTGATATTACTCAAGATGTTGGTACCCCTACTAAACCAAAATCCAAATACATGCCTTCCCCTTCATCCCTTCCATCCATTTTAGGACTCTCCATCCCTTATGTATGATCAACAAAGGCATACATCTTCACGCACCTTCCATCCATCTAAAAGGACACAAAGGGCCACTGAGCAAAAGAACAAAAAATCAAAAGCTATATGGGTTCCTAAGGCACTTGTAGAAGTAATGCATTCCAAGGAACTACAAAAGCATGAAAATCCAAAAACCATGTGGATCCCTAAGTGGCTCCTTGAAGAACTAAGTCTAAAGAAAAATCCAAATTGGCATCTAAAATTGTTGTTCCTCCATCCAAACCTTCCAAATATATTCCTCCATCACCTCCTTCATCCATTTTGGATCCTTATGTCCCAAAATCCTTGGTTGTTCCTTCATCCAAATCTCAAAATCTGAGATCCAATTTTCCTCCATCACTCCACCATCCCTCAAGATGTGTGCCAATGTTGATTCTGCCAACATTTCTATTCACTCATGCACCAACCTTTCAATATCTGATCCATTATCCAACACCTATTTTTCACTCTTCCATCCCTCTTATACAATCCTTTGCATAAGACTTTACCCTAGTTTCATCATAAAATACGAAAAACTAAGGAAAATAATATTGGAGATGTTGAACATGTACACTTAGTTGAGTCCTTATATCCTATTGGAAAAGACATCTTTATTCAACTCTTCAAACAAAGACTAATGAACTACCTACACAAAAATCCCTGACCCTATGAATAACATGCACCTTAAACGATACTATATCTAAGGGTTGGGTTAGTTTCAATTTTTCTTTTTGCATTGCATGTCATTTTATTCAAAGCACTACATCACAAATAGTTTCATTTTTAAATGCATCACATTTACAAAATTTTTGCATTTGCATATAGTAGCATTAATAAAACAAGGCAACTGTCCAAGTTTATCATTTGTTTGCATTCAAGAGAAACAAGGGTTGTCTCCTTTCTTAAGATATTTAGACATGAAGTCTTTGAGGTCCTAAGGTCAATCATTTTCAACATTACCCTGTGATGATGCTTTACTTATGGTTGGGTAGTGATTTTACTATTTGAGACTTGTTAACCCAAAATCTATCAAGTTCTATATCTCTCACACATTAACAAAATCTCTAATTCATTCTAAACACCTAGTTGATCATATGACTAGTGAAAAATATAAAACTCTACTTCAATACCGTTGTAATTATTACACCCAAGTAGGTTTCATTACTTACAAGTCAAGGCAAGAAAATAAAAAATAAAAAGTGCTATGCCAAATATTCATCTCAAGGCAAAAGAGCAATGATATATAACTGAAATATTGTGCATACAAGTGCGACAAAAACCTGGACTATGGGAACATGCAAGTAACTCCATTAGGGATATGGACACTTATTGGAAATGAAGCAATATTTGAGAAGTTAAAGTCTATAGGGTACACAAGAGTAGGAATTAACTCATTTGAACTCACATGGGCAAAAGAAGATCAAAGTTTCAAGAACCAATGGTGATTTTTTCTACATCTCCATTTGTAAATCCTAGTTACTAAGTGTGTTAATTTGGATGCTCCAAGGGACCTTAAGGATTGATTGACCACTTATCTATGAAATGTTTTGTACCTCCAATTCAATTTGTGTAGTAAATGCTAAACAAGAACATTCATCCTTGTTCGGAAAGGAAATGCATCTTCATCATGCATATTGCATTAACATAGGTCATATTGAAAATTCATTGTCTCCACATGCAATCTAGAGATCATCATGTCATATGGGTGAACCCACAATAGTGGGTTACACTTTTTTGCTTTAGATTCAAACACCTATTACTTCTAAACCATAAGGAATTTGTAGATGATGTGAACTAGTCATTTGTGTCATTTTGTATGTAGATTCTAAAAATATTTTTTGATAAGTTTTGGAGTGAACTTGCTTCCATTTTTTTATCTCCCTCGAAAACTAGTTTTTTCCAAAAAACAACACTTTTATAGAGTGATACTCACTCTGTATAGCATAAATTTATTTTCTATAATAGATATGAATGTGATTCTTTCGAATTTGGTTTTCTAATATCCATATATAGTGTTTGCAATTAGTTTTGTAACATTATCTTCAATATTTCATATTTTGTTAAGATTTGAAGTCGAGTCAACTGTAATTTTGACATATGTCCATCTGATATTACATAACCTGTTGTATATGTAACAAAAATCAATTATTTTTTTGTTGGAAAGAGGACTTCAATACCTAGTGCATAAATATTTTGTAGATTTTTTTAGGTGACGTTTATTATATTTTTATAAGCATTGAACAAAGAAGTCCATGTTTGGTGAAAACCCTACATTCATAAGAAATACAATAAAAATATATTAATGAAATTAAATATATTAAAAATTATACTATTTGGAAAGGTTATAATAAGGGATAAATACTTAAAAAAACAAAACTTCTAAATGAATTTGTTTGACCCCCAAAAAGCTAATGTAAAATTGGTTTTTTATCAGCATTTGATAGATGCAAAGGAGACTCCATTGCAACTTGTATGATTTAGAAGTAGAGAGGTTCTATCAAATAAATTTTGATCTAAGAACCTTTGATCTAACTCTCTTCAATTAATTACTTCAAATGGGACCTCTTAAAGCTTAAATCATTATATTTTCTAAAAATTGTATGATTTCAGCAGAAATTAGGATGTACAAAAAAGTTTGAACCAACATTGTGAGATCACCCATATAGGTCTGCATATTTGGGGGCATAGCTGAAAAATCCTAAAAATCACAAAATGTCCTTAAAAAAATCCTAAAAATAAAAAAATCACAAAATCAAAAACTAAAAAATCAAAGCAAGAAAACATATACCATCCATCAAACCAAATCAACAACAGACAAACTCTCAAAGTTTGCAATCAAACTTATTGCATGTCTTATTAATCTATCTATCAAACTCTATCAAACATCAACATGTCTTATACAAGGAAGGGTACACTCGAAAGTAGATAGATTGATCTTATACGGGGTACTCACTCTTTGAAACCAGACATTCCTATCAATGATACCCAAATCAAAACAATGACATAGATGAATATGGCTGTTGGATTTTATCCAAGTTAGTCTTATTTCTTGTACTGAAGTGCTGCATCTTTGCTTTAGCTTGTATATATCTTTCAGTCACTTTTGTGACACCTTGGTTCTTCTTGGAACCCTAACGACTTGAAACTGATCAACATCCTAGTCTCAGGGCAATCAAATGATCAATCTAAATGTCCTAAGCAATTTAACCAAGTTCATTTTCTGTCGGTAGTACCAAGTCGTCCAATCTAAGTCAGTCACCTATCTCCAAACTACTACAGAGTTTTACCACTAAGTAAACAAGAAAAATGCAAACAATGAAAACAATCACTAAAACTATTTGAGATTTGATTGAAACTTTCTTTGTGTGTTGTCTTTTAAATTGGTTTTGAATTATTATTCCCTTTGAGTAACTCGAGGAAGTCTATCTTGACTATGAGGAGCAAGGACTGAGGGCATAATACTTTTCTTTGTTTTCTACTTGTAGGAGTGATTTCGATGATCTGGAAACATTTCATAAGATGGGTGTCTTTGATAAGTGCCTTCACATCAAGGTGAAATCTCCACACATACCTCGACTCCATTTATTTGTATTCTACAGGGAGGTTGGAATCAATTCCTTGTCTATTTTGAGTAAATTTCTTTATTATGCAATCTGGATGCATGATTAATTTGTCCACAGAAATGAGTGATAAAAGGGTCATTGCGGACAAGATAGTTAATGTTACATATAAAAAGGGAGGAACTCTTCTTTTTCTGGTATGTTTTCATGCAAGCAACAATTCAGGTCATCCCATCTCTTTATGCCTTGATTCTTATGTTCGCTTGCTATATTAAAAAGGATGTGACATTCAGGTCATCCTAGCTCTTTGTTCCTTAGTGCTTATGTTTATTCCTACATTTCCACTCTGTGATGATAAAAAGAAAATTAAAATCCACTGACTCGGTCCTAGATTGCATACATGTCCTAGTTCGCATACATGAGCATATCATATAGATCAACAAGCCCATTACACATTCATTTGCAATCATACTATTGCATGAAAAATATAAAAAATTAACATTTGCCTTATTAGCTCATCATTTTCACTCATTAAATCATTTATTTGCATATGAAAAGAAACAAAATTATCCATATTCATCTACATTATATACATACACACTGAAAATAAATTCATTCATATAGAACAAAGCATATAGAAAGACATCTCATAAGTCATCTCATATCAATAACACAAGTACAATAAGATCAAATCATAGAATCATATGTATATCTCATCAAATATCAATGTCAAAGGGTAAAAATGATATCAAATGTCACAAATACTGTCAATTGGGGCAAGAATCGTATAAACTACAAAAATGAGTTATACAACAAAATGGCAGAAAGCATCAAAATCTAGCTATGGCCCTCTCCCTCATCACCTAGTGGAGGAGGTGGTGGATACTAAATAGGGGCATCATCTTGCCTAGGTACCCTAGCTCCCTCTAATTAAGCCATGTACTGAGAATAAGGGACTATCTTCCTATCTGCTAGGACCACCACACTATTGGCTGCTACTTAGTATGTTGCCCTTCTTGTCTAATGTACAACCTCACATTGGAGGTTGTCACGCTCTGCTCTCATACTCTTCAACTGTTGATCTCTCTCCATGATCTAACGATCACTCTCCGCTATCTATGTTTGCATCACTACCATCTGTGTCTACAAGCCCCGAACTCTCCCTCTCAAGATGCAAAAAAATTCTGCAGGTGTCTAACCTCCTCCTCCACCCTCCTCACCTCTGCTACCCTACTTCTCTCACCTCTTTCGTACTTGTCTAGGAGTATCCTCATTGCTAGGGCCCACTTCCTCATCCATCTCTATATCTACTGCAGCCTCTCCTCCCTTATCACCACCTACATCTCTACCAACTGCTCCTTAGGACCCTCCCTGTCCCCTCCAGCACTGTCATCCTATGGCAAGTGCTTTGCTACTACTAGTGCTTTGCTACTGCATTGGCATGTTGTCACCCTCATTTATCTGAGGGGCCTTCTCTCCAAGATCTATGAATCATGGGAATCAGATGTCCTTGGAACCAATCCCTAACCTCATGAGTTATCCCCACATCTACAATATCCCCTAGATACTCCCACCTTTGTGTTTGTTATCCTGGTAACTCCTACATGGCCAGGGCATATGATAGTTTGGGCCCCCATCCTCAACTCTCCTCATTAGCAAAGTGAGTGTATGTTGTAAAATCCTAGGAGATACTCTATGGCCTCCCATACTGCCTCAAAACCCTACTCACTACGAAACACTCAATAATGTTCTGAGATCTACCTATGAGTGGGTGAGTCATGAACATCACCTTCCTCTCCTTCCTCCAATCATCCCAAACCTCTAGACCCATTTACAACCTCCATACCACTGCAATCAAGTCATCAAGCTATCGTCTCCAATAATTGGTCTTGCCCAGGTGGGGCTACGTAATATAACCTGCATATCAACAAACAATATGTTGATGTGGTTGTCTTGAATCCTCAACAACTGGCTTGCAGACTAGGATATGCTCCCATGCCTAAATCTATAAAACAAGAACCCTGGTAGCCATGCCCTTCTCCTCTCGATAGGCGATCTCATGCATCTCATGATACATATGGGCCAATAAGAAAGAACCCCAACCCAATCTCCTCGACTATGTCACTAACATATCCAAGATCCTCCCCCAGCCACACAAGAACCCCTACTGTCCCCTATCCTGCATGACAAAACACTCGATAATGCCAACAAGAACACAAGCAACTAGAAACTGTGCTCCATACCTACTCAACATGTCATCCCAAGTGATGGAATGAATTATAAGAGTTTCATCATGAAACACTCTCCACAATGTTGTAATCCCCTGCTGAGGAGAAGAATCATAATCTACTCTGCCACCTATAAATGGTATCCTCAAAATCCTATACACATCCTCAAGAGTGATAGTCATCTCCTTGATAGGTAAGTGAAATGTATTATCATCAAAATGAAACCTCTCAACTAAGGTAGTGAGTAATCTATGATTCACACGAATATCTAGCGTATAGAGCAACCATCCCAATCCACATGCGTCAATATGAGCTCTCTGATCATCTGTTAGATGTCGCACTAATCTTATGGTGGGTAGATATGTACATCAAAATTGTATATCTGACAAATTAAACTTAAAAATAAAATGAAAAATCATCAGGACATAATACAAATTAAGTTTGAAAGGTGTAAAAAGTTCTCACAAATCCAACTCATCAATCATGGAAATAAAAAATTCACATGTATGCCTTAAAAAATACACACTGTTTCCCATATGATTTTTCACAGTGGGGTAGCAAGTTGTTTGAGTAAACTCAATGAGCAATACGGGTAAACTATCCCATACAAGATACTATTCCATATCAGACGACAAAATGGTCTATGATGAAAAAACTTGTATGATACAAGGGTAGAGACCATACGACAAATCAAGTGACTTAATACGAGCAAAGAAAATTAGGCATCTACTCATACAACAATCTCTAGTTGGCCATACAACTAAACAACTCCAAATGAACTAAAATGTAACTTAGCACAAAAAATTCAACAAAAATTCACAAAATGAGAAATTAACGAGGCTTAATTTCGATCACTTACTATTGTTGGGTAGTTTCGAGGTCAATTATGTCATGTTTGGTGCTCAAATCGATAGGTATGCCCTGGAATTGCCATTTTTCTCCAAAGAAGATTTTTGAAATTTTGAACTTTGAGAGATAAAAATGAATTGAAAATGACACTTTAAACCCCTTATATAGACAAAACCCTAATTTTCAAACTTACTCCGATTGACACAAAATTTGTACCCTTAGCTAAATCAACCATCCTAAGTCCATTTTGGGATAGAAATTGAAATCTGTCAATTTTTTAGTCAAATTTTCACAATGTTGACCACTTGACACTTTCATCTTTGCATCAATCTTCACATCACTTTATGCTCAAATAATTTTTGAATCAACTCTTATCTAAAAATAATTCTTACATCAATCATCATGCTCAGATTATCATCGATATATCATAAAATTTCCTAAAATCACTATGATCTTGTTATCTTTTGATTTCATTCTCAAGGGGGCATACTCATTATGTCAACATTATCAGTGATTACATCATTGAAAAATCATGAAATTTTTTAAATATTCATCTAAAGACGAGCAGAAAATCTTTTCAATCAAAGATTAAGCGAGCTTCAGTCAATCTCTAGGGGCATATCAAGTTTTTCCTCATCTAAATCAAACTTCAAATCTGTGTTTAGTTTCATCGCATCAAAGCAAGCTAGACATTCTATTTCGCTAATCAGTTCTTGCTCAATCAAGTTTAGAATCGGTCTTATCTCTTCGCTCAACCAATTCTAGTTCAATCAAGTTCTAGATCGGTACTCGTTTCTTGATCCATCAAGTTCAAGATCAGTATCTCACTCTTAATCAATCCTAGTTCAATCAATTTTAGGATCGGTATCACTTTAATCAATTTGTTCAGTTTCGTCACTTCAAATCAAGCTGAACATCTCTCTCTTTATCGGTTTGTGATCCATCAAGTTCAAAATTGATATCTCCTCAACATCAACTATTCTTTGAATCAATGCGTTGCTCACACATCAATTCAAAGATGGGCAAATGTAATACCTTAAAAATGGTCATCTAAACCATGGGCCCCTAATTTTAGCTACATCACCAAGGTCCTAACCAGAGACAACTAAATTAATCTTGAGCACCTAATTAATTAATTCTTAAATCATCAATGTCACATGGCAAATAAATCATTCTATATTAATTAAATATTTATTTAATTAATTAATCATTCCAAGTAAATCATTTTAATCAATTATCCTATTTATTTAATTAAATATCTTAGCATATTTATTTAATAAATCAATTTGCCATTAAATCATTAAAAATGAATTAAATTGCAAAAATAAATTAATTTGAAAAAAAAAATTGGAAAAAGGAATCAAATTGACATAAATTGAAAAATATAAGAAAAGCAATTAAATCAATTAAATATCAAAATTGAATAAAAATAAAAAATAAATTAGTTTTTTCTGATTTTATCTTAATTTTAGCTCAATTTCCTTTAAAGATGAGAAAAGCAGCCAATCACATCAATTCACCTGGATTGCGCTTCCTCTTGGAGAATTTTGGTCACTCATTATTAATTGATCTAACTATTGGTCTCTCTCTGGATTTTCTATAAATTGAGGCTCTCATCTCTCATTCAAAATAACCTTGGAGATTTATTGTTATTATGTTGTTTTTTCTCTAGGTTCATTGGGATTTTGTGCATTGAGAATATTACATCTTAGTTTATTGCATATTAGTTTAATCATGATTTCTTGAATTCATCTAGCTTAATATTCATTCATCTAGCTTAATCTTGCATCCATTTACCTCAAATTTTTTACTCATATAGATTAAATCCTTCATCTTGATGTAGTCTAGTGACTAGCATTGCTTAGACAAATATGAGAGGAAGTCTCTACTTGCGTCTTTTAGAAGGAAATATCTGTCTAACCATACATGCAATGATTTATTGCAGTGTTTGTGCCTTACATCTTCCAGATTACCACTTTTCACACACACAATATTCACTTTTGCAACACATTTATCTAGTCCAACAGTGCATACAACAAAGGAAACAATGCATTTAAAAGGGAATAGTGCATGTTGGCATTATGGATGAATTGATTATGTGTTGCATTGATGTTTTATCATTGATATCAAAACTAGCTGTTATGGTTGGTTACCGACAGAAGATCTAGTGTTATCGGTAGAAGGGACTATCTGTTGGACACTTCCGGCATGTTTGTATCAATGGAGTATGTTTGATTTTATGTGTTACATGTTTGTGGAGTATGTTTTGGTTAGTTGGTATTGACTTGGTGATAGATGCTATCATACACTCTTTTAAACCCTAACCGACATGGGTTGAAGGTTTTATCGGCAGAGCTTTTATTGAGAATCTTGGATAGGATGCATAAGTGGTGTTGGTGCAACTTCTAGATGGATTTCAGGATGTTGAAGATGTTCTTTGATAATTTGTCAATTGATTGAAGACATCGCTTTGGCATGGTGGACCCAAATTAGGTCTGATACCTATCTAGGTTATGGATCGGTATCATGTTAACATGTTCTCTACATGTTACCAGGATGATTTATGGATTGGTTATTATTGTTTTGGTCTCAAGCCGACATGGCATATCATTGTAATATGGGATGTATATAATTATCTTATTGTAATATCTTTTAGGTGGCTGACCTAATTGGTTTAGGCCTTAGGGTTGGTATAAATTGATGTAAGATCTCATTGTAGATCATGGTATGTGAATGTAAATGTAATATCATATGCAAAGGAGTTTTGGTCGATCATTGAGGATTGAATCGGGTTTAAAGAAGAGGTCAAAGGCCTCCAGTATTGAGGTTAACTGGGACTATAATCTAGCATGGTAGATGTTATCTCTAGCAGTTCATTCTTTTGGATTGTTGTCCAATTATCTCAAGGTGGTTATAACATCTCTGTAGTTAGTAAGACTCTTTTGTAATGAGTAGTACGCTCTAAATAGTGTGCCTTCCTACATGTGCAGGCCCCTCATTATATCACATACTTTCTACAAAAGTATCATTTGACTGTGGGTAGGCTTCCCACCCTGGTTTTTCCCTTTCTGGGTTTTCCATGTACAAATCATGGTGTTATGTGGTATGGTTGCATTGTGTTGATTATTTGTTTTATTGTTAAGTTGTATTGTCTACCGGTATTTGTTTCTGCTATTCTGATACTTAATGTTTATATTCTCCAATTAAAGTTTATTAAGTGGTTTGATTGATATAATATGTTAACAATTGATTCACCCCCCTCTCTTAGTTGTTCATTGGTTATCCTAACAATTGGTATCACAAATTTGGTCCTCTTTTGCACAAGCTTAACCACTTGAGGAAGATCTTATGGCAACTAACACTTCAAATCCACCAGCAACAAATTTCAGAAGAGAAATTCCTAAGCTTGATGGAACAAATAATGGGATATGGAAAATCTGAATGGAGACTCATCTTAGATGTCTTGGCAAGGATATTTGGGAGATCACTGAGAAAGGATACACACTTTATGATATGGCATCTAGCAATCCAGCTCCTACAGACTCTGACAAAAATATTGAAAATGATTGTAGAGCTAGAGAAGCCCTCCTGTGTGCACTTACTAATCATTAAATCATGAGATTGACTAATAAATCATCAACAAAGGTTATGTGGGATAAATTTGAAACTTTGAATGAAGGTGACCCTATTGTCAAAATTACTAAACTTGATGGTTACCGGGTAAGGTATGAAAACTTGAAGATGGATGACAATGAAAGAATTGCTACATTTATGGAAAAAGTAAATCAGATTGTCATGGGAATTCAATGTTGTGGAGGATCTCTGAGTGAAGATGAGATAGTTTCCAAAGTCTTGAGAGACCTTCCACTGGCTTACAAGATGAAGGCAACTACAATTAATGAATTGAGAATAATGGCAAACACTTCAGTTAATAGAGATATTCTGATTGGGAAATTATTTCCTTTTGAGCTTGAAGAATTTGGACCTTCTGGAGCTGCAAAGTTTGAACCTTCTTTTCATGCATCATAATCATCTACTATCAAGAATGATTAGGAATCCCTATATGAAAAATAATTGGAAGATATGAGGAAAGAGGATTAATAATTTAAGCAACTTGAAGCCCTATTTGCTAGAAGAGTACCTAAAGGACTGACAAGAAGTAAGTATGAAGGAAAAGAACCTTTTAAATGTTTTGCATGTCATTAGATTGGTCATTTTGCATCTAGCTGTCCTAAAAGGAATGCAAGATTTGAAGAGAGAGTTAAGAAATCATTTAAGCCTAATCAAAACAAATATAGATTCAAGAGAAACAGACAATGCTACATAGTGGATGAGGAAGGAGTAAGTGATGAATCTGAGGATGAATTGACATTAGACTCTGCTAGTGGATCCAGCAATGGAAAGGAATGGGTGTTCTATGCTTTAAAGGAAGATGAACTGGAACTGGCTATCAAGAATGAAGAAAAGGTGTTGGCAGTAAAAGTTGAAGATAAGGATGAATGGGTAATTGATAGTGGATGCTCGCATCATATGACAGGAGATAAAAGGAAATTTCTATCCTTGCAAGAATACAATGGCGTTCAAGTCAGATTTGGAGATGACAAAGCATGTATGATCAAAGGTAGAGGTATTATATCTCTGGATGGTAAGCATAATACTGATAATGTCTATTATGGAGAAGGTTAAAAGTATAATCTTTTGAGTGTTGGTCAATTGGCGGACAAGGGATTTCAACTTCAATTCAAAGATAAAAAATGCAAAATCATTAACAAAACTAGTTTAGAGATTGCAAATGGTATTCAGAATGGAGGTAATATCTTTCACTTGAACACTGGTAATAAGATATGTTTGATTTTTCATATTGATGAGAGTTGGCTATGGCATAAGAGGTTGTGTCATGTTAATTTTGATTACATTGTTATGATCAGTTCAACTAAGGGAGTTAGAGATATACCTAAGATTATGAAGCCTCGTAATCCGATATGTATGGAATGTCAATTGGGAAACCAAGTTAGAACTTATTTTAAGAGCATGCATGATAAATCTAATGATGTGCTTGATTTGATTCATACTGACTAATGTGGTCTAGAAAGGACTAGAAGCTTTCAAGGTGATATGTATTTCATGCTAATAATTGATGATTATTCTAGAATGATGTGGGTGAGTTTTCTAAGGGAGAAGTCTGAAGCCTTTGAGAAATTCAAGATCTTTAAAGTAAAGCTAGAAACAGAAACTGGATTGAAAATAAAATGTCTAAGATTAGATCAAGGTGGTGAGTTCACTTCTCATTAATTTAACAGTTATTATGAGACAAATGGAATTAGGGGACAATTATCTACACCTCAGACTCCTTAGTAGAATGGAGTGGTGGAAAGGAAGAATAGAACCATTTTGGATGCAGCAAGATCCATGATGATGGAAGCCAAATTTCCTAACATCTACTAGAGAGAAACAATGAGTACAACAGTCTACACATTCAACAAAGGTTACATCAAAGGTGAAACCGATAAGAACCTACTATTAAATATTTCAGAATTTTTGGAAGTAAATGCTATATCAAAAGGGATGATTCAATTGGAAAGTTTGATCCTAGATGTGATGAAGAAATATTTCTTCGATATTCAATTCAAGGAAAAGCATATAGATGTTATAGAAAAAGATTGCATAAAATTTTGGAGAGTGCTAATGTGAAAGTAGATGAGCAATACAAAAATCAATCTAGATCATATTATAGGGAATCGTCAATGGAAATGATCATAATTGAACCGGCAATTCCTCAACCGGTACAAGAAGCTGAGACAATTACACAAGTACAATCAAAAAATTCAACTGTGATTGATTATTAGAACAATGAACCTGAAGTTCAGAAGACACCAAGGTATGTAAGACTAAATCATTCTGAAGATCAAATCATTGGAGATAGGAACAAGGGAGTTATGACAAGAATAAGACTAGCAAATGAAGAGGTATGCCTTATTTCTCAAATTGAACTGGCATCTATTATTGAAGCTTGTAAGGATAAACATTGGTTAAAAGCTATGGAAGATAAATTAGATCAGATAGAGAAAAATGAGACTTGGACTTTAGTTCCCCTACCTCAAAATAAGAATGTTATGTGAACTAAATGGGTTTTTAGAAATAAACTAAATGAGGATGGTAAAGTTGTAAGAAACAGAGCTAGATTGGTTTGTAAAGGATATTCTCAAATGGAATGAATTGATTATTGTGAGACATTTGCACCAGTAGCTAGAATTTTAGTTGTTAGACTATTCCTTGCCTATATAGCTTATAAGAACTATAAGGTCTATCAAATGGATGCTAAATGTTCATTTTTGAATGGTGAACTTGAGGAAGAAGTATATACTGAACAACCTGATGGATTTTCACTGATAGATGATAAAGAAATGGTTTTCCAATTGAGCAAAGCTTTATATGGATTGAAACAAGCTCCTAGAGCTTGGTATGCAAGGTTGGACAAATATCTTTTGAAGCTTGGTTTTACTAAAGGTAGTGTTGATAGTAATTTATATTATAAGATCACTAATGATGATATTCTGATTATTGAAGTATTTGTTGATGATATCATTTCTAGAGGAGAAGACGAATTGTGCATTAAATTCTCTAATAATATGAAGAATGAATTTGAAATGTCCATAATTGGTGAGATGATATTTTCTTATGTTTACAGATTACTCAAACTGACAAAGACATCTGTATCTGTCAAACTAAGTATCTAAGGGAATTGTTGAAGAAGTTTGGTATGGATAATTCCAAACTGGTAAGTACTCCTATGGTGACTAATGAGAAATTATCTATCAAAGATATATCTACACTAGTAAATTTGACAAGGTATAAGTCTATGATTGGTTGCTTGTTATATCTAACTTAGACTAGACCAGATATTATGAATGCAGAGAGTATTGTTTCAAGATATCAAAGTAATCCTAAAGAAAATCATGAATGTGTAGTAAAGAGGATATTTCGGTATTTGCAAGGAACAACTGAATATGGCTTATGGTATTCTATAGATGATGACTTTACTTTATGTGCATATACTGATTCAGATTGGGCAGGAGATACTGATGACATGAAGAGCACTTCTAGTGGAGCTTTCTTTCTTGGAAAGAAACTGGTTTCATGGATCAACAAAAAATAGTCATGCATTTCTTTATCTACTGCAGAAGTTGAGTATGTTGCAGCAACAACTAATTGTACTCAAGTCTTGAGGATGAAAATGTTGAAGGATATCAAGGTAAATTATAGTGAACTGATAGTTATCTATTGTGATAACTCTGCAACCATTGACATGTCTAAGAATCTAATATTTCACTCCAAGACTAAGCACATATCAATAAAGTATAACTTTCTGAAGGACAAGGTGGAAGAAACAAAAGTGAAATTGGTTTATGTGAATACTAAGGAGAAGATTATAGATATATTCACTAAACCACTGTGTAAGGAATCATTTGAGTATTTGAGAGATAGGTTAGGGTTTTTTGCATGTCCGATAGAGACTTGATTGATGCAGTTTCGCATCAGTCTAACATACATTATCAAATATACTATTCATTCTGACAATGATGAGTGGTGCTACTACTCAAAAAGAGTAGTCAGCTTTGAGATTCCAAGGCTTATATCATTGCTTTGATATTTTTGTCAGATTTTTGGAATTTATGTCAAAGGGGGATTGATAGTGATGTGAAAAATAAATTCAAAACTTTACAAAGATATTATTCACAAGGGGAGATTTATTGATATTTAGGAGATTGTTGGTTGTCTTCCATAGGGGGAGACTTGTTTGGCATTTCTTGGTACTTAGATGTTTTTCACATCAAGTGTTGCCATCAATGTCAAAGGGGGAGATTGTTGGCATTATGGATGAAATGATTATGTATTGCATTGATGTTTTGTCATTGATGTCAACACTAGCTGTTATGACTGGTTACCAATGGACAGGTTTTGGTTACCAATAGAAGATCTACTATTACCGACAGAAGAGACTATCTGTTGGACACTTCCAACATGTTTGGATTAATGGAGTGTGTTTTGGTCAGTTGGTATTGACTTGTTTATTGATGCTATCATATACTCTTGTAAACCCTTACCGACATGGGTTTAAGGTTTTATTGATAGAGCGTTTATTGAGAATCTTGGACAGGATGCATAAGTAGTGTTTGTGCGGCTTCAAGATGGATTTCAGGATGCTGAAGATGTTCTTTGATCGTGCCTTAATTGATTGAAGACATCACTTTGGCATGGTCAACCCAGATTAGGTCTGGTTTTTTATCTAGGTTATGGACTGATATCATGTTAACGTGTTTTCTACACGTTATCGAGATTATTTATGGATCGGTTATTGTTATTTTGGTCTCAAGACCACATGGCATATCATTGTAATATGGATGTATGTAATAATCTTATTGTAATATCTTTTAGGTGGCTGACCTAATTGGTTTAGACCTTAGGGTTGGTATAAATTGATGTAACATCTCATTGTAGATGATGGTATGCAAATGGAAATGTAATATCATATGCGAAGGAGTTTTGGTCAATCATTGAGGATCGAATTGGGTTTAAAGAAGAGGTCAAAGGCTTATGGTATTGAGCTTAACCGAGACTATAATCAGGCATGGTAGATGCTATCTCTAGTAGTTCATTCTTTTGGATTGTTGTCCAATTATCTCAAGGTGGTTATAACCTCTCTGTAGTCAGTGAGACTCTTTTGTAATGAGCAGTACGCTCTAGGAAGTGTGCCTTCATGCATGTGTAGGCCCCTCATTGTATCACATACTTTCTGTAGAAGTATCAATTGACCCTGGGTAGGCTTCCTACTGTGGTTTTTCCCTTTTTGGGTTTTCCATGTACAAATCATGGTTTTATGTGGTATGGTTGCATTGCATTGATTATATGTTTTATTGTTAAGTTGTATTGTCTACCGATCTCGATTTCTGCTATTCCATTACTTAATGTTTATATGCTCTGTTTAGAGGTTATTAAGTGGTTTGATTTATATAATTTGTTAACAACTAATTCACCCCTCCCCCTCTCAGTTGTTCACTAGTTATCATAATAGTGTAAACACTAAAATATTCAATGTGGATAGAACAAAGAACAACACATTTACTATATAGTCAGTGCATACATGCAGGGTTTCAATGCATATATGTTTCTAGCGCATTTGCTCAAAAGAGACGAAAACCTCAGAAAACTTACAACATAAAAATAAAATAAAATACATAATGATAAGGCTCGAAACCAAGACTCATAAGGTTGTCTAGAATGTAGGCAATAATGGCAATATGCTAGATTTGGTTAAGTGTTGTCATTGATGTCAACATTGTATCCCAGTTGAATCTAACTCGGTTAGTCTTGGTAATCTTTTTGGTTATGGTTGTGATTCTAATGCAGTATTATCAAATCTTTCGAATCAGTTTTGGATGATTATTCTGATGGTTATATGCTTTCTATATTCAGGTGGTTTCATTGTTTGGTTATCATTTTTGGTATTTTGGGTTACCAGTTTGTTCTTGGCTTTCTCGGCTAGTTTTTGGCTTTATCAGCTTCTGGCATAATTCTCGGTTAACTTGATTGGTATGTTGTTTTGGTGACTTGGTCAGTGGATTTTAGGTCCAACTTATGGAATTAGTTTCTTTCATGTTGTTGGTGCTTCTTGATCATATCCCAAGTGTTTAGTGACTTTGCATTGGATGGTGTCCTATTATGGTGGTCCTATTTGGATCCGGTTAAACTTTCACTTAGGGTTTGTACTGGCAAGTGAAGCATGTTGGATTTTGGTCCTAGTGGAATCCTCGATGGATATAATTGTTTGGTTTCTTGATTTAGGTGCATGCTATGTAATGTAAATCATAATATTGGTCTGATGGTATCATGTGATGTAATTTTTGTAATTATGGGTTTATGGGTTTAGGGTTTAGCCAACCTTATCAATAAGGTTGATGATCTGTATTTATAGGTGACTTATTCATGTAATTTCATATGCGATGGTTATGGTTGGTTAAGTTTGCATTATCAGAGAAAGAATTAAGTGAGAATAAAGTCATATCATTCAGGTGGAGGTTAGAAAGATTTTGTATTGCAGAGCAAACATTGGTGCTTAATCAGAACTATATCAGGTATTAGTAGATGCTACTTTCATAGTTCATTGTTTTCTCGATTATAGTCTAATGTTTTTGTACGTCAGTTAGACTTCCCTTTGTGATGAGCAGTGCGCTCTAGGCTATTGGCCTTTCTGAATGTGTAGACCTCATTGTAATTATTCATAATACTATTGCAGAGTATTCATCTGATTATGGGTAGGGTTTTCCACTATGGTTTTTTCCTTTCTGGGTTTTCCACATCCAAACATTGGTATTATGTGTGTTGTGCTTTCATGTTATATTCTTCATTGGGTTATGCTCCAATATAATGTTTATAATTGAATTAACTATTGTTATTGTTATTAAACTGATTCACCCCCCCTCTCAGTTTATTGTTGATATCAGTGCATTTCAACAATTGGTATAAGAGCGAGGTCATCTCTACATAAGCTTAACCTCTTGAGGAGATCCGATGGCAACTGCGTCTAGTTCTTTATTCAACCCTTAGGGGATGGAGAGTCCTAGATTTGATGGTACCAATTATAAGATGTGGAAGGAGCAAATGAAGATTCATCTTAGATGTCTTGGAGTTGAAGTTTGGGAGATAGTGGAAAAAGGGTATATACCTCATGATCCTAATTTTGGAACACCAACACCTGTTGATGAACAAAAGAGAGCTGAAAATGATCTAAGAGAAAAAGAAGCATTGTTAAGCACCCTATCTGGTGAAAATCTATTGAATTACATAGAGTTGGAGAATGCTAAGCTGATCTGGACTAAGCTTGAAACTCTTTATGAAAGTGACCAGGCTATGAAGATTGCTAAACTTGAAGGTTTTCAGGTAAGATATGAAACTTTAAAGATGGAAGAAGATGAGAAGATAAGAATTTTCACAGATAGAGTCAATGAGATTTTCATGGGTATCAAATGTTGTGGTGGATCTATCAGTGAAGATGAAATAGTGTCAAAAGTTTTAAGAGTTCTACCTCCGACTTACAAGATGAAGGATACTGCTATCAATGAAATCTAGACTATTGGTATTATGGATGTGTTGCATTGGTTTTGTCATTGATGTCAACACTTGTCAACACTTATCAACACTGAAGATCTTTTGTTATGTTCAGCGGCATGTTCAGTGACTTATGCGCAATCACTGGTACCTAGTTCACCGATAGGTTATATTGTTCACCAACACTAAGGATGATCTATTAGCATCTAGAGATTACTTCATTATGTCAAAGACATTGTTTGGACACTTGGTTTTGGTGATTTGGTTATTGGTCTAATCGAGTTTGCATATTTGTTGTTACCAGCAAATAGGTCTAGGTTATGGACCGACAAGCGTTATCTATTCTAGATCAGCATGACACGTTATGGAAATATTTTATTGACTAGTTATTATTGTAAATACATTAAGCCAACATGATGCATCACATATTGATTCATTTGTAATTGATTTAATTGTAATATAATTCGTGAGCCGAGCTACACATTTGGTCTTAGGTTTTGGTATATATGTAAGATCTCATTTGTGAGATTATGGAGAAGGTGTGAAAGGGAATGTAATAAGGTATATGTGAATATAAGTAGAGCTATACATGCAGACATCATTTGAAGATTCAAGGAAGGTATGAAGAAGACAGTCAAAGCTTAACTGGTACTGAATCTAGCATATTAAGATGCTATTTTGAGAAGTACATTATCATTGGATTTAACCATCCAATTGTAGTCAGTGTGACTCCCATTTTGTGATTGAGCAGTGAGCTCTAGGTAGTTGGCCTTTCTGCATGTGCAAACCCCATTTGTACACACATACTATCTATAGTAGTATCATCTGATTGTGGGTAAGGTTTCCCACCATGGATTTCCCCTTAAAGGGTTTCCACATACAAATATATATGTTATGTGTTGTGGATGTTATTTGTCTTTCTATTTCATGCATTAAACTTTACAGATATTGTTCTTAACTATTAAACTATCAACTGACATTAAGTTTGGTTAAGTTATATTTGGGTTGAAAATAATAGACAACTGATTCACCCCCCCCCCTCTTAGTTGCCTCTGGGTCCTAACAAGCTGTATTAAAGCTAAGTCCTCTTTTTGCAGAAGTTTAATAGCTTGAGGAGATTCTATGGCAACTAACTATTTCAGAAAGGATAGTCTAAAGCTTGATGGAACTAACTATGGTATATGGAAGATTAGAATGGAAACACATCTGAATTGCATTGGAAAAGACATATGGGATGTTACAAACATGGGTATGTTGGTCCTACAGAGAGTCAACCTAATCCACAAACCTTGACTAAAGATCAGGAGAATGATTGCAAAGCAAGAGAAGCACTTTTGAGTGTATTGTCAAATCAGCAAATCATGGGATTATCAGACCAATCGACTACTAAAGCTATTTGGGATAAATTGGAGACATTCAATGAAGGTGATACCATTGTCAAAATTGCAAAACTGGAATGCTTCTAGGTTAGGTATGTAAATATAAAAATGCAAGAAGATGAAAGGATTTCATCTTTTATGGAAAGAGTTAATGAAATTGTTCTGGGTATACAATGTTGTGGAGGATCCTTTAGTGAAGATGAAATTGTTTCTAAAGTTTTAAGAGCATTGCCACTGGCATATAAAATGAAAATAACTAAATGAATTGAGTGTAGGTCCCGAAGACAACTGAGAGGGGGGGGGTGAATCAGTTGTCTAATAAATTCAAACCAAAAACTTATTAACCAGCTTAATGCTTAATACCGGTAAATCAGTTAAGTATGCTGGTAGACAGTGTTAACAGCAAATTGCTATACCGGTAAGAATTAATGCATGAAACATAAGCACAAAGTCACCCACAACACATGACACCAATATTTGTACGTGGAAACCCTGTAAGGGGAGAAACCATGGTGGGAAACCTTACCCACAATCAGATGATACTACTGGAGATTGTAAGTGTACAAAAGGGGTCTACACATGCAGAAAGGCCAACAGCCTAGAGCTCACTACTCAATCACAAATGGGAGTCACACTAACTACAGTTGGATGGTTAAATCCAATAAGAATGTACTGCACAAAATAGCATCTTCATATGTTGGATTCAGTACTAGTGTAATGCTGATATGCTTCTACAAAAGCCTAACTTCACCTTCAAATGATGTCTTCATGTATACCTCTACTTGATCTCGCATATACCTTCACACAATTCTTTTTCGCATTCCACACTTGATCTTACAAATAAGATCTTACATTTATACCATACCCTAAGATCAATTTTAGTAGGTCGGCCCTACAAGATATTACAATAAAAACATTTTACAAACAATACAATATCTGATGCAATAACCGATTGAACATGTTGGCTTAATCCATTTACAACAATAATAAATCATCTCCATAGCATGCCATGCTGATCTAGAAAAGATAAACCTACCAGTGTAACCCTAGATAACCTGGACCTATTTGTCGGTAAAAGCAAATATGCAAATAAGAATATACCAATGATTATTTCTTCAAAATAAAGTGTCCACATGATGTCTTCGACATTACCAAGTGTCTTCCATGTCATTCTAGGTATCAGTGAACATTATATCATGCCGGTTAATCATATATCGGTAACTATTGCACAGTTTACTGTTTGCCAGTGAATGTTGCTGGATCTCCAAAGTAGGTGTATTAAGTAGGTGTTGACATCAATGACAAAACCATAACAAAATACCAACAATCTCCCCCTTTGTCATTGATGGCAACACAAGATGGAAAAACCATCAAAGTGCCAAAACAAAAATGCCAAGTGTAAAACCAACAATCTCCCTAAAGTGACAATCTCTCCCCCTAGGAGAAACATGAGTTATTTTATGTTATCCTTTACCAATTTTCACCATAGATATCTCTCCTCAATTGATAATGTGTTTTTCCATATATCTCTCCCCCTTTGACATCAAATGCCAAAGCTACAAAATTTGAAGTCCATACAAAAATACCAACTACTCCCCCTAAGAAGTAGCTTCCTCATCAAATACCGGAATAAAAGATTTGTCCACTTTATTCTATCGGTTGATGACAATCATAAACTGTCTAAGTCTCTACTAGTGGAGGTATGACTCCGAGCTGATCTCTGAGATACTCAAAAGTTTCCTTAGGCAAAGGTTTTGTGAAAATATCTGCATGTTGTTCTTTAGTATTCACATAAACCAGTTTTATCTCCTTTTCTTCAACTTTTTCCCTTAGAAAATTCAGTTTGATAGAAACATGTTTTGTTTTAGAATGTAATACTAGATTCTTAGATATATCAATTGTTGCAGTGTTATCACAATATATAGTAATAGGTTCCTTGCATTTTACCTTTATGTCTTTCAACATTTGCTTAAGCCAAAGTACCTGTGTACAGTTTGTTGCTGCTGCAACATATTCTAATTCTGCTATTGATAAAGATGTACAACTCTGTTCCTTACTTAACCAAGAAACTAATCTCTTTCCAAGAAAGAATGCTCCTCTAGTGGTGCTTTTTCTATCATCCACATCTCCTGCCCAATTTGCATCTGTATATTCATATAGATCAAAATTTTCATCTTTAGGATACCATAATCCAAGATTTGTTGTGCCTTGTAAGTACCGGAAAATCCTTTTTACTACCGATTCATGATTTTCCCTAGGATTACTCTGAAATCTAGAAACTATACATACTGCATTCATAATATCAGGTCTGGTTTGAGTTAAATACAGTAAACCTCCTATCATAGATTTGTATCTAGTTGGATTATCAAGTGTAGATTCATCCCTTTGAGATAATTTGTCATTTGTAGTCATAGGTGTGCTTACCAGTTTAGAGTTCTCCATCCAAAATTTCTTAGGTAGTTCTTTCAAGTACTTAGATTGACTCAAAAATATGCCTTTATCAGTCTATGAAATCTGCAATCCTAAAAAGAATTTTATTTCTCCGATCATAGACATTTCAAATTCATGTTGCATTTCAAGAGAAAATTCTTTGCATAATCCATCTTCTCCTCCAGAGATTATATCATCAACAAATACTTCCATAATCAAAATGTCATCATTAGTTACATTGTAATATAAATTGCTATCTGCATTTCCTTTAGTAAAACAAGTCTTTAAAAGATACTTATCCAATCTTGCATACCAAGCTCTTGGAGCTTGTTTTAATCCATACAGGGCTTTTCTTAATCTGCAAACCATATCATTGTCATCTGTCAAAGAAAATCCATCAGGTTGTTCAATATAGACTTCCTCTTCAAGATCTCCATTCAAGAATGCACATTTAATATCCATTTGATAAACTTTGTAATCCTTGTGGGCTGCAAAGGCCAAGAATAATCTAACTACCTCAATTCTAGCTACCGGTGCAAAGGTTTCATTGTAGTCAACTCCTTCTTTCTGAGAATATCCCTTACACACTAGTCTTGCTTTATTTCTGAAAACCTTACCATCTTCATTGAGTTTGTTTCTAAATACCCATTTGGTTCCAATCACATTTTTATTTTTAGGCCGGGGAACTAATGTCCAAGTATTATTTTTCTCAATTTGTCCTAATTCTTCTTCCATAGCTTTAATCCAAAATTTATCTTCACATGCCTAATTGATAGATAATGGCTCAATTTGAGAAATAAGACATACCTCTTCATTTGCCAATCTTCCTCTTGTCATGACTCCTTTAAATTTGCTTCCAATTATCTGATCTTCAGAATGATTCAGTCTTACATACTGGGGTGTCTTAGTCTGTTATTGTTCTTCAATTACAGTGGAATCCTCTGATGATACCAGAGTAATTGGATCATTATTATATATCGGTGGATTTATTGTAGGTTCATTTTTCATAATTTTTGTTCCCGGTTCAGAGTCTATATACCTTGAAGTTCCTCTAAATAGTTCATTAATCTTTACATTTGTACTCTCAACACTTTTCTGTAATCTTTTATTAAAACATCTATATGCTTTACTCTTAGATGAATAACCAAGAAATATTCCTTCATCACTTCTAGGATCAAACTTGCCAATATACTCATCTCTTCTAATATAACATTTACTTCCAAAAATTCTAAAATACTTAAGAGTAGGAGTATTACCAAACCATAGTTCATGAGGGGTCTTACCGGTTTCACCTTTGATGTGAACTTTTTTGAATGTATAGACAATAGTGCTTACTGCCTCTCTCCAGTACACATGTGGTAGATTTGCTTCCGATAACATGCTTCTTGCTGCATCCAAAATAGTTATGTTTTTTCTTTCAACAACTCCATTCTGTTGTGGTGTCCGAGGTGCTGATAACTATCTTTTGATTCCATTTACTTCACAGAATGTATTAAACTCTTTAGATGTGAATTCTCCTCCTTGATCTAATCTTAAACATTTAATTTTCTTACCGGTTTCATTTTCAACCATTGCCTTGAATAGTTTGAACTTCCCAAGTGCTTCTGATTTTTCTCTGAGAAAAGTAACCCAACACATTCTAGAATAATCATTAATAATTAGCATGAAATATCTATCACCTTGTAAGCTTTTAGTTCTAGTTGGACCACATAAATCAGTGTGAATTAAATCAAGGGCATTATTGGATTTTTCTAGAATACTTTTGAAACTAGCTCTAACTTGTTTTCCAAATTGACATTCCTTGCAAATTGTATTCTGAGGTTTCACAATTTTAGGTAGATCTCTAACTACCTTAGAAGTACTGATTTTTACCATGCAATAAAAATTTACATGACATAGTCTTTTATGCCATAGCCAACTTTCATCTATATGTGCAATTAAGCATGCCTTTTCACTATTATTCAAATGAAAGATATTACCTCTAGTATGATTACCGGTTGCAATTTCCAAACCAGTTCTATTCATGATTTTGCATTTTCCATTTTTAAATTGTAACTAAAAACCTTTCTCAACTAATTGACCAACACTTAAAAGATTATGTTTTAATCCTTCAACATAGTAGACATTGTTAGTGTTATGTTTATCATCAAGAGATATTGAACCCTTACCTTTGATTGAACAAGCTTTGTCATCTCCGAATCTCACTAAACCTCCATTGTATTCTTGAAAGTTCAAGAATTTACCTTTGTCTCCAGTCATGTGATGTGAGCATCTTGAGTCAATAATCCATTCATCCTTTGATTCAACTTTAGCTGCTAGGGCTTGTTCTACCAGTTGAGTAATAGGTACCAGTTGATCTTCTATTATAGCAACAAAGACCCATCCATTGTCTTCTAGATCCTCATCAAAATCATCAGTCACACCTTCATCAGTAATGTAACAAGATTTATCTTTGTTTTTCTTAAATCTGTATCTCTGATATTCAAGACTAGGTTTGTATGTTCTTCTAGCTTCTTCTCTTAGTCTAGCATGTCTATCAAGGCATCTTGAAGCCATATGACCAATCTTATTGCAGTTAAAACATTTAAAGGGTGCTTTAACTTCATACTTACTTCCAATTGGGCCTTTTGGCATTTTTCTTGCAAATAGTGCTTCAAGTTCTTCAAGCTCTTCATTCTCCTTCCTGGTTTCTTCAAGTTCTCTTGCGTAAAAGGCTCTCTAGTATGATTTTTCAAAGGATGGAGCAGATGATGTTGATGCTTTGAAGGCCAAATTAGTTTTTATAGTAGTAACAGGACCAAATTCCTCAATTTCAAAAGCTGAAAGTTTTCCAATCAATGTATCCCTAGTTACTGATGTATTAGGCATTGTTCTCAACTCATTTATAGTAGTAACCTTCATTTTATATGCCGGTGGCAAACCTCTTAAGATTTTTGAAACAATCTCATCTTCACTCAAGGTTCCTCTACAACATTTGATACCCAAAACAATTTCATTTACCCTTTCCATAAAAGCAAAAATCCTTTCATCTTCTTCCATTTTCAGATGTTCATACCTAGCTTGGAAGCTTTCAAGTTTTGCAATTTTGACTATGGAATCCCCTTCATTTAGTGTTTCCAAGTGATCCCAAATAGCTTTTGCAGTGGACCTATCTGATAATCCCATGATTTGTTGATTTGATAATGCGCTCAAGAGTGCTTCTCTTGCTTTGCAATCATTTTCTTCATCTTTAGCTAAAGTAGTGGGAGTAGTCTGACCACCTACAACAGTAGTATAACCATTCTTAGTAACTTCCCAGATGTCTTTACCAATGCAATTTAGATGTGTCTCCATTGTGATTTTCCATATCCCATAGTTGGTTCCATCAAGTTTAGAACTATCCTTTCTGAAATAATTAGTAGACATTGGATCTCCTCAAGTTGTTAAACTTTTGCAAAAAGAGGACTAGGCTCTGATACCAATTGTAGGTCCCGGAGACAACTGAGAGGGGGGGGGGGTGAATCAGTTGTCTAATAAATTCAAACCAAAAACTTATTAACCAACTTAATACTTAATACCGATAAATCAGTTAAGTATGTCGGTAGACAGTGTTAACAGTAAATTGCTATACCAGTAAGAATTAATGCATGAAACATAAGCACAAAGTCATCCACAACACATGACACCAATATTTGTATGTGGAAACCTTGTAAGGGGAAAAACCACGATGGGAAACCTTACCCACAATCAGATGATACTATTATAGATAGTAAGTGTACAAAAGGGGTCTGCACATGTAGAAAGGCCAACAGGTTAGAGCTCGCTGCTCAATCACAAATGGGAGTCACACTGACTACAGTTGGATGGTTAAATCCAATAAGAATGTACTGCACAAAATAGCATCTTCATATGCTAGATTTAGTACCGACGTAATGCTAATATGCTTCTACAAAAACCTAACTTCACCTTCAAATGATGTCTTCGTCTATACCTCTGCTTGATCTCGCATATACCTTCACACAATTCTTTTTCCCATTCCACGCTTCATCTTACAAATAAGATCTTACATTTATACCATACCCTAAGACCAATTTTAGTAGGTCAGCTCTACAAGATATTACAATAAAAACATTTTACAAACAATACAATATCTGATGCAATAACCGATTGAACATGTCGGCTTAATGCATTTACAACAATAATAAATCATCTCCATAGTGTGCCACGCTGATCTGGAAAAGATAAACCTGTCGGTGTAACCCTAGATAACCTGGACCTATTTGTCAGTAAAAGAAAATATGCAAATAAGAATATACCAATGATTATTTCTTCAAAATAAAGTGTCCCCATGATGTCTTCGACATTACCAAGTGTCTTCCATGTCATTCCAGGTACCGATGAACATTATATCCTACCGGTTAATCATATACCGGTAACTATTGCATAGTTTATTGTTTGTCGGTGAATGTTGCTAGATCTACAAAGTAGGTGTATTTAGTAGGTGTTGACATCAATGAAAAAACCATATAAAAATACCAACATTGAGAATAATGTCTAATACATTAGTATCTAGAGATACTTTGGTTGGAAAACTTTCAGCTTTTGAACTTCAGGAATTTGGTTCTGTTGCTAAAATTAAGATAGATTTGGCTTTCAAAGCATCATCATCTGCAACATCATCATCATCATCTAAAAAATATGATTGGAAAGCACTCTATCCTAGAGAACTTAAAGAAATTAGAAGAGAGAATGAATAACTTGAAGAGCTTGAAGCACTATTTTCAAGGAAAATGCCTAAAGGTCCAGTTGGAAGTAAGTATGAAGGTAAAGCACCATTTAAATGTTTTAACTGCAATAAATTTGGTCATATAGCATCTAGGTGTCCTAATAGACATGCAATATTCAAGGAAGAATCTAAAAGAACATATAAGCCTAACACTAAATATCAGAGATATAGATTTAAGAAGAATAGAGATAAATCATGTTACTATGCTGATGAAAGAGATATTGATGATTTTGATGAGCAACTTTCAATAGTATTCCAAAAAAATCTAATATTGTTCTTGACTTAATTCATATTGATTTATGTGGTCCAACAAGAACTAGAAGTTTACAAGGAGATAGATATTTTATGCTAATCATTGAAGATTATTCTAGAATGTACTGGGTTACTTTTCTCAGGGAGAAATCAAAAGATTTTGGGAAATTCAAACTATTCAAGATAATGGTAGAGAATGAAACTAGTAAGAAAATCAAATGTTTGAGATCAAATCAAGGAGGTGAATTTATATATAAGGAATTTAATATAATTTGTGAAGTGAATGGAATCAGATGACAGCTATAAGCACCTCAGACACCCCAGCAGAATGGAGTTGTGGAAAGGAAGAACATAACTATTTTGGATGCAGCTAGAAGCATGATATCAGAAGCAAACCTACCTCATGTGTATTGGAGAGAAGTAGTGAATACAATTGTTTACACATTCAACAGAGTTCACATCAAAGGTGAAACCGGTAAGACCCCTCATGAAGTATGGTTTGGTAATACTCCTACTCTTAAATATTTCAGAATATTTGGAAGCAAATGTTATATTAGGAGAGATAATTATATTGGAAAATTTGATCCTAGAAGTGATGAAGGAATTTATCTTGGTTATTCATCTAAGAGCAAGGCATATAGATGTTTTAATAAGAGATTGCAAAAAATCATTGAGAGTGTAAATGTGAAGATTGATGAACAATTTAGAGGTAATTCAAAGTCCATGGACTCTGAACTGACAATTGAGATAATAAAAAATGAACCTACAATGAGTACACCTATAGAGAATTTTGATCCAGTCACACTGACATCATCTGAGAATTCCATAGTGACTAAAGTGTTAGGGTTTCAAGTAGATCCAAAGTAAATATGAACTAACAATTATATGCAGATTTAAATACAAAAGATAAAGAAATAAAATAAGACACAAATAACACAGAGATTTAATGTGGTTTACCCAGAATGGGTTACGTCCACCATACACAGCCGTCCAATCTTTCTTATTATCTAGCAAAATAGCACATCAACCTTACAATGCCTTAAGCATCCCATCTTCTTATAACATGCATTTTTAGGGCAACAAACAAAGTCGACCTTTCTAGGGTGAGGATATGTGTTGAGTGTATAGTACTTTGTTGATCAGTCGCCACATATCAACAATCTCCCACTTGGAGACTGATCAGGCTCCACACCAAACAATCTCCCACCTGGAAACTGATACTAGACGACACCACTATACTTACAACATCCACTGGATAAAACACTTGGACTTGACTGGTATAAATTCCACAATTATCAATCAAGAAGACCAACAGAAATTGATGAAGAAATCATCTTCTCCTATGGAACTGCCTTTGTGAACATATCGGCAGGATTCTCACTTGTGTGAATCTTCTCAAGTCATAACTGACCCTCTTCCAAAACAGTCTGAATGAAGTGGTACCTGAGCTGAATGTGCTTTTTCCTTGAATGAAAAGCATATTTCTTTGCAAGATGAATGGCACTCTGGCTATTGGTATACAATGGGCGATCCTCCCGTGTCTGACCCAATTCCTCTAGAAAACATTGTAACCAAATCATCTCCTTGCTAGCTTTTGTAGCAGCAACATACTCAGCTTCAGTGGTTGAAAGTGCAACAACCTTTTGTAGCCTAGAAATTTTGACTGACTACAGTTCCCCCTATAGTAAAAACATACCCTATAGTACTCCTCCATGAATCAATATCACCTACTAGATCAGAGTCAAAAAATCCACTTAGAGCAACATTAGATCCTTTGAAACATAATGCCTTCGTAGTAGTTCCTTTCAAATACCAAAGAATCCATTTCACAACATTCCAATGTTCCATACCCAGATTACTCATAAACCTGCTCACAACTCCCATTACATGTGCAATATCTAGCCTTGTGCATACCATTGCATACATCAGGCTACCAAAAGCTGATGAATATGGGATGTTAGACATTTTATTTAACTCTTCTTGTGTTTTTGGGCACATCTCCTTAGTCAATTTGAAATGACTAGCCAAAGGTGTACTAATTACTTTTGTATCCTGCATGTTAAATCTTTTCAACACCTTCTTTATATACTCGCTTTGGGACAAATTCAAGGTTTTATTTTTCCTATCCCATGTAATCCTCATACCCAGAATTTGCTTAGCTACACCCAAATCCTTCATTGCAAATGACCTGGCTAATTTTTGTTTAAGATCATTTATGTGTTGCATGTTAGACCCAACAACAAGCATGTCATCAACATAAAGCAACAGGATAATATAACTCCCATTATCCAATCTCTTAAAATATACACAATGATCAGAATGACATCTATGATAACCGTGTTCAACCATGAAACTTTCAAATTTTGCATACCATTGTCGAGGTGCTTGCTTTAAGCCATACAAACTTTTCTTCAATTTGCACACCAAGTTCTCCTTACCTTTGACCTCATATCCCTGTGGTTGCAACATGTAAATTCCCTCCTCCAAATCTCCATGGAGAAAATCTTTTTTGACATCTAATTGTTCAAGATGTAAATCATCTATAGCCACGAGACTAAGTACAGTCCTAATTGAAGTCATTTTTACAACTGGAAAAATATTTCATCATAATATATACCCTTTTTCTATGCAAAACCTTTTACCACAAGTCTGGTCTTATATCTTTTCTGACCTCCTTCCTCCTCCTTTAGCCGATAAACCCATTTGTTATGCAAGGCTCTTTTTTCTACAGGTAAAGGGACTAAGTCGCAAGTCTTATTTTTCATCAAGGAGTCCATCTCCTCTTTCATGCCTAGCTCCCACTGTTGTTTGGCATCCACCTGCATTACTTCTTCGTATTCTTCTGGTTCACCAAAATTAGTTAATAATATTGAATATAAAGAAGGAGAAAATCTTTCAAGGGGTCTACTTGACCTCGTAGAATGTCTAACACTTGTAGGAGTTTGTGGGACATTCTGTTGTTGCTGAGCATTAGGTACCTGTGGCATTTCATTTTCAGGAATCTCATCCAACACCACATATTCTTTCTTGTCCTATTCATGCTTCTTTTCCTGCATCTGTCCTTTATACATAACCTTCTCATTGAATATAACATCTCTACTTCTAATTATTTTCTTATTTTCAAAATCCCATAACCGATAGCCATATTCATCTATCCCATATCCAATGAAGGTACATTTCTGAGATTTAGCATCAAGCTTGGTTCTATTTTCTTTATCAACATGGACAAAAGCTTCACAACCAAAGGTTTTCAGAAAAGAATAATTTACCTTTTTACCAATCCATGCCTCCTCTGGAATACCACCATCCAAAGGGGTTGAAGGTCCTCTATTTATCAAATAGACAACAATATGTACAACATCTGCCCAAAAATGTAAGGGCAATCCAACATGCAATAGCATGCTCCTCGCATGTTCCATGATAGTCCTATTCATTCTCTCTGACACACCATTTTCCTGTGGAGTTCCTGGAACTGTCTTTTGCTTTCGAATCCCATTTAAGGAGCAGTAATCTTCAACTGCTTTTCTGCAATACTCACCTCCATTATCTGATCTGAGACACTTCAAATTTTTTCTACCTCATTCTCAACCAAAGCTTTCCATTTCTTAAAAGTTTCAATAACATCTGATTTTTGTTTTAGGAAATATACCCATGTTTTTCTGGTTGAGTCATCAATAAAAATAACATAATAACAAGAGCCACCAAGGGATGATAACTGAGTTGGTCCCCATACATCTAAATGCACAAGCTCTAACTTCTCACTCTTCTTCTCTTTTTGAACCTTGAGAAATCTGACTCTTTTCTATTTGCCATAAACACAGTTTTCACAGAACCCTAAAGCAATCTTCTTTAGTCCTAGAAATAGATTTTTGGAGTGTAGGATTTTCATCCCTTTCTCACTCATGTGCCCAAGCCTATGGTGCCACATTATCAAATTTGTTCTTGCAACATCTATTGTTGTTGTCCATGCAATAACTTTATCTGTAGCAGCTAAGGTAGAGTAAGTGTTACCAGTACACAAATATAATGTGCCTACCTTTGCACCTTTAGCTACTATTAATGATCTTTTAGTGACCTTCCAGATACTATCTGAGAAGGTAACTATGCAACCTTCACTACCTAGTTGCCCTGCAGAAATTAAATTTCTTCTTAAGTTAGGAACATGTCTTACCTCCTGCAGAAACCAGTCATTTCCATTCTCCAACTTGATCTTTATCTTTTCCTTTCCAACAATTTGACAGGGCTCATCATCACCCAAATATACCTGTCCAAAATCACCTTGAACATAATCTAGAAAATATTTTCTATGGGGTGTAGCATGAAATGAAGCCACAAAATCTATTACCCTAGAATCATTAATGTTATCCAAACATAAGATTTAAGCATCTTGTAAAGTATTACTTGTAATATTAGCTTCCTTACTGTCATTTTCATTTTTGTCTCCTCATTTGTTTTTTCGAAACCAACAGTCTTTCTTTAGATTACCAGGCTTTCCGCAGTACCAACAATCTTTCTTTCCTCTAGATTGAGAGCATCCTTTCTTTGACTTCCCTTGTGACTTCTCATTCCAAGTGCCTTTTCCTATTTCCTTTGATCTTCCTTTGTTCTCTACATTCAAAACACTACTTGATGATGTTGAAGTCTCACCTGTGCTTTTCCTTCGCATTTCCTTGATTAGGATAACACCAACAATATCATTAAATATCAAAGTATTTTTACCAGAGACAGAGTTACTTATAGCCATAACCAATCTATTCTAGCTTTCCAGCAAAGAACATAAAATCAAAAGAGCCCTAACCTCTTCTGCAAAGGTAATTTTTACCAAAGACAGTTGACTGGTAATTGTATTAAATTCATTTAAGTGCTCCACTACAGATCCTCCCTCACTCATTTTCAAATTTAACAAATGCTTCATAAGAAATACCTTATTCGAAGCCAAGGGTTTCTCATACAATTTAGCCAATGTCGCCATCAAATCTATAGTTGTTTTTGCTAATGTGATATTGAATGCTACAGACGGTGCAAGGCACAATCGAATGGATCCTAGTGCCTTTCTATCTAAAATGTCCCACTCTCTATCTGACATTGTGGTCACTTTCTTTGCCTTTCCTTCCAATGGCTGCCACAAATCCTTTTGATACAAGTAATCCTCCATATTCATTTTCTATAACTAATAATTCTGGTCTTGAAACTTTTCGACCTTGAATTTGGAATCCTCCATTGCTCCCACTCAAATGTAAAAGTCCTGCCAATTTATAGAAAACTGTTGGCATATGCACACTCCAATGAGACATTGTATGTAATTGAAAGTTTTGTCATTGATGACAACCTTACAATCCTATGGCACCGGCAAGGCATTACACCAGCAAGATAGTTCACTGGCATCAACAGATCACACTCTACACCAGCACCAACACAAAGAAAGGAAGCATACCGACACAGAGGTCAACAGGATTTTTGTTATATTATATTTTTTTTATTATTGTAAAAACCTTGTAAGCCAACTTGGAAAATTGTAAAATGACTCTTATATATAAAAGAGATCATTATAGAAATTTTGTAAGGTATGTGAGGAATGTAAGCAATAAAAAAAGAAGATATTAGGCAGACCTATTATGCGAAATATAGGTTAAAGGTTTTATGTAAAGAACAGAGCAGAAACCGATACTAGATCAGGCATTATAGATGCTATTGTAAAGCAGTACAATATATTGGATTTGTATAATCCACATTGTAAGTCAGTGAGACTTCCTATTGCACAGTGAGCTCTAGGCAGTTGGCCTTCCTGCATGTGCATGCCCCCTTTTGTAAGTAATATTCTCTTATTGGCCAATAAGTGGATATTGTGGGTCACAAATCCCACTGAGGTTTTTCCCACACCGGGTTTCCTTGTTAAATCCTTGTGTCATGGTGTGCTTTTCATGTGGATGTTTTTAATTTTGTTTATTACATTATTTCTTGCATATTGATACACTATTATAATATGTTCTGCATGTTTTAAGTTGAGAAATTCTAATTATCAGTTAGATACTGATTCACCCCCCCTTCTCAGCATCTATGATTTTCCTAACAATTGGTATCAGAGCCTGGTCCTCTATTTTCAGAAGCCTAATAGCTTGAGGAAGATCTTGACACCGGTAAAGATGGAAAATCTGATGAAGCAACTTGAAGTAGCTCTCTCAGACTATGATACAGAAAAATTGAAAAATATAAAACTAGAAGATGATCTAAAAGTAGCTTAGGATATCATCCAGGCACTTCAAGAGAATCTTACTATTGCAAGAAATCAGAGAAGAGAACTTTGTGAAAAGATGCAAAATGAGAATGATGAAAAGGAATCGCTTAATGATATGTTAAGTAAGCTAAAACTGGAGAACATAACTACAAAGAATGAGATGCAGGATATGACTATGAGATTTTGTAAAGAGATTGAAGATAGGAAAAAGAATGAAGAAAAATTGACCAGAAGACTAAGTGATGCAGCAAATGAGAACACAAGACTTAGCTATGAAAATGATTTATTAAAGACAGATCCGATGCATACTTAGAATGACTCTAATGAACTGATGAGATAGAAAGAAGTCTTAGAAAGAGAACTAGAAACTGCAAATCAACATAAAGAAAAATTCAAGAAAAGTTCAAAGGAACTTGGTAACTTACTAAAGAATAAAAAACCTAAAGGTGACACTTCTGGAATTGGCTTTGAAGTTGGTGAAAGCTCCAGTACTGCAAACACACAAAATCACAGCAAACCGGTAAGGCAACCTAATGCTTATAAATTCAATGGAAAATGCTTTAACTGTAATAAGTATGGTCATAGAGAAAATGAATTTAGATCTAGAAATCATCAGAATATCAACAAACCCATCGATCAATGTTCTAAATGCAACAAAGTTGGTCACAATTCTGAAAATTGCAGAATGAATCTGAGATGTTATGTTTGTGGAAGATTTGGACATTTATCTAATCAATGTAGAACACAAACCGGTATATGTTATGGGAAAGCTATTTAGAAGAATAATGTGACTTGTTATGCATGTAACAAGATTGGGCATATTGTGAAATTCCATAGAAGTAAAGGATCACCAGCAGACAACAAAAGTTCTAGCTTGAAAGGTAAATAAAAAGTTGTAGAGGCTAAGCAAGAATTCTTAAAACAATGGATTAGAAAAGTTGATCTAAATATTGGGAATACTCCTCCATTGATAGAACCATTCAATGCTTCATTGGCAGGACAGAGTGATGCTTCACCGGCGGGACAGAGTGATGCTCCACCGGGAGGAAGTTCTTCTTCAAATTGAAGAAAGTTTCCTTGAGGGTTTAGCGATCTAATGACACGTGCTATTATTCCCTCAGCTAGAGATGAGAAGTTGGAAATTACTTCATTACCGATAGACAATGTTAAGTGAAAACTTAACTGGCATGCAAATTAACACTATAAATTTGTGGTTTTGGCTCCATTTCATTTCACCATGATTTCAAACATTCGTAGAGCACAAAATTTGCAAAGCTAAGGAATTTTAAGCAAAGAGGCAAAACATTTCAAGCAATCAATCCATCCAAGACAGAAAAAGGTATTTATCATCATGGCATCCACCTCTGCACTTGAATATATAGCAAACCCTACTATAGTCGAGGTCAGAAAATGCCCTAGGCCCGTATTTCAACTAGTTCCCGAAGTAGCAATGAAAGATGACAATATAGGTGCTTTCTCACAAATACCAAAAGGAGTTTTTTATGTTGAAGACCCCAGAATTTACATTCACTGCAACATAGAGGAATTGGGAGATGAAGAGATCAAAACTATGTATAAAATTGTCATATGTGATAATTCCAGAAATGTGAAATTGGAACATAAAATCATTGAAACCATAGGATTTACTCAAATCCTCTGCATTCTTGAATTTCCCAAGGATGTGATTAGGATACTCTTAAGCAGGGTACATGGTGAATTGTTCTGGTTAGATACAATTCACAAAATCACCAAGGAAGTTGTGAAAGCTGTCACAGGGTTACCAACCATTGGTCAAAGGCTAGACAAAACTAAGAAGGTCTGCAATGACCTAGTTACTAAGCTAACTGGTGCTACATTTGATAAAAGGTCTCTAAGAGTCAATGATGTAACTGACATCAATGTAAGATTTATTAGCATGATATTAGGGTATAAGGCAACTCATGCAAATAGACTCAATTCAATTTCAAGTTTATGCATTAAAAGTGCTTATGACATGATCACATATAATGCAAAAATTGATATATGTGAGTGGTTGAAGAATGAGTTAATTGACAACCTAGGCAAGATTAAGAAGGATAAGAAAGGAACTTTTAGGTTTGGGAATTTGTTAGTATGTTTGATGCTACATATAACCAAACAAGTTCCTGGTATAGGCTACAAAGAACTTGGATTTGATATACCGGTAGGTAAACAACTAACAGAATTATTCAACAATATGGGAGAAGATAAGGAAAACAATATCCATGATTTCTTTCAAGCACTTAAGGCCAAAATGATGAATAGAATCAGATTATCACAAAAGATTGTTGACAAATATAAGGATGAAATATGTTTTGTAATAAAAAAAGATGAAATTTGGATGGAAGCAGTCATCCCAAGAACAATCTGGGTAACAGAGATGGGCTACAAGACAGATGATCACATAATTGAGACTTATGCTAAAGCACTTCTGGAAGCACCAAATGAACCAAAGGAAGAAGTATTTGGTAGTGCTGAGACTATAGAAAAACAAATATAATCTAAGAAGAGAGTGAAAAAGGTTGAGGCAGTTGTGAGAAGAGGCTCTAGACAGGCAAAGGCTATTAAAGAAGATGTGTTAAAACAAACTGGTATCACTGAGGATGAGCTAAGAACTCTACAGCCTGAGACTCATCTATCATCGGTAGGAACTTCTTCAGAGAGTGACATGCCTGCAGCTTTCAAAAGAGTTGTAAGGAAAAGAGAGCCCTCACTGGCAACCACACCCTCACCTAGGAGGACAAGATAGAAACAACAAGCAGTGAGATCACCGGTTAAGAAGACTACACCAAAGAAGAAACTGACACCCAAGAAGAAGAAGAGAACAAAACAAAACCTGGTTCCTCTTGATATACTATTGAATGAAATCATAGAGGAAGGGAAACTAAAGAATATAGAGAAATTATATGATACTCTGATAGTAGATGACAAAGAACAATAGGCAGAAGCTCAGATTGAGATAGTGCAACAAGAAATGCAACAGCAACAAGAACAGGCTCCAAAATAGAAACAGGAACAGGTTCATGAGGAAACAATGCCACTGGCAACTGGAGAAGTACACAAACCTTTGCTTAAAGAAATGCAAACACAAATAGATCTACCAAAGGTCACAACAAGCTTGGTTACATCTTCCACTGATGGAATTCAGAATGTTGGTTCCTCCTCTACAGGCCACAAACCAACAAATGTAACTAAAGTACTTTTGGATTCAATCAAAAGGATAACAGATTGTAGTTCACAGGCTTACAAAGCTATAGATGACACAATCCCAATTTTGAGGGTAATTGCTCCTAACTACAATAAAGACAATAAAGATTCTTTAGGACAACTTGATACTTTGTGTAAATATATCACAGAGAACATTGAGAAAATAAAGGAAGAGAGATTGAAGGACAAAGTAGAAATTGAAAAGCAAAAATTCTTTGAAGATCAGATAAAGAAGTGTACTAGGGAATTTGACACACTTCTACCAGAATTGTGTAACTTATTAAAGGAATACAAAACTCTATACAAAGACACCTGTAAGATGAACTTTTTGGCAATAGACATAGGTAAGAAAATAAGCAAGGTACACGATGAAATCAATAAACTTGCTGATAATTTTGTTAACTCACCTAATACATTATCAGTTTTTGAGCAAAGGATAACAAATTTTGAGGAAGAGTTACTTAAATTAGAAAGAGAAAAGGAGAGAATAGTGAATAAGGCAAAACATCTAAGATTAAAACTGAGTCCAAGATTGGACTATCTAGCATCATTGTGGAAGGAAATATTTGAGGCGCCGATACAGGGACAAAAAACACTAGTAGAGCATTTGCAGCATCTCACCAGTATAGTTAAAAGAACACAGACAACAATAAGAGATAGTAAAAAGTTTATGGAGAGTATAAACTTGATTTTGGCGGATCTATTTCAAATTGTAACTACTCATTTATAAGGTTGAAACTACAAACTCTATTGACATCTTGACAACCTTTGTCAGTGATGCCCAAGGGGAAGTAGTGGTATGAGAAAATTCAATATCATAGGAATCATATGCTCAGGGGGAGCACACATTTTTGGTAACATTTTTGGACTTCACATTTTTCGATACAATTTTGAAATTTCTCATGAGTGTTGCCATCAATGCAAAAGGAGGAGATTGTTGACATATGCACACTCCAATGAGACATTGTATGTGATTGAAGGTTTTTCATTGATGGCAACCTTACAATCCTGGCACCGGCAAGGCATTACACCAGCAATATAGTTCACTGGCATCAACGGATCACACTCTACACTGGCACCGGCACAGAGAAAGGAAGCATACCGGCACAGAGGCCGACAGGAGTTTTGTTATATTATATTTTATTTATTATTGTAAAAACCTTGTAAGCCGACTTGGCAAGTTGTAAAATGACTCTTATATATAAAAGAGATCATTATAGACATTTTGTAAGGTATGTAAGGAATGTAGGCAAAAAAAAAGAAGATATTAGGTAGACCTATTATGCGAAATATAGGTTAAAGGTTTTATGTAAAGAACAGAGCAGAAACTAGTACTATATAAGGCATTATAGATGCTATTGTAAAGCAGTACAAGATATTGGATTTGTATAATCCACATTGTAAGTCAGTGAGACTTCCCATTGAGCAGTGAGCTCTAGGCAGTTGGCCTTCCTGCATGTGCAGGCCCCCTTTTGTAAGTAATATTCTCTTATTGGCCAGTAAGTGGATATTGTGGGTCACAAATCCCACCAAGGTTTTTCCCACACCGGGTTTCCTCGTTAAATCCTTGTGTCATGGTGTGGATGTTTTTAATTCTATTTATTACATTATTTCTTGCATATCGGTACACTGTTATAATATGTTCTGCATATTTAAAGTTGAGAAATTCTAATTACCAGTTAGATATTGATTCACCCCCCCTCTCAGTATTTGTGAGTTTCCTAACAAAAATCTCGCTCTGATACCAAATGTTAGGGTTTCAAGCAGATCCAAAGCAAATATGAACTAACAATTATATGTAGATTTAAATACAAAAGATAAAGAAATAAAATAGGACATAGATAACACAAAGATTTAACGTGGTTCACCCAGAATGGGTTACGTCCACCATACACAGCCGTTCAATCTTTCTTATTATCTAGCAAAATAGTACATAAACCTTACAATGCCTTAAGCATCCCAGCCTCTTATAACATGCATTTTAGGGCAACAAACAAAGTCGGCCTTTTTAGGGTTTTATTATAATGTCAGTTTGAGTGTACAGTACTTTGCTGATCAGTTGCCACATATCAACATGAAGAACAATAGCAAGTGAATACACCCAAGTATGTAAGATTGAATCACTCTGAAAGTCAGATAATTGAGAATAAGTATCAAGGTGTAATGACTAGAGGAAGACTAGAAAATGAAGAGGTATGTTTAATTTCTCAAATTGAACCGACAAATATTAATGAGGCATGTGAAGATAAACATTGGATTAAGGCTATGGAAGATGAATTGGAACAAATTGAAAAGAATAACACATGGACATTGGTTCCCCAACCTTCAAAAAAATGTAATTGGAACTAAATGGGTATTCAGAAATAAACTTAATGAAGATGGTAAGGTAATTAGAAATAAAGCAAGATTAGTGTGTAAGGGATATTCACAAAAAGAGGGAATTGATTATAATGAAACCTTTGCATCAGTAGCTATAATTGAGGCAGTCAGATTATTCTTAGCTTTTGCAGCACACAAGAACTATAAAGTATATCAAATGTATGTTAAATGTGTATTTCTGAATGGTGATCTAGCAGAGGAAGTTTACATTAAACAACCTAATGGATTTTCTTTGACAGATGACAAAGATATAGTTTGCAGGTTAATGAAATCTTTATATGGATTGAAGCAAGCTCCTAGAGCTTGGTATGCTAGATTGGAAAAATACCTTTTGAAGCTTGGTTACACTAAAGGTAATGTTGACAATAACTTATACTACAAAGTGACTAATGATGACATCTTTGTTATTGAAGTTTTTGTTGATGATATTATTTTTGGAGGAGAAGATGGATTGTGTAAAGAATTTTCTAAAAAGATGCAGGAAGAATTTGAAATGTCTATGATTGGGGAGATAAAATTCTTTTTAGGATTGCAGATTTCACAAACTGATAAAGGTATATTCATAAATCAATCAAAGTACTTGAAGGAATTACATTTGGCATGGAAAACTCAAAACTGGTAAGTACACCTATGACTACAACGGATAAACTATCTTTGAAGGATGAATCAACACCTGTTAAGCTGACAAGATACAAGTCTATGATAGGAGGTTTACTGTATTTGACACAAACAAGACTTGATATTATGAATGCAATATGTATTGTTTCAAGATTTCAGAGTAATCTTAAGGAAAATCATGAATCAGTAGTAAAAAGGATTTTCCGGTACCTACAAGGCACATCAAATCTTGGTTTATGGTATCCTAAAGATGAAAATTTTGAATTATGTGCATACACAGATGCAAATTGGGTAGGAGATGTAGATGACAGAAAAAGCACCACCGACGGAGCAATTTTTCTTGGTAGTAGATAAATTTCATGGTTGAGTAAGAAACAAAGTTGTACATCATTATCAACAGCAGAATCAGAATATGTTGCAGCAACAACTAATTGTACACATGTATTATGGATTAAGAAAATGTTGAAGGACATAAAGGTAAAATGCAAAGAACCTATAATCATTTACTGTGATAATATGGCAACAATTGATATATCAAAAAATCCAGTATTTCACTCTAAAACTAAACATGTTTCTATCAAATTCAATTTTCTAAAAGAGAATGTTGAAGCAAAAGAAGTGAAATTGGTTTATATGAATACTAAAGAGCAAAATGCAGATATCTTTACTAAGCCTTTTCCTAAGGAAACTTTTGAATATCTCAAAGACCATCTTGGAGTTATACCCTCACCAGTTGAAACTTAGATAGTTGGAGCATGGCATCAGACCAACAGAATTAACAGAGAAATCTTTCTTTGGCTTTGATGAAGGAGAGCTACTTCTCAGGGGGAGTAGATTGGATAAATTTGGTTATAACAATTGGTATTTGTAATAAGTTCTATGAATTGATTGTATTTGGTTTTGTATTGCTTTGGCATTTGATGTCAAAGGGGGAGAGATATCTATGGAAAAACACATTATATTTTGGGGAGAGATTATTCCTAAGGGGAGAAATATTATGTATTTTGATTTTTGGAAATTGATCTCTTTGGGAGATTGTTGGTTTTTTGGTTTTTGGCATTTCTGCTTTGGCACTTAGATGGTTTTTCCATCTTGTGTTGCCATCAATGCCAAAGGAGGAGATTTTTGGTATTATGGATGTTTTCCATTGGTTTTTTCATTGATGTCAACACTTATCAACACTTGTGAACACTTATCAACACTGAAGATCTTTTATTATGTTCACTGGCATGTTAAGTGACTTATGCACAGTCACCGGTATCTGGTTCACTGGCAGGTTATATTGTTCACCAACAATGAGGATGATCTATTATCATTTGGAGATTACTTGGTTATGTCGAAGACATTATTTGGACACTTCGTTTTGGTGATTTGGTTATTGGTATAATCAAGTTTGCATATTTATTGTTACCGGCAAATAGGTCTAGGTTATGGACTGGCAAGCGTTATCTATTCCAGTTCAGCATGAGACATTATGGAAATGTTTTATTGACTGGCTATTATTGTAAATACATTAAGCTGACATGATGCATCACATAATTGATTCATTTGTAATTGAAATATTCTTAGTGAGCCAACCTACACATTTGGTCTTAGGTTTTGGTATATATGTAAGATCTCATTTGTGAGATTATGGAGAAGGTGTGAAAGGGAATGTAATAAGGTATATGCGAATATAAGCAGAGCTATACATGTAGACATCATTTGAAGATTCAAGGAAGGTATGAAGAAGACAATGAGAGCTTAACTGGTACTGAATCCAACATATGAAGATGCTATTTTGAGTAGTACATTATCATTGGATTTAACCATCCAATTGTTGTCAGTGTGATTCCCATTTTTTGATTGAGCAGTGAGCTCTAGGCAGTTTGCCTTTCTGCATGTGCAAACCCCATTTATACACACATACTATCTGCAGTAGTATCATCTTATTGTTGGTAAGGTTTCCCACCATGGTTTTTCCCCTTACAGTGTTTCCACATACAAATATTTGTGTTGTGTTGTGGATGTTATTTGTCTTTTTGCTTCATGCATTAAACTTTACAAGTATTGTGATTATGCATTAAGTTTGGTTAAGTTATATTTGGGTTGAAATTAACAGACAACTGATTCACCCTCCCCCTCTTAGTTGCCTCTGCATCCTAACATGGACAATGTAAAGTAGCCTTGCGACCAGAGATATGCTACTTGGGAAATTGACTTCTTTTGAACTTGAAGAACTTGGAGATCCGAGTGCTGCTAAAACTAAGACTACATTTAGAGCATCTACATCTAGTAAATAAAAGGTAGATTGGAAAGATATGTATGCTAAGGATATGGAGGAAATTGAGAAAGAAGAAAGAGAGCTAGAAGAGATGGAAGCCCTAATTGCTAAAACAATTGCTAAAGGATGGGATGGAAGTAAGTATGAAGGAAACAACCCTTTTCAATGTTTTTCATGTAATAAGATTATTCATTTTGCATCTAGATGTCCTGAAAGAGCCGCTAGGAATCATGAAAGATTTGTGAGGAATTATAAGCCTAATCTTGAATATCAGAGCAAACCTATATTCAGAAGGAATAAGGATAAATCATGTTATTATGCTGATGATGATGATGGCATTTCTAATGATGATGACGACAATGTTGGAAATTTGGAGGAATTGATTATGTGTTTCATTGATGTTTTGTCATTGATGGCAACACCGATTGTTTTGGTTGTTTGCCGGTTTTCGTTTGGTTCCGGTAGAGTGGTTGGATTATGATATTGATTGGGTATGCTTTGGTTTGTGGAATTGATTTGGATCTATCATTCATGCTATTCAAATGTGTATCACAATCAGTTGGTTCAAGATTTGATGACTTGGATACTATCATTTGTTCTATTAAGCGTTTTGGTCTTTTATTAAGGGTTTTACCAGTAGAGCTTTGTTGAAGATCTTTTGATGCACGTGATAAGTGATGTTGGTGTGGCTTCTAGATGGCTTTCAAGATGGTGTTGGTTATCTTGTTCATGTTCCTATTGATTGGCGGTGTTGGATTTGGTTTATGGTGACCTATTTTGGGTCTGGTGCAATCTAGGTTATGGATTGGTTTATGTAATGTGTTGCTGGATGATCCTGGTGCATTACCAGTGGGATTTAATGATTTGATTATGTTGTTTTAGTCTCAAGATGACTTGGTTGATCATTAGATTGTGGGTTTATGTTATGAATTAATTGTATTATCTTTTAGGTGGCTGACCTAATTGTTTAGGTCCTAGGTTGGTATAAATATGATGTAAGATCTCTTTATAGATAATGGGCATATGGGATGGTTATGCAATTACCTATGTGTGAAAAATGTTGTAATAATATACAATTGATTTGGTTGATCATAGGTGATCAAATTGGGATAGTAAGAGAGGTTTAAGACCTTTGGTAACGAGCGTAACCAAAACTGTAATAAGGCATAGGAGATGTTATCTTTGCTCTTCACTCTTCTTTTCGGATTGTAGCTTAGATTTATTTTGTAGTTAGTGAGGCTCCTTTTGTGATGAGCAGTGTGCTCCAAGCTGTTGGCCTTCTTGCATGTGCAGGCCCCTGATTTTCTAATCACTTACTACAAAAGTATTATCTGACTGTGGGTAGGCTTCCCACCATATTTTTTCCCTTTACCAGGTTTTCCAGGTACAAATCTTGGTGTCATGTGGTCTAGATGGATGGTAACTATTTTTGTGATTTATGTTTATGTTTAATTTTTATATCAGTTATTCTGGTATTTGGTTTATGCATTCTAGTATTGAATTCATGTGTTTTGATAGTAAGGATTTGAATGCTTATAGTTCTATAATCTGTTGACAACTTATTCACCCCCCCTCTAAGTTGTCCTCTAGTTATCTGAGTTGTCTAACAATTTGCATCAAAGCTTGGTCCTATTTGCAAAAGCTTAACCACTTAAGGAAGATCCTATGGCATCTAATAGTTCAAGTTCATCAAATACATCTGCAACTATTTTACGGAGATAAATTCCTAGGCTTAATGGAGCAAACTATAGGGTATGAAAGATTCAAATGGAGACTCATCTGAGATGTCTTGGAAAGGAAATTTGGGAGATCAATGAGAAAGGTGTTACACCTTTTAATCTGGCATCTGGAAATGAAACTCCAATAGGCATGGATAAGGAGCTTGATAATGATTGTAGAGTTAGAGAAGCCCTTTTGTGTGCACTTTTTGATTAGCAAATAATGGGACTAACTGATAAATCAACTACAAAGGCTATATGGGAAAAATTGGAGAGTCAAAATGAAGGTGACCCTACTATTAAAATTGCTAAAATTGATGGTTATCGAGTGAGGTATGAGAATCTAGAGATGGAAGAAGATGTAAGGATTACTGCTTTTATGGAGAGAGTAAATGAAATTGATATGAGAATTCAGTATTGTGGTGGATCTCTTAGTGAAGATGAAATAGTTTCTAAAGTACTGAGAGCTTTTCCACCGGCTTATAAGATAAAGGCTACTACAATTAATGAGCTAAGAACTATGGCAAACACCTCTGTTAATAGGGATACCTTGGTTGGGAAGTTATGTGATTTTGAACTTGAGTAATTTGGACCTTCTGAAGCTGTAAAATTTGAACCTTCTTTTCATGTATCTATATCATCTACTGACAAGAGTGATTGGAAATCTTTATATGCAAAGGAACTAGAGGACATGAAGAAAGAAGATGAAGGGTTTGAGCAACATGAAGCCTTATTTGCTAGAAGAGTACCTAAAGGACCGACATGAAGTAAGTATGAAGGAAAATCACCTTTTAAATGCTTTGCATGTAATAAGATAGGTCATTTTGCATCTAGATGTCTTGAAAGGAATTCAAGATTTGAAGAAAGAGCTAGAAGATCTTTTAGGCCTAACCATGATTATCAAAACAAGCATAAGTATAGGAGGAACAAAGACAAATCATGCTAATTTGCTGATAAGGAAGGTGTGACTGGTTCTGATGATGAAACGACACAAGATTTAGATAGTGGATCCAGCAATGGAAAGGAATGGGTATTTTTATCTATAAAATAAGATGATCTGGTACATGAAGAGAAGGGTCTTGCTGCTAAAATTTAAGACAAGGATGATTGGGTAATTGACAGTGGATTTTCATATCATATGACTGGAGATAAAAGGAAGTTCTTATCTTTGCAAGAATTTGATGTTTGTCTTATTAGATTTGGAGGTGACAAAGCATGCATGATCAAGGTAATAGGAACAATGTCATTAGATGGTAAGCATAACACTAATAATGTTTATTATGTTGAAGGTTTAAGGCATAATATTTTGAGTGTAGGATAGTTGGTGGATAAGGAATTTTAGTTACAGTTCAAGGATGGAAAATGCAAGATTATCAGTAGTTCTAGATTGGAGATTGCAACCGGTACACAGAGTAAAGGTAATATTTTTCATTTGAACTTCAATGAGAAGAAATGTTTGATTACACAAATTGATGAGAGTTGGCTATGCCATAGGAGGATGTGTCAAGTGAATTTTTATTGCATTGTGAAGATCAGTTCTACTAAGGTAGTTAGAGATATACTTAATATTGTAAAGCCCTATAATCCAGTATGTAAGGAATTTCAAATGGGAAAGCAAGTCAAAACTTCTCTTAAGAGTATACAAGACAAATCTAATGATGTTCTTGATCTTTTTCATACTAATTTGTGTGGTCCTGCTAGAATCAAAAGTTTTCAGGGTGATAGATATTTCATGATAATAATTCATGACTATTCAAGAATGATGTGGATTACTTTTCTAAGAAAGAAGTCTGAAGAATTTGAAAAGTTTAAAATCTTTAAATCTAGAGTTGAGATAGAGACAGGATTGAAGATAAAATGCTTAAGGTCATATCAGGGTGGAGAATTCAAATCCGGTGAATTTAATAGCTATTGTGAGAAGAATGGGATAAGGAGATAGTTGTCTATACCCCAGACAACTTAGCATAATGGATTTGTGGAAAGGAAGAGCAAAACTATCTTGGATGCAGCTAGAACTATGATGATGGAAACTAATATGTCTCATGTCTACTGGAGAGAAGCTATAAGCATGGAGGTATACACATTCAATAGAGTTCATATCAAAGGAGATACCGGTAAGACACCTTATGAGTTATGGTTTGGTCATACATTGACAATTAAGTATTTCAGAATATTTGGTAGTAAATGCTATATCAAAAGAGATGATTCCATTGGAAATTTTGATCCTAGATGTGATGAAGGAACATTTCTTCATTATTCTAGTGAAAGAAAAGCACATAGATATTATAACAAAAGATTGCAAAGAATTCTAGAGAGCACAAATGTCAAGGTGGATGAGCAGAACAAAAGTCAAATCAGAACTTATGAGAGAGAACTAGTAGTGGAAATGATCATAACCGAACAAATAGCACCTACACCAGAACAGAATATTGAACCATTTACTCTAGCAGTATCAAAAAATTCAACAATAACTGAAGATTTGGATAGAGGAACAGAAAATTAGAAGACTCCTAGGTATGTAAGGTTGAATCATTCAGAAGATTAGATCATTGGAGACAAAAAACAAAGGAGTGATGACAAGAAGAAGGTTGGCAATTGATGAGGTATGTTTAATTTCTCAAGTTGAACCGACATAAGTAATTGAAGCTTGTAAAGATGAATGTTGGATGAGAGCTATGGAAGAAGAATTAGATCAGATAGAAAAGAATAACACATGGACTTTAGTTCCCCGGCCTAAAAATAAGAATGTTATTGGAACTAAATGGGTTTTTAGGAATAAATTTAATGAATATGGACACAAGTTGTGAGGAATAAAGTTAGATTGGTCTATAAAGGATATTCTCAGAAGGAAGGAATTGATTATGGTGAAACCTTTGCACCGGTAGCTAGGATTGAAGCTGTAAGATTATTTCTTGCTTATGTTGCACATTAGAACTACAAGGTTTATCAGATGGATGTTAAGTGTGCATTTTTTAATGGATATCTTGAAGAGGAAGTTTATATTGAGCAATCTGATGGACTTTCACTTTCAGATGACAAAAACATGGTTTGCAAGTTAAAGAAAGCTTTTTATGGACTAAAACAAGCCCCTAGAGCTTGGTATGCAAGACCAAATAAATAGCTTTTGAAGCTTGATTTCACTAAAGGTAATGCTCACAGTAATTTATATTATAAGATCACTGCTGATGATATATTGATTATTGAAGTCTTTGTTGTTGATGTCATTTTTGGAGGTGAAGATAAGTTGTGTATGGAATTCTCTAACAATTCGAAGAATGAATTTGAGATGTCTATGATTGGGGAGATGAAATTTTTATTAGGTTGGCAAATTACTGAAACTGATAAAGGTATTTTCAGCTGTCAAACTAAGTGTGCTAGAGAGATGTTGAAGAAATTTGGGTTGGAAAATTCTAAACCGGTTGGTACTCTGATGGTTACAAGTGAGAAATTGACAAAGAAAGATGCATCTGCACTGGTAAATCCTACAAGCACTAATACAGCTGGGGTCAAATTCCGACAGAGGTTTCCAATAGACAAGGAGCATTGTGTGAAAATTTGATTTTTTTTTTTAAATGCCTGTGTTCGTTGGAATTCTGACAACCTATGCCCATGTTCGTCAGAATTCTGACGACCTCAGGCATTTTATTAAAAAAAAAAACACAACACATTTTCATTTTGAAAGCACAAGCAACAACCGTCTTGCCTCCCTGCCCCCCCCGCCAGAGCGATCTCTGCACAAGTAAGGTAAGGTTTTTTTTGTAATCAAAGGAACTCTTTGTTTTTCAATGAAGGGCAACTAATTTTTTTCACAATCAAGGGCAACTGGTTTTTTTTTGTGAATTAATCCATTTTGTGCATATCCTGCGATCTTAAAATTCCATGTAATGACATCTCTTTGAGGTATTCCATCATACAGTTCACATGCCATGTGTATGCTACCCCATTTTGCGATTTTTGTTATTGGATTAAAAAAACTGCTCCGATAATTTGGAAGACATTAATGAAGTAAGTCGAACGAATGGAATGGGGATTGCATTGAACCACATAAGACCCGACTTCCTCCCATACCCACTATGGGTTCTCTTATTAGTGGGGGCCCTATGCCCTGAATCTTGTTGGACAAGAACCGACCTATATTCCAATGCTCTCTCGATTATGCTTTGATGGATGTCCAAACCTTGTTCGAAAGCTCCTATTTTGGCACACACAAGGAGGATGCTGGCAAACATTGCATTGAGATAAACATGACTATATTTCCCTTTGTATTGATCTAGGGCTACTCATTAATGTATCTATGGATTTTCCTTATTCACTATGTTGTGAGAGTCATTTGAAGATTTGGGACTATCATCTTTCATAATTTGATGTCTTTAAGATGTGGGTACATTTCTTGACAAGAAAAGCTCAAGCATTTGTGAAGTTCAAAGAGTTTAAACCCCTTGTTGAATGGTCATCCAGTTGTTCTCTAAATGCAAAATGGTCAAGTAAATGAGAAATTCACTCAAAATGGTTTATCCACAACTAAAAGAAAACAACTAATCACTACATATATGCATCAACAAAATAGTGTTGTATAGAGACCTAATCATGCCTTCATGGATATGTAGATCAAGTTCCTACATTTTGGACAAAAGCAATTCACACAATAATATATTTGTTGAACACACCCACCACAAAGATTTGGTTATGCAATAATATATTTGTTGTTAACTTTATCATGGAGGATTTGGTTATGCTTGTTGCAATCAAGGTTTGACCAAACTAATTCTTAAATATACAAATGAAGAGTGTGGTTGGTTGGTGACTAATTACTCTTTTTAACACCATTTACAAGATCATATCTAAATCAAGTGTCTCAAGAATTAAGCTACTACTAAGAAGATAGTTTGCCTAAAGCAAATGGGTTTCTTGGGTGGCTATTTATTGTAGATAACTTAGTTCCTTCATGAGAATCAATCAATTTGGAACATGTATAACTCACATTTGTGACATGTCACTAATGCAATTCCTTAGTACTTGTTTGAGTACTATCTCCTCTATTGTTTTCTATCCACTTTTGTGTCCTTAGAACAAATAATAGATTAATGAGAAGGTGGAAAAGGTGGATTCACCTAAGAGGGAGAGGATTTTCCCAATAATATGTTAGATTCTCCCAAGGATGGATGGACTATACACTTGAAAGGTAGATGATTAAGGATGATGACAAGGTGAATTTTCCTTAGAATGATAGGGTTGATTTTCCTAAGAACAAGTAGATTCATGTAAACTAGAGGATACAAATTTGGACAAAATAATGGAAGGAGACTAAAACTAGATAGATTCACCTAAATGGGAGTGTAGTCATCTAAGGATAGGAAAAATTAACCATTTGCATAAGAAATATGGATAAGATAAATGATTTATGTGAAATAGATTCACCCAAGAGAAAGTAGATTCACATAAGGATAGGTGGATTTTCCTAAAGATGAAGGGATAAGACTTAACAAAAAGAGGACTTAGGATGATGACAAGGAGGATTCATTTAAGGATATGGCATATTCACCTAAGGGATAGTGTACTCTCCCAAGAATATGGAAAAATTATGGGTTTAATTATGGATCATGTTGTCTATTTCCATGCACTATTGAACTTATTTTGATGTATTGTGATTATTTTAATTTTGAAGTTATAAATAAATTATGTTTGTACCTTAGAAAAGGTAACTCCAATTGATGTTTGGGTAGTTTATTTGAAAACTTATGGTGATTATTGCCCTATGTTATGTAATGGAGTTATTTTTACACTAAGTAATTAACTAGAAAAATGAATTTGTATTGTTGTACAAGTATGATGAAACCATGCTTGTGTGTTTACATGTTTGTGCATCCTATTGAGATCCAACCTCGCTATTGAGGAACTCAATAAATGTGGTGTTAAGTAGAAGAATGGAAAACTCAAGAAGCTATGGTGACATATTGTGGCATTAGTAGGGATTATCTCTATTGACCACACCTTTCAAAGATAGTATCTCCTAGTTCTCCTCATAGAATGGACCATTGGATGGCTCATAGTGGTATCCTATCCTACATTTATCTTGACGCCATTACCGATAGTTGTATACATATAGCTTTGGTGTGTGACATGCATGCACATTTTTCCATAAGACACATTGCTATGTGGCATGTGCCCTATGCATGTCTTCTTTGTGAGGCACGTTGCTATGTGCAATGTGGCCCTAGGTGTGTCTTCTCTATGAGCTGTATTGCCATGATATGTTAGGATTTGTAGTGTGCAGGCCACAAATGCATGCATGAGGGACTATTATTATAGTCATGTTTTTTGGGCATGTAGCCTAGGCATGTCTTCTCCATTAGGTACATGGCAATGCCATGTGGGAGTTTTTGTGTTCATGCCACAAATGCACACATGAGGGATTATTATTGGAGTCATGATGAACCTTCACTCTATTTAGCCATAATTTCTAGTCATATAGTTATGTAATGTGCACTTTTAAGGATTGTGAAGTTTCCTTCAATTATTGATGATCTCTCATCTTTGTTGCATGGGCCAACAATTTTATTTTATCTTGTTTGAATTAGTTTAATCACTATTGTGAGTTTTCTCTATTGTGTAGTTATTGTGGCTATGTTTGATTTGCTATTGGAATTGAACACATTTATTTGACTTATTATTGGTACTATTTTTTCTTTCTTTCAATATTTATGATCTTTGGTAGTTTAGTGAAACTCTTGCTATTTTTAAATGTTGCCTTCTTTGTTGTGATGTGATTCCTCACCAAGATCGGTGTAGATAACCTTGGATGAGTGTATATAAGGAATCAAACATTGGGAAAATTTGAGGATAGGGGTAAGTGTTTGTTGTATGGGTAGCTACGATCCACTTGTACATTCTTAGTGATTATTGATGGCTATGTCTTGGAGGCTAATCCCATTAAACAAACAAGGGGGAAGTCATACATAATCGTATGGATCCTCCCTAGTTGTGTGTGGATTCAAGACCATCATTTAATATGCTTCTTGGTTAATTTGTGAGACCATGGCATCTTCTTAGACCAATATGTGAGCCTTGTATTGTTATCCCTACAATGTGGATGAATAAGTGTATGTTAAAATAAATGCTTTGCATGCCATATAGTTGCATATGAGTTGTTCACATCATCAGATCATGATTTAGAATATGTGAAATATTTTATCCATGTGAAGTTGAATGATTGATTATGAAAATGTGTTATACATTGAAGCATAATCTGTAAGATGTTCTCTTCAAGAAAAAATATTTATGCTTTCATAGTGAAATGTTGAGGAAATGGGGTCCTAGTCTAGGAAAGTAAACTACAAACTTATACATTCACCATTTCAAAACATTCTATTGGGGAATATTCAATTCAGTTCAATTTAATTCCTCTAGGAGAGACCAGCAATATGATTAATTGTTCCATTTTGATGTGATTGGATATGATTAGATATAATTTCATTGAAGATGCAAGAACTAAGTAAAATTATGCAAAATTGACAAGATTAAGCATAAACAAGCAAATAATAAAGCAAAAAGCTAACATAGAGGTACATATTTGGAAATAAGACTCTAAAATGAACCTAATCAGTTACCTATAGGGAAAATGAGGTTAGAGATAATCTACCTATATGGAAAGTGGTTAAACTCTACCTCTAAGTGGCTCATCTTGAGCATTGTCGGTATATGGGCATTGATGGCATATTATATCTGGTTCTATCATTTTTGTGGGTGCAAAATTAACAAGGCAAAATAGTATTAGTGGGATCATGATCTCATCAAAATGGTTTTGGCTTTGCATTTATGATAGCACATTGATCACACCTTACAAAAGGTTCCAATCTCATACATAGCATCCCAAAGTAAGGTCAATAATGATGTAACTTAATGCTTAAACTGGAGATCTGGGTAGTCATATACCGATCATTTCTAGGATTGATACTTAAACTAGAGTTCTGGGTAGTCATATACCCATGGCATAGGGTAGGGGTGACCTGCAAACAATGCTAGTTCTAGATGCTTGTTTGCTTGGTGTATAACTTGTCAAAATTAGATCGATTGGCTACAAGTCTACCATAAAGTTTCCAACTTATCACCAGTGAAAATACAAGAACCAAGGCTTAGAATACTCAAAAATGTCTCTCAGAAAGTCGGCAACAGGCAAACTTTTAGTAAGAATTTGTAGACACAATGCTCAGAAATTCACACAATCAGCTACATTAAATACGTTCTCTATTAAGTTCAATGTTTTAAGATGAAAAAGAAGAGTTAAATGGTTTTGGTTCGATTTGCAATTTTTGTGAAGCTTTTGCACTGATGTTTCCATAGCCTTATTTTTTTGCCTATGAAGAAAGACCATGTCAGATAATATCAGCGAAGAACAAAATAAGGAGACAATTGCTAGATTATGGTCTAACTTGAAAAGAAAAAGTGATGGGAAATGTTATTGTCCCTGCAAAATTTGTAAGGGCTTAAAGACTAGAAGACTTCTAATCAAAACAACTAAGAAACATTGTAGGCAACATGGTCACAGTGAAGGGGGACAGGATTATCATCCATTGGTAAGTTGTTCATTATATCATTTTAACAATTTATATACATAAGAAATCACTTGATAATAAGATCATGATCATGGTTTATTTATGTTGATCATTTTTATATAGGTCGAGTACCCCAGGGCACATGATATGGACCAACACAACCTGAAGAATATGGTTTTTGAAGTGGAGGAACATGGAGATGTGAATATCAAAGCTGAAGATAATGATCCCATGGATGATGATGATCATGCAGCAGAAAACACAACTGAAGATGATGGTACAAATACATTGATCCATGACACATTTAGTACTAGCACAGCTGATCATGATGATCAAGATGACCTTGATGTTCATGATTTACCTCTTCTTGAGAAGGCATATGAGCCCCTTTACAAAGGCTCCCAAACAACTCTTCTCTCTATTGTATTATTGTTGGTGAACTTGAAGGTTATGAATGGTTTATCCAACATAACAATCTCACGTATGTTAAGGTGCCTCGTACATGTCATTACAGTTAATAAATGGTGAATCGTGTACCATTAATATTCTTTATATTAACACCTCAAACTTTTTTTTTTGTTGTAGATTGACAGGTGAGTTTTTCTTACCACCATCAAATATTCTACCTCGCTTACACCGAGAATTATCTACCATTATGAAAGATATTGGAATGGAGTATCAAACAATAGATGCTTGTCCCAATGATCATATTATATATCATAAACAACATGAATTTGGAACAAAATGCCCTGAATGTCATATCCATAGATATCGAACAAATCAAATAATAACAAAGGTGCCTCGCAAGGTTCTTCGTTATATTCCCATTATTCCACGTATGCAACGATTATTCAGGTGCACTAGCTTGGCACATTTTTTGGATTACCATGCACGCAATAGAAGTCGAGATGACATTTTCCAAATGCCTATGGATGGTTCAACATTTATAGACATAGAGGAAAAGTGGCCACACTTTAAAGAAGAACCTCGTAATCTCAGGCTTTCATTGGCAGTGAATGGTGTCAATCCATTTGGAGGGTTGAGATCTGTTTACTCAGTGTGGCCTATTTTTGTTATCAACAATAATATTCCTCCATGGATGTCAATAAAGAGGGAGCACATAATGTTGGCAATGATTGTTCTAGGTATTTTATCATTTAATAGTCATCTACATTTAATTATAAATATTGTAGTAAAATGGTCATAATAATTGTGTAATGTGTTTGTTCATTCCACTAGGCAAGTACCAAGTTAAAGATATGAATGTATATATTGAGCCTCTTATTGATGAGTTGCTGGAGTTATGGAATGGTGTGACCATGTATGACATCTCTAGATCAATAGGACAAAGACAATTTCAATTCCATGCAATGCTTGTATGGACAATACATGATGCCCCAGGGCTAACACATTTTTGTGGTACGTTATAGTGTTCAAGTTGCGCATGATAATTATAATTATAAAAATTAATAGATTTAATAGAATTATACATTATCTTGTAGGTCTTCAAACAAAGGGAAAATTTGCATGTCCAGTTTGTGGTCCAAAGATGAAATCCTATCATTCAAAAAGTTTAGGAAAGCAGGTGTTTGATGAGTATAGGCACTTTCTTCACAAAAATCATAAGTACCGGAATACTGAAAAAACATCTTTTCAATGGGAAAGAAGAGACTACATCAAAGCCATGAAGAATGACTCCTCACTTATGGAAGTTGGAATATAATAGAATTAATTGTCAAGGTAATGTCATTCCATCTAATGGTTTATGTTTGGAATTTGAATTTTTCTATCTTGTTTTGTTTATTGATGATGTAATTGATGATACTGAAGGTCGTCAAGGCATGGATGACCACCTTCCAAAGGGACTAAAAATTTATCCTAGACAATTCAATAGGTTGCCTTACTATGAGTAGCTACAAATTATGCATTTGTTTGATATAATGCATATTGGAAAGAATATAACAAAGACATTATGGAAAATATTAGATGGAAGGCGTGACAAAGAAAAAATTGTCAAAATTTGTAGTGACATTGTGGAATCCAATCATGCAATGAAAAATGTCATTCAATCAAATAGAAATGGAGATCAGATTAATATAAGTGCCCTTCCTTGGTTATTAATAGAGCAACAAAACAATTCTATAAAAGAAGTCATACAAAAAATTCGATTTCCCACAAGATTTGCTGCGAACATAAACAATCTCATATCAAAGAAGAGTGAATTTGGGCTAGGGATGAAAATACATGATTGGCATACCTTCATTAAGGTAATTCACTCTCTTGTGTATTTACTATATATTTGTATATTGCGCATGTACTTTTCATTGTATTATGTTAGAAAACAATGAAAAGATCATTTTATAATTGTTGCAGTATGTTCTACCTCTATCTCTCCCAGACCACTTCAACAATAATATCAAGCAAGTCATATATGATCTTGGAAAATACATGAGGTAAGTAGTGATATTTATTCAATTTGTTGTATAGATATTATATTTGCCATTTGTTTTACTTGTTATGCAATATATTGTATATTATTTTGTAAAGTCTCGTTTATATATTTTTGCATCTTCAATCTATTTTAGGTGGTTGTCATCTAAAGAAATCCACAAGGAAGATATCAAATATTGGAAGAGAAAAATCCCTCATCTAATGTGTGAAATGAAAAAGTGTCTACCTTCAACTTTTTTCAATGCAGAAGAACACTACCTCAAACACCAAGTTGAGGAGATCAAATTGTGTGGACCTGTACACACTAGGTCAATGTGGATGGTTGAGAGGCACTTGAAATTTTTGAAGGCTTTGGTTTGACAAAGAGCACATCCTAAGTGTTCTATCATGGAGGGATATATGGTATACCAAACTATGGTGTACATTACTGAATATCTTCATAAGTTTGCAGCAAAAATCCACATAGATCGCATTTGGGATCCCAACCCCATTAATAAATTTGAAGGGGAGCACTTGATGGAGAAAGGTAGATTGAAGAAAGTGAGAGGTAATTATAAGATGTTATTGTAGTAAATTAATTCATCTTCTAAATAAATCAGTTGTAAGTGGTCTATTAATTATTTGTACAGTTGGTTGGGAGTGGGATGCACTACATTTGTATATTGCAAACAATCTTGATTGGATGACGGTGTGGATTGAACGATGTCAGCATTTTGGTCGCACATTAACATGGGATGGTGTCACTTCATTGGTTAAAGAAGCTCATCGTAATGGAGATTCCAATGTTACACAAAGGGAAATTGATTTAGCATATGGTTTAAGAGATCATCAGGTACGTATAATTTTATTAATCACCCATATGTTTATCAACTCATGATGCAATAATTTTAATATGTTAGACATATTGTAGGTCAAAAACCACAAGGCTATGTGCTGCAATGGTCATAAATTTCACATCAAATAGTTGGATGACATGAAGAAAACTTGTGATTCTGGGATAACTGCAGTCTTTGAGGTGACCAATATTTCATCTAGAAACAACATACATCCTCAAGAGTCTCAAAATCAATACTATGACATTTTGGATGATATACTTGAGTGTGACTTTAATTCCTCCAAATTAGTTCTATTCATCATCAAATGGTATAGGCTACGATTGAATAAAAATGATCCTAATAGAACTGTTATCGAACATGATAATGGATTTACAATGGTTAATACAAGGTCATTTGAACGAGTTGGGGATGAGCCCTATGTTCTTCCAAGTCAATGTGAGCAGGTATTTTACTCGGAGGTTCCACATAAACCGGGTTGGTCATTTGTTGTTAGACATGATCCAAGAGGAAGGCCAATAATGTATAATGTAATGGAAGAAGAAGATACCAAAGAAGTAGAAGATGATATATATGATGATCATGATCAACAGTTAGTCGATGATGTTCCTGATAGAAATGTACACGAAGAAGAAGTTGTTGATGATGATGTTGCTGCTGCTGATGGTGATGGTGATGGTGATGGTGATGGTGATGGTGATGGTGACGGTGATGGTGATGATGATGATGATGATGAACACAATGACGATGATGATGACGATGACGATGATGATGATCATCATGATCATCATGATGGTCATGATGATGAGTTGGATGAAGAAGAAGATCAATGACATGAATGAAATGTATGAGATGCGATTATTATATTATCTATTTAATATTGATATCTTGATAGAAATGGATTTGACTTATATGGTTACATAAATAATTCATATGTTTTGAATTCTAATGCCATTAGCACCTATAGCTATGTGATAAATGGTGATTTAAAATACATATGTGATGGATTACATGCTTATGATGATACATGTGACATTTTTTGAACTTTGTGTTTATTTATGGAATGTGGACTACTTATTAGCTATGTGATGGATGGTGATTTATGATACGCATGTGATGGATTACATGATTATGATGATACATATGTGATTCTTATGATGCTCAATTATATATATGATGATACATATGTGATGCTTATGATGCTTATGATACTGCAGTATTTATTGTTTATCAAATTACAAATGTAATGCTTATGATGCTCAATTGTTGGTGCAAGAACCTGAACCCCTTTGATGAGGATCCTACACAGTCTCATGGATCGACAGGTATAAGTCAATACACCTTATAGAAATAATATATTTTTAAAAAATTACAAGAAAAACAAACTTCCTCAGTTTTTCAAACCTCAACATTAGCAACAAATCTAATACAGTTATCAACACTTGAGGCCCCAGTTGGACTTACTCAAATTTTAATCTCAACATCAACTTTATGGCCGACTTCTTCATCAATATTACCATCATTTGAAAAATATCTCTCTCATTACCAACTAACTCTCTCATTTAATGGTGCACAGGTATCATCAAATAGGTATTTGTCAGATGTGTCTTCCTCAAGTGAGGGAAATGTAGGAATAGAAGAGGAAAGTGAGACATGTAGTAGATCTCAAATAGGGAGATCAACTAGAGGTCAAAAGATTAGAAGAAAATTAAATAAACGCATGGAATTTTTTTTTGCTCAAGGGGGGTCATGTTCTTATGATGATGAGACCAAAGGAGATATTGAGGTGCCCTTGAGGTACACACATCTACTGAAACAATGTTTATCCAAGGAAATTCCTCCACTAAACACTAATTTTTGTGTTAATGAGAGGATATATCGCATAACACCTTCATCATTACATGGTTTGGGCCTATTTTCCATGGACAGCATAAAGGTCTATTACAACAAAGTTCCTGAATTGAAGGAGTTTGTTGGACCTTGTTACAATTATAATGATTGGATGCAGATTGTTCGATATAAAAAAAGTATGCATAGGTATGCACTGTCAGCCAATTATATACAACAAAAAGATAATGATCAAAGTAAATGAGTGGTTGTATACATTGATGGAAGGCCAAAAGGAATAGGGAATATTGCAGGTTTTATAAATAGTACATGACCTGGGTCAACTAATAAGCAACCCAATTGCATATTTGAGGCACGTGAGGGAAATTGTGTTTGTATGTGCGATAAAATCAATAAATGCAGGGGAAGAGCTGCTAATCGATTACAAAATGAATCGTATAGATACAAACAAAGTTACTATCATGGGGGTGGTACGTACTATATATATACCATTTAAGCCAACTTCCAATTAGTGAATCCAATAAACCATTGTATTATTAAGTTTTTTTGCTAAGTCTATTGGTTTCATTTCGCTAACGTTTTTATATTTTTTCTTTGTCACAGGGCCACATGGATCCACCACATAGCATAGATAGGGGTGTAGGTCCCAACACTTCTATGGAGCAAGTAAACCTCATTGTAATTGTACAAATTAGATAGAAGCAAACTGTTACATTATGATCTTTTCTTGAGTGTTTTGAAGTAATTTTGATAGTGTTAATTATATTCTTGTCATGGATGAATGCTCGGGATAAGGGAAAGGAACCTGCAGTACCTCAACACCTCCATAGGGATGTGGGGCGCTCGACAGTGTTATGTGCTGATGACATCACACTTAGCACAAACCCTATACAATTGGTACAAAAGAATATTAGAAAAATTAGCCAAGAGATTGTTGATTTGACAACCATAAGCCCTCAAACTGATGAGATAATAGAGAGGGTGCAGCTATTGTTGCGGATAGTGGAAAACTTACAAGTAAGCAGTAATGAAAGCTTTAATCATAACAAAAGTTCAATAATGGTTTATATTTTTTTCTCCTTTATGTCATTAACTTAAATATGTATGTGTTGTTTTTACAGAAATTTGTAAGGCCTCATCATCCTGGTGGTGATGATCAGGGTATTGCGGGTAGTTCAGGTGATGACCATGTTCTATATATTAAAACCACTCCTTTGGACTTGTGAACTTGCTTTTTTAATGTTTTATATATTTAATGTATTACTCTTCAGGTGCTGACATGGGTCCGAGGTCAACTCCAACTGTATTGCTGACTGCAATGTCAACAACACGTAGCATGCAGACATCATCTATTGCACCGGCTCGTGTTGACCCGCCCACTGGTGGTAGATCCCTCTTTTTCTCTCTCTTTCATTATGTGTTTATTACCCTTGAAGTATTCTTTCTTGGAGGCATTTCATAGTGGATTCATTTACTGTGGTAGGAGATGCACATGAGGATGCGCCAGAGGTGACTACTGGTGATAACATACCATCATTTCCTGGATCTTCCCGTATTGCTAGTATGGGAACATTGCAGGCCACATTGGTGGTGAGCGATGAAGAATTCATTCCCTTGAAGATACAGAAGGTTCCAGGTACTTTAATGTTATTATTATATATAGTCTAATTGTAAGTTACTTACTGATCACTCATTTTGGACTAATGATCCCATGTTTTTTTTGCAGGAAATGATATTTTTTATAAAAATCTTAATGACATTACATTGCAAATATTTGGGCCCACCGTACGTAAAAGGTCAAACATCATACGTGAACTAACCCTTATCCACTATTTTGATTTCATATCATTGCTAGAATTGTTTTCCTTTTATCCATTTCTTGAACTATATCAAAGGTAGCTTCAGTTTTTTTCTAAATCTAATAGATTTGTTTTTTCTTTAAAGGTGGAATGACCAAGAAAAAAGTTAAAAGATGAACTCACAAACTGCATGGTAGGGTTGTTTGGAAATGACACATTCGACAAGACTAAGCTCCTAGAAAAAGATGGCACATATCTAAAGTATGTGAGGGACCAATACAGGACACATTTAGAGAAGAACGTAAAGTATGAGCATCCCCCCATGATTCCAGAGAGGGAGTGGAAGGACCTGATTTTGGATGCAAAGGAGAGAATTGAAAGGAAAAAAGGAAATACACCACCAGATGCCAGAAGAAGGTATGTGATACTATTAAGAATGTGAATATGTACTAATTATTCATTATATTTATATAATCTAACATATTTCAAACTTTTCATAGATTGAGTGACACGTCAAAGGCAACCAAGGCAAGACAAGAAAAGCATGGGCAACACAAACTCAGCTCTGGTGGTTATATGAAACTTGCCGCATGAATTGTAAGAATCAGTAAATTAAGTATCACATCAAAATATTTATAAATTGTAAACAATTTTTTTTGATCAAACAATACAAGCAAAATTCACAATACTAAGAAAAAATGCAGGGCTCTGAATTCAATAGAGTGCCCACAGAAGATGACAAGAGAATTGGCTACCAGCAAGGCTATATAGCCGTGGCTCAATGACTATGAGAATTGAGTGGGAAAACATGAGATTCTGATGCATCTGTCACAATGGTAAATAAGTTAAATGAAAATTATTTCTAATTGAATACTTAACCAACAATCTATTTGATGTTAAGTTTCAACATAAAGGGACTATATTTTTTAAAAATAAGCAAGCAATGATAACACTACATGTGACATTGGAATGCAACATGATAATCGTGGAATAGAACCTATACATGAAGGTCCGGATGTGCATCCTAGTAGTGGAGGTATTCATTTGCTATTCAAATTTTTTTATGTAATTATTAATACAATTAAACATCTTAAATTGAAAATTAGTGTAGTAATTAATGTAACCTTTATTATTAATATTTTAGAGCATGTAGTCGGTGGCGACCAAGTGGAGCATGATCCGGGTAGACAGCATCAAGAACGTGATGTTCCCCAATCAGGTAAAGAGGACCACTGTTATTCCTTTAAACAAATTTAATTGCAATTGGTGTATTGATTAATGTAACATTTCATATTTCAACTCCAGAGGATCTAGAGGGTGTTTAGCATGTCGAGGTTAAGGCTAGAAAAAATGATGTGGCCCCATCAGGTAAAGAGTGTAACGGTTGTGTTTTTTAAATTAATGAAATACTTGTAACAATAATAAAAAAATGTTTTGAATTTGACCCAATTCTTTGTTATTGCAGAGGACCCCCCTTTGGTTCAGCATCCTCGTCCTTTGTATAGGACTAGGCATACATCAAGAGCACGAGAAGAGGGAAAAACATCTGAAAATAGGGGAAATGATGAAGAAGACGATGCTCCACTTAGACTTTACATAAAAAAAAACAAAGAAAGAAATGATTGTAATCTACCTTATTTGTTAATGACTGATTTTTATGTGTTAATGAATGTAATTATGTGCTAATGAATGTTCATGAATGATATGTGTTGATGATTATTGATGAATGTTGTATGTTAATGAAAGTTAATGAATTTTGTGTTAATGAACGTTATGTGATAATGAATGAATGTTATACTTTAATAATGGATGAAAGAATGAATGAATGTTAGATGTTAATGGGGAATTTAGAGTGATGTTAGGGGGGGGGAGGGGCCAAATGAGCTTCCACCTTCATGTGGTTGGCCCTGTTAAGTAAAGAATATTAAACTATTCTCAAAACAAAGCGAAGCTCAATAAGATAACACACTTTTCAATATATTATTATGTTTCATAGTTAATCTTATTGAATGATGTACGTATATTGAATCTTAATTGCAAGGTCCAACAGAGCCAATATGAACAACACCATGGTGCGACTGCAAAAGTTGTGAATATGCCTCATCATGAATAAAGTTGAATTAGCGCATTCTTAGTAAAATCTCAAATGCTCTATACTTTGGAAGTTTTGAAATATTTATGATCATATCGGTCCCTTGCCTAAAAGCTTTTTTCCTTGATTTGTTTGTGATACACATTGAGAGATTTTTGTTTTCCTTTTATTTATGCATGTCTTAACCATTCTCCACATGCTTCCCATTCTTATTTAGATTGTTGTATTTTTACATATGTTGGAATCTGTAGTTCCACATACATGTTTTCTATGTTCTTTGTAACTGTATGAAAAGGTGTAAAATGTGGGTATAGTCCAAAATCTTGATTACCGACAAGCTATTGTTGTTTAATAGTTCTAGTGTTTGTATTAATTGAAATAGTTTAACCCTTTTAACATGTTTCATAGAAAACCTGCACTTTGTATGCAATCTTATTGTTACAGTTCAATTACTAAGGTGATGTGATTTTCAAAAGTATTCTGATGAAAACAAAATTGGCTTTCATTTATGTATTTTATTAAAATTTTACAGTTTCCTCGTGAACATTTAAACTTAGAAGGATTTAAAAATTCAATACAAGAGAACTAGACATAATTTCTGGAGATAGAACTGAAACTCTCTCCCATGACTTTAGATTGTTTCCATGCTCTCTAGGCTAGTAGCTTTCAGACACAAAACATAGGTCTTCTAAATTCTGTCCCAACATTAATTAGTTCCTTTCTCTTCTTTTTCATCCTTTTGGAAAGAGAATTGGAAATTGTTAGGAACGAACATCTTCCTAGGTGATTTGTTAAAATACAATGGGGACCTCAATCAAATTTTATTTCACTTCGTTTTAAGTTATTATCACAATTCATTGAATTATACTTACAAAAGGCTTATATTTCCAAGGTAAAATATCAGTATCTTTCTTAGGTGATACTAGATAGCAGGGTCTCTTGGCTTAGACAAAATCACCCTCTCATTGTATTCAAAGTAGATGCATAGCAAAGCTATATGCATCAATCGTTAAATCATAAACAAACACAAGCTCAAAAATTGTGTTACCAAGTACGCTTGGAACCTAGCTTGTAACTAACTAGTTCATACTAGATATTGTTTGGCTATGGTATTCAATTCTATTAGAATCTACAAAATAAATATTAACCTAGAAATTAATGTAAGTGATAACATTTTTAAAATTGTTAATATAAATGATAATAAAATCAAAATAGCATAGCATAGTTGATTTCATAAGAGAGAAAATGAAAAAGTTCACAATATCTTCACTTGATATCCAAGATTTTTAATCCATGAGGATGAAGATGAGGATGAGATAGAAAACCAAAAGACAAGGAATTGTTTAGCCAAGTTTCCAAATTTTTGAGGATAAGGAAAAAAACATAATCCTATGAAAGAAGGAGAATGTGCAAGTCATTATCTCAAGTTAAAAGAAATTACTTAAGTAAACTAAACAAACAAATGCAATATCATACTTACGATAAAACATATCCACTTGGTGAATAAAAGGGTTCATTGCCACACCCCCTTAAGTGCAATTGAGGTAAGAAGAAATGGGTCACAAGGTTAGGTATCCATGTAAAATATGAAATAACCCCAAATTATAAAGAGAGTGTACCCTCTCGAAGTAGAGACTAGAAAATCCATACGGCAAAACTCCATCCCAAGTGACATATGTGAAGGATAATATAGACCCACCCCATCCCCTAAAGTTGATGCCTCCACAAAGAAGAGAGAAAAGCAATGGAAAATGTTGAATGGTGAATGTTGTAGTAGGTTAATTTGCAACAAATGATGCACCTTCCTTTCACAATATGGTAATCTTGAGTTGTCAAATTGTTGAATTCCCATTCAAGTGGAATGTAGAAAGGAATTCATATGTATGGTTTTTGAAGCGACTCATGTGTCTTGATGTTGATGTTAAACTATGATTGTTCCATAGAAGATTCAGGGACTACAATCATTGAAGTGTGAGACCTTAATAAATGTGAAATAGAATGTGTCATGTTGCATGATATGGTGGGGATAGAACAAGTGAATTTACAATGGGAGATGATGTAACTCGATGGGAATTGTCATCAATGAGAAGACAAATATTCTCAATTGTTTCATCAATATTTGAAAGGTGAGAGTCCACAAACAGATGTGAAATGTTTAAGTATGCCTCCCAATGAAGTGGATCTCATAGACATGAAGAATCCTATATAGAGAATCATTGAGAGCCCTTGAAGAAGCAAATTTGAACTTCGATGAAGCAATATATGATGGAGGAATATCTTGCAAGAGGAAATCAGAGTCATTATGGTGTCATCTAGATCTGAAATGTGGTCTACTTTTCAAAAAAGTAAAGATGCTTGATAGGAATGTGTCCCAGTGGGGTGAATCTAGAAGACATATAATCCTATTGCAAAGAATCATGGAAAGTTCTATAAGAAGCAACTTTTAATTCTTAAGTAGCAACGTGTATAAGAGATGTTCTCATTTGTAGATGGAGTATCAAGAGGAGGATCGCTAGTCCATGGACCATGTCATTATTGTTAAATACCTACACTTTTGTTCATAGTCACTTGGTGTAGGAATGAATTCAATGAGATAGGGTAGGAGATCCTACATAATGTAATTTTTCACTATCCCTTGTTTCGAGTACAAATGGTTCTCTGAATTTATCTTGACAATAGAATGTCAGAATTTAATACCATAATCCATGATAAAAAATGCCAAAAATGGAAATTTATCTTAGTTCGCAATTACAAAATGCTTTTGTATAGGCCTCTCGAAGATTAAGTACATCAAATTGAGACTTTATAACTTGAGTGTATGTATTAGCAATCTCCCAAATTGTTCAATGGTCTCCAAACCTTGTCAATTTTTTATTTTTATTTTAACTCAAATATGTATGGTATAGGCATATCATTGGTTGTGTGATTTTTTTTTTCCTTAAATGCTTCTACGACCAAAAGAGACAAGTTTAAGATGAAAATGGGGTCTTATGGGCCTTTTTGACACAATGGTAGGTTCTTTAGACCTGAAAATGCCCCAAAAACTAGTCAATTGCCTTAAGTTACAAACAAATCCTTGTTTGTGAGCATGCTTCTTGATCTCCAATTTTGGTGGAATGAAAGATAATATTGAATTTATCAAGCCTTTTGGATGCTTCGAAACCACCAAAAAAGAGCTACTTTGATCATTGAAATGTTGTAGTGACTTGGATAAAAAAAGAAAACTAAGTCTAAACTTTAGAAGTTAGTATTTTCTTGTCAAATTGTTTTCAATTTTCAAATCATCCAAGGATGCAAGAGGAGTATATTTTGTTATGACAAGATAAAAAAAAAACTTAGAATCTTTTGAAACCATTGAAACATAGGGACCCCTTGCCCCCCTCCAAAATCCCTATTTTTTCAGGATGCAATACTTAGGGGAAACATGCCCTTGTCACACCACTTAGGGACGTCCTAGGGACTCCAAGGAGTCTCTTGACCATCTTGAGGATGCCTATGAGTCTCCCATGGCCCCCAATTAGAAACTCCAATTCTAAAAAAAAATGGTGAAATTATTGTGAAAATGTCATCCGTATTAAAGGTTTGGCAATGCCCCCTAACCTTGATGGGGGCTCTGCCCCAAACCCCCCACAAGGGGCACTACCCATTGACCCCAAACCTCTACCCACCATTCTTATTGTTAATGCAATCATTTCCATTTTTTTTATGTTGACTAGTTTAAACACTTAGTATGCCAAAGTTTCATCTGTAATTCTTATACTTATTCTTAGTTTGTTCCCAAAGTTCCAAAACTCTACCACCATTGTTAATGTTCAAATTTCAATGCAATCATTGACATATTTTTAATGTTTATTGTAAAATTTACATAGTGTGGAAAATTTTTACTTACAGTTGTTATACTTATTCTATACACATCCTTTTATAATTAATTTTTTAAGTTGTATATATATTTGCATCCCACCCCGCCCCCTTCGTCATCCCCCTATCGTCCCCAAACTTAAGCCCTTGGTATGTTAAGATATGAAATCTCACAATAGTTTCATTTGATATGTTAATCGAGGAAAAACCTACAATATATAACTTCTAAGATTCCAAATCCATGAGGATCATGAAGAGGTAGAAAACCAAAAAAAGAAATTGCTTATCCAAGTTTCCAAATTTGTGACAAGGAAAAAGTAGAATCTCAATCAAAGAAGGAGAATGTGCAACTCATTATCTTATTCTACCTAAGTAAAAATATTACCTAATTAAGCTTTTTAATAGTGGAATATCACACTTAGGATAAAACATATCCAAGGTAAATAAAATATTACATTGATAGGCTTCTTTGGTTGCTCTAAAAGTGGTGCCTTATGAATTATGTTCTTGGATACTAAAGTTTCCAAATTCTGGTCACTCTTGATAGCTTCTTGTAGAGATTGTGATTCAAAGGCTTTAACCAAACCTTTCAATGGTTTCTATTGATGTGTTTTTTATGCACTATGCAACACAAAATAAAATACTAAGTATTCTATCCTCTCTTAAACAAAATCCTCCCAAGTGCTAAACTACGTGATCAAATAGGATGACTCCAAGATTCCAATAGTTAGGTCTTGACTTTATATTGTAGATAGACTCAATGATTGTGATGTGATATCTGCTGGAATCACAAGGGGGACTTACGTTGCTTGGGTCAATACTTATCCATTCTCATGTTTCATGATTGATTTACACTCCATGATTTAGGTCATCCTTGAGAAACATCTCGACTTAGCCAAATTTTTTTTTTTGTAAACTAATTCTTTAATTATGACCCCTTACTAGCATTTCCTTAGGTTTTATTGGAATTCTTGCTTCTCTAGCATGGGCACATTTCTAGGGTTCATTCGCACAAATTGCTCTTGATGAGCAAGCTAGTATCATGACCATGACTTAAACAAAATTTTAACTTAGTCAAATTATCTCCTCCAAACTTCTATGAGTTCATCACCTTCATTCTTCATCATTTGGATGTCTTTTGTCATTGGAAGGTAATTCTTGATCACCATACCTCAATCTTGACCTATGCTATACCCTAAAACCCTAGAACCTAGTCATGTTTACAACTGAGATCTTGGTGACTTGATCACTTAATACAGCTTAATCATGCAGTCTCATCTAACTCTGACTCCAACACTTAAGAGAATCAACCCTAGCAACCAAGTACTTTGGGAAATATCTTTCAACTTGACAACATGGGTAATGATGGAGGAATGGAAGGTGAGACCTATAGATGTGAGAGAGAGAGAGAGGGTGAGAGGAAGAGATAATGGCCTGGAGAGGGTAGAGAAAGAGAAGTAGAGAGGGAGAGAAGAAGAGAGGAATGGAGAAAGAGACCTAGAGAGGGGAGAGAGAAGAGAGATAGTAGAGAGGGATAGAGAAGAGAGATACCAATGTCAATCTTTTTCTATAAATTTTTTTTTTCTAAAAAATCGGCCTATCGTCGAAATTCCGACTCCAAAGGATAAAATTCCAACAGAGGAGTGCCATCGGATGCACAACATCCTCATCAGAACTCTCCTAGAGGCCATCGGATGCACACCATATGATGGCCTCCAGGAGAGTTCTGACGAGGATGCTGTGCATCCGACGACACTCCTCTGTCGGAATTTTATCCTTTGGAGTTAGAATTCTAATGATAGGCTGAGATCGTGATAGTATTCTTTCGCGGTATGAGCATCCATGGTGGCCGTCAGAAAGGTTGGAGGTGATGTCGGAATTGTAACGACCACAAGGATAGTCGGAACTTCCAACACAAAGTTTTCGATGACTTTTTTTGTCGGTAGTGCGATGCAATTGTGTCAGAATTTCAACAATTTGCCGTCAAAATTTGACCTGAATGTACTAGTGAAGGTATAAGTCTATGATTGGAGGTTTTTTATATCTGACTCAAAATAGACCAGATATAATGAATGCAGTTTGTATTGTATCAAGATATCAGAGTGATCCTAGAGAAAATCATTAGAGTGCGGTGAAAAGGATTTTTAGGTATTTGTAGGGAAGAACTGAATATGGTTTGTGGTATCCTCATAATGATGACTTTACATTATGTGCATATACAGATGTAAATTGAGCTTGAGATGTTGATGACCAAAAGAGAAAATCCAATGGAGATATCTTTCTTGGAAAGAAACTTGTTTAATGGATCAAAAAAACACAATCATGTACCTCTTTATCTACTGCTGAAGTTGAGTATGTTGTTACTGCTACTAACTCTATAGAAGTTATATGGATGAAGGAAATGTTGAAGGATATAAAGGTGGAATGTAATGAACTGGTAGTTATTCACTATGATAACTTTGCTGCTATTGATATATCAAAGAATTTGGTATTTCATTCTAAGACAAAGCACATATCAATCAAGTATAACTTTTTGAGGGAGAAGGTGGAGGCAAATGAAGTCAGATTGGTTAATGTGAATACTAAAGAGAAGATTGCAGACATCTTCATTAAAGCTTTTCTTCAAGAATCATTTGAGTACTTCAAAGACAGATTGGGGGTTTTTACCCCTTTGGTAGAGACCTGAGTGGTGTTGATTGGCATCAGTCTGGTATGCATTATTAGAGCTATCACTGATTCCAGATTGATGTGGTGGTGCTACTACTCAGGGGGAGTAGTTAGCTATAAGAATCAGAGGATTTATGACTTTTCTTTGATATTTATGTCAGATCTTTGACATTGATGTCAAAGGGGGAGAGTTATTCTTGTGAAAAACATAAGGGAGAGATATATTTATTAGGGGAGTTTGGTTCAGAGCTTCATTGTTATATCATTTTGTTGGAGATTGTTGGTTGTCTTCCATAGGGGGAGACTTGTTTGGCTTTTCTTGACACTTGGATATTTTTCATATCTAGTGTTGCCATCAATGCCAAAGGGGGAGATTGTTGGCAATTTCAAGGAATTGATTATGTGTTGCATTTATGTTTTGTCATTGATGGCAACACCGGTTGTTTACCGGTTTCTGGTTGGTTCTGATAGAGTGGTTGGATTATGATATTGATTCAGTATGATTTGGTTTGTGGAATTGATTTGGATCTATCATTCATGGTATACAAATGCATATCACGATCAGTTGGTATGAGATTTGATGACTCAGTTACTATCATTTATTCTTGTAAGCCTTCTGGTCACTAGTAAGGGTTTTACCAATAGAGATTTGTTGAAGATCTTTTGATGCACACGATAAGTGGTGTTGATGCAACTTCTAGATGGTTTTTGGGATGTTGTTGGTTATCTTGTTCATTTTTCTGTTGATTGGTAGTATTGGATTTTATTTATGGCAACCTATTTTGGGTCCGGTGATATCTAGGTATGGACCTATTTATGTAATGCGTTGGTGGATGATCCTGATGTGTTACCAGTGGGATTTAATGATTGGATTATGTTGTTTTGGTCTTAGGTTGACTTGTTTTATAATTGGATTGTGGGTTTATGTTATGAATTTATTGAATTATCTTTTAGGTGGCCGACCTAATTGTTTAGGTCACATGTTGGTATAAATATGATGTAAGATATCTTTGTGGATAATGGGCATATGGGATTATGGTTATGTGGTTACCTGTGTGCAAATAATGTTGTAATCATATGCAAGAGATTTGGTCAATCAATGGTGATCAAATTAGTTTGGTAAGGGAGGTTTAAGATCTTCAGTACTAAGCTTAACTGGAACTGTACTCAGGCATAAGAGATGTTATCTTTGTAGTTCACTCTTCTTTCTGAATTGTAGTCTGGATTTATTTTTTAGTCAACGAGACTCCTTTTGTGATGAGTAGTGCACTCTAGGCTATTGCCCTTCCTGCATGTGCAGGCCCCTCATTTTGTAGGCACATACATACTGCAGAGGTATTATCTGACTATGGGTAGGCTTCCCACCATGGTTTTTCCCTTTTTCAAGTTTTCCACGTACAAATCTTGGTGTCATGTTTTCTGGATGGATGGTAATTGTTCTATGATTTATGTTTATATTTAATTTCTATACTGGTTATTTTGGTATTTGGTTTATGCATTTAGGTATTGAGTTTATGTGTTCCCTTAATAAGGATTTGAATGCTTAAAGTTCTATGATCTATTGACAACTAATTCCACCCCCCCCCCAAACTCTTAGTTGTCCTTTGGTTATCTGAATTGTATAATAGATGAACCTGTGAGTAGATTTGGTAATGGTGCTTCATCCGACAAAGATTGGGTTTTTATTGCTATCAAGGATTATTCTCTGGAATTTGTCATTGAACCAACACATACTGAGGAAAAGGCCTTGGCTGCTAAAATTGAATAGAAGGATGAATGGGTTATAGACAATGGATGCTCACATGACATGACTGGTGAAAGAAGAAGTTTCTTATCACTACAAGAATTTGATGGTGGATTGGTTAGATTTGGAGACAACAAGGCATGTAGGATCAAAGGCAAAGGAACAATATCATTGTATGGTAAGACTAATATTGATAATGTTTATTATGTTGAAGGCTTAAAGCATAATCTTTTAAGTGTAGGTTAGTTGGTGGATAGAGGATTTCATTCGCAATTAAAGGATGGAAAATGTAAGATTATGAATAAATTTGGATTAGAGGTTGCTTCCAAAACTGAGACCAATGGTAATATCTTTCATTTGAACTCCGGTGAGAAGGCTTGCTTGATTTCTTAGATTGATGAAATTTGGTTATGGTATAAGATGATGTGTCATGTTAATTTTGATTGCATAGTAAAGATCAGTTCAATACCGACCATAAGAGATTTGTCCAAGATTGTTAAACCTCATAATCCGGTATGTAGAGAATGTCAAATGGGTAAGCAAGTTAGGACTTTTTTCAAAAGCATACATGATAAATCTAATGAAATTTTTAATTTTATTCATATTAATTTGTGTTGATGGGAAAGGACTAAAAGCTTTCAAGGTGATAGATATTTTATGTTACTTATTGATGACTATTCTAGTATGATGTGGGTGGCATTTTTTAAAGAGAAATCTAAAGCTTTTGAGAAATTCAAAATCTTTAAGGCTATGGTTGAGACTGAGACAGGACTGAAGATAAAGTTCTTAAGATATAATTATGGTGGTGAGTTTACATCCGATGAGTTCAACAACTTTTGTGAAAGGAATGGTATTAGGAGACAACTTTTTGCACCTAGGACCCCAAAGTAGAACCGATTAGTTGAAAGAAAGAATAGAACAATTTTGGATGTTGCAAGGAATATGATGACTGAAGCTAAATTACTTGATATCTATTGGAGAGAGGCTATAAATACCATTGTATACACCTTCAATAGAGTACACATAAAAAGTGACACAGATAAGACTTCTTATGAATTATCATTTGGTCATACTCCTACTGTCAGATATTTCAGAATTTTTGGAAGCAAATGTCACATTAGAAAAGATGATTCATTAGGAAAGTTTGATCCGAGAAGCGATGAAGGAATATTTTTGGGTTATTATACTAAGAGAAAATAAAATGGATGTTATAACAAAAAATTGAATAGGATATTGGAAAGCATAAATATCGAGGTGGATGAGCATGGGAGTAATTAGATCAGAGCATATGATTATGGACCAGAAGATTAATTTATCAGATCTGAACTAGTAATGCAAGGATCAGTTTAGAATAGTGAACCTATAACACTAGTAGCATCATAAAATTTAACAATGACAGTGGAACAACAAAATGAGTTAGCAGATCAAGAAAATTCAGAGACTCCCAGGTATGTAAAGCTAAATTATTTTGAAGATCAAATTATTGGAGATAAAAGGAAAGGTGTGATGACTAGGAGAATGTTAGTTGCTAAAGAGGTATGTTTAATTTCTTAAATTGAACTAGAATCTTTCCTTGACATAAGTAAGATGAAAATTTGTTAAAAGTAATGGAAGGGGAATTAGATTAGATTGAAAAGAATAAGACATGGGAACTTGTACCTAGGCCTAAAAACAAAGAACATTATTGGAACTAAATGGGTTTTCAAGAAAAAATTGAATGAGGAAGGTCAAATGGTGAGGAGCAAGGCTAGATTGGTTTGTAAAGGTTATTCAAAGAAGAAGGAATTGATTACGGGGAAACTTATGCCCCGGTTGCTAGAATTGAAGTGGTAAGACTTTTTCTTGTTTATCCTGCACACAAGAAATACAAAGTATATCAGATGGATGTTAAATATGATTTCTGAATGGAGATCTTGAAGAGCAATTTTACATTGAACAACCTGATGGATTTTATTTATCAAAAGACAAGGACATGGTTTGCAAATTGAAGAAAGCTTTATATGGACTAAAACAAGCCCCGAGAGCATGGTATGCTAGATTGGATAAGTATCTTTCAAAGCTTGGTTTCAATAAAGGTAATGTTGATAGTAACTTATATTACAAAATTGAGCATGATGACATATTGATTATTGAAGTCTTTGTGGATGATATCATTTTTGGAGAAGAAGAAGGTTTATGCATGAAATTTGCTAATGATATGAAGAATGAATTTGAAATGTCTATGATTGGTGAGATGATTTTTTCTTAGGTTTGTAGATTACTCAGACTGATAAAGGTATTTTCATTTGTCAAACTAAGTATGTGAAGGAGTTACTTAAGAAATTTGGACTGGAGAATTCTAAACTCGTCGATACTCCTATGATAATAGGTTGCAAATTGTCAAAGGATGATGAATCACCTCAAGTGAACCCAAGAAGATATAAATCAATGATTGGTGGTTTATTGTACCTAACTTAGACAAGATCTGATATAATGAATGCTATTTTTATTGCTTCTAGATTTCAATCAGATCCTAGAGAAACTCATGATATTGTTATCAAGAGAATATTTAGGTATTTGGCTGGTACAACAAACTTTGGCTTATGGTATCCAAAAAATGATGACTTCACATTATGTACATATACAAATCTGATTGGGCAGGAGATGTGAATGACCGGAAGAGAAATACTGGTGGTGCATTCTTTCTTGGGAAGAAGTTGGTTTCATGGCTTAGTAAGAAACAATCATGCACTTCATTGTCTATAGATGAAGCAGAATATGTTATAGCTATTACCAATTGTACTCAAATTTTATGGATGAAATAGATGTTAAAGGATATAAGGGTACGTTATGATGATCCTATTGTTATTCACTGTGATAATATTGTTGTTGTTGATATGTTAAAGAATCTGGTATTTCATTCCAAATAAAAACACATTTCTATAAGGTATAATTTCTTGAAGGAAAAGGTTGAAGCAAAGGAAGTCAAATTGGTTTATGTGCCTACTAAGGAATAGATTGTAGATATTTTAACAAAACCATTTCCTAAAGACACTTTTTAATATCTAAGAGATCAATTGGGGGTTACCAGCCCTCCAAAAGAGACTTAGAGATGTCAGGATGCATCAATCAGGCGAGCTTATTAGACATACTTTTCTGATTCAGGTTGATGAAGATGGTGCTCCTACTTAGGGGGAGTAGTCAAATATTTGGTTCGGTATTCTTGGTTTAGTATCTATCCTTTGTCATTGATGTCAAAGTGGGAGAAGGTATTCTTGTAAGAACTGCTAGATCTTTTGGTGGTTTTGAAGTTTGTTGGCATTCCTTAGCACTTGGATGTTTTCCACATTTAGTGTTGCCATTAGTGCCAAAGGGGGAGATTGTTGGCAAAACATTGGATCTAGTTATTGTGTTTTCATTGATGTCAACAGTGTATCTCGGTTGGAGACTATCACAAATGGATCTATCCTGGTTAGTCTTGGTGATCTTTTTGGTTTTGGCTGTGATTCTGATTCAGTATGATCAGATCTCTGGAATCGGTTTTGGATGCTTATTCTGATGGTTATATGCTCGATATATTCTAGTAGTTTCATGGTTTTCTTATCAATTTTGGTATTTCTAGTTATCGACTTGTTCCTGGCTTTCCCAGCAAGCTTTTGGCTTTACAAGCTTCCGGCGTTCCCAGTTAGCTTTATCGATATGCTATTTTTGTCACTTGGTCAGTGGATTTTGGGTTTGACTTATGGAATTAGTCTATTTCATGTTGTTGGTGCTTCTTGATCATATTCTGAGTATTTGGTGACTTTGCATTGGATGGTGTGTTATTATGGTGGTCCTATTTGGATCTAGTTAAACTTTCACTAAGGGTTTCTATTGGAAAGTGAAGTGTGTTGGATTTTGGTCTTAGCAGAATCCTTGGCATATATAATTATTTGTTTACTTAATTTAGGTCCATACTATGTAATGTAAATAATAATATTTGTTTGGTGGTATCATGTGATGTAATTTTTTGTAATGGGTGTATGGGTTTAGGGTTTAGCCGACCTTGTCAATAAGGTTGATGATCTATATTTATAGGTGACTTATTCATGTAATTTGGTATGTGATGGTTATGGCTGGTTAAGTCTACATTATTAGAGAAAAAATTAAGTGCGAATAAAGTCATATCATTAAGGTGAAGGTTGGAAAGGTTTTGTATTGTAGAGCAGACATCAGTGCTTAACCAAAACTATATGAGGCATAGTAGATGCTACTTTCATAGTTCATTGTTTTTCGGATTGTGTTCTGATTTTTTTATAAGTCAATGAGACTTCCCTTTGTGATGAGTAGTGCGCTCTAGGTTGTTGGCCTTTCCCAATGTGCAAACCCCATTTTAATTATTCATAATACTATTGAAGAGTATTCATCTGATTGTGGGTAGGGTTTCCCACCGTGGTTTTTCCCTTTCTGCATTTTCAACATCAAAATATTGGTGTTATGTGTGTTGTTCTTTCATGTTATGTTCTTCATTGGGTTGTGCTTTGGTATAAGGTTTATAATTGAATTAACTGTTGTTATTGTTAGTAAACTGATTCACCCCTACCTCCCACCCCCTCTTATTTTACTATCGGTATGAGTGCATTCAGATAGGAATAGATAGGTATAAACAAAATAAATCAACATAAACAATAAACTAAGATTTGATTGAATTTGCACTCACGACAAGATACCGAAAAGACTCCAAAAACTCACAGAAACTTCAATACAACCAAAAGTAACCATCACTAGACCTTCACACTCACAAGGGATACTTAATACACTCCTAGATAAACCAAATAGCTCATCCAAATAGAAGATTTATAGAGAAAGGAATACTTGCAGAACCGAGAACGACAACACAGGGGAAACCAAAATAATATTTAACAACACAACTATATAAAATGGTGAAAATACAAAGTCCCTTATCAAATATTTTTTTTAAAATTATCAAACTTTATAGAATGAAATATAATGCTATCCAAGCTACTAGAAAACATTTGCAGACATAGAGCATACATAGATCCATGAAAACAAAAAATATGAAAAAATAAAAGAACTCCAACTTACAACCCGTGTGATGGAAGATAGCTGAAGTAGAGCTCCAAATCCAAATCCAAAACCAAAACCCCAAAACAACAAGGCTCCATCAATCCAAAGCAAAACCCAGAAATGAAAAACTACAAAAATCTTTCGGGAAAAACCAACCCAAGAACAAGCACGGAAACGAAATTAAAATCCACTCAAAATTCTAAAACCCTAGCCACATGCACAACCAACCAAAATATTCCATTTTGGAATATATTTTACCTAACATCTTACACTATAATTTTTATCTCTCATTTTGAATTCACCAAATGAAAATAGAGGGTAGGTGAAATTAATATAAAACATGTTATAATAAAACCAAGTGGGGAATAATATTATTTTACTCGAAGGTATTTATACACCCCCAAATATAAATAAAAGTAAAACTATATAAATAAATCATAAGCCATAAATTAAATAATCCATAAAGGGAATTAATAAATAAATAACTCAAAGGTCATAAAATAATTAAATAACCAAATAAAATATTAAACATTAAATAAATAAATAAAACTATAAGCAATAAATAAACATAATCAAATAAATAAATAAATATCAAATAAATGGTCAATCCTCCAATAAGGATTAAACAATAAATATTTATTTAATCTTAAACATCATAAAATAAATAAATATTAATCATCAAATAATTAAATACTCAAAAGCCAATAATCCAATCAATTAAATCACACATAAATGCATCAAATAAATTAATAATAATCTAGCATACTCACAAAGCCACAACTCACTAACTGCAATGAAAATTATGCCAAGACGCTTACGACTCAAGGTGAACTTAGACCTAGAGTAAGTGTAGGGAGCTCATGTCATCTCTAGACCACATGTCATCAGAATTTAAAGACATGCTTAGACCTGTGAAGCCAGGTGGAGTCAGTGTCTGGTACCTGCAAATCCTGCAACCACAAAGCAATGATACAACATATGTATATATCTCATAATAGGCATGTGATTGGGAATCGCAACAACACATCCCACTCGCGATGAATGATGTGACATCATCCCTCTCATGAAGATAGACATACAATAATCAAACACGTTGCATAAACAACTCATCATATATAATCATGAAATAAGGCTAGTGTAATCATAATATCATCAAATCCATGATCAATATAAATCAACTATAATCCATCATCATAGTAATACATATATAATCCATCAAGCACATATATCTATCAAATCACATGATCAATAATGATAGTGTCATCATCCATATAAATCATCAAAATAGCATATGTCCAAATAAAGTCTAGCATCATAATGAGAAACTAAACACATATATAATCATAACCCAAAACATCATAAAGAGTCTAGATAAGTCTATCATGCATGAAATAAGAGTCAAGTCAAATAAAGTCAGGGAGGGACACTACATCCTCCTCCCCTTTTCCAAGGCTTACTCCTGGAAGCCTGAGAACAAATAGGGATATATCTCTCTCATCTGCGCAACATCTTCCCATGTAGACAAGGAATCATCACTCGAATCCCACTAGACCCTTACCTATTCTATGTTCAGACCTTTGAGGAACATCTCTCTACATTGATCAATGCGTACAGGCTCCAAAGAGAGCTTCCCATCTTTGACCTCTAATGCATTCCAATCCAAAACATGCAATATATCAGGATGATACAGCCTCAAAAAAGAAACATGAAACACATCATGGATGCAAAACAAGTTACGTGACAAGGCAAGGCAATAAGACACAATACTAATCATCTCCAAAATCTTGAAAGTTCCTACAAAATGAGGCGCCAACTTCGAGCCTTTTCCATAATGGATTAGACTCTTTCATGGGTGAACTCTCAAAAACATCTTGTCTCAAACTAAAACCTTCTTGTCCACACGACGAGAATCTGCATATTTCTTTTGTCTATCCTATGTTGCTACCAAATTATCCCTAATGCAAGCCACCTGGTGCAACATATCCTCCAACATCTCTGAACCAATACGCACTCTATCCTCCAAATAGTCCCAATTTAGGGGTGTACTACATGGTCTACCATACATTACCTGATAAGGAAACATACCAATAGAACTCTGGTAACAATTATTGTATGCAAACTCTACCAAATAGAGGTAATCCTCCCAATGTCACTACTGATCCATAACATACATCCTCAACATGTCCTTCAAAACCTAATTAACCTACTCTATCTAACCATCTATTTCGAGATGATAAGCTAAACTAAAGTTCAACTGCATTCCTAAATTATGTTGAAGAGTTGTCCAAAAGACTAATGTAAACTCTAGATCTTGATCTAAAATGATTTGTCGAGGAATACCATGCAATCTCATTACTCCCTCCAAGAAATTACAAGCTACTGCTGGTACTATATAAGATGACCTGATCAGAGAAAAGTGTGCCACCTTGGTCAACCTATCAATGATGACCATAATAGGATCATGATAACTAGAAGACATACGCAAACCAACTATAAAATCCATTAATATGATGTCCCATTTCTATCCTGGAACCAAGTGTGATTGTAATAATCCTTTTGGATGCTAATGCTCTTCCTTCACTCGCTGACACTCTAGGGAACATGACATAAAATCTACAATGTCTCTCCTCATACCATCCCAATTATATATCTGTCTCAAATCTATGTGCATATTCTTGACACCAAGATGTGCTAAGTAAGGTGCATGATGTGCCTCTAACATGATCAAATCTCCCAGTCCATCTGATGGTGGAACATAAATGCATCCCAAATGCTTAAGAAGACCATCTGAATCAACTGCATAACCTACATATCCGCCCTCAAGAGCTCTACTTGCAGCAACTTGGCGTAGGAGCACCATTTCGAACTCCTTCTCTTTCTTTGTTTTGTTGGTATTATGCTTCTTTAGAAGCCATTGTACATGAATAAGAGCCATGAGCTCATGTGTGCTAGACTAGGTCCTAGTTTTAGGTCCTTAGTGAGTTTGTTGTGATTTCTTGTGCAGGAGAGGTTGAGTGTTCCTAGAGTGTGTGTTAGGCCTTATTGGCATTTTTATGTCCTTAGGGTAGCCCAAAATAGGCCTAGGATTCATGAAAAGCAACAGTGGCAAAGTTGCTCAAAAGATGCAAAAGTTGCATGTCAAGCAACTTTTCTACCCAAAATGGTCATAGACCCTTGTTGTGCATGGAGAGCCCTAATTTTGGCACACTGATTGAGGTATGGGTGGTATAAGATTTTGCAAATAGTAATAAAATGGGTTGGATGTCAGAGATTATACGACCCAAGCAAGAAGAGCTTGACTGTGACTTTTTTTGAGTTACCAGTCAGTTTGAATGAAGTTACCGAGCAAACTAATGGATTGATTTGCAAACAAACCTATGTGAAATGTCTTCTTTGGTGTATATATCTTCATTGTGAGAGATTAGATTAGCTTTTTGTTTACCAGTTGAGTGTTTTTATAAATAATTTGTAAGTTGTAGTCTTACTGTCCAGTTTTGGACCGGTTTGAGTAAATGAAGTCTTAACTCCATTCCCCATTGTGGAACCACCATGAAACCATGGGGAATAGATGTGAAGACCTTTTACTATAGTCCTAAGAAAGAAGGGCTCTTGTAAATGCAAGGAGGCCAAGAAAAGACCCATTCCTAGGCAAGACTGGACAGTGCCCGTTAGGAATGGTTGTCGGTGCAGAGGTCTTGGAGAGAAAGGTTGAATAGTGAAGAGTGCATCCTTTGGAGGAAGGACAGAGGAGTGAGTGAAGAATCATTGGTTGGAAGGACAAGCCTCCACCAATCCAAAATAGGTGGCTAAAACTCAAAACACTCACTGTGACCCAGGAAGACCCTAAAACCCCTCACAAAAACCCTTAAAACCCTTAAAATTCACCTAGGATAGTGTACAGACACTTGGAGGCCTAAAACCTAGAAAATCCATGAGTTCTTGCCAAATGACTAGCAGTCCATTTTTGGAGTTTGGGTTTTTTGTGCACCATTTGTGAGAGGGATCCCTAGAAGACCGGTTAGGAGGCCTAATTTGTCCTAATCCTTGTAGGCCTTTTTGAAGGCAAAAACCTAAATTTGTGAAATTGATAAGGGGTTAGAATCTTGAACCTCTTGGGGGCTCATGAATGGGTGGATAGAGCATGAAATAGACATGAAACAACCTTGCTAAGACCTTGGAAGGTGTGGAACAAGATTAGCCCTTATTAGCCATAGTAAGGGGTTTTGAGTCTCATGAGTAGGTGAGACCTTAGGAGCAGCATTGCAACTCCTTAGTGGGTGGATTGGGCAAGGTCAGGGGATTCCTCAAGAAAAGGGAAGTCCTAGAGACCCTAGGGTGTGTAGAGAACACTAGGTGATCCAAGGAAAGGATTCAAAAGCATAGACTAGGCTAGTCTATCCCAAACCCCTTCCCATCAGATTGGTATCAGAGCTAGTAAAAGACTTGTTGGACTATGTATGTCTCTATATACTAGTGAATTAGTAGGGGAGAGTTGAATGGTTACTGATGCAGAGCTGGCTAGAGAGGTGGAAGAGTAGAAGGAGAAAAACAGACTCCTTGAAGTAGCTATGAGTGAGATAACGGATAAACTGTAGGAAGTGGTGAATCAGAGGATACATGAACCTTGGGATGAAGACACCAAGGGTAAAGGCAAGAGAAATATAGACATAGATGACGTAATTCTTGAACCAGATCCCTTATTCAATAAAGAACCTTTTGTGAAGGCTATTAAGGCTTTGAACACAAAAGCTTTTGAAGGATTGCCACATTTTAGTGGAAGAATGGACATAGACACTATTATGGAATGAATTGAGGGCATGGAAAACCACTTTGAGTGTGAAGGAGTGATAGAGGCTCAGAAGGTTAAAGTTTCCAAATCAAGATTAAGGGGAGCAACTTTGACATGGTGGAAGTACCTGCAAGAAGAAAGGGTTAGCATGGGAAAGCTACCTATTGCAAATTGGAAGGCTATGGTGAGTAAGATCAAGGAGAACTACTTACCAAAGGATTATGAAGTCCAACTTCATAAGAAGAGACAAGGATTGAAGCAGAAGGATCTTGATGTGGCCTCCTACATAGAGGAGTTTCAAAAGCTATGTCTAAGATCTAAAGTTCAAGAAGATGAATCCATTAAGGTGGCTAGGTATCTAAGCGGCCTAAAGTGGAACATTCAAGAGGAGATAAGCCTATGGACTCCTACTACTATCTAGAAGTGTCATAAGCTTGCTGCCAAGGTAGAAGAGAGGAACAAAAGGAAAGGAGACTCCAATAGCAAGGGTAGAGGCAGAGGTAGAGATCAAGTGAATCACCAAGGTGGTTACCAAAGCAAGACAAATGAATAGAGGAACCAAGGAGAAGCCAAGTTGACTAAACATGGCAATTAAACCAATCCTAGAGGAGGAAATTATAGAGGAAGAGGTGCACAAGGTGGTCCAAATAGGGGTAGAGGTACCGGTAGAGGTAACTCCTATTTTGCAACAATGAAGTGTTACAATTGTGGACAATTGGGACACCCGACATATAGATGCCCTAACAAGCCTACATCATCAAGCAGTGGAAAGAGGGTTGCTTATGCACATGAAGACTCTTCAAGTAGCAAGACACCTGAGGTGGACCATATTGAATTAGAAAGTGGAGAAAATCTGATGTTCAATAGGGTCTTGATAAGACAACCAGTCAAGAGTGAACCTAAGCATAGGAGAGCATTGTTTAGGGTGAGGTGCAAGATTCTTGGTAAAGTATGCAAGGTGATAGTTGATTCAAGCTCGACTGAAAATATCATATTAGAAGAGGCAATTAGGAAGTTGAAACTCACAAGGATACCCCACACTAACCCATACAAGGTGACATGGTTGAATCATGAGCATTGTGTGCTGGTTAATGAACAGACTTGGGTAGAGTTTTCCATTGGAGGATACAAGGACAAAATCCTTTGTGATGTGTTGCCATGGATGCATGTCACCTGCTGCTAGGAAGACCCTAGAAATTTGATAGGAAGGTGATCTATGATGGAGGGGAGAACTCCATTTCCTTTAAGAAGGATAGCAAGACCTTCAAGATTCAGTCTTTGACAGAGAATGAAGAAGGAACTTCAAAGACACCTAGTGTCTTAATGGCTATTGGTAAAGAGTTCTTAAACTTACTACATGAGGAGGAGATAGTGAAGTGTGACATCTTTGTGAAGCCAAAGGAGTAAGAAGACAAGTTGCAGGTAGAAATACCCAAGGAGGTAAAGCAAATGTTACAAGAGCATAAGGATATAGTGAGTGATGGAACACCTGCAACACTCCCACCTAGAAGGTCTATAAGTCATCAAATAGACTTTGTTCCTAGTGCATCCTTACCTAACAAGGCTACATATAAGCTCACACCTAATCAAAATAAGGAGGTAGCAAGGCAAGTGCAGGAGCTATTAGAACAAGGACTGATTAAGGAGAGAATCAGCCCATGTGCAGTCTCGGTAGTGCTAGCATCAAAAAAAGGAGGTAAGTGGAGACTTTACACTGACTCAAGAGAAATTAATAGGATTACTATAAGGTATAGGTTTCCTATTCCTAGAATAGAGGATCTAATGGACTGTTTAGGAGGGGCTATGTATTTTACCAAGCTAGACCTTAAAAGTGGCTATCACCAAATAAGATTTAAGGAGGGTGATGAGTGGAAGACTGCTTTTAAAACCATAGAGGGATTGTATGAGTGTCTTGTGATGCCATTTGGGCTTACTAATTCCCCAAGCACCTTCATGAGGTTGATGAATGAGGTGTTGAATGATTTCATAGGCAGATTTGTGGTAGTATACCTAGATGACATTCTCATTTATAACAGAACCAAGGAAGAACACCTTGAGCACTTGAGGTTAGTTTTAGAAAGGTTGCATGAGGAGAAGTTATCCATCAACCTAGAGAAGTGTGACTTCTTTAAGCAAGAGCTGGTTTACCTAGGATTTGTGGTGTCTAACGGAACCTTGAAGATGGATCCAAGCAAAGTGGAGGCAATTTTGAAGTGGCTTGCACCTAAAATAGGGACTGAGGTAAGGAGTTTCAATGGATTACCTGAATTCTATAGGAAATTTGTGAGGAACTTCAGTGGCATATGTGCACCAGTCCTTGACACCATAAAAGGAGGTCTTAAAGCTAAGTTTGAATGGACTGAGCAGGTAGACAAAGCATTTCAGTTATTGAAACAAGAAGTAGCCAAAAAACCTATCCTTCTCCTACCTATGTTTGATAAGCTATTCACTTTGGAGTGTGATGCAAGTTGTATTGCAGTAGGTGGTGTGTTGGGTCAAGAGGGAAGACTTGTGGCATTTTTCAGTGAGAAGCTTAATGAAGCAAAGAAGAAGTATTCAACTTATGACCTAGAGTTGTATGCATTGGTGCAGTCTCTAAAGAAATGGAGGCATTACCTACTTCCAAAAGAATTTGTAGTGTTCACAAACAATCAGGCATTGAGTTACATTAATACTCAAGAGAAGCTAAGTAATAGACATCTGAAATGGATGGAATATCTCCAATCCTTCACCTTCGCCACTAAGCATAAGAAGGGGCAACTTAACAAGGTGGCAGATGCATTAAGCAAGAAGTTGTTGACTATTCAAGAACTATAGTTGCAGAGCATAGGCATAGAAGGTTTCAAAGACCTCTATGAAGGAGATGAAGACTTCTCAATAGCTTAAAAGGTTTGCAAAGAGTTTGAGAACCATTTCCATGGTGAGTATGCAGATTACACTCTCCAAAATGGTCTCTTGTTCAAAGGTAATCATTTGTGTGTACCTAGAGGATCTATGAGGGAGAACCTCATCCAAGAGAAACATAATGGTAGTTTGAGTGGACACTTTGGGATTAATAAGACCCTAGACTTAGTGCAGAGGTACTACCATTGGCCAAAGTTGCTAGGAGATGTGAAAAGATATGTAGAACAATGTGGTGTATGCCAAAGAGCTAAAGGTGGATCAAGCAATGTTGGTTTATATCAACCATTACCGGTTCCTAACAGACCTTGGGAATGTATAAGCATGGACTTTGTAGTAGGACTTCCTAAGACTAAAACAGGTATGGACAGCATCTATGTGGTAGTAGTTAGATTTTCCAAGATGAGTCATTTTATCCCATGTAAGACTACACATGATGCAAGCTATGTTGCACATCTCTTCTTCAAAGAGATTGTTAGGATTCATGGACTCCCTTTAAGCATTGTTTCAGATAGGGACAACAAGTTCATGGGTCATTTTTGGCAAAGATTATGGAGGAGACTAGGAACTAACTTGTCATTTAGCTCAGCTTACCATCCACAAATAGATGGTCAAACTAAAGTCATCAATAGGGTGTTAGGTAACCTGTTGAGGTATTTAACTAAGGAGTATGGCCAAAAATGGGACCTAATCATTTCTCAAGAAGAGTATGCATATAATGACAGTGTGAATAGAAACACTAGTAGAAGTCCTTTTGAGGTTGTGTATGGCAGACATCCAAGAGGAGTATGTGAGTTGAGAGACCTTGGTAGTTTGGAAATGAAGAGTGGGCAAGTAGAAGACTTCACTCAAATCATCAAGGAAGTTCAAGAGCAGGTTTAGAAGGCCATCCTTGAAGCCACTCAAAAACTAAAAGCCAAAGTGGATGAGAAAAGGAGAGAAGTTCAGTTCAAGGTGGGTGACTATGTAATGGTCCATTTGAGCAAAGCTAGGATGGAAGGTGGTAAGTCTACCAAAATACAGATGAGAAGGGTAGGACCTTGTAGAATCTTGTTGCAATATGGTAAGAATGCCTACAAAGTTGACTTGCCTCCAAATTTAGCTATATCACCAGTCTTTAATGTAGCTAACCTAATCATGTACAAGGGTGAGATAGTAGGGCAGATTGAGAACCAAGCCAAGGTACTGTAGGACCTTGATTTTAATGTCTTACCATAGATGAAGAAGTCTATAGTAGAGGAGATCTTGGAATCAAGAGAAAAGAAGTCCACCAGACACTAGGTCTACATGGAACACTTGGTGAAGTGGGCAAGACAGCCTGAGTTGAAAGCAACTTGGGTGGAGGAGAGCAGGTTCAAGACACTTGGAATAGACGCGACTCTCATCTCTTCTTCAATTTCTTAATTGTGTGTAAAGAGGGAGTATGGTGTAGGAGAACCCTTCCAAACTCCTTCTCTTTCTTTGTTTTGTTGGTATTATGCTTCTTTAGAAGCCATTGTACATGAATAAGAGCCATGAGCTCATGTGTGCTAGACTAGGTCCTAGGTTTAGCTCCTTAGTGAGTTTGTTGTGATTTCTTGTGCAGGAGAGGTTGAGTGTGCTTGGAGTGTGTGTTAGGCCTTATTGGAATTTTTATTTCCTTAGGATAGACCAAAATAGGCCTACGAGTCATGAAAAGAAACAGTGGCAAAGTTGCTCAAAAGATGCAAAAGTTGCATGACAACTTTTAAAAGTTGTCAAGCAACTTTTCCACCCAAAATGGTCACAGAACCTTGTTGTGCATGGAGAGACCTAATTTTGGCACAATAAATAAGGCATGGGTGGTATAAGATGTTTCAAACCCTAATTGAATGAGTTGGATGTCAGAGATTGTACGGCCCAAGCAAGAAGAGCTTGACTGTGACTGTTTTTGAGTTACCAGTTAGTTTGAATGAAGTTACCAAGCAAACTAGTGGATTGATTTGTAAGAAAACCTATGTGAAATGTCTTATTTGGTGTATATATATTCATTATGAGTGATTAGATTATCTTTTTGTTTACCAATTGAGTGTGTTTGTAAATAATTTGTAAGTTGCAATTTTTATTGTCCAGTTTTGGACCGATTTGAGTAAATGAAGTCTTAACTCCATTCCTCGTTATGAAACCACCATGAAACTATGGGGAATGGATGTGAAGACCCTATACTATAGTCCCAAGCAAGAAGGGCCCTTGTAAATGCAAGGAGGCCAAGTAAAGACCCATTCCTAGGCGAGACTGGACAGTGCCTGGTTAGGAATGGTTGTTGGTGCAGAGGTCTTGGAGAGCAAGGTGGAATAGTGAAGAGTGCATCCTTTGGAGGAAGTGTAGAGGAGTGAGAAAATCATAATTGGTGTGAAGGAGGAGCCTCAACCACTCCAAACCAAGTGGCTAAAACTCAAAACACTCACTGTGACCCAGGCAGGCCCTAAAAACCCTCACAAAAACCCTTAAAACCCTTAAAACTCACCTAGGACAGTGTACAGACACTTGGAGGCATAAAACATAGAAAATCCATGAGTCCTTGCCAAATGAATGGCAATCCATTTTGGGAGTTTGGGTTGTTTGTGCACCATTTGTGAGAGGGATCCCTAGAAGACTGGTTAGGAGGCCTAATTGGTCCTAATCCTTGTAGCCCTTTTTGAAGGCAAAAACCCAAATTTGTGAAATTGGTAAGGGGTTAGAATCTTGAACCTCTTAGGGGCTCATGAATGGGTGGATAGAGCATGAAATAGACATGAAAAAACCTTGCTAAGACCTTGGAAGGTGTGGAACAAGATTAACCCTTATTAGCCATAGTAAGGGGTTTTGAGTCTCATGAGTAGGTGAGACCTTAGGAGAAGCATTGCAGCTCATTGGTGGGTGGATTGGGCAAGGTCAAGGGATTCCTTAAGAAAAGGGAAGTCCAAGAGACCCTAGGGTCTATAGAAAACACCAGGTGATCCAAGGAAAGGATCCAAGAGCATAGACTAGGCTAGTCTATCCCAAACCCCTTCCCATCACAACCTCTCAATAACCTCTTGGTACAATACATCTAAAGGAAGGGCATGGAGAATACGGATCCTCAAATACACACTAAGAAAGACTACTGAGATCTTATGCCTCCTATGACTCAATGCTTTTTCTACCATGTTCTTCTTACCTTGGATATATCTCACCTCAAAATTGTAATCACATAGAAACTCTATCCAATGCCTCTTCCTAGCATTCAAATTTGGTTGCATGAAAATGTACTGCAAATTGCAATGATCACTATGCAAATCGAATTGATGCCCAAGAAGGAAATGCCTCTAGCTAATGAAAGCATGAACCACTTGCACTAACTATAGATCATAGGTGGGTAATGTTTCTCATGATCCTTAAGTTTTCGTGACTCATATACAATCACATGACCATCCAGCATCAACACTACTCCTAGACCCTCCAAAGAAGCATTTGTGTACACCACGAAATCTCCTAAAGGATCTGACACTATTAGAATAGGTGCCCTAGTCAAATTCTCCTTAAGGATCTAAAATCTTGTCTCAAACTACTCTGTCCAAACAAACTTCTTCCCTTTCCTCTAAACAAAAGTGATAGGATGGGCTATCATGGAGAAATCCTAAACATATATGTGATAATACCCTACTAGACCCATGAAATCCTGAACATATCTGTGATAATATATAGGAATCAACTACAATACCCTCTCCTAAAATCACATGGCCAAGCTATCTCACCTCCATCTAGAAGAACTCACACTTTGCCAAATTGGCATATAGCTAGTTCTCCCTAAGGCACTGCAAAACCTGTCTCACATGATCCTCATGCTCCTCAACTGATCTTGAATAAATTAAATATCATCCATAAATACCAATACAAATATGTCCAAATACATCTTGAATATGCCATTCTTTAAGATCATGAAAACTAATGGTACATTCATGAAACCAAAAGGCACCACTATGAACTCATAGTGTCCATATCTAGTGCAAAAAGTTGTCTGGTGTATTTTAGTAGCAACCAAGAGGGAAGACTGGGAGGGGGGGTGAATCAGTCTTCATCGAAATAACAAAAAAAATATTGATCTGATAAACTGTAGTAATATAACATATAAGACAATTAAAAACACAACATACAAACACCAAGATTTTGACGTGGAAAACCCGGTTAATAGAAAAACCATGATGGAAATCTACCCATAGTAAGATGATACTCTATAGTAGTAAGTGAAAATATTACAATGGGGAATGCACATGCATTCAGGAACACTGCCTAGAGCTCACTACTCTAATATAATGGCCTAGAACACTACAATCCTTAGGGAAGTCTCACTGACTTATAATAAGATTCAGACTACAATCCAAAAGAAATGAACTAAAAAAATAGCATCTCAAAATGCTTGATTACAGTTTCGATTAAGCATAGTTGTCTGCCCTGCAACACCAATCTCACCTCAATCTCAACACTAAAGGATAAATCACTTGTTTGCACATACACCTCTCTCTAAAAATGTAGACACAACATCAACACCCAAATTACATGAATATATCACCTATATATACAATTCATCAACCTTTATAACAAGGTCAGCTAAACCCTCAACCCTCAATTAAAAAATTACATCACACAATACAAAGATCAACCACCAGACCAATATAATGGTTTACATAGAATAACATGGTCCTAAAAAAAATTACCAAATGCACAACTCCATCGAAAATCATGCCAAGACTAACCGCAACACACTACACCACCAGGAAAACCGTATAACACATAAATAATCACCAGTTGATAGAAACCACCAAAAAATCACACAACAATCAATGTGGATCACCAGAAAAAATAGAACATGATTAGGAAACACAAGCAAGCATGTTAGAATCATTAGGAATGACTACACCAACACCACTTATCAAATCCATCAATCAATGTCTTAAAGCTCAAGAACACAACCAATCTGCAACTATCATATAGAGAGATAACTTGCGGAGCACCAAATCATGATCCATCTAAAATGAAGATACAAAAGACCATCCCAAGAAATATCCTAAAACATCAGCACAAGAACTAATCACACTGGAATATACCAGAGGATATATCGAACTCTACAAAACAATGATCATCAAACCAACACTACAAACCAGATCATAAGATCTTCCCAATCTGCAATCATCAAAGCAATACACATGAATATGTTGACATCAATGACAACAACAAAATATCCTAGGAGCAATAATGACCAATCAATATCCAATAATCTCCCCCTTTGGCATTGATGGCAACATATGAATGTGAAAAACAATCAATGCAAAGAAAGAAGACATCTCTAGGAAAATCCCCCTAAAATTAGGATAGATAAAGCATTTTTTCACATGATCTTTCTCCCCCTTTGACAGTAATGCCAAAGATCTCAAAATAGAAAACCAAACTCTCTCTCTAAAATAGAAATATGAATCTCTCTCCCCAAAACATATACTACTCTAGTAGAGGAGCAATACCAACTCACCAATCCAGACAAAGAGATAAAGCTCTGAAGTCCAGTGGATTGATGCAACTCAATGCATCTAGTTCTCATCAGGAGAGGTGGATACCTCTAACTTGTCTCTCAAGTAGACAAATGCATCTGCATGCAAAATCTTAATGAAAATACTAGCTATTTGTTCCTTTGTAGATACATACTCCAACTTCACCTTCTCTTCACAGACTTGCTCTCTTAAGTAATGATATTTGACGGACATGTGCTTATTCTTTGAATGTTGCACCAGATTCTTTGACATGTTAATAGAACTAGAATTATCATAGTATATAATACTAAGCTCATCATAAATAACTTTGTTATCCTTCAACATTTTATTCATCCAAACTACCCGAGTACAATTACTAGCAGCAACAATGTACTCAGCTTCAGCAATAGATAAGGATATTGAACCTTCTTTCTTGCTAGCCCATGAAACCAAATTCTTACCAAAAAAGAATTCTCCACCAGTATTTCTCTTCTATTCATCAACATCAACATCCCAATCAACATTAGTGTAGGCACAAAGAATGAAATCATCATTCATTGGATACCACAATCCATAATCTACAGTCCCCTTCAAGTATCTGAATATCCTCTTCACAACAGTGACACGACTCTCTTTCAGATTAGCTTGATATCTAGCAGCCATGCACACAACATGCATAATGTATGACTTAATCTAGTAAGTTATAACAATCCACCAACCATAGATTTGTACAAGCTTTGATTAGCTCTAGGAGATTCATCATTCTTAGACAATTTATCACTAGTCACCATAGGGGTTCCAAGCAGTTTCAACTCATCTAATCCGAACTTCTTTAGTAATTCCTTCACATACTTAGTTTAAGATATGAATATACCTTTTCTATTCTGTGAAATCTAGAAACCTAAGAAAAATTTCATTAAACCAATCATAGACATCTCAAACTCTTTATGCATGTCACCGGCAAACTTCATGCTCAATTTATCATCACCACCAAAGATAATATCATCAACAAAGACTTCAACAATCAAGATGTTATCATTTTCTATCTTAAAATATAGAGTACTATTAGTAGCACCTTTACTAAATCCTACTTTCAACAAATATTTATCTAGTCTAGCATACCAAGATCTAGGGGCTTGTTTCAATCCATAAAGAGCTTTCTTCAACTTACAAACCATGTCTCCATCATTTGATAATGAAAATACACTAGGTTGCTCAATGTAGACTTCTTCCTCAAGATCACCATTCAAAAAGGCAGATTTGACATCCATCTGATATACACTGAAATCTTTATAAGTAGCATAAACAAGTAATAGTCTAACAACTTCAAGTTTGGCAACTGGAAGAAAAGTCTCCTCATAATCAATTCCTTCTTGTCGTGAGTATCCTTTGCAAACTAGTCTAGCTTTATTTCTGATAACTTCATCGGCTTCATTCAATTTCTTTTTGAACACCAATTTAGTACCAATAACATTCTTATCCTTAGGTATAGGCACAAGTTCCCAAGTGTTATTCTTTTCAGTCTTATCTAGTTCTTCTTCCATAGCTCTCATCCAGTTTTCATCTTTACAAGCTTCAACAATATCTCTAGGTTCAGCTTTAGAAATCAAGCATACTTCTTCAGCAACTAACCTTCTTCTAGTCATCACACCTTTATGCTTATCACCAATAATCTAATTTTCAGAATGATTCAATCTTACATATCTCAGAGTCTTCTAATTGTTTTGATTCTCAAGTGCTTGCACTCCTTCACCAACAACATCCAAATTAACAATCTCTACCAGATCATTTTTCTTAGGCTCTTCAGGCTAAATAGGGGCTATAACAATATGTTGTCCACCATCATAACCACATGCTCTGATCTATTTTCCAAGGTTCTCATCCACCTTCACATTTTCACTCTCCACTATCTTCCTTAGTCTCTTATTATAGCACTGGTAAGCTTTTCTCTATGTTGAATATCCCAATAAAATTCCTTCATTGCTTCTAGCATCAAGATTTCCTATATCCTCATCTCTTTTGATATAACATTTACTACCAAATACTCTGAAATATCTCACAGTAGGAACATGACCAAACCAAAGCTCATAAGGGGTCTTACTGGTATCTCCTTTGATGTGAACTCTGTTGAATGTCTTGTTACCAAAATTTTGCACAAGCCAAATTTGGTTCCCTAATGAAGCCTTGCATTTGTTTATTCTAAAAATATTAAATCATGAACCAGGGATAAATGCTCTACTTTTTCTAACTTGTTTGTTCTATGTGCAGATACAAGAAACTAAGACAACATGTGGGTTAAAATGTGGCTCCCACAAGGGTTGAGCTTAGCATGCTGTAGATCACAAAGATATTATGCTCCATTGCAGATGAAGTGGTGTAGCTATTAAAACCTTAAGGCCAAAAGAAACTCAGCAAAACGCAATTGGCCTATGTAAAGTTTTACATGGATGCCAAAGAGGGTTTTTAAAAGGCCTTAGAGTTTCCCAGTGGTTTCAGTCATTAGGCAGGAAGACCTTTTATCCCACATTGGCCGCATAAGGGATTTTATCACACTTAAATATAATGCCACTTATAAATATAGTGTCAAATCTTACGGGCTTTTGGCAAGAAGAGGCAACTCGTGGCCTGGTGGACCCCATGCACGTGCATCTCAAGGCATCCTAATTTTGTGACTGACCGGTAGGCAGAGAGACTAAAGAGCGAGAAAGTTGTATAAAGATCAATGGTAATTGTAGAGATCTAATGGTTGTCGCTATGTCGCAATGAAAGATGCACACTAGTTATCACCGTGACTTGGCGACAAAGCACGTGCAGAAAAGGTGAGTGGCTAAGAGATTAAAGATCAAGTAGTTTGAGGGCAGATCAATGGTCGTCACTATATCGCATGATGAAGGTGCTCGATGGTTATTCCATGTGACTTGGTGACTGATGAGGTGGCAGGTCCAAGTTGCGAGACAAAGTGGACCCACAAGAAAATTGGAGGCTGACACATGGCAAAAGTCTATAGAGGAGCGAATGGCTAGGTCAACCTTGAACATGAACTTCAAAATGGTTCAATGGTTCGAGGTTCGATATTAAACGCTTCAAAATTGGTTCAATGGTTCAAAGTACATTAGCATCACTCGTTCCCATGGGCCCAGGAAGATAAAAGTAAATGAGCAGACTAAAAGGCAAGCAGGTTCTTGATAGATCGACGATCATCGCTATACCACAAGATAAAAAATGCTCGATGCATAATCATAGAGACTTGGCGATAAATGGTGGGGCCCACCAAGAAGTAAACAAAAAGTTAAATGTAAGCGGCCATGGTTCATGCAGGTGATCCAATGGCTGGCAATAATATTAAATTACACGGTGGACTCAGGACTGGTTGTTCAAATAGTGAAAAGCCCACCAAGAAAGGGGATGATTTCTACATGAAAGATTAATACTTATTGATTACTTGAATATGAAAGTGTTACATACCATTGGAAAGCTCTCTAAACAGGGAGATCATTTCCACAATCATTTTTTAAGAGAAGTTTCAACACGAAGAGCAGACTCTGAAGAATGCATAAGATTTTTTCAATGGGATTTCTTTTTAAATATAGTCACAGTTCAATTCATCATGCAACTTTCACATGGGGATAACTATTTTTCGCATTTAGATATGCAGATTTTCTTACAGGAGGATTAGTGGCAGTCCTTTTGTGTAGTAAAGATTATTATTTTACAGATTATGCATGAGTTTTTATGCCATTTTGGGGGTAGATTCACCAAGGCTTTTCTCATGCAATGATTTTAAAGTTTTTGAAGGGGATTCATCATGATTTCTATATATTCCTTCTCTCCTTCTTTTTTCCCCATGGTTCTTTCTTTTTTGCATACACATTTTTGCAAAAAAAACATTGTATCTCAACACCTTTTTCGGTTTTCAACATTGTAATAGAGATTATTTTTAGTTTGCAATAGAGAGTTTCAGTTTCCTTGTCAATTATTTCTTATTTTTCCATTGTTAGATGAATGATTTGACAAAGTTGTTGTGATTTAATTCTGAATCCTTTTCTTTGTCTCATTTATGCTTTGCAGAAATAGGCATATTTCATAGTAAATTCAGGTTGTGGGTGTGTTCATTTGGTTTCTAGTTCTTTGCATGTTTGTGAAAAATCACTTTTCCTACATGCAGAAGTTAGATTACTTTGATCCTTCCCATGAAATGTTTATGAATTTTATGATCTTATTTGATTCGTGAGATAACTTTTGGGTCATGTTGCAACTGGTTATAGTTTTAGGACAGCAAGTAGAACTGCATCATTTTGGTGTATCACCTCCATTAGGATAGGTTTTTCATTACATACAAGACTTTTACCCTTTTCCCACAAGAAGTTACTATAGGAGATCCATCAGAATAGGAAGTCGGCCTAATCTTCAGAGATTCACCTTCACTTTGAGCAACCCATAGGCTCGAAGGTGTTTCCATGTTTCATAGGATTGCTTGGTTTCACACTTAGCATCATGGGTGCAATCCTCTGTGACAATAGTTTTTGACGCGCTCGATGGGACATGTTTAAGCTATCACATCTCAAAAAAAATCATTTTTGCTGTTGTTTTGGTATTAACAACAGCATTTCAGCCTATTGAGGTTATTTTTTCTAAGTACCTGGCGACCTTAATTTTTGGTTCTATGTGCAGAACAAGTCTTAATAGCATATGAAAAAGTATCAAACCAAACAAAGCGAGGATCTAGTTGAGCATATTGAGCTACCACCATCGCAGAGAAGGTCAAGGACAATGAAAAAGATAGAAAAAGCAACAGATTCAATAGTTGAGTTTCCACAAAGTTCGTTAGTTGAAGTTTTTCTTGAAAATCCAGATTCTAATCTTCTATCTAATTCTTCTCCTTTACCTAATAATTCTTAGCCCAATCTTTCTACCCATATAAATCCTCTTTTTGTAACTACTCCAATTCAGACATCTATTACCCAGAATCCAACAGTAAATCCTCCAGTATTTATAATGGTCATACCAAGAGCACATGCTTTTGTACCCTTCAATGGAGGCAACCCTTTGAATTTAACCCAACACGATCCTATACTAGGAGCAACTCTAAAAAGTCTTCCTAGTTTCATTGGTGAAGACCACGTTACACCCATTGAGAACATAAGAGATATAGCATCTCTATGTGCAGTTCACCATATAACCCAGGAAAATGTAGCGCTTAGGCTACTGACAACATCATTTAATGGCAAAGAACTACAATGGTTCAGGGGTTTGCAAATTAATTCAGTTATTGATTGGGATTATTTGTGTGATAAGATAACAAAGCAGTTTGTAGATAAATTTGATCACCTATCATTGGTTGAGCAAATGACCACAATCAAGAGGGCACCACAAGAGTAGATGACTGATTTCAATTACCGTTTTGAGCAAACCTGGAATAGAATTACTACAATGGTAAAACCTTCTCCTGAACATGCATTTTTATATTATTTGAGAGCTTTGAATAGCGACATTGCTATTATGATTCAATCTATGGGTGGGGTTACATTACCAACAACTTATGATATATCGATTAGAGCAGAAAACAACCTTATACAAGATGGTAAAATTTCCCCTAAGCCTCCTAGGCCTATTTTTCCTTATATACAACCATTGATGCCTTTACAAGTACCTCCTATAGCTGCAATACCTGTTGTTCCAGCACTAGGTTTTCAAAATTATGTTCAAAATAGTGTTGTAGCAGTCTCGTCAAAGCAACTACAGATGTTAAATGAGATGTTTATAAAGAATGTTGAAGCAACTCAACAACTCCAGCAGACTATGCAAAATTTTGGCAATGAATTGGTGAACCTCAAAAAAAATGAGAACTAAAATCAAAGGTATCAAGCCCCATATCAACCTCCTTATCAACCCAATAGGCCTAACTACCAAGTTGATGCTTAGAATCAAAGGAGGAACTACAACAATAGAAAAAACTAGCAGTATAATCATAATACTACTAGCAATTCTAAAGAAATTGTTCTTGCTTAGAACAATATGGCACAAGAGTGGTGTTTTCCTTGCCAACAACCTCATAATCAAACATCATGCCAAAACGAAATGAATGCTCAATCACAAGCTTTGATGGTTCAAAATAACATGTCTTATCAAGATGCAACTATAAACTAGGAACTAGAAGGTCCTGAGGTGGCTATGATGAATTGGCAAGGTGAGGAATTTTGTGGACTTAATCATCTGCAAGCACAAAATAGACCTTTTTCACCTATTGCAGAAAATAAAAGGTCAAAGAAATGTGCTATTGACATTGGACAGCAAGATTCAAATAATCAACAACAAGCTATAAATAATGGACAACAATAGAATAAATCCAGACAATAGCTAGATAAAAGAACAACAAGCTTCTACAAGTCAGCAAGTTGTTAGTACCCCTCCACCCATCTAGAATGTGTAGATTTTACCAAGAGGACATCCTGCAACACCTAAAGAACAACAGAAAGTTCAATCTCAGTTAAAACCAACTCATCAAGACCTTGTTGTTCCAAAATTACAACACAAGGTTAGTGGTGTTCCATTTAATATTGTTGAATCTATGGCAAAAACCAATGTTTCCATCACAATGATAGATGCATTTCAAATTCCTAGACAAAAGGAATTGCTAAGAGATAAATTGGATAATGTTTCCTTTACTAATGAGCCTAAAAACGAGCAGCCTAGAGTTTCATTAGCTAATGATATCCCAGTTAAGAATAATCAGCCAGTCCAAACACCAAAGCCTCCTCCATTTTTTGTAACATTGATAATTTTAAACCAACTAGTCCACAATTGCTTCATAGACTCAGGAGTTAGTAGTTCAATTATACCCAAAGACCTTGTAGATAAACTTGGTCTAATTTATGAGCCTATTTCTAGAGGAGTTGTACAGTTAGATGGAACAACAGTTAAGTCAGTTGGATTGGTCAAAGATCTTGGTTTGAACTTGCATGCTTGTCCTAATTTTGTAATACCTTGGGACATGTACATAGCTGACCTACCTCCACACTTTGATATTTTCCTATCTAGAGATTTCACAACAAAATTAGGAGGATACCTTTCTGCTGATTGGTCACACTTGTTTTTTAGAACCCGGTATGGTACTAAAGTTACCATTAAGTCAGAACCCCAAGCCACTTGCCACTTAGAACCATATACCCCAAGTCCTATAAATGTAGATCTCACCATCATTGACCATGAGGAGTTACCACCTATCCAAGATCCAGATACACCTATTCAAGGCATAACTGATGTGAATTTGGATGAGTGGGCAGCCCAGAATATTGCAAAGGATCCTTTCATCAACATGGATTGAATAGGTCTTGGTGTTTATATGATTCATGAGATGGATTATGTTATTCCTAAGCTTGAAAAAGAGGATATTCCACTTGACCAACAGTTAGAACAATAGAGAAATCAGGTTTGGCAGCTCTATTTTGATGGTTCAAGAGGTAAAAATGGTTCTGGAGGTGGTGTTATGCTAGTTTCACCCGAAGGTATGAAATACTACACTACTTTTAGATTTTCTTTTAGTTGTACAAACAATACAACTGAGTATGAATCATTAGCACATGGCTTAGAATGGGCTAGGTAGAAAAAAGTTAGATGTTTACAAGTTTTTGGTGATAGTGAACTAGTTGTGAACCAAGGAATGTCCATGTCACCAAAAATGATGTTTTGAAGATGTACAAGCATAAAATTTGGGATTTAATTGAATATTTTGATGCATTTAATTTGTTGTCCATACCTAGAAGTCAAAATAAAGAAGCAGATAGGTTTGCTACTTTAGGAGCTCAATTCAATACTCCAAAAGAACTAGAAAATATTAATAGACAACAATATGTTAAAGTGGCAGTAAGGCCCTTAGTTCCAGATAACATTGTTAATTGGTAAGTTTTTGACTCTGATTTGTAGATTTCCAATTTCCTAATTGAAGAAGATGAGTTTTCTACTGGAAATCAGCGTAAGTTCAATGATCAATATGAAAATCACTTTCTCCAATTGAAAACTAACAAGCTGCCCAAGGGTCTAGTAACCCTTGAATCTATTTTTAATACAGATGATCTATTCAGGAAAGATAAAGCAACATGTTTGTGAAGGAAGAATACTATGAATCTATTGAAATATTCAAGGATAAGATATTGAAAATTGTCAGGGTATGTACCCCTAAAGAAAAATATGCTTTTGTAAAACTTTGTTAATAATTCAATGACATATTTGCATGGAGGTATGAAGATTTGAAAGGATTTGATCCTCATTTAGCTCAACATACCATAGAGTTGGTAGATAATGCAAAACCAGTGAGGCAGAAACAAAGGCCTGTTAATCCAAAATTAGAACATCTTATGAGGACTGAGTTAAATAAGCTGAATGAAGGAAATATTATATTTCCAATCAAGCAAACATTTTGGGTTTCCAATCTAGTTCTTGTTAGGAAAAAGAATGGTGAACTAAGATTATGCATTGATTTTAGAGATCTAAATAGAGCATCCCTGAAAGTCCATTACCTATTGCCCTCAATGGAGAATATTTTGCAAGTTGTGTTAGGATCAGAGAGATTCTCATTACTTGATGGCTATTCAGGATATAACCAAATTCTAGTCAAAGAAGAAGACCAATACAAAACAACATTTACCACCAAGTGGGGTACAATGGCTTATAATTAAATGCCATTTGGACTAACCAATGCAGGGGCAACATTTCAGTGTGCAATGGCTATGGCATTTTAAGGCCTGATTAACAAGTTTGTTTTGATTTACCTAGATGATGTAACTATTTTTTATAAAAAAGGTAATGAACATCTCGACAACCTCAGATGGGTATTTGATAGATGCAGGGAATATGGAGTTTCCTTAAATCCCAAGAAGAGCATATTTGTTGTTCATGAAGGCAAGTTGTTGGGATATATTATTTCAAAGCATGGGATTTCGATAGATCTTGAGAGGATCACATCCATACTTACATTGCCATTACCAACACATAAGAAGGGACTCCAAAGTTTCATAGGTAGGATTAACTTAATCGGAAGGTTTATTCCTAATATTGCAACATTGATGCAACCACTTACAACCATGCTTAAGAAAAACATTCATTTTTCATTGAAATAAGGAAGGTAAGAATAGTTTTGAAGAAATAAAAGAGGCAATTGCAGCAGCCCCTACTCTCATTAATCCTGATTTTAAGAAATATTTTATTCTATATGCTTTTGGGAATGAGGATACTATTTTTGCAATGTTGTGTCAACAAAATGATGAAGGCTTAGAATATCCAAATGCTTTCTATAGCCACATTTTATATGATTATGAGACTAGATACTCATTTGTAGAAAATCATGTGTTAGTAGTAATAAGAAGCCTTAAGAAATTTAGGCACATGCTCTCTAACAATAAGATTCAACTTATGGTTGCTCATCATACAGTGAAAGAGTTTTTGCTTAGCAAAGACATAAATGACAAAAGGGTAGGTTGGATTACTAAGGCAATGGAATATGACATTTCTATCAAGGTAACCAAGCTAGATAGAGGCAAGGGTTTATGTGAACAACTTGCTGGAAGTACATATAATAGTAAATAAGAGGAGCAACAAGTTGAAATGGTGCTTAATAATGAAGAACAACCTATTGCCCTAGTTTTGCCAGTCACTTGGAATTAGTAGATTGCCCATTAATTACAAACTGGTGACTGTCCAGAAGGCTTAGAAAAATTAAAAAGAATGTATTTCAGAATTCAAGCCATTCCTTATGCCTTAATAGATGGTATTTGTTTCAAAAAACATTATAACAATGTTCTATTAAGATGCATTGAGCCAGATCAGATTGAAAAAAATCTAAGTGAATTTCATGAAGGACCTGTAGGAGGTCACTTTGCAGCAAGAACAACAACTCTGAAAATTATGAGAGTTGGTTATTATTGGCTTGAAATGTTTAAGGATTCTCACTCATGGGTGAAGAAATGTAAAAAATGTTCATTATTTGCAGACAAACAAAGTTTGGCAACCTTGCCTTTGCAACCAATTGAAGTAGAACAATGTTTTGCAAAGTGGGGGCTTGATTTTATAGGACCTATTAATCTTCCATCAAGTTTAGGTCACAAATTGATTCTTATAGAAACTGATTATTTCACAAAGTGGGTAGAAGCAGTTCCATTGAAAGAAGCTAATGAAACTTTTGTTTTGAATTTCTATCAAGACATAGTGTCCAGGTTTGGTACCCTAGAATCAATCATTTCTGATAACGATTTAGCTTTTATTGGACTTAGAGTTTCAGATTGGTCAGTTAAGAAAAATATATATTTGAACACTTCATCCAATTATTACCCTTAGGGTAATGGACAAGAAAAATCAACTAACAAGAACTTGATCAAGTTAGCCCTTTAGGCTAAAAAAATTACTCCAAAGAGATCAACAGGTAACTCTCCTTATGTTTTAACTTATGGAAAAGAAGCCAAGCTACCTATTTCAGTTGAATTGCCACCTTTGAATTATGTAAAAGAGTTTGAGTTACTTGAAGAGCAGCCAATGCAGATTAGGATTTCTCAGCTTATGGAGTTAGAAGAAACTTGCAGGGAAGCATACAGATAACTAGAAATTCACCATGCTCAGATGAAGAGAACATTTGATAGAAAAGTTTTACCATGCATATTTAATCAAGGTGATCTTGATTTCAAGTGGGATGAGTTAAAGAACAACCCTGGTAGGCATACCAGGTTTGATGCCATGTGGGATGGTTTGTATGTTATCACAGAATGCAAATAGCATAATAGTTTCCAGTTTGCTAAATTGGATGGAGAAGTGTTGCCAATCCTTGTCAATGGGATTCACCTCAAATTATGCTATTGAGTACTAACAGTTTGCATATGTACATAGTAGAATAGTTGTAGTTCTTCCTTTTCAACAGTTGTCAAGCTCAGCTATAAGAAGAGTTGTAGTAGTTTAAATTGAATGAGTGCTTTCAAGCACATCACAGTTTGAGTTTTCTGACCATTTTTGTTTCTATTTTTCTTAAGTGAAGTTCGCATAGTGTGCAGGCTCAGCTATATGCAAAGCCTTTGTCATTTCCTTTTCAGTTTTGTTTAGAATGCTGAGACGCAGTTCGAGAGTTTGAGAAAGGTAAAATTGACTCAATGCCCAATGGATATGCTAGGCTACTGGATTCTACTATTTAGCAGGCAAACACCCCTGAGAGGTCACCAAAAATATTACCAAAATTTTGCACAACCCAAATTTGGTGCCCTAATGAAGCCTTGCATTCATTTATTCTGAATAGATTAAATCATGAACCAAGGAGAAATGCTCTATTTTTTCTAACTTGTTTGTTCTATGTGTAGATACAAGAAACTAAGACAACATGTGGGTTAAAATGTGGCTCCCATGAGGGTTGAGCTCAACATGCTGTAGATCGTAAAGATATTAATCTCCATTGCAGATGAAGTGGCATAGCTATTAAAACCTTAAGGCCAAAAGAAACTCAACAAAATGCAATTGGCCTGTGTAAAGTTTTACTTGGGAGCCAAAGAGGGGTTTTAAAAGGCCTTAGAGTTTCCAAGCAATTTCAATCGCCAGGTAGGAAGACCTTTTATCCCACATTGGCTGCATGGAGGGAGTTTATAATAGTTAAATATAAGGCCACTTATAACTATAATGTCAAAGCTTACAAGATTTTGGCAAGAAGAGGCAGCTCATGGCCTAGTGGACCCCATGCGTGCGCATCTCAAGGCATCCTAATTTTGTGACCGACTGATAGGAAGAGAAACTAAAGAGAGAGCAAGTTGAAGAAAGATCAACTGTAATCACAGATATCTAACGATTTTCTCTATGTCTCAATGAAAAGATGCACGCCAGTTATCTCCGCGAGTTTGGTGACAAAGCATGTACAGAAAAGGTGAGCAGCTAAGAGATTAAAGATCGAGTGGTTTGAGGGCATATCAATGGTCATCGATTTACATCATGATGAAGGTGATTGATAGTTATTCCCTGTGACTTGGTGATTGATGAGGTGGCAAGACCATGTGGCACAAAATGAACCTGCGAGCAAATCTGAGGGTGACACATGGCAAAATTCTATAGAGAAGTGGATGTCTAAGTCAACCTTAAACTTAAACTTCAAAATGGTTCAATGGTTCAATTTTCATCGGTTTAATGCTTCAAAATTGGTTCAATGGTTCAAAATACATTAGCTTCTCTCATTCATGTGGGCCCAGCAAGATAAAAGCAAACAAGCAGACTAAAAGGAAAGTAGGTTCTTGACAGATCAACGGTTGTCGCTATACTGCAAGATAAAAAATGCTCGATGGATAATCATAGCGACTTGGCAAAAAACAATGGGGCTCGCTAAGAAGTAAAAAAAAATTTAAATGCAAGTGGCCATGGTTCATGCAGGCGATCCAATGGCTGGCAATAATATTAAATTGCATGGTGGACTCTGGACTGGTTGTTCGAATAGTGAAAAACCTGCCAAGCAAGGGGATGATTTCTACATGAAAGATTAATGCTTATTGATTATCTAAATATGCAACTGTTACATGTCGTTGGAAAGCTCGCAAGATAGGAGATCATTTCCACAATCATTTTTTAATAGAAGTTTCAACACGGAGACCAGACCTCGAAGAATGCATAAGATTTTCTCAATGGGATTTCTTTTTAAATATAGTCACAATTTAGTTCATCATGCAACTTTCACATGGGCATAACTTTTTTTTGCATTTAGATATGCAAATTTTCTTATAGGAGGATCAGTGGTAGTCCTTTTGTGCAGTAAAGATTATTATTTTATAGATGCATTATGCCATTTTTGGGGCAGATTCACCCAAGGCTTTTCTCATGCAATGATTTTAGGGTTTTTGAAGGGGATTCATCATGATTTCTATATATTCCTTCTCTCCTTATTTTTTCCCCTTGGTTCTTTCTTTTTTGCATACACATTTTTGCAAAAAAACATTGTATTTTAGCACCTTTTTCAGATTTCAGCATTGTAATAGAGATTATTTTCAGTTTGCAATAGAGAGTTTCAGTTTCCTTGTCAATTATTTCTTATTTTTCCATTGTCAAATGAATGATTTGACAAAGTCATTGTGATTTAATTATAAATCCTTTTCTTTGTCTCATTTATGCTTTGCAAACATAGGAAGATTTCATAGTAAATTCAGGTTGTGGGTTGTGTTCATTTGGTTTCTAATTCTTTGCATGTTTGTGAAAAATCACTTTTCCTACATGCAGAAGTTAGATAACTTCAAGCCTTCACATGAAATGTTTATGAATTTCATTATCTTATTTGATTCATGAGATAATTTTTGGGTCTTGTTGCAGCTAGTTATAGTTTTAGGAAAACAAGTAGAACTGCATCATTTTTGGTGTATCACCTCCATTAGGATAGGTTTTTCATTACATGCAAGACTTTTACCCTTTTCCCACAAGAAGTTAGTGTAGGAGATCCATCAAAACAGGAAGTCGGCCTGATCTCTAGAGATTCACCTTCACTTTGAGCAACCCATAGGATTGAAGGTGTTTCCATGTTTCATGAGATTGCTTGGTTTCACAATTAGCATCATGGGTGAAATACTCCGTGACAACATGTGTGAATAGTAGTACTAATGGCTTCACTTGAGTAGATATTTGAAACATTTCCTTCAATCATCTTAGTTCTTGCAGCATCCAAAACAGTTATGTTCTTCCTCTCAACAACTCTATTTTACTGAGGGGTTCTAGGAGCCAATAATTGTCTTCTAATCCCATGCTTCTCATAAAATGAATTGAACTCACTAGAACAAAATTATGCACCTTTATTAGATCTTAGACACTTCACCTTCAATCCAAACTCAGTCTCAACCTTATCTTTGAATATCTTGAATTTATCAAATGCTTCTAATTTCTCCTTCAAAAGGACAACCCACATCATCCTAAAAAAATCATGAACTAGCAAAATAAAATATCTATCACCCTGCACACTTCTAACATTTGTAGGTCCACATAGGTCAGTATGTACAAGATCTAATAGTCTTTCTAATGTATATTGTTTGCTTACCCAATTGACATTCCTTACATACTAGATTAGCAAAGTTAATAATCATAGGAAAATCTCTAACAACATGTGTATAACTGATCTTAATCATTGAATCAAAATTTACATGACACATTCTCCTATGCCATAACCAACTCTCATCAATCTGAGCAAGCAAACAACTTTTCTCATCAGCATTCAAGTGAAAAATGTTACCTTCATTTTTAGTTCCAGATGCAATCTCTATACCAGAGGCATTTAAGATCTTGCATTTACCATCCTTGAATTCTAGATCATAACCTTTATCAACCATATGTCCAACACTCAAAATATTATGTTTTAAACCTTCAACATACAAGACTTCATTAGTGTTATTCTTACCATCAAAAGATATGGAACCTCTCCCATGAATAATATAGGCTTTGTCATCTCCAAATCTAACTATTCCACCATCATATCCCTCTATACTCACTAATTTACTTATATCACTAATCATGTGATGTGAACAACCACTATCAATGATCCATTCATCTTTCTCTTGAACTTTAGTAGCTAAAGCTTTCTCCTCAATAGTACAGCTAGTGGAATCAACAAATACAGGTCCATTTTCCTTAATGGCAAGAAATACAACTTCATCTCCTTCTTATTCTTCATTTGTAATACCTTCATCAACAACATAGTAGCAGTTCTTTTGATTTCTATACTTTGAGTTAGGATTGTAAGGCTTATCATACTTCCCATTCTTGTCATATCTATCATTCCTATCATGCTTATCAAACTTATCATGTTTGTCATACCTGGCTATTCTCTTTGGGTATCTAGAAGAAAAATGTCCTATCTTATTGCAAGAGAAGCATTTCAAAGTTAAATTTCTATCATACTTACCTGCACCTTTAGGCAATCTTTGGGCAATCAGTACTTCAAGTTCATCTAGCTCCCTTTCTTTCTCTTCCATCTCTCTTCTCTCTCTTTCACATCTAGATATTCTACATTCATTAGGATAATATTTCTACTTACCAAATACAGATGAAGATGTTCTAAATGTTGTCTCAGATTTTCCATGTGATTCTCCAAATTTGCTCAGCTCAAATACAACAAGCTTTCCAACCAGCATATCTTTTGTCACTGTGGTCACACTTCGGATCTCATCAATATAAGCAACCTTATATTTATAGGTAGGAGGCAAATATATCAACACCTTGTTAGACAGCTCAGATAACCGGAAGACAACTGAGAGGGAGGGTGAATCAATTTTCACAGATTATAGGAACATTCAACAATTAAACTTTAATATCGGAACCCAAAACAATAATAGCATAATAGTAGTTAATCCAATTAAGCATAAACAATAATCACAAAATAAAAGCCATGCACACAACACCAAGATTTGTACGTGGAAAACACAGTAAAGGGAAAAACCATGGTGGAAAGCCTACCTAGAGTCAGATAATACTTCTGTAGTAAGTATGTGAATTACAATGAAGGAGCCTGCACTTACAAGAAGGACAACAACCTAGAGCACACTTCTCATCACAAAAGGAGCCTCACTAACTACATAGAAATCCAGACAACAATCTGGAGAAGTGTTGAACTGCAAAAGATAGCATCTCCTATGCCAGAGTACAGTTCTGGTTAATCTCAATATCAGAGGACTAAATCCTCTTACATAAGCCCAATTTGATCCCCAATGATTGACCAACTCCTCTACCTTAATTATATTACATTTATTCACACATTATATTCATTGATGATGACCTCTTACATTAACCATGATGGTCTACAATGAGATATTACATCTATTTATACAAACCCTCGAACATAAACAATTAGGTTGGCCACCAGACAATAAACATATTACATAATTACAAACCATGTCGGCCTTAGACCAAACAAATAATATTAACACATAAGACATCCCAGAATGATTCAATAGGTCCTATCCACATGTTATATTAAAGCCGATCCATAACCTAGATTAACTACGACCAAGTATAGGTCGACACGCTTCTGCAATGATCTCTAACCATCAAGTCTCGAACATGATCACCAATAGCATCGTTAAACTTCATCAGAAGCTACACCAACACCACTTATGCAATTCATCAAAGATCTCCTTCAAAAACTCTACCGGTGAAACCCTCGTCGGAACCAGAAACCAATCTTCTAAGCAAGAAGGATAGCGTCCAATCACCTGACCAAAAACAAATAACCAAATATGAGTATAAGTATCATGAACAAGCCAATTCCATCACCAGATTATACTGGAGCCTGCCGAAACATATTGGATCCAAGTTAACCAGAAACCACTCATCCTACCAGGACCAGAAGGGTGCTAGTGAAGAATCCAAACAACTACTGTTTACATCAATGAAAAAACATCAATACAACACATTATCAATTCCACCAAATGGCCAACAATCTCCCCCTTTGGCATTGATGGCAACAGTAGATGTTAAAAACATCTAAGTACCAAGAAATGCCAAACAAGTCTCCCCTATGGAAGATAGCCAACAATCACCTGCATATAGCTTTGAATATCAATATCTCTCCCCCTTCGACATTTATCATTTCATTTCTTTATCTTTTTAACATCAATGTCTCTCCCCCTTTGACATCAATGCCAAAATTCTGACAGAAATATCAAAGAAAAAACATAGGCCTCAGAATCACAAAGATGACTACTCCCCTTGAGTAGTAGCATCCCACATTAGTGCTGGAATGAACAGTATCTCAGATAATGCATGTCGGACTGATGCCAAACCGCATCAATCAAGTCTCTATCAAAGGGGCAGAAACTCCCAATTTGTCTCTTAGGTATTCAAATGATTCATTGGATAAAGGTTTAGTGAAAATATCTGCAATTTTTTTTAGTGTTCACATAAACCAGTCTAACTTCATTTGCTTCCACCTTCTCCTTCAAAAAGTTATACTTGATATATATGGGCCTTGTTTTAGAATGAAATAATAGATTCTTTGATATATCAATAGAAGCAAAGTTATCACAGTGAATAACTACAGATGCATCACAATCCACCTTTATATCCTTCAACATTTGCTTCATCTTGTGTACAGTTAGTAGTAGCAACAACATACTCAACTTCAATAGTAGATAGAGAAGTACATTACTGTTTCTTGTTGATCCATGAGACCAACTTCTTTCCAAGAAAGAAAGCTCCACTGGAAGTACTTTTTCGGTCATCAACATCTCCAGCCCAACTAGCATCTGTATATGCACATAAAGTAAAGTTATCATCCTTGGGGTACCATAAGCCATATTCTGATGTACCTTGAAAGTATATAAAAATCCTTTTTACCTCCATCTCATGATTTTCTCTAGGATCACTCTAAAATCTTGAAACAATACAAACAACATTCATAATGTCAGGCCTAGTTTGAGTCAAATAGAGTAAACCTCCAATCATAGATTTGTGTCTTGTAGGATTTATAGGTGTAGAAACATATTTTCTTGTCAATTTCTCACTTGTAACCATAGGTGTACTTACTGGTTTAGAATCTCCCATACCAAATTTGTTCAACATTTCCTTAGCATATTTAGATTGATAGATAAAAATACCTTTTTCATTTTGAGTAATCTGCAAACCTAAGAAAAATTTCATTTCACCAATCATAGACATATCCAATTCTTTCTCCATATTCTTAGAAAATTCTATGCATAATTACTATCAGCACTGCCCTTAGTAAAACCAAGATTCAAAAGATACTTATCCAACCTTGCATACCAAGCTCTAGGTGCTTGTTTTAGTCCATGTAAAGCTTTCCTTAACCTGCAAACCATATTTGTATCATCTGATAGTGAAAAACCATCAGGTTTCTTAATATAAACTTCCTCATCAAGATCCCCATTCGAAAATGCACATTAATATCCATTTGATAAACCTTGTAGTATTTATAAGCGGCATAGGCAAGAAATAATTTTACAGCTTCAATCCTAGCTACAGGTGCAAAAGTCTCTCCATAATCAATTCCTTCCTTCTGAGAATATCCTTTAAAAAACAATCTAGCCTTATTTCTTATAACTTGACCATCCTCATTTAATTTATTCCTAAAAACCCATTTAGTTCCAATAAAAAAATTATTTTTAGCTCGAGGAACCAAAGTCCAAGTGTTATTTTTCTCAATCTGATCTAATTCTTCTTCCATAGCTTTTAACCAATGTTCATCTTGTCAACACTCCATTGCTCTTATCCCCAATGATTTGATCTTCAAAATGATTCAATCTCACATGCCTAGGAGTCTTCTGACTCTCTATTCCTCTTCCCTATTCTTCAGTTACTGTAGAATTCTCTGATGTTGCTAGAGTAACTGGTTCAACTCTCTGTTCTGATAAAGGTGCTACCATTTCAGATATAATCATTTCCACTGCTAGTTCCTTCTCATAAACTCTGATTTGACTTATGTTCAGCTCATCTACTTTGACATTATCACTCTCCACAATTCTCTACAATCTCTTGTTATATGATCTATATGATTTTCTTTCATTAGAATAATCAAGAAATATACCTTCATCACATCTAGGATCAAATTTCCCAATAGTATCTTCTCTCCTGATATAACATTTACTACCAAAAATTTTGAAATACTTAACTATAAGTGTATTGCCAAACCATAATTCATAAGGTTTCTTACTGATTTCTCCTTTGATATGTACTATGTTGGATGTACAAACCGCTATACTCACTGCTTCTCTCCAGTAGATATGAGGTAGATTAGCTTCCATCATCATTTTTTTGGTAGCATCCAAGATAGTTTTGTTTTTCCTTTCCACAACTCCATTCTGCTAGGTTGTCCGAGGAGCAGAAAATTGTCTTCTTATACCATGCTTGTCACAAACGTTATTAAACTTACTGGATGTGATTCTCCACTATGATCTGATCTCAAACTTTTAATCTTCAATCTTGTCTCAGTTTCCACTTTAGCCTTAAAGATATTAAACTTTTCAAATGCTTTAGATTTCACTCTCAAAAAAGTAACCCACATCATTCTAGAATAATCATCAATGATTAGCATGAAATATATATCACCATGAAAACTTTTAACTCTACCAGGGCCACACAAATCAGTATGAATAAGATCAAGAACATCATTTGATTTATCTTGTATACTCCTAAAAGAGGTTCTAACCTGTTTACCCATTTGACATTATTTACATATCGGATTATAGAGCTTCATAATCTTAGGTATATCCCTAACTGCCTTAGTTGAATTGATCTTCACAATGCAATCAAAATTCACATGACACAATCTTTTATACCATAACCAACTCTCATCAATCTATGTAATCAAACATGTCTTCTTACCAGAGTTTAAATGAAATATGTTACCTTTTGTATGTATACCGGTTGCAATCTCCAGGTTAGATCTGTTAATGATTTTGCATTTACCATCCTTGAATTGTAGCTGAAATCCTTTATCTACCAATTGTCCTACACTCAAAAGTTTATGCTTCAAACCTTCAACATAATAAACATTGTCAGTATTGTTCTTACCATCCAATGATATAGTTCCTTTTCCTTTGATCATACATGCCTTGTCATCTCCAAATCTAACTAGTCCACCATCAAATTCTTGCAAAGACAAAAACTTCCCTTTATCTCCAGTCATATGATGTGAACAACCATTGTTAATTAACCATTCAACCTTGTCCTCAATTTGAGTAGCAAGTTCGTTCTCTTTAGGTACATTCTCTTCCAGTGTCGGATCATCTTCCTTGATAGCTAGGAACACCCACTCCTTCTTATTGCCAGATCCATTAGCAAATTCTTCTGTCAGTTCATCATCTGAATTACTAATGCCTTCCTCATCCACTATGTAGCATGATTTGCCTCTATTTTTCTTGTATTTATACTTGTTCTGATATCTAGGGTTAGGCTTAAATGATCTTTTAACTCTTTCTTCAAATCTTGAATTCCTTTCAGGACATCTAGATGCAAAATGACTAGTCTTATTACATGTAAAACATTTAAAAGGTGTTTTTCCTTCATACTTACTTCCTACCGGTCCTTTAGATACTCTTCTAGAAAATAGTTCTTCAATTTGCTCAAACTCATCATATTCTCTCTTTATATCTTCTATCTCCTTTGCATATAAAGCTTTCCAGTCTTGCTTACTGGTTGTAGATTTAGATGCATGAAAAGCAGGTTCAATATTCACATCTCCAGAAGGTCCAAATTCCTCAAGCTCAAAAGAAGATAGTTTCCCAACCAAGGTATCTCTATTGACAGATGTATTAGCCATTTTTCTCAACTCATTAGTAGTAGTAGCCTTCATTTTGTAAGCCAATGGTAGGGCTCTCAGAACTTTAGAAACAATTTCATCTTTTCTTAGTGTTCCACCAGAGCATTGAATTCCCATAACAATCTCATTTACCCTTTCCATGAATGCAGTAATCCTTTCATCTTCTTCCATCTTCAGGTTTTCATATCTCACCCGGTAACCATCAAGTTTAGAAATCTTCAATTTAGGGTCACCTTCATTAAGAGTCTCCAACTTATCCCATATAGCCTTTCCAGATGATTTGTCTATTAATCCCATTATTTGTTGATTAGAAAGTGCACACAAGAGGGCTTCTCTTTCTCTACAATCATTCTCAAGCTTCTTATCCAAGTTTGTCAGAGGATTTTTGCCAAATCCTAGATTATAGGGTGTGACACCATTATGTGTGATCTCCCAAATCTCCTTTCCAAGACATCTCAGATGAGTCTCCATCTGAATCTTCCATACTGTATAATTTGTTCCATCAAGCCTTAGAATATCCCTTCAACAGGTAGCTCCAGAAGAACTGCATGAACTTGAACTGTTAGTCACCATAGGATCTTCCTCAATCGGTTAAGATTTCTTCAGAGAGGACCAAAGTTGTGATACTAACTGTTAGTCGCCATAGGATCTTCCTCAAGCGGTTAATCTTTCTACAGAGAGGACCAAAAGACAACTAAGAGGGGGGGTGAAATAGTTGTCATAGATTATAGGAACATTCAGCAATTAAAACTTTAATACCAGAACCTAAAACAGTGATACACAAATAGAAGATAATCCAATTAAGCATAAATAGTCATCACAGAATAAAACCCATCCACACGACACCAAGATTTGTACGTGGAAAACCCAATAAAGGGAAAAACCACGATGGGAAGCCTACCCACAGTCAGATAATACTTCTGAAGTAAGTATGACAAATACAATGAAGGGGCCTAGACTTGTAGGAGGGCCAACAACCTAGAGCACACAACTCATCATAAAAGGATCCTCACTATCTACATAGAAATCTAGACAACAATCTGGAGAAGTGTTGAACTGCAAAAGATAGCATCTCCTATGCCAAAGTATAGTTTTGGTTAAGCTCAATATTGAAGGACTAAATCCTCTTACATTAGCCCAATTCGACCTTCAATTATCGACCAACTCCTATGCCTGAATGATATTACATTTATTTTCATATTACATTCCTTGACCATGACCTCTTACATTAACCATAATGATCTACAATAAGATCTTACATCTATTGTACAAACCCTCGACCATAAACAATCAGGTCGGCCACCAGACAATAAAAATATTACATAATTACAAACCATGTCGGTCTTAGACCAAACAAATAATATCAACACATAAGATATCCCAAAATTACAACCATGTTCGGCATGTCGGGGTATAAACTCAATTAAGAGGTCTCCTAGCCTTGAAAACCAAGGTTTGATATACTCGAAGGTACGAAGGAGAGTTATTCCCGAGCACTGCCCTTGCTTTGATTTTCATCAAAAACACATTTATTTTATAGTGGGTTAGATTACTTGGTGTTAGTCATTCCCACTTAGGTCATTCCCCTCTCACCAACTATTTTTTCAAAAAAATCACAGATGCAGAAACTCGTACGAAATGATTTATCAGACAGAATGGCAAATGATTATATTTTGCATAGGGACCAAAATTGACTTGTACGACATAAGATTTAATAGCTAGAAATTCATACGACACAAAATTAGCTCTATTACGAGTGTGAAAATTAACTTGTACGACACAGGATCAGCGTAGTACGAGTAAAGAATTTGCAGTCTAAAATCTCATACGAGTTCGGATTATACCTCATACGAGTCAGGATGAGGTGTCGTATGAGACTAAAAGGAAGTTCGTGCGAGCCAGAAAGGCAACTCGTATGACAATCTGATTCTGATCCGGCAAAGATGAAGTTTAAGGAAGCTTGGGAGGCTGAAAATGATGATTTCGGCCCCACGGTGGGCACCAAAATGTCATGCTCTGTGAAGTGTACCTGTACCTGCAAACACAATGCACTTAATAATACATTACAAGCAATGGTTAGAAGATATACTCAATGAAACACAAAACCATAGCTAATCGACTTATTGCCTCCTAGAAAATGCGAGTGTGGATTTTGCTCTCAGATCTTAGTATGAAAATTCTAGTGACTTGACTACACTTAGATGGAGGATTTGAATGATTAAGATGCATGATCTAGCATGATAGCATGATTAAGCTATATGAATTCATGATTATCCTAGCATGATTAAGCAAAGAGTTAAGCTGAAATGAGCATGATAACATTGCTAAAATCGATAAACTATAAGCTAGATGCCTATAGTAACAATGCAAATGAGCTAAAATTGAGCATGAATTAGTAAAGTGGCTGAACTCGTGAATTGGCCGTTTGTTCTCCAAAATAGGGTCTATTTATAGGATTTTCCAAGGCTAGGGGTGAGTTGGCATGAATCAACAGTTGAGATGGATCTGAAGATATCAATGGTTAAATTGGAGGAGGTTGGCAAAGGAGGTTGGATGAAAGGGAACACTTAGTGACAAGTGTCACAAAGGTTCTAGAAGATGTTGGATGAGAGGGGACAAGGTGGTAGGTAGAATGGGTTAGGTTTAGGAATGGTTAGGTTTAGGAGTGGTAGAAGTTAGGAGAATTTGAATTTAGAAATTCAAATATTAGGAAAATGGCTAATTAATCTCAACAACTCATGACTTGATTTGTTTTAATTAATTAGGAGATTTATAAGAAATGAATTTGGTGGAGGGAATTAATTAATTTGAATTAATTAATTAAAGGGGTGAAATGAACCTATTAAATAAATCCTTAGATTTATTAATAAGTAGATGAAAGAGACATTTAATCAATTTGCTTAGTGAATTCAATTAAATTGGGGAGGAGGGATTAATTAAATAATTGCTTATTTAATTAATTAACTTCAAACCATTTTTAGGTGTATACATTTTGCCCCTCTTTGAAGCGAGGTGTGATGACGCCTTGATTCAAAGAATAATCTCATTTTGATGATGGTATTGATTTGATAGGATGCCCCAGCTCTTGATTGCTAAATTTCAGTATAATGATGCCCCCTCGAGAAATCAATTGAGATAATTGATCTTTGGAGTTTTGCGAGATTGATATCCCAATAGATTTGATTTGATTTCTGCAATTGTTGTTTGATGAAAGTGCAAGTTCTTTGATTAGCTTGATTTCCTACATCAATAAGATTGAAAAATCTTGATTGATTAGATCTAGTCTAGTTTCAGGAAGGATTCATCCTGTATAAGACATGGATGATCATAACGTCTGGTTTCAGGAAGGATTCATCCTATATAAGACATTGATGATCATGTCTGGTTTCAGGAAGGATACATCCTGTATAAGACATGAATCAAAATCAGATCGTCTGGTTTCAGGAAGGATTCATCCTATATAAGACATGATAGGATTGATTATGTTTGATTGATTGATTTGATTTGATAAGGTTGATTAGATAAAGAACTAACAGTTTGTTGATATCAAGTTGTAGAAATATTTGGATATGCTGATTGTTGGTTCTGTTGAGAGAGATAGCATAAGATTTGAGCTAGGTCCATAATATCATGAAAGAGATGAGAGTCTTTATTCTAATTGTGTGTACACCTGTGATGATACTTTGATGATTCCTATGATAGAGTTAGCCTTGGATAAAAGGAGCTTTGTAGGATCCCATGCAAGAATGAAATGCAAACTAAAATGCAAATGAAATGCAATGGAATGCAAAGCTACGACTGGACCAATCACTGGATTATTTTGATTTTTGTCATCATTGAGCTTTTGAAATGTTGGAAGTGAGTGCAAACATCGATCGTATAATTAAACCATGATGACCTGAGCACTATTTTCCTGGATTTTGATATAGCAAGTTAACACAAGCATCGAGGTATAATTGAACCGAGATGACCTGAGTGTTGTTTGCATAAAACAGGCAGTATTAATCATTTCAATATGCAAATTGGAAATGTCTTCAATGATATTCTAATGATCATGTCTCGAGACAAATTTGCACATATTAATGATTAATTTTCAGACAATAGACAAGAAAAATATCATGTTTCTTCCTTGTTTCTCTAGTCAATGACATCCTAGAGTCACTTAGAAATCATGATAGCTAAAAGCAATATAGAAAAGTTGAACAATCATGTTACAATCAATCATTCAAAAAGATATCATCCACTGAAAAGTATGTGATGTGCTTAGATTGATTTTGTGATAGCTTGATAGTTGATAGTTTAATCTTGTGTTCAATGTTGGATGTGTCTTAGTTTTCACTTGATAAGAGTTGTCTAACTATTTGTTCTACTTTTTTTATTAAGCTCAAAATGGTCAAAAGTTTGCCCCCAGCTAGGTGTAGGATTTTGCCCCAAGCCTAGAAACAAATTCGTTATGATATATCCAATGATCCAAACCATGGTAAGAAGCCACCTGGGATACCTGCATATGTATAAAGGCTTCATGATGATTAGTGCTGATGGAAAAATGCATGAACTAATAGATGGAAGAGCCAGTCGATAGATAGCGTCTGTTTGCCAAGTTTTCACCGTTTGTTTTCATTGCACTTTTTTTGATATTTGATTTTTTGTTTTTGTTTTTTTGGATTTTCTACTTTTTCACTTTTTAGGATTTTTCTATTTTTTCCCTTTTTTTTTAATTTTTCTGCTTTTTCCTTGTTTTTGATTTTTTCTGATTTTTCACTGTTTTTGATTTTTCTGATTTTTCATTGTTTTTGATTTTTTTGATTTTTCACTATTTTTGATTTTTCTAATTTTTCAGACATAGAACTTCTTCAAGTGCATGCTATTGATAGGTTATTCAAGTTGATCTATGTCTTGTGTTGATAACTGATATGCTCCTGACCCAAATACTATTGTGACCACAAACGGACCTAACCAGTTTGGTTCAAATTTTCCTTTCTTTTCTCGATCTACCTGGTTGCATGGATTTTCCTTTAGCACTAGTTCTCCAACTTGAAAGATTCTTGGTTTAACCTTATGATTATAGCTCGAGCACATTCTTTTCTAATATACCTTTAGATGATCAAAGGCATTGTGTCTGCATTCATGGATTAGTTCTAACTCTTGCAGTCTAGATACTCTTTGTTCTTCATCTGAGATGATACCTTTTAGTGATACACGTAGATAAGGTATCTCTACTTCGATTGGAAATATAGCTTTTGATCCATATACAAGAGAGAAAGGTGTGGCACCTATCAGTGTGTGGATACTGGTGTGGTAAGCCCATAGAGCAGGGTTTAGTTGGATATGCCAATCTTTCCCAGCATCATTCACTGTCTTTTTAAGAATTTTCAGGATAGTTTTGTTAGATGCTTCTGCCTGCCCATTTCCCTGTGGATAATATGGTGTGGAGAATCTATGTTGGATTTTGAACTTCTCACATAACTCTTGTACATCTTGATTCTTGAATGGTCACCCATTATCAGTGATAATGGTCATTGGTATTCCATAGTGATAGATGATATAATTCAAGATAAATGCAGCAATTTGTTTTCCTGTGATGTTGATGAGAGGTACCGCTTCAATCCATTTTGTAAAATATTTAATAGCGACTAGGATGAATTTGTGTCCATTAGATGAGGAAGGATTTATCTTTCCTACTAGATCAAGTCCCCATTGACAAAAAGGCCAAGATGTTGCTAAAGCATGTAGTTCTTGTACTGGTGCATGGATCAAATTCCCCTAGATTTGACATTGTTTGCATGTTCTTGCTATCTTAAAAGAATCTCGTTCCATAGTCGGCCAATAGTAACCCAAGCATATGAGTTTTTTCGAAAGGGTAAGACCATTTGAATGAGTTCCACAAATGCCATTATGGATTTCATGTAAAGCCTTCTAATATTATTCTTGTTCAAGACATCTTAAGAGAGTACCGTCTAGACCTCATTTATACAGGGTATTCGTGACGAGAGTAAAATGAGAGGATTGGCGAATAAAGTTTCTCTTTTGGTTCTTGGATAAGTCAAGAGGTAAGATATTACCTTTCAAGTATGTGTAACTTTGGCCATAGCGGGAGGAATTGTGTCCAATGAGTTGACAGATGGTTTGGGAATCAGGACAATTATAGGTGGGATGAAACAACTCTTCAACCAGGAATTCATAACACTCTTGATTTTCTTGTGTCTACAATAGAGAAGCAAGTGTAGCAATGGCATCTGTTGTTTTGTTATCATTTCTTGGAATCTGTTCAAAAGTTATTTCTACAAAGTATTTCTTGAAATCATCCACTATATTTTTGTAAGGCATGAGTTTGTCATCTTTGGTTTGATAGTCATCATTGATTTGATTAATGACAAGCTGAGAGTCTCCAATGACTTGAAGTTGTTTAATATCCTATTCTATAGCCATTTTGATACCTGTTACCAATGCTTCATACTCTGCTATATTGTTTGTACATGGAAATCTTAATTTGTATGCTTTTGGGATTGTATGCCCTTGTGGTGTGATGGAAAGAATTCCTGCTCCTGATCCGTGTTGTGTATATGAACCATCAAAGTATAGTTGCCATGCTTTTATTATAACTGTTAGGATATTAGCATCAGGAAATTCAATCTGTAGAAGATGATTATCTTGAAGTGGTGTCTCTTCTAGTTGATCTGTGATGACTTGTCCCTTGATAGATTTTCTGTCAACATATTTGATATCAAACTCACTTAGAATCATGATCCATTTTGCTAGTGGTCCTGTCAATGTGGCTTTTCTAAGCAAATACTTCAAAGGATCGATTTTAGCTATCAACTTGATGGAGTGAGATAGTAGATAATGTCATGGTTTTTGAGAAGCAAAAACTACTGCCAAGCATGCTTTTTCTGTTGATGAATAGTTAACCTCATATCCCACTAGTGTTCTGCTGATGTAGTAGATGGCTCGTTCTTTTCCTTCATTATCCTCTTGTGTGAGAAAAACTCCCAATGATGCTTCGGTAGTTGATACATAGAGTAATAATGGTTTTCCTAGAATTGGTGACATTAGAACAGGTGGTTGCATGAGATATGCCTTGATCTTGTTGAATGCTTCTTCACAGTGATGGTCACAGTGAGGGTCCTTTTTGATGTCTTTGATGTTTTGTTCTATTATTTCTCCTTCCCCTTGTATTTCATCTTCATGTTCCATGATTCTAGTTGTTTCTAATGTTTTGATTTCGGTCTCTACAATTTTTTGTCTTTGAGATCTAGTAAGGACAAGAATACATGTGACGATTTAAGAACATAATAACAAACACCGGGTGTTTATGTTTACTACAATTTGACCAAACAAAAATGACAACTCTGAAATAGGTATGTAAGCTCAGTTTTGGACTGACAAATGTAGAGTTTTGTATGACATACTTCACAGCATAGGACGACACTAGATATAGGTCAATACGACAGAATATAATTTTTCATATAAACAGCAGCAACTCGTACGACATAACTTTCTGAACCATACAAAAAACTCGATGACTCGTACAACATAGAATGTTGTGTAGTACGACTAAAGATTTTATGCAATTAGGTTCGTATGACAAAGATCATAACTCGTACGATAGAGAACAAGACAAAGATAAAAAATGTTTGTTTTGCCGAAATTGAATTTGTGAATTTTGTTGTCTTGCTTGTGTTTTCCAGTTTGAGATGTCTGATTTGTCTTTCTTTTTTAGGGATGAATACACATCAAACACATGATGTGATACATGACTCTAAATCAAGCTAAACCTTAAGGAAGTTGGCTGAGAATGAAAACCTTTGCTTGCTGACTTAGGTACACACCCAATAGCTAATCAAAATACAGTCGATGAGTCTCACACAATGGATTCTCAATGCTGTATTATCCGACTCCAAATGCTAATGGGAGCACGATATGGCAAGTGTCTTGGGAGAGTTACTATCTCTCTTGCACAAAGATTATCACCCTTTCAGAGGTGAATCGGGTAGCTTCTATTTTAACTGGCCCTAGTAAGGGATCCATTCGGCGCGTCGGGGTATAAACTCAATTAAGAGGTCTCCCAGCCTTGAAAATCAAGGTTTGATATACCCGAAGGTATGAAGGAGATCTATTCCCGAGCACTGTCGTTGCTTTGATTTTCATCAAAAACACATTTATTTTATAGTGGGTTGGATTACTTGGCATTAGCCATTCCCACTTAGGTTGTTCCCCTCTCACCGGCCTTAATGGCTAAGAGTTAATAACTCCTCGGGAGGGCAAGCTTGCTAAAGAGATGCACTAATAAAAGAAAAAAGATGAGTCTATCTTTCTGATCACCTAAGAAAGGTGAGAGCATACTTGCCTATCATCACAAGTACATAAGACATGATAGTTCATTTCTTTAAGCCCAAATTGAAGTGTGCCTAAAAATCTTAAAGAATACACAGTTTTTTTTCTGAATCTTTAGGCAACCTGCAAAAGCTCATTAGTAGTCATTGTTTTGAATTTTTTCTTTGACAAGTGTATCTTTGAAAAGCGTATCTACAAGAAAGAGTTAGGTTGGAAACATCTCATACACATAACAAGATTAGCATTAGTGATCCAAACTATGAAATTTTCAGAAAAATTATATGAAATTTTATCCTAACTTCAAATAGGCATAACTTTCTGCTTGGGACTCGAAATTACAAGTCATTTACCTCATTGGAAAGGTCTCCAAGAGTTCTAGATGCAATCACAGGGGCTAAAAAATGACCAGAAAGCCTTCAAAAACGCAAATTACCAATGTATAGACAAATTTGAAATTTCTAATTTGCGATTTTTTCAAAAAAATCACAGATGCAGAAACTCGTACAAAATGATTTATCAGAGAAAATGACAAATGATTAGATTTCACACAGGGACCAAAATTGACTCGTCCGACATAAGATTTAACAGCCAAAAATTCGTGCGACACAAAATTAGCTCTAGTACGAGTGTGAAAATCAATTCATACGACACAAGATCAGCCTAGTACAAGTAAAGAATTTGTAATCTAAAATCTCGTATGAGTCAGGATTATACCTCATTTGAGTCAAGATGAGGTGTCATCTGAGACAAAAAGGAAGTTTGTACGAGCCAGAAAGGCAACTCGTATGACAATCTGATTTTGATCCGGCAGAGATGAAGTTTAAGGAAGCTTGGGAGGCTAAAAATGATGATTTCGGCCCCATGGTGGGCGCCAAAATGTCGTGCTCTATGAAGTGTACCTATACTTGCCAACACAATGCACTCAATAAATCATTACAAGAAATGGTTAGAAGATATACTCAATGAAACACAAAACCATAGCTAATCGACCTATTGCCTCCTAGTAAATGCGAGTGTGGATTTTGCTCTTAGATCTTAGTATGCAAATTCCTGTGACTTGACTACACTTAGATGGAGGATTTGAACGATTAAGATGCATGATCTAGCATGATATCATGATTAAGCTATATGAATTCATGATTATCCTAGCATGATTAAGCTAAGAGTTAAGCTGAAATGAGCATGATAACATTGCTAAAATTGATAAACTATAAGCTATATGCCTATAGTAACAATGCAAATGAGCAAAAATTGAGCATAAATTAGTAAAGTGTCTGAATTCATGAATTGGCCATTTGTTCTCCAAAATAGGGTCTATTTATAAGATTTTCCAAGGCTAGGGGTGAGTTGGCATGAATCAACGGTTGAGATTGATCTAAAGATATCAATGGTTAAATTGGAGGAGGTTGGCAAAGAGGGTTGGATTAAAGGGAACACTTAGTGACAAGTGTCACAAAGGTTCTAGAAGATGTTGGATGAGAGGGGACAAGGTGGTAGGTAGAATGGGTTAGGTTTAGGAGTGGTAGAAGTTAGGAGAATTTGAATTTAGAAATTCAAATATTAGGAAAATGGCTAATTAATCTCAACAACTCATGATTTGATTTGTTTTAATTAATTAGGAGATTTAGAAGAAATGAATTTGGTGGAGGGAATTAATTAATTAAAGGGGTGAAATGAACCTATTAAATAAATCCTTAGATTTATTAATAAGTAGATGAAAGAGACATTTAATCAAATTGCTTAGTGAATTCAATTAAATTGGGGAGGAGGGATTAATTAAATAATAGCTTATTTAATTAATTATCTTTAGACCATTTTTAGGTGTATACAAGTATAAGTATCATGAACAAGCCAATTCCATCACTAGATTATATGGGATCTAGTCAGAACATACCAGATCCAAGTTAACTAGAAATCACTCATCCTACCGGGACTAGAAGGGTGCTGATAAAGCATCCAAATAGCTAGTGTTGACATTAATGACAAAACATGAATGCAATACATAATCAATTCCACCAAATGGCCAACACACCTTAGCAATAATTTCATCTTCTTCAATGGTTCCACCAGCACATATGATACCTAGGACAAGATTATTCACCTTAGCCATGAAAGAGTGTATGTTCTCATCAACTCCCATCTTCAATGTCTCATGCTTTCCTTTCAAACTCTACAACTTAGAAACCTTCACTTGTTTATCACCTTCGTAGAAAATCTCAAGCTTCACCCAGATCTCATGTGTGGTCTGAAGTCCCATTACATTTGTCATATCAGAATTAGTCAGGGCACTAAGCAATGCTTCCTTCACTCTCATATTGTGTTCAACTTCCTTGATCTCATCAAGAATAGATAGTCCATTCTAAGGAACAATATAGGAATTATTTTTAATCTCCCAATAATATTTACCAATACATTTCAAGTTCACTTGCATCTGGTCCTTCCATATAGTATAGTTACTCCCATCAAATCTTGGATTGTCCTTCTTAAATATTACACCATGATCCACCATCCCGGATCTCCTCAAGTTGTTAAACTTCTATCGAAGTATCTATCTCTGATACCAATTGTTAGCAGCAACCAAGACAGAAGACTGAGAGGGGGGGTGAATCAGTCTTCACTGAAATAACAAACAAAACACAGATCTAATAAACTGCAATAATAGAACGAATAAGAAAATTAACAACACAAAACACAACACCAATATTTTGATGTGGAAAAGCGAGTTAAGGGAAAAACCATGGTGAGAACCTACCCACAGTAAGATGATACTCCATAGTAGTATGTGAAAATATTACAATCAGGAATGCACATGCATTCAGGCACACTTCCTAGAGCTCAACGCTCAAATATAATGGCCTGGAAGGCTACAACCCTCAAGGAAGTCTTACTTCCTTACAATAAGATTCAGACTATAATCCAAAAGAAATGAATTGAAAGAATAACATCTCAAAATGCTTGATTACAGTTCAAGTTAAGCATAGTTATTTGCCCTACAACACCAATCTCACCTCAAACTCATCATCGAAGGATAAATTACTTGTTTGTACATACACCTCTCTCTAATAAAGTAGACACAACATCAACACGCAAATTACATGAATATATCAACTATATATACAATTCATCAACCTTGATAACAAGGTCGTCTAAACCCTCAACACTCAATTACAAAATTACATCACATGATACAAAGATCGACCACCAGACCAATATAATGGTTTGCATAGCATAACATGTTCCTATAATAAATTCCCAAATGCACAACTCCACCTGAAATCACGCCAAGACCAACCGCAACACACTACACCACTGAGAAAATCAAATAACACAAAAAACCATCACCAGTTGATAGAAAACACCCAAAAAACTGCACAATGATTAATGTGGATCACTAAAAAAAATAGGACATGACTAGGAAACACCAGAAAGCACGTTAAAATCATCAGGAACAATTGCACAAACACTACTTATCAAATCTCATCATTCAACGTCTAAAAGCTCAAGAACACAACCAATCTGCAACTATCACAAAGAAAGATAACTTGCGGAGTAACAAATATTGATCCATCTAAAATGAAGATACACAAGACCATCCCAAGCAATATCCCAAAATCTCAACACGAGAACTTATCACACTGGAATATGGAGGATATACCAAACTCTGCAATACAGTGATCAGCAAACCAACACTACAAACCAGATCATAAGATATTTCCAATCTTCAATCACCAGAGCAATACACAAGAATATGTTGACATCAATGACAACAACATATCCTAGCACTAGCAATGACCAATCAATATCCAATAGTGTATATCTGCCTCATGAATCCTCAACTAATGATATCCGAACTTAAGGTCAATCTTGGAAAAGACCTTTGCATCCTTAATTTGATCAAACAAGTCATCTATTTGAGGCAAGGGATATCGGTTCTTCACTGTCACCTTATTCAACTACCTATAATCAATGCACAAATGAAAAGATCCGTCCTTCTTCTTCACAAACAACACAAGTGCACCCCAAGGGGACACACTACAATGAACAAACCCCTTCGCCAACAACTCCTCCAACTATACCCTCAACTCACCCAACTCCTTCATGGTCATCCAATAAGGAGCCTTAGAGATAGGCTCAACTCCTGGCACCAAATCAATCTTGAAATCAATATCTCGCTGAGTGGGCATACCTGGAATCTCACTAGGAAAAACATCTGCAAACTTTTGAAGGATAGGATGTTGCTACAATAAATCCTTTCAACTAACTCCCTCATCCACATCCTTCACTCTAACTCCAAATAGTTGGCGACCCTTATGTGCACACCTCTTCATTTGCATAATGAAAATCATGCGAAGAGAGATAGGTCTCTGAATACCTAAAATCTCCACACTCTTCCCACCATCATCCACACACTACACTCTCTTACCTCTATAATCTATCTGCACTTGGTGGGACACAAGCCAATCCATACCAAGAACCACATCATAAGATCCCAAAGACACAATATAAAGATCCATAGAAGTATAGAAATCTCCCAAAACTAGAGGACAATCGAGCACAAGAGAATCCACTATTACCTTGGATCTTGTAGCTAACTCTACCTACCACCTTACGTCTTTATTTATCATAGCAAACCCACATTTCTCTACTAGAAAAGGATAAATAATAGAATATGATGCTCTTGTATCAAATAACACTGAACAAGAGATACCACCTATCACACCTCATGTCTCCACAATGGTGGCCTGACGGTTGTCAACCCCCACAAATACATGATGTGACCTGCCTACATCTCCAACTGTAGGCTCAAAAGTAGCTGACTTCTACTACTCTGATATCTAAGAAGTACGATGAGGACAACAAAGTACAATGTGTCCTGGCTATCCACATGAAAAGAAATATCTCCTAAAAAATCCTCTACTCACTAGAGTAGCACTCGACTGCTGATAACTGCCTCTACTAGAAGTTGGCTAAAAAATTTGCGTTGGCTAAGAAGGAGTAGGTCTCTTGTCACAATGACAACTGCGACTCTTGCCAAACTAAAATCCAACACCTCGCACAAAGCTCTGACCCTGAAGATTCCCCTTCTTTAAACCGCTAACCACTGCGGAAAGAAGAAGGATGGCTCCTAGCAAAACTTAAAGACTAAGGCTAAGAACCTCTCGCAGCTAATCCTATAAGGGGTTCACTAACTATCTTTCCACTTGTTGCACCTCCTGAAGCTAAAGCAAGATTCTCCTTTGCTATCCTTGCCTTCTCCATAGCTACCTCCAAGGTCTTAGGTTCATGCATCCGAACCTCACCACTAATATGATCACTAAGACCTCTCACAAAGTGTTGTATCAACATCAACTCATCATCCACAATCCCAACATATTGTCTAAGCTCAAATAACCTATGCTCATACTTCTCCATAGTCATCCTCTACCATCTCAGGTCGTGGAACTCATCGACCTTCTTCTGCCTCCAATGATTTGAAAGAAATTGAGCACAAAACCACTCAAGTAATAGCTCCCTATATACTCTCGCTATGTCAAAATGCAACTTTTGCTCCTTCGTATGCCACTACGTCATCACAAAATCATGGAGATGCATAATCACACATCTCTCCTTGGTGTTACTACTACATGGGTGCATAGAAAAATACCTATCCAAGTCCAATAGCCAAGCCTCTACCTCCATGCCACTGCCAAAGCCATCAAAAGTAGGAGGGCGAGTCCTCATCAAATCTCTCATGTGACTAGCTGCAAGTTCCTCCTAATCCACCTCAACTATCCTTATAAGAGAATGTGAGCACTCGGTCCTGATGCTCTAAATGATGAGACTCCTTGTGTTGGTTCTCCTCTTGTCTCGGTCCTAGGCAACCAAGAAGATCCTGAAGCACGTTCACCAACTGTGGAATCGCGTCACCTCTAGGCTGATCGTGCTATTGTTCCTCATGGTGTGACTCCTCAAAAACCTTGGGATGAGGATTCCTATGAGTACCCATGTGACTAACATGATGACGATCTCTACCCCTAGCATCTTGTCTAAACAAGACACAAGAGAAAACTATAAGCTAACCATCCAGGGAAACTATAACAAGAAAATAAATAGCAGGGATATAACTGCTAGGCTACCCCATGCTAATTGCTACATGCGCAATAGGCTCAAATGAAACCAGAGTACCCACTATATGAACATGGGCTCTGATACCAAATTTAATGCCTACCAAAATACCCTAGAGAAACTAAACATCTAACAATCTAATGGAGATAAAAAAAAAGCTAAAATATCAACCAATGCATCACATAACACCAATTAGAATTTGCTTCCATTAAAATTTAGTCACTATAAACAAGAAATATAAACACATTACATTAATTACGCAAGCAGAATAAAATAACATCTCTAATATCACAAACATTACAACTATCTCTCTAGGGCATATTAATGTCATTACTTAACCTACTACCACAAGTAATAACATTCTAATCCTTTAATTCCCACACTAATCATTACTTAATCCTTTACCATATGGAAATTCAACTTATTTAATTCCATTCATTATTATATACAACTACTTGATTATTTAACCTTTATGAGATGCACTCAACTCTAACATGCTATTCCTACTCTTCCCATGCAAGACTAATCCCTTTTTCTTAAATTCATTTTATAACCAAATCCAAATGTGCTTAATCCCTTATCTATTTTCTATCTACATGATCTTATTCATTTATAATGATAATGCAATTCTTAATGCATGGACATAATCCACTTTACTTATCTATCTTATCCATTCTCCACATGCATCCAGATTCCTAGCATGATCAAATATTTAACATGAATTCCAAATGCATGATGGAAGAATCCTAATAAATTTCTTTAGTTTAATCATCTTATATGTTTTTGATTAATTAAAACTAGGTTTTAAGGGACCCGAAACCCAGATACATAAGAAAGATATTCAATATGCAACAAAATACTATAGCAGCAAAACACCAACAAAAAGACCAGCAACAAAGGAAAGGACAGCAAAAGGCCAGCAAGAAATTGGCCCCAAGCCCAGAAAAAAACAAAATTTAGAAATTCTTCATGGTTTCTTCTGCATCCTGTACCAAAAGCATCATTGCTTTTGCCGCTTCCCTCAAATCAGTATTTTCCTGAGCAGTTTGGCTATCTTTCATCTTCATTTCCTTCTCCATCATAGTCTTCTTGGTTATGCGCCTAGAGGTCTGGTGGCTTAGGCGGGAAGTAGGAGCATCTTCAATAACCACCAGGTTCTTCTCCTGGTTTTTCTTTTCCAGGTGATTCACCAGTGCGTTCATGTTCTAGGAGGAGACTTTTAGAACCTGGAGGCTATGATCCATAAGGCTTTTCAGGGCTTTCTCATTTCTAGCCATCTGGGCATTGACATTGTCCTTATCCTCCTCCACCTATTCCTTCAGAATTTTGATGACGTCCTCCAAGTGTTTTAGGTCACCTTTAATCAAGTCTTTCTCCAGCCAGTCTTCCATTTCCATTTCTTCCTCTGCTTCACTATTCTCCATTTCCTCGTGCTACTTCCCAGAATCAGACATGTTGATCAACTTGTTGATCTTAACTTCCAACTCCCTCTATTTACCCTGCATGCTAGTAATGTTTTCCACCACCCACTTCTAAAAATTAATGAATTCAAGGGTGCAATTGCGGGCGGTATCCATAATGGTTTCCGCAGAGTCCTTGCTTTGTTCCATCTCCTCCGCATTAGGGTTTTCACCTTCCTTAGGCTTTAGAGCCTCTTTCTCAGTTTCTGAGCCTTCAATATTATGTTGACAATTCTTAGAATTGCCCCCTTCCTCTCCTTCCCCATACTCCTCCTCCTTATTGATCTCCTTTTTAGAAATTTCTTCATTATTTTTTCCTCCTTCTTCCTCACAAAGCACATCCGTTTCTTCCTGCACAATAATCTTCCTTTTTTTATGGGTAGGGGTTTTGGTCTTCTCAGTCGAACTAGAGTCTATGATTTTAAAGGGTCATCCTTTGTTGCCCTAGTCTTATCCTTCATATATTTATAAATCAACAGAATGAGACCCTGGTGCGCAAAAGGGTAGGAGCAAGGTTTTTTAATGTGGTCGGCCAAGCTCTCGTTAAGAGAAGAAGCAAGATAGAAGGGCAAAGAAATTTTCACCCCATGGTGGAAGTGGTTCAGGATGCCAAAGTGATAGTTGTAAATTTTTGTAAACCTACCATCCACAGTTAAATATTCCATTAATGCCCTAAGAATTTTTTGCCAAAAAGGTTTTACCTGTTGGGGGGTGAAGTAAGATATATTATCCTTCTTCTCCAGGTTGCTCTTCTTGTCCCCCATCTTAGGGAAGTTTTTGAAGGCCTTAGTGGCATACTTTCTATCCCTATAGAATTTGGTCCCCTCCATCTTGAGCCTCATTATCTCCGAGATCAGGCTTTCATCAATGTGCCAGATTTCCCCAAATAGGGTAGCCCTGTTATTGCTCCAGCTTTTTGCGAACCCCTGAGAAATAGAGCTTCTACTACCATGGAGCTCCATATAATCCATGAACCCGTGTCGGTGGAGCCTTCTCCACACCTTCCTTTCACTCTTCCAGTGCTCACAACTAGACGGTTCATTCCTATTAAGGCTGCCTCCCATTCTGCTTTCCAGGTCACAATCACCTCTGTTACAACTCTCAGCCCACAAGTAAAACTCTGTGTTTTTGGTTTCTCCTTGAAAAGATACTTTCACAATTTTGAAATCGCCTTTCATGTTCATACGAACCTGGATATTATTACAATTACCTCTCTCACACATGTGTTCTTGGTTATGATGCCTAGAAGCACTCATCAACTGGCAGTTCATCCGCCTCCAAACTCTGTCATTGGTACTCATTCCCCATAATTCAATCATAATATTTGCTTGCTCCATTAAGTCAATCAAAATATAATTGTTCCTTAATCTCCCACTTAATGTGATCTTCCCCTATATATTTGACCCCCTTTTCCAAATTAACCCCTTCATTAGCAAGGATATTCGCTGCCTTGTTACCATCTCTAAAAGTATGGGTTAAAATAATGCTAACATAGTTACTAAGGATAGTCTTAGCAATTTTAATAATATTAGCAATATTCCAAGAGACTGAACTAATACCTTTGAGGGCTTGTATAATATTTAAGGAATCCCCTTCAAGCCAGATTTTTTAAATTTGAATTCCTGGGCTAACTGGAGGCTCTTAAGCATGGCCATAGCTTCAGCCACATGGTTGTTTTGGATTCCAAAAGGGGAAGCAAAAGCAGCAATACACCTTCCTTGAGCATTTCTGATAACTCCACCTCCACCAGCCTTTCCAGGGTTCCCTTTGGCAGCCCCATCAAAATTAACCTTTATCCAGTCATAATCAGGGAACCTCCAAACAATGTTTTCTCTCTTCTTCTTGTTATCCACTTTGTAGACCTTATCAATTAGGTTCCATTCAATAATAATGCCTTTTTCCATATCATTCATATTTATAATAGCCCATTGCTGATTATTCTTATGAGGGATGTTGATGTTCTCCTTTATAGCCCTGCATATTTTTTCAAAGACAACTTGAGTATTACACTTTTCTTCCCTAAATATCCTGTTATTCCTTTCTTTCCAAATGCCCTAGCATATCATGGGGAGGGTCAGGGACCACAGGTTTTTAATAATTTGGCATTTGGTAGGATAATTCCATTGCCATATTATATCCTTAATGCTTTTGTTCATGACCCAATTAATTTTCCATTTTTCGCATATTTTACACTAGATTTCCCAAGTGAAGGATCAATGAAAAAATAGGTGATCAACTGATTCCTCCTCCTTCTGACAGAGCTCACATCTATTAGGGAAACTGAGGCCCCTTCGAATTAAATTATCAATAGTAAGGATACTATTATGGGAAGCAAGCCAAAAAAACATGTTGACTTTAGGGATCAAGATGTTGTTCCAAACTTTTCTCCAAAAGGGATTGTGGATTTGAGAAAAGGTGTTTTTATAAGCAGAAGAAACTGTGAATTCACCTTTAGGGTCACTTTTCCAGAGGAAAACATCATCATAGTTGTTGTTAGGGGAAAAGGACAACAACTCTTTCTGAATAGAGGAAAGACTAGGATGGATGTCCTCAAGATTGGCCCATTTATTCTCCTTCTAATAGTCACAAACCATCAGCGCAAACCTCCTTTTACATTCTTCAATGACTTGATTGTTGTTTTGATCAAATAGGGCTTCATTCTTCATCTAGGGGTCTTCCCAAAACCTTATTCTGTCACCTTTTCCAAGAACCCATCCAGCTCCAGCTTTTGCAACTTTTATGGCTTTGGTAGCACTATTCCAGATGAAAGATCTAGCTGGGATATCTTCATCATTGAGGATCCCTTAGATAGTCTGATTCTTAATGTATTTGTCAAACCAAATTTGGCTCCAGTCTTTCTTAATGTCAAAAGCTCTCCATAATTGCTTGGCAAGAAGAGCTTTATTAAAAGTTTTAATAATTTTAATCCCCAACCCTCCTTTGTTCTTTGGTCTACACACCTTGTCCCATGCAATCAAAGGCATTCTCTTCTTTTCTTCAACTCCTGACCATAAGAATCTCTTCTGAATTCTTTCCATAGTTTCAGCAATTTTAGCCAGAATACCAAACAGATTGAGGGCATAAACAGGGAGATTTTGAAGAGTTGCTTTGAGGAGTTGCATTTTCCCAGCTTGAGATAACATTGAACCTTTCCATCCTGCAAGTTTCTTATTAATTTTATCAATGATCATATTCCAGAAATAATTTGGGGGAGCCATCCCTAAAGTAAGACCAAGGTAGGTAGAAGGTAGCAAGTCCACTTTACATCCAATTATATTGGCTATTCTCTGTTGTCTTATGACTGGAGTATTGAGAAAGTACATAGCTGATTTGTCCCAGTTAACTAGTTGACCAGTTGCCAAAGCATAGGAGTTGAGAGCAGTTTTGAAGGCTTCAGCCTCCTTGACTGAAGAATATCCATGATGATAGTATCATCAACAAACCGTTGATGAGTGCAAAACACATTGGCAGAAGAAGGTTGAAGACCTTTGATAATTTTGCTTTGTTTCAATTTATGAATCAATCTACTCATACTTTCAGCCAGAATGGTAAAAAGGATAGCTGATATGGGGTCTCCTTGTCTTAGCCCTCTAGAGTATTTAAAAAAATTTGTAGGAGAACCATTAACCAAAATAGAGAACATAGGAGTAGTGATTAGTTCTCTAATTATTTTGATAACCTTACCATCAAAACCAAAAGCCCCCATGATTTTAAATAGAACATCCCATTCAACTATATCATAAGCCTTTGCCAAATCTAACTTTATCAAGAAACCTTCTTTCTTTGCAGGGCTGAGAGAGTGTATGTTCTCATGAACAAGAATGATTGAATCAAGAATCTGTCTACCAGGAACAAATCCTTTTTGCTCTTCAGATATGATGAAGGGAAGCATCGCCAACATTCTAGTCATCATCACTTTGGATATTATTTTATAGAAAGAGTTGCATAGACTAATAGGCCTAAATTTTCCCATAGAATCTACCCTAGCAACTTTGAGGATTAAGGCAATAAAAGTGGAGTTCAATTCCTTAAGGATTCTTCTAGATCCAAAAAATTCTTTTACCGCATTAACCGTATCCTTCCCCACAATATTCCAAAATTCTTGAAAGAAAAACATAGGGAATCCATCAGGGCCCAGAGCTTTATCCCCTTGAAAGGAGAAGACAACTTTTTTGATTTCTTCATCAGATAGGATGGCAGCAAGGGTCCTATTCTAAAAAGGGTTTATAATATTAGGAATATTGTTGACCAGATTGAGTTGATGGGTTTGATCAAGATCCTCATTACTAGACAAGAGCTGCTTGAAGAATCTAACAGCTTCATCCCTAATTTCATCCTTATTTGTCAGAGTGCTATTCTCAATAGTTAACTTGGTGATTCTATTAGCTGCCTTATGTTTTAGGGAAGTCATGTGGAAAAACTTAATGTTTCTGTCCCCTGCCTTCAGCCATATAGCCCTGGATCTCTGTCTCCAATATATTTCTTCCCTTGAAATTATGGTATGAATGTTGTCAAGGACCTTGTCCTCCATGGCTTTGGAATACTTTGTGTAGCCCTCTTTCTAGATGGAGATTTGAATCTAGTTCAGTTCCTCCTTTATCTTTTTCTTTGAGTCAAAAATATCACCAAAGACCTTTTTGTTCCAAGTCTTAATGTTGGTTTTGACATTTTTAATTTTTTTTGCAACTTTATACATGGCTATTCCATTAATATCAAGATTCCACCATTCAACAATGGACTTTTCAAGATTGGGGTGGGATATCCACATCTTTTCGAAATGAAAGGGGAATCTTAGATTTTGCTTAGAGTTCTCAGCAACAAAGGAAATGGGATAATGATCTGATCTAATTCTATTAATGGCAGAAAGGGAACAACTATGAGAAAGAATCCAATCATTAGAGAGAAGAGCTCTATCCAGTCTTACCTGGATAAGATCTTCCCCATCTCTTTGGTTTGACCAAGTGTAGGAGGCTCCACTGAGATCCGGATCAATGAGAGCATTGTCATTGATAAAGTCCATCAGGTCAGATCTGCTTTCAGGTTGAGCTTGACTACCTCCAAATTTTTCTCTATCTTGTAGAGGAGTATTGAAATCTCCCATTACAATCCAACTATTCATAGAGAAATTTTTCCTTTTTTGCTGAACTTTTTCCCAAAATTTACTTCTAGCATATTTGGAATTAGGGGCATAGATGTTAGTTATAACAAATTCCTTCTCATCAAAAATATTTCTAGCTTTTAATGATAGAATATTGCCATCCTCTTCAATCATATCTCCAGAAGTTGTGCTTTTAATCCAGAATATTGCAACTCCTCCAGAGGTGCCATTTGAGCTACTTCCACAGACTCCCCCATTTTTAAAAAACTTAATTTTCTCCACTTTTTCTTTGCTCATTTTAGTTTCTTGAATCAAGATAATATCCAGATTTTGATCTTGAATAAGATTCCTTAATATATCCTGTTTATTGAGACCATTTAGGCCTCTAATGTTCCATGATATTACCTTCATTTTGAGACCTAGGGGCAGGACTCCTTGATAGTTCTCTGCCTTCCATCAGCTATGTTTTGTTTACTCTCCTGGTCCCTATGCCATTTCATGGTTTTGCGTCCTAGTGGGGATCTTGGTGCCCCAAAATTTACCTTAGATCTGGTTCTAGTTTTTACTCCATTAGGACCTCCTATCTTCTTGGTCTTAATTTTCTTTTCATTTTCTATCGTGTTTTCTTCTTGTTGTTCTGCCCTGGATTCATCTTGTATGTTACTCCAAAGCTTTTCTCTTTTCTGGGGTGAAGTGGTCATATTTACTTCTATGTTCTAGAATAAGGCATTTAAGTTTTCTTGTGGTGATCCAAACTTGATGCTCCTTCTCATTTCTATTTCCTGTTCCTGAAGCTCTTTCCCTAAACAGGGTTCTTCTTTCTCTAACATGGGTTCATATCGTTCCTCATGATGCGAGTCATTGATATCCTCTATTTCACCATCCTCAAGGGTCTCTGTATTGATTTCATCCTCCTTTTCTTGCAACTGAAGGGCTTCAAAGGTATTACCTATTTTGATCTCAAACTCCTTAGTTTCATTCTTCTTGTTCCCCTTCAAAGTTGGGTCTTTAGTTAAGTCACTGGATTCATTTTCTTGATTTTCTGTAATCAGATTTCCACTTTTTTCTTCTACCTTATTGCAGACTTTGTTGTTATTTTTTTCTTTCCATACTGGTTTATTAATATTTTTGTCTTTAATCAGAGGTCTTTTAGGGTTGCTGGGACAAGCCTTAGCCCAGTGACCTGCTTTTTTGCAAGAAAAGTACACAAAAGGGAGAGATTCAAATTCAATGGTTTGTTCCCATAACCCAACTTTGGAATTTATATCAATGGTACTTGGGAGATCCATATTCTATGAAATGTTGACATAGATGCGAGCATACACAAGTCTCTTGTGAGCTGCAGTCATTGGGTCTATTGCAATAAGCTCCCGAAAGGAGTTAGCAATTCCTAAGAAAACATCCTCCACCCAGTATTCCAATGGTAGTCTATGCAGTCTAACCCACACCAAGGCAGATTCAAAAAAGGAATCATTTAGTTCCATGTTAGGGGTCTATTTTCTTAAAGAAAGAGATGATTTACCAAACATCCAGGGGCCTCCACTTAGAACTACTTCCAAATCTTCCCCGCATGAAAAAGAAAACACAGAAAAACCCCTTAGCAGGGTGGAAACTTTGACCTACCCTTTCATTCTCCATTTTCTTTTAACAAAGGATCTAACATCCTCAATATTAGGTCGGGGTCCGACAAATTTTCCCACCAAAGAGAGAGTCATTAAAGAAATTCTATGATCAATAACCAAATCAGGAACCTCAATCGCAAGTTTACCTATTCTATTGTCTGATATATCCTTCACAAAGGGGAGAGAGGATTTACCAGCCGGTTTACTAGAGGCATGTCTAGCGAAGAGGCTATTCCATGGTTTAGGTATACGCCCCTCCTTGGTAGTACCTAAATAAGCCTGCATCGTCTTGGGGCAAGAATCTTGCATGTTTTTTAAATTTTCAGGATCGGGAGGAGGGTCCCATGTTCGTGGGTCCCCATCCTGTCTTCCATCCTCATCATCAGCTATATGTCCCCGAGCTGCAGTGGTTTCAGACCCAAAGGACCCAGCATTGTTGTTCCCTCCATTTCCCAAATTCAAATTTCCCCCTGCAAACGTTGTTCCCTCCACCGTTCCCTCCATTCTTTCTTATATGTTATGCATACTTCCTAACATCCAATGCAATCACATAAATGATATTATTAACTAAACATGATATTATTAATCAACCACAATTCCTACATTATATGCATACCATTTACTCAAGGTTCTATTACATATTGATCTACATTCTAAGTGATAGCCATGGAATTTAAACAATACAATAACTCCTCAAATGAATCCATTCTATTACAAACATCTAAGTACATGAAAATCATTTACTTTCATTATAGAAGATCATCACAATACATCTCATAGTTTCATTATTAGAAATCATGACATAATCCTAAATTACCAACTACAATATAATTGCAAATATATGAATAATACATCATGAACATTGCTCCTTCCTAATACATGATTCGTCTACTTCTTCCACATAAAAATACATTACATAAATCTACTACAAGAAACATCCACAAGCTATGCAACAATGAGAAGAATCCAGATACACGTATGAAGAATCCATAAGAATATCCTAGTGGTTGAAAAGCACCAACCACCCGACCATGTGGAACCAAAGGAACCACCCTCGTACTAGGAGTTAACACAAGGTCCCAACGCACACTCTGTTAGGACCTGAAGGCAACTGAGGGGGGGGGGGAATTAGTTGTCTAATTATTTCAACCCAAATATAACTTAATCAAACTTGATACATAATACCGGTAAACCAAACTTAATGTCGGTTAATAGATAAATAGTTAATATCAATACCGGTAAAACTTAATGCATGAAACAGAAAGAGAAACAACATCCACAACACATAGCACAAAGATTTATATGTGGAAACCCTATAAGGGGAAAAATCACGGTGGGAAACCTAACCCACAATCAAATGATATTACTGTAGATAGTATGTGTATACAAATGGGGTTTGCACATGCACAAAGGCTAGCTACCTAGAGCTCACAAATCAACAAGACATAAACGGATATCAATAAGGAAAGATTATAAATCATCAAAGGGGACACATGTAGGAGTGAAGTGTCATCACATGCCATCCTCTAACATACTAGAAACTATAACACAAGCCACAAGCCTGATGGGCATGTGGAGCCATCTCAACCTATGAGAGATTATGCGAGATTGACTTGCCATCACAATTGCCTTCACATGCCTATCCTAAAATATCCTCCCTAGGATCAAGTCATGTGGCTCAACTATTCATTATCTTGATTAGTAAATTACTCACCCATCCCATTAGTTTAGTATCATATTATCACTTGTTTACAATCATGGTAAACTCCCAATGTTCCTTGGCAGTCTAGACTTCATGCATCCTTATAAGGAACCTCATGCAAGCCTATTTCTCATGAACCCGGTCATCACAAGGAAGCCCACACCCCCTAACATGGCTTAAACAAAATAAATCACAAGAGGCTCTAATCCATTATGAAAAAATGAAAATATAACATCCATGTGCAACCAATTACATCCATAGATACTTTTGAACATACAAATGGCCATGGAAACAAGAATGCAAAATGAGCCCCTTGGCTTACAATTTCAACAAGGTCCAGAACAAGGCCATCAAAGTATTCCATGAATATAAAAATAAAGCTACAACAAAGCCTACTCACTTACTGGTTAAAGATAAAAAACTACACCTCTCAAACATGACTCATCAACATGGAAGAGAGTTCAAATGCAACAACAACAAGAATAGGAAAGATAAATGAGCATAAAACCATAGAAATATGTCAAATCTGATCAAAGGCCAATCTAGAAACCATCGACAAACTATAAACAAGCCTCTGATACAAAAATAAAATTGGAAAAACAAGACAAAATGAAAAAAAAACAAAAAAAAAACACCAAGACTAGGTAGAGTCGTGCATTTGCTAGCCAGTGCAACACTTTTATTAAACTATGTAGCACATATATTCACTTCTGCAACGCATTTGTCTAGTCCAACAATGCATAAAACAAAGGAAACAACACATTTAAAAGGGAATAACGAAACACTAAAATAGTCAACACATATAGAACACAGAATAATGCATTCACTATACCAGTTAGCGCATACATGTAGGGCTTCAGCACATAAATGTTTCTAGAATATTTGCTCAAAAGAGATGAAAAACTCTGAAAACTTATGAAATGAAAATAAAATCAAATAATTAATGATAAGGCTCAAAACCAAGACTCATAAGGTCGCCCAGAACATAGGAACAAATAGGTATAAACAAAATAAATCAACATAAACAATAAACTAAGATTTGATTGAATTTGCACTCATGGCAAGATATTGAAAAGACTCCAAAAACTCATAGAAACTTCAATACAACCAAAAGTAACCATCACCAGACCTTCACACTCACAAGGGATACTTAATACACTCTCAGCTGAACCAAATGGCTCATCCAAAGAGAAGATTTACAGAGAAAGGAATACCTACAGAATTGAGAATGGTAGCACAAAGAAAACCAAAATAATATTCAATGCAACTATATAAAATGTTGAAAATACAAAGTCCCTTCTCAAATATTTCTGAAAACTTTATCAAACTTTATAGAATGAAATATAATGCAACCTAAGCTCCCCGGAAACATTTAAAGACACGAAGCTTACACAGATCCATCAAAACTAAAAATACAAAAGTAAAATAATTCCAACCTACAACCTATATGATAGAAGATAGCTGAAGTAGAGCTCCAAATCAAAATCCAAAACCCCAAAATAGCAAGGCTCCAACAATCCTAAGCAATACCTAAAAATTAAAAATTGCATAAATCTTTCGGGAAAAACCAACCCGAGAACAAGCTCGAAAACAAAATAAAAATCCATTCAAAATTCTAAAGCACTAGCTACACGCACAAACAGCCAAAATATTCAATTTTGGAGTATATTTTACCTATCATACAATATAATTTTTATCTCTCATTTTGAATTCACCCAATGAGAATAGAGGGTAGGTAAAATTAATATAAAACATTTTTATATAAAACCAAGTGGGGAATAATATTATTTTACTCGAAGGTATTTATACACCCCCAAATACAAATAAAAATAAAACTATATAAATAAATCATAAGCCATAAATTAAATAATCCATAAAGGGAATTAATAAATAAATAACTCAAAGTTCATAAAATAATTAAATAACCAAATAAAGTATTAAACATTAAATAAATAAATTAAAGTATAAGCAATAAATAAACATAACCAAATAAATAAATAAATATCAAGTAAATGGTCAATCCTCCAATGAGGATTAAACAATAAATATTAAATAAATCTTAACCATCATAAAACAAATAAACATTAATCATCAAATAATTAAATACTCAAAAAGCCAATAATCCAATCAATTAAATCACACATAAATGCATCAAATAAATTAATAATAATCTAGAATACTCACAAAGCCACAACTCACTAATTGACATGCTAATTATGCCAAGATGTTGATGACTCAAGGTGAACAACTTAGACCTAGATTATATGTAGGAAGCTCATGTCATCTTAGAACCACATGCCATTGGGATTTAAAGAAACACTTAGACCTGTGAAGCTAGGTGGATTCGGTGTCTAGTACCTGCAAATCCTGCAACCACAAAGCAATGATACATTGTATGCATACATCTCATAACAAGCAAGTGATTGGGAATCACAACGACACATCTCACTTGCAATGAGTGATGTGACTTCATCCCTGTCATGAAGACAATCATACAATAACCAAACATATCGCATAAATAACTCATCATATGTAATCATAAAATAAGGTTAGTGTAATCATAATATCATCAAATCCATGATCAATATAAATCATCTATAATCCATCATTATAGTAATACATATAGAATCCATCAAGCACATATATCCATCAAATCACATGATCAATAATGATAGTGTCATCATCCATATAAATAATCAAAATAACATATGTCCAAATAATGTCTACCATCATAATGAGCAACTAAACACATATGTAATAATAACCCAAAACATCATAAAGAGTCTAGATAAGTCTATCGTGCATGAAATAAGAGTCAAGTCTAATCAAGTCAAGGAGGGACACTACACAATCTCATATCTGATCAATTGCAGCAAAAAGAAATATTCTAAATCATCAAAGGGGACACATGTAGGAGTTGAGTGTCATCACATGCCATCCTCTAACATACCAAAAACTATAACACAAGCCACAAGTTTGATGATCATGTGGAGCCATCTCTACCTATGAGAGATTAAGGGAGATTGACTTGCCATCACAATGGCCTTCCCATGCCTATCCTAAAACATCCTCCCTAGGATCAAGTCATGTGGCTCAACTATTCATTATCTTTATTAGTAAATTATTTACCCATCCCATTAATTTAGTATCATATTATCACTTGTTTACAATCATGGTAAATTCCCAATGTTCCCTAGCGGTCTTGAATTCATACATCCTTACAAGGAACCTCATGCAAGCCTATCTCTCATGACCCTGGTCATCACAAGGAAGCTCAGTCCCCCTAACATGGCCCAAACAAAATAAATCACAAGAGGCTCTAATCCATTATGAAAAACCGAAAACTTAACATCCATATGCAGCCAATTACATCCATACATACTTTTGAACATACTAATGGCCATAGCAACAAGAATTTAAAATGAGCCTCTTGGCTTACGATTTCAACAAGGGCCAGAACAAGGCCATCAAAATATTTCATGAATATAAAAATAGAGCTACAACAAGACCTACTCACTTGTTGGTTAAAGAAAAAATACTACACCTCTCAAACATGACTCATCGACATGGAAGAGAGTTCAAATGCAACAACAACAAGAATAGGAAACATAAATGAGCATAAAACCATAGAAATATGTCAAATCTGATCAAAGACCTATCTGGAAACCATAGACAAATCATAAGCAAGCCTCTGGTACAAAAATAAAATTAGAAAAACAAGACAAATGAAAAAAATAGACCAAAACACTAAGACTATGTACAGTCGAGCATTTGCTAGCCAGTGCATCACTTTTATTAAACTATGTAGTGCATATATTCACTTCTGCAACACATTTGTCTAGTCCAACAATGCATACAACAAAGGAAATAACACAATTAAAAAGGAATAATGAAACACTAAAATAGTCAGCGCATATAGAACACAAAATAGTGCATTCACTATACTAGTTAGCACATACATGTAGGGCTTCAACGCATATATGTTTCTAGCGTATTTGCTCAAAAGAGAGGAAAAACTCAGAAAACTTACGAAATGAAAATAAAATCAAATAATTAATGATAAGGCTCAAAATCAAGACTCATAAGGTCGCCTAGAACGTAGGAACAAATAGGTATAAACAAAATAAATCAACATAAACAATAAACCAAGATTTGATTGAATTTGCACTCACGGCAAGATACTGAAAATACTCCAAAAACTCATAGAAACTTCAATACAACCAAAAGTAACCATCACCAGACCTTCACACTCACAGGGGATACTTAATACACTCTCAGCCAAAGCGAATGGCTCATCCAAAGAGAAGATTTACAGAGAAAGGAATACTTGCAGAATTGAGAATGATAACACAAAGAAAACCAAAATAATATTCAACGCAACTATATAAAATGTTGAAAATACAAAGTCATTTCTCAAATATTTTTGAAAACTTTATCAAACTTTATAAAATGAAATAGAATTCTACCCAAGCTCCCAAAAAACATTTGTAGACACGAAGCTTACACAGATCCATCAAAACTAAAAATACAAACGTAAAAGAATTCCAACCTCCAAGCTATGTGATGGAAGATAGCTGAAGTAGAGCTCCAAATCAAAATCCAAAACCCCAAAATAGCAAGGCTCTAGCAATCCAAAGCAATACCTAGAAATTAAAAATTGTAGAAAGCTTTTGGGAAAAACCAACCCGAGAACAAGCTTGAAAACAAAATAAAAAGCCATTTAAAATTCTAAAGCCCTAGCCACACACACAACCAATCAAAATATTCAATTTTCAAATATATTTTACCTAACATCATACAATATAATTTTTATCTCTCATTTTGAATTCACCCAATGAGAATAGAGGGTAGGTAAAATTAATATAAAACATTTTTATATAAAACCAAGTGGGGAATGATATTATTTTACCCGAAGGTATTTATACACCCCCAAATACAAATAAAAGTAAAACTATATAAATAAATCATAAGCCATAAATTAAATAATCCAAAAAGGTAATTAATAAATAAATAACTCAAAGTTCATAAAATAATTAAATAACCAAATAAAATATTAAACATTAAATAAATAAATTAAACTATAAGCAATAAATAAACATAACCAAATAAATAAATATCAAATAAATGGTCAATCCTCCAATAAGGATTAAATAATAAATATTAAATAAATCTTAAACATCATAAAACAAATAAACATTAATCATCAAATAATTAAATACTCAAAAAGTCAATAATCCAATCAATTAAATCACACATAAATGCATTAAATAAATTAATAATAATCTAGCATACTCACAAAGCCACAACTCACTAACTGACATGCTAATTATGCCAAGATGTTGATGACTCAAGGTAAACAACTTAGACCTAGATTATGTTTAGGGTGCTCATGTCATCTCCAAACCATATGCCATTGGGATTTAAAGACACACTTAGACCTATGAAGCCAGGTGAATTCGGTGTCTGGTACCTGCAAATCCTGCAACCACAAAGCAATGATACAATGTATGCATATATCTCATAACAAGGAAGTGATTGGGAATCACAATGACATATCTCACTCACAATGAGTGATGTGACTATGTCCCCGTCATGAAGACAATCATACAATAATCAAACACATTGCATAAATAACTCATCATATGTAATCATAAAATAAGGTTAGTGTAATCATAATATCATCAAATCCATGGTGAATATAAATCATCAATAAACCATCATTATAGTAATACATATAGAATCCATCAAACACATATATCCATCAAATCACACGATCAATAATGATAGTTTTATCATCCATATAAATTATCAAAATAACATATGTCCAAATAATGTCTAGCATAATAATGAGCAACTAAACACATATGTAATCATAACCCAAAACATCATAAAGAGTCTAGATAAGTCTATCATGCATGAAATAAGAGTCAAGTCAAATCAAGTCAAGGAGGGACACTACACAATCTCATATCTGATCAACTATAGCAAAAAGAAAGATAACAACAATAACAACAAAACACATAACACCAAAATACCACATAATACGAAGAATATCATCGAACCAAGAAGATCATCAAGATCTCGCACAATAATCAATGCAGACCACCAAAACAAATAGAACATGATTAGGAAACACTAACAAGAATGATAGAACAATCCACAATAGCTACACAAACACCACTCATGCAAATCTCCATCAATCGATATGCTAACATTCAAGAACATTTAACAGCAGCAACTCGAATAAGAAATATAGCTTCTAGAGCACCAAATCATGAACCATTTGAAAAGAAGATATACATGAACATCAAAAACACTCTCCCAGACCCACAACACAAGATATGATCATACCAGAGCACAATGGATCAAACACCAGAACACTTTAACACTGAACAAACAAAACTAGTCTCCATATTGGATTCCACAACTCAATTAAATCATCACAAAGCATCATAAAATCAATAAAGAATGAAGTATCTCTTTTTTATTCAGCATCCTAAATAAATAAACCAACCCTACAACTCACTTCAATCATCGGATCACCAAAGCAATTCTCTGCAGTACCAAAATAGAAGAATATGTTGACATCAATGACAACAACATATCCTAGCAACAACAATATCCAATAGTCTCCCCCTTTGGCATTGATTGCAACATATAAATGTGAAAAAAAATGAATGCAAAGGAATAGATCTACACCAGCAAATTCCAATAGGCTCCCCCTAAGATCATGGACACAAATATCCAAAGATAAGGCATTTTTTCACATACTTCTCTCCCCCTTTAATAGTAATGCCAAAGATATAAAATAATCAAGCTTCTATCCCAAACAACATAATCATAGCTCTGAACAACTCACTAACTACTCCAACTAAGTAGCAACATCAACTTATCAACCGAGATATAGAGATAAGACATTGAAGTCCACTCGATTGATGCATCTTAATGCACCTAGTTCTCGTCAGGAGGAATAAAGACCCCTAACTTGTCTCTTAAGTACACAAATGTATCTGCAGGCAAAGACTTAGTGAAAATATCTACAATCTGATCTTTTGTATATACATACTCCAATTTACTTCTTCATTTCTAACTTTCTCCCTCAAGAAATGATACTTAATTGATATATGCTTCATTTTATAATGCAGTACCGAATTATTGGAAATATTAATAGTACTTGAATTGTCACAATAAATAACAATAGGCTCATCATACACAACTCTAATGTCTTTCAACATCTGTTTCATCCAAACTACATAAGTATAATTTGTAATAGTGTCAATGTATTTAACTTTAGTAGTAAATAGAGATATAGCATCTTATTTCTTTCTCGCACATGAAACCAACTTCTTCTCAAAAAAGAAAGCTCCACTGGTAGTGCTCTTCTAGTCATCTACATCACCTACCCAGTCAATATTAGTATAGGCACATAACATAAAATCATTATACTTTGGATGCCACAACCCATAGTCAACAGTTCCCTTCAAGTATCTGAAAATCCTTTTAACAGTAACATGAGTCTCTTTAGGATCAGCTTGAAATATGGCACAAAGATGCACAACATGCATAATATCTGGTCTAGTCTGAGTTAGGTACATCAGTCCACCAACCATAGATTTGTACAAGGTCTAATTAAATTTATGAGATTCATCATTCGTAGACAACTTCCATCCAGTCACCATAGGAGTACCAACAAGTTTAGAATTAGCTAACCCAAATTTCTTCAACAGTTCCTTCATATACTTAGATTGAGAAATGAAGATACCTTTACCGTCAACAAACTTCATACTCAAATCATCATCTCCTCCAAAAATAATGTCATCCACAAATACTTCAACAATCAGAATTTTATCATTCTCAACCTTAAAGTATAAGTTATTGTCAACAATACCTTTAAAAAATCCCAACTTCAACAAATACTTATCTAATTTTGCATACCAAGCTCTAGGGGCTTGCTTTAATCCATATAGTGCTTTCTTCAATTTGCATATCATTTCTCCTTTATTTGATACAGAAAATCCTTCCAGTTGCTCAATGTAGACTTCCTCCTCAAGATAACCATTCAAAAAGGTTGACTTGACATCCATCTGATAAACCTTGAAATTTTTGTAAGCAGCATATGCAAGCAACAATCTAACAGCTTCAATTCTAGCTACATGAGAAAAAGTTTCTTCATAATCAATACCTTCCATCTGAGAGAATCCCTTACACACCAATCTCTCTTTGTTTCTTACCACTTCACTGGCTTCATTCAGTTCATTTTGGAACACCCATTTAGTGCCAATCACATTTTTGTCTTTAGGTCTCAGAACAAGCTCCTAAGTGTTATTCTTTTCAATCTAATTCAACTCCTCCTCCATATCTTTTATCTAATTCTCATCCTTACATGCTTCAACAACATCTTTAGGTTCAATCTTAGAAATTAGACGTATCTCTTCAGCAACAAGTCTTCTTTTAGTCATCACACCCCTTGTTCTTATCATCAATAATATAATTCTCAGAATGATTCAATTTCACATACCTTAGAGTCTTCGGTTTATTCTGATTCTCAGGCTCTTGAAATTCTTCACTAGAAGCAACAATATTTGGATTAACTATCTCTACTAAATTAATCTGCTTCAGGATCTCAGTCTGTGTAGGTTTAGAAACAATATCATGTTCATCAATCTCATATCCACATGCTCTGATATGATTTAAGAAACATTCATCAACCTCCACATTTGCACTTTCCACTATCTTCTTCAACTTCTTATTGTAACACCGTTAGGCCTTGCTCTTAGCAGAATATCCCAATAAAATTCCTTCATCACATCTTGCATCAAACTTTCCTATATCCTCATCTCTTTTGATATAACATTTGCCTCCAAAAACTCTAAAATATCTAACTGTAGGAACATGACCAAACCATAGCTCATAAGGAGTCTTACTGTAATCACCTTTTATATGCACCTGGTTGAATGTGTAAACAATAGTGCTAACAACTTCCTTCCAAAAGTTTTGCACAACATTTCCTTCAATCCACATTGTTCTAGCAGCATCCAAGATTGTTTTGTTCATCCTTTCAAGAACTTCATTATGCAGAGGGGTTTTAGGAGCAGATAACTATCTTCTAATTCCATTCCTCTCACAGAATGTATCAAACTCATTGAACATGAATTCTCCTCCTCTGTTAGATCTCAGACGCTTCAGCTTCAACCTTGTCTTAGTCTCACCTTTTCTTTGAATATCTTTAATTTCTCCAATGCTTTTGATTTCTTGCTTAGAAAACTCACTCACATCATTCTAGAGTAGTCATCAATTAGCAACATGAAATACCTATCACCTTGCATACTTCTCACTCTTGTAGGACCACACAAGTCAGTATGCACAAGATCTAAAAGTCCATTAGGTATATATAACTTTCTTTCAAATGATGTTCTTGTTTGCTTTCCCAATTGACATTCTTTACATGTCGAATGAGAGGACTTCACAATCTTAGGAAAATATCTAACAGCTTGAGTAGAACTTATCATTATCATATAGTCAAAATTAATATGAAACATCCTATTATGCCACAACGAACTTTCATCTATCTGAGCAATCAAACAACTTTTTCCACCAACATTCAGGTGAAATATATTACCTAGTCCATGTTGCAATCTCTACACCAGAGGCATTCAGAATCTTGCATTTACCATTCTTGAATTGCAAATCATATCCCTTGTCAACCATCTGTCCAACACTCAAAAGATTGTGCTTTAAACCTTCAACATATAAGACATAATCAATGTTATTCATACCATCAAATGATGTAGAACCTCTACCATGAATTGCACAAGCTTTATCATCTCCAAATCTTAAAAACCACCATCACACCTTTCCATATTCACAAATTTATTTTTATCACTTTTCATATGATGTGAACAACCACTATCAATTACCCATTCATCTTTCTCTTCAATCTTAGCAGCCAAAGCTTTCTCTTCAACAATACAACTTGTAGCATTAACTGGTACAACATTATCTTCTTTGATAGCAATAAATGCAAACTGATCTCCTGAATTCCTATTGTCTGACTCCTTGTTTGTCACACCTTCATCAACAACATAATAGCATTCTTTTGATTTCTGTACTTTTGGTAGGACTTGTAGGGCTTATCATGCTTCTCATATCTATCATGCTTATACAATCTATCAGGTCTTTCAATCTTATCATACCTAGACATTCTTTCAAGACACCTAGAAGCAAAATGTCATATCTTATTACAAGAGAAACGTTTCAAAGATAAATTTACCTCATATTGGCTCCCTTAGGCAATGTCTGAGCAATAAGTGCTTCAAGCTCTTCCAACTCTCTCTCCTATTCTTCCATCTCTCTCATATCTCTTTCATATCTTGACACCCTAGATGAACTCTCTCTCAGATTATTCAGTAGCTTCCCAGATACATAGTCTTTAAATGTAGTCTCAAATTTACCATATGATTCTCCAAATTAGCTCAACTCAAATGCAACCAACTTACCAACCAACATATCTCTTGTTATAGTAGTCACACTCTGGATCTCATCAATAGCAACAACTTTTTCTTTATAAGCAGAAGGCAAGGATCTCAACACCTAAGCAACAATCTCATCTTCCTTAAGAGTTCCACCAGCACATCTGATGTTCATAAAAAGATCATTCACTTTACCCATAAAGGAAGTTATTTTCTCATCTTCTCCCATCTTCAATGACATATTTTCCTTTCAAACATTGTAATTTAGCAATTTTAACTTGTGCATCTTCTTTGTATAAGACCTCTAGCTTTTTCCATATCTCATGTCCCATCACATTAGTTATCTCTAAATCAGTCAAAGCACTCAAAAACTCTTCCTTAGCCCTTATGTTATGTTCGACTTCCTTGATCTCATCAGTAGTAATCGGTCCATTCAGAGGAACATTGTAGATATTCTTTGTAATCTTCAAATGATCTTCACCAAGACACTTCAAATAAACTTCCATTTGGTCCTTCCAAATAGTATAATTATTTTCATCAAATCTAGGACTCTCCTTCTTAAACACATAAGTTGCCATCTTGGATCTCCTCAAGCGATTAAGCTTCTTTTGGAGGATCTAGCTGTGATACCACTGGTTAGCATCAACAAGGAAGGAAAATTGAGAGGGGGGGGGGGTGTGAACCAGTTTTCACTGGATTAAACCAATTAAGTACAATCTTAGATCTAATTAACTACAGAAAAAAAGAAAGATAACAACAATAATAACAAAACACATAACACCAAAATACTGCATAACACAAAGAATATCACTGGACCAAGAAGATCATCAAGATCTTGCACAATAATCAATGCCGACTACCAAAATAAATAGGACATGATTAGGAAACATCAACAAGCATGATAGAACCATCCACGATAGCTGCACCAACACCATTTATGTAAATCTTCATCGATCAATACGCTAACATTCAAGAACACTTAATAGAGAAAACTTAGATAAGAAATATAGCTTTTAGAGCACCAAATCATGAACCATTCAATAAATGAATATACACAAGAACATCCCAAACACTCTCCCAAATCCGCAACACAAGATATGATCATAGCGGAGCACAACGGATCAAACACCATAACACTACAACATTGAACACACAAAACCAGTCTCCATACCGAAATCCACAACTTGACCAAATCATCACAAAGCATCATGAAATCAATAAATAATGAAGTATCTTAAATGGTTACATAAACCATATTATATAAAATAATTTAACCTGCAATATATCATGAGGAAAAAGCCTACAAAAAAGTGAAATATTAAATGGAAAGCAAAAGTGTTGATAGTACAATTAATGACTTACTCTCATCACTCAGATAGGAAACAAGTACATATGGGAGAGGTAGGGATAGAGATAGAATGACATTTTATCATGGAATGTTCAACAGATAGCACATCCACACCGACTATGAGAGCATTTTGAGAAACAACAAACTTATTGATCAAAATTCATTATGGAAAAGCACATCTAAAGAAAAGATTACAAACTTATTAAAGTTTAGATACCCCATTGTTAAAAGATTGTGTTTTATTCTTAATCCCATATATTACTTTGACCTCATGAACGTTATTCAATTAAAAATAATAATCCTTTCAAATTATTCACAGTTAAGCAACATAGCATTTAAACATTCTTTTACTGTCGATACGGAGTTCATGATAGCGTCGGGCAATCGCGCACTGCCCTACCTGTGGTTGCAGTAAATACAGATATCAAGATGCGCATGGACAGAGTACCCGCTTTCTTGGTAGAATTTCTTAAATTTTAAAGGAGCCAGTCATCGGTAACGGTACTTCAAAACAATTCTATTAACAATAGAATTTCGTACTGTTCTGCAGACCATGGCGAGTAGGCAAATGGCTCGAGAATTTAAAATACTCAGTTGAGAGTGTCCCAAAATATCACTTCCTTGTGCATTGAAAACCAAAACCGTTGGAAAGCAAGCACGTGTAAATGAGTGTACACCGCTAAAAAGCAATTATTTATAAAGTACTCTGAATAGCAGAGTTTAATGGACGATATCGTCTCATTAGTCTGAATAATTTCAGAGTTCAACGGACAATTACCAAGTGATTTCAGACATGAATGGACAATGTGGTCACATTGCCATTGGTAGAAAGCGGTGGGGGCTGTTCAAGGCTGTAAATTATAATGTGCCGTCGGTTCTGGAAACGGCGGCAGAAGGTAAAGCTCCCAGTTTTTTCATTTTTAGCAGTATATTTACGTTGTGACCTGTGGAAGCTAGGATTTAGAGAAGAAAACATATTTGCCTGGAATATGGGGAAGAAAATAATGGAGATGAAACGGATCGAAGACACCGGCAGACGGAAGGCCACCTTTCGCAAACGCAAGAAAGGGCTGTTGAAGAAAGCAGAAGAGCTATCTATTCTTTGCGATGCACAAGTAGCTGTAACCGTTTGTTCTGAGACCGGCAACGTCTCTACCTTTTCCAGCCACGAGTAGGTTTTCCTTTTTTCTTTTTTGTTTCACGGGGTCTGTGGGACTGTAAAGGTTTTCCTTTTTCTTTTATGTTTAACGGGATCTGTGGGACTCTAAAGGTTACTATACTTCTTCGATGTCTTTTCTAAACTTTTTGTTCTGTTATATCGTTCTGTACATAGATCTAGCAGGTGATATGGGTGTATGTGTTATTCTTCTATTCTACGTTACACTAGTTTTATGTTTGTAAATAAAACCTGTGACTGTGGGATAGTGTCGTATAATTTTAAAATGAAAAAAAGGAGCATGACAGTGGAGAAAAGTACATTAATTTCCTTCGACTCGGAGATTTCTTTGTACTTTTCTGTTGGCAGATTTTTAGGACCTTGGATTTCTCTTTCCAGAAAACTGCGATCACATTTCCTGTCTTCTCGAAACTATTTAATGAATACGAGATCATTCATCTGTGAAACCAGGAGTATCATTGGATTCATGAAAGATACACCCTAGAAACAAGGAACATAGATTCACATAATATGTGCCATCAAAACTAAGCTTTAAAATCTCAATAGTATTATGAATTGATGCAAACAAATTTCTATCGTCTTCCTTGAATTTAAGTTTTCCGGAAATTTAGAGACTTACAATTTAAATATGCCCTGTTAAATAGTGTAATTTTATATTACATCTTAACAGTAGAAATAACATAATGATGCATAAAAGATAATATTCCTTATTTGCCTTTTTTTTTTTGGAGTAATATTCATAAATAATAAGAGAACCAAATCCTATGATCTAATATTTGCAATAGTTTTTCTTAATTTACATTTTTTCAAGTGATAAAAAAAGACTCTTACACTTCATTTCAAATATACATATTCCATATAAAACATCCATTTCTTTTAATGTTATTTATACATAGTTAAATTATCGATCACTATTAGTACTTAAAGTACAATGCAAAAACACCCATCTTAAATGTTTGATGGGAGTATAATTCTTTTGTTATTATTGTTATTATTGTTAGGAGAATGATGTGAATGCCATCGAAAATCATAATGATTGAATGTTGTCTTTATTTTTGTGAAAATCTGTGAGAGTGGGTGGTTAGGCATGAAATTATAAGCGCAAAGAGTGATTTAGTGGCATTTAATATGCCTTATAATCGGTTGTAGTCTCCCCAACAATTTTGAGCACATGGCAGTATGAGATATTACTGGTACGAACATTGAATGGAATTGCTAATGGAATATAGAAGATAATGCAATAAAAATTCGATGAAAGATATGGAGCAATAGTAAAAAAATTTAATATAGTTTGATATTTTATTTAATGTATTGAAGTTTGTAATTAAAAAAATAGAAATTATAATTTTGTACTTATTGTTTTTCATATGAACCAATAGAAAGAAAGGAAATTGATATTTTTGTATGGATTTAAAATTATAAACTAAGAGTTGACTATAATTTTTTGTTCAAAAAATTTAATTCTATATAATGATTAGTTAAATTAATAGAACATATATAATACAATAAATGTATAAGTATTCCTACCTATAGGAACTAATAATTTAAATTTTATATTATTATGAATTATATAAATTTAGAGATTATATTTTTACATTTTAATTAATAGACAATTATTTAGTTTTGGTAATTCAACACTTTTTGGACTGAAGTTATGAATCAATGAGACCACAATATGGAAGATCCCATATTTTAGCACAAACACTTGTATTAACACGTTGCATTAACAATAAGTGTTCAAACTTCTAGCACAAGCACATTAATCTAGTAAAAGACAATTAGTTACATGAGCGCAATAGTTTAGCAAGGGGCTTATAAGCAAGCAATGTCCATGAGCACATTTGCTAAATATGAGCTCAAAGTCCACAAGCATATTTACCTAGTGGGAGTTTAAACCTTGGTCGCAATATTAACAATACCACAATTTAACCATCTCATTGTGCCATGGATGACTATGAATATACAGCTATTACAATTTAAAATTTAAAATTATTTTTTAAATTATATTATTGATAAACACATTCTATCACAAATAAAACTTCTTTAATTATATAGAAATAATAGATCAATAAACTACCCTTTTGATCAGGTATAGCATTGCTAAGTTATCTCTATATTTTTGAATTGGTTGCAGGACCTTGGAAAAACATCTATTATTCTCAAGGACAGAGGAGTATTTGAATACCACTACAAGTGCAAAGGTATAGATTTATTAATCATCAAATCAACATGTTATTACCAAAAGTATTCATAATTTTAATCATAAACTACTACAAAATATCTTTATAAAATAATTCTTAAATGAAAGAGTATTTAATTTTTATGAATAATATTAGATATTTTGTAAATTATAATTTTATCATAGGAAAATTTAAGAAGTAATTAATCAAAATGTGATATTTTAGATAATTAGATCACTATTTGAAATAATAGTCTTCTTCCACGAAATATGATATTTATTTTAAATTTTTTTCACAAAATATTTTTGACATTCTTTCCATTATGATTTGAGTTAGTTACTCCAGAATATAGAGGAACATGAGAGTCAAAATGCCTATTATATAGCAATTGAATCTTACACGGAGTACTTCAACCAGTCAAAACAATTTAAAGAGGTAGAAAATACTTGATTAAATTTAGAAATAATTTCTCCTCTATTTTTTTGTTTCTATTAAAATTCATTCCTAAAGAATGTATTTCTTTAAATTTTTTAGGAGATGACTATACAAGAAGTACACGAAGTTGCAAAAGAGAAGGCCATGACTACATTTAAGAGTAGAATCATGAAAACAAATCTCGCGAGCCAAAAGTATGAGAAGATGCTCCATAATGCCCTCAACAATCAATTTGACTTGAAATATAAAGAGGCTTGGAAACCATTTTGTATGTAAAGTAAGTTTAACTTATAATATCTAGGATATTATCTTTTCAAAATAGTTAATTAAATTTTTAAAATATTTGGTATGCAACTATAATCTAGACATAGAATGATGTGTTTCTTTTGAAAAGTAATTTATTTACGATTGGTTAAAAAACTGTCAAAGTTTTTTTTTTTTTTTTAAATGTATTTAAAACATGATAGTATATTTATTGTAAGTTTTCAAAAGATAGATATATATGTTTAAAAATTTGAATCTTAATATAAATATAAACTTGAAAATATAATCTTAGATAATATTTATATATAATAATAAATATATAATTCAATTTGTAAACAAAAATTAAATAATATATTTTTTATTTAAAAATAACAGAAAATAAAGATTTTTATCAATTGTTCGTGTAAAATAATATTATAAAATTATGTTTACTATAATGGTAGGTGGAGGAAGCGCCTCCAACCTATTACAAAGAAAAGAAGTTCACATGGCTACTACAAAAATCACCACTACACTAGTAGCAACTAGTGACCAAAAAACAATACTATAGAGAAATGAACGATAAGTCACAACAAGAGGCACTGGTAAGGGGTATCTATCATTGCCTACCATTCCCAATGCTTATCAATGGACTGTATCTTATTAGTCTTCTTAGGAGCCTTAGGCGACCCCACATTTATATTTGTCTTTTCCTTCTTCTCTAGCTTATTACGAATAATCAAAACCTCCATGATGTTAAGTGCACCGAGATGGTGAACAAAAAGGGGGGTATAAGTGGCCACTTTTTTTTTGAAAACAAGTAAACCTAAACTTCAAAGATATATTTGAAGGCCATGCACTCAAAACTAAGACTTGAACAAATAATAAGAATTCTAGTGCTCTGAATCTAGTTTCTAAACTACTAAAGTTTTTTAAAATTGGATAATATTAAGAGGGTCAAACCTCTCGCGCACGAAAAATTGTTCCTGATTTTTTTAGAAAAACGTAACATAGTTGTTTTCGTGCACTACACAAAATATATAGTTAGATTTAGGATTTTGCAAAACCCTTTGGTAGGCTGATAGGTAAGAGTGAGATCTAGAAGTTGTGTATTTTTTTATAATTTTTCGTTGAGTATTTTTTCTTTTATGATTTTTTGAAGTGACTGCATCCTGAAAATTTGGTACCTGTATGTGCACTAGGTATAACTTGCATCAAAAAAATCAAAAATACAAACTTGTTTTTTTAAAAGTGTATAGAATCTAGTGTAGAACAATACTAAATAATTTATTTTGAATTTGGTCAAGTATATCAATAGTTATTAAAAAAAAGGTAGACATATGTTTGTGAGGACTGTCAAGGTACTAGTAAAGAAAATCAAAGTTTACTATGTCAAAGTTATCCAAAAATAGAAAAAATTATATGCTCAGAAAGATGAGAAGACATGTGAGATTGTGGTGGTAATGTTATAGATACCCACTTGATCATTTGTAAACCTAATGATGACAAAGTCACCAAATCATGTTGGAAGATTAAAAAACATGTAAAGGGACAAAAATGGAGGGAAAATGGGCTTCCAAGCCTTAGGGTTGTTTTCCAACCCTCTTACCAAGCCAAAACCCGCATGGATTGTGATGTGCAAGATAACCTACTCAAGTTTTGAAAAAAAGAAAGTATCATTAATAGTTCTAAAAAGCTCGTACGGGTTATGTAGAACTAAAACCATCATTTTGAGTTTCACAAAACTCGTACGTGCTATGAAGACATCAAAATATATGCTTGTAAACTTAGCATTTACTACACATATGTATAGACATACATATATAATATATGTTTATGTATGTATATATGCATATCTATAGTTATATATACATATATTTATATAGATATATGTATATATGTTTATATACATGCATGTCTCTCTTCTTTTTTCTCTCTCTCTCTCGTCTTCCTTCCCGCATCACCATCTTTGTCTATTCTGAGCCCTAATTATCCTCTTTGAGTTCTATCTCATCTCTCTCCCCCTCACACTTCTCTCTTTGTTGAGTCTGTCACCCTCCCCCCCTCTCTCTCTCTCTCGTTATCCTATCTATTCTCACCCTCTCCCCCTTCTCTCTCTTTCTCTCCCCTCACTCTCCCTCTCCCCCCTCTCCCTCCCCCTCTCGTTATCTTATCCTATTTTCTCTCTCCCCCTCCCCTTCTCTTAGCCCTATTCTCTCTCTCTCTCATCTCATTTTCCCAATCTCTCTCTCTCCTCCTCTCCTTTTCCCAATCTCCCTCCCTCCCCATCTCCTTATCCTATTCTCTCTCTCTCTCTCTCTCTCTCTCTCTCTCTCTCTCTCTCTCTCTCTCTCCTTTTCCCAATCTCCTTCTCTCCCCCTCTCATTTTCCCAATTTCCCTCTCTCCCTCTCCCTCCATCCTCCTCTCCTTTCCCTATTCTCTCTCTCTCTCTCTCTCTCTCTCTCTCTCTCTCTCTCTCTCTCTCTCTCTCTCTCAATCCTATTCTCACTCTCTCTCCCTTCTCTTTCTTTCCCTACCTCTCTCCCTCTCTTCCTATCCCCTTCTCTATCTGTCTCTAACTCTCTCTCCCTCTCCCTCTCCTTATCCTATTCTATCCCTCTCTTCCTACCTCATACTCTCTCTCTCTCTCTAACTCTCTCTCAACCCTCTCCTTATCTCTCTCTCTCTCTCTCTCTCCTTTTTGCAATCTCCCTCTTTCTCCCTCTCCCCCTCTCATTTTCCCAATCTCCCTCTCTCTCCCTCTCCCTCCATCCCCATCTACTTATCCATCTCTCTCTCTCTCTCTCTCTCTCTCTCTCTCTCTCTCCTCTCTCTCTCTCTCTCTCTCTCTCTCTCTCTCTCTCTTTTAATCCTATTCTCACCCTCTCTTCCTTCTCTTTCTTTCCCTATCTCTCTCCCTCTATTCCTATCCCCTTCTCTCTCCGTCTTTAACTCTCTCTCCCTCCCCGTCACCTTATCCTATTCTATCCCTCTTCCTACCCCCTACTCTCTCTCTCTAACTCTCTCTCCCTCCCCCTCTCCTTACTCTCTCTCTCTCTAACTATCTCTCTCATTATCCTATTCTCTCTCTCTCTCTCTCTCTCTCTCTCTCTCTCTCTCTCTCTCTCTCTCTCTCTCTCTCTCTCTCTCTCTCTCTCTCTCAATCCTATTCTCACCCTCTCTCCCTTTTCCCTCTCTCTCTCTCTCTCTCTCTCTCTCTCTCTCTCTCTCTCTCTCTCTCTCTCTCTCTCTCTCCATTTCCTTTTTGGTTCCTAGACCTACATAACCCATACGGGTTATGCATAATTATGTCCAAAACTTCTAGTTTTGCATAGCCCTTATGGGTTAAGCAGAACTAAGGCCAAAAATTCTAGTTTTTCATAACCCATACGCGTTTTGAGGATTTTTTTTATTTTTTAAACTTATTTTTGGCACGTTTTTGAATTTTTTTTTTTTTTCATGTGGCTGTTGGCATTTGCATGAAGATTGCATTAATGATATTTTATGTTGTCATTGATGTCAATTAACCAATAATGATATTGTTGATATTATTGTAATATTGTTTTGTAACCGATATGTAAGTTTGTAGAGTAAACCGGTATTGCTATGTATTGGAGAGTTGAACCGGTAAACCCTACTTGTTATTTTTTATAGACTTTAACTGATTAAGTTTGGTTATATTGGTTTATGATCTTTTGATGAGTGGCAATGATTGTGACATATATGATCATTGTATGTAGACAATTTCAAGTGATTTTGGTGCGTTGTTGTTGTTAGCACATATTTTTGCAAAAATATTTTGTGCTATCTATTGATGTTTAATATGTATATTTTCATCATAAGAGCATTTACTACTAGATTGCATGTGCAGGAGATATGTTGTTGTGTCAGAGAAATCCAATTGTAGCTTGAATCTACATGAACAAGTATCACCTAGGCATATTAAGGGATGGCATTAACTATGGTGACATTGTGATAACCTTCATCATGACACTCCTTGCATAGCAAGAGCACATTTTAGGGTTCATCACAGAAGATGGGTCATGAGTACATTCAAAGATGTTTTTAGTGCCTTAGAAGTCCATTAGAACGGTTGTGGAAAGTTACATTTGTGAAAGAAATCCTTCTCTTCATAAAATATTAAATTGTGTTTATCGGCGTAAGTCACCCCGATAAGATTGCCTAAGGAGAAAAAGGGGGCGTCTCGATCGGCAAAACTCGCACTAATGAGTCCGATGGCATTTTCTCAGGGTGTGATCGATAGGAAGAAATTTGGCAAGTTAGTATTCCATCAGGAAAAGGTACATTGATAGCATAACAAGGAGGTGGAGTCATCGGCATAACATTCACTATCGGAAGCACGGAGAAAAGGTTACCCCGATACCGATAAGGTTATCGGCAGAACTTATACTGATATCGGATGGAGTGGAATACTTTTTGGTGATTTCATCAGGTCAACGAAAAGTGTCATCTTATGCTACCCCGATACCCGATGGACTAGGTGGTGAAGGCAGTGTTATCGGCATGACCTACTCCGATGAGGCGATACCAAAAAGAGGAGAATATTAGGTCATCGAGGTAACTTAAACCATCGGGGAGAGGTGTTTCAGGTTATGCCGATACCTGATGAGGAAGACAATCAAGGCATTGAGAAGGAGATTTGATCAAGATAAGTTAAACCGATCGAAGTTGAAGTCATTGGGAGGAGATGTTTTCCTTACACCAATACCCGATGAGAAAGAAGAGATGGGTGTGAGCAAGGAGATCTCATCGGGGAAACATATGTTGATAGACCGGAGAAGTAAAAAGAGACACAAATATGAGGTTGATGTTATTGGGTCATTGAAGAAACATAAAATGAGTTGTTTTGATACCTGATAAGGTGACCCGATGTAACAAACAAGATGCGGACTACGAAGGAGGACTCATCGGGATAACTTCTAACTATCGGAGGAACATATTTGGAGCTATGCCGATACCCGATGGGAAGAATGCCATGGAGGAATAGAAGGAGGGTAAATCAAAATGGCCTACGCTGATGTGACATAAAGGTAGAAGTAAAATTTAGCTAGAAGGCGGAGCCATCGGGAAAGCTATAACCATCGAAATGAGGGAAAATGAGCTACACCAATGCTCGATGAAGTGATCAGGGAGATTTATTCCAATCAAAAAGATGGGTGGTGCCAAGTAATTGAATCATCAGGAGGAGTTGTGCTGACTAGCCATTGCAAAATATGGTTTTAACAGATACTTCCATCATTATTAAATGTAGGCAACATATAGGTCTGTGTTTGTATGAGGAAAATGGTAGCATGATTTTGACTAAGTAAATGCTCCTAATGTATTAAATCTATACATGGAGGTTTGTATAACGAACTTATATATCAGATTGAAGCGAACAGAGAGATTGAAGTGAAACTAAGCTATAGAAGATTGAATTTCAAAAAGCTTGAAGGATTCAAATATGGAGGGTTCTAGTTCCAAAGGCAAGAGGAAGGTCACTAAGGTTTCTGAGAGTGCCTCAAAGAAGTCTAAAGGTGGAGAAAGTGTGTAGAAGCAGAAATTAAATCAAGACATGATTGACCAGATGAGCTCACTAGGAGCCAAGTCCTGAAGGTCTAAGGTCAATTTGTCTATCCTTTACCAGCTAGAGGACTATTTTAAGGAAATCGGTGATGTTTGGACTAGGGTTAGAGGCCACGAATTGTTCTTATATCATTACTCACGAAGGAGCAAGCCGGCCCCAGTCTCAAACCCATGGACGAGTGGATTGGGTAAACTAGTGGTCCCTAACGTCTTTGTAAATATTCAATTATTGAAAACCTTGTCTAGGGCTTATAATTCCATGAAAAGATGTATCCAATTACCAAATAGCGATGCATTCATCTGTCTTTCAGTAGCTACCATTCATGAGGTTTTTGGTCTTGGTTTCAAAATCCGATGTGCCTCTGTCTTTTGAGAAGCTAGAAGAAGCATATACAAAGAGGGATACTGTATACAACGGGTGGAACTTGGCCATCCATAAGGCTGAGAAAGGAAAGTTGATAGATGAGGATGAGCCCCTGTTTGACATCAACATTTTCTGATAGTATTTGCAATATACATACATGGCATGCGGTCAAGTGGGAGGAGTTGAGGTTCTAGATGTGGCTCGAGTAGGACCTTTAGTACTTGTCGCATATATAGAAATGCATGAGCCAAGACAATTTCATTATGCTACCTACATTGTGCAAAAAAAGCATGAGGGTTTCTTAAATCTTCAAAATAACCCTGATAAATCTTATAAGTTTTATTCAATATTGATGCATATTATCTTGTTTTATGGACGACCCATGGTATTGTGGTCTGAAGAATTGAAATTAAATATTCATGGTAAATATGGGCAGGAGTAGCCAATACAATTGTGGGTATCACTATGGGATTCTCAGTTCATGAGATCCCATTATGTCAAATTTGAAGAGTTTTTTGTTCAACCATTATACAAAGATTTTGGGGTTTCTTGTGATGGATCATTTTCAAAAGAAATTAAAAGATTTCTTAGACCCCATGAGCATGGAGATACAAGGGTGATTTATAATTGGGGTGACTGGTACGTATGCCAAGACTTTTCATATGTTACGGTTTTTGGATTCGAAGGTTCTCCCTATGTGCTACCAAAGCCTATTCCAGACTGAATTGTTTACCTGGAGATTGTGAGACAAATCAGTGTCTCTAATGCACATCATTTTGGGGGTGCCCCCAAGCAAGTCTTCTTACCTGGAACTCTGCATTTTGGTGATTTCACCATTGTATTAACAAAGGCTTATGAAGTTATTGACAGAAGGTTAATAGAAGATTATAATCTATATGAGCACACAAGAAGGAAAAAATTATGACCCGAAGGGCTATATACACCAGAGTAGGAAAAAGCAGAACCTTGGTGATTACTTTCATGAGTATATTGAAGCCTTGTATATTTTTAGAAACAAGGAGTCTGAAGAAGCCATGTGAATTTTTCAGAATTTGAATCAAACAGTGGAAAAATAAAGACAGAGGCTGCAAGAAATGGAGGAAGAAGAAGTTGAAAGTGAATCGGGTGAACATGAGGCTATCTCAAGATTTAAAATGCCTGAAAAGGAAGAGGAGCCTGACGCACAGGACCAAATTCTTGCAAGGATGAATGCTGATTTGGATGCTAGGCTAGAAGAGCATGCATCTTTTGTGTCAGATGATGAATTTATTAGGTCGAAGGAGTTTAAGTCCTTCTTGTATCATTTTAAAGGAAAGATGTGACACTAGAGAATGAGGCAGAAATGCACAGAAAGATAAAGGTTGAGATTAATTCAGAGTTAGAAGGCATGACCCCTCAAAGGGGAAGCCAACTTCTTGTAGAGGAAGGAATCATTCTTTTTCCAGGCTAGGACCTTAGTGCAACTTTCATTTTTGATAGCCTATTGCATTTAGATAAGAAATATTTCAAGTTAGACATTGATGGCATAAGTGATTTTTTATTGGATCAAGATATGATCCAGATGATGAGGCTATGCTTTTGTGGGCCCTTTATTCTCCAAATAAGAGGCCAAAGATTATAGATCTAGAAAAGGCCTTCAGTCACATGATGAAGTTAAAGGTTGGTGAAGTGGATCCCATGGTCACAATGGATATGGGAATTGACATTTCCAAATTAAATAAGGCATAGATGAAGATGTTGGCAAAAGATGCAGGGAAATACAAGTCATTGTATGAAGAGCTTTTGAGAAGTATAGGTCAGCATGTACCCAAATAACATATGAGTCAAAATTGAAGAAGAAGTGCGAGGAGTTGCATAGAGAAAACAAGAAGTTGAAAGAGAAAATGTAGAACATAAGGGCAAACACAACATGTGTCTTATTATCAAAAAGATTTAAAAAGTTAAATGGAGTTCTTGAAGACTTCTGGGCATTTTACCAAAAGAATATGGATACTAGTTTGCCACATAAGAGGATTTTTGTCAGATTACATATGCTCCTGCTAGATAAGAAGGCTAGTCAGGCAGACAGCACAATTATTGAGAAAATCTAGAGACTGATAAAAAAGCATGATAAGTTTGATGCAGACCTAAAGGTTGAATATGATTATTGTCAGGAAATTGTGTGTGATGGTTTTCCAGAAGTGATAGATGAAACAGGTCAGATTAAGGACAAAAATGTGTGGATCACAGAATGTCAATCAGTACTTAATGCTTCTCTAGATATTGCATGGCCTAACACCTTGGACATGGTAGATATAGTGGACCAGTTGGAAAAATTTGTAACTATAGAGATTGTAGTGCGGGATATCATTTTCAACGCCAACACTTACAAGGATGACGTCTACCTACGACATGTTCAGAAATGTGGCTTTGTCCTCTATGGCTAGAGTTAATTTGTGTCCATTATAATATGTTTTGTAATATTGTTTGTTGTTATAATAGTTAGGGAGTTATTAGTTAGGTTTTGTCAGTTTTTAGTTTGTACTAATGAAAGGGTGTGTCCTTTCATTTGTGCCTTTTGAGTCGCATATGTATAGGGAGTAATTTTTATATACAAGGGGTACACAATTTACAAGCTCCTATCTTTCAGATTGTTTGCTAGGACTAGTAGTGTTATATAAAGAAAGTCTTTAGAAATGAAAATTCATTTTGTGCAAGAAAGAATATCATGAAGTACTTGTGAGTCTGTAGCTTTTCTATACCATTTTACTCCAAAATTAATATATAAGATTTGTTGTATTTATCTTTAGATCATTTTATGTTACATGGTGTTGATGAATCAAGTTATTTGGATAAATCTAATTAAGATTTGCTGCAATGTGCCATCACATGTTGTTGTGTAGGAAACAAAATTATTTTTGTTATTCTTGCAACACATAATGAAACCATTACATTGATAGCCTTGCATATTTGTAAGTTTTTCAAACTATCTCCAAAGTTGATTGCAAATATTCGTCCACTAAGTAACATATAAATTGTCAAATAAGGCACTGGTGTTTTTTTAGTTTTCTGTGAGTAAGTTTTCTGTCCCTATTTGCTACCAGAGCCTATTCCAGACCGAATTGGTTACCTGGAGATTGTGAGACAAATGAGTGTCTCTAATGCACATCATTTTAGGGGTGCCCACAAGCAAGTCTTCTTACCTGGAACTCTGCATTTTGGTGATTTCACCATTGTATCAACAAAGGCTTATGAAGTTATTGATAGAAGGTTAATAGAAGATTATAATCTATATGAGCACACAAGCAGGAAAAATTATGACCCAGAGGGCTATATACACTAGAGCAGGAAAAAGTAGAATCTTGGTGATTACTCTCATGAGCATATTGAAGCCTTCGATATTTTCGAAAACAAGGAGTTTGAAGAAGCCATGCAAATTTTTTAGGATTTGAATAAAAAATTGAAAGAAAAAAGATAGAGACTACAGGAAATAGAGGAAGAAGAAGAAGTTGAAAGTGAATCAGGTGAAAAAGAGGCTATCTCAAGATTTATAATGCCTAAAAAGGAAGAGGAGTCGGAAGCACAGGACCAAATTGTTGCAAGGATAAATTCTAATTTTGATGCTAGGCTAGAAGAGCATACATATTTTGTGTCGGATGATGAATTTATTAGGTCAAAGGAGTTGAAGTCCTCCTTGTATCATTTTAAAGGAAAGAGGTTAAGAGAAGCAATGCCAGATGTGACACCAAAGAATGAGGCAAAAATGCTCAGAAAGCTAAAGGCTGAGATAAATTCAGAGTTAGAAGGAATGACCCCTCAAAGTGGAAGGCAACTTCTTGTAGAGGCAGGAATCATTCTTTTACCAGGCTGGGACCTTAGTGCATCTTTCATTTTTGATAGCCTATTGCATTTAGATAAGAAAGATTTCAAGTTAGACATTCAGGGCATAAGTGATATTTTTATTGGATCAAGATATGATCCAGATGATGAGGCTATGCTTTTGTGGACCCTTTATCCTCTAAATAAGAGGCCAAAGATTATAGATGTGGACAAGGCCTTTGATCACATGATGATGTTAAAGGTTGGTGAAGTGGATCCCATGGTTATAGCGGATATGGGAATTGATATTTCCAAATTAAATAATGCATAGATGAAGATGTTGGAAAAAGAAGCAGGGAAATACAAGTCATTATATGAAGAGATTTTGAGAAGTAGAGGTCAGCGTGTACCCTAGATAACAGATGAATCAAAATTGAACAATAAGTGTGAGGAGTTGCATAAAGAAAACAAGAAGTTGAAAGAGAAAATGCAGAACATACGGGCATACACAACATGTGTCTTATTATCAAAAAGATTTAAAAAGTTAAATGGAGTTCTTGAAGACTTCTTGATCATTTACCAGAAGAATATGGATAATAGTTTGTCACATAAGAGGATTTCTGAGAGATTACAAATGCTCCTGTAGGATAAGAAGGCTAGTCAGGCAGACAGTGCAATTATTGAGAAAATCTAGAGACTGATAAAAAAGCATGAGAAGTTTGATGTAGACTTGAAGGTTGAATATGATGATTGTCAGGAAATTGTGTGGCATGGTTTTCTAGAAGCGATAAATGAAATAGGGCAGATTAAGGACAGGAATGTGTGGATCATAGAATGTCAATCAGTACTTAATTCTTCCCTAGATATTATACGGGTTGACACCTTGGACATGGTAGATATAGTGGACCAGTTGAAAAACTATGTAACTATAGAGATTGCAGTGTGGGATATCATTTTCAACGCCAACACTTACAAGGATGAGTCCTACCTGCGACATGTTAAAAAATGTGGCTTGGTCCTAGATGGCTAGAGTTAATTTGTGTCCATTATAATATGTTCTATAATATTGTTAGTTGTTATAACAATTAGGGAGTTACTAGTTAGGTTTTGTTAGTTTTTAGTTTATACTAATGAAAGGGTGTGTCCTTTCATTTGTGACTTTTGAGTTGCATATGTAGAGGGAGTCATTTTTGTATACAAGGGGTACACAATTTACAAGCTCCTATCTTTCAGATTGTTTGTTGGGACTAGTAATGTTATGTAAAGCAAGTCTGTAGAAAGGAAAAGTCATTTAGTGCAAGTAAGAATATCATGAAGTACATGTGAGTCTATAGATTTTTTATGTCATTTTACTCCAAAATTAATATATAAGATTTGTTGTCTTTATCTTTAGATCATTTTAAGTTGCATGGTGTTGACAAATCAAGTTCTTTGGATAAATCTAATTAAGATTTGCTACAGTGTGCCATCACATGCTATTGTGTAGGAAACCAAATTATTTTTTTTATTCTTGCAACACATAATGAAACCATTACATTGATAGTCTTGCATATTTTTAAGTTTTTCAAACTGTCTCCAAAGTTGATTGCAAATATTCGTCCACTAAGTAACATATAAATTGTCAAATAAAACACTGGTCTATTGTTAGTTTTCTTTGAGTAAATTTGGTGTGCATAAGCTCCTCGTGAGGGAAACATACTTCTTATTTCTATCAGTATTGTTTTTTCATAATTACTTAAGGTTCCAACAACATTATTTTATAAGAATTCATTCACTATTAATTACATTCAAGTTTTCAGATTAAAGCAAGTTAAAACACATAATAAAGCATAGTTGTAGGAAACATTTTACCATTCTTGCAAACAGCTAAATTGATAAGTTTAAATTCACTATAAAGAAGTCTCTTTGTGCTTTGGAGATTAAGGTATACCCGCCTAGGTCTAGTGGAGCCTAAAGTGCAAATGAGTTTGGTCTTTGACCATTCCTGTTCGTTGGCCAAGGCTAATTGAGAAATCAGTAGGAGATTCGGCAAAGCTCTAGGATTTCTAATCTGTGGTTTTGGGAACCAACAGATGGGCGACTCTACTGGGGAATTGTGATAGGAAGTGCATAGAATCTTTGATGGTTTTTTTCAGACTCTACTGGAGGAAGGATCCTAGAAGATTAATAAAAATAGTGTTCCTCTTAGGAGGTGGCGACTCTATGTCTAATACATGAATAATAATTGGTATTTTGAGAAAGTAAGAGAAACCCCTAGGAATTTATCAATAAGATTAATGCAGGGGAGAAGGTCTCTGCACAAGGGACAAGATAATCTTGTTTAGTTGAGTCCAAAGACACGATACAAAGAAAAGGAATCAATACCAAGTATGGCATTTGGAGGTTATAAGAAGTTTCCTAGTAGAGAGGATGGCTCTTCATCTGGTGATAAATTTGAAAATATGGAAGAAAATCCTTTCTATACCTTAAATGCAAAAGATAATAATGTGGGCCATGATGAAACCCTAACTGCTGAGGTATAGGAGGAAAGGCAATGGGATGCAATCATACTTAAAATGGCTGACTTAAATGGAGATGAATCCAAAATGGCAAAGGCTCTTAAGAGACAACTAGATTGGATATTGCAGAAGCTCAAAATACAAAAAAGGATACCATTCAAAGCCCTAGGTCAAATAGGGTTGAAGAAGAAAAAAGAAGAGGTGAGGGAGGTAGGTTAACAACCCCGAGGTATAGTCCCCCTCACATGAGAAACATGAATCAGCCATTTAGGACCTTTAATAATCAATTGTCTGACGTTTTGGATAGTGATTATGAAAAAAGAAATAAATGGAAAAATATACCATACAATGAGAATAAAAACCAATATAGTAATAGACAATACAATAATCACAATAGTGAAGGAAGAATTAGTAGTGGGGAAATTACTGGTAATTGGAATAATAACAATAGGACCAAGAATGTAAGTAATAATAGAGGTAACAATGGTAATAATGAAAATTTTGGTAACAATGGTAATTGAAACAATGGAAATGGAAATAAAAATAATCAAAATGGTGGTGGAGGAAACAATTTGTTTATCAGAAATTGTTTTGGATTTTGAAGAAATCTGTTTGTGAAGATTGAAAAATCTTAGCTATTGGGGAAAAATGAAATAGTTGTGATTGTAATTCCAATCCAATCCCCTCTTGTTCTGTTTCCATTCCAATTTTAGATTATGGTTTCTCTGATTTTTTTAAAATCAAAAAAATTAACTTGAGATTGGCTGTTTACCATGGAAATTTGTTAAAATTCCAATTAATTGCTTTCGAATTCAAGCTTTTATCAAAGAAATCCGCGTGTGTTTGGATATATGAATGCTACACAATCTTATTTTGCCAATATGGATTTGGTTTTAGAGAAATCTTCCCATTTCTAGATCTGGGCATTTGAAATTGCCAATATTGGAAAAAAAAAACCTCATAATTTTCTGAATATATAAAAGAAATAACAATAAATTATTTTTTTAAGTCTCTGTTGAGACTGTATTTTTCTGTGTTCTGTTAATTTTGTAACAGCATATTTTTATTTCAAAAAAAATTAAATTAAATAATAAAAAAAATATATATATCATTTTACGTGAGGTGGGGGAGCCAGGCTCAAACCCAACCTCACGCTTGGGCTGCCAAGAGTTATGGCTGTGGGGACCATTCCCTTTTCAAAGGAAAGGGGAACCACGTGGGTTTCCCCTTACCCTTTTAAAAGAAAAGAAAGTTTTTTTTTTATTATTATTAATTAAAGTTCTTTTTATTATTTAAAAAAAAAATTAAATTAAGTTTCTTTTTATTATTATTCCTTTTAAATTAATGTATATTATTAATAATATATTAATTTTTAATTACTAATTAATATATATATATATATATATATATATATTAATTGCAGTGAATTATAATTAATGAGTATTATTAATTATATATTAATTGTCTTTATTAATTAATGTATATTTTTTTAAATATATATTAATTGTGGTTGAATTATGAATTTATAAATTAAGGTACATATAGTTAGAGATATATATACTGATTATTATTTTAGGTTTGTATATTTGTTTAAATGTACGCAAGGAAATATTTTGGGTAATTTGGGAGATGTTTATCTATTTTTGGTTTCCTTAAATGTATATTTCCTTAATCTGAAGAGAGTAACTTGGTTCTGAAAAGAATGAATTTTGAGAAATTGTTTTCGAACCAGTGTGAGAATGATATTTTATTTTGATGAATAAATATCATATTTTAATTGATTTATGTTTATTTAATCATCTTCATGTGAAATTGGTTTAAAATCTCATTATGGCTTATTATGTGTGTTCGATGCAATGAACCTTAGAGAGTTAGAAAACCAAGAACAACTTATACCTAGATGAGGTAGATAACTGCAATCTCATATAGATCATGTAGAAAACGTGATCGACTTTTAACGTTTAGATCAATTCAGAAAAGATTATATCTGCGGGATATTGCCAATGCGAGTTTAATTTCTGTATTCGCTTTTATTTAAATAATGGCAAGTCATGCTTTGTTTGATAAGACCTTGTCGTATGGATTGATTTGGGGTACCTGTTTCAGTCCTCAGTTCCGAGTTGACTGTTGTTTTGTGGTAGTGTCATAATTGGTCATATCCTTTGTGTGGGTGTCGAATGATGATTCGTGGTTGACCATAGTTGGTCAGGTCTCTGGTTAGAGTACTGTCAGTAGTGTACCTCTTTTGAGTCATGTTTGACCAGATGGGTGTTCCCTCCTTTTTGAATTCTGTTGGCTTGACCATGTGTGTCCTTGATGTCTGAGGTCGCTTGAGTATAGTCTAGTGTCGTATGGGAAAGTGGCTTTCGATTGGGGGTCGCGCCCAAAGTGGTTGCTAGGTAACCCGTTGAAAGTGAGTCTAATAAGTGATAACCTAATAGTAGATTAGAATGTTAATCTCTAAGTAAGATAATTGTGCCTCACAGATGAGACGACTACTAACACAGACTCGACATGCTATGAGAAGACCTGAAATGGCAAACCATCATCCTTGTCTTCACGAGAGGATGTGTGGGTCCGCATGAGGCTTGGATGGGCCAGAGGTTCGAATTAGGTTGCCAGGGTAACCCAATGTATGGGGCCGGAACCTATGAAGACCTACCAGGGTAGTCATACCAGGTTGTGTGATGACACTTGTCCCTACATTCGCTAGTGTGTGTTGATGTATGGTCTTGGTAGGAGCACTTTTGTGGAGTCGTCATGTTGCTTATCCCCTTGTGAGTACTTGGTTGCATGTTAGACCTTGGGTGGTGATGACTCAGTTTTGTGGATGCTCTAATGGACCTTGGTATTAGCTTTGATTGTTGTTCAGCTGGATCCTTTCCTTTTCAAGATTCATTTTTGTATTTATTGACCGATGCGGTCGCTTATATATTGATTATGTTTCGCCTTGATGGCAGGATTGTAAATTATGAGAACCTCATGTATACTTAACTTTATTAATTATCAGAGGGGTCTTGCAGTTGAGCAGACCCGAAGATGTAGCCCTTTAGGGGTGAACTCCGAGATCATCTTGGTGTTATGTGATGCTTTTATTATTATATTTCATGTTTAGTGTTAGCATGTACGAATGCCATTTTGATCGAATGCATAAGTGGGTTAGATGAGATTTATTGTAGATGCACGTATGCAATCATCTTTTAAAATGCAGTAAATTGGAATATGAAAGAACGTAACTTAGAGTAATGGAATCTATTCAATGTTGTTAAGTAAATTAAGTATGCATGAAAAGATCTCATAAGTTTATGATGAAATTCTTGTGTGTTAGAATACTAGATGCATGACTTATATTTTAATGAAAAGCTTGAATGTAAAGAATGAATGAATCATAATGAATAAACATTAGCATGTGATTTATATTTCCATCTTCTGAAAGAAATTATCCTTGTTTAAGAATTATCTCGTTATAAGATAATCAGCTTATTGGATTTATTGGTGTGAGTTAAGTTAAATTTGTAATTAAGTAATCACGTTGGGAAACTCTTTAAGTGTTAGTTGATGTCTTCCGCTATGTAATCTAAACTTTTGATATCTTGTTGTATCTTAATGTTGTGTTTAACTTTAAAAATAAAATTGTTGCACTCTATTCTTGTGTTATGGCTTAATCCCTTCGGGGTTTCCTAGCGGGGCATTACATTTGGTATCAGAGCCCATGTTGCAAACACTAGGATCTCTGGTTTCATTGTGCCCTTACTTGTTGTGAGGTGTATCGACCTTATGTGCATGCTTGTCCTCCCTTGTGTATGTGAGTAATTGAGCAGACCTTAACTTGTGTGTAACGCGTGTGTTCATGCCTTGTTTTCACCTCGTTGATGTTGGTGTTTTTGAGTGATTATATGTGCTTTATGTGCTTATTGATGTCTTGGTCTATGATTACTCATATTCTAAAAGAGAGTTGTATGTACCTTCCTTATTGAGTGTTGTACTCTTTAGACTAATCCATTTGGGTTGGTCAGTGCTTGTCTTGAATCTGAATGTGCGAATTGTGCTTGTTTAAGATTATGATCTAGCTTAGTGTTGTCCACTTGAAGGACTAGTATGGCAAATATTGAATGCTTATTCTGTAGCAAATTGAATGATTATCACCATTCCTCTCTCTCTAGAAATTAAAATGAATAGATATGTGTGCAATTATCTCTGATTCGAGTTTTCTTGTTTGCAAGAGAAAGGGTGTGAATTCTTGAACCCTTGTGTGAACCCTATGATGCTAATGTGTTTTTAAATAATAAAAGGGGCTACGGGTTTAAAAGATCATTTGATTATTGGGAGAAAATTGTATGTGTACGTCTAATGAATTCTCCAGGTATATTGTGGGAGTAACATAATCAAATTCCATCTTATGTAATGTGCATTAATATGCGAATAGTTGAATTATGTGAAACTGTTTGGTTTGTAGAAGAAGTATTAAGGGAGCATGTTATTGTAGCTTCGAGAGATTATTAATGTGTTCCCCGAAAGATTATTTTATGTGTTGCATTAAATCAGTTTGACTGAGGATGTGTTTTAGAAAACGCTCCATTGAACTTGCTTTTGGGTATATGTAATTACATTATTATGTTTAGAAAGTGCAAATGAAAAGCTTGTTTGATGTGCATGCATTAATATGTTTTATTTGGGTGATAGCTCCTCACTTACCTTTTGATCGTAAATTGATTCTCAATAATAGGTTGCAAATTATGATACATTTTGTATTGAATTAAGAGTCGTGAGTGTTTGCTTGAGGTCTTGCATTTTTGAAAGATTGTCTGTTTTGATATCTGTCATTTGGGAAACTAGAACATTCTGTTGCAACCATAATAATTGGAAATGTCATGTTAGACTATTTTGGCATCCTTCTAAATGGTAGCGAAATGAAAACCATGCAATTAAATGATGGCTTTTACCAAGAAATTTTAGTATATAGTGTGATCTTGTTTATCTTGTGTCTTTGTAGGAAACAATTTGATTATCAAGCTCTCTTTCCCTTCTCTTTGCCTTGATTATAAGATTTTTAGAATTGCTACGAAGAATGCATTGATTTAAATAGGATGTTTATAAAACATGTGAAATTGTACTATTGCATTTTGGCTTCATATTGAAAGATGAAATTCCTCTTTGGGAAAAGAATTTGCATAGCTAGTAATTTAGTTACGAATGCTTAGTGAGATTCGAGAAAGATATAGGAATGATGTTATTTCCTTATGTAATTGTGAATGGTTAATAATTTCAATACTTGTATCTAGAATAAACTCTATTCAGTTATCATGTGGGAAGCATAGTTTAAATCTTCCTAGAGTAGATGATAGTGTACTGAAAAGTACTCCCCGTAAATGTGACTAAACTAGTATTGGTGTATTCGTGTGTATTGTAAGAAACCAGTACTTATTATATGTGCCCATGGGTTGGTGAAGTAATTAACCATGGAGGATATGTTGCTTATGAGTATGGGAAACCATACTGTTTATGTGATGTTGCTTATTTGTTTCCCTACTAAGTACCAAACCTCGGGTTGTGGGTAACTCAGTATGTTAAGGGGTAGTATTTGAAGTAACCGTTCCTTGAATAGTATGGATTGGCGTACAAGTAATGTCGGCGTGAAGAGACTTGAGCTTCTCTACTTCGAGGAATGATATAGTTGTACTATTAAACTGTATCAAAGGTGTACTCAATACTTTCCCTTTTGATGAATCTACTTATAGGTTTATATGTGACAGCCTATTCCTCTCCTTTATTTGAGAATATTGATGGTGATTCTTATGTATAGTGATGGTGTAATTTGGAGTATCCTTTGCCTTGTTTTCATGAAAGGTAGGTTTATCCACATGAGCTGCCAGTTAGTACGTGTTGGTGGGCATGTGGGTGGACCTTAGTCATGTATACCTCTGACCTACGGCGAGTATCCTTCTAGATACGTCTCTATGCAGGACGTGACTTGCACGTGCTTGTTTCCGTGAGGTACGCTACCATGTGGGATACATCCATTGCATGTTTTCTTCGCTTGGGGTATTGCCATGCCGCGTGACGACATGATGCGGGGTGATGTCGAGGTGCACACCACCATGCCATGTGGGTAGTGTGACTATGTCACACCACATGATGAGCTACTACAATAGCTAGTCAGTTGTTCCTTCCTTCCTCATTGGTGGCTAGACACTAGTCACATAGTGGTGTTATGTGCAGTTGTGATATTCTTATTATTTCTTTGGGGATCAGCGATTTATTTTACTTTGACTTTGAAGGTTTAGCCATGAGCTTGTGATTTTTTGCATATTTGATTTGGTGTTGCAAATTCCAAATTATTTTTTTGCCTTATTGTTGGAATTGATGATTTATTATCTTTATTCGTCTGTACTTTTATGGCTAAACTGGTTTATCCTTAATGTTTTCGTATGCTGGTCTTGTGTTGAAATGTGAAATTCCTCTCCAATGACGTATGATACAGACTTGGTAGAGTGTGTACGAGGAAGTGGAAATAAGGAACCTTGAGGATGGGGGTATGTGAGGCTATGATGCAGCTAGGATCCACTACCTACCTATGTGTGGTGACTATCTCTTGGAGGCTAACCACCTTGCTCAACGAGGGATATTCACAAAGGTCTTGTATGGAAGGTAGCACCGCTATGGTGTGCCTAGCACCATCGAGCCTTGAGTGAGATATTGGATAGTTATGATCATATTGTTGTTCTGAGATTAGGCATAGAGATGTTGATCGTGCATGTTATCTTTGATCGAGCATTAGCCATGCTTACATGTGACCTTTTGAGTTATGCATTCCAGTTATGTGGATGGTTATTATTTGTATCATGGAGTAAATTGTGTTAACTTGTCACTATATTATGGGACATAGTCTTTGGAAAGGTTTTCTTATGCCTGGCAAGTGTAAACAGTTGAGTTATTTACGTTGCTCTTATTTCATGAAAGTTAATTTGGTTATAGAAATTGATATTTGCAGCTAGTTCTATGTGATAAAGTTTTATGAAAAAGATGGATTGGTAAAAGAAATTGATCATGATGGCATGTTTTCTTGTCATTTTTGGTAGATGATTATGGTAATTGTTGTTTACCTCTTTGTAATGCATTAATTTGGTGAAATGGAAGGGAGAAAATTCTTGTTTCTCTACTATGATTGTGGATAATTTCTAGAATGTTATAAGAAATGTATGGATTTAGATGTATCTTGCCAATGGGTAATGGCATTCGTAAAGGATTTTACAATAATGTTTCATTTATTTATGGAAAGATTCCTATGTGCAATTTGATATTTGTTGAATGAGTTTCAAGGCTTATGCGTGCGATATGTTCTCCATCTAGCCTTACGACTTCCAGGAGTAAGTTGGAAGCTAGGGGGGAAGAATGTAGTACCCCTGCCCTAATCAATTTCTAATCTTGGTTTAATCTTGGGTAGTTTATCATAATATAATGATTATAGTCAGATGTGTTGATTTAGTGCATATCTATGAATGTGGTTTTCGTACCAGTTATATGCAAGTTGTTTAGTGTTCCTATTTCATGGTATTAATATCGGGCTAACGCTTTCATTAAGTTTATATATGTATGCATGTATGACTCTTGGTTGCAGGAGATTTCAAGTACAACGCCACATGAGTGTGAGGTTCGTCTTCACCTGGATTTGCAGGTTTAAGTGTATCTCTTTAATCCTTAGAGTTGGATTAGGTGGTCGTAAGACCCTAGTTGACCATAGTTGTGCTCAAGTGAGCATCATCAGTCATCGTCGGTATTCCCTTTTTGTTTGGGTTTGCGAGTCGTCTATCTGGTTGACCTTCTTGGTTTGCATGTTTGGTGTGTATGGTTAAATTGAGTAATTTAGTCCCTAGTATTTAATTTGATTAAATATGTGTTCATGCATTAAAGATTAATGGACTAAATTAAACAGGGTTTCTTTATGCGATTATCGTCAATATTGAATTGCTCGAGTCAGTTTAGGAGCAAGTTAAATTACATGGCTGATTTAAATATTAAATGTATTATGTTTATGCCTAAGGAAAGAAAGATTTAATTTTAATTGAAATAGAATTAATTTTATCTTCTTGGCATTTTGGAAATAGAAAGGTTAAATTGAATTAATTGAGAAAATCAATTTTGAATTGAAAAGCAATTTAATTTATTGATATAGTTGGAAAAGAATGATTTTTGTGAATTATTTTAAATAAAAATTTTAAATCCAAAAATAAAATTTTTTGGTCAAACTTTTCCCATTTAACCTAGACTTTTGGAAAATATGGGGATTGATTTTTGTTGGAAAAATATTTTTGGATGAAAATTTGGGGGTTTTGGAGGAGGAGAAATTTCTTGAGCCTACAAGTTGGGCTACTCACTAAAGCTTTTCCAGGATTGCTATATGAGGTAAGATTCTGGTTTATATTTTTGGTTTCTTTGTTTATCAGAAATTGTTTTAGATTTTGAAGAAATTTGTTTGTGAAGATTGAAAAATCTAAGCTATTGGGGAAAAATGAAACAGTTGTGATTGTAATTCCAATCCAATCCCCTCTTGTTCTATTTCCAGTCCAAGTTTAAATTATGGTTTCTCTGATTGTTTTAAAATAAAAAAAATTAACTTGAGATTCGCTGTTTAGCATGGAAATTTGTTAAAATTCCAATTAAACACTTTCAAATTCAAGCTTTTATCAAAGAAATCCACGTGTGTTTGGATATATGGATGCTAAACAATCTTATTTTGCCAATATGGATTTGGTTTTAGAGAAGTCCTCCCATTTCTAGATCTGGGCATTTGAAATTGCCAATATTGAAAAAAAAAACTCATAGTTTTCTGAATATAAAAAAAAAATAACAATAAATTATTTTTTTAAGTCTCTGTTGAGACTGTATTTTTCTGTGTTCTGTTAATTTTGTAACAGCAGATTTTTATTTCAAAAAAATTTAAATTAAATTATGAAAAAAAAAATATATTGTTTTACGTGAGGTAGGGGAGCCAGGCTCAACCCCAACCTCACGCTTGGGCTGCCAAGAGTTATGGCTGTGGGGATAATTCCCTTTTCAAAGGAAAGGGGAACCACGTGGTTTTCCCCTTACCCTTTTAAAAGAAAAGAAAGTTTGTTTTTTTATTATTATTAATTAAAGTTCTTTTTATTATTTAAAAAAAAAATTAAATTAAGTTTCTTTTTATTATTATTACTTTTAAATTAATGTATATTATTAATAATATATTAATTTTTAATTACTAATTAATGTATATTATATATATATATTAATTGTAGTGAATTATAATTAATGAGTATTATTAATTATATATTAATTGTCTTTATTAATTAATGTATATTTTTTTAAATATATATTAATTGTGGTTGAATTATGAATTTAAAAATTAAGGTATATATAGCTAGAGATATATATACTGATTATTATTTTAGGTTTGTATATTTGTTTAAATGTACGCAAGGAAATATTTTAGGTAATTTGGGAGATGTTTATCTATTTTTGGTTTCTTTAAATGTATATTTCCTTAATCTGAAGAGAGTGACTTGGTTTTGAAAAAAATGAATTTTGAGAAATTGTTTTCGAACCAGTGTGAGAATGATGTTTTATTTTGATGAATAAATATCATATTTTAATTGATTTATGTATATTTATTTATATTCATGTGAAATTGGTTTAAAAATTCATTATGGCTTATTATGTGTGTTTGATGCAATGAACCTTAGAGAGTTAGAAAACCAAGAACAACCTATACCTAGATGAGGTAGATAACTACAATCTCATATAGACCATGTAGAAAACGTGATCGACTTTTAATGTTTAGATCAATTCAGAAAAGATTATATCTGTGGGATATTGCCAATGCGAGTTTAATTTCTGTATTCGCTTTTGTTTAAATAATGGCAAGTCGTGCTTTGTTTGATAGGACCGTGTCATATGGATTGATTTGGGGTACCTGTTTCAGTTCTCGGTTTCGAGTTGACTGTTGTTTTGTGGTAGTGTCGTAATTGGTCATATCCTTTGTGTGGGTGTCGAATGATGATTCGTGGTTGACCATAGTTAGTCAGGTCTCTGGTTAGAGTACCGTCAGTAGTGTACCTCTTTTGAGTCATGTTTGACCAGATGGTTGTTCCCTCCTTTTTGAATTCCGTTGGCTTGACCATGTGTGTCCTTGATGTCTGAGGTCGCTTGAGTATAGTCTAGTGTCGTATGGCAAAGTGGCTTTCGATTGGGGGTCATGCTCAAAGTGGTTGCTGGGTAACCCGTCAAAACTGAGTCTAATAAGTGATAACCTGACAGTAGATTAGAATGTTAATCTCTAAGTAAGATAATTTTGCCTCACACATGAGATGAGTGCTAACACAGACTCAACATGTTGTGAGAAGGCCTGAAATGGCAAACCATCATCATTGTCTTCACGAGAGGATGTGTGGGTCCACATGAGGCTTGGATGGGCCAGAGGTTCCGATTAGGTTGCCAAGGTAACCCAGTGTATAGGGTCGGAACCTATGAAGACCTACCAAGGTAGCCATATCAGGTTGTGTGATGACACTTGTCCCTACGTTCGCTAGTGTGTGTTGATGTATGGTTTTGATAGGAGCACTTTTGTGGAGTCATCATGTTGCTTATCCCCTTGTGAATACCGAGTTGCATGTTAGACCTTGGGTGGTGATGACTCAGTTTTGTGGATGCTCTAATGGACCTTGGTATTAGCTTTGATTGTTGTTCAGCTGGATCCTTTCCTTTTCAAGGATCGTTTTTGTATTTATTGACCGATGCGGTTGCTTGTATATTGATTATTTTTCACCTTGATGGCAGGATTGTAAATTATGAGAACGTCATGTATACTTAACTTTATTAATTATCAGAGGGGTCTTGCAGTTGAGCAGACCCGGAGATGTAGCCCTTTAGGGGTGAACTCCGAGATCATCTTGGTGCTATGTGATGCTTTTATTCTTATATTTCATGTTTAGTGTTAGCATGTATGAATGCCATTTTGATTGAATGTATAAGTGGGTTAGATGAGATTTATTGTAGATGCACGTATGCAATCGTCTTTTAAAATGCAGTAAATTGGAATATGAAAGAACGTAACTTAGAGTAATGGAATCTATTCAATGTTGTTAAGGAAATTAAGTATGCATGAAAAGATCTCATAAGTTTATGATGAAATTCTTGTGTGTTAGAATACTAGATGCATGACTTATATTTTAATGAAAAGCTTGAATGTAAAGTATGAATGAATCATAATGAATAAACATTAGCATGTGATTTATATTTCCATCTTCTGAAAGAAATTATCCTTGTTTAAGAATTATCTCGTTATAAGATAATCAGCTTATTGGATTTATTGGTGTGAGTTAAGTTAAATTTGTAATTAAGTAATCACGTTGGGAAACTCTTTAAGTGTTAGTTGATGTCTTCCGCTATGTAATCTGAATCTTTGATATCTTATTGTATCTTACTGTTGTGTTTAACTTTAAAAATAAAATTATTGCACTCTATTCTTGTGTTATGGCTTAATCCCTTTGGGGTTTCCTGGCGGGGCATTACAATGAGCCCACAGTGAATGTACTTTAATCAGATCTATTTTGGGGTAGGGATGAGGATTCATCCGAGGATAAGCAGTCATCAGATGTACAATGGAGGAGAGAGAGCCATCAGTACAACATACATCAAGTTTTCACTGATGATGATGTAGACACCCCAACCTTGAGGAAATTGTTCCATGATGAAGAGCCAATGCATTCTTTAAGAAACTTAACAGATGAAGAAAAGAAAGCTTATACTATGGCAGCAGTAGCACAGGCAAAGAGCAATTATTAGCTAAGGAACAAAACATTAAATCCAAAACAAGGTAAGTCATCTAGGATATTTGCAAAGGTTCCTAAAGCTAGTGGAAATAAAGACACCATAGCCAATGAGGAAAAGGAAGGTGCAACAGAAAAGATCAAACAAATAGAACCTCTTAAATTGACAAAGCCAATTGAAAGGAAACAAATTAGTAAGCCACTTTCAAATTGTGGATCATTTATGTCTCAGGCTTTATCATAGGTGAAAGTATCTTTGCCCTTGCTTGAAGTAAAGAAATTTCCTAATTACAAAAATGAAACAATCAAGATTTTGTCTAACGTTGTTGAATTTAATAAAGAGGATCATAGGCCAAGAGATGAAGATCCACCTATTGTCTATTTGATAACTTCTAGCACAAAGAATCTTACCCAGGTTGATCCTTTTTATCTGACCTTATTGATTAACAATAAAATGATTAAGAATTGTATGATAGATTCAGGTGCAGCCATGAACATAATGCAAGAAGATGTCATGAAGGAACTTGGGATGCATGTAGACACTCCCTATGGGAAGTGTTATGCTATGGATAATAGATCAGTCCCAGTTGTTGGAATTATGAAGGATGTGGAGTTTCGATTTCCAGCATGCCCAGATGCGTCATATAAAACAGACATCACAATTGTTCAAGTGCCTCCAAATTATGGGATGTTACTATCAATGTAATGGTCAAATTTGGTAGGGGGACATGTTCAGTTAGATCTGTCATATGCAACCATCCCAATAAAAGGGGCAAATTTAAGGATTGATAGAGAACCGAGATCATTCTACCGGATAGAAGAAGTTGATCCAAATGAGACAACATGTTTTCTCCAATCAGATATAGATAACTTTCAGGTAAGTATTTCTAAACCCATTCAATGTGAAACTATTAAGCTTGAAGATACTATTGGAGCACATGAGGATGAAATTTGGAAAATGTACCTTTATGGTGCTTGCAGTAAAGAAGGAAATGGAGCTAGTGTGGTTTGTATTTCTCCAAATGGGAAATCATTGAAAGATTCTTTCTTGTTAGCCTTTGAGTGCAGAAACAATGTTTCTGAGTATGAAGCACTCTTGTTAGATCTTAGAATAGAAAATAAACATGGTATCAAACTACTAATAGTTTATGTTGATTCAGAGTTAGTTGTATCTCAAGTAAGGGAAAAGTTTGCTACTAAAAATGTAAGGCTTCGAAATTACAGAAATGAGGTGTGGGACTCTATTGAATTTTTTGATGCATTTTCTATAACATGGATTGAAAGATATAACAATTTTTTAGATGATTTTATGGCTAACCTAGTAGTTAAACATAATGATATTCCTTTTGATGATATTACCCAAGTTGAAATAAAAACTAGACCTGCAGTACCAAATAATATAAAGAACTGGCAGATATTTGATGATGATAGGGATCTTCTGAAGTTCTTATTTTGTGAAGGCCATTATGAGGGCCAACACATGAATTGGAATGCATATATGGAAGAGGAGAATGGTAAGGAGTCTCTATTTGGAAAAAAATATTATGCAGCTTAAAACAAACAGAATTCCAAAAGGGTTGGTGGAGCTAGAGAGGATGTTTGACAATAAGGATATGGAGAATTTCAAGCCCAACACTGGAAGTTTTGAGGAAGTGGAGAAAAAAAACTTGGGAAGTGAAAACAATCCCAGAGAGGTATACATTGGGAAGAAGCTCACACCAAAAATTAGAACTGCATTAGTCAATTTGTTAAGAAAATACATAAATGTTTTTGCTTGGTCATATGATAACCTTAAGGCATATAGAGAGGATTTGTTCTAGCATGAAATCCCACTGAAGCCAGCTGCAAAACTATTTAGGAAAAAGAAAAGGCCTATAAATCCCACATTGGCTCCCAAAATGAAGGAAGAGTTGATGAAGATGAGGAATGCAAGGATTATAGAGCCTATAAGGCATTCCACATGGGTGTCAAACTTGGTGCCTGTTAGAAAGAAAAATGGTGATATCAGATTATGTGTATACTTTAGAAACTTAAATATATCATCTTTAAAAGATAATTATGCTCTACCTAATATGGAAGCTTTGTTGCAGAAAATAACAGGGAATGAGCTACTTTCTATGATGGACGGGTTCTTTGGTTACAACTAAGTGAAGGTCAAGAAATCAAAAAAATACAAAACAACTTTCACTACACCATGGGGCACATATGTGTATGCCAGGATGCCATTTGGACTTACCAATGTTGGAGCCACTTTTCATAGGGCCGTGGATGTAGCCTTTGAAGGCCTCATTGATTAGATTTTAGTTGTATACTAGGATGATTTGACAACATACTCCAAGAAAGCAAAGAACCATCGTAATGATCTAGAAAAGATTTTCATTAGAGCACTAGAAATGGTATTTCTCTAAATCCAAAAAAGTGTCACTTTGGAGTCACTAAAGGTAAATTGCTAGGTCATATTGTATCCAAAGATGGAGTAAGAATTGACCCTGAGATAATTGCAACCATTGATCAAATCCAGATTCCTAAAATAGTCAAAGCCATTCAATCATTCTTTGGACAAATTAATTTTGTGAGAAGATTTGTGTCAAATTTTTCTGAGATTGTAAAACCTATTGCAAAGATGTTGAAAAAGGGTGCAAAGATAAAATGGACTGACGAACCAATTGAGTCCTTTGTGAACATTAAAAGGGCCTTCAAGGAAGCACCTGTACTCAAATCTCCTGATTTCTCTAAACCTTTTCAAGTATTTTTTTTTGCTTCATTTCATACTATTGTTGTAGTTATGCTACAAAAGAATGATGAAGGTCATGAACAACCAATGGCGTTCTTTAGGAAAACACTACAAGCTTCTGAGTTATATTATGATATAAATGAGAAACAAGCACACACCCTAGTAAAGGCTATAAAATATTTTAGACCATATTTAGTGGGAGCTAATGTCATTGCCTATGTTCCTAATGTAGCAGTCAAGGATTTTTTTAGGCAGATTGAAACTACTGGGAGAAGATGTAGATGGATCAATCAAATCCAGGAGTTCAACATTGACATCCAGATTACTAAATTGGTAAGAGGTCAAGGTTTGGCCAAACTAATGACAGAATTAAATTTGGAAGCAACATAGATAAATCAGGTAGAATTGGAGGAGGCTCAAATAAGCATTGAGATGTGTCCTTGGTACAAGAATGTTGTCTATTATTTAAAACATATGAAGTGTCCAGAGGATTTAAATGATAGTCAGAAAAGAACACTTAAGCTTCAAGCATCTAGGTATGTATTGCTTAAAGGTGATTTATATTAGAAAAACAAGGATGGTATCCTTTTATTGTGTTTGGATGTTTATCAAACACAATCTATTTTAAAGGAATTGCATGAAGGTGTATGTGGGGGACACTTTTCAGCAAAAACCATTGCCTACCCATAAAATACTTAATGTTGGTTACTACTGGTCGCAAGACTTTAAGGATTGTCATACTTATATTAGAAAATGTGAGGCTTGCCAAAAAATTTCAGGAAAGCTTAAATATGATGGAGCTCTTCCACTTAGACCTATGCAAACTGAAAAACCTTTTCAAATGTCGGGTATTGATTTCATAGGAGAAATTGAAAATAAATCTAGTGGAGGACACAAATGGATTTTGGTAGCCACTAATTACTTTACCAAATGGGTAGAGGTAATTCCTACCAATCAGGCTACAAGTAAGGTGGTGACAGTTTATTTTGGAAAATATCTTGACAAGATTGTTGTAGATAATGGGATGTGTTTTAGATCCAAAGAATTTGCTGAGTTTTGTGAAAGTTATGGAATCACTTTGTCATATTCATCACCTTATCATCCCCAAGGGAATGGACAAACAGAATCTAGTAACAAAAACTTGTTGAAGATTATTAAAAGGATGTTAGGTGACAACAAAAGGGCATGGGACTCAAAGTTGAATTTGGCAGTATGGGTAGATAGGGTAATAATTAAGAAGTCCATAGGGTTTGCTCCTTATCAACTTGTTTACGGTAAAGAAGAAAGGTTGCCTCTGAAGAACCTTCTCCCAGTGTATAAATTTGTTTTAGAGGAATATTTGGAAGAAGTTGATTTCATGGAAGACAGGCTGGATCAGTTGGCTGAATTGGATGAGTACAGAAGAGAGGCTCAGGAAAAAATACAAAGAGGTAGAAAATGGTAAAGGCATTACATGACAAGAAGACCTGTGACAGAACTTTTAAAGAAGGAGACTGGGTGCTCAAGTGGAATGCAAAAGACTAGGACAAGGGAAAGCACATAAAGTTTGAAGCACTTTGGATAGGACCATACATCATCCTAGAAAAGGGAGGATAAAATTCATATTTCTTGCAGAACATTGATGGTGAAATTCAGGAATTTCCAGTACATGCTCAGTATCTCAAGAATTTTTTCTCTTACGGAGCAGGGAGTATTCTTGTACTATATTAGTGTAGTTTTCCTTTGTTTTTTGTTTCTGTTTATTTTTGGTCTACTTTCCAGAGATAGTTGAGATCTTGCTATGTCCCTAAAAAGGACCTACATCCCTAGAAAGAGCCACTATTAGCACATTTTGCAGAAATATTTTGTGCTATTTATTGATGTTTTATATGTATATTTTCATCATAAGAGCATTTACTGTTGGATTGCATGTGCAGGAGATATGTTGTTGTGTCAGAGAAATCCAATTGTAGCCTGAATCTACATGAACAAGTATCACCTGGGCATATTAAGGGATGACATTAAGTATGCTGACCTTGTGCTAACCTCCATTATGACATTCCTTGCATAGCAAGAGCATATTTTAGGGTTCATCACAGAAGCAAGGTCATGAGTACATTCAGAGATGTTTTCAGTGCCTTATCAGTCCATTAGGACGGTTGTGGAAAGTTACATTTGTGAAAGAAAGCCTTCTCTTCATAAAATATAAAATTGTGTTTATCAACATAAGTCACCCAGATAAGATTGCCTAAGGAGAAAAAGGGGGCATGTCGATTGGCAAAACTCCCACCGATGAGTCTGATGGTGTTTTTTCAGTGTGTGATTAGTAGGAAGAAGTTTGGCAAGTTAGTAATCCATCGGGATGAGCTACACCGATAGCATAACAAGGAGGCAGAGTCATCGGCATAGCATTCACTATTGGAAGCACGAAGAAAAGGTTACCTCGATACCTGATGAGGTTATCGGGAGAACTTATATCGATGTTGGATTGATCAGAATACTTGTTGGTGATGTCATCGGGTCATCGGAAAGTGTCATCTTATGCTACCCCGATACCCGATGGACTAGGTGGCGAAGATAGTGTTATCGACATGACCTGCTCTGATCAGGCAATACCAAAAGGAGGAGAATACTAGGTCATCGGGGTAACTTAAACCATTGGGGAAAGGTGTTTCAGGTTGTGTCGATACCCGATGAGGAAGACAAGCCGAGCACAGAGAAGGATATTTGATCGGGATAAGTTAGACTGATCGAAGTTGAAGTCATCGGGATAACATCATCTCATCGGGAGGAGACATTTTCCTTACATCGATACCCGATGAGAAAGCAGAGATGGGTGCGAGCAAGGAGATCTCATTAGGGAAACATATGCCGATAGACTGGAGAAGTAAAAAGATACACAAATATGAGGTCGATGCCATTAGGTCATCGGAGAAACATAAAATGAGTTGTTCTGATACCCAATAAGGTGGCCCGATGTAACAAACAAGATGTAGACTATGAAGGAGGACTCATTGAGATAACTTCCAACTAGAGGAGGAACATATTTTCAGTTATGTTGATACCCGATGGGAAGAATGCCATGGAGGAATAGAAGGAGGGTACATCGGAATGGCCTACGCCGATGTGACATAAAGGTGAAAGTAAAACCTAGGCAGAAGACGGAGCCATTGGGAAAGCTGTAACCATTGGAATGAGGGAAAATGAGCTACACCAATGCCCAATGGGGTAATCGGGAAACCTATGCCAGTCAAAAAGACGGGTGGCGCCAAGTAATTGAATCATTGAGAGGAGTTGTGCCAACTAGCCATTGCAAAATTTGGTTTTAACAGATCCTCTCACCATTATTAAATGCATGCAACAGATAGGTCCATGTTTGCACAAGGCAAATCATAGCATGATTTCGACTGAGTAAATGCTCCTAACATATTAAATCTATATATGGGGGTTTGTATAAGGAACTTGTATAACATATTGAAGTGAACAGAGAGATTGAATTTCAGAAAAGTTGAAGGATTCAAATATGGAGGGTTCTAGTTCCAAAGGCAAGAGGAAGGTCACTAAGGTTTCTGAGAGTGCCTCAAAGAAGTATAAAGGTGGAGAAAGTGTGCAAAAGTAGAAATTAAAGCAAGACATGAATGACCAAATGAGCTCACCAAGAGCCAAATCCCGAAGGTCTAAAGTCAATTTTCCTATCCGTGACCAGCTAGAGGATGTTTTAAGGAAATCGGTGATGTTTGGAGTAGGGTTAGAGGACAAGAATTGTTCTTATATCATTACTCATGAAGGAGCAAGATGTCCCCAGTCTTAAACCCATAGATGACTGGATTGGGTAAGCTAGTGGTCCATAACGTCTTTGTAAATATTCAATTATTGAAAACCCTGGCTAGGGCTTATAATTCCATGAAAAGATGTATCCAATGACCAAATGGCGATGTATTCATCCATCTTTCAGTAGCTACCATTCATGAGGTTTTTGGTCTTGGTTTCGAATCCGATGTACCTCTCTCTTTTAAGAGGTTAGAAGAAGAATATACAAAGATGGATACTGTATACAACGGGTGGAACTTGGCCATCCATAAGGCTAAGAAAGGGAAGTTGACAGATGAGGACGCGCCCCCATTTGACATCATTTTCAGACAGTATTTGCAATATACATACATGGCATGTTGTCAAGTGGGAGGAGTTGAGGTTCCAGATGTGGGTCGAGTAGGACCTTTCATACTTGCTGCAGATGCACAAATGCATGAGCCAAGAAAATTTGATTATGCTTCCTTGGTAAGTGCACCAAGATGGTGAACAAAAAAGTGGCCACATGCAAAAAAAAATTAAATTTTTCATAACTCGTGCGAGTTCTAGAAATTCAATAAAATGCTAGGCTTGGTAACACCAAGCCTGATGAATAATGATGAACAATAAATACCTAACAGATACTGAGAGGGGGGGGGTGTGAATCAGTATGGAAAAAACCTTCTTCAATAACTTAAACTACAAAGACTGCACTAACTAGTAAACAATATCACCAATCTAAATCAAGGCACTACCGGCAAAACACATTATGACTGTAAAAGACATAAACCGGTAACATCTAGATGTTCTCAAAACCTAATATCTCATCTTAACTTCACCCATATGCTTAAGCAAGTAATACATCAGAAATACAATGACCATTGGATCAGCTTGCATTACTGCTTAACATAAAACACTAAAACATCACATGAAAAAGCATCACAAATAACACATTGAATTTTCACGTGGAAACCCAACTGGGAAAACCCACAGTGGGGATGAATACCCACAAGTTGTTCTTGAACTCTTCTGAAGTTCGCTCTGTTAGGAGCCTATTCTGGTTAAAGACTTTACAATAGGTTTTGCTAGGAACTGATCCTGCCAGGGATCACGGGGTTAAGGGATGGCTAAATACTTGGTTAGAGGTTAAAACCTTGTTAAAGGTTACCTTGTGAGAGGATTTTAAGAACTCAATGATTTTCAGTCACCCTGTTAAAGGATTTACAAAAAGCCTGTTAAAGCTACCCAATAAAGGGATTTTCCATATGCTGAAATGGTTAGAAGTCAATAGGTAATACACTGATCTAATAACAACACTTAATGCCAAGGCAGATCCACTTTAGTTCCTTTACATCTGCAATTACACTCTGTAGGTATCTACTTACTTCTTTGGTCTGGCAAGAATCACCTCACATAAAATTATTTGCCAACAACTTCAAATAAATATCATCATCGACCTTATAGACAACAATTAGGTCGGTGGCCAAAACCTAAAACCCTAAGCATCTAGGTTTACAATACAGTCGGTCCAATCCCAGCCATTTAAACACATTGCATAGTGTAAAACAATCTTGAACAAATATCAAGATGTTCTCCATCATCCATTCTTCACTACTTCTAGAAGCTGATAACCCATCATGTGCTCTCCACTATTTACAAAGTTTTTGCACATTCCCGAGGTAGATAGAATCAATCTTATTCATGCAAGATCCTCAAGGAGATTCTTCACGGTGCACAAGGCTGACATGGTAACGTGATCTAATCTTCATTTAAATGCTAACTCATCATAGGATGTCGTCGGTTGAATCACACAGACTTGGAATGCATCAACCAAAAACCTTGAAGCTGAAACTACCAACTGGTAGTCATATCAAATGAAACCCTAATACAATCTTTGCATATATTGGTTCACACTCCAACATACTGGTTCACTTATTTCATATACCGGTTCATACCATCATACTGGTTCACTTGCTAGTTTTCTTACATCAATATACCAGTTCATACTTCAGCATATTGACATCAATGACAATATATAATCCCATCATGTCATCAAACTCTACACATATGCCAACAATCTCCCCCTTTGACATTGATGGCAATACACAAAGATATCTCTACATCTTTTTCCGTATTATGTGTCTTCAATACTGTAGATATCTTCTCTACTTCACATCATCTCCCCCTTTGATAGCAATGCCAAAGTGGAGGCATAAGCATCCATGATCTACTATGCTGCTCCCCCTGAGGAGTAGCATCCTTCAACACATTAATCCTGAAAAGATTTGACAATGCAATACCTGACTCATGTGGAGCACATGCCTTTAGTTCACCTCTTGAAGGGGAAGCACCCCTAATTCACCTCTTAAATAGGTAAATGTAGCCTTCGGTAGAGGCTTGGTGAATATATCTTCTAACTGCTCTTTACTAGAAACATGTTTCAATACAACCTCTTTGTTCAGAACTTTCTCCCTCAAGAAATGATACTTGAGCTCGAAGTGCTTGGTTCTAGCATGCAATACTAGATTATTGGAAATATTAATTGCACTTGTGTTATCACAAAATATACTCACCAGTTCAGATACAGGGACTTTGAAACTAGTTAATACATGTTTCATCCAAATTGTCTGAGTGCAGTTCATAAATGCTGCTACATATTCTACTTCTGTTGTGGACTGAGAGATACAACTCTGCTTCTTGCTCATCTATTAGAGTAGTCTACCACCGAGAAAGAATGCACCACCGGTTGTGCTCTTTTGGTTGTCCACATTACCAGCTCAATCGGCATCGTTAAACACTTTGAGATTGAAATCATTACTATATGGATACCACAATCCATAATCTATAGTTCCCTTCAGATATCTAATAATCCACTTGACTGCTACCAAGTGGGATTCTCTTGGACTTTTCTAGAAAGATTTACCTTTGAAGGTTGAGGAAGAGAATTTCCCCAGTTGACATTCTCTACACAAAGGATTCTTTGGTTTATTCAGCACACACAATCCTCTAACTACCTTGATCTTACTAGCCTTCACAATATTATCAAAATTTACATGGTAGAGTCTCCTATGCCATATCCAACTGTCATCAAACTTAACCATTAGACATTGACTGATATTTGTATTTAGCTGAAATAAGTTACCTTTGGTTTGCATACCGGTGGCCATCAGTTCACCACTCTTTACTTTTATTTGCACTCTCCATCTTTGAATTCCATAGTGAGTCCTTTATCATTCAGCTGGGCAACACTCAAAAGGTTATGCCTGAGACCTTCTACCCAATAGACATTATCAGCACTGTTTTTTCCATTTAGAGTGATGGACCCTTTGCCTTTTACCATACATGGTGCATCATTACCAAATCGGATTACACCTCCATCGTACTCTTCCAGTGACAGAAACTTTTTCCAGTCACCAGTCATGTGGCTAGAACATCCATTGTCAATAATCCACTCATTAGAATTATCAAAGCGGGAGACAAGAGCCTTCTTATCTGACACATCTTCCTTAACGGCTACAAACACTATGTCTTCTCTTTCTTCATCTTCTGATTCATCATCAGTGACACCTTAATTGACTGCAACAAGATAGTTTCTCCTATTTCCTCCTTTGAAATTTTTTAACTTCTTCGGTTTGTCCTTATTATCACTGTTGGGACAGTTGATAGGAATGTGTCCTATCTTATTGCAAGAAAAACATTTCAAAGGGAGCTTACCTCTGTATTTTTCAGTTCCCTTAGGAAGTCTCTTGGCAAGAAGAGCTTCAAACTCCATCAGTCCTCATCATCCATATCCCTGCTTTGTCTGGGTTCATAGTTGGTACCAACCTCTTTTCCCTTTCTAGATAGTGTAGTAGATGCTCTAAAGGCTGATTCAGTCTTCTAAACACTGCCATCATAACTGTTTAGCTCATTTGTGGTCAACTTAGCAATAATGGAGTCAGGGGATACCTTTGTCTTGTCAATAGATCTCAACTCCTGAATAGCGGCAACCCTTATTGCATAGATCGGTAACAAGGATCTCAAAACTTTGCTAACAATGGTGGAATCATCCATTGTACCTCCTGCACTCTTGATGTCTCCAACAACAGTTTTAATTCTTATCCCATATTTTTGAATGGTCTCTCCTTCAACCGTCCACATTCCTTCAAATTTTCCCTTGAGGCTCTCTTCCTTAGCTTGCTTCAAATGCTCATCACCACCATAGATAGAGTCCAGAGTATCCCATACATCTTTGGGACTGCCTTTATCCTGAACATCTATAAACTCAATATCAAATAGACTGCTGATAAGAGCTTCCATGACTTGCCCATTCTCCTGAATTTCTCTTCTTTGATCATCGGTGAGAGTACCGGTAGGGACAACATAAGTATTCTCAATATAGTTCCAGTGTTGATCACCCATGCTTTTAATGTAGATCTTCATTCTGTCCTTCCATATCTTAAAGTTATCTTTGTTGAACTTAGGACCTTCCCTCTTCATCATTAGAATAGGATCTTTTCCTTAAGCGGTTAAGCTTATAACATAAAGGACCTGGAGGACACTCTGATACCAATTGATGAATAATGATGAACAGTAAATACCTAACAGATACTGAGAAGGGGGGGTGAATCAGTATGGACAAAAACTTCTTCAATTTCTTAAACTGAAAATACTGCACTAACTGGTAAACAATATCACCAATCTAAGTCAAGGCACTATCGGTAAAACATAGTATGACTGTAAAAGAGATAAATCGGTAACATCTAGATCTTCTCAAAACCTAACATATCATCTCAATTTCACCCATATGCTTAAGCAAGTAATACATGAGAAATACAATGACCATTGGATCAGCTTGCATTACCGCTTAACAGAAAACACTAAAACATCACATGAAAAAGCATCACACATAACACACCGATTTTTCACGTGGAAACCCAACTGGGAAAAACCACGGTGGGGATGAATACCCACAAGTTGTTCCTAAACTCTTTTGAAGTTCACTCTATTAGGAGCCTAGTCTGGTTAAAGACTTTTCAACTGGTTCTACTAGGAACTGATCCTACTAGGGATCACCCGGTTAAGGGATGGCTAAATACCCGGTTAGAGGTTAAAACCCTGTTAAAGATTACCTTGTAAGAGGATTTGAAGAACTCAATGATTTTGAGTCACCCTGTTAAAGCTACCTGGTAGGGATTTTCCATCTCCTGAAATGGTTAGAAGTCAACAGGTAATACACTGATCTGATAACAACACTTAATGCCAAGGCAGATCCACTTTAGTTCCTTTACATCTGCAATCACACTCTACAGATCTCTACTCACTTCTTTGGTTTGGCAAGAATCACTTCTAATACATTCATTTGCCAACAACTTCAAATGGAAATCATCATCGACCTTATAGACAACAATTAGGTCGGTAGCCAAAACCTAAAACCCTTAGCATCTAGGTTAACAATATAGTCGGTCCAATCCTGGTCGTTTAAACACATTACATAGGGTAAAACAATCTTGAAAAAATCTCAAGACGTTCTCCATCGTTTTCTCTTCATCGCTTCTGGAAGCTGATAACCCATTACGCGCTCTCCACCATTTACAAAGATTTTGCACATTCCCGAGGTAGATAGAATCAATCTTCTTCATGCAAGATCCTCATGGAGATTCTTCATGTGCACAAGGCTGACATGGCAATGCGACCTAATCTTCATTTCAATGCTAACTCATCACAGGATATTGTCGGTCGAACCACATAGACTTGGAATGCATCAACCAAAAACCCTGAAGCCGAGACTACCAACCAGTAGTCATATCAAATGAAACCTCAATACAATCTTTGCATATACCGGTTTACACTCCAACATATTGGTTCACTTATTGCATATACCGGTTCATACCATCATACCGGTTCACTTGCTAGTTTTCTTACTTCAATATACCAATTCATACTTCAACATATTGACATCAATGACAACATACAATCCCATCATGTCATCAAACTCTGCACATATGCCAACTAGCCAAAAACATTTAAAAAAACAAAAAGTTCCTCAAAACCCGAGGAACATTATATTTTATAATAAAAATCAAAAGTTCTTCAAAACCCATATGCGTTTTGAGGTTATAATAAAAAATCAAAAGTTCCTCAAAACCTGTATTGGTTTTCAGGAACATTATATTTTATAATAAAAATCAAAAGTTCCTCAAAACCCATACTGGTTTTGAGGAACATTATATTTTATAATTAAAAATCAAAAGTTCAACATTATACTTTTTAGAAACCCACGGGTTTTGCAAAACTAGAATTTTTTCTCTTAGTTTTGCATAACCCGTATGACTTATATAGAACTAGGAACCAAATAGGAAGTGGGAGAGAGAGAGAGAGAGAGAGAGAGAGAGAGAGAGAGAGAGAGAGAGAGAGAGAGAATAGGATTAAGAGAGGGAGAGGAAGAGAGAGAGTGTAGGGAGTAGGAAGAGGGATAGAATAGGATAAGGAGAGGGGGAGGGAGAGAGAGTTAGAGACAGAGAGAGAAGGGGATAGGAAAAGAGAGAGAGATAGGGAGAGAGAGAGAAGGAAGGGAGAGAGAGAGAGAGAGAGAGAGAGAGAGAGATAGATTAGGACAAGGAGAGGGGGAGAAGGAGAGAGAGGGAGATTGGCAAAATGAGAGGGGGAGAGGGAGAGAGACAAAGATTGGGAAAAGGAGAGGGGGAGAGGGAGAGAGAGGGAGATTGGGAAAATGAGAGGGGGAGAGAGAGACTGAGAGAGACTGAGAGAGAGAATAGGGGATAGGAAGAGAGGGAGAGAATAGGATAAGGAGAGAGAGAGAGAGATAAAATAACGAGAGTGGGAGGGGGAGGCGGAGAGAGAGAGAGAGAGAGAGAGAGAGAGAGAGAGAGAGGGAGAGAATAGGATAAAATAATGAGAGGGGGAGGGAGAGAGAGTTAGAGACATATAGAGAAGGGGATAGGAAGAGAGGAAGAGAGAGTTAGACACATATAGAGAAGGGTATAGGAACAGAGGGAGATAGATAGGGAAAGAAGGTGAAGGGAGAGAGAGAGAGAGAGGAGAGGGGGAGGGATGCAGATTCAGGAGAGGGAGGGAGTAGGATAAGGAGAGGGGGATGGAGAGAGAGAGAGAGAGAGAGAGAGAGAGGGAGGTAGATTGGGGAGAGGGAGGGAGAAGGGGATATGAAGAGAGGGAGAGAGATAGGGATAGGAAGAGAGAGAGAGAGAGAGAGAGAGAGAGAGAGAGAGAGAGAGAGAGACATAGAGAGAGAGAGAGATAATAGGGGATAGGAAGAGAGGGAGAGAGAGAGAGAGAGAGAGGGGGGGGGGGGAATGGGGGTAAGAGAGATAATAGGGGATAGGAATAGAGGGAGAGAATAGGATAAGTGGGAGAGAGAGAGAATATAGGATAAGGAGAGGGAGAGAGAGGGGGAAAGGGAGAGAGAGGGGGAAAGGGAGAGAGAGGGAGATTAGGAAAAGGAGGGAGATAGAGAGAGAGAAAGAGAGAGAGAGAGTAGGGGGAGAGGGGGTAAGAGAGAGAATAGGGGATAGGAAGAGAGGGAGAAAATAGGATAAGGAAAGAGAGAGAGAGAGAGGGAGAGAGAGAGAGAGAGAGAGAGAGAGAGATAGAGAGAGAGAGATAAGGAGAGGGGGAGGGAGGCAGATTAGGGAAAGGAGAGGGGGAGAGGGAGAGAGAATGGGATAGGAAGAGAAGGAGAGGGAGGGAGAGAGAGAGAGAGAGAGAATAGGGGATAGGAAGAGAGGGAGAGAATAGGATAACGGGGGAGAGAGAGAGAGAGAGAGAGAGAGAGAGAGAGAGAGAGAGAGAGAGAGAGAGAGATAATAGGATAAGGAGAGGAAGATGGAGGGAGATGGAGAGAGAGGGGGAGAGGGAGAGAGAGGGAGATTGGGAAAAGGAGAGAGGGGGAGAGAGGGAGAGGGAGAGAGAGGGAGAGGGAGATGGAGAGAGAGAGGGAGATCTAGAAAAGTAGAGGGGGGGAGAGAGGGGAATAGGGAAAATGAGAGAGAGAGAGAGAGAGAGAGAGAGAGAGAGAGAGAGAGAGAGAGAGAATAGGATAAGGAGAGGGGGATGGAGGGAGAGAGAGAGAGGAAGATGATGGCATATGCACACTCCAATGAGACATTGTAGGTGATTGAAGGTTTTGTCATTGATGGCAACCTTACAATCCTATGACACTAGCAAGATAGTTCACTGGCACTATCAAGATTAGACTCTACACCGGCACTCAGACCACCGACACCGACATAGAAAGGAAGCATACCAGCACAGAGGCCGATAGGATTTTTGTTATATTATATTTTGTTTATTATTGTAAAATATTTGTAAGCTGACTTGGCATCATTATAAAATGACTCATATATATAAGAGATCATTGTAGGACATTTAATAAGAAAATAGAACGAAAAGAAGATGAATGGTAGAATGTAATTAGGTAGACCTATTATGCGAAATATAGGTTAAGGGTTTATGTAAGAAGCAGAGCAGAAACTGGTACTAGATCTAGCATTATAGATGCTATTCTGAAGCAGTACAAGATACTAGATTTATATAATCCATCATTGTAAGTCAGTGAGACTTCCCATTGAGTAGTGAGCTCTAGGCACTTGCCCTTCCTACATGTGCAGGCCCCTCTTGTAAGTAATATTCTCTTATTGGCCAGCAAGTGAATATTGCGGGTCACAAATCACACCGAGGTTTTTCCCACACCGGGTTTCCTCGTTAAAACATTGTGTTATGGTGTGTTTTTCATGTGGATGCTTTTAATTCTGTTTATTGCATTATTTCTTGCATACTAGTACATTGTTATAATATGTTCTACATGTTTTAAGTTAAGAAATTCAATTCGCTGGTTAGATACTGATTCACCCCCCCCTCTCAGTAGCTGTGGGAATCCTAACAATTGGTATCAGAGCTTGGTCCTCTATTTTTAGAAGTCTAACAGCTTGAGGAAGATCTTGACACTGGTAGAGATGGAAAATCTGATGAAACAACTAGAAGCAGCTCTCTCAGACTATGATGCAGAAAAATTGAAAAATATCAAACTTGAAGATGATCTAACAGCTGCTCGAGATATTATTCAAGCACATCAAGAAAATCTTACTATTTCAAGAAATAAGAGAAGATAACTTTGTGAAAAGATGCAAAATGAGAATGATGAAAAGGAATCACTTAATGATATGATAAACAAACTGAAACAAGAGAACATGACAACAAAGAATGAGATGTAGGATATGACTATGAGATTTTGTAGAGAAATTGAGGATAGAAAGAAGAATGAAGAAGATTTTACTAGAAGACTAAGTGATGTTGCAAATGAAAACTGACATAGGTAATGGGAAAGCTATTCAGAAGAATAATGTGACTTGTTATGCATGTAACAAGATTGGGCATATTGCAAAATTATGTAGAAGTAAAAGATCACCGACAGACAACAAAGGTTCTAGTTTGAAAGGAAAAGAAAAAGTTGAAGAGGTTAAGCAAGAATTCTCAAAACAATGGATCAGGAAATCAAAAATGAATGTGGATAGAAATACTCCTCCACCAGTAGAACCAAGCAGCATTCCACCGGCAAGACAAAGTAGTGCTTCACTGACAGGACAGAGTAATACTCCACTGGCAAGAAGCTCTTCATCAAATTGAAGAAAATTTTCTTGAGGGTTTTGAAATCAAATGAGACATATACTATAATTCCCTCGGTTAATGGTGAGAAGTTGGAAATTACTTCTATACCGGTAGACAATGTTAAGTGACTACTTAATCGACATATATTAAATGTTGTAAATGGAAAATAAACATTATAAATTTGTGGTTTTGGCTCCATTTCATTTCACCGAGATTTCAAACATTCGAAGAGCACGAAATTTGCAGAGCTAAGGCATTTCGAGCAAAGAGGCAAAGCACTTCAGCAATCAATCCATCCAAAGGTAGAAAAAGGTATTTATCATCATGGCATCGTCCTCTGCACTTGAATTCATAGAAAACCCTACAGTAGTCGAGGTTATAAAATGCCCTAGGCCCATATTTCAGCTAGTTCTCGAGGTAGCTAAGAAAGATGACACTGTAGGTGCTTTTTCCCAAATTCCAAAAGGAGTTGTTTTTGCAGAAGATCCCAGAATATACATTCATTGCAACATAGAGGAATTAGGAGATGAAGAAATTAAAAACATGTATAAGACTGTTATATGTGACAATTCCAGAAATGTAAAACCTGAACATAAAGGTGTTGAAACCCTAGGATTCACTGAAATCCTCTGCATTCCTGAATTTCCCAAGGAAGTGATTAGGATAGTTTTAAGCAGGGTACATGGTGAATTCTTTTGGCTTGATTTAGTTCACAAAATTACAAAGGAAGCTGTGAAAGCAGTAACAGGGTTACCTTCCACTGGTAATAGACCAGACAAGACTAAGAAGGTTTCCAATGACCTAGTAATGAACTTAATTGGTGCAACATCAGATAGAAGGTCTCTGAGGGTTAATGATGTGACCGATATAAATGTGAGATTTGTTAGCATGATTTTAGGGTACAAATCAACTCATGCAAACAGACTTAACTCAGTTTCCAGTTTATGCATTAAGAGTGCTCATGATATGGTTAAAGACAATGTAAAAATTGATGTATGTGAATGGTTAAAAGATGAGTTGATTGATAACTTAGGCAAAATCAAGAAGGATAAGAAAGGAACTTTTAGATTTGGAAATCTACTTGTATTCATGATGCTATACATAACCAAATAGGTTCCCGGTATAGGCAATAAGAACCTTGGATTTGATATACCAGTAGGAAAATAGTTAACAGACCTATTCAACAACATGGGTGAAAACAAAGAAAAGAATTTTCATGACTATTTTCAAGCACTAAAGGTTAGGATGAACAAAAGACTCAGACTATCACAAAAGATTGTCAACAAATACAAGGATGAAATATGTTTTGTGATAAAAAAGGATGAGATCTAGATGGAAGCAGTCATCCCAAGAACAATTTGGGTTACTGAGATGGGATATGAGACTTATGCTAAAGCACTTCTGGAAGCACCAAATGAACCAAAGGAAGAAGTATTTGGTAGTGCTGAGACCATAGAAAGTCAAATTATATCTAAGAAGAGAGTGAAAAAGGTTGAAGCAGTTGTGAGAAGAGGTTCTAGATAGGCTAAGGCTATTAAAGAAGATGTACTAAAACAAACCGGTATCATTGAGGATGAGTTAGGAACTCTACAGCCTAAGACTCACCTACCACCGGTAGCTACTTCTTCGGAGAATGACATGCCTGCAACTTTCAAAAGAGTTGTAAGGAAAAGGGATCCTTCACCGGCATCTACACCCTCACCTAGAAGGACTAGACAATAACAATAGGCAGTGAGGTCTCCAGTTAGAAAGACAACACCAAAGAAAAAGTTCTCACCAAAGAAGAAGAAGACTAAACAAAACATGGCCGCTCTTGAAAAATTGCTAAATGAAATCACAGAGGAAGGGAAACTTAAGAACATAGGAAAGTTCTATGATACACTGTCAGCAGATGAGAAAGAGCAAGTTGAGAACAGTGTTATTTTACAACTAGATAGCTATAAGAAGTTTTCGATGGAAGTTGTAGATGAACTACCAGATGAATTATTCAAGAGACTAGAAGCAAGAAGACAATTTGTTGTAGAAATTGACAAGAAAATCAAAATTGAAAAATTACTTGCTGTCTACCCAGTCAACTCTCCAAAAGAAATAGATAATCTAATTGCAAAGGCCAACTGATCAATATTCTCTACTGCACACCGACATATTGCACTAATGGCATGAAGAGGAAAAGAGGTAACAGAAGAAACAAAAAATGGATGGGATATATTCCTTGTTGAGAAAGAAAAATAGGAAGAGTACAGGAATTCCAAACCAATAAAGGTATACCAGAAGGAGAAGGACAAAGGAAAAGGAAAGGTTGGTGGACCTTAGAGCATCAAAGTAAAAGGCAACTTACTCCCACCGCCTCCAATTACATCACCAGTAACAACTACTAAAGATCAACCAACAGATGAGAGTATGGACATAGAGGATACAAATCCTAACCCTGAGGTACTATACACAGTTGATGTTGATACAGAAAAGGTCAACATTATGATAGATAAAGATACAATCGGCAAGACAGGTATGGTTAGTGAGCCACCGACAACTGACAACATTGACAATATTGAAAGAAAAGTTGAAGTTGATAACACAGAGCAACAGGTAGAGACTCAGACTGAGACTGAAACAGAGTAACAAATAGAGAGACAAGCAGAGCAACAGGCTCCGGAACAGGAACAGATTCACATGGAAACATTGCTTAAGGAAATGATAACACAGACTGCCCTACCAGAGGTCACTACAAGCTTGGTTACTTCCTCCACCGATGGAATTCAGAATGTTGGCTCCTCCTCAATAGGTTACAAATCAACAAATGTAATTGAAGTACTTTTGGACTCCATCAAAAGGATAATAGATTGTAGTTCACAGGCTTATAAAGCTATAGATGACACAATCCCAATTTTGAAGATGATAGCTCCTAACTGTAACATAGACAATAAGGATTATTTAAGCCAACTTGACACTTTGTGTAAATACACCACTGAGAATACAGTGACTATTGAGCAAATAAAGGAAGAGGCATTGAAGGATAAGTTAGAAATTGAAAAGCAAAAATTCTTTTAAGATCAGATAAAGAATTGTACTAGGGAGTTTGACACACTTCTACTGGAACTATGTAGCTTATTGAAGGAATTTAAAACTCTGTACAAAGATACTTGCAAGACAAACTTTTTGACAGTAGACATAGATAAGAAAATGAGCAAGGTACAGGATGGAATCAATAAACTTGCTGGTAGTTTTGTTAACTCACATGATACATTATCAGTTTTTGAACAAAGGATAACAAGTTTTGAGGAAGAGTTACTAAAGTTAGAAAGAGAAAATGAGAGAATAGTAAATAAGGCAAAGAATTTGAGACTAAGACTGAGTCCAAGATTGGACTATCTAGCATCATTACGAAAGGAAATATCTAAGGCGCTAGTACAGGGACAAAGAACACTAGCAGAGCATATGCAATACCTCACCGGTACAATTCAAAGAACAGGGACATAAATAAAGGACAACAAGAAGTTTATGGAAAGTATAAACTTGATTTTGGGAGATCTTTTTCAAATTATAACCACCCAGTTACAAGGTTGAGACTACAACTCTACTGACATTTTGACAACCTTTGTCATTGATGCCAAAGGGGTAGTAGTAGTATGAGAAAATAACCGGCAGGAGACTTATCTACTTAGGGGGAGCTCTTATATTTTTGGAAACTTTTTTGGATTACAAGTTTTGGATACACTTTTGAGTTTTCTCATGAGTGTTGCCATCAATGCCAAAGAGGGAGATTGTTGGCATATGCACACTCCAATGAGACATTGTAGGTGATTGAAGGTTTTGTCATTGATGGCAACCTTACAATCCTATGACACTGGAAAGATAGTTCACCAGCACTAGCAAGATCAGACTCTACACTAGCACTCAGACCACCGGCACCGACAGAGAAAGGAAGCATAATGACATAGAGGCCGATAGGATTTTTGTTATATTATATTTTGTTTATTATTGTAAAATATTTGTAAGCTGACTTGGCATCATTGTAAAATGACTCATATATATACGAGATCATTGTAGGACATTTAATAAAAAAAGAGAACGAAAAGAAGATGAATGGTAGAATGTAATTAGGCAAACCTATTATGCGAAATATAGGTTAAGGGTTTAAGTAAGAAGCAGAGCAGAAACCGGCACTGGATCTGGCATTATAAATGCTATTCTGAAGCAATACAAGATACTGGATTTATATAATCCATCATTGTAAGTCATTGAGCTCTAGGCACTTAGCCTTCCTGCATGTGCAGGCCCCTCTTGTAAGTAATATTCTCTTATTGGCTAGTAAGTAAATATTGTGGGTCACAAATCCCACTGAGGTTTTTCCCACACTGGGTTTCCTCGTTAAAAAATTGTGTTATGGTGTGTTTTTCATGTGGATGCTTTTAATTCTGTTTATTGCATTATTTCTTGCATACCGGTACACTGTTATAATATGTTCTACATGTTTTAAGTTAAGAAATTCAATTCACCAGTTAGATACTAATTCACCCCCCTCCCCCCCTCTCTCAGTATATGTGGGAATCCTAATAGAAGATTAGGAAAAGGAGAGGGGGAGAAGGAGAGAGATGGAAATTGGGAAAAGGAGAGGGGGAGAGGGAGAGAGAGAGAGAGGGAGATTGGGAAAGGGAGAGGGGGAGAGGGAGAGAAAGTGAAATTGGGAAAAGGAAAGAGAGAGAGAGAGAGAGAGAGAGAGAGAGAGAGAGAGGGGGGGGGGGGGGGAGAGGGAGAGATTTAGAGATAAAGAGAGAAGGGGATAGGAAGAGAGGGAGATAGATAGGGATAGGGAGAGAGATAGGGAGAGAGAGAGAGAGAGAGAGAGAGAGAGAGAGGGTAAGAGAGAGAATAGGAGATAGGAAAAGAGGGAGAGAATAGGATAAGGAGAGGGGGAGGGAGAGAGAAGGGGAGAGAGAGGAGATTGGGAGAGAGGGAGAGGGAGGGCGGAGATGGGGAGAATAGGAGAGAGAGAGAGAGAGAGAGAGAGAGAGAGAGAGAGAGAGAGAGAGAGAGAGAGAGAGAGAGAGAGAGATTGGGAAAAGGAGAGAGAGAGGGGGGAGGCGAAGGGGGAGGGAGGGAGATTAGGAAAAGGAGAGAGAGAGAGAGAGAGAGAGAGAGAGTAGGTTCAAGAGAGGGAGAGGGGAAGAGAGAGAATAAGATAAGATAACGAGAGGGGGAGGGAGAGGGGGGAGAAGGAGAGGGAGGGGGAGAGAAAGAGAGAGAAGTGGGAGAGGGTGAGAATATGATAAGATAACATGAGAGAGAGAGAGAGAGAGAGCAGGAGAAGGAGGAGAGGGTGAGAGACATGAGGTAGAGAGAGAAGGAGAAGGAAAAAAGGGTGAGAGACTTGACAAAGAGAGAAGTGTGAGGGGGAGAAAGATGAGATAGAACTCGAGGATAATTAGGGCTTAGAATAGACAAATACAGTGATGGGGAAGGAAGACGAGAGAGAGGAAAAGAAGGGAGACATGTATGTATACAAACATATATACATATATCTATATTAATACATGTATATATAGCTATAGATATACATATATACATACATAAACACATATTATATATATATGTCTGTACATATGTGTAGTAAATGCTAAGTTTACAAGCATACATTATTATGTCTTCATAACCTGTACAGGATTTGTGAAACACAAAATAATGGTTTTAGTTCTACATAACCCGTACGAGTTATGTAGAACTATGAATAGTACTTTTTGTTTTTCAAAATCCATGTGGGTTATGAAGAACTGTGAATAGTACTTTTGGTTTTTCAAAACCTATGCGGGTTATCAAGAATTGTGAATAGTAATTTTTGTTTTTCAGAACCCGCACGGGTTTTGGGTTTGTAAGAGGGTTGGAAAATGACCCTAAGGCTTGCAGGCCCATTTTCCCCCATTTTTGTCCCTTTACATGTTTTTTCATCTTCCAACATGATTTATCGACTTTGTCACCATCAAGTTTACAAATGATCAAGTGGGTATCTCTAAAATTACCACCATAATCTCACACGTCTTCTTAGTTTTCTGACCATATATTTTTTTTCTATTTTTGGATAACATTAGCATTGTAAACTTTAATTTTCTTTACAAGTGCCATGATAGTCCTCACAAACATATCTCTACCATTTTTATCATAACTTTTGATATACTTAACCAAATTCAAAATAAATTACAAATTATTGTTCTACACTAGAATCTTTACACTTTTAAGAAAAAAAGTTTTCATTTTTTATTATTTTGATGCAAGTTATGCCCAACGCATGAACAGGTACCCAATTTTCAAGATGCGGTCACTTCAAAAAATCATAAAAAAAAATAGTCAATAGAAAATTACAAAAAAATACACAACTTCTAGATCTCACTCTTACCTATCATCCTACAAAAGGGTTTTGCAAGCTAGTAAATCTAACTATAGATTTTGTGCAACGCATGAAAATAGCTATGCTATATATTTCTCAAAAAATCAAGAACAATTTTTCATGCATGAAAGTTTTGACCCTCTTAATCTTATCTAATTTTTAAAAACTTTAGTAGTTTAGAAACAAGATTCAGAGAACTACAATTCTTATTCTTTTCTCAACTCCTAGTTTTTAGTGCATTATCTTCAAATATCTCTTTGAAGTTCAGGTTTACCCGTTTTCAAAAAAAAAAAAAGTAGCCACTTATACCCCCTTTTTTGTTCACTATCTTGGTGCACTTACCCGCCTACATTTTGAAAAAAATGCACGAGGGTTTCTTAAATCTTCAAAATAACCCTGATTAATCTTTTAAGTTTTATTCATTATTGATGCATATGTTCTTGTTTTATGGACGATCCAGGGGATTGTGGCCTGAAGAATTGAAATTAAATGTTCATGGTAAAGATGAGCAGGAGTAGTCAATACAATTGTGGGTATCACTGTGGGATTCTCGGTTCATGAGATCTCATTATGTCAAATTTGAAGAGTTTTTTGTTCAACCATTATACAAAGATTTTGGGGTTTCTTGTGATGGATCATTTTCAAAAGAACCTAAAAGATTTCTTAGATCCCATGAGCATGGAGATACAAGGGTGAATTATAATTGGGGTGACTGGTACGTATGCCAAGAATTTTCATATGTTACGGTTTTTGGATTCAAAGGTGCTCCCTATTTGCTACCAGAGCCTATTCCAGACCGAATTGGTTACCTGGAGATTGTGAGACAAATGAGTGTCTCTAATGTACATCATTTTAGGGGTGCCCACAAGCAAGTCTTCTTACCTGGAACTTTGCATTTTGGTGATTTCACCATTGTATCAAGAAAGGCTTATGAAGTTATTGACAGAAGGTTAATAGAAGATTATAATCTATATGAGCACACAAGCAGGAAAAATTATGACCCAAAGGGCTATATACACCAGAGCAGGAAAAAGTAGAATCTTGGTGATTACTCTCATGAGCATATTGAAGCCTTGGATATTTTCAGAAACAAGGAGTTTGAAGAAGCCATGCGAATTTTTTTGGATTTGAATAAAAAATTGGAAGAAAAAAGACAGAGACTACAGGAAATGGAGGAAGAAGAAGAAGTTGAAAGTGAATCAGGGGAAAAAGAGGCTATCTCAAGATTTATAATGCCTAAAAAGGAAGAGGAGCCTGAAGCACAGGACCAAATTGTTGCAAGGATAAATTCTAATTTTGATGCTAGGCTAGAAGAGCATACATATTTTGTGTCAGATGATGAATTTATTAGGTCAAAGGAGTTTAAGTCCTCCTTGTATCATTTTAAAGGAAAGAGGTTAAGAGAAGCAATGCCAGATGTGACACCAAAGAATGAGGCAAAAATGCTCAGAAAGCTAAAGGCTGAGATAAATTCAGAGTTAGAAGGAATGACCCCTCAAAGTGGAAGGCAACTTCTTGTAGAGGCAGGAATCATTCTTTTACCAGGCAGGGACCTTAGTGCATCTTTCATTTTTGATAGCCTATTGCATTCAGATAAGAAAGATTTCAAGTTAGACATTCAGGGCATAAGTGATATTTTTATTGGATCAAGATATGATCCAGATGATGAGGCTATGCTTTTGTGGGACCTTTATCCTCTGAATAAGAGGCCAAAGATTATAGATGTGGACAAGGCCTTTGATCACATGATGATGTTAAAGGTTGGTGCAGTGGATGCCATGGTCATAGCGGATATGGGAATTGATATTTCCAAATTAAATAATGCATAGATGAAGATGTTGGAAAAAGAAGCAGGGAAATACAAGTCATTATATGAAGAGATTTTGAGAAGTAGAGGTCAACGTGTACCCCAGATAACAGATGAATCAAAATTGAACAATAAGTGTGAGAAGTTGCATAAAGAAAACAAGAAGTTGAAAGAGAAAATGCAGAACATACGGGCATACACAACATGTTTCTTATTATCAAAAAGATTTAAAAAGTTAAATGGAGTTCTTGAAGACTTCTTGATCATTTACCAGAAGAATATGGATAATAGTTTGTCACATAAGAGGATTTCTAAGAGATTACAAATGCTCCTGTAGGATAAGAAGGCTAGTCAGGCAGACAGTGCAATTATTGAGAAAATCTAGAGACTGATAAAAAAGCACGAGAAGTTTGATGTAGACTTGAAGGTTGAATATGATGATTGTCAGGAAATTGTGTGGCATGGTTTTCTAGAAGCGATAAATGAAATAGGGCAGATGAAGGATAGGAATGTGTGGATCATAGAATGTCAATCAGTACTTAATTCTTCCCTAGATATTATACGGGTTGACACCTTGGACATGGTAGATATAGTGGACCAGTTGAAAAACTATGTAACTATAGAGATTGCAGTGTGGGATATCATTTTCAATGCCAACACTTACAAGGATGAGGCCTACCTGTGACATGTTAAAAAATGTGGCTTGGTCCTAGATGGCTAGAGTTAATTTGTGTCCATTATAATATGTTTTGTAATATTATTAGTTGTTATAACAATTAGGGAGTTACTAGTTAGGTTTTGTCAGTTTTTAGTTTATACTAATGAAAGGGTGTGTCCTTTCATTTGTGACTTTTGAGTTGCATATGTAGAGGGAGTCATTTTTGTATACAAGGGGTACACAATTTACAAGGTCCTATCTTTCAGATTGTTTGTTGGGACTAGTAATGTTATGTAAAGCAAGTTTGTAGAAATGAAAAGTCATTTTGTGCAAGTAAGTACATGTGAGTCTATATCTTTTGTATGTCATTTTACTCCAAAATTAATATATAAGATTTGTTGTCTTTATCTTTAGATCATTTTAAGTTGCATGGTGTTGACAAATCAAGTTCTTTGGATAAATCTAATTAAGATTTGCTATAGTGTGCCATCACATGCTATTGTGTAGGAAACCAAATTATTTTTGTTATTCTTGCAACACATAATGAAACCATTACATTGATAGTCTTGCATATTTTTAAGTTTTTCAAACTGTCTCCAAAGTTGATTGCAAATATTCGTCCACTAAGTAACATATAAATTGTTAGATAAGGCACTAGTGTTTTTTTAGTTTTCTGTGAGTAAATTTGGTGTGCATAAGGTCCTCATCAGGGAAACATACTTCTTATCTCTATCAATATTGTTTTTTCATAATTACTTAAGGTTATAACAACATTATTTATAAGCATTCATTCACTATTTAATTACATTCAAGTATTTAGATTAAAGCATAGTTGTAGGAAACATTTTGCTATTCTTGTAAACAACTAAATTGAGAAGTTTAAATTCACTTTAAAGAAGTCTTTTTGTGCTTTAGAGATTAAGGTATACCTGCCTAGGTCTAGTGGATCCTAAAGTGCAAATGAATTTGGTCTTTGACCATTCCTATTCGTTGGCCAAGGCTGATTGAGAAATTAGTAGGAAATTTGGCAAAGCTCCACGATTTCCAATCTGTGGTTTTGGGAACCAACAGTTGTAACAATTTTTGTCTAGGGAATGAGCGAGTATATTGCATGTAATGCAAAGCGTGTGATGAGTTACTAAGTTCAATGATGTAGTGATCAAGGGGTGGTTGAGGCTTTCTTGATTGATGTGCATAGATTGCTATGTAATTTAATGGTCATACTTGAACCGACTTGTTTGTAATCTCTATGAGAATTAGATTTTGTTGTGTTACCATCCTTATTGATTTGTTTATAAGATCAATGAAGTTGTTTAGTTTCAGTGTTGGCAAAGATTAGTTGAGTTTGTGGTTTCCAAACCAGATGATGTAGTAGTAGTTTGAGTAATGTCAAATAAGGAGCATGAAAAGGATCTGATCAAGCAAGTGTAGTGCTATTCAAACAGATCAGCAAACTCCTATTGTTTTCTAACAATTACAACATAATTGAAATCCCCTAACCAAGTAATCTCTAACAAGCTTGGTGCTATTCAAATCCTCTAACAAGGTGATCCATTAGCTTGGATTTTCAAATCCTCTACCGAGGTTACTCCTTATATGGTATTGCTTCTAACAAGGCATTATAGTCAATCCCTTGACCGGGTGGTCCCTAACAGGGCTTTTGTAAAGCTTTAACAGGATAGGCTCCTAACAGGGTGAACTTCAGAAGAGTTCAAATATTTATCTTGTGAGTCTCATCTCACCATGGTTTTTACCATTTGGGTTTCCACATCAAAAATATTTTTGTCAAGTGGTGAATGTTTTTGTGCTTATGTTCTTATGGTTTATTTGATTAACTACTTAATACACTTTGATAAGTCAAGATAACTAGAAGCATTGAGAAATGAAGTTTTACTAACATATGAGAAAGCATTTGCATGTTTATGAGTTTGAAGTTATTTATTGTTAATTTGTTGTAATAGTCAACCAGTTTATCTTGAAGGGTTTTTATCTTGATAGTGATATTACATTGATAGTTCTAAGTTTACATTGAGAGATTGACTTTGAGGTTGGTGATGTTAGTTTCAGTTTTTCTATCTACTGATTCACCCCCCCCCCACTCTCAGTACTTGACCGGATTCTTACTCTTTCATCATACCATCAATTTGTATTAGAGCGTATCAGGTCCTTTAAGGTTTAAGCATCATAGCTTGAGGTAAAGATCTTGCAGATCATGATGAAGAAGGAAGGTCCGAAGTTTAATAGAGAGAATTATAGTATATGGAGCGACATAATAAAAATTTATATCAAGAGTCTTGGAAGCTAGTACTAGGAACATGTTAATACTCAATATGTTGCACGTAATGGGATTATGACTGATGATCAGAAGAAAGAGCAACAATAAAATGATCAAGCATTAGAGGCCATTATCAGTTATTTGTCTGATGCAGAGTATGTAGATGTTCATGGTCTAGAGAGTGCATATGAGGTATGGAAAAAATTTGAAGAGATTTGTAGCGGTGATGAACATGTTAAGATTGCTAAAGAAGAGAGTCTAAGAGGAAAGTTGGATGACATGCAGATTGCTGAAAGTGAGAATATCCAGCAGTATGGTCAAAGAATAAAAGAGATAGTTGGTGAAATTAAGAGTGCAAAAGGTAAAGTGGAATATGCCACAGTGATTAGTAAGGTACTAAGAACCCTGCTACCGGTCTATGCTATCCGAGTTGTATCCATTTAGGAGCTAAAGTCTATTGACAAAACTAAGGTAACCCTTGACTCTATCATTGGCAAGATTACTGCTTTTGAATTAAATGGTTATGATGGTAGTGTACAGAAATCTGAGTCTGCATTTAGAGCTTCTATTACTAACCCATTTGTGAGGAAAAGTAGAGATGCCAGTCACAATTATGAATCCAGATCCAACAAAGATGTTGATGATGAAGATAGTTTAGTTGAGCTTGAAGCATTGTTGGCCAAGCGGTTGCCCAGAGGCACTGGTAAATATAGAGGTAAACTACCTTTGAAATGTTTTGCATGCAACAAGATTGTCTTGTTGTTGTTGATGGTGGTATCACTAATGAGGAATCTGATGGTGATGCTAATGAAGATATTGTGTTTGTAGCCATTAAATAAGAGATATCAGATCAGAAGGCGTTAGTATCTAGGATGGATAACTCTGATGATTGGATCATTGATAGTGGTTGTTCATATCACATGACCGGTGCTCGAAGAAAATTTATTTCTTTGAAGGAATTTGATGGCAGAGTTGTAAGATTTGATAATGACTCACCCTGCATGGTTAAAGGTAAGGGAACTATTTCTCTTAATGGAAAGAGCAGTGCAGATGATGTTTACTAGGTTGAAGGTCTAATGCACAGTCTTTTGAGTGTGGCACAACTTAATGACAGAGGATACCCATTGGAATTTAAAAATGGTATGTGCAAAATCTATGAGAGAAAAGGTGAACTGATTGCAACCAGGAAGCAAACTAAAGGTAACCCATTTCATCTTAATACTAAAATCAACAACTGTATAATTGCAAAACTAGATGATAGTTGGCTTTTGCATAGGAGATTTTGTCATATAAACTTTGATAACATTGTGAAAGTGAGTAAGTGCAAGACACTGAGAGGTTTTCCTCAGTTGGACAAACTGGTTAATGCTTTATGTAAGGAATGTCAGTTGGGAAAGATTACATCCTCAACTTTTAAGAGAAAATTGTTTTCAGCAGAACATCTGTTAGATTTGGTTCATACAGATCCTTGTGGACCAATAGGGACAAAATGTATTCAAGGTGATAGATATTTTATGATCTTCACTGATGATTTCTCAAGGATGATGTGGGTCACATTATTGAAGGATAAGACTGAAGCTTTTGGTATGTTCAAGGCATTCAGGACATTAGCTGAGAAGGATAGTAGTAAGAAGATAAAGTGTCTGAGGACAAATCAAGGCGGTGAATTTACTTATGAGGAATTCACTAGGTATTGTGAAGAAAATGGTATCAAATGGTAGCTTTCTACACCAAGGACACCACAACAGAATGGTATCACAGAAAGAAACAACTGGTAAGTTGTTGAAGCTGCTAGGACAATGTTGATTTAAGGAGGTGTAGCAAAAATTTTTTGGAGAGAAGTTGTCAGCACAACTTTCTACACTATGAACTGGGTTCTAGTAAAAAAAGGTAAGGACAAGACTCCTTATGAATACTGGTATGGAAGATTACCCGCTATTAGCTATTTCAAGATATTTGGAAGCAAATGTTTTATTAAGAGAGGTGATTATGTTAGCAAATTTGAGGCTAAAAGTGGTGAAGGTATATTTCTTGGCTATTCCACCAACAGTAAGGCCTACAAGTGTTTTAACAACTGGACACATAGAATTATTGAGAGTGTCGATGTTTGAGTGGATGAATATCCTAAAGTCTCAGAGGAAACCTGTTTGGAGAAAAAGGATGAAGATCCTTGCATTTTGTTTTTGGAACCAAAAACTGTGAAATCTGAAACTGGTAAAGCAAATACTGATGAACAAGTTCAACCGGTATAGATAAATTCAGAAGAAGATGATGATTATAAAGAAGCTGAACCTGAAGATAATGATCATGTTACTCCAAGATATGTGAGATTGAATCACAATCTTGAACAGATTATTGGGGAGAAGAATGTTGGAGTATTAACATGATCTCCACTATTGAACCAAGAACTGCTAAGGAAGCATTTGGTGATGATCATTGGGTTAAAGCTATGGAGGAGGAATTAGATCAAATTGAAAAGAACAACAGATAGACCATAGTACCTCGACCGATAAATAAAAATGTGATAGGTACTAAGTGGTTTTTAAGGAACAAGTTGAATTAAGATGGTGTTGTAGTTCACAACAAAGTTAGATTGGTTTGCAAAGGTTATGCACAAGTGGAAGGAGAAGATTATGGTGAGACTTTTGCACCAGTGGTAAGAATGGAAGGTATCAAAATTTTACTTGCAGTTGCAACACACAAGAAATTCAAGGTATACTAGATGGATGTTAAGTCAAAATTTTTGAATGTGATACTGGAAGAAGAAGTATACATTGAGAAGCCAAATGGTTATGCTTTGACTAATGAGAAAGACATGGTATGCAAATTACATAAGGCTTTATATGGATTAAAGTAGGCACCAAGAGCATGGTATGAAAGGCTTCATACACATCTGATGAAGATAGGATTTCTTAGAACCAGTGAAGATAGCAATATATATCTCAAATTTGAAGGAGATAAAATATTGGTCAGCGAAGTATCTGTAGATGATATCATATTTGGAGGTAATGATGTCATGAGAAATGATTTTGTAGATGAAATGAAAAATGAGTTTGAAATGTCTCTAGTGGAGGAAATAAGAATTTTCATAGGCTTGCAAATACAACAAATGAAGTATGGTATTTTAATAACATAGTCTAAGTATGTGAAAGAAGTCTTGAAGACATTTGGAATGAGTGACTATAAACTAGTTGGGACACCAATGGTTATAGGTTGTAAGTTCTCTAAGGAAGATGAATCCAAGTCTGTTGATGAGAAGGAATATAGGTCAATGATTGGAAAATTGCACTATGTTGTTCACAGTAGACTGGATATAGCTCATGCAGTTGGCATAGTTGCTAGACCCTAGAAGAATTCTAAGGAAACACATTTGATAGAAACCAAGAGGATTTTTAGATACTTGAAAAGTACTGTTGACTATGGATTATGGTATCCATATGGAGGAAACTTTGACTTGAAGTTGTACACAGATGCAGATTGGGCAGGAAATGTTGATGACTGAAAAAGCACAACCAATGGAGCATTTTTTCTTAGAGGAAGGCTTGTTTCATGGAGTAGTAAGAAGCAGAGTTGTACATCACAATCTACTACTGAAGCTGAGTATGTTGCAGCTTACATGAATTGTACCCAAGCTATCTAGATGAGGCACATTTTGGAAGGTTTTAAGATGAATATTTTAGAACTTGTAAAGATTTTATGTGATAATGCAAGTGCCATAAATATTTCCAAGAATCCTGTTTTGCAAGCACAAACCAAGCATATTGAATTGAAGTATCATTTCTTAAGGGAAAAACTATAGAGTAATGATGTGATCTTCAAGCATTTTTCTACCAAGGAGCAGCTTGCAAATATCTTTACTAAACCTCTACCTAAGATTACTTTATAGAATCCTAGAATTTAGCTAGGGGTTGTACCCCGTCATGAGGCTAGTTGAGCATGATGTAGATTACATCAATCCTGAAGCTACTTGCAGAATTTTACAGAAGGATTGATGTAGAAGTGGAGTTATTCCACAGGGGGAGCATCAAGTTGCAGGTTGTTGATACTAAATAGTGAAGTTTGACATTACATGTTTTACTTTCAATTTGGCATTGTTGTAAAAGGGGGACAAGAACTATGTGATTATGGGGAGAAGAACTAGTGACAAGCTGAAGACATGGAAGCAATCAATGGTATTGATATTTGTATTGCCATCAATGCCAAAGGGGGAGATTGTTGGAATTTGCATGAAGATTGCATTAATGGTATGTTATGTTTTGATTGATGTTAATTAACTGGTAATGATATTGTTGATATTGTTGTAATATTGTTTTGTAACCAGTAGGAAGAGCTAAGTGAAGGAAACTATAACCAGTATGTAAGTTTATAGAGTAAATCGACATTTCTATGTATTGGAGAGTTGAAACGGTAAACCCTACCTGTTGTTTTTGATAAACTCTAACCGATTAAGTTTGGTTCTATTGGTTTATGATCTTATGATGAGCGGTAATGATTATGACATGTATGATCATTGTATGTAGACAATTTCAAGTGATTTTGGTACGTTGTTGTAACAATTATTGTCTAGGGAATGAGCAAGTATATTGCATGTAATCCAAATCACGTGATGAGTTACTAAGTTCGATGAAGTGGTGATCAAGGAGCGGTTGAGGCTTTCTTGTTTTATGTGCAGAGATTGCTATGCAATCTAATGGTCATACTTAAACCGACTTGTTTGTAATCTATATGAGAATTAGATTTTTGTTGTGTTACCAACTTGATTGATTTGTTTATAAGGTTGATGAAGTTGTTTAGTTTTAGTGTTGGAAAAGATCAGTTGAGTGTGTGGTTGCCAAACTGGATGATGTATCTGCAATTTGAGTAAAGGTAGATAAGGAGCATTAAAACAATCTGATCAAGCAAGTGTAGTGCTATTCAAATAGATCAGCAAACTCCTGTTGTTTTCTAATAATTACAACATAATTGAAATCCCCTAACCGGGTAAGCTCTAACAAACTTGGTGCTATTCAAATCCTCTAACAAGGTGATCTGTAAGATTGGGTTTTCAAATCCTCTACCAAGGTTACTACTTACAGGGCATTGCTTCTAACAAGGCATTATAGTCAATCCCTTAACCGAGTGGTCCCTAATAGGATTTGTTCCTAATACGACTTTTGTAAAGCTTTAATAGGGTAGGCTCCTAACAGGGCGAACTTCAGAAGAGTTCATATATTTATCTGGTGAGTCTCATCTCATCATGGTTTTTCCCATTTGGGTTTCCACGTCAAAAATAGTTGTGTCAAGTGGTGAATGTTTTTGTGGTTATGTTCTTATGGTTGATTTTCTTAACTACTTAATACACTTTGATAAGTCATGATAACCAGAAGCATTGGGAAATGAATTTTTACTGACATATGAAAAATTATTTGGATGTTTATGAGTTTGAAGTTGTTTACTGTTAATTTGTTGTAACAGTCAACCGGTTTATCTTGAAGAGTGTTTATCTTGACAGTGATATTACATTGATAGTTCTAAGTTTACAATGGGAGATTGGCTGTGAGGTTGGTGATCAAGTTAGTTTTAGTTTTTCTATCTACTGATTCACCCCCCCCCCCCCCCCCCCCCCCGCCTCTCAATAGTTGACTAGATTCTTATTCTTTCATCATACCATCAGTGGCCACTTTTCTGCTCACCATCTTGGTGCACTTACCCATAATGGTCTTCCTCATGAGGCGGGTGATAACCATACTAATATTTATCATTTCCTTATGAAAGTATACAATATTCTTATACAAGATAAGCTTTTTTCTGTATAGGAGGGGTAGTGAGTGAAGTCTCGCGAGTTCTCTACACCTTTAACTCTAGCATGGAGGTCTTCAATTTCCACCACAATATTTTGCAAGTTATCATCCTTAACCAATATTTTCTTATTCCTTTTCTTCATCCCCTTCCTCCTCTCCAACTTCTTCCTTATAACATTTGATACTATTTAACCCCTCAAAGGCCTCCCCAAACTCAAGAGGAACAACAGTAGGTGAAGAGTCAAAGATAGAATTCTCTAGGATTAAACCTAATGGCTCAACCACAAAATATTTATTCTCCTCCTTACTAGGTGAAGAACCCCCCAAGTCCTCTTGGCTATTATTATGAGATATAGAGGTTGATGAGGTTTCATTAACTATAAATTCTTGTTATCTTAATCACCTTTATTTCTTGATAATAAATTGCACTCTTCCTTTGCATACTCACCATTTGATATATTAACAAGACTTGAATGATAAGGCTCTACTTGTTTGCATTTTTTCATTCTAGAGATTTTACCCTTTGCATCTTGGGTAACCTTCTTGATTTTAATTGTAGTGGAGAAGCTTGTCTTCCTTCATTTGATGGGGATGAAAGGACATTCCTAGGAATATAATCTTATACATAGGGGGAATTAAGCACAATTCCATTGACATCTTTTTTTTATTTTTGGGAATAAATGGAATTAGAGAAAGACCCATTCTTTAGATTATTAGCATGGGAGGATCATAAAATATCTTCTAGGAAAGTTGTGCCAGCTCTTTTCAATTTTAATTAGGAGAAGGGTTAGGATTTAACCGAGACTCCTTCTATAGGAAAATGACAAAGGGATTCAAAACCAAGAAGATACTAATGATAAAACTATAGAAATTCAACATGAAGTCTTTGTGAATGGGTGGGTAGGATCCTTTTTAGTGCACTTTTCCATAGAATAAAAGAAGAAGAATGACAAGATTATCATATCTTTATAATGTAAATGGTTGAAAAGAGGGATATGAAATCCATCCATAGTTGCAAAGTGACCTTTCAAAGTAAAAAATTTAATGAGATGGTAGTTTAGATTTTGTTAAGGAGTCGATAAGTCCTCACAACTAAAACCATTTTTTTGTATTATGGTCTCTTTTCTCTCCTCTAGAAATATCAATGTAATCCTAAGAAGCATTCTAACTAAGACGTGAATGATTTTTCACCCTCATAGATCATCCCAACTTCTTGTGAAATGAGCTCTTGTGAAAACACCATTTCACACATCCCAATTGGATAACACATACCTTTGAAATACTAAAAATTTGAGAAGAGAGTTCATCATAACGACTTTCATCACTTTGAAGAAAGAAGTCGGGTTACCTCCTAAAGGATCTCCTAGACAACCATAGTCCCAATCAAAGAGACATATAAATTTAACTCCACTTGTAATAATTGTCCTCCCATAGTCACTGGTATTTTTCTATTTAAACTCTCTTCATAGTATCTCTCAAGATAGAAGGATGAAAAAATAATAGAAATTAACAAGTAATCTAGAAACTCCACATAGAGTATTATTAGCAAACTTTCTTTTAAGATTCACCATTAAAGAGAAATTTTATAATGATGGCATGTGTAATGGGGCTAATCAAGATAATTCAAATAATACTTATCAAAGAGTAATCCTGATTTTTATATTTAGAATATGAACATAAATGATTAATTTGTAGGATCACATATATTTTAACTGTAAAACTACTCATCATTATTCATTATCCTGATTTTTATATTTAGAATATGAACATAAATGATTAATTTGTAGGATCACATATATTTTAATTGTAAAACTACTCATCATTATTCATTTATTTCCCTCATTGATTATGAGATTTAAGAGCAGCGAACTTTTCATTATTAAATATTTGAAAAGACAACTTTGAACCCTTCCTGTTTTCATAAACTTTTAACAATCTTTTCTAATATAAACAGTAAAACAACTCATCATTATTCATTTATTTCCCTCATTGATTATGAGATTTAAGAGCAGCGAACTTTTCATTATTAAATATTTGAAAAGACAACTTTTGAACCCTTCCCGTTTTCATAAACTTTTAACAATCTTTTCTACTATAAACAGTGAGACGTTAGTGATTGAAGTTGCAATTTTCTACATAGATTTGAATAGTCTTACTAGACATGACATCATATTTCTAAAAACTAATGGTAAATTTGTTTATTCGTATGTTATACATGAAATTTCTCTTATTACATAAACCAATGGTGTGCAAGACCCATTTTCAAGGGGTAAACTCAATCACCATCTGATTGGAACTACAATATACCTATCTTAGAAAATAAGATATTTTTATTTGAATTTAAAGTTACCATCACACTTCTAGTAATTTCAATATTTATTTGCAACTCTTAATGAGAAATAGCATCAACTACTTTATTTTGTTCTCTAAAGGGATATGGATAATCTTTAGTTGGGAAATTTTAGATAATAGGGTTCTACTTTTCAAAAAAATTCCTTTTTCTCCAAAGGTTGTTGAAGAGTTTTACCATAGATAATTATAAGCTTAGAGTCTCATTCTATATTACTTTTTGGATTCCTTGAAGAGAGGCTAGTCTTAACTCCCACCACATAAAAATAGCTTCTGTTTCATTTCTAATTTTGATTCCCACATTTCTTGAAAATAATTATATTAGAAAAGTCTTATTATTTCTCAGAACCCATACTAAAGATACAATTTCTAGGTTCTTTCTATTGCTTCTACCAAAGTTCAATTTTATCCAACCTGGTTCTAGTTTCCTCCAATTGATAAGTTTTATCTATATTATCTTCCTTGTTCTAATTATAGTGATGATGTCATAGATAACCCAACTAGTGCAAATTCTCATCTCTAAGGGTGAAGAGAGCTTATGGGCAGACGAAATTCAGCAACAATGGTATTTTTCTTGATGCCATTTTTAACTAAATAGAAAGCATCTTTGTTGTTTCTCACTTTCTCTCTAAATATTCTATTATTTATCTCATTATAAACACCCAAGCTAAGAAGACAAAATATGGTTCCATAATTCTCTAATAACTAGGTGGGAAAAAGTAAAGTTATTAAAACAACTTGTTATGGAATCATTTATCTAAGCAATACTTTAATCTAAGAAGATATAGTCCATGACATTACAAGAGAGGAGAATACTTCTTCGCACACTTCCTAGGTAAAGGTGTAGTGTAAGAAAAAGTATTCAATAGTTCCTTCTTGATCATAGTGGAGAGTTCATCCATTAACCAAATTAAACTCTACCTTAATGAGATTATCTATAGTCAAAATTTTATTATGACTTATAACCTAGGAGAAACAATTTTTTTAGAACCATTTTGGGATTCTAGATCACAATACAATTGAAATAATATAAAGGATCATCATCGATAGCCAAGTTATAGGTTCATGCAACAAAGAAGTAACATGAGTTAGGGGATAAAATTATCACATCTTTCCTCAAGAGGCTAAAAAGGGTATGTACTCTCCAATATGTTCCAAGTAATTCTCTTTTAACTTAACTTTATTGCTATTCTAAAATAGATGTTGAGGTAATTCCTTTCATTTAGGTTCTCTATCCTACTAATCAATACAACCAAACAACTTCTTAGTATACAATATAATCAAAGAATCTTTAAGGACATAAATGGGGTGGCAATAAAAATGTTAGAATTATTTCTCCACAAATATTCCTAGAAATTAATTTGTTTTCTATTTCTTGCTCTTCATATGATTCCTTGTCTTCGTAAGCACCTCATTTCTAGGGAATTGTTTCATGAAAAAAATAGTCTAGGAAAAGGGAAAACAAGTAGAAAGTTGTTGTTTTCCCCATACAAAAGTATTTATCTTTGACAATTATTACCCAATCTTATTCATTAGATAGAATGATCCATCACATTTTTTATAAGAGGTAGTTATTGAATTGTTACATAATCTTCTCATATAAAGGCCTCCATATTTTTCAAATTTGTAAATAATATTCTAGTTTATTAAGAAATTTATCATTTTTTCTTCAATGCTTGTTCTTTTATAATTTTTTCTAAAATTTTCAATAGTACCCTTTTCCTTGAAAGATATAATTTTGAATAGAGGCCTATTAATAGACTAGAATATTTTGAAGAGAAAATTTGAGAAGCTAGTATTTTCCATCTTGGCTAAGGAGTTTTCCTTTCTAACCTATAATATTTACTTAGATACTTTCAAATGTACCATTATAGTAATTTAAAGGTAGCTTATTTATAGCCAAAGGAAGATCAAAGTAGGTGGTAGGAATGGAAAAGTTTTGACACCACATAATTGTGACAATTTTATTTTAGAAAATCTCTTCCATGTTAAAGAAATATATTACTTTTTTTTCAATTAAAGGGTCGAGCATGTTTTGAAAGGACCTAAAACCCTAATTAAAAAAAGATTCCATCATAAAAACAACAACAAACCTTCAATAAACAAGAAAAAAACCAACATAAAAATAGAGAAAAACACGACAAAACAAAAAAAAATACATCAGCTAATTAAAAATATTTAAAGATTCAGTTGCCTCCACTTCAAGCTGAGAAAGGGTCATGAACAACCTCTTCATATCTCTCAAATTTTGCACATTTTGATCCATCATCTTCTTACTATTTTCCTTGGTACGTGTGTTATAAGTGCAGTTGTCATTGCACCAAAAGATCAACTTGTTAATTCTCGATACACCAACTATACTTATAGAATCCATAGGAGGTGGTTAAGCCATGCCACAAATCTAAGTGATGTTCTATACAACACAAGGAGACCAAGGGAACACACCTTGCAACAATCCTCCCTAGAGTAAGCTAGGGGTTTGAACCTATGACCAAGCTCTGATACTACTTGTTACAAGTGCGATTGTCATTGCACCAAAAAATTGACTTGTTAATGCTCGTTACAACCACTAGACTTATAGATTCCATAGGAGGCGGTTAAGCCATGTCAAAAACCCAAGCGTTGTGTTGCACAACACAAGGATACCAAGGGCGCACACCTTGGAACAACGTGTACATGATCCTCTTCTTCCTCTTGTATAACCTTCTTACCTTTCTCAACAACATCAATATCGATGAAGAAAGATTTTTCCTTTTGAGCCCTCTCAAATTTCTCAGTCATAACTCTTACGCTCTCTACACTAGATTTGACAACCTTTAAGTTGAAGTTATCCATGATTATTAAGTTATCATTAATCCTTTTATATTTTTCCTCCAACCTCGCAATTCTCCCATTAAAATCCTCCCTCATCTGTTTTATTCCTTGACCATTTTTTGTAGAGATGCCACCATATTGCTTCCTTCCATTTCTAGCCAATTCGAGTTTGGTTCCTTTAGGTTTTCTATATTATTCTTGATCCCATGGATAGCATTATTTGATTTCATTAATCTCATGAAAACAAAATTGCATTCTAAAATTATCAACAATTGTATTCCTAGCCACAACAAGAAGATTTGAGGGATGCTCTCTATTGGTTTGCAAATCAACATATTGCAAAACGCTAAGAATGTTCCTAGTTATATGATTAGGTTCAACAATTGATTTGGCTAATGAACAAGATTCTTCTAGAGGAAGATATCTTTTACTCTTTAGGTTGTGAAAAACCTTGGCTGGTATACCTTAAATATATTAGATTTAAAATCTTATTTAAAACCTTTCTTTAGATCTACAAGTAGTATGGAACATATACTTGAAGTGATGGCTTAATTCTTTATTACTCCTTCTCCTATTTTATCTTTAATAAATAAAGAAAAAAAATCTTCTATGGAAATTATTTTATATAGTAATAACGAGTGTTTCCTTTAGGGTACACAATCGAGTTCCTGATAATTATTCAAGTTACTCAACATTTAAAAGTGTTTATATCTTATATAAACATGCAAGAATGTGATATTACCTATCTCTTCTTGTTAATCCAATTAATCCCTTCCAAATTGTTGTTATTCAATAAAATGGAATTTAATTCTACCTTATAGAACTTGTTGGCAATTGACACTCGTCTGATGATTTAAGGTGACTTCTAGTGGTTTATTGTTTGTTCAGAGTTGTCATTGATGACAAATATTCTTGTTGGTTCGATCCGACAGTCGTGACTCAGCTTATCTAGAAGATGGAGGTAACCGGTAGGTAGTTAACCAGTAAAACAGGGTATTTCAATAATGTTTTGATCCGTAATGATCTCTGGTGATTGTAGTGTTTTTGGTGATTATTTTTATGATCGAGGTTATTGGAAATACCTTTAGGAAGTGTGCGATCATACTATTTTGTCTGGTGCTATGTTTTTTTCAAGATTGAAGTCGACTTAATCTACATGTTACACTTATTAAAGCCAAATTGGAGGAGATTGCTTTTGTGGTAAGACCAGATATATAAGATCAATTTGGAGATTGATTTTCAGCATGTTAGAGATGTGGTGATCCATTTTGGTGCGATTCAAGATAGTTCGGTAGCTGACTGAGATAGAAATAGAGTATTTAGCAAAGCAGAGACAATAAGAGATTCAAATCCTAACTGAAACTCTTTTATGCATAGTCAGATGCTGATTTAGAGTTTATTTCATTGTATTTACTCATTGTAAACAAATTGTAAGTCAGTGAGACTTCCCTGAAGGTTGTAGCCTCTTGGGCAACTTAATTTGAGCAGTGAGCTCTAGGAAGCGAGCCTGAATGAAATTGCATTCCCCATCTATATAGTATTTATGTACTCCTAGCCATAGTATATGAATATTGTGGGTTCTAGACCCACCGTGGTTTTTCCCTTTCTAGGTTTCCATGCAAAATTTTTGTTGTTGTAGATTTGTGTATTGTTAGTTGCATGTTTATGTTCTTTTCTGCTATACATTGCTTACCAATGGATAAAGAATAAGTTTGTGGTTCTAACTTCCGGTAGATCAATGATTCAGTCCTTGCCCCCACTCAGTGATCTCTAATTATAACAATTGGTATCAGAGCCTAGTTCCTCTAAGGAATCTTAACTACTTGAGGAAGATCTGGGAGATTGATTCAATGGATTTCAGTTTCCAAAGACAACTCAATGTGGCACTTGAGGATCTTGATGTAGCTAGAAGTGAGGTATGTACCTTGAAGAAGAATTTGATTGTTGCTGATGAATTTATTAGTGAGATGAAGGATCAAGAAAGTATTTGTAGAGAAAATAGGAAGGAATTAATGAAAAAATTGAAGGAGAAAGAAGATCAGATCATGGAATACCAGGACAAAGCTGATGAGGTTAACAAGATTGAGAGAGAGAATGTTGCTTTGAAGAATGAGATGCAATCCATTGTGATGAGACTGACTAAAGAGATTGAGGACCGAAAGAAGAATGAAGAGAATCTGGCACAATCATTGAAGGACAAAGTTGATGGATGCTTCATTATTACCTATGAGAATGATTAGTTGAAGCTTGAGCTAACTCAATCAAGGAATAATGGTCAAAAAATTGAAAGACAGGTTGCTACCTTGAGGGATGAACTTGCTACTACCAATGAATACAAAGACAAATTCAAATCTATTTAAACAAGGCTTGATGAGATGCTGGAAAGTCAGAGACATGGAAAGGATATGCAAGGTCTAGGATTTGAGAAAGGTGAATCGTCCGGATCTAGACAAGGCCATGCAAAATTTTATTAGAACAAGAGAAAGAATCCTCCGGTAAGACAACCTAATGCTCATAAACTCAATGGTAGATGTTTTACATGCAAAAAAATTGGTCATATGGCGAGTCAGTACAGAAGTAGGATGAATAATGGAATATTGAAAAATAACAATATGATGAACAACATGAATATGCAATAATTTTGGACACAAGTCAAATGTGTGTAGAGAAGCAATGAATAAATTTCATAACAAAAGATTATATGTTTGTAGAATTTTTGGACATATCTCTAATTAGTGTAGGACAAGACAAAGCTAGATGAACTTCAGATCTATGAAGAATAATATTGTTTGTAGAGCATACCACAAAACCGATCATATTGCAAAATTCTATAGAAGCAAAATAGTGCTTCGGTTGACAAGAATAAATCAGATGAAAAGGGAAAGGAAAAAGTAGATGAGATCAGAGATCAACATAAGAAGATGTGGGTAAAGAAGGATGAATCTAAGGTAGATAATGGATCTGTACCTGAATCTAGTACAAAATCTTCATTCGACTGGTAAATATGGCTTTTGGTCTTAGGGGGATGAAAACCAATGCAAATATTGTAGTACCCCTTGATGAGATATGTAGTCGATGGATTACAAATGGTAGAAATTAAGCCTCAGTTGATATCCAAAACTCAGATGGCTGATTTCGGCATCCGGTAGTGATACATGTCATTCAATTAAATATTTGAGGTGCATTTATTTTAAAGTGAAATAACGGTTTGCAAAGTTAAAATGGCAAATATGAGAATCATTCTTCACTTTGCGAATATTTTTTTCGAGATGAAGAAGAAGGCAGTCAAAGTTCCAAGTTATCAGAGAGCTAAAAGCAATCTGGTGAAGCGATCTAGGGTATCCGACACTTGGTTAAGGTATTTCTCGAAGGACATTTTTTTTTGTCTGATTTTCTGATATTTTAAAATGGCATATGCGTCTTGCATTGATACTCCACTAGTGGTTGAGGTTAAGGATAGGACACGTCTTGTATTTAAGAAACACCCCTACAAGTCCATGGAAGATGATCCGGTCAGAGTATTTTCTTTCATTATGCATGGTGTATTGCACGTCGATGATGTTCGAGCCTACATTCACTGCAAAATTGAAGAAACTGGGTCTGAAGACATCCTAGATTTATAGATTGACAGAATCATGGATGAAATTGGCAATCCCAAGCCAGAATTGTCAGAGATGCAAATAAAGGGTTTCACTCGATTTGTGAACTTTCCAACTTTTGATGAGAAGGAATGGGTAAGATATGTGCTGAGCTGGATCCATGCTGAATTTATGTGGCTAGACCAACCATACAAGATCACTGCTAATGCGATTAGGGAAGTCACCTGTTTGAATCAAAATAGTGAGAAGCCAATGTTCTAGAAGGTCACGAACCCTACAGTGAACAAACTAACAGGTGCAGAGTTTGACGGGAATCAATGAAGATCAACATAATAAAAGAGCCACAATAGTTATTGGTTACAAGGTGTATCAATCTAATAGACTGAATTCGGTATTCGACACTGCTATCCATGAATCTTATAAAATGGTCACAGAAGATGGTCATTATGACCTACACAATGTGCTATTGGAGGGATTGTTGATAAAATTGAAGAAAATTAAACAAGATAAAAAGCATGTCTTTAAATTTGGATCTTTGATTATCTGTTTGGCCTTCTATTTCATGAACCAAATCCTCGAAACTGATAGAGTATAATGGGCTTATGATAGACCGATTGTGAAACAAATAAAGAAAGGACTTGATAGACTTGGGAACTAAGACAATCAAAATATTGCATTATGATATTTCTTTAAAAAAATTTAGGATAAAATGAAACAAAGAGTGAGAATCTCCTAGGAAATTGTTAAGAAATATGAGGGGACAATTTGCTTTATGGTAAACAAGGATGAATGTCTAGTGGAAGCAGTTCAACCTTGGACAACTTGGATAGTGCCAATGGGTATAAGGTTGATGAGGCTACCTTTGATTCTTATGCACAAAACTTGTTGAATGCTCTGAAAGACACCAAGGAGGAGAGGTTCAAAACATGCAAAGAGAAATCAATGGAGTTGCACTCAAAGTTCTCTGAACCTGTGAGGAAGAGGAAAGTAGAAAAGATTGTAGAAGAAATTCTTGTTGAGGAAGGTCATCCCTGAGAAAGAGTTAGAGTTGCTAGAGCAGCAAGGGATGTAGTTGAAAAAGAAAAGAAACAAAATACTGCACTTTCTCCCATTAAACTAAAGGCGACAAGACCTTCCTCTCACTCTGGTGAAGACACCTTCTGCTGAAGTTGAACCCTCTGGTGTATTTGTAAAAGGGAAAGGTGTTATGAGGAAAAAGAAGAAGAATCAAAGAGAGTATGTAGGAGTCTCTCTAATGAAATTAGAGACTGAATTTGATTAAGACACTCACAAGGCACCAAACAAAGGTGAATTTGCTAGAGTAATCTAGAAGCCCCAATCCAGTGGTGAGAAGGAAGAGCCAAAGGAGAAGAAGGCAAGGTCAGATCCTATACCAGCAGGAAAGTCCAAGAAAGGAAATAAGACAAAATTAGATCTGGATGAGGCTATAGAATTTGGTAAGATGGAATCTTCTAAAATAGAGTATCATATTGTTCCTCCTTTATCTACTCAGGAATTAATTGATGAAATTATTAAAGATCAAAATTTGAAGAAAATCTCTGTATATTATGTAAATATGGATGATAAGGTTCAGAGGTAGATTGAGGAAGATATAATTTTGTATATGGATGTGTTTAGCAAGCATTGATTGAATTAGAAAAATATATTCCCAAAGATTTGTATAGCCTAATTGATGCAAGGGAAAAATATGCTAGCCAAATGGATAGAGAAATAAAGGAGAGTGAACTGGTTAATTAGTGGACCAGTATCACTATAGAAGAAATTGACAGATTAATTTTTTTGGCGAATAAAAAGGAATTCAGAAGAAAGAAAAGGGTCACCAGTTTGATGGTTGGCTGAGTTGAAGAAATAAGGAGAGAAAAAAGTGAAATCTAGAAAAAGTTTCTTACGGAGAACTGGCTTGTAGAAACTATCTCTCCAAATGATGCCACTCAGTCAGAAAATCCTCTGGTAGATGATGCAAATAAAGAAGAGGATACTCAGCATTTTGGAGAACAACAAAGTTTGGATTCTGTTGAAGTTGAGCCTACGAAAAAAATGATAAATCAACAAAAGGAGAGGATGGTGCACCACGTGGTGACATTGGTGCACAGGAGGCACCTAAAGAAGTTAAATCCGGACCTATTGAGGCTAAAAATAAAGAGGTGAAAGAAGATGACCGGTTAGAGTAAGGGTAAGGGAATGGAGACTCCGATACTTGTGGCAATTGACACTGCAAAAACTCAAAGCCTAGGGAGTTTTTCACAATTCAATATCAGTTTTGATAAGCCGTTCAATAAAATTTCTTTGGCAGAGAGAATGATAGCTACTACTACTCTTCATGCACAAGCTAGTTAGAAGTTATCACAGTCAGAATCTGAAGAGAAGAGACTTATTGAAAAATCGGTAAATTTTTTGGAACAGGTGGTACCAAAATTGCAACTCGATGCAAGCACCAGTTCATCTAGTAAGCTTCAGAACTTAATTGATCATATATACACCCCATTTGATTCTTTAACAAAAGCATCAACCCAACAAGCTATGGAGACATTTAAAGATGCTAAAGTTCAAACATTTTTGCAAATGATTAGTAATGATAAGGCCCAGCTAGATAAAATGTTAAAACTAATTGATGAGGCCTTAGTGGAAGGCAATAAAATTTACAGGTCTTATCTAATTTTGACCAATTTTACTATTAAGATGGACAAGTAGATAGAGAATTGTAGAGGGAAGTTGGCTCATATTTCTCAGGCTTATGATCCCACAGCTAACTTAATCGACAGTATTCAAGGACAAATTTTGTATATCACAGAGAAGATTAGGAATTTTGAGAAGGAGAAGGAGAGGATGATCAGACAAATAGGTGAACTCAAGAACTTAATTGGTCCCCGGTTGGACACCTTAGTGCATCATAAGATGGATTGCATTTAGAACATGTCTCAGGAGACTCCTACTGAACTTGCTGCTATAGAATTTCATGCTTATGTTTTGAATGGTTTTTTTTCAATTTTGGAGAAGTTGCAAGCAGGTTGGAACACATATCTTGGGTTCCTTAAGATGGCATATGTAGATATACTGAAACATGTATAGATTTAATCCTCTGGTAAATGTGTATATATGTACAAGCAATTTTGATGCACACCCTGACTTTGGCATTATTGTCAAAGGGGGAGAGATGAGGTGAGAAATGTATAGACTGATTGCATGTATGGAGTGTATAGTCTGGTGTAATTAAGATTCATGGATTATTGATGTAAGGGGTAGCCTTATAATTGTTTTTCCTTAAAATTCTTTTATTCTTTCATCTGGTGTACATGTTTCAACACTTAACCATTTTTCACAAGTGTTGCCATCAATGCCAAAGGGGGAGATAGTTTGTAATTGACATTCATCTGATGATTTGAGGTGACTTCCGGTGGTTGATTGTTTGTTCAAGGTTGTCATTGATGAAAAATATTCTTGGCGCCTTGATCCAATAGTAATGACTCAGCTTATCTGGAAGATGGAGGTAACCGATAGACAGTTAACTAGTAAAACAGGGTATTTCAGTAATATTTTGATCTGGAATGATCTTTGATGATTGTGGTGGTTTTGGTGATTATTTTTGTGATCTTGGTGATTGGAAAGACCTTTAGGAAGCATGTGATCATATTATTTTGTCCAATGCTATGTTTTGTTTGAGATTGAAGTCGACTTAATGTACACGTTATACTTGTTGAAGCTGACTTGAAGGATATTATTTTTTGGTAAGACCAGATATATAGGATCGATTTGACGATTGATTTTTGACATGTTAGAGATGTGGTGATCCAATTTAGCCGGTGCGATTGAGCACAGTTTAACGTGCGCATTTTTCTTTTAGACCAACTGATAGCTGACTGAGACAGAAACAAAGTATTCAATAGAGCAGAGACAGTCAGAGATTCAACACCTAACCGACATTTTTCCATAGTCAGATGTTGATTAAGAGTTCATTTCATTATATTTACTCATTGTAAACAAATTGTAAGTTAGTGAGACTTTCCTAAAGGTTGTAGCCTTCCGAGCAACTTTATTTGAGTAGTGAGCTCTAGGTTGTGAGCTTGAATGCAAGTGCATTCCTCATCTATGTAATATTTCTGTACTCATGGCCATAGTATATAAATATTGTGGGTTCCAGCCCCACCATGATTTTTCCCTTTCTGGGTTTCCATGCAAAATTTATGATGTTGTGGATTTGTGTATTCTTAGTTGCATGTTTATGTTCTTTTTTTATATACATTGCTTACCAGTGGATAAATAATACACAAATTCCTACACTACCTACCCTTTCATTATTTTATTATTTCTTCTACCTACCCTTTAATCCTAGCCGACCATCTATCTTTTATACCTCTTAATCTTATCCCTCCATTTCCTACAGTGTATTCTAAATGAGGATACTCTCCTTCATTATTAACCCTGATCATTTTATTCCCCCCAAGCACTCCTATACATTCAAAATTTCATATACAATCAGGCCTTTTGCGATCAAGCTATCAACCACATTTTCGTTCTTTGTTGAGCTCTTGTGCACACATTAAATATGAGAGAAAATATATCAAGCAAGATCAATGGAGATAGGAAGAATGGAGATTCAAACCCTAGTGGGCATGTGATGGTATAATCTTTGTGATTTTATTGACTTGCATTGTCTTAGGTAATCTTCATATATTAAGGTGGATCTTTGTTGTTGTTAGGGTAGGGTTTTGTGGTTGAATTCATTTAATTTTTCAATATTATAGTTTCCATTATCCACTTTCACCATAAAAACCTCCAATTTAGGCCTATTTTCTGCAAACAGTTCTATCATCCTTAACAAAGATTCATAGCTTTTGTATACTTCTTCCAGCTTGTCAATTATTAACTTCACTCTATGTGCTAAAATTTGCTCAAGGGCATTGAGGAATTTCTTTGGCACCCTCTGTAAATATCTTCATTGGTTGTCCTTAATTCCTGAATCTCTTTCTCATATTTTTTCTTTTCTTTATCCCATCTGGTTGTCTTCGGTTCTATCTATTGTCTTGGTAGGATATTCTTATGTAGGAAAATGGCTATACTCTAATTGTCAATTTGTCCCTTTGCCTTTTCTTTCCACATAGCATTTTCAATACACAACCTATTAATTTCATCATTCATTTCTTTGTGACCCTATTCATGCTCAATTATCCTTTTCTGCATGTCTTTTACAACACCTCTTGTAAACATGGAAGAGTGCATAGCCAATGTCATCACCTCCAATGGGGAGGTATCTTTCATGGTTTTCATAATTGTTTCTCCTTTTGTTTCCTTCACCAAGTCTACTGGTTTTGGCTTATTGGTGCTTTTGAAATTAACCCATGCAACTAGTATTTCAATTTTGGGGTTATATCATGTACCACTTACCCCTTCATTAGAATCAAACTATTCAACTAGCATAGTCCATCCTCTTGCTATCTCACTTGATCTAGTAGGAACATTTATTTTAATGTCATTCCCAGAAGAATCAACATAGTACTCTTCATCACCACTTCTTGCACTTCTACTTGAGTAACATATACATCATCAAATTGTATCTCCTTAAAGGTTTGAGAAATAAATTCCTCATGTAATGCCGACCAAAATACCCTTGAGAAAATGTTTAAACTAACTAACAAATAGATATAATTTTTTTTTTAAAATCATCTACTAATGCAATATAGTAAACTAACATAAATCCAAATCATAGATCATCTCCATAAGAATGCATAGTACATCATGGTAAAAATAATAGTAACATATAACATAAGAGGAATTAACCATACCAAAATATCCATTCATTATTTCCCTAGGATATCTTAACGTCACTACTTACTAGCAACATTACAATACACATCCATTTCAAAAAAATGATCATTTCATTTCATTTTAAGTTCTACTCAATAATTTTTCCTATCATGAGATTATGAACTACTGATGCATATCCTTAACCCTCATAACTAACTAGGTTCATTTTAAAGCACCAAATCAATGTTCCCGATTCCGATAATTTTACTTCATGAAACTTTCTACATTTTCCTCCTACAAATGGAACTAGATTATTTCCTTTACATAATGCATCAAGATTACTAACCATACACATATTTAAGATTATAACAACAAGTACCATTCTACCTTCCAATTAGGTACTCATGCCATTAAACCAATAAGAATCATATGATATAACAAGAAATCTCTAAATCTAAACATCCAATTCTCCAAACCATCATAAGATCTCATTCCTATACATAATGATCAATTATACAAAATGAACCATATGATAATACATCATCATATTTCATCACAAGATCATAGTCTTTACATCATCATATTCTATTACATAAGAGTACATAGTCTTCTTTATATTTACAATACCATCATAAATACATTATACAATCTCAATACATAGGAATCAACTTTGCAACTATCTACATACAAAGGAATCATGGAATCCATAGTCACACACACTAGCACCAATGATGAAAAACCAGTTGGAAGAAGGCATCAAAATACCCCCCATGCTAGGAGATGACATGGGGGTTCCAACTCACACTTAAGACCTAGGTTGACACATAACAACCAAGGGACTCAACATGAAAACCCTAAGATGACATCCAAGAACAATGATTCAATCACATCACATGGCTAAATCATAAAACAATAAAATCCCAGAGGCATAATAAACAATGAGGCATAAGGATGATGGACTCATTTAGGGAAGATTGTCATCACATGCTATCCACACAAAGAAGGGCATCAAACCTAAATATATGAATATCGAGATCTCCACCCAGCACTATGGGATCTCCATCCATGCCCCTAATAAACATGTGGAGCCACCTCAACCTATGAGAAATTGAGGGAGTTTGTCTTACTGTCTCTATGGTCTTGTAAAGCTCATCGTGAGTCTCCACTCAAGGCTATGAGGTGGGGTACAATAAAACATATTCATTATCTTGATTATGTGAATTCCTAATTACCCAAAACCACTAATCAATTATTATGGTTATCATTTGTAATTAATCTTAAACTCTTCATGTGGTTCCATGATAGGTCTAGACCCTTTTCTAGTGGTCTATTGCTCATGACCCGAGTCCTACACATGCAAAAACCCACTCTCCCAACCATGGACTATAACCTTAGAGGAAACATACATCAAAATAACATCACAACAACATCATCAAGGATAACAAATGATATATACATAGTCACAACATCACTGATACAATCTGAAATATGAGGTGATACATAAGCTCAAAGATCTAGCAAGAGATTCCACCAAAACAATCTAATAATGAACCAATGCATAAGCATCAGATAAAATTCCAATCCAAAATAAATTCCAATCCTCAATAGTGAGGCAATAACATCCCACTTAAGCTCTCAAAAAAATTCCTCAACAACGAGGCATTCTTCCTCTCACTGGAGCTAAATAACACGTAGACATACTCCCCAATGGTAAGGCACAAAAATTCTTACCAAAGAAAAAATTAACCATGCAAGACTCAAGATAAAATCATAGACAATGCTGAGAAACTCAAGGCAATCCCAAAATGCCTTTGGAAAAAGCATAAATTTTTGGAAACCAATCATACATACCAAACCTACCAAATCTTGCACCCCTAGAGAAGTTCAGCACTCTCAAGAGCCAGATTAGGATATCTAGGAGCTAGATTAGCACTCTACTACCAAAAGATTGTTTTATAGGTCTTAACATTAGTGTTCTAGGTTTGAAGAATAAGATTTTCAATCTAGAATGCAAAATACATAAAAAAATAGATGAAACATGAAGTAAAACCTACCCAATTTTGCATAAGGTCACTCAACTCATCAAAGGAAACTTCCAAATGGTGTGGAAGGATGAAATATCATCAAGGAAAAGTCATAAACAAAATATTATGAACATTCAAAATGGAACCAACTTCAAAATCATGTCATAATCGCTCTAAAAAAAGTACAAAGCTTCATCAATACTTGCATAGTAACTCAAAGAGATGCAATACGGCCAAAAGGAATTCAAAACAATATTTCAAAGGACATTCCATTTCCCAAACAATATGCAAGCCTTCTACTGGATAGGCCATGCAAGTAAATAACTTCATAGTACATACATAAAACAACTAAGGCTGACAAGATCACATACACTCTGATTTGCAAATGAGCACATAAACTTAAGAGAAATTAGAAAACTCTTAGGAGAAAACAATAAAAAATTCAAAGAATCATTTAAACTTAGACAAGATCACATAAAAGGGGAAGTACAAATTTAAATGGATAAATGTAGAGATAACATTCCTGACACCACCATTTTCAGATTTCCACAAATTTTATAATATCTATGTAAATACTCATAATTATTTCCCCAAACCCAAGTTGAAATTATTTAACATCGCATTCCTTTTCCCCAAACAATCTTTCAACAATCGCAATGCAGACAATCTTTTCCAGAAAAGAAAAAATGCAAAAAAAGGAGTTTAAAGCTCCAACGTGGAAATCACAATCCAAACAAAAGATGATTTAATGAAGAGAAATCCACTCCTACAAAACAATCTTCAATCCAAAATGTGTAGTTGAATCTACTAGAAATACAATTCAAAATTACAACTTGATTCAAACCAAAAATTGCAGAGATGCCAACCCCGACAATACACAAAAAACTCAATTAAATAGAAAATTAAACTCAAAACTATAGAAATCCACTGACCAATTAGAATATTCCAATAAACTATATATTATACCTACCATGCGTGAATACAAGGTAAATATTATTGTAAATAATATTTACTTACCAATTCAAAATCAACCAATAGAAATAAGGGGTAGGTAAACTTTATATTATATTCGGTTATGCAAATAATACTAAAGTAGTAATATAAATATGAATGGGATAATAATAAATCAAATCCAAATAACAAATAAATAAATAACTAAAATGCTTATATAAATAGAAACTAATAAATAAATATAAAAATCATATCAACAATAAAACATAAACATTAATAGTTAATAAAGCAATAAATAATTAATACAAATAAATTAAACAATAAATCGGTAATTCAAATAAATCAAACTCAATAACATTAATCCAAATATTAATTAAATAATAAACATACACTCACATCACCTCATGCAACCCAACAAAAGGGTCAACATCAACACAAGAATCAACTACCAACTTGAGCCACGAAACAACTGACAAGGTAAACAACCAAGCCTGAAGTGAGTGAAGGAAACTCATGCCATCTCCAACAACTTGCCATTGGGATAGGACACACTCAAAATTATAAGACTAGGTGGAGTTGATGTCTTGTACATGCAATCCTGCAACTGCTACCAAAAAACAATATGATACATATACAATATATATATACATCAAGGTAAACATGCAAGTGAAAAGAGAATCACAACACCTTATCATGCTCATAATGAGTGATAAGGCATCGTCCCTTTCATGAAGACAATCACACAATAACAACACCAATACATCGCATGAGACCATAATCATGAAATAAGGGTTAGAACTATCATAACATCATAAATCACATAGTCCACGTATAGGAATATCAAGTGCATATAATCCATCCAATGTAAATCCATCCATCAAGTAGTCTAGAATGTATCATCAATAATATAAGTCATCCAACACCATGAGTCATATCAGATATCCATCATCATCAATTAGCATGCAAAGTCTAAATAAGATCATAAGTGTAAATCAAATACCATCAAAATATCATCCAGGAGTCCAACCAAGTCTATCAAAGCATAAATCAAAATGTGATTCTAGGAGGGACACTACATCCTCCCCCACTTTGCCTAGGTTTACTCCTAGAAGCCTAAGAACAAGTAGGGCTAAATCTCTCTCATTCGTGCAACATCCTCCCATGTTGTCATAGACTAATCACTTGGGTCCCAATGGACCCTTACCTTCTCTATGTCCCGACCCTAGAGGGTCAGCCCTCGATGCTAAATAATGGACACATGCTCTAAATAAAGTTGCTCATCCTCAACTTGCAATGAATGCTTATCTAAAACATGTGATATATCAGGATGATAAGGTCTCAATATAGACACATGAAACATATCATTGATATGGGACAAGTTGGATGGCAAGGCAAGGTGATATGCTACAGGACCAATCCGCTCCAAAATCTCAAAAGGTCCTACAAATTGAGGTGCCAACTTAGAGCCTTTTTCATAACAGATAGTACTCTTTCATGTATGCACTCTAAAAAACACCTTGTCTCCTACTAAAAATTGTTTGTCCACGCGATAAGAATCCATGTACTTCTTATGCCTATCTTGTGTTGCTTCCAAGTGCTCTCTAATATGTCTCATCTACTGCTCCATGTCACGCAACATCTCTGAACCAAGGAGTACTCTGTCCTCCAAGCTATCCCAACTCAAGGGTGTCTGACACTATCTACCATATATTTCCTTGAAGGGGGACATGCCAATTGAACTATGATAGTCATTATTATAAGAAAAATCCACCAAATGAATGTAATCCTTCCATTTGGATTTCTGATCCATGACATACATCCGCAACATGTCCTCCAAGACCTTATTAACCCTCTCTATTTGACCATCTATCTCAGGATGATATACTGAACTAAAGTTCAATTGTGCTCCTAAGTCATGTTGAGGGGAAGTCCATAACACTGAAGTGAACACTAGATCATGATCCGATATAATCCATCAAGGAATACCATGCAACCTCACTATCTTCTCCATGAAAATACAAACTATTGTCACTGCTATGTATGAAGATCTAATCAACAATAATTGTGTCACCTTGGTCAACCTATCAATGGTGACCATGATAACATCATGATGATGTGAAGACATAGGAAAACCAATGATAAAATCCATAGATATAATGTCCCATTTCTACTTTGAAACCATATTCAAGTGCAACAAACCTACTAGATGTTGGTGCTCTGCCTTCACCTTCTGACACTATAAGAAACATGACACATAGTCTACTATCTCTCCTCATGCCTGGAAAATGATATATCTATCCCAAATCTACGTGCATCTTCTTGACACTTGGATGTGCCGAGTAAGGTGCATGATGGGCTTGTGATAAGATCAATGCTCATAGACCATCTGAAGGTGGAACATATATGCCTCCCAAATGTTAAAGAAGACCATTGAAGTCCAAAGAGTAACCTACATATCTACCATCCAAAGTTCTCCCTAATGAAATCTCTGCTCTAACCTCCTGATACCAACTGTTTGAAGGAAGGGTACTAAGTATTTTTCTCTTAAAATCTACATTGTGAGTCATCACTAAGACCTCTATCTCTTGCGACTCAAGGCATCTGCTACCACATTCTCCTTTCCCTGAATGTATATCACCTCAAAGTCATACTCACACTAGAAATCCATCCAATGTCACTACGTATAATTCAAGTTTGGTTGTGTGAAAATATACTGCGAACTACAATGATCACTGTGCAACTCGAACTAGTGTCTAAGAAGAAAATGTCTTCAATGAACCAAAGCATGCACCACTATCGCTAGCTCTAAACCGTGAGTAGGATAATTTAACTAATGATCTTTGATCTTATGCAATTTGTATGCCATCACTCTACCATATTGCATCAAAACTTCTCCAACACCCTCCAAGGATGCATTCATGCACACCACAAAATCATGCAAAGGATTTGGCACTACTAGAATACGTGCATTGGTCAGATGCTCCTTAAGGATCTGAAAATACGTCTCACACTGATCTCACCACACAAACTTCTTCCCTTTCCTCTGAAGAGAAGTGATAGGGTGAGCAATCCTTGAGAAATCTTGAAGAAATCTGTGATAATAACCTACAATTCCCATGAAGATATGAACCTCACCCACATTAGTGGGTGCTGGCCAATCCATTATAGCCTGGATCTTAGAGGGATCCATTGCGATACCTTGTCCTTAAATGGCATGTCCAAGATATCTCAGCTTTGTCTAGAAGAACTCACACTTCACCATATTGGTGTTCAACTTATTATCCCGAAGACATTGCAAAACCTGCCTCATGTTCTCCTCATGCTCCTCCACTGATTTCAAGAAAACCAATATATCATCCAAGAATACTAGCACAAACCTATCGAGATATATCCTGAAAAGTTCATTCATAAAGCTCATGAAAACTGATGGAGCATTAATGAGAGAAAAAGATACCACTGTGAACTCATAGTGTCCATATCTAGTGTAGAATATTTTATGATGAATATACGCCTCATGAATCCTCATTTGGTGATACCCTAACTTAAGATCTATCTTAGAGAAGATCTTTGAATCCTTAATTTGATAAAACAAGTCATCAATCATTGACAAAGGATATCGGTTCTTCATTGTCACCTTATTAAGCTATTTGTAATCAATACACAACCAAAGAGATCCACTTTTCTTCTTTATAGACAATACCGACGCACCCCATGGAGAGACACTGGGGTGGATGAATCCCTTAGCCAATAACTCCTCCAATTACAATCTCAACTCACTCAACTCCTAAGTAGTCATCCGGTAAGGAGCCTTAGATATAGCTTCTACTCCTAGAACCAACTCTATCTAAAAAATCAATGTCGCACTTCAGCAACATACTTGGAATCTCACTAGGGAAAACATTTGAAAACTCTTGGAGAATTTGATATCGACAAAAGAGATAATCATGATTCCCTCCTTCATCTAAATAATCCACTCTCACTGCAAACAACTAAAAACCTTATCATACTCACCACTTCAACTACATAGAAAAAATCTTGCAAAGAGTAATAGGTCATTGTACACCCACTATCTCCATACTCTTCCCACTATCATCAAAACATTGTACCCTCTTGTCACGATAGTCAATACTAGCTTGATGGGACTCAAGCCAATCCATGCCTAGCACAACACCATAATAACCCAAGGAGAGAACACGAATATCCACTGAGGTGATACAAACTCCCAAGTCCAACTCAAAACCATGCGCAATGGAATCAACTACCACCTTGGACCCTGTAGCCAACTCAAATTGCCACCTATCACCTTGCTTTGCCACAATAAGCCCGCATCGCTCTACTACTGAAGGAGAAATGAAAGAATCAAAAGACCCTAAATCAAAGAGTATTGAGCAAGGGATACCACCTATCTCACATGTGGTCTCATTAACTATAGCTTGATGCTTGTCCTCACAGTTATCAACTACCACAAATACATGATGGGATCTCCCTGTATCACCTACTATGGGCTTAGAAACGGTTGGTCTCTATCCTAACATCTGTGTGTATTTTTTAGGGCAATGAACTACTATGTGACCATGTTGTCCACATGTGAAGCAACCTCCTCTACTAAAACCTTTGCTAACTGGAGGTGCACTAGACTGTTGCAGACTACCTCTACTAGACTACGACTAAAAACTTTGAGCCAGTTGGGAAGGATAAGGATGTCTATCATGCTGCTTGCTACGGTCTCTATCCAGCTGAGATCTAACTCCGTGAGAAAAATTCTACCTCTGAGGAAAATTCTTCCAGAACAGTTGATTATTCCGAGAAGAAGTATAACTCCTAGCTTGTCCTAAAAATGGTGACTACACACCTCTTGCAACTACTCCTATGGCTAGAGCACTAACCGTTTGCACACCTGGCGCACCTCCTAATATAAAAGTTATGTTACCCTTGGCCAACCACACCTTTTGCATAGCTATCTCTGATAGTCCTGAAAATGACTATGTAAAAAAATTTCATGCCTTAGTAAATAATATTGGTCATTCTAGATTAACTTTGCTCTCTATCATGTGTTTCAGGCTTAGGGTTTAGGGTTCCATGTATTTTGGTTAAGTCTAGCTGCTAATCCCCTTAAGCTTGTTATAATTGTTCATTACCTTGTTTCACTTAAGTTTGAGGGTTCTAGTAACATTGGCAAGGCCATTTTATTTCCTAGGCATTAGTTTGTTCAATGGTCCCTTATATTTTCCTAAGTCTGCATTTTAATTTTTCCTAGGCAGGTACCCTTTTAATTTTTCATCAGTCGCATGAATTTTTCTAAAGTCTAGCATTAATTATTTTGCTGGTATCTTTTTTTAATGATCAAGTTACTAAAAGTTCCTACTATCTACATGTCTTTTGATGAACAAAGATCTTTTAATCTTGGTCAAGAAGATGCTCGGTCATTAATTAGCTAAAGAAGGCAGACATCGTGGCTGGGAGATAAAGCTCAAATAGATCTAATGGTTCTCACAACCCTGCGGTCGAAGATGCTCAGAGGTTATGGATCGTGGCATCACAAGATGATTCCACCTGTCCAAGGCGGGCCAAGGTAAGCCGGAAGGTGGGGGCCACTGATCGAGGTGAGGTAAAAGGTGAGTTGGAGATGCCGCATCATACCTTTGACAGGCCCGCTTGCCAAAAGTGATGGTCAATATCAGATGGATCAGTGTTGTTCATGCGATTTGCAAACAAGGAATTAATAGATGGTGGAGATTCAAACATAATTCAAATTTTGTTTTGAGCCTTTTCTTCACTCACACGAGTAGTAATGGTGGATGAAATGGTGATGCTTCACTCTACAATGGCAATAAAAGCATTTTCATAAACATTTCCAACTAAAAAAGTGATTCAAAGGTGATTAGAAGGTATTTCCTAATCAAAAAAAGATCAGTGCAAGTCCTCACAATGCAAAATTGGGTTTCCTCTATTGCGTACAAAGTTGTAAGTTGCTAAATCCTTCTTCTATGTTTTTAGAGATGTTGAAAGTGTGGATTGTATGAAATTATTGTGAAAAGATTGCAAATTTCTCCAGGGTTTGTGAAATTTGGTAAAAGGGGGTGAAAATTCATACTCTACGATGTTGAAATTCGTGGTCACGTGTTAAGAGCTAGTTTCTATTTTCTTTCTGTGGGTAATTGTAATAAGCCCTAGTCAAATAGGATGGCTCCCCTGTGAAACCACTCACGAAATATAGAGTATCTAAAGAGGAATCTATTTGATGATTTTCTTGATCAATTGAAGCCCACAACAAATGATAAATATTAGGGGTAGAGACTTATGCAAGGAAAAACCCTAAGAGAAGGGTTAACTGATAAGGCATATAACATCACAGATGCTAGGGTGCCAATGACTAGTGTGGAATTGTTTAAGTTGTGGTATGGACAGAGAAATTTGCAATCCCCATTTTCAAGTCCCTGGAAATATGACTTGGGAAGGTTAGTGGTGTCCAATGTAGTCATGTATGTTGACCTCCTCAAAGCTGTTGGAAATAGATATGACCCCATTTCTAGAGTTATAAGGAGAAATGAGGGATAAATTTTGTTGACAATCAGGAGGGAGGAATTTCAAGAGATTTTTAATTTGTATGAATCTTTAGCTACCTTGGTTCACATAGATTTTAACGAACTGCAGGTAGAATATTACAAAATGAAGGGTTTTCTTAGATCTAGCCTCCTTCCAGCTCATTTGGCAGAAGAAGGAGATACAACTTATCATATTAGACCTAGTTCACAAGAGCACTTTCCTATTGTTGGTTTCACCAAATATTTGCAGGCCACTTTCTTTTCTGTATGCCAGATTTTCGGGTTCAACCCTATTACAGTCATGCCACTTGATTTTATGTATATGGCTATACAAATTCAACATCTAGATTTTATACTATTTTTTGACTTTGCCCCATACCTAGAAGAGAAGATTCATGAGGGGTTGCAAGATATCAAGAATGGTGTATTTAGCACTCATTTCTATAAGTATTCATTGCTAATGCACATTTTTTATATACAAATGTAGATTATTTTGAGGGTACCTTGAATCTCAATAGAATAGTTGACAATATTGAGGTGTTGATGTAGCTTTAGAGTATGGACATATCTTGGGACAGTGATCAGGAAGCAAGTTTTATCACATTTGATAATATTTTTTCTTCTAGACTGAGGCAGAGATTAACACAGTTGCATGATTTTTTAAGACCAAAGGAAAGACCGCCACTTTTGAAAATTGAGCACAACTAGAGGGACATTATCCCTTATCCCATTAGTACAGTTATCAAAGTTTATGGTTTCCCTAACCAGCCACATATATTACCTTTTAATGCATTGGCAATTGGAAGAATTGATTGTGTTGCATTGATGTTTTGTCATTGATTGCAACATCAACTATTTTGGTTGTTTATCGGCTTCCGGTAGGTTCTGGTAGAGTGGTTGGTTTATGATATTGATCAGGTATACTTTGGTATGCTTTGGTTTGGATCTGTCATTCATGCTATTTATATGGGTATCATTATCAGTTGGTTCAGGATTTAATGACTCAAGAGATATCATTGTTAGGTCCTAGAGACAACTGAGAGGGGGGAGTGAATCAGTTGTCAAATAAATTCAGACCAAAACAACTTAACCAACTTCAATGCTTAATATCGGTAAACCAGTATTTTATGCCGGTAGACATTTTTATCAGTTAATTATAGTACCGGTAAAGATTAATGCATGAAATATAAAGACAATAACATCCACAACACATAACATATTTGTACGTGGAAACCCTGTAAGGGGAAAAACAACGATGGGAAACCTTACCCACAATTAGATGATACTATTGTAGATAGTATGTGTATACAAATGGGGTCCGTACATGCAGAAAGGCCAAGCACCTAAAACTCACTGTTCAAACACAAATAGGACTGACACTGACTACAATTGGATGGTTAAATCCAATAAGGATGTACTACTCAAATTAGCACCTTTTTATGCTGGATTTAGTACTAGTGTAGTTCTGATTGTCTTCACAAAAACCCTCCTTCAACCTTCAAATGATGTCTGCGTGTATAGCTCTGCTTATTTTCGCATATACCTTCACACAATTCTTTTTTGCATTCCACACTGATCTTACATTTATATCATAACCTAAGACCAATTTTTATAGGTCAGCTCTAAAAGATATTACAATAGAATCAATTTACAAATAAAACAATGTCTGGTGCAATAAGCAATTCAACATGTTGGCTTGATGCATTTACAACAATAATAAGACATCTCCATAGTGTGTCGTGCTCATCTGAAAAGACAAACCTATCGTTGTATAACCTGGACCTATTTGCTGGTAACAACAAATATGCAAATATGAATATGCCAATTAACAAATCTCCAAGACAAAGTGTCCAAACGATGTTTTCGACATAACCAGGTGTTTTCCATGCCATTCCAAGTGCCGGTGAACATTATATATTGTCAGTGTACCAGATACTGGTGACTGTGCATAAGTCACTTGCTTGTCGGTGAATGTTGTTGATTCTCCAAAGTGCTAGAGTTGATAAGTGTTAGTAGGTGTTGACATCAATGACAAAACCATACCAAAATACCAACAATCTCCCCCTTTGGCATTGATGGCAACACAAGATGGAAAAACCATCAAAGTGCCAAAACAAAAATGCCAAATACCAGAAACTAACAATCTCATAATCTCCCCAAAGACACAATCTCTCCCCCTAAGAGTGACATGTGTTTTTCTTGTGTTTTTCCATACCAATCTCTCCCCCTTTGACATCAAATGCCAAATTCGATACAAAACCAGATGTAAATACAAAATACCAACCAATTCAGTATACCAACTACTCCCCCTAAGAAGTAGCTTTCTCATCAAAATCGGAATAAAAGATTTATCTGTTATTTCTGTCAGTTGATGACTATCATCAACTGTCTAAGTCTCTATTGGTGGGGGTATGACCCTAAGCTGTTCTCTGAGATATTCAAAATTCTCCTTAGGTAGAGGTTTAGTGAAAATATCTGCAATCTATTCTTTAGTATTCACATAAACCAATTTAATTTCTTTTGCTTCAACATTTTCCCTTAGAAAATTCAGTTTGATAGAAACATGTTTAGTTTTAGAATGTAATACCCAATTCTTAGATATATCAATTGCTCCAGTGTTGTCACAATAGATAGTTATGGGTTCCTTGCATTTTACCTTTATATCCTTCAACATTTGTTTAAGCCATAGTACCTGTGTACAATTAGTTGTTGCAGCAACATATTTTGATTTAGCTGTTGATAAAGATGTACAACTTTGTTTCTTACTCAACCAAGAAATTAATCTGCTTCCAAGAAAAAATGCTCCGTCGGTGTTGATTTTTCTATCATCCACATCTCCTGCACAAAATGCATCTCTGTATGCACATAATTCAAAGTTTTCATCTCTAGGATACCATAGTCCAAGATTTGTAGTGCCTTGTAAGTATTGAAAAATCCCTTTTACTACTGATTCATGATTTTGTCTAGGATTACTCTGAAATCTTGAAACAATACATATTGCATTCATAATATCAGGTCTTGTTTGTGTCAAATATAGTAAACCTCCTATCATAGATTTGTACCTAGTCAGATTAACAGGTGTAGATTCATCCCTTAGTGATAATTTGTCATTTGTAGTCATAGGTGTGCTTATTAGTTTAGAGTTCTCCATCCCAAATTTCTTTAATAACTCCTTCAAGTACTTGGATTGACTAAAAAATTTACCTTTATCAGTCTGTGAAATCTGCAATCCTAAAAAGAATTTTATTTCTCCAATCATAGACATTTCAAATTCTTGTTGCATTTCAATAGAATTTTTTTTGCATAATCCATCTTCTCCTCCAAAGATTATATCATCAACAAAAACTTGTATAACCAAGATGTCATCATTAGTCACTTTGTAATATAATTTTTTGTCAGCATTACCTTTTGAAAATCCAATCTTCAAAAGATACTTATCCAATCTGTCATACCAAGCTCTTGGATCTTGTTTAAACCCATACAAAGCTTTCCTTAACCTGCAAACCATATCTTTGTTATCTATCAAAGAAAATCCATCAGGTTGTTCAATGTAAACTTCTTCTTCAAGATCTCCATTCAAAAATGCACGTTTAATATCCATTTGATATACTTTGTAGTTCTTGTGTGCTGCAAAAGCCAAGAATAATCTGACTGCCTCAATTCTAGCTACCGGTGAAAAGGTTTCAGTATAATCAATTCCTTCTTTCTGAGAATATCCCTTACACACTAGTCTTGCTTTATTTCTGATTACCTTACCATCTTCATTAAGTTTTTTTCTAAATACCCATTTGGTTCCAATAACATTTTTGTCTTTAGGCAGCGAAACTAATATCCCAATGTTGTTTTTCTCAATTTGTTCTAGTTCCTCTTCCATAGCTTTAATCTAGTGTTTATCTTCACATGCCTCATTAATTGATGATGGTTCAATTTGAGAAGTAAGACATACCTCTTCATTTTCTAGTCTTCCTCTTGTCATAACTCCTTTATACTTGTTCCCAATTATCTGATCTTCAGAGTGATTCAGTCTTACATGCCAGGGTGTCTTTGTTTGCTGTTGTTCCTTAGTTATTGTGGAATTTTAAGATGATACCGGTGTAATTAGATCTTCATTCTGTACCGGTGGGTTTAATGTAGATTCATTTGTTAGAATTTCTATTACCGGTTCAGAGTCTATATACCTTGAAGTTCCTCTGAATTGTTCATCAATCTTCACATTTGTACTCTCAACAATTTTCTCCAATCTCTTGTTAAAACATCTATATGCTTTTCTCTTAGATGAATAACCAAGAAATATTCCTTCATCACTTCTAGGATCAAATTTTCCAATATACTCATCTCTTCTAATATAGCATTTGCTTCCAAATATTCTGAAATATTTAAGAGTAGGGGTAATACCAAACCATAGTTCATGAGGGGTGTTACCGATTTCTCCTTTGATGTGAACTTTGTTGATAGTATAGACCATTGTGCTTTCTGCCTCTCTCCAATACACATGTGGTAGATTTTCTTCTGATAGCATACTTCTAGCTGCATCCAAAATAGTTCTATTTTTCCTCTCTACAACTCCATTCTGTTGTGGTGTCCAGGGTGCTGATAGCTGTCTTCTGATTCCATTCACTTCACATAATGCATTAAATTCCTTAGATGTAAAATCTCCTGCTTGATCTGATCTCAAACATTGCTTTGAACAGTTTGAACTTTCCAAGTGCTTTTGATTTTTCTCTGAGAAAAGCTAGAGTAGTCATCAATGATTAGCATGAAATATTTATCACCTTGAAAAATTTTAGTTCTAGCTAGACCACATAAATCAGTATGAATTAAGTCAAGAGCATTATTTGATTTTTCTGGAATACTTTTAAAAGTATCTCTAACTTGTATTCCAAATTGGCATTCCTTACATACTGTATTGTGAGGTTTGACAATCTTAGGTAAATCTCTAACTGCCTTTGTATTACTAATTTTGACCATGCAATAAAAATTTACATGACAGAGTCTCTTATGCCATATCCAACTTTCATCAATATGTGCAATCAAGCATGTCTTTTCACTGTTTTCTATTCTTGAATTGTAACTGAAATCCTTTCTCAACTAATAGACCAACACTCAAAAGATTATGCTTTAAACATTCCACATAGTAAACATTGTCATTATTATGCTTACCATCAAGAGATATTGTACCTTTATCTTTGATCAAACAAGCTTTATCATCTCCAAATCTCACTAAGCCTCCATTATATTCCTGAAAGTTCAATAATTTACTTTTATCACAAGTCATATGATGTGAGCATCCTGAATCAATGATCCATTTATCCTTAACTTCAATTTTAGCTGCCAAGGCTTGTCCTACTAGTTGAATAGTAGGTTCCGGTTGATATTATGTTATAGAATAAAAAACCCATCCATTGTCTATCGAATCTTCATCAAAATCATCAGTCACTCCTTCATCAACAAGATAACAAGATTTATCTTTATTCTTCTTAAATCTGTATCTTTGATATTCAAGGTTAGACTTGTATGTTTTCCTAGCTTCTTATCTTAGTCTAGCATGTCTATCAGGGCATCTAGAAGCCATATGACCAATTTTATTATAGTTAAAGCATTTAAAGGGTGCTTTACCTTCATACTTACTTCCAACTAGACCTTTAGGCATTTTCCTTGCAAATAGTGCTTCAAGTTCTTCAAGTTCTTCATTTTCTCTCCTACTTTCCTCAAGTTATATTGCATAAAAGGCTTTCCAATTAGACTTGTCAAATGATGGTGTGGATGATGTTGATGCCTTAAAAGCTAAATCTATCTTTATAGTAGCAACAGGACCAAATTCCTCAGTTTCAAAAGCTGAAAGTTTTCCAATCAATGTATCCCTAGTTACTGATGTATTAGGCATTGTTCTTAACTCATTTATAGCAGTAACCTTCATTTTATATGCCGGTGGCAATCCTCTTACAACTTTTGAAATAATTGCATCTTCACTTAAGGTTCCTCCACAACATTTAATACCCAAAACAATTTCATTAACTCTTTCCATAAAAGCATAAATCCTTTCATTTTCTTCCATTTTCAGATTTTCATACCTGACCCGGAAGCTTTCAAGTTTTGCAATTTTGACTATGGAATCTCCTTCATTCAATGTTTCTAGATGATCCCAAATAGCTTTAGTAGTTGATCTATCTGATAATCCCATGATTTGTTGATTTGTTAATGCGATCAAAAGTGCTTCTCTAGCTTTGCAATCATTTTCTGCATCTTTAGCCAAGTTTGGTGGATTAGGTTGACTGGTTGTAGGGGTTGTATAGCCATTCTTTGTAACATCGCAGATGTCCTTTCCAATGCAACTTAGATGTGTCTCCATTCTGATCTTCCATATTTCATAGTTGGTTCCATCATGTTTAGGACTGTCCTTCCTAAAATAGTTAGTAGACATTGGATCTCCTCAAGCTGTTAAACTTCAAGAAAAAGAGGACTAGGCTCTGATACCAATTGTTAGGTCCCGGAGACAACTGAGAGGGGGGCTGAATCATTTGTCAAATAAATTCAAACCAAAACATCTTAACCAACTTCAATGCTTAATACTAGTAAACCATTCTTTTATGTCGGTAGACAGTTTTTTCAGTTAATTATAGTACCGGTAAAGATTAATGCATGAAATAGAAAGACAATAACATCCACAACACATAACACCAATATTTGTATGTGGAAACCGTGTAAGGAGAAAAACCACGGTGGGAAACCTTACCCACAATCAGATGATACTACTACAGATAGTATGTGTATACAAATGGGGTCTGTACATGCAGAAAGGCCAAGCGCCTAGAGCTCACTGCTCAAACACAAATAGGAGTGACACTAACTACAATTGGATGGTTAAATCCAATAAGGATGTACTGCTCAAATTAACATCTTTTTATGTTGGATTCAGTACCGGTGTAGTTCTGATTGTCTTCACAAAAGTGCTCCTTCAACCTTCAAATGATGTTTGTGTGTATAGCTCTGCTTATTCTCACATATACCTTCACACAATTCTTTTTTGCATTCCACACTGATCTTACAAATAAGGTCTTACATTTATATCATAACCTAAGACCAATTTTAGTAGGTCGACTCTAAAAGATATTGCAATAGAATCAATTTACAAATAAAACAATGTTTGATGCAATAACTGATTCAACATGCTGGCTTGATGCATTTACAACAATAATAAGACATCTCCATAGCGTGTAGTGCTCATCGGAAAAGATAAACCTGCCAGTGTATAACCTAGACCTATTTGTCGGTAACAACAAATATGCAAATACGAATATGTCAATGAACAAATCTCCAAGACAAAGTGTCCAAATGATGTTTTCAACATAACCAGGTGTTTTCCATGCCATTCCAAGTGTCAGTGAACATTATATCCTGCCAGTGTACCAAATATCGGTGACTGTGCATAAGTCGCTTGCCGGTGAATGTTGCTAATTCTCCAAAGTGCTAGAGTTGATAAGTGTTAGTAGGTGTTGATATCAATGACAAAAGCATACCAAAATACCAACAATCATTTGTTTTAGTAAGCCTTTTGGTCATTGGTATGGGTTCTATTGGTAGAGCTTTGTTGAAGATCTTTTGATGGATTTTGGGATGTTGTTGGTTATCTTGTTCGTGTTCCTATTGATCTGTGGTGTTGGATTTTGGTCTGGACCTAATGCTATCTTATTTAGCTAGGTTATGGACCATTTATGTAATGTGTTGGTCGATGATTTTGATGCGTCACTAGTTGGGTTTACTGATTGGATTATGTTATTTGAATCTTAGGCCGACTTGGTTGATCAATGGATTACGGGTTTATGTTATAAGTTTATTGTAATATCTTCTAGGTGGTCGACCTAATTTTTTAGGTCCTAGGTTGGTATAAATATGATGTAAGATCTCTTTGTAGATCATGTGGGAAAAATGGTTTATGGCCATAAGGGATTATGGTTATGCGATTATCTGTGTGCAAATAAAGTTGTAATCATATGCAAAGGTTTTGCTCGATCATAGGTGATCAAATTAGGTTGGTGAAAGAGGTTTAAGACCTTTGATACTAAGTTTGACCAGAACTATACTTAGGCATAGAAGATGTTATTCTTGTAGTTCATTCTTCTTTTAGATTATAGTCTGTATTTATTTTGTAGTCAGTGAGGCTCCTTTTGTGATGAGTAGTATGCTCTAGGCTATTGGCCTGCCTGCATGTGGAAGCCTCTCTTATTGTCATCACATACTTATTGCAGAAGTATTATCTGACTGTGGGTAGGTTTCCCACCGTGGTTTTTCCCTTTATCAATTTTTCCACGTACAAACCTTGGTGTTATATTTTGTGGATGGTTGGTAAATATTTTATAGTTTATATTTGTTCTTAACTATTATATATGCTATTCCGGTATTTGGGTAATAAGGTTTTAATGTTTAAAGTTCTATAATCTATTGACAATTGATTCACCCACCCTCTCAGTTGTCTTCTGGTTATCTGAGTTGTGTAACAATTGGTATCAAAGCCTAGTCCTCTCTACAGAAGCTTAACCACTTAAGGAAGATCCTATGGTGTCAAATCGTGCAAGTTCATTAAGTTCATCTTCTGTTATTTTCTAGAGAGAAATTCCTAGGCTTGATGGAACAAATTATAGAGTATGGTAGATTCGATGGAGACTCATCTGAGATGTCTTGGCAAGGAGATTTGGGAGATCACTGAGAATGGATATACACCTCATAATCCAACATTTGAAAATCCTCCTCCACCAGGCTTGGATAAGGACATTGAAAATGATTGTAGAGCTAGAGAAGCCCTTGTGTGTGCACTTTTTGATTAGCAAGTTATGGGACTATCTAACAAATCAAATGCAAAAGCTATACAAAATAAATTGGAGACTTTGAATGAAGGTGATCCTACTGTTAAAATTGCTAAAATTGATGGTTACCAGGTGAGATATGAGAACATAAAGATGGAAGAAGATGAATAAATTACTGCTTTATGGATAGAGTTAATGAGATTGTCATGGGAATTCAGTATTGTGGTGGATCTCTGAGAAAAGATGAAATAGTTTCTAAAGTATTGAGAGGTTTTCCACCATCTTATAAGATGAAGGCTACTACAATTAATAAGTTGAGAACAATGGAAAATACCTTTATTAATAGGGATACCTTGGTTGGGAAGTTATTTGCTTTTTAGCTTGAGGAATTCGGTCCTTCTAGAGTTGCAAAATCTGAACCTAATTTTCATGCATCTACATCATCTACCAGTAAGAGTGATTGGAAAGCCTTTTATGCTAATGAACTAGAGGAAATGAAAAAAGAAGATGAAGAGTTTGAGCAACTTCAAGCCCTATTTGCTAGAAGAGTACCTAAAGGTCCTGCAAGAAGTAAGTATGAAGGAAAATCACCTTTTAAATGTTTTACATGTAATAAGATTGGTCATTTTACATCTAGATGTCCTGAAAAGAATTCAAGATTTGAGGAAAGAGTTAGAAGATCTTTTAGGCCTAACCATGATTATCAGAACAAGCATAAGTATAGGAGAAACAAATACAAATCATGCTACTATGCTGATGAGGAAGGTGTGACTGATTTTGATGATGAACATACACAATATTCAGCTAGTGGATCCAAAAATGGAAAGGAATGGGTATTTTTGGCTATCAAGGAAGATGATCTGGTACCTAAAGAAAAGGCCCTTGCTGCTAAAATTGAAGACAAGGATAAATGGTTGATAGACGATGGATGTTCACATCATATGACTGGAGATAAAAGGAAGTTTCTATCTTTGCAAGAATTTGATGGGGTCTAGTTAGATTTGGAGATGACAAAGTATGCAAGATCAAGGGAAGAGGAACTATATCACTAGATGGTAAGAATGATACTAATAATGTTTATGATGTTGAAGGTTTAAGGTATAATATTTTGAGTGTAGGATAGTTGGTGGATAAGAGATTTTAGTACATTTTAAGGATGGAAAATGCAAGATTATCAACAGATCTGGACTGGAGATTGCAATTGGTACTCAGAATAAAGGTAACATATTTCATTTGAACTCCTGTGAGAAGACATATTTGATTGCACAAATTGATGAGAGTTGGTTATGGCATAAGAGGATATGTCATGTGAATTTTGATTGCATTATAAAGATCAGTTCTACTAAGGCAATTAGAGATATACCTAAGATTATGAAGCCCTATAATCCAATATGTAAGGAATGTCAAATGGGAAAGCAAGTCAGAACTTCTTTTAAGAGTATACAAGATAAATCTAATGATGTTCTTGATCTTATTCATATTGATTTGTTTGGTCCTGCTAGAATCAAGAGTTTTTTAGGCTGATAGATATTTTATGCTATTCATTGATGACTACTCTAGAATGATGTGGGTTACTTTTCTAAGGGATAAATTTGAAACATTTGAAAAGTTTAAAATCTTTAAAGATAAAATTGAGATAGAGACAGGATTGAAGATTAAATTCTTAAGATTAGATCAAGGTGGAGAATTCACATCTGGTGAATTTAACAGTTATTGTGAAAAGATTGGGACAAGGAGACAGTTATCTGCACCCCGGACACCTCAGCAGAATGGAGTTGTGGAAAGGAAGAACAAAACTATCTTGGATGCAGATAGAACTATGATGATGGAAGCTAATTTTCCTTATACCTATTGAAGAGAACCTATGAGCACAATAGTATACACATTCAATAGAGTTCATATCAAGGGAGATACCAATAAGACACCTTATGAGTTATGGTTTGGTCATACACCTATAGTTAAGTATTTTAGAATCTTTGGTAGTAAATATTATATCAAAAGAGATGATTCCATTGGAAAGTTTGATCCTAGATGTGATGAAGGGATATTTCTTGGTTATTCTAATGAAAGAAAAGCATATAGATCTTATAACAAAATATTGTAGAGAATTGTGGAAAGCACTAATATGAAGGTGGATGAGTAGAACAAAAATCAAATCAAAACTTACGAGAGAGAACCAATAGTGGAGATGATCATAACTGAACCGATAGCACCTGCACTGGAATAGAATGTTGAACTTGTTACTTCGATAGTATCAAAAAATTCAATAGTAACTGAATATTAGAGAAAAGGAACAGAAAGTCAGATGACTCCTCGGTATGTAAGGTTAAATCATTCAAAATATCATATCATTGTAGATAAGAACAAAAGAGTGATTACAAGAAGAATGTTGGCAGCTGATGAGGTATGTTTAATTTCTCAAATTGAATGGACATCACTAATTGAAGCATGTACAGATGAATGTTGGATGAAAGCTATGGAAGAGTAATTAGATTAGATCGAAAAGAATAATACATAGACTTTAGTTCCCTGACCTAAAAATAAGAATGTTATTGGAACTAAATGGGTTTTAGGAATAAATTGAACGAAGATGGATAAGTTGTGAGGAATAAAGCTAGATTGGTTTGAAAAGATTATTCTTAGAAGGAAGGAATTGATTATGATGAAACTTTTGCTTTGGTAGCTAGGATTAAAGTTGTGAGATTATTTATTGCTTATGCTACCCATAAGAACTACAAGTTTATCAGATGGATGTTAAGTGTGCATTTCTAAATGGAGATCTTGAAGAGAAATTTTACATTGAGTAGCCCGAATGGATTTTGACTTTCAGATGACAAAAACATGGTTTGTAGGTTAAGGAAAGCTTTATATGGATTGGAACAAGCCCCTAGAGCTTGGTATGCAAGATTGGATAAATATATTTTGAATCTTGGTTTCACTAAAGGTAATGCTGACAGTAACTTATATTATAAGATCACTGATGATGACATATTGATTGTTGAAGTCTTTTTTGATGATATCATTTTTGGAGGTGAGGATAAGTTATGTATGGAATTCTCTTAAAATATGAAGAATAAATTTGAGATGTCTATGATTGGGGAAATAAAAAATTTCCTAGGTTTGCAGATTACTCATACTAATAAAGGCATTCTCATCTATCAAACTAAGTATTCTAGAGAATTGTTAAAGAAATTTGGTACGAGAAATTCTAAACCGGTTGGTACAGCTATGGTTACAAGTGAGAAATTGATTAAGAAAGATGCATCAACGCTGATAAATCCTACAAGGTACAAGTCTATGATTGGAGGTTTATTATATCTAACTTAGACTAGACCAAATATAATGAATGTAGTTTGTATTGTATTAAGATATCAGAGTGATCCTAGACAGAATCATGAGAGTGTGGTGAAAAGAATTTTGAGGTGCTTACAAGGAACAATTAAATTTGGTTTGTGGTATCCTTAAACTTATGACTTTACACTATGTGCATATACATATGTTGATTGGGCTGGACATGTTGATGATCAGAAGAGCACATCTGGTGGAGCTTTCTTTCTTGGAAAGAAACTTGTTTCATGGATCAACAAGAAGCAATCATGTACATCTTTATCTACTGCTCAAGATGAGTATGTTGTTGCGGCTACTAACTTGACACAAGTTCTATGGATGAAGCAAATGTTGAAGGATATAAGGGTGGATTATAATGAATTGGTAGTTATTCATTGGGATAACACTATTGCTATTCATATATCAAAGAATACGGTATTTAATTCTAAGACAAAGCACATATCTATCAAGTATAAACTTTTGAAGGAAATGGTGGAAGCAAATGAAGTTAGACTGGTTTATGTGAACACTAAGGAGAAGATTGCAGATATCTTCACTAAACCTTTACCTAAGGAATCATTTGAGTACTTCAGAGACAAATTGGGAGTTTTTGCCCCTCCGGTAGAGACCTGAGTTATGCTAATTGGTATCAGTATGACATGCATTTACAAAGATACTATTCATTCTGGATTGATATGTTGGTGCTACTACTTTGGGGGAGTAGTTAGCTATGTGGTTTAGTGGATTTATGATTTTTCTTTGATGTTCATGTCAGATTTATGGTATTGATGTCAAAGGGGGAAAGATATATGTGAAAAATAGAGCTTAACAAAATATCAGTCAAGGGGAGAGATCGAAGCTTAATAGAGATATCATTCGTAGGGGGAGTTTGTTAACTTCATTGTTATATCATCTTTTGGGAGATTGTTGGATGTCTTCCTTTGGGGGAGACTTCTTTGGCACATCTTGGCACTTGTATGTTTTTCACATCTAGTTTTGCCATCAATGCCAAAGGGGGACATTCTTGGCAATTAGAGGAATTGATTATGTGTTGCATTGATGCTTTTTCATTGATGGAAACACCAGTTGTTTTGGTTGTTTACCGAATTCTGGTAGGTTCCGGTAGAGTGGTTGGTTTATGATATTGATCCGATATGCTCTGGTATTCTTTGGTTTATGGATTTCATTTGGATCTATCATTCATGCTATTCAAATGGGTATCATGATCAGTTGGTTTGAGATTTGATGATTCAGGAGCTATCATTTGTTCTAGTAAGCCTTTTGGTCACCGGTAAGGGTTCTACTGGTAGAGTTTTGTTGAAGATCTTTTGTTGCACATGATAAGTGGTGTTCATGCGGCTTCTAGATGGCTTTTAGTATTCTGTTGGTTATCTTGTTTGTGTTCATGTTGATCAGTGGTGTTAGATTTAGGTCTAGACCTAATGCTATCTTATTCAGCTAGGTTATGGACCGGTTTATGTAACGTGTTGGTGGATGATCCCGATGAGTTACTAGTTGGGTTTATTGATTGGATAATATTGTTTTTATCTTAGGCCAACTTGGTTGATCATTGGATTGTGGGTTTATGTTAATGAATTTATTGTATTATCATTTAGGTGGTCAATCTAATTGTTTGGGTCCTGGGTTGGTATAAATATGATGAAAGATCTCTTTGTAGATTATGGGAAAAAGGGTTTATGGGCAAAGGGACTATGGTTATGCGATTATTTGTGTTCAAATAAAGTTGTAATCATATGCATAGGTTTTGGTAGATCATAGGTGATCAAATTGGGTTGGTGAAAGAGGTTTAAGATCTCTGGTATTGAGCTTGACCAAAACTGTACTCAAGCATAGGAGATGCTATTCTTGCAATTCGTTCTTCTTTCGGATTGTAGTCTGGATTTATTTTGTAGTAGTGGAGACTCCTTTTGTAGGGCCCTCTTATTGTAATCACATACTTACTGCAAAAGTATTATCTAACTATGGGTAGGCTTCCCACCAAGGTTTTTCCCTTTACCGGGTTTTCCACATACAAATATTGGTGTTATCTTTTGTGGATGGTTGGTAAATGTTTTGTGGTTTATATTTATGCTTAACTATTATATCTATTATTCTGATATTTGGGTAATAAGGTTTTAATGTTTAAAGTTCTATAATCTATTGACAACTGATTCAACCCCCCCTCCCTCTCAATTGTCCTCTGGTTATCGAAGCTATCTAAAGTAATGTTCCTTTGACATTAGGTTTTGCTGAAGTATTGTGGCAAATAGGTTGTATACATGATAAGGAATTGAAGGGTAGAGACAAAGGGACTATTGTCCCTAATTATACTATCATCCCATACTTTGTGATTATAAAAGGAGAATATGTGCATTTTGACAAGATTTTTGCACCATATCATTCAGGGGTTAGTACAATCACACATAGTGACCCAGAGGGGTTTTGCAATGTTTTTCAGGGAAAGAATAAATGGAATCCCATTACCCCATGAGCATAATTTCCCTAAGGATATAATAATAAATGAATTTGATTTCATGACTCGGGATTGGAGGAAGGAGAAATGGAAATATTTTAGGAAGCTCTGGTATAAAGTACAAAAATGGATCCTACTTATGATCTACTAAACAAATTCACTCTATTTTATGCCAAAGTATATTTTTTTATGAACATTTTTGATGAACTACTTCTTGCATTAAAGGAAAACAGAACCAGACTCAAGGAAGTTCATCGCCAGAAAGTTGAATGAAGAAATGTGCAATGGACTACACCTATCACACTAGAAGAAGAATCCCTAATTCATCAGGTGAGAATGAAACAACTGAGTTCACCTCCTCCTCCACCTCACAGAACAAATGAACTAGTAGACATTAGACCTAGCTATGTGCCTCCTCCAAATCTTGGTGGTGTAATAAAAAGGGTAAGAGAACAAGCAAGTAGTGAAGAGACGAGTAGCAGTGATAGTGGAAGGTTGGTAAGAAGAAAAGGACAGAAAGTAATGAAGATAGAACCACCCCCAAAAACACAAGTACAACCCTGTAAATGGGTCAAGATAATTGATCTTGAAGAATAAAAAAAAAATTCTTCACCACCTCATGTGCCTCTTTCACCTCAAGTGAAGGTTGATTAACAAAGAGAGGAGAAACATATGGAAGAACAACAGGAGGAAGATACCATTGTAGTGACATATGCAGAGATACAGTTTGGCATTCCTCCTCTACCACCCACTTTAGATTTTTACCTCACTCCTTTGGATATTTAGGGTAGAGCCTTTAGAGATGTCAGGAAGGAGAAATGTGATAGATTTCTTGAAGATGAATTCTTTGTAAGAAGTGCGACTTTCTTGCAATTTGTAAGGAAAACAAAGATAGAAGAATACAAGAGAAGCGCTGAGAGATAGGCCCAAAGGCCAGATAGATCTGATCAAGAAAATCAGGAGGAGGTGAAAAATGAAATGATGGAAGAATTTAAAGGAATTACTATAGATGAATGTAGGATGATTATAGATCATGTCAAATTCTTAATTTTGCCAAAGTGGGATATAGCTGATACAGTGGGTTTTGATGCAATCAAAAAGTCAAAAGTTCAACAATTCAAATCAGAGGAAGAAGCAAGGTTGGCACTGAAAGAGTCAGAATTTGTAGATGAATATGCAACCTTGGTAATATGGGCACTAGAATAGGGGCCTAGGAGGCCTAATATCGGTGATATAAATCCAACATTGAGGGGAAGCCTCATTATAAAAAGAGCCTCTGATACATCAAATGTTGAGGCATCAAAGTTAGCTGTTGATGTGGCCAAATTGACCCATCAAGCCTCCAAGAGGGAGGCTAAAGAAAAAGAGGAGCTAATGAATAAGTTTGAAAAGCTTTTCAATGATTATAATGTAGTTCAACAAAGGTGTGTGGAGCTGCAAACTAAGGTTCAACTTCTTGAGAAAAGACAAATTGGAGCATCTTCTTCAACTCCTATAATTGTATTAGTCCCATCAATGCCTAGGTCTCCAATTGTTTCACATGTAGATGTAACAGGTCAATTAGATAGTGAGATTGTTCTTCCAAGCACACCATTAGTGTCATATGTTGATGAAGAGCTTGAACCCACTAGATCAACTAACCCGATAAGGGCCCAAACTTTGGAGATAGTCAAAAAGATAGAAAATAAGCTAAAGGAGTCAGAGGATCAATCTTATTTTAAGTAGAGAGTGATAGTTAGCTCAGTGCTAACTCATTTGAATGAGAATGTGTAAAGTAGATTAAATAGCTATTGGCATTATGTGAACCGGTATGAGGACATGATGACATTGTATGTTGTCATTGATGTCAATATGCTATTTATGTCAATATGTTGAAGAAGAGAGAACTAGTATGATACCAAGAACCGGTATATGTGAGAACCAGTATAACATTGTGAACTGGTATATGTGCCAAAGTGAAGTGGTGTGTTTGTTCAAGGTGAACTGGCATGTGGTTATGGGAACCAGTATATGGAAGCTTTGTATGACTACCGGTTGGTAGTCTTAACTTCAGGGTTTTCGGTTGAAGTACTTCAAGCCTGTCTGACTTAATCGGTGACTTTGTGTGATGAGTTAGCATTATAACGAAGAACAGATTGTGTTGCCACATCAGCCTTGTGCGCGTGAAGGATCTTGCATAAAAGAGATTGTTCCTATCTACCTTGGGAATGTGCAAAGTCTGTAAATGGTGAAAACGCATGATGGGTTATCAACCGCCATGAAAGCGATGGAAAACTAATGATGGAGAATGTCTTGAGATCGGTTCAAGACTGTTGCATTTAATGCAATATGCTCAATGGTCAGGATTGAACCGTTTGAATTGCTTAACCTAACAAGGTTAGGGTTTAGGGTTTATGCTATCGACCTATCTGTTTCCTATAAGGTCAATGTTGTATTTCTTTCTGAGGTTGTTGGCAAAAGTTGTGTGTGTGTATCCAAGTGAAGAGATATGTGAGTCTTGCCAGACCAAAGGAGAGAAGTGATACCTACAGAGTGTAAGTGTAGAAGGTTAAGAGGAGCTTAAGCGGATCTAGATTGGCATTGAGTGTTGTTAATAGATCATTGTAATACTTGTTGATCTCTAACCACTTCAACAGTTGGGAAATCCCTTAACAGGGTAGCTTTAACTAGCTTATTGTAAATCCTTTAACAGGGTGACTCAAAACCATTGAGTTCTTGAAATCCTCTAACAAGGTAACCTTTAACAAGGTTTAACCCTTAATAGGGTATTCTAGCCATCCCTTAATTGGGCGATCCCTAACATGATCGGTTTCTAATAGAACCTATTGTATCAGTCTCTAGTCGGACAAAGCTCCTAACAGAGTGGACTTCTAAAGAGTTCAAAAATAGCTTGTGGGTGTTCATCCCCACCATGGTTTTTCCCAGTTGGGTTTCCATGTGAAAACATCTGTGTGTCATGTGTGATGTTATTCATGTGATGATTTAAGTGATTTGTGTCTGAAGGTAAATCATGTTGATCTAGCTATTTATATATATTTGATGTTAGATTACTTGTTAATGCATTGGGGTGAAATGGAAATAAAGTATTAGATTGTATGAAAAGATAAGTGTCAACCGGTTTATGCTTGTCTTAGTTATTCAGGGTTTTGTCGGTTGTACTTTGTTTAAGACTGGTGTTAATGTTTGTCTGCCAAAGCACTGTGTCTGCTACCAAACTGGTTTAGGATTGTTTTTTTGTCTGTACTGATTCAGCCCCCCCTCTTAGTACCAGTTTGGTACTATTCGTTCATCATTGTGTTATCAATTGGTATCAGAGCCTCCTCCAGGTCCTGTGTGTTATAAGCTTAACTACTTGAGGAAAAGATCCCAATCTAATGATGAAGAGGGAAGGTCCAAAGTTCAACAGAGATAATTTCAGTATATGGAAAGACAAAATGAAGATATACATCAGAAGCATGGGTGCTCAACACTGGAGCTATGTTGAGAATGCTTATATTGCCTCTACCGGTACTCTCACCGACGACGAAAAGAGAGAGATGCAGGAGAATGGGCAAGTCATGGAAGCCTTAATTAGTAGTTTATCTGACATTGAGTTTATTGATGTCCAAGGTAAAGTAAATCCCAAAGAAGTATGGGATCCTCTTGAAAATATCTATGGCGGTGATGAGCATGTAAAACAAGCTAAGGAAGAAAGTCTTAGAGAGAAGTTTGAAGACATGCGGATGGTTTAAGGTGAGACCATTCAACAGTATGGAATAAGAATCAAAACTATTGTCGGAGATATCAAGAGTGCAGGTAGTAAAATGGAATATTCCACTGTGGTAAGCAAAGTTTTGAGATCCTTATTACCAGTCTATGCAATAAGGGTTGTTGCTATTTAGGAGTTGAGATCAATAGACAAGACTAAGGTATCCCTAGACTCCATCATTGCAAAGTTGACAGCCTATGAGCTAAATAGTTTTGATGGCAGTGTTCAAAAGACTAAATCAACTTTTAAAGCTTCTGCTATACCATCTAGAAAAGGAAAAGAAGCAAGCACCAGTGGTGAACCAAGATAGAGAAGAGAAATGTATGATGAGGAGATTCTGATGAAATTTGAAGCTCTTCTTGCAAGAAAACTTCCTAAAGGAACCGATAAATACAGAGGTAAGCTCTCTTTGAAATGATTTTCTTGTAATCGGATAGGACATATTGTTGTAAACTATCCTAATGGTGACAACAAGGACAAACTAAAAAGGTTCAAGAAATTCAAAGGAGGAAACTGAAGAAACTGTTTTGTGGTAGTTGATGAAGGTGTCACGGATGAGGAAACAGAAGTTGAAGAAAATGAAGATATTGTGTTTGTTGTTGTAAAGGAAGATGTGCCAGACAAGAAGGCTCTTGTCTCCTACTTTGATAATTCCAATGAGTGGATTATTGACAGTGGCTGTTCTCACCATATGACTAGTGACTGGAACAAGTTTCTATCCTTGGAAGAGTATGATGGTGGTGTGGTGCACTTTGGTAATGATGCACCATGTATGGTCAAAGGTAGAGGGTCCATCTCTCTGAATGGAAAGAGTATTGCTGACAATGTATATTGGGTTGATGGTCTCTGACACAAACTTTTGAGTGTTTCCCAGCTGAATAATAGTGGTCTCACTCTGGAATTCAACAATGGAGTGTGTAGAATCAAAGGAAAGAATGGTGAATTGGTGGCCACTGACATGCAGACCAAAGGTAACTTGTTTCAGCTAAATGCAAATATCAGTACATGTCTTATGGCCAAGTTCGATGATAGCTGGATATGGCATAGGAGACTCTGCCATGTAAACTTTGATAACATTGTGAAGGCCAGTAAGATCAAGGCAGTTAGAGGGTTGCCGGTGCTAAGTAAACTAGAAAATACCTTGTGCAGAGAGTGTCAACTGGGGAAAATGTCTTCCTCAACCTTTAAAGGTAAACCTTTCACTACTGACAATTTAATTGATCTTGTGCATACTGATTTGTGTGGTCCTATGAAAACTAGGAGTGTGCAGGGTGATAGGTATTTCATGATTCTCACTGATGACTGCTCAAGAATGATGTGGGTCACATTCTTGAAGGATAAGTCTGAAGCTTTTGGAAAGTTTAAAGATTTCAAAGCATTAGTGGAGAAGGAAAGCAGTAAAAGGATCAGTGTCTTAGAACTGATCAAGGAGGGGAATTCACTTCTGATGAATTCAACAAGTACTGTGAAGAACATGGCATCAAGAGGTAACTATCTGCCCCCCAGACTCCATAGTAGTATGGACTAGTAGAGAGGCATAATTGGACTGTGGTTGAAGCAGAAAGAACAATGTTGATTCAAGGAAAGGTTGCTCACACCTTTTGGAGAGAAGCGGTGAGCACTGTAGTCTACACAATAAACTGGGTACTCATCAAGAAAGGTAAGGATAAAATTCCTTATGAATATTGGACTGGTAAGACACCTATGGTTAGCTATTTTAGAGTGTTTGGTAGCAAATGTTACATCAAGAGGAGTGAGCACCGGAGAAAATTTGATGCAAAATGTGATGAGGGAATATTCCTAGGGTATTCCACCAAGAGAAAAGCTCTCAAGTGTTTCAATAATAGGAATCAGAGAATTATGGAAAGCATCAATGTTAGAGTTGATGAAAACTCTGAGAAAACTGAGGAAACCGACAGTAAGCAAGTAGTAAATGAACCGGTTGTAACCTTCTGGGAACCAGTTGCCAGTCAACCGAGTACCACTAACAGTGTTCCTACATCGGTAGATGTAGATGCTGATACTGATGGAGATGAGGATGAAGAAGAAAAGAAAGAGGAATCTGTTAAGACCATTCCTCAGTATGTCAAGATGAATCATGATCCTAAGAAGATCATAGGAGATAAGGATGCAGGAATCATTACAAGAAGAAAGGTCAGAGAAAACTCATGTATGATCTCTGAATTTGAGCCTAAATCATTCAAAGAGGCACATAAAGATGAAGATTGGATCAAGCTAATGGAAGAGGAACTTGATGAGATTGAGAGAAATGGTACATGGTCTTTGGTACCCAGACCGAAGCATAAAAATGTCATAGGTACCAAATGGGTTTTCAGAAATAAGCTGAATGAGGATGGCACAGTGATTAGAAACAAAGCCAGGATAGTGTGTAAAGGATATGCCCAAGAAGAAGGAGAAGACTATGGAGAAAACTTTGCTCCTATAGCCAGATTGGAAGGAGTTCGTATTCTTCTTGCATATGTAGCTTTTAAGGGATTCAAAGTATAACAAATGGATGTAAAATTTGCATTCCTAAATGGTGTATTTGAAGAGGAGGTGCATATAGAGCAACTAGATGGGTTTTCCCTATCTGAAGACACAGAAATGGTGTGTAGGATACATAAAGCCTTATATGGTCTAAAGCAGGCACCTAGAGCATGGTATGAACATCTGCACTCCATTCATGTGAAGATTGGATTTGAGAGAACAAGCGAAGATAGCAATATCTATTTGAAATCTGAAGGAGATCAGATCTTGATCTGTGAGGTATTTGTTGATGACATTATCTTTGGTGGAGATGACAAGTTGAGTCATGAGTTTGCAGATGAGATGAAGAAAGAGTTTGAGATGTCACTCATAGGGGAGATTAAGTTCTTCATTGGACTACAGATTTAGCAGATGAAAGATGGAATCTTTATTACTCAGTCCAAGTATGTCAAAGAGGTGTTGAAGACCTTTGTCATGGAAGATAGAAAACTGGCTGGTACATCGATGGTGACCAGTTGTAAACTATCCAAAGAGGATGACTCAGCATTGGTTAATGAGAAGGAATACTGATCAATGATTGGTAAGTTGTATTATGTAGTGCATAGCAGACCAGATATTGCACATGCAGTTGGAATTACTGCAAGGTTCCAGAAAAGTCCAAGAGAATCCCACTTGGTTGCAGTCAAGCGGATTCCTAGGTATCTGAAGGGAACTATTGATTATGGATTGTGGTATCCATATAGAAATGATTTCAACTTGAAAGTATTCATAGATGCTAATTGGGTAGGTAATGTGGACGACTGAAAGAGCACAATCGGTGGTGCTTTCTTTCTCGATGGTAGATTGGTCTCATGGATGAGTAAGAAGCAGAGTTGTATCTCTCAGTCTACAGCAGAAGCAGAGTATGTTGCAGCTTTCATGAACTGCACTCAGACAATTTGGATGAAGCATGTATTAAATGGCTTCAAAGTTTTTGTATATGAACTGGTAAGTATATTGTGTGACAATACTAGTGCAATTAACATCGCCAAGAATTTGGTTTTAAATTCTAGAACCAAGCACTTTGAGCTTAAGTATCATATCTTGAGGGAAAAGGTTCAGAACAAAGAGATTGCACTGGAACATGTTTCCAGTAAGGAGCAGTTAGCGGACATGTTCACCAAGCCTCTCCCAAAGGCTACATTTATATACTTAAGAGGTGAATTAGGAGTACTGCCCCTTTAGGAGGTGAACTAAAGGTATATGCTCCACATCAATTAGGTATTGTACAATCAATTTTTTTTTCAGGATTGATGTGTTGAAAGATGCTTCTACTCAGGGAAAGTAGCATAATGGAACAGGGAAGCTTGTGCCTCCACTTTGGCATTGTTGTCAACGGGGGAGAAGAAGTGAAGCGGAGAAGATATCTGCAGAAATTGGGGGAGAAAATGTGAAGCAAAGAGATATCTTTGTATATTTCCATCAATACCAAAGGGAGAGATTGTTGGCATTATGTGAACCGGTATGAGGACATGATGACATTGTATGTTGTCATTGATGTCAATATGTTGAAGAAGAGAGAACCAATATGATACCAAGAACTGGTATATGTGAGAACCAGTATAACATTGTGAATCGGTATATGTGCCAAAGTGAAGCGGTCTGTTTGTTCAAGGTGAACCAGCATGTGGTTATGGGATCTGGTACATGGAAGCTTTGTATGACTACCGATTGGTAGTCTTAACTTCAGGGTTTCCGATTGAAGTGCTTCAAGCCTATGTGACTCAATTAGTGACTTTATGTGATGAGTTAGCATTATAACGAAGAACAGATCATGTTGCCATGTCAGCCTTGTGCGCGTGAAGGATCTTGCATAAAGGAGATTGTTCCTATCTACCTCGGGAATGTGCAAAGTCTATAAATGGTGAAAATGCATGATGGGTTATCAACCGCCATGAAAGCGGTGGAAAATGAATGATGGAGAATGTCTTGAGATCAGTTCAAGATTGTTGCATTTAATGCAATATGCTCAATGGTCAGGATTGAACCATTTGAATTACTTAACCTAACAAGGTTAGGGTTTAGGGTTTATGCTACCGACCTATATGTTTCCTATAAGGTCAATGTTGTGTTTCTTTCTGTGGTTGTTGGCAAAATTTGTGTGTGTGTATCCAAGTGAAGAGATACGTGATTCTTGCCAGACCAAAGGAGAGAAGTGATACATGCAAAGTGTAAGTGCAGAAGGTGAAGAGGAGCTTAAGTGGATCTACATTTGCATTGAGTGTTGTTTACAGATGACTGTAATACTTGTTGATCTCTAACCACTTCAATAGTTGGGAAATCCCTTAACAGGGTAGCTTTAACTGGCTTAGTGTAAATCCTGTAACAGGGTGACTCAAAACCATTGAGTTCTTGAAATTCTCCAACAAGGTAACCTTTAACAAGGTTTAACCCTTAACAGGGTATTCTAGCCATCCCTTAACTGGGTGATCCCTAACAGGATCAGTTTCTAATAGAACCTATTGTATCAGTCTCTAACTGGACAAGGCTCCTAACAGAGCGGACTTCTAAAGAGTTCAAAAATAGCTTGTGGGTGTCCATCCCCACCGTGGTTTTTCCCAGTTGGGTTTCCACATGAAAAAATTTGTGTGTCATGTGTGATGTTATTCATGTGATGATTTAAGTGATTTGTATCTGAAGGTAAATCATGTTGATCTAGCTGTTTATATATCTTTGATGTTAGATTACCTATTCATGCACTAGGGTGAAATGGAAATAAAGTATTAGATTGTATGAAAAGATAAGTGTCAACTAGTTTATGCTTGTCTTAGTTATTAGGGGTTTTTTCGGTTGTACTCTATTTAAGACTAGTGTTACAGTTTGTCTGCTAGAGCACTGTGTCTGCTGCCAAATTAGTTTAGGATTGTGTTTTTGCCTATACTGATTCACCCCCCCCTCTCAGTACCAGTTTGGTACTATCCATTCATCATTGTGTTATCAAATACCATGCATTCTTTATATTCTTTATTGTTTAATTTTATTCAATTTTTTCACAAAGATAAGGAAGTGGCAATCCCTTTGTTTACAAATGGTTACAAAGGAGAAATTAACTCAGACTAATGTCAATTCATTCCAAATACCATGTTGAGAGGCCACCCGCACCTCAACAAACCTATTTGTTGTTAAAATCAATGAAGGAAGCTCATATACTGCCACAAAATATAGAAAGGAAGATAAGGGAGTTGATGAGAAGCTTCAGTGAAGTGAATGAAACACTTCAACCAAGTATTGAAGATGATTGTGGGGTAGCTAAACCTTTACAATTTTGGAAGGAAAAGGCAAAAAGAGTCATCAACACTCAAGTGGAATTGATATGTCTAGAGATGGTTACTAGCATGCTGGAGGACATCATGGATAAGATAATATGTACAAGAACATTCTTTGAATATTTTGAAAGAGAGGCAAATCAAGTGGTAGCTAAGTATACTCCATATAGAGAAAAAGCTGATATTATGAATTTCAAATGGTGATTAGATGAAGAATATGGTAAATGGAGTTATACTTACTTAAAGGAGGAACAAGGACTGTAAATAGTTAGTTAGTTAATTAGTTGATGTAATAGTCTGGAGGGCGGTTTTGTTTCTTTGCAACAGTTACTTTTTGGACGTGAGAAACAACAAGGTGGGCCCGTCTCAGATCTTCATCGACAACAACAAAAGGGATAAAGTGCATGAAGAGTCAAGATGAATTAGTTGGATATATTTGGTGTTGGTTGTGACATTCTTTAAGGTGAATATTTTATAACAAAATTATGGATAATAGATCATTTTTGAATGATATGTGTCTCCTCTGGCCCATAGCTTGTTTGGTCCTTTATTTTATATTAAAGAGAATTCAAGGCCAAGAGATAGGGTTCTGAAATTGATCTTTGTACATAGTTTTTTTCTAAAATTCAGAGTCATAGGTTCCTATAGCAGGTTTTAGGTTAAAATGAGAAAATTGTCAAGATTTTCTAGAGAAATAGATAAGAGTCTTGTGTCTAAATTTTTGCATGTTATTGAAGGAGTTATATATAAATTATTTCATAACATAAATAACAAATTAATCGATGATGGAGATTCAAACTTAAATCAAATGCAGTTCCGAGCCATTTCTTCACGTGCGCAAGCAGTAATGGCAGATGAAAAGTGATGCTTTTCTCCTAAATGGTAATAAAATCATTTTAAGTGACATTTCCGACTCACAAAGTGATTCAAAGGTGATGAGAAGGTGATTCCTAAGCAGAAAAAGATTGATGTGAGAACTCACAGTGCAAAATTGGGTTTCATCTAGTGCATACGAAGTTGTAAGTTATTAAATCCTTCTTCTGTATTTTTAGAACTATTGAAAGTGTAGATTGTATGAAATTATAGTGAAAAGATTGCAAATTTCTCTAGGGTTTGTGAAATTTGGTAGCCCTAGTTTCTATTTTTTTTTTGTGGGTAATTGTAAGATGCCCTAGTCAAATAGGATGGCTCCCTTACAATCACTTAGGATAGACAGAGTATCTAAATAGAAATCTATTTGATGATTTTCTTGATCAATTGAATTCCCTGACTAATGATAAATATCAAGGGTAGAGACTTGTGCAAGGAAAAACCCTAGGAGAAGGGTTAAATGATAAGGCATATAACATCTCGGATGTTAGGGTGCCAATGACTGATGTGGAATTGTTTAAATTGTGGCATGGATAGAGAAATTTTTAATCCTTGTTTTCAAGTGCTTGGGAAGGCTAGTGGTGCCCAATCTATTCATTGATGTCAACCTCCTCAAAGCTGCTGCAAATAGATATGACCTTGTTTCTAGAGTTATAAGGGGAAATGAGGAAGAAATTTTGTTGACAATCAAGAGGGAGGAATTTCAAGAGATTTTTGATTTGTATGAATCTTTTTCTACTTTGGTTTATGTTGCCATTTGACATTATAATAGACAATGGGAGATTGTTGGCATTTCAATAAGGATATTGAGAAGGTTGTTGATGATTATGGATATAAATAATTAAGGATGTTTACTATCTTGATATTATTATTTTGTCATTGATGTCAAGAAATTGATTTTCTATTTCAGTATGATGTTGCCATATCTTGAGAAGTATGATTTGAAGAGTATAAAGATGTCCGTAAAAGACACAATAAGAATATAATGAATAAGGGGATGAATAAGGTATTCAATGGGCAAGTATTACCGAGTCAGACAAAGATGAGATCATGATGTTTAGATTGTTTTAAACATCATACATATGTTGTAAAATTGTAAGGTTAATACTATACTATATTACCGAGCAAAGAACCTAGTCGGTAAACCCTAAAGAACCTAGTTGGTAAACCCTAAGGTTATCGCTATCGGTTAATGAAGGCATAATGTCTACCGAGTGAAGTTTAGTATTCACCAAGTTATTACCAAGTTGTAATTGAGTTGTAACAGAATACATTAAATGGTTATATGCGTTATTTAATGAAGGAAGCTGATGAGCTAGAACTAATTAGATGATTAGTATGTCATGCATGAAGTTTGTTAATGAATCTATGGCAAAGGACAATCACCATGAAGATCTACAACTCAAATTAAACCGCAATACCCTAGCACAAGTTCCAAGAAATGTATGCAAGTTCCAAGGCAGGGTAAAACATTTTCAAATCGAAGGATACATTGAATGTGGTCAAAGTTTGAAGATCTGATGGCTATGATTGATCATGGGAAATATGATCAAGGAGATTAAGTGGTTGGCGAATTGTTTATAAATAGGGAACTATTGATAAACAATATATGCGGGCAAATGTATGCACAGGGATGCTACATAGTGTTTACCGAGCACAAAAGCTTGAAGACCTGTTTGAATAATAGAGTATAGAAGCCCAGCAGATGGACAAGATTAGTTCTATGTCTAGATTGTATTGAGCAAATAAGAATCTGCTTTAGCATTTTAGATGTGAAGTTGTAGATAGATTTTTATTACTATTATTTTGTGAAAGTGACAGAAAATCTCTTAACTAAGTGGACTTAACAGTCTTATTTGTAAAACCCTCTAGCAAGGTGACATTCTGATTGAGTGTTTGAAATCCTTTAACAAGGTCACTTCTAACAACGTGAAGATCCTAACAGATCTAAGGGAAATCACTTAACCGGGTCACATCTAGCAATGTGTTTGTAATCTTTAATAGGATTTCCTTTTAATCAAGCATACTCTAGAAGAGTATATTTCTTAGTGGGTCCAAAATCCCACATTGGTTTTTCCCTATTTGAGTTTCCACGTTAAATCTGGTGTTATGAGGTTTATGATGTTTATATGCTTTTGAGTTTGCATGTTTAGCAGTTTTGGTTATATTATCGAAGTATAAGTTATCGAGGTTGAATCTGATGTTTTTATGGAAGATTAAGTTTGTATGATTCGTCCCCCCCCCCCTCTCATCTTGTTGGCTATTGGATCTGTACTTACATTAACTATCAAAACTATTAATTGGTATCAGAGCTTTGGACTCCGTAAGAAAAGTTTAAAGGTACTTGAGGCAAAGATCCAAAGATGTATAAGAGGGATGCACCGAAGCTGAACAAGTCTAGTTTCTCTACATGGCAAAAAAGGATGAAGCTGCACCTATCAGGAGTTGGAGAATATGTTGTATATTATCTGGAGAATGATTTCATCACACCGAGCACCTATCCATTGATAATGGAAGAGATAAAGGCAAAGCAAGAACATATCCAAGCAATGATTGAAGTAACATCTACATTGACTGACTTGGAGTTTAATGATTAGAAGGCTACAATGATGCAAAGGCTATGTGGGATAATCTCATATCAGTATATGGAGGAAATGAACATGTTCAAAGAGAAAAAGTAGATAGTCTAAGAGGACAACTCGAATCTATAACGATGAATGAAGGTGAGAACATAACTCAGTACAGTACAAGACTAAAGGAGATTGTCAATCATATCAAAAGAGCAACTGGAACTATTGAAGAAAATGATATAACAAGTAAGTTGTTAAGAACCCTTCTACCGACTTATGGAATCCGAGTCTCTATAATCAATGAATTGAGGTTTGTACCTAATATGCCAGTTTCTTTAGATGCTACTATTGGTAAGCTACATGCATTTGAATTAAGTAACTTTGATAATAGTGAATCTTCAGTAAATAAAGTTGAATCTGCATTTAGTTCTTTTCATCTTGATGAATCTAATGATTACAATGAAAGAAAGTACTCTGAAGGAGATCACAATGGATCAAGTGAAAGATTTCATAAGAACATAGAAGAAGTACACAAACTATATGAGGAAATCAGAAAGCAGGAAGAGTTTGAAGCACTATTAGCCAGAAGGTTACCGAGAGGAAAAGGTAAGTATAAAGGAAAACTACCATTGAAATGTTTCAATTGTGATAAAATAGGACATATGGCTTCTAACTATCCTAACAAAGATTTTGCTGAAAAGAGAGATTACCGAGATGACAGACAGAAAGACAATCATTATAGAGGACACCGAGACTTCAGAAGAAGAGATAGAAAGACATGCTTAATAGCCAATAAGGAATCCAATGATGATAAATCAGATGAAACTTATATAGAGGAAGTAGTTTATGTGGCTATCAAAGATGGATCAGATGAAGAAAGGTATGAAGAAAAAGCCCTAATATCTCACATAAATACTAATGATTCTTGGCTCATAGATAGTGGATGCTCACATCATATGACAGGAGATAAACAAAAGTTTGTTATGTTAGAAGATTATGATGGAGGCTATGTAAGATTTGGTAATGATGCACCATGTCTGGTGAAAGGTAAAGGATCTATAACACTTCTTGACAATGCAAGATGCAATGATGTTAATTGGGTTGAAGGTTTGAAATACAATTTATTGAGTGTAGCGCAACTAAACAATAAAGGTTACCGAATAGAATTTCAGAAGGGAATTGTCAAAGTTCATGACAAGAATGGAAAGTTAGCTGCTACCGGGACACAGACAAAAGGTAACATATTTCACCTTGACTCAACTTGGAACAAGTGTCTGTATGCAAAGATAGATGATACTTGGTTATAGCATAAAAGGTTTTGTCATGTAAATTTTGATAATCTGATCAAAATAAGTAAGAAGCCCCAAGTAAGAGGTCTACCGAGTCTTGAAAAACCTAAGAATGCTATGTGCTGAGGATGCTAGATGGGTAAGATGACAAGATCAAGCTTTACAAGTAAGTCTTACACTTCTAAGGGAATTTTAGATCTTGTGCACATTGATCTTTGTGGTCCTATGAAAGTTCAGAGTTATTATGGTGATAAATATTTCATATTATTTGTGGATGACTATTCAGGGATGATGTCAGTAATGTTTTTAAAAGAAAAATCATAAGGTTTTCAAATGTTTAAATGGTACAAGGCAAGAGTTGAAAATGAAATAGGAAGACAACTGAAATGTCTTAGATTAGATAGAGGAGGAGAGTTCACATCTGATGAGTTCAACTTATTCTGCAATGATCATGGTATTAAAAGACAAGTCTCTACATCGAGAACTCCACAGCAAAATGGAATAGCCGAGAGGAGAAACAGATCTATTGTGGATTGTACCAGAACCCTGATGATTGAAAAGAAAGTGCCACAAACATTTTGGAGAGAAGCAATACGTACTGCAGTTTACACCCTCAATCGAGTACAATTGAAGAAAGGTACTTTGAAGACACCATATGAACTCTTGTATGACAAGAAACCTAATGTAAGTTATTTTAAAATCTTTGGAAGTAGATGCTATGTACACAAAATAGTAGAAAGTGCAAATGTGAAAATTGATGAATTTGCATAAAGAAATAATGAAGGAAATTCCAAAGAACCAGAAGATTATGATGAATTTGTCTATGTTCAATTGACAAGTCCTATCGAGAGAACTGTTGAAGAAAATGAAGAAAATATCTAGTTATCGAGAGATGAAGAAGATCATATAGAGCCTACCAAGCCTGTATTAGCCAAGTATGTCAGAAGACTTCATGCACCAAGTTAGATTATAGGAGATAAGGATGATCCAGTGATGACAAGGAACAAACTGAAACAGAACACATGTCTGATATCTGAATTTGAACCAAGAATAGTGAAAGAGGCATTTAATAGTGAAGATTGGATAAATGCTATAACAGAAGAGATTGATCAAATCAAGAAGAATGACACATGGACACTAATCCCAAGACCAAAGGACAAAAATATATTCGGTACAAAGTGGATTTTCGGAAACAAGCTAAATGAAAAAGGAGAGGTCATTCGAAATAAAGCAAGACTAGTTTGCAAAGGTTATGCTCAAGAAGAAGGAATTGATTATGGTGAAACTTTTGCACCTATGGCTAGACTTGAAGGAATTGATACTAGTGCCATTAACATTTCAAAGAATCCTGTTATGAACTCTAAGACAAAGCACATCTCTATCAAATATCATTATCTTAGAGAAGAAGCTCAAGAGAAAAAAGTGTTGTTGGAATATGTTAGCACAAAGGAACAAATAGCAGATATCTTTACCAAGCCACTACCAAGGGACACTTTTGAATATCTCAAAAGTAAGTTAGGGGTCCTACCCCTATCTTCTACTCACTGACCGAGTTTGGTGAAAGCATCAATTTGATGACTCTATCGAATATCTCTAAGGAGTTGATGCTGATTTACACACTTTAGGATGTTTTCTAAAGATGTGCAAGAAATTAAGCAGGATACAATACAGGGAACGAGAATTGAAATCAAAATGCTCTGACTGAGACTCTGTTGATACACAATAGTAGGAATTCATTTCATATAGGAAGAAATTATGTTCTTGTTCTTTACTTTTTGGTATTGTTGTCAAAGGGGGAGAAGACTGAAGAAGATTAAAGAAAAAGAGGGAGAAGTCTGGAGAAAAGAGGAGAAGTCTAATGTATGGGGGATAATTTTGATGACAACAAGAGAGCATTTCAGCATTTTAGAATCAGAACAATCTGAATCTTTTTAAGGTGAAATGAATTGGTTTTTCCATCAATGCCAAAGGGGGAGATTGTTGGCATTTGACACTATAACAAACAATGGGAGATTGTTGGCATTTCAATAAAGATATTGAGAAGGTTGTTGATGATTATGGATATAATTGATTAAGGATGTTTACTGTCTTGATATTATTATTTTATCATTGATGTCAAGAAATTGATTTTCTAATTTAGTATGATGTTGCCATATCTTGAGAATTATGATTTGAAGAGTATAAAGATGTCGATAAAAGACACAGTAAGAATATGATGAATAAGGGGATGAATAAGGTATTCAATGGGCAACTATTACCAAGTCAGACAATGATGAGATCATGATGTTTATATTGGTTTAAACATCATACATATGTTACAAAATTGTAAGGTTAATACTATACTATGTTACCGAGCAAAGAACCTAGTCGGTAAACCCTAAGGAACCTAGTCAGTAAACCCTAAGGTTATCGCTATCAGTTAATGAAGGCAGAATGTCTACCGAGTGAAGTTTAGTATTCATTGAGTTATTACTGAGTTGTAACCGAGTAGTAATAGAATACATTAAATGGTTACATGCATTATTTAATGAAGGAAGCTGATGAGCTGGAACTAATTAGATGATTGGTATGCCATGCATGAAGTTTGTTAATGAATCTATGGCAAAGAAAAATCGACATGAAGATCTACAGCTCAGATTGAACCGCAATACCCTAGCACAAGTTTCAAGGTAGGTTAAAACATTTTCAGATTGAATGATACATTGACCCTGGTCAAAGTTTGAAGATCTGATGGCTATGATTGATCATGGGAAATGTGATCAAGAAGATTAAGCGGTTGGCGAATTGTTTATAAATAGGGAACTATTGATAAACAATGTATGCGGGCAAATGTATGCACAAGGATGCTACATAGTGATTATCGAGCATAGAAGCTTGAAGACCTGTTTGAATAATAGAGTATAGAAGCCCAACAGATGGACAAGATTAGTTCTATGTCTATATTGTATTGAGCAAATAAGAATCTACTTTAGCATTTTAGATGTGAAGTTGCAGATATATTTTTATTACTGTTATTTTGTGAAAGTGATAGAAAATCTCTTAACCGAGTGGACTTAACAATCTTATTTGTAAAACCCTCTAGCAAGGTGACATTCTGATTGAGTGTTTGAAATCCTTTAACAAGGTCACTTCTAACAAGGTGAAGATCCTAACAGATCAGAGGGAAATCCCTTAACTGGGTCACATCTAGCAATGTGTTTGTAATCTCTAACATGATTTGCTTTTAACCGAGCATACTCTAGAAGAGTATATTTCTTAGTGGGTCCGAAATCCCACAGTGGTTTTTCCCTATTTGGGTTTCCACGGTAAATCTGGTGTTATGAGGTTTACGATGTTTATATGCTTTTGAGTTTGCATGTTTAGCAATTTTGGTTATATTACTGAAGTATATGTTACCGAGGTTGAATCTGATGTTTTTTTGGAAGATTAAGTTTGTATGATTCACCCCCCCCCCCCCCCTCATCTTGTTGTCTATTGGATCTATACTTACATTAAGTATCAGAACTATCAGTTTAGATAGATTTTAATGAACTAAAGGTAAAATATGATAGAATGAAATTCTATATTAGAGCTACCAGCTCATTTGGCAAAACCAAGAGATACAAATTATCATATTAGCCCTAGTTCAGAAGAGCCCTTTCCTATTAGTGCTTTCACCATTTATATTTGCAAGCCACTTTCTTTTCTCTATGCCGGATTTTAGGGTTCAACCCTATTAGAATCATGCCACTTGATTTTATGTATATGGCTATACAAATTCAGCATCCAAATTTTACAATGGTTTTTGACTTTTCCCCATACTTAGAAAATAAGATTCATGAGGGGTTGAAAGATATCAAGAATGGTGTATTTAATACTTATTTCTATTAGTATTCATTGCTAATGCACATGTTTTTATATAGAAATGCAGATTATTTTGAGGGTATCATGAATCTCAAGAGAACAATTGACAAGATTAAGGTGTCGGTGCAGCTTTGGAGTATGGACATGTCTTGGGACATGCAAAAAGCAATTTTTGTCAGGTTTGATAATAGTTTTGCTTCTAGACTAAGGCAAAGATTAACAACAAATCCACCAAGGATTTTCACACAGCTGCATGATTTTCTAAGACCAAAGGAAAGGCTGCCACTTTTGAAAATTGAGCATAACTGGGTGGACATTTTCCCTTATCCTATTAGTACATTTATCAGAGTTTATGGTTTCCCTGGCCAGCCACATATATTACCTTTTAATGTTCCTTTGATATTAGGTTTTGTTGAAGTACTATGGCAAATAGGTTGTATACATGATAAGGAATTGAAGGGTATCTAGGCAAAGGGACTATTTTCCCTGATTATACTGTCATCCCATACTTTGTGATTATAAAAGGGGGATATGTGCATTTTGTCAATATTTTTGCACCATATCATTAAGGGGTTAGCACAACCAAACATAGTGACTCGAAGGAGTTTTACAATGTTTTCAGGGTAAGATTAAAAAGAAGCCCATTACCCCATGAGCACAATTTCCTTGGGGATATAAGAAGAAATGAATTAGATTTCATGATTCACGATTGGAGGAAGGAGAAATGGATATATTTTAGGAAGCTATGGGATATAGTACAAAAAATGGATCCTCCTTGTGATCTAGTAAAAATATTCACTCCATTTTGTGCCAAAGTAGATTTTATCATGAACAATTTTGATGAACTAATTCTTGGATTAAAGGAAAAGAGAACCAAACTTGAGGAAGTTCATGGCCGAAAAGTTGAAAGAATAAATATGCAGTGGCCTACACCCATCACACTAGAAGAAGCATCTTTGATTCATCAACTGAGAATGAAACAACCGGGTTCACCTCCTCCACCACCTCACACAACAGATGGACTAGTAGAAAGTAGACTTAGCTATGTGCCTCCTCCAAAGGGTAGTGGTGTAATAAAAAGGGTAAGAGAACAAACAAGTAGTGAAGAGGAGATTAGAAGTGATAGTGGAAGGTTGGTAAGAAGAAAAGGAAAGAAAATAATGAAGATAGAGCCATCCCCAAAAACACAAGTATAACCTTGTAAAGGGGTCAAGATCATTGATCTTGAAGAATTAGATAAAATTCCTTCACCACCTTATGTGCCTCTTTCATCTCAAGGGAAGGTTGATTAACAAAGAGAGGAGAAACATATGGAAGAACAATAGGAGGAAGATACCATTGTAGTGATGAATGCAGAAATGAAAATGTGTATTCCTCCAATGCCACCCACTTTAGAATTGGACCTCACTCCTTTGGATATTTAGGGTAGAGCTTTTAGAGATGCCAGGAAGGAGGCATGTGATAGATTTCTTGAAGATGGAGCCTTTGTAAGAAGCCCGACTTTCTTACAATTTGTAGGGAAAAGGAAGATATAAAAATACAAGAGGAGAAGTGCTGAGAGAAAGGCCCAAAGGGTAGACAGATTTGATTAGGAAAATCAGGAGGAGGTCAAAAATGAAATGATGGAAGATTTTAAAGGAATTACTACAGATGAAGATAGGATGATTATAAATCATGTCAGAGTCTTAATTTTGGGAGAGTGGGATATAGATGATGTAGTGGCTTCTGATGCAATCAAAAAATCAAAAGTTCAACAATTCAAATCAAAGGAAGAAGCAAGGTTTGCATTAAAAGGGTCAAAATTTGTAGATGATTATGCAACCTTGGCAATATGGGCACTATGTTGGCAAATGCACACTCTAATGAGAAATTGTAGGTGATTGAAGGTATTGTCATTGATGGCAACCTTTCAATCCTATGGCACCAGCATACACCGACACAAGCACAGACACCGGCAGTGGTAGCGGCAAAGATGCTTATCTGCATCCTGGCCGACAAGATTTTGTTTATTATATTTTGTATTTAATTGTAAAATCTTTTAGTAAGCCGACAAGGCAAATTGTATTAGGACTCATATAAGTATGAGATCTTGTACATCATTTGTAAGAAGAGAGGAATACATGGAAGGAATGTAATAAACATATGCAAATATTAAGGCAGACCTTGGAATAGGGTTTTGGAAGTTGTTGAGCTTAAACTGGTACTAAACTTGGCATAACAGATGTTGATTCAAAGTAGTACATGACATTGGATTTACATAATCCACTTTTGTAAGTCAATGAGACTTTCCTTTTTGTATTTAAGCAGTGAGCTTTAGGCAGTTGGCCTTCCTGCATGTGCAGGCCCCTATTGTATCAGTAATATTCACTTATTGGCCAGTGAGAAAATATTGTGGGTCACAAATCCCACCGAGGTTTTTCCCACACCAGGTTTCCTTGTTAAAAATATTGTGTTATGGTGTTCTTTCTATGTTGTGTTTACTGATCTTATTTACTACATTATTTCTGGTTTACCGGTACACTGTTTTGGCATGCAATTCATTTAATAAGTTTAGAAAATCCATTAACCGGTTATATATTGATTCACCCCCCCTCTCTATTTCTTTGGGAATCCTAACAATTGGTATCAGAGCCTAGTCCTCTATTTTAAAAAGCTTAACATCTTGAGGAAGATTCTGACACCGGTAGAGATGGAAAACTTGAAAAAGCAATTGGAAACAAATCTTACAGATTATGATGCAGAAAAATTAAAGAATATGAAACTTGAAGATGATTTGAAGGATGCACAGGAAATCATTCAAGGAATTCAGAAAAATCTCACTATTGCTAGGAACAAAAGAAGAGAACTTCATGAGAAGATACAGAGTGACAATGATGAAAAAGAAACTCTTAATGATGGTGTAAGCAAGATGAAACAGGATAACATGGCCTTGAGGAATGAGATGCAAGATATGACTATGAGATTTTATAAAGACATTGAAGACCAAAAGAAGATTGAAGATGAATTGGCTAGGAGAATCAATGATGGTGGAAATGAAAATCTAAGATTCAGTCATGAAAATGATATGTTGAAGACATATATAATTCACTTGGAGCATGATAAAACTAAACTCATGAGACAAAAAGATTTCTTAGAAAATGAGTTGGCTATTGCAAATCAACACAAGGAGAAATTCAAGAAAAGTTCAGAGGAACTTGATGACATGTTGAAAAATCAGAAACCTACTAGAGATACTAATGGCCTTGGCTTTGAAGTTGGTGAAAGATCTAGTACTGCAAACAATCATGATCATAGTAAACCGGTAAGACAACCTAATGCCTACAAATTCAATGGAAATGGCTTTAACTGTAACAAGTATGGTCATAGAGAAAATCAGTGTAGATCTAGAAACTATCAGAACACCAATACACCCACAGATCAATGTTCTAAATGCAACAAAGTTGGACATAATTCAGAAAATTGCAGAATGAATGTAAGATGTTATGTTTGTGGAAGATTTGGACACTTATCTAATCAATGTAGAACACATACTGGCATAGGATATGGAAAAGCTATTTAGAAAAACAATGTGACTTGTTATGCTTGTAATAATATTGGACATATTGCAAAATTTTGTAGAAGTAAGGCATCACCGATAAATAACAAAGGACCCAATTTTAAAGGAAAAGAAAAGGTTGAAGAAGTAAAGCAATAATTTTCAAAACAATGGAATAGAAAGTTAGATATGAATGTTAATGAAGCTATTCCTTCACTGGTAGAACAGAGTATCACTCCATCGACAGGAGACTCTTCAACTAACTGAAAAGAAACCTTTTGGGGGTATGCCAATGAATTGAAATACATGCTAATTTACCCTCGGTTGATTGTGAGAAGTTGAAATACTTCTTTACCGGAAGATGTGTTAAGTTTCACTTAACCGACAAACATTTAATGTGGTAGTTGAAGGAAAGGACATTATAAAGCAAGTGTTTTGCCTCTTTTTCATTCACCAAGCATTCAAACTTCCATAGAGCACGAAAATCCCAAGCGAAGGCATCCATAGTGAGAAGTAAAACAAATCATTCAAGCACTTATACCTAAAGGCAGATTAAGGTATTTATAACAATGGCTTCATCCTCTGCACCCGAATTCATTGCAAACCCTACTGTAATTGAATTTGTTAAGCGCCCTAGACTCGTATTTAAGATTCTTTCCAAAATTTTAAAGAAAGATGATACCCTAGGATCATACTCAAAAATACCTAAAGGAGTTGCTTATGCTGAGGATCCTAGAATCTACATACATTGTCATATAGGAGAAACAGGAGATGATGAAATTAAAAACATGTACAGGACTTCTATATGTGATGTAAATGGAAATGTTAAATTGGAACATATGATAGTTGAAACCCTAGGTTTTGTGAAAATTCTTTGTATCCCTGATTTTCCAAAGGATGTTATAAGGATTGTGTTAAGTAGAGTTCATGGGGAGTTCTTTTGGTTGGATTCAATTCATAAGATAACCAAAGAAGAAGTTAGGGTAGTGACAGGCTTACCTTCCACTGGTAGTAGGCCTGACAAGAATTAAAAAGTTCCAAATGACATTGTAATGACCCTAACTGGCACAACCTTTGACAAGAGATCCTTGAGAGTAAATGATGTAAAGGATATCAATATACGGTTCATCAGCATGATTCTTGGATACAAAGTTATAAATGCTAACAAATTAAACTCTATTTCTAGCTTATGTATCAAGAGTGCCTATGACATGGTAAACAACAATATAAATATTGACATATGTGAATGGTTGAAGGATGAACTGATAGACAATTTGAAGAAGATCAAAGGGGATAAGAAAGGGACTTTCAGATCTGGCAACTTACTTGTATGTTTAATGTTGTATATTACCAAGGAAGTACTTGGTATTGGTAGAAAGAATTTTGGTTTTGACATATCGGTAGGAAAACAACTACTGGACATTTACCAGGAGGCCAATGGCTCTGCTGACTAGGTTGCCAATGCGGCGGTTAACAAGGAAGCAATTACCACGTGGACAGGAGAACAAGGACTCCCTGAAGATGTCAAGCAAATCATTTGCTATGATCATTATAGAAGTACTCCAAAAATACTTGATGGACAAGATAATTATGAAAAGAACTGACTTGAGTACTTTGAGTCATTATAATAATGAAAGATTCATTAATTATATAACCAATTTCATAAGTTAACAAAATTTTTGGGTTACTTTGATAGTTTTGAAAAGCTCACCGGCTAATTTTCTCTGCAAGTTTCAAAATTTGGTGTTGAACAACGACAATATGGGTGGTAACAGGAGGTGATATGAACCAAGTAGCTGTAAAGAATGGAAATAGAAGGAGGAGGTTTGGGGTATTCTATAGAAGGGTGGCTTCTCGAAATTCATGGAGAGACTCCATGGTCAAGACGACATGGTGACCAGTTTTTTCTGTAAAAATTGGAAAAAGGGCATGCTGAAAATGGGAGACCAAACTGTAGAAATCGATGAAGATTTAATTGCTCAAGCTACGTGCCTCACAAGAGAAGGGTGAAACTTCTACAGAGATAGGAAAGTCAGTAGGGAAGCTATTGAAAGATACTCGGATACCAAGAAGTAGAAAAACTGACTAGTAAAGTTGAGCAAAACCTACTACCCGCCCAGGGCTTTTGCCAAACCCTAGCAGGAGGTCCTCTTTGTTTTAATGTGATATATCACTCTAGATGGTAGGTTCACAAAAGTTTATGGTTATCACTTTGTTATGCTAAATCACTTTAGGCACAATGATAAGGTTAACTTCCCTTATTTTCTCCTTTGTTCGATGAATATGTCCCTTTAGGCCTACAAAGAGAACCCACGAGGTGATACGACCATGCATCAAGGCCTTATGGTCCTAATATATGACCATCTTAAGGCCAACCAAATTGCTTGGATGCAAACCTCTATGGATTTTGAGGATGAGGGGTTTGACCCTGCCTTCTTAGAGGAAGAGGAGTCTAAAAGTGACCCTTTGACTGACACTGAGGACATCATGGATGTCTCGGATTATGAAAGTGAGAAGAAGAGGAAATACATCAAAACCAGACCTTCATCCTCTAAGGGCAAAAAGCCTAAAGGTAGACCCTTGTTTTACATTTCTTCGGAAGAGGAGACTTCAGATGACTCTAAGTAGGAGAACCCTCAAGGGTTGCTGAAGAAGAACACAAAAGATCACACCCAGACCAAGAAAATGCACAAGAAGAAAGATGAGACTATTAAGGAATCGAAAGCCCACAAGCAGGTAAGGGCCCTGGAAGCTGATCAAAATCTGGAAAAGGAGACCATGGAAGAGGATCTTAGGGCTGTTGACACAACTACCACCCAGCACACCCCTAAAGAGGAAAAGGAAACCCCTAGAAAAGTTGACCCCCCCTCTAACCCTCCCCCTGAGGGTTTGCAAGGTTTCATGGAAACTATGGAGTGGCTTATTAATGTTTACAAGAAAGCTGAGGATGAAACTAAAAAACTCTGTAATAGAATCTTGATCCTGGAAACCATCAATACTGGGGAAGGGAAGACCATGGCCAACTACATAGAGGACCTAAAAAGAACCATTGCCGAAGCCGAAGACATAAGAGATGCTTTCAACCCCAGGTTTGAAAAAATTGAGAAGGATTTGCTGGAATGGAAAAATCTTGCTGACACTAACGACGACACTCTCTCAGAAACTATTAGCAAAATTGGTAAAATTGAGGAGAGTCTGAAGAACATTGCTGAACAGAGCCTTAGCATCCTGAAGATTTTAGAAAACAACACCAACACTCTCATTAGCGAATTGGATGATGAAAAGGAAATCCTAGACACTGACCCGGAAACTGAAGGAACAGGGGAAGCTCAAGGCCCCAGAACCCACACTAGAGGCAAAATCAAGGACAAAAAAGATAACAAGGATTTGGAAGACCTTAAAGCTATCGGGGCCACTTACGATGAGCTGGTGATAAAGGCAGAGGACTTGTTGAAGAAAATTATTGTGTAGCACCTTCTTTGTTTCTTTGTTGTTGTTTGTTTTGCTGTCCTTTTGGTTTGCTAGCTTTTTGCTAGTCTTTTTGTATGCGGTTCTTAAGCACTGATCTTTTTGGTGTCTTATCTTAATATCCTTTGTTAAAGGTTTCGGGTCCTGAAAACCTACATTTTTAATTAATTAGAACATGGGAGATAACAGATAAAATAACATGAATGAACACTTTCAGACACTGAAGGATAGAATGAAAACTAGGATAAGGCTATCTCAAGCTATTGTTGACAAATATCAAAAGGAGACATGCTTTATGATTAAGAAGGATGAGATTTGGATGGAGGCATTAGTCCCAAGGACTATTTGGGTTACGAAAATGGGATATGAGGCTGATGAGAACATAATTAAAACTTATGCAAAATCCCTCCTAGAAGCCCCTAAAGAACCTACTGAAAAAATATTTGGAAATGCTGAAACAATTGAAAGAAAAGTTCAATCTTAGAAAAGAATTAAGAAAACTAAACAAATAGTTAGAAAAGGAACAAGGCAGGCAAAAGAAATCAAGGAAGATGTATTGAATAAAACTGGTATTAAGGAAAGTGACTTATAAGGATTACAATCGGAAACACATCTTTCACCGGTTGGTACCTACTCTGGCAATGAAATACCAATAGAATTTTAAAGGGTAGTAAGGAAAAGGAAACCTTCACTAGTACCCAATCCTACACCTAAGAGAACAAGACAAAAACAACAGGTAGTTAGGCCTCTAGCAAAGAAGTTAACACCAAAGAAAAGAAAAGAAAAACAAGTTGTTCCTCCACTTGACAACCTTTTGAATGAGATAACAGAAAATGGTAAATTATCAAACATTGGCAAGTTATATGATACTTTTAATAGTGATGAAAAGGAAAGCATTGAAAACAGTGTTATCTTACACTTGGATATCTACAAGAAATTTTTGATTGAGGTTGTAGATGATTTACCCAATGAGTTGTATAGAAGGTTATAAGCAAGGAGAGAAGCAATTGTTGAATTGGATAAAAAGATGAAGATAGAGAAACTACTTGCAGTTCACCCAATGAATTCAATAGATGAAATTGATGAACTAATAAGTGAGGCTAACTAGACTGTATTTTCAACCAGTCACCAACATGTAGCACTAATGGCTAGCAGAGTTAATGAGATCATAGAAGAGACAACGGATAAATGGGATATATTCTTTGTTGAGAAAGAGAAACAAGAAGAGCTTAAGAGACCAAAAGCTTTTAAAGTCTATCAAAAAGAAAAGGATAAGGATAAGGGGAAAGGTAAAGTAGGTGGTCCTCTGAGTATAAAGATAATAGATAACATACCCCCACCTCCTTCTGATACTCCACCGGCACAACATGTTGATACACCACTGACACCAGAGAGTATGGAAACACCACATGAGGACACAAATCCTGACTCATAGGTGTTGTATACAATGAATATTGACACACAAGAAGTTAACATTGAGGTTGATAAGGAAACAAGTGAGAAGAAAGATGTGGCAACTGAGCCACTAATAGAAGATACTACAGTCGAGACAAATATGGAGAATATAGTTGGAAGAACTAAAATTGGGACTGAACAAGAAGCTGAATAGGCAACTGATTCCCTGGATATAGGAAAGGCAGATACCATTAGTATACATACTAAGGTATCTACTGAGTCACTGATAGTGGACCGTACTGAGGTGCAAACAGAAAAAATAGTAGTGGATACCACTATAAAATCATCAGAGACACATATAGAGAAACAGGTAGAGCAACAACATCATTCACAGGTACATTCAGAAACAGTGCCACCGACTACAACTGAAAAACCTAAACCTTTGGTAGGTGAAATGCAGACACAAACTGACCCTCCAGAGAAAGAGGAAAGAAAATCTATTACTACCACCCGTGGATTACAAATTGTGAAGGTAGTTGGACAGTCATCCGGAACCTCCATGACTGAGTTTAAACCAGCTAATGTGACAAAGGTATTATTAGATTCAATCAAGAAAATAAAAGATTGTAATGCACTAGCATATAAGGTTATTGATGACACCATACCAATTTTGGAGATGATTGCACCCAAGTGTAACATAGAGAATACAGATTCTTTAGGCCAATTAAACACATTATCTAAATACATAACCGACAATCTTCTAACAATTGATCAAATCAATGAGGACACTTTCAGAGAGAAAATGAATAATGAGAAGGAAAAATTCTTTGAGGAGACAGTCAAGAAGAATAAGGAACATATGGATACATTATTACCGGCACTAGGAAAGACAATTTTTGACTTCAAGAAATTGTATAGAGATACATGCAAAACAAACATTTTGATAGAAGATTTAGATAAAGAAATCAACAGAGCACAAAAGGAAATCAATGATATGGCTGACAATTTAATAGGTTCATCAGATTCAATATTGGTAGTAGAACAGGAAATTACTGGCTTTGAAGAGAAAATTGAAAAATTTGAAAAAGATAAAGAGAGATTAAGGTTTAAGGCAAAGGAACTGAAGTGCAGACTAGGTCCTAAACTAGATATCCTCATCTCTTTGAGAAAAGAGATTTATGAGTCTCTTGTTCTAGGACTTAAGACACTAGAAGAGAAAATGCACTTTCTCACCGGTACAATCCAGAGGACTGAAGCAACACTAAAGGACACTGAAAGATTCTACAACAGTCTGAATGTGGCTTTTGTAACCCACCGATTACAGGGATCTAGACAGGAATTACACTCAATTGACATTGAATGACAACCTTTTTCATTGATGTCAAAGGGGGAGTAGTAGAGGATGATAAAAAGAAATAAGGATAGGAAAAATGTATGACAAAAGAGATCATCTGCTCAGGGGGAGCACACATTGATAGTTTTTGGTAAGATAGTTTTGGAAAACACTTTTGGATATACTTTTTGCCTTTTTCTCATGAGTGTTGCCATCAATGCCAAAGGGGGAGATTGTTGGCAAATGCACACTCCAATGAGAAATTGTAGGTGATTGAAGGTATTTTCATTGATGGCAACCTTACAAAACTATGGCACCAACAGACACCGGCACAGGCATAGACACCGACATCGACAATGGAAAAGATGTTTATCGGCATCCTAGCCGATAGGATTTTTTTTATTGTATTTTGTATTTAATTGTAAAATATTTTTGTAAGCCGACAAGGCGAATTGTATTAGGATTCATATAGGTATGAGATATTGTAAATCATTTGTAAGAAGAAGGAATACATGGAAGGAATGTAATAGACAGATGTGAATATTAAGGCAGACCTTCGAATAGGGTTCTGGAAGTTGTTGAGCTTAAACCGATATTGAACCTGGCATAGCAGATGCTGATTTTAAGTAGTACATGACATTGGATTTACATAATCCACTTTTGTAAGTCAGTGAGACTTTCATTTTTGTATTTAAGTAGTGAGCTTTAGGCAGTTGGCCTTCCTGGATGTGAAGGCCCCTATTGTATCAATAATATTCACTTATTGGCCAGTGAGCGAATATTGTGGGTCACAAATCCCACTAAGGTTTTTCCCTCACCGGGGTTCCTCGTTAAAAATATTATGTTATGGTGTTCTTTCTATGTTGTGTTTACTGATCTTATGTACTACATTATTTCTGGTTTATCGGTACATTGTTTTGGCATGCAATTCATTTAATAAGTTTAGAAAATCCATTAATCGGTTAGATACTGATTCACCCCCCCCTCTCAGTATCTTTGGGAATCCTAACACACTAGAATAGAGGCCTAGGAGACCTAATATCAATGATATAAATCCAAACTTGAGGGGAAGCCTCATTATAAAAAGAGCCTCTAATACATCAAATGTTGAGGCCTCAAAGTTAGTTGTTGATGTGGCCAAATTGGCCCATGAAACTTCCAAGAGAGAGGATAAAGAAAAAGAGGATCTAATGAAGAAGTTTGAAAAGCTTTTCAATGATTATAATGCAGTTCAATAGAGGTGTGTGGAGCTACAAACTAAGGTTCAACTTCTTGAGCAGAGACAAATAGGATCATCTTCTTCAACTTCTACAATTGCATCAGTCCCATCAATATCTAGGTCTCCACTTGTCTCACATGTAGATGCAATGGTTCAATTAGATAGTGAGACTGATGTTCCAAGGACACCATTAGTGCCAGATGTTGATGAAGACCTTGAACCCACTAGATCAACTAACCCGATAAGAGCCCAAATCTGGGAGATAGTAAAAAAGCTAGAAAATAAGCTAAAGGAGTGAGAGGATCGGTCTTCTTTTAAGTAGAGAGAGATAGTTATCTCAGTGCTAACTCATTTAAACAAGAAGGTGTAAAGTAGATTAAATAGCATTCATTCTTTATATTCTTTATTGTTTAATGCTATTCAAAGTTTTGGGAGAGATAAGGAAGTGGCAATCCCTTTGTTTACAAAATGGTTACAAAGGGGAAATGAACTCAAAATAATGTCAGTGGCTTTCAAATACCATGTTGAGAGGCCACCCACACTTCAACCAACCTATTTGTTGGTAAAATCAATGCAAGAAACTTAGATGCTACCAGAAAATATAGAAAGGAAGATAAAGGAGTTGATGAGAAGATTCAGTGAAGTGAATGAAACACTTCAGTCAGGTATTGAAGATGATAGTGGGGTAACTAAGCCTTTACAATTTTGGAAGAAAGAGGCGGAAAGAGTCATCAACACTCAAGTGGAAGTTAAGTATACTCCATACAGAACAAAAGTTATTCAGATTATGAATTTCAAATGGCCATCAGATGAAGAATATGGTGAATGGAGTTATACTTACTTTAAGGATGAATAAGGATTGCAAATAGTTAGTTATTTAACTATTTGATGTAACAGTCTAGCAAACAGTTTCATTTCTTTGCAACAGTTACTTTTTGGACGTGACTAACAACAAGGCAGGCTCATCTCAAATCTTCATCGACAACAATAAAAGGGATAAAGTGTATAAAGTGTCAAAACGAATCATTTGGAGATATTTGGTGTTGGTTGTGACATTCTTTCACGGGAATATTTTGTAATAGAATTATGGGTAACAGGTCACTTTTGAATGGCAGGTGTCTCCTCTAGCCCATAGCTTGTTTGCTCCTTTATTTTCTATAAAAGAGAATTCAAGGCTAAGAGACAGGGTTCCAAAATTGATCTCTATACTTAGTTTTTTTCTAAAATTTAGAGTCATAGGTTCCTATAGCAGGTTTTAGGTTAAAATGAGAAAATTGTAGAGATTTTGTAGAGAAATAGATAAGATTCTTGTGTCTTGTTTTTTGCATGTTCTTGAAGGAGTTATATGTAAATTGTTTTATGACAGAAATAACAAATTTATTCAATAAAAATATAATTATGATCTATTTCTCTCCATTGTACAACTTCTATCATTTTTTGAATGAAATATAATCAAGGATTTCTTTCATTCGGTGCATTGTTGTGATGTATGTACTTTTTGTTTATGCTTTGATCTAAAGGATCAATTAAATGCTAAAAAAAATTGTAGAGTGATAGGGTTTGTTCAGGGATTTGATAAAAAGTTTGGGTTGGGATTGCAGATAAGAAATATTATAAGGAAATATTATCTTAGGTCTGAATTCTATTAGATAGAATTTTGTTATAATTCATTTTATGTCTTGTGAATTCAAGCACCCAATGGAGTAAGACACTAATCACTGAAGAACTTCCCATTCTTGAGCATTCTCCCTCTTTGTTGAGACTTTATATGAGATTATCTTCTTAGTTTTGGTATAATTTATGAGTATGGTGCAAAGATTATAGATTCACGAAGGGATCATCCTCTCATGTCTTGCAAAGGCCAAAGTGTAGAAGGATTTGTATAATCTTTGTCATAGCTAGTCCAAGTTCTTGAGGATATTGATAGTTGGAGCTAGCTTCTCCATAGATAATCTGAAGAATCAACTTGGTTTCTGCCTCTTGTAGTGTAAACCCCTTTTGGGGAACCAATAAAAATGGTGACTCTGCTTGGGAATGTAAATGCATAATTGGAGTCAGTTGTGTCATCCATTTGGGAAATTGTGTTGAATTTATATCATGTTTCTATGATTTGATGGTTGAGATCATGTTTTTGTGTTTTTGGTTTACGTTCTCTATTGTAAAGGGTGTTCTATATTTTTGTGAGAAAGAAAGTCCTATTTGGAACAAGGTTCATTAATCTCTTTGAAAGATTACAGAATACTATTTTATTTGTTGTCCCAAAGTAATTTGGGTGGTGACTTTGAAGTCTTTGCTCCAGTACGTATATTGTTGATGAATTCTAATAAATATTTGAAAGACTATCACTATGATAAAATCTAAGAATACCAAAGGCTACATGAGGCTACATCCTAAATAAAAATTGGAAGAGCTTCCTGGAGTTCCGCAGAGGAGTGGAATAAGAAGAAATGGAGAAAAAATCTCTGCTTCCTTGTCATGGAAACCAAACCATAAGAGCACAAGTAAGTCATCATTGAACCATGTTCTTGAAATTCATGAAACTTCTTCTGAGAGTTCTGAGTCAGATAGCTTAGGATTTTTTGAATCTTTGTTTTGTTGGCAATATAGCATTATAACAGACAATGAAAGATTGTTGGGATTTCAATAAGGATATTGAGAAGGTTGTTGATGATTATGGATATAACTGATTAAGGATGTTTATTGTCTTGATATTATTATTTTGTCATTGATGCCAAGAACTTGATTTTCTAATTCAGTATGATGTTGCCATATCTTGAGAAGTATGATTTGAAGAATATAAAGATGTTAGTAAAAGACAAAGGAAAGAATATGATGAATAAGGGGATGAATAAGGTATTCAATGGGCCACTATTGCTGAGTCAGACAATGATGAGATCATGATGTTTAGATTGTTTTAACATCATACATATGTTGTAAATTGTAAGGTTAATACTATTCTTTGTTACCAAGGAAAGAACCTAGTCGGTAAACCCTAAGGTTATCGCTATCGGTTAATGAAGTCGAAATGTCTACCGAGTGAAGTTTAGTATTCACCGAGTTGTTACCGAGTTGTAACCAAGCTATAACAAAATGCATTAAATGGTTACATGCATTATTTAATGAAGGAAGCTGATGAGCTGGAACTGATTGAACGATTGGTATGTCGTTAATATAGTTTGTTAAGAATCTAAGGCAATGGAAAGTCAGCATGAAGATCTACAACGTAGATTGAACCACAATACCCTGGCACAAGTTCCAAGAAATGTATGCAAGTTCCTAGGTGGAGTAAAACATTTTCTGATCAAAAGATGCATTGAACCTAGACAAGATTGAAGATCTGATGGCTATGATTGATCATTGGAAATGTGATCAAGGAGATTAAGCAGTTACCTAACTGTTTATAAATAGGAAACTGTTGATAAACAATGTATGCGGGCAAGTGTATGCATAGGGATGCTACATAGTGATTATCGAGCATAGAAGCTTGAAGACCTATTTGAATAACAGAGTATAGAAGCCCAACAGAAGGACAAGATTATTTCTATGTCTAGATTGTATTGAACAAATATGAATCTGCTTTAGCATTTTAGATGTGAAGTTGCAAATAGATTTTTATTACTGCTATTTTGTGAAAGTGACAGAAAATCTCTTAATCGAATGGACTTAACAGTCTTATTTGTAAAACCCTCTAGCAAGGTGACATTCTGATTGAGTGTTTGAAATCCTTTAACAAGGTCACTTCTAACAAGGTGAAGATCCTAACAGATCTAAGGCAAATCCATTAACCGGGTCACATCTAGCAATGTGTTTGTAATCTTTAACAGGATTTGCTTTTAACCGAGCATAGTCTAGATTAGTATATTTCTTAGTGGGTCGGAGATCCCATAGTGGTTTTTCCCTATTTGGGTTTCCATGTTAAATCTGGTGTTATGAGGTTTATGATGTTTATATGCTTTTGAGTTTGCATGTTTAATAGTTTTTGGTTACATTACTGAAATATATGTTACCGAGGTTGAATCTAATGTTTTTATGGAAGATTAAGTTTGTATGATTCACCCCCCCCTCTCATCTTGTTGGCTATTGGATTTGTACTTACATTAAGTATCAGAACTATCAATTGGTATTAGAGGTTTGGACTCTGAAAGAAAGTTTAAAGGCACTTGAGTTAAAGATCCAAAGATGTGTAAGAGGGATGCACCGAAGCTGAACAAGTCAAGTTTCTCTACATGGCAGAAAAGGATGAAGCTATATCTATCAGGAGTTGGAGAATATGTTGTATACTTTCTAGAGAATGATTTTGTTACACTGAGCACCTATCCATTGACTATCGAAGAGATAAGGCAAAGAAAGAACATATTCAAGCAATGATTGAAATAACATCTGCATTGACCGATTCAGAGTTTAATGATCTAGAAGGCTGCAATGATGCAAAGGCTATGTGGGATAAGCTCATATCACTATATGGAGGAGATAAACATGTTCGAAGAGAAAAAGTAGATAGTCTAAGAGGACAACTTGAATCTATGAGGATGAATGAAGGTGAGAACATAACTCAGTACAGTACAAGACTAAAGGAGATTGTCAATCGAATCAAAGGAGGAGGTGGAACTATTGAAGAAAAGGATATAAAAAGTAAGTTTTTGAGAACCCTTCTACTGGCTTATGCAATTCGAGTCTCTGCAATCAATGAATTGTGGTCTATACCTAATATGCCAGTTTCTTTAGATGCTACTATTGGTAAGCTACATGCATTTGAGGTAAGTAACTTTGATAACAATGAATCTTCGGTAAATAAAGTTGAATATGCATTTAGTTCTTTTCATCGTGATGAATCTAATGATTTCAATGAAAGAAAGTATAAGTACTCTGAAGGAGATCATAGTGGAGCAAGTGAAAGATTTTGTAAGAACATGGAAGAAGTACACAAACTGTATGAGGAAATTAGAAAGCAAGAAGAGTTTGAAGCACTATTAGCCAAAAGGTTACCGAGAGGCAAAGGTAAGTATAAAGGAAAACTACCTTTGAAATGTTTCAATTGTGATAAAATAGGACATATGGCTTCTAACTGTCCTGACAAAGATTTTACTGAAAAGAGAGATTACCGAGATGACAGATAGAAAGACAATCATTACAGAGGACAAGGAGACTTCAGAAGAAGAGATAGAAAGACATGTTTAATAGTTGATGAGGAATCCAATGATGATAAATCAAATGAGTCTGATACCGAGGAAGTAGTTTATGTGGCTATCAAAGATGGATCAGATGAAGAAAGGTATGAAGTAAAAGCCTTAATATCTCACATAAACACTAATGATTCTTGAATCATAGATAGTGGATGCTCACATCATATGATAGGAGATAAACACAAGTTTGTTATGTTAGAAGATTATGATGGATGCTATGTTAGATTTGGTAATTATGCACCATGTCTAGTGAAAGGTAAAGGATCTATAACACTTCTTGACAATGCAAGATGCAATGATGTTTATTGGGTTGAAGGTTTAAAATACAATTTGTTGAGTGTAGCATAGCTAAACCACACAGGTTACCAAATAGAATTTCAGAAAGGAATTGTCAAAGTTCATGACAAGAATGGAAAGTTAGCTGCTACCAGGACACAAACAAAAGGTAACACATTTCACCTTGACTCAACTCATAATAAGTGTTTGTATACAAAGATAGATGATACCTGGTTATGGCATAAAAGGTTTTGTCATGTAAATTTTGATAATCTAATCAAAATAAGTAAGAAGCACCCAGTAAGAGGTCTACCGAGTCTTGAAAAACCTAAGAATGCTATGTGTCAAGTATGCCAGATGGGTAAGATGACAAGATCAAGCTTTACAAGAACGTCTTACACTTCTAAGGGAATTTTAGATCTAGTCCACACTGATCTTTGTGGTCCTATGAAAGTTCAAAGTTATTATGGTGATAAATATTTCATATTATTTGTGGATGACTATTCAAGGATGATGTCAGTAATGTTTTTAAAATAAAAATTAGAAGCTTTTTAAATGTTTAAATGGTACAAGGCAAGAGTTGAAAATGAAATAGGAAGACAACTAAAATGTCTTAGATTAGATAGAGGAGGAGAGTTCACATCTGATGAATTCAACTTATTCTGCAATGATCATGGTATTAAAAGACAAGTCTCTTCACCGAGAAGTCCACAGCAGAATGGAATAGCTGAGAGAATAAACAGATCTATTGTGGATTGTGCTAGAATACTGATGATTGAAAAGAAGGTGCCACAAACATTTTGGAGAGAAGCAATAAGAACAGCAGTTTACACCTTCAACCGAGTACAATTGAAGAAAGGTACTTTGAAGACACCATATGAAATCTGGTATGATAAGAAACCTAATGTAAGTTATTTTAAAATCTTTGGAAGTAGATGCTATGTTCACAAAGATGATAGAAATGGCAAGTTTGATCAGAAAAGTGAAAAATTGACATTTCTAGGTTATTCTTCAAGAAGCAAAGTATTTAAATGTCTGATCAAATCATCTAACAAAATAGTAGAAAGTGCAAATGTGAAAATTGATGAATTTGGAGAAAGAAATGATGAAGGAAATTCCAAGGAACCAGAAGACTATGATGAATTTGTCTATGTTCAACCAACAAGTCTTATCGATAAAACTATTGAAGAAAATGAAGAGAATATCCAATTACCAAGTGATGAAGAAGATCATACAAAGCCTACCGAGCCTGTATTAGCCAAGTATGTCAGAAGATATCATGCACCAAGTCAGATTATAGGAGATAAGGATGATCCAGTGATGACAAGGAACAAACTGAGATAGAACACATGTTTGATATCTAAATTTGAACCGAGAATAGTGAAAGAGGCATTTAACAGTGAATATTGGATAAATGCTATGACATAAGAGATTGATCAAATTAAGAAGAATGACACATGGATACTAATCCCAAGACTGAAGGACAAAAATGTAATCGATACAAAGTGGATTTTCAGAAACAAGCTAAATGAAAAAGGAGAGGTCATTCGAAACAAATGAAGACTAGTTTGCAAAGGTTATGCTCAAGAAGAAGGAATTGATTATGGTGAAATTTTTGCACCTGTTGCTAGACTTGAAGGAGTGAGAACATTGTTGGCCTATGCTGCTTTCAAGAACTTCAAGGTATATCAAATGAATGTCAAATCTGCATTTTTGAATGGAATATTAGAAGAAGAAGTTTTTATTGAACAACCTGAAGGATTTGTTGAAGACAATAATAAAGATCAGGTATGTAAATTGAACAAAGCTTTGTATGGTCTGAAACAAGCACCTAGAGCATGGTATGAAAGATTGCACTCTTATTTGATTAAGATTGGTTTTATATAATATGTACATGAAGAATGATGAAAATGGAATACTGATCTCAGCCATATTTGTTGATGATATTATATTTTGTGGAAATGACTCTCTATGTAAGAACTTTGGAAATGAAATGAGGAAAGAATTTGAGGTGTCATTAATCGGCGAGATAAAGTATTTTATAGGTTTATAGATACTGCAAATGAAAAATGAGATTTTCATTACTCAATCCAAGTACATAAAGGAAATCTTGAAGAAATTTGGAATGGAGGATTCAAAACTAGTAAGTACTCCTATGACTACCAACTGTAAATTATCAAAGAATGATGAATATGCATGTGTTGATGAGACACTTTACCTATCCATGATTGGAAAGCTACAATATGTTGTTCACAGCAAACCAAATATAGCACATGCAGTAGGTATGGTTGCAAGATTCTCTGCAGATCCTAAGGAAACACACATGACAACAATCAAAAGAATTTTTAGATACTTGAAAGGCACAGAGGATTATGGCTTAGTATATCAGAAAGGAAATGATTTTGATTTAAAAGTTTATACTGATGCTGATTGGGCAGGCAACATTGATGACAAAAAAAGCACAAGTGGAGGAGATTTCTTTTTAGGAGAAAGACTAATGAGTTGGCTTAGCAAGAAACAAGGATGTGTTTCACAGTCAACAACAGAAGTTGAATACGTTGCTGCAGCATTGAATTGTACCAACATTGCATGGATCAAACAACTGTTGGAAGGTATAAATGAGAAAGTTACTGAGCCAGTCACTATATTTTGTGACAATACTAGTGCCATTAATATTTCAAAATATCCTGTTATGCACTCTAAGACAAAGTACATATCTATCAAATATCATTATCTTAGAGAAGAAGCTCAAGAGAAGAATGTGGTGTTGGAGTATGTTAGCACAAAGGAACAAATAGCAGATATCTTCACCAAGCCACTACCAAGGGACACTTTCGAATATCTCAGAAGTAAGTTAGGGGTCGTACCCCTAGCTTCTACTCACTGACCGAGTTCAGTGAAAGCATCAATCCGATGACTCTATCGAATATCTTTGAGGAGTTGATGCTGATTTACACCCTTTAGGATGTTTTCTAAAGGTGTACAAGAAATTATACAAGAAATAATGCAGGGAACAGGAATTGAAGACAAATTGCTCTGACTGAGACAGAATTGATACACAATAGTAGGAAATCATTTCATACAGGAAGAAATTATGTTTTAGTTCTCTACTTTTTGGCATTGTTGTCAAAGGGGGAGAAGACTAATATCGGGGGAGAAGACTAAAAGAAAACTGAGAAGACTACAGATTGGAAAGAAGACTGAAGAGGAAAAGAGAAGTCTAATGAAGGGGGAGAGAATTTTAGCATTTTAGAATCATAGCAATACAAATTTTTTAAGGTCAAATCAATTGGTTTTGCCATCAATGCCAAAGGGGGAGATTGTTGGCAATATAGCATTATAACAGACAATGAAAGATTGTTGGCATTTCAATAAAGATATTGAGAAGGTTGTTGATGATTATGGATATAACTGATTAAGGATGTTTATTGCCTTGATATTATTATTTTTTCATTGATGTCAAGAAATTAATTTTCTAATTCAGTGTGATGTTGCCATATATTGAGAAATATGATTTGAAGAATATAAAGGTGTGGTAAAAGACATAGGAAAGAATATGATGAATGAGGGGATGAATAAGGTATTCAATGGGCAACTATTACCAAGTCAGACAATGATGAGATCATGATGTTTAGATTGTTTTAGCATCATACATATGTTGTAAATTGTAAGGTTAATACTATACTATGTTACCAAGCAATAACCTTAGGGTTTACCAAGCAAAGAACCTAGTCGGTAAACCCTAAGGTTATTGCTATCAGTTAATGAAGTCAAAATGTCTACCGAGTGAAGTTTAGTATTCACCGAGTTGTAACCGAGCTATAACAAAATGCATTACATGGTTACATGCATTATTTAATGAAGGAAGTTGATGAGATGGAACTGATTGAATGATTGGTATGCCATTAATATAGTTTGTTAAGAATCTAAGGCAATGGAAAGTCGGCATGAAGATCTACAGCGTAGATCGAACCACAATACCCTGGTACAAGTTCCAAGAAATGTATGCAAGTTCCTAGGCAGGGTAAAACATTTTCTGATCAAAAGATGCATTGAACCTGGACAAGATTGAAGATCTGATGGCTATGATTGATCATGGGAAATGTTATCAAGGAGATTAAGCGGTTACCTAATTGTTTATAACTAGGAAAGTGTTGATAAACAATGTATGCAAGAAAGTGTATGCACAGGGATGCTACATAGTGATTACCGAGCACAAAATATTGAAGACGTGTTTGAATAACAGAGTATAGAAGCCCAACAGATGGACAAGATTAGTTCTATGTCTAGATTGTATTGAAAAAATATGAATCTGCTTTAGCATTTTAGATGTGAAGTTGTAGATAGATTTTTATTATTGTTATTTTGTGAAAGTGACAAAAAATCTCTTAATCGAGTGGACTTAACAGTCTTATTTGTAAAACCCTCTAGCAAGGTGACATTCTGATTGAGTGTTTGAAATCCTTTAACAAGGTCACTTCTAACAAGGTGAACATCCTAACAGATCTGAGGGAAATCCCTTAACCAGGTCACATCTAGCAATGTGTTTGTAATCTTTAATAGGATTTGCCTTTAACTGAGCATACTCTAGAAGAGTATATTTCTTAGTGGGTCAGAAATCCCATAGTGGTTTTTCCCTATTTGGGTTTCCACGTTAAATCTAGTGTTATGAGGTTTATGATGTTTATATGCTTTTGAGTTTGCATGTTTAACAGTTTTTGGTTACATTACTGAAATATTTGTTACCGAGGTTGAATCTGATGTTTTTATGGAAGATTAAGTTTGTATGATTCACCCGCTCTCTCATCTTGTTGGTTATTGGATTTGTACTTACATTAAGTATCAGAACTATCATGTTTAATACACCTGTACAAGAAGAAGTACAACAGAATGAAGAAGTTACTCAGGTTCAATATTTAGAAAAGAGAAGAGGCCAGAGAAAAAGTAGAAGTCATCAAAGTAGAACTTTGGTGTACCTCCTCTTGGCCTCACAAGGGGATTTCCTTATAATATTGAGTCAACTTAGGAACAAGGAGGTGCAAACCTAATAGGTTTAGGTGATACTTCTGGATCTAAAATAACTCTGCCTGATTCTGAAGTGGTTTTTGGAGACATAGACACATTAAGAAAGGAACTCCAAGAACAAGTGGATCTAAGAAAGAGAAAGGAAAAGGAGAAAGAATCTGAGGTTATAAATATTGTTATTGAGAGGGATTGTTTAATGAGGCATTTGGCTACACTCAAACCCTTGAATCAAGAAAAAAATAAGCCTAATGTTGAGGTTCCTATTAGAAGAGAAATCTAAGATAGGAACTTTGAACATGTTATAAAAGAAAAGTCTAAGAGCTATGTTGATAGCCAAAACTTAGTAGATCCCAATCAACCAAGTGCTTAGATCCCCAAATCAGATCAAGATAAAGGAAAGAAAAAGGTATCCGATGTTAAAACAAATGACCAAAAAACCTCAACTATCACATATCTAAGTCATGTATTGTCTCAAGATGACATTGAATTAGAAAAGGATAGGATAGAGAGTGAAACTCTTGCAAAAGAGTTACAAAGAATTGAGATGGAAGATTCAATAATAGAAATGAAGAGGAAAATTGATTTCCTTAAATTGTCATCATTAAATAATGCTTTGTTCACTGTTGACCTATCTAATACTCAAACTATTTCTATTTTAGTCCCTACAACAACATAAAATGTTAGTAAAAGTACTCCTGCTCAAAATGTTCAAAGTATTCAGAGTACTGGAGTTTCATTTACTAGGCAGGAAGGTCAAATGACCACTCAGAATAGTATTCAGTCCCAACCTTCTAAAGTACCCATTGGAGTTACTGCTATGGCTAACACTAGAACATAAACCACTAGAACTAGTGCTATGACCAATATTGGAGGACGAGTTGTTACTGGGCAGTTCCAGAGAAGACCTATCGATTTACAAAGTTATAGGCAATTATGTTTTGATGGGATACTAGGACATCCTAACGCAGTCCCAAATGAATTGAGGGACGATCAATAAGTTTGTAGGAAATAATACTATCACTGGTGAAAAATATCTGAGAGCTTTCACAAATAAGTTAAATGATTATGAAGTAGAACATGAGGATGTTGTCATGAAACTTGTTTTACAGTCTCTGAGTTAAGATGCTAGGTATTGGTATAGAGGATTGCCAACTGTAAGCATCAATTCCTGGGAAGAACTTGAAAGGAGTTTCAAAGAGCAGTATGGTGACAAAACTAATGCAAGATTTATGTTCAATGCATTCAACAACATCAAGAAGCCACCAAATGAGGCTATCATTGATTTTAATATCAGATTTCAAATAGCTATGCATAAATTATTTTAAGTTCTAATGCTAGATGACAATGTTTGTCTAACTACATATGTAAATTCATTTGATACAAAGATGACATATATCCTTAGGGATTAAGATCCTCAAAATATAAGATATGCACTTAGGATAGCCATAAATGTTAAAGGAAATAGGAGAGATTTAGGTAAGCTTGGGAGAAGAGAGGATCCTAGATTCTCCAAAGGTGCAAAATATAAGGTGGAGAAAGCTTTGGGATCAAAATCAAAAGAAGAAGACAAATGGGACAAGGTGCTAAGTACCTTGAAGGATCCCAAATTAACTATTACAAAGAATGAAAATGGTGCTTCACTAGAGAAGCAAAGGTTTAATAAATTTAACAAACCTCCAAGGCTACAAGATTATCCTTACAACACAAACTGGAAGGATGGAATTCGAGTTCAACAATAACAAAAGAATAAGTAGGAGCAACAGACTCATGATCCATTACAAAACTATACAGTGAATGTTGTCGAGGATACACCTTGGTGTGTTTCTTGTCAATCACCTCATTCATCTAAGTATTGTGTTGTTGCACAATTTATTTCTACTAAGGGTGAAGTACAAGAAGAAGAAGGAGAAATTTTTAAGGATGACAAGGTTGATTGTCTCATGACTGCCTTTTACCTTGGAGAAGCGGAATACTATTTTGATATTGAGACTCAATAATTTGATGTAGATCATCAAAGGAAAAGAAATGAATGATACCACCAGGAAGTTTTTTATGATGATGAGTTATGTGTTGATGATAAAGTGTGTAACGCTGAACAAGGAGAAGATGTTGTTTCCTTGAGAAGACCTTCACATCAAGAGATTGCCAGAATAACAAGTGCTATACTGTCTCAAGTCAAAAGTAATTCCCAATTGAGAAACAAAACAATTGGTGAAGATCAAGGAAATCCTTATAGCCTATTTATCAAAGAAATAAAAAATAAAGGTAAGAAGGTCAAAGAAGACAAACCAAGGAAGGATGCAGTCAAGATCAATGAGGTCAAGAAAATAGAGTGGGATAAGAAGGGTGAAATTATAAAGCTCAATGAGGAAGTTGCTTCACCTAAAGTGAAGACAAAGATAGTTGAAAAGTCTGTTGCACCTATTGGAGAGGACTTGAAGGAAAAACAAAATATTGAAAGCAACAAGCTGAAGAAACATGAAGAGAAATCAGGTATGTCTCTTGAATAGCTAGATTACACACCTATTGATATGCTTCAGTTACTTTCTAAGATTATAGTCAAAGTTACTTTACAAGAAATGTTAAGAATAGATGAAAATAAATAGAAAACTATTGCCTTGGTCAGGACGGTTTCTTCTTTTGCCAATATAGAACACAAAAGTGTTTCTTATAGTGTAAAGGAACAAGAGAGTAAGAACGAGACAAAGGATAAAGAGATAGAGGGAATGGTTTCTCAGATTCCCCAAATTTATATTGAACATATAATAGATGAGTGGCTGGTGAATGTGGATCCCTTCTTTTTGAGTGTTATCATAAATGGAGGGGTGCTAAAAATTTTTATGATTGATTCTAGAGCCTCAAACAATGTCATTCTGGTGAGGATAATACAAGCCATGGGTTTAAATCTAGATACTCCTCAGGGCAGATGTTGCGCTATGGATTCAAGAGAGGTATGTGTGAGAGGTACTATAAGGGCACTGCCTTATAACCTTGTAGCCTTCTAGGAGAAAGATTTAAACATGAGTGCCCTAGTTGTAGACATCCCACATCATTATGGGATGTTGTTGTCAAGAAAATGGATTACTTCTATGGGAGGAAGTTTCCAATGTGATTTATCTTTTGCAACCTTTTGCATTGATGGTAAGAATGTAAAAATTTAAAAAGAGTCAAGGGTACCATATATGATTGTGCATGAAAAGGACTCTGATGAAGATCTGGCATGTTTTGTAGACACAAACATCAATGCATTCAGGATTGAGGACTCCCCAAGAGAAGAGAAAGAACAACATGTACCATTGGAAGAGGAAGTAGAGAAATCATTAGGTGATGATGATTTATGGAAAATGTATTTTGATGGTGCTAGCTCTAAGGAAGGCTCCGGTGTAGGTGTACTATTCATCTCACCTAATGGAAAAATTTTAAGTTTTCTTTTACTATGTCTTTTGCATGCACAAATAATGTGGCAAAATATGAGGCATTACTACAAGGTTTTAGATTAGGTAAAAAACATGGGATAAATAATCTCAAAGTCATTGGAGATTTTAAATTAGTCATATCCCAAATCAGGTCAAAGTATGCATCAAAAAATAAAAGGTTGAAGCAGTATAGGAATGTTGTGTAGGATGAGATTGAGAATTTTGATGCATTCAACGTTGGATTGAAAGAAAGAAGCCATAACAAGATGACAGACTTGCTAGCCAATATAGCTTTAAGATCGGGAGATTTAACTTTTACAAGAATCTCAAATGTTTAGGTTCAAACCAGACCTTCAATCCTTGACAACATTGACATTGACAAGTTTTCAATGATGATAATGATATTTTTAAGGTTCCTAACTTGTGTGAAATAGTATGAGGGTCAGGAGATTAATTTTGGTGCCTTTTCATAAATGGAGGGTGGAAAGGAAACAATCTTTGGGAATGAGGTAATTCAATTAAAGACAAATAAGATTCCCAAAGGCTTGGTTGTATTAGAAAGGGTGTTTGATAATTAGGATAAGGAAAAGATTGCTACTATTGCCCCACACCCTGAGGATTTAGAAGATATTAACCTTGGAATAGAAGGAGCCCCAACAAAGGTGTACATTGGAAAGAAGATGTCACCCAAGGTAAGGAAAATTCTAATTGATTTGTTAGGGAAATATAGACAGGTCTTTTCTTGGTCATATGATGACTTAAAATCTTATAAGAAAGACTTGTTTCAACATGAAATCCCTTTGAAGGAGGATGTAAAGCCTTTCAAACTTAAGAAAAGGTCAATTAATCCAACCTTAGCACCCAAAATGCAAGAAGAAATGGTCAAGCTAAGGGATGCTAGAATCATTAAGCCTATCAAGCATTCATCATGGGTGTCTAACTTGGTACCTATAAGAAAGAAGAATAGACATATTAGATTGTGTGTTGATTTTATAAATCTGAATATATCTTCATTGAAAGACAACTATCCATTGCCTAATATGGAAGCAATGTTGCAGAGAGTCACAAGGTGTGAGTTTTTGTCTATGATGGATGGGTTTTTCAGGTTATAACCAAGTAATGGTTAAAGAATCAGAGCAATTCAGGGACAACATTTACTATGCCTTGGGGGACTTTTGTTTATGTAAGGATTCCATTTGGGTTGACAAATGTAGGAGCAACATTCCAAAGAGCTATGGATGTTGCATTTTATGACATTATAAATACATTCCTAGTTGTATATCACGATGATCTAACAACATATTCAAAGAAGGAAGGTGATCACTCTGATCATCTTGAAAAAATCTTCAACATGGTTGTTTAGTATGGAATATCTTTAAACCCAAAGAAATGTGCTTTTGGTGTGATCGAGGGTAAATTGTTGGGTCACATTGTTTCAAAAGATGGTGTGAGAATTGACCCAGAAAGGATAGCAGTAACTGATAACATCCCTCAGCCCAAGACAGTGAAAGGTATCCAGTCTTTCTTTGGGTAGAATAATTTCCTCAAAAGGTTTGATACTAACTTTGTAGAAATTAGTAGACCTATTTCTAAGTTGTTAAAAAAGCGTTCAAAGTTAGAATCGAGAGGAGATCCAACCAAGGTATTCTAAGAAATCAAACAAGCTATTAAGAATGCACCAATTTTGAAGACACCTGATTATAGAAAACCTATGCAATTATTTTTGTTTGCATATTTTCATACTCTTGTTGCAGTTTTGCTACAAAAGAACTTAGAGGGTTTTGAACAACCTATAGTATTTTTTAGTAAATCTTTGCAATCTACAGAGTTGAAGTATGACTTAAATAAAATATAGGCTTATGCACTAGTAAAGGATTTTAGGAGTTATCTAATGGAAGCAACAATGGTTGCATATGTGCCTAGTGCTGCAGTTAAAGACATCTTCACACAACAAGAAGTGTTTGAGAGGAGATATATATGGATCAACAAAATCCAAGAGTCCACTATTGATATCCAGATCACTAAGTTGGTGAGTGGAAAAGGATTGGTCAAATTAATGGCTCACAACAACTTGGATGCCAATCAGATAAATGTTTTAAAAGAATAACAAAAAGATTATCTCTGTGCTATGGATAAGTGTGAATGGTAGGTGGATATAATATGCTACTTATAAAAGATGAAATGTCTAGAAGGAATTAGTGACGAAAAAAAAAGGACATTGAAGTTAAATTGCATCAAATATGTTATTAGAAATGGAAAACTCTAGTGCACGAGCAATGATGGTGTCATGTTAAAATGTGTGAACCAAGATCAAGCTTAGAAACTGTTGATAGAGATGCATAGTGGGATCTGTGGAGGGCATTATATAGCCAAAATAACTACACATAAAATATTGAGAGCTGGGTTTTGGTGGTCAAAATTCTTCAAGGATGCACATTAGTTAGTTAGAAAGTGTGATCCATGCTAGAGGTTTTTAGGGAAAATTGAAAGTTTTAGGAAATTTTCCATTGAAACCTATAAATGTCCAGACTCCATTTCAACAATGGGGTATAGATTTTATTTGATAAATAGCATGTAAATCCAATGGTGGTAATTCTTGGATCTTAATGGCTACAAATTATTTTACTAAGTGGGTTGAAGCTTTACCAACTAGAAGAGAAACAAGTAAGGTGGTTATTTATTTTCTCATAGATAATATATTGACTAGATTTGGATGTCCAAAAAGAATAGTTGCTGACAATTTCATGAGTTTTAGGTCAGAGGAATATGAAGATTTTTGTAGTAAGTATGGCATCCAAATAGCATACTCATCATCTTACCACCTACAGGGAAATGGATAAGCTGAATCAAGCAATAAGATCTTGATGAAAATAATTAAAATAATCCTAGAGAAAAACAAGAAAGCTTGGGATTCAAAGCTAAAGTTGGTGGTTCTAGTAGACAGGGTAACAATTAAAAAGGAAATAGGATGTGCTCCTTTTGACTTGGTGTATGGTATACAAGCAAGGTTGCCCCAAAATAATCTGATGGAGATGTATAAGTTTGACCAAACTTATGATGATAATATAGATGATGATATGCAATTGAGGGTTGAAGCTCTAATAGATTTAGATGAAACTAGAAGAGAAGCTAATACCAAAAATAAAAAAATTCAAATACAAGTAAAGAACTTGTATGATAAAAGAACAACTGCAAGAAACTTTTAGGTTGATGATTTGGTTCTGATATGGAATGCTAGGATAGAAGATAAAGGAAAACATGGCAAGCTTGATGCCATTTGACTTAGCCCATATCTGATCTGGAGTAAGTGGTGAGAAGACTCATATTTTCTCGAAGATAGAAATGGTGATACTCTTGATTTGCCTATTCATGTACAATTCTTGAAGCTCTACTTTTCTTGAAGTAGGTATTTTCCATGAGCATTAGATTAGGTCATGTATATAAGTAGAGTAGTTTCCTTTTCTATTTGAGTTGCCCTGTCCAGATAACTTCCTTTTTGGTCTTCTCTGCAATGGTCTGCTCCACTTGATATTCTAGATTCTTGCATCATTTCAAAGTAATGATCATCCCCAACCAAAGCCAATGATAGTCCTAAAAATGACTGTGCAAAAAATTTCCGTGCCTTAGTCATAAATATTGGTCTTTTTGGATTAACTTTTCTCTCTGTCATGTTGTTCAAGCTTAGGGTTTAAGGTTCCATGCATTTTGGTTAAGTCTAGCTGCTTATCCCCTTAAGCATGTTATAATTCTTCATTACCTTTTTTCAGTTAAGTCTAAGGGTTGTAGTAATGTTGGCGGGGCCATTTTATTTCCTAGGCATTACTTTATTCGATGGTCCCTTATATTTTTGTAAGTCTGCATTTTAATTTTCCCTAGTAGGGCCCCCTTTTAATTTTTCATCAGTCGCATATATTTTTCTAAAGTCTAGCATTAATATTTTTTCTGGTGTCATTTAAGGATCAAGTTACTAAAATTTCCTACTATCTGCACATGTTTTGATGAATAAATATCTTTTAATTTTGGTCAAGAAGATGCTTGATCATTAATTGGCTAAAGAAGGCAGACACCATGGTCGGGAGATAAAGCTTAAACAGATCTAATGGTTCTCACAACCCTGTGGTCAAAGATGCTTAGAGGTTATGGATCAAGGCATCATGAGATTATTCTACGCGTCCAAGGCGGGCCAATGTAAGCTAGAAGGTGGGGGACCATTGACCAAGGTGAGGTAGAAGGTGAGTTGGAGATGTCACATCATACCTTTGATGGGCCTGCTTGCCAGATGTGATGGTCAATGTCAAATGGACCACTATTGTTCATGTGATTTTCCAACAAGGAATTAATCAATGGTGGAGATTCAAACTTAATTCAAATGCAGTTCTGAGCCATTTCTTCACTCACATGAGTTGTAATGGTGGATGAAATGGTGATACTTCACTCTAGAATGGTAATAAAAGAATTTTTAGAGACATTTCTGACTCACAAAGCGATTCAAAGGTGATCAGAAGGTGATTCCTGAGAAGAAAAAGATTGGTGTGAGACCTCACAGTGCAAAATTGGGTTTCATCTAGTGCATATGAAGTTTTAAGTTGCTAAATCCTTCTTTTGTGTTTTCAGAGCTATTGAAATTGTGGATTGTATGAAATTATAGTGAAAAGATTGCAAATTGCTCTAGGATTTGTGAAATTTGGTAAAAGGGGGTGAGAATTCATACTCTTTTGTGTTGAAATTGGTGGTCTCATGCTAAGCCCTAATTTTTATTTTTTTGGTTGATAATTGTAAGAAGCCCAAGTCAAATAGGATGGCTCCCCTATCACATCACTCAGGACAAACATAGTATCTAAAGAGGAATTCTTTTGATGATTTTCTTGATCAATTGAAGCCCTTGACAAATGATAAATATCAGGGGTAGAGACTTGTGGAAGGCAAAAACCTAGGAGAAGGGTTAACTGATAAGGCATATAACATCACGGATGCTAGGGTGCCAATTACTGATGTGGAATTGTTTGTTGTGGTATGGATAGAGAAATTTACAATCCCCCTTTTCAAGTGCCTGGAAATATGACTTGGGAAAGTTAGTGGTGTCGAGTCTATTCATGGATGTCGACCTCCTCAAAGTTGTTGCAGACAGATATGACCCCATTTCTAGAGTTATAAGGGGCAATGAGGGAGAAATTTTGTTGACAATCAAGAGGGAGGAATTTCAAGAGATTTTTTATTTTTATGAAGCTTCTGCTACCTTGGTTCAGATAGATTTGAGTGAACTAAACTCAAAATATTATAGAATGAAGGGTTTTATTAGAGCTACCAACTCATTTGGAAAAACCAAGAGATCATACAACTTATCATATTATCCCTAGTTCATAAGAGCCCTTTCATATTAGTGCTTTCACCATTTATATTTGCAAGCCATTTTCTTTTCTTTATGCCAAATTTTAGGGTTCAACCTATTGACATTGAGTTGTCATTGATGTCAACCAGTATTGCAGGTTGCTACCAATAGGGTTTGTCAACCCGTTATGAAGAAGATTGAACCATCATAAGGAAGATTGACATGAAGGCTTGTCAATTGGTATGGTGGAAGATGAGTAGGTATTAGGACTATGAGTGACATCATAGATAAAAGGTGATATGAAGTTGTGTGTTGGCATGACCAGTTGTAACCATTATAAAGGTTAGTTGTTTTCTTGTGATAGTGTTTGTGATAAAGAGGTAGAATGACAAAGAGATCACAAACCACAAGAGGTGAAGTTGTGCTATCGGTGTAGTGTGCACTACCAGTTAGCAGAAGGAGAAGGTCTCACCGATAAGGGCTTGTGCCAGTATGATTTTGTTGTATGTTTGAGTTTAAACCAACCTTTTGTCGGTGAGCTGAGTGTATGTCGATGTTATGCCACATGGAGATGAGGTAGTAAGCATATAGAAGTCGGTGAAGTCTCTATCGATATGGTTGTTGGAGTGGTTAGTCGACATTAAATGAAACAACCACAAATCATGGGTTGATAACAAATCAATGCAGCTTGAGAAAGAAGGAATGACAGAGAAAGGTCAGGGAGTTATTGGCACTTGGATCGAAGCAAGGAAATCAGATTGCCAGAGGACCTCGAGAAGGAAATAGTTGGGTCATAAATGAGTCAATACATTTCAAGGCCAGAAATCATGGTTGAGTTTACTATTTTTGGCAAACACACTTTGGACAAGATGGAAAATGTGTGATGGATTATGGCAAACACACTTTGGACAAGATGGAAAATGTGTGATGGATTATTCGTCCAATGCAGGTGTGTGATCCAAGGTGGATTGGATCAGATTGGATGCAGATTTGGTCCGTAGAAGGAAACCCTAGCCACCCTCTATTTGAATTGTTTTTTGGCGTGAAAGATTTAGTTTAAATATTATGACCTAAGACAGATAGTGTTGCTGCTGAAGAGTGAAGGAGACTATAAAATTGATGTCTAATAGCCGAAGAGATAAACACTTGAAGTGTTTATGAGTGAAGACTGTTTCGGTAAGGAGAAGCAGGGTAAATCGATATAAGGAATAAACCGACAGAGTGAGAATAGAATGCAAAGGTGAAAAAATGAAGGAAGAAATATCGGATAGAGTGTAACCAAGTGTGATTTGAATTCAGCAGAGCAGAGGGAGAGAAGATTAAGATGAGCTAGAACTAGAAGAGAGGCTAAGTTGTAGTGTGTATTGAGATGATACAAACCGGTAAGTTAGAAACCAGTAGTGCAGAACTTTGAAGGGTTAAAAAACTTCATTTGTAGTAAGGATCTCATTTGTGTATCTGAGTTTTAATATTGTTTTTACTGACTAGGTTCTTAGTTCAGGGGTTGTAGCTCCTTTAGGCTGTAACCTATAAATTGTGTAGGGGTTGGTGCTCCTTTGAGTTGGCACTAAAAAATTAGGGTTTGGTGCTCCTTGGGTTGTTATCCTAAAATTTTAATTGAATCTTCTACATTGTAAGGCTGGATTGGAGTAGAAGATCTCCAATAGCTATTCTTACCGAGGTTTTCCCCACGTTGGGTTTTCCTCATATATCTAGTGTTGTGTGATGAATTCTTGTGTATGAGTTATGTTGATGTTATAGAAAATCCTTTCACACACTTAGTTTGCACTGTTTGAGCTACCGGTTAGTAGTTAGATTGTTTTATCTAGTATAGGTATATCCTTCTTGAAGAAAAAGTGTTTAAATCCCTGATTCACCCCCTCTTAGTGATCCATTATGTCCAACAATTGGTATCAGAGCTAAGTTACCCTATTTTGTCAAAGCATTCTCTAGCTTGGGTAGATCCTGTTAAGTGTTCACAATGGCAAGAAAGGAATCAACCTCCTCAAAAGCCCCTATGTTTGATGTGATTGTATGATGAAAGAATAAGAATACATTCAACTACTAAGACGGGGGGGGGTGAATCAGTAGATAAAAAAATTGATACTAACTTCACCAATCTCAAATCAATCTCTCAATGTAAACTTAGAACTATCAATGTAATATCACTATCAAGATAAAAACTCTCAAAATAAACTGGTTGACTATTACAACAAATTAATAGTAAACAACTTCAAACTCATAAACATCCAAATGCTTTTCCATGTGTCACTAAAACTTCATTTCTCAATGCCTCAGGTTATCACGACTTATCAAAGTGTATTAAGTAGTTAAGAAAATCAACCATAATAACATAACCACAAAACATTCACCACTTGACACAAATATTTTTGATGCGGAAAGCCAAATAGGAAAAACCACAGTGAGATGAGACTCACAAAATAAATATCTGAACTCTTTTGAAGTTCGCTCTGTTAGGAGCCTAGCCTGTTAAAGCTTTACAAAAATCCTGTTAAGAACAGATCCTGTTTGGGACCACCCAGTTAGGGGATTGACTATAATGCCTTGTTAGAAGCAATACCCTATAAGGTGTAACCTCGGTAGAGGATTTGAAAATCCAAGCTAATGGATCACCTTGTTAGAGGATTTGAATAGCACCAAGCTTCTTAGAGCTTACCCAGTTAGGGGATTTCAATTCTGCTGTAATTATTAGAAAACAACAGGAGTTTGTTGATCTGTCTGAATAACACTACACTTGCTTGATCAGATCCTTTTCATGCTCCTTATCTACCTTTACTCCAACTGCAGATACATCATCCGGTTCAGCAACCACACACTCAACTGATATTTGCCAACACTTAAACTAAACAACTTCATTGACCTTATAAACAAATCAATCAGGTTGGTAACACAACAAAAAATTAATTCTCATAGAAATTAGAAACAAGTCGGTTCAAGTATGACCATTAAATTACATAGTAATCTATGCACATCAATCAAGAAAACCTCAACCGTTCCTTGATTATCGCTTCATCAAACTTAGTAACTCATCACACGCTTTGCATTACATGCAATATACTTGCGCTGAAATTCACTTGAAATTGTCTACATACAATAATCATACATGTTATAATAATTACTGCTCATCATAAGATCATAAACCAATATAACCAATTCACCAAACTTAATCAGTTAGGGTTTATCAAAACAATAGGTAGGGTTTACCGGTTATATCAATAGGTAGGGTTTATCGGTTACCGGTTCAACTCTCCAATACATAGCAATACCAGCTAATTGAAATCAATGACAACATAACATATCATTAATTCAATCTTCATGCAAATGCCAACATGATGGTGTCAACTATGCCTTTTGGAGTAGAAGAATGGAAACCTATTTGTCTTCTCTAGGTTGTGATATATGGATGTCAGTTGTAAATGGGTATACAGTCCCTAATAGTCCCCCTACTAATCTAGATGCTAAGAAGGAATATGAGAACAATGATAAAGCTAAAAATGTCATTCTTAGTGGGTTATCTGATAATGAGTTTGTTAAAGTCATGCACTTCTCCTCTACCAAAGAAACTTGGGATAAGTTGCAGAAGATATTTGAAGGCGATGCTAAAGTCAAGGAAGCCAAGTTACAAATATTGAAAGCATAGCTTGAGGGTTTGAATATGAGAGATGAAGAGAAGATTATTGACTATCTCCAAAGAATTTATGAAACAACAAACATCATTAGAGGGCTTGGAGAAGAAATAAAAGATGAGGTGGTAGTAAAGAAACTAATTAGATCCCTCACACGTAAGTATGATACAAAGGTTTTAACAATAGAAGAAGCAAAAGCTTTGAAAGTATTTACAATGGATGAGTTGTATGGTTCCCTAACTTCTTATGAAATGAGGATTGCAGGTACTAAGGCTGTGAAGAAAGAAGCTACTTTCAAAACGTCAAGAAAAGGAAAAGAAGAGTCTACTCATGATGGAACCTGTGAAGACTTTGATGATAACATGGAAAAATTTGTCTCAAGACTCAAGATGAGCTTAGGCAAATATAAAGGCAATTTTCCCCTAAAATGTTTCAATTGTGGAAAGATTGGACATTTTTCTGCCAAATGTCCCTATGGTGATAAGAAGGAAGATGTTCAATCAAGTGGTAGCAGATCATATGGTAAAGACAAGAGGAATAATGTCTACCAATATGGTAGAAGAGGCAACTGGAAGCAAAACAGTCTCTACACACATGAAAATGATACCACCAATGAGGAGAGCGTCTCAAATGACTATTGCAGTGAAGATGATGTCAGTGCAACCCTTTTCATGGCCCAAGAGGCTCTAGTACCCAAAGAAGGTGAAGAGGAAGAGCAAGAAGGAGAAGTAGATCTTGAAGAAGAACTCATCAGTGCCTTGGAAGAGATGAAAAAAACAAGAAGATATCTGAAGAAGGTGAACAAGGTTGCAGCTGAAGAACAAGAGATGTTGGAGAAATCTCTTGAAGAGTCCAAGAAAACAATTGCAGATCTAAAACTTTAATTGGAGGAAGCCAAGAGAATCTGTGAAGTTACTAGCATTGGTTTGAGTAAAAAGGAGAAGGAGCATCAGAACCTAGAAGATGAAATTGTCAAACTCTGAAAGGAATTAGAGAAAAGAAAGGAAGAAATGAAAGTGATAAGCAAATATGAAGGCGACACCAAAGCTTTAGACAAGATGTTGAGCAAACAAAAGCAATATAAGGATACTGATGGCTTAGGATTTGAAGAGGGTAAAAGTTCTAATAGCAAAGACACATCCAATAAGGAGATATTGTTTACCTCTTCAAATGAAGGTGAAGAGAAGAAGACATTCACAGTATGCAAAGATACCGGTAAGAAGACATATGCAGATGCTGTCAAGAATCGTCACACAAACTGGTATACACATACAATGAATTGGAGACCATACTCAATGCACCAACATGGAGATCCAAGGAGAAATGCTAGAGGTGATCATGAAGGATTCACCAGAGTTAGCAGCATGAAAGGAAGACCCTTGGTGAGGCAATCATTTGCAGGACCAAGACAATCTAACTGGTATGTTAAAAACTTTCATGGTTATTGTCACCAATGTAATAAGTTCAGTCATAGAATGGAAGACTATAGGAAAATGAATGTAAATCCCAGTTTTGAGAGTAGAAAATCATTTGCTACATTACAAGGTACAAATGTTACTTTCTATAATTGCAATGAGTTTGGTCATAAGAGTTATGAGTGTAGGAAAAGTGTGCAGACGTCTTACAAGAATGCTTTGGATACATCTTTCAATGCTAATGTAAAATTTTACAAGTGTCAATTTTTTGGTCACATGGAAAGATATTGTAAGGTGAGAACTGGTGAGCAAAAGAAGATAGAGACTAAACCTGAACACAAAATGATAGAAGAGGAGAAGAAAGAACAAAAACAGGTTTGGATGGAGAAGGAGAAGAATAAGATTGTGTCAAGCTTGATTGTGCAAACTCCCCTACATGCTGAAAGAAAGAATTTATGGGTAGTTGATAGTGGTTGCTCAAATCACATGACTGAAGACAAGAAAAAGTTTATCAAGCTTGATGATTGGAATGGTGGTTCTGTCCATTTTGGTGACAACTCCTCCATCAAGATTAAAGGTCGTGGTACATTGAATATTGATGGAAAGGTTAAGGCTCATGATGTGTACTATGTGGAAGGACTATAACATAATCTATTGAGTGTATGTCAGATGTGTGACAAAGGGTGCAAGTTCACATTTGACTCTACTAGTTGTCGGATAAGAAAATAAAGTACCGATCAAGTTGTGGCAGAAGGAAAGAGAACAGATGGTAATGTCTACAATCTAAAGGAATTCTATGAGTCCTAATGCATGATTGGATAAGTTGATGAAATCTGGTTGTGGCACCAGAGATTAGGTTATGTGAACTTTGACAATCTGGTGAAGATAAGCAAGAACCGGTATGCAAGAAAAATTCCAAAAATAACAAAACCAACAAGATATTTTTTTGATGAATGTATCAGAGGCAAGCAAATAAAAGTAAGTTACAAAACAAAAGAGTACCTCAAGACCTCTAGAACTAGTGCATACAGATCTATGTGGGCCATCAAGGACAAGGGCTTTGACTAGTGAGAGATACTTCATGTTGTTCATTGATGACTACTCAAGGATGACTTGGGTGACATTTTTGCATGAAAAATCATAGGCATTTGAAAGATTCAAGATTTTTAGAAGGATGGTTGAAAATTATAGTGGACACTGGTTAAAGTGTTTAAGATCAGACAAGGGTGGAGAATATTCTTCAAATGAGTTTATTGACTACTATGAGAAACATAGAATCTAGAGACAGTATTCAGTAGCAAGAACACCACAACAAAATGGTGTGTCAAAAAGGAAGAATATGATAGTAAAATAAATGGTTAGAACAATATTGAATGAGGCTATCTTACTAGATACATACTGGAAGGAAGCAATTCATACTATGGTCTATACATTAAACTAGGTACAACTAATAGTAAACAATAGAATGACTCCTTATGAGCTATGGTACAACCAGAAACCATCACTCAAGCATTTTAGAGTGTTTGGAAGTAAGTGCTTCATCAAGAGAGATGCAAATAGATTAGGAAGGTTTGATTCTAGAAGTGATGAAGGAATCTTCTTGGGCTACTCAACCAAGAGAAAAGCCTACAAATTCTACAACAAGAATTCAAGAAAAATGGTTGATAGTATAAATGTGAGAATAGGTGAAGACCTATATAAGAAAGAATCTTCACCGACACCCTATATTGATGTTTTAGATGATGAGCATGAAAATCAATCTGAAAATGGACCAGTAGAGGAAGCAGCAAGCAAGAACTCCAACTGGTATGTGCAGAAGAACCATCCAGAAGAACAAATCATAGGAGATAAAAATGAAGGTGTGCAAACTAGAAGAAGACTAGCTAGGAATTATGAGCAGGTAAATTTATGCCTCATAACAAAACTAGAACATTAAACTTTTGATGAAGCTAGCAAAAGTGAGAAATGTGTAGATGCCATGTATGAAGAGTTGACACAAATTGATTAGAATCAATCATGGAAACTTGTTCCTAGACTGACAGACAAGAATATCATAGGTACCAAGTGGGTCTACTAGAATAAGATGAATGAAGAAGGCACAATAATCTGGCATAAATCAAGGTTAGTTTGCAAAGGGTATGCTCAAGTGGAAGGTATTGACTTCGAAGAGACCTTTGCACTGGTTGCTAGGTTAGAGGTAATAAGAATGTTTTTAGCTTTCTCTACCTATAAAGGTTACAAAGTCTACCAAATGGACATCAAATATTCCTCTTTGAATGGTAACCTTGAAGAAGAGGTATATATGGAACATCCGGAAGGTTATATTTTACTTGATGATGAGAGTTTTGTATGCCAGTTAAAGAAAGCTTTGTATGGTTTGAAGCAAGCTCCCAGAGCATGGTATTCTCGATTGGAATGACGAATGCAGAGATGCAGATTGGTATTCCTCCTATGCCACCCACTTTAGAATTGGACCTCACTCCTTCAGATATTCAAGGTAGAGCCTTTAGAAATGCCAGGAAGGAGGTATGTGATATATTTCTTGAAGATGAAGCCTTTGTAAGAAGCCCGACCTTCTTGCAATTTGTATGGAAAAGGAAGATAGAAGAATACAAGAGGAGAAACGCTGAGAGAAAGGCCCAAAGGCTAAATAGATCTGATTAGGAAAATTAGGAGGACGTCAAAAATGAAATGATGGAAGAATTTAATGGAATTATTGTAGATGAATGCGAGATGATTATAAATCAGATTGGAGTCTTAATTTTGCTAGAGTGGGATATAGTTGATGCAGTCACTTTTGATGCAATTAGAAAATCAAAAGATCAACAATTTAGCTTAGAGAAAGAAGCAAGCTTAGCACTAAAAGGGTTAGAATTTGTAGATGATTATGCAACCTTGGCAATATGCGTACTAGAATAGGGGCCTAGGAGGCCTAATATCAGTGATATAAATCCAAACTTGAGAGGAAGCCTCATTATAAAAAGAGCCTCTGTTACATCAAATGTTGAGGCCTCAAAGTTAGTTATTGATATGGCCAGATTGGCCCATGAAACTTCAAAGAGGGAGGCTAAATAAAAAGAGGATCTAATGAAGAAGTTTGAAAAGATTTTCAATGATTACAATACAGTTCAACAGAGGTGTGCGGAGCTACAAACTAAGGTTCAACTTTAGTGATTTTTATAGTGGCTAATATTCGCCAATTGGCTATTTTTTTTAATTTGGAAATCAAAATTTGGCTAATAGTTCATGTTTTAAGGTGACCTAAATTGTCACATTTTTACGAAATTTTATTTTAGAATTATTTAAATTGCTAGTGAATTTATTCTACTAAATTTTTTATCTCAAAGATTCGTCAAAATATTTGATACATGATTGGATCAGATTCGCCAAAATTTTATAATTTATCGTAAAAAATAAAATTAATTCACCAATAATACATCATAATCATTAGTTACTTTAAGGTTTTATCAACAATCTTTAGTTTTCACCATTTATTCAAAATATAATGTAATGAACATCATTGCATTTAATGAGGTAAATTGTACCTACAAGTTGTAATTCTCATGAGGGTTGAGTTGCTTTTCAAATGTTGACCTCGATGAAAATCAATGGTATAAAAGCAATTTTGGGCCCCATGAGTATTAAAAATTTTAACTACAATTTATCTAACAAAATACAAAGAGGGCTATTAAATAAATTTAAATTAATGGAAGTAACTAAATAAAGTGGTGTCTGCCCTTTAAACTCATTAATGATTTCCACCTTAGGCCTCTACTTTTCTATTAAATTTTTTTTTTTAAATGAAATTATTTGCAATAGTAATTAATGCATACTTATATTATTTTCTAAGATTTGCCAAGATTTTCAACCAAAAAATTTTGATGTAAAAAAATTGCCAATAAAATTAATATTTTTCTTTTAGAAAATGAAAGATTTCCCAGTAAAAATTATTATTTTTATCCAAAATAAATAAATATTCGCCAATATTTAATATCTTTTTTTGAGGGGGGTTTCTTAAACTTATCACTATTCAACTTCTTGAGCAAAGATAGATAGGAGCATCTTCTTTAGCTCCTACAATCGCATCAGTCCCATCAATGTCTAGGTCTCCACTTGTCTTACATGTAGGTGCAATGGTTCAATTATACAGTGAGACTGATATTCCAAGAACACCATTAGTGCTATATGTTGATGAAGAGCCTAAACCCACTAGGTCAACTGACATGACAAGAGCCCAAATTTTGGAGAAAGTCAATGAGTTGGAAAATAAGCTAAAGAAGTTAGAGGATCAATCTAATTTTAAGAAGAGAGAGATAGTTATCTAAATGCTAACTTATTTGAATGAGAAGATGGACAATAGATTAAATAACATTCATTCTTTATATTATTTATTGTTTAATGCTATTCAATGTTTTGAAAGAGATAAGGAAGTGGCAATACCTTTGTTTAAAAAATGGTTACAAAGGGGAAATGAACTCAAAGTAATGTCAATAGATTATAAATACCTTGTTGAGAGGCCACCCACACTCTAGCCAACCTATTTATTGGTAAAATTAATGCAGGAAGCTCATATGATACCAAAAAATATCGAAAGGAAGATAAAGGTGTTGATGAGAAGCTTCAGTGAGTTGAATGAAACTCTTTTGCTAGATATTGAAGATGAGAGTGGGACAATTAAGCCTTTACAATTTTGGAAGTGTGTGGGGGAAAAAGCGAGACTAGGTTAACATGCCCTAATCCTACCTTTTGACACACATTACGGAATATGAAAGAGCCTAGAGATATCGTACAATTGGCTACTTCTTTTTGTGAAAGAGAGAGCCACGGGATATCTATTAGGATTTCTATTCCCTTGTTGAAATTGTAAGATCAAGTAATGCAAGTTCAAACCCTAATCCCAAAATGCAAGTATGAACTAATAACAAGATTGCAGAATTGAGATTAAACAATGAACAACTGTAAACACAAGGATGGAATAAGAATGCAGATGTGTACCCGGAGTCAAAATCGGACTGAAAATGTTCGGGATGGGGGCGCGGGTGCCACTGTCCTGAAAACTGCACCGGAAACTGCTCTTCTGCACTTTGGAACACTGTCGGAAAGCTCTCTGAAAGCTGTCTGTCCGGAGGACCAGGGCGCCCAACGCCTCTATCCCAGGGAATTGGGCACCCAGCGCCCTTGTCCTGGTAGGACTAGGGCGCCCAGCGCCCCTGTCCCAGTCTTCTGCTTTGCAATTTGATACAGAGTGTTGTCTCGACCTTCTCTCTCCGAATCTGTATCCCGCGGTGTCGTCTGAATCCCGAAACCTGCAATGATATCTGAAAAAGGGTGTATGGGCAGCTATATAGGGTTTTTCCTTAGTCAAACCCCCGCTTCGGTGATTTCCACCTCCACAAATAGCCAAGTTGTTTTGTAAAATGTATTGTGTGTGCAGACCTAGTGTGTGTGCAAGGTCCTAAAATGCAAGAAAGCAAACTAGAGCAACCTAGAAAGTAAACCCTAATTGCTTGTAAATGATAATGTAAATGCTCTAAATCAAGATCCAAAGTGATCTAAAGCATGAATAAATGATGTATTGAAGCTTATGTAAAGACATGAAAACAACATGAAATCATACCCAACCCTCAAGGGAGGAGTACAAGCCAATCTTCAGTCGGTAATCTCCTATTGTTCTTTAATGTCTTCCAAGCCCTAAATGAATGAATGGAATTGATAAATGCTTGATAGAGGGATGTTGTAAGATGTTGAAGTCTTCAAAGATCTTCTCTTTCACTGCATATGAAGTTCCTGAAAACAAAAATCTGATCCCTTCAAATGAAGAAAGAGAGCTCTTATGTATGAAACCCTAGGTCACAATTTCATCTTTTGGCCGACCTAGAGATTGAATATCCTGCCAATTTCTTGGGGTTAAGCTTTATTTTATGATTGGATCGCGCTCCTAAAATTTTGGGAAAAATGTCCGAGACCGTGTGCACTCCGAGCGCCACGGTCCCGACAACTTTTCACCAAATTTTCAGGGCCGTCAGATATGATGATTTTAGAGAGAATCCCAAAGTTACAGGTGATTTCGAGATGTTTTGACCCCCGAAATTAAGCCCCCAAGCTCAGAATAGGGCCTAATTAGGGTTTTTGATTAAGTGATGTATTGGAGGAATAAAATGAAAGGGGCACACTTTAATGAAAGGGCCCAACTTTGTGATGTGGAAAATGGTGAAATAGAACCTTTAGACCTAATTAATTCGATTAATTAAGTGCTAAGGGGGAAATGCCATGCAAAGTGCAACTGCGCCAAGGCGGGTGCTAAACTAGGTGTTAAATTGTACTGCTTTAGCAAGTGTGTACAATTTATGACGTTACATTTAGCCCCCACTTTAGCTGTCATATGAGTACTACATGCATATGCAAGCTAAAGTATAGAAAGTAAACATTATTTGAAAAAGGATATATCCATAAGTTGTCGGACGAAGCCCCCAGCGGTATCTGCAGTACACAGTTAGGAACCGCACCCTACAAAACACACGTTAGATCACAAAAATCACCTAATGCTTACTAAGGAAAGTGATGAAATTTGTGAGTAGCTGTAGGTTAAAAAAGAGAGCTCTTATGTATGAAACCCTAGGTCGCAATTTCGTCTTTTGGCCGACCTAGAGATTGAATATCCCGCCAATTTCTTGGGGTTAAGCTTTATTTTATGATTGGATCGCGCTCCTAAAATTTCGGGAAAAATGTCCGGGACCATGTGCACTCCGGGCGCCATGGTCCTGACAACTTTCCACCAAATTTTCAGGGCCGTCAGATATGATGATTTTAGAGAGAATCCCGAAGTTACAGGTGATTTCGAGATGTTTTGACCCCCGAAATTAAGCCCCCAAGCTCAGAATAGGGCCTAATTAGGGTTTTTTGATTAATTAATAAATGCTTGATAGAGGGATGTTGTAAGATGTTGAAGTCTTCAAAGATCTACTCTTTCGCTGCATATGAAGTTCCTGAAAACAAATTATTTGAGACCCGATATTATTTGAGATTTATTATATTGGAGAGTGATTTTTGACAGACTGACAGCCGAGGTGACAGTGTGGAGACCTTACCTACGGATGCACAGATGGGATGGGATGGAGAGATAGTTAGCATGCCTACAGAGGAACTGCCTACTACGGGGACGATATGCACACATCATAGTCCCTTTCTACTTCGACCGAGTACGGAGGCAGTTTGGGTTAGAGCAGTGTATTCTAGCCGACGTGCCCATCTATACTCGACACTCGTGGGTCCTTCCTAGACCTAGAGCAGTAGCGAGACCAATGATAGATGACATCGAGACTACAGACTTAGAGGGATCTGATCAGGATGTAGTCACTGATTATTCTACAGAGCCTGGAGCACAACGGAGGTACGTCTCATGGTTTATGAGATCATATCCAGGTCCTATCTTTCCACCAGATCATCTGATAGGCTATCCAGGCCCATGGAGACATGGAGACCAAGATGAGGACCAGGGATCCAGGTCAGAGGAGCCAGAGGAGGGAGAGGGTCATGAGGAGGTGGGAGATCCTGATCCACCTACAGGCGATCAGCCCAGTGCCGAGGAGGAGGAGGAGGATACAGATAGAGAGGAGGACGAGGGAGACGCAGGTGATGATGCGGATGAGGATGAGGATGAGGATGACAAGGAGGACGACAAGGAGGAGGATAGAGATGATGAGGAGGAGTCAGATGTAGCTCCCCACCATTCAGGAGACGATACCATAGCTCTGGATCCACCTCTTATTCCCCAACAGGGGGAACATGAGGCGATACAGAGACCTGTTCCTAGTACCGTCCAGCCCACACCCATCATGCACAGATTATTCAAGCGAGGGGAGCCTAGTGGTGCCCAAACACAGATGCTACCATATCATGATCCCTACTGGCGCGAGGGAGATCCAAGTATAGTAGGTTTATATTGATTGATTAATGTTTTGATGGTATAGAATGGTACTAACAAAAATCTGTTCTACTACCATAGCTAATGTGCAGGAATGGCATTCCCTGATTCAGCAGGCAATGACAGATATTTCCATGATAGCACAGATCCCCAGTTCCTCACAGATTGCCTATAGGCCTTAGGGGAACACGGGTCGGCATGAGGATTTGTTTTTCCCATTCCGAGTACAGGTAGATATATGGAGGGAGAGAGAGAGTCCTATCAGAGGACCTCCAGCAGGTGCGACAGAGAGAGAGTCCTATCAGAGGACCTCCAGCAGGCGCGGCGAGATCTAGCAGCGGCTCAGACCGAAGCTACCACCTATCGCGCGATCCTTATGGATAGGGATCGTAGGAGTTCCTCTCGGAGTCACTCACGGTCTGTATCGCGCTACACACCCATGGGTCCACCTTCATGGCCAGATCAGGAGGGAGCGTCCAGTCGACACTCTCCAACCACTAGCCCTAGGGATAGGAGATGATTTGATGATGTAAAAGAGAGGTCACATTTTGGATATACAGTGACCTATATTTGTATACGATCCACACATATATATATGTATATATACATGCTTCTCTTTTGTCGCAAATGTGTTATCTTTAATGCTTAAAACAATGTATATTTTGTTTTGATTGAATCTAATACATTTGGTAAATGTACATGTATGTTCAGAATTTAATTTCCATGTTATTGATTTCTCAATGCCCCATGATTAAATTGATACATGTGTGACTTAACTAAATATTTAATCAAGTACAACATTGATGATAAGGAAGAAATATGTATTAAGTCTAAGAATCATATAACTAATGTGATTTAATTTTGAACTTAAACACAACATGATACGATTCTACTTAACACATAAAGACACTGTATAATATGCTAGCATAACGGAAATGTAAATCTTTCACAATTTACATAAATGAATTCAAGACAAACCATAAAGTAAGAAGACACGTTTGTCAGGAATGAAGTAGTATAGATTAAACAACATAACATTTAATTCTATTTTGCTTTAATTAAGAGACACTAACATATTATCCAATGTTGAAGAATTGAAAAGAAGATAAATAAGGAATGAAGAATTAAGCATAATATCTACGCAAGTGCATAGCATTGATAGGTTCTTTAAGAGCCGTACCATCTACATCTGCTATTTTGTAAGCACCTGATCCATAATCCTCAATAACGATATATGGTCCAAGCCAATTAGGATTGAATTTTCCCTTTTCTGCAGGTAAGGCATTCACATTGTGCTGATTCTCATAAAGGACTAAGTCACCTACTGAGAAGGAACGTTGAATAACCTTATCATTATAGCTTCGTTGTAGAGTTTTGTGATATGCTTGAATATGCTCAAGAGCGTTTATACGTTGTTCATCAAGCATCTCAAGCTGTTGAAGTCATTGTTCTCTATAAGAGTCATCATCTACTATACCTTTGAGAGAAACCCTAAGTGATGGAATCTCTAACTCTAAAGGCATAATAGCGTCAGCACCATAAACAAGATTATAAGGAGTAGTTCCCGTAGCAATTCGTACACTCGTTCGGTAGGCCCAAAGAGCATAGATTAGCTGGTTACTCCAATCCTTACCATGCTTATTCACGGTTTTGCAAAGAATTTGTTCAATTATCTTATTGGATGATTCGGCTTGACCATTTGACTGAGGATAGTATGGTGTAGAAAATAAATGTTTGATATGATACTTCTCGAGGAATTTCTTCACGTCCTTGTTCTTAAACGATGTCCCATTATCTAAGATTATAGTAGAAGGTATCCCGAATCGAGAAATGATGTTTTCTAGAAGAAATTGACAAATCACTTCAGCAGTGGTAGAGCGAAGGGGAATAGCTTTACCCACTTCGTAAAGTAATCTGTTGTGGTTATAATGAAGGTGTGTCCTTGAGATGAAGGAGGAGAGATTTTACCAATAAGATCCAAACCCCATGTGGAAAAAGGCCAAGAAGCTACTTGAGAACGAAGTTCTTGGGCAGGGGCATGAATCAGATTATTGTGTTGTTGACATTGATGACATTTCTTAACAAATGAAAAGGAATCCTTCTGCATAGTTTGCCAATAGTATCCCATACGAAGCAATCTATGAACTAAAGATTTGCCCCCAAAATGCCCCCCATAGGCACCTGAATGTGCCTCTTCAAGAGCAACAGGGATTTCCAACTTGTTAAGACAACGAAGGAGAAGACCATCATAACCCCTTCGGTAATGGACATTAGAAAGAATGATATACCTAGCAGACAGCTTACGGATTCTAGCCCTAGTGTTCCTATTAGAAGAATCAGGAAAGGTACCATCGGTCAAATATCTTACGATATGCGAGTACCATTCATCTGAGTCTATAAAATCACAACATGTTACCAAGCTAGAATCGTCTACAATAGCTGGAGAAATAAGGTTGTGAATAACAAATTTAAGATCAACCATAGGGTCCTCTAAAGATACAAGAGAAGCCACACATGCCATTGCATCTGCATGTCGATTATCTTTTCAAGGAACAGGTTCCATGGTATAAGAATCAAAATTTTGTAATAAAGAGATGGCAAGATCTTTATATTGTGATAATTTGTCTTGTTTTGCTTGATATATTCCTGTTACCTGTCTTATAATCAATTGCGAATCTCCATAGATATGTATGTGTTTTATGTTCAGAGCTAAGGCTGCTTTTATTCCTGCTATAAGAGCCTCATACTCTGCAATGTTATTGGTACACAGGAAATTTAGACGATAGGATAAGGGAATAGGTTTCTTTGTAGGAGAAATCAGAACAACACCTGCCCCCGATCCCGTACGACACTTAGAGCCATCAAAGTATAACTCCCAAGTTTCATCTTTCTCTATAGAAAGAATGAAGTCATCAGGAAAGGACTCAGGGTTAGGGAAGGAGAAAGGTGAAGGGGCCTCAACTAAGTGATCGGTCCATGCTTGTCCTTTAATTGCTTTTTGTGAAACAAATTTAAGGTCAAATTCAGTTAACATCATAACCCACTTAGCTAGACGTCCTGATAAATCAGTTTTAGAGAAAAGATGCTTCAAAGGATCAAACTTTACCATGACATGGACTTCTGAATTCAAAAGATAATGTCTCAATTTCTGAGTTGTAAATACCACGGCCAAGCATTGTCTTTCTATCACAGAATATCGGGTCTCATAATCGAGTAAAGTATGACTTATGTAATAAACCAGACATTCCTTACCATCTTTATCATGTTGTGCTAACAATGTTGCGAGAGCATGAGAGGAAGCAGCTGTATACAGAAGGAAGGGTTTAGAAGGTTCGGCAGGTTGAAGAATAGGAGGACTAGCCAAATACACTTTTAAATCTTCAAATGCTTATTGACAATCCTCATTCCATTGAAAAGTGATATCCTTTTTAAGAAGTTGAGTAAAAGGAAAGGTACGATCCGCAAGCTGAGACACAAACCTACGAATAGCTTGAATCTTTCCTTGTAAGCTTTTAAGTTGAGACACATTTCTAGGAGGTGGCATGTTGACAATAGCATCTATTTTCTTAGTATCCACCTCAATCCCATGATGCAAAACTATGAACCCTAATAGTTTTCCACTATCCACACCCAAAACACATTTACAGGGATTCAAGTGCATGTGATATTTACGAATTCTTTCAAAGATTTAACGAAGGATTTTAACATGATCCATGCGAAGAAAGGATTTGGCCAAAATATCATCAACATAATCCTCTAAAATCTTATGCATATAATCATGAAAGATAAGGGTCATCGCTCGTTGATAAGTTGCACCGGCGTTTTTAAGTCCAAAAGGCATCATTATCCAACAAAACGTACCCCAAGGAGTGGTGAAAGCAGTTTTGAATTGATCTTGAGGGTTAATAAAAATTTGATTGTAGCCTGAAAAACCATCCATGAAGGATAACAAGGCATGTCCTGTCGTAGAATCAACTATCATGTCAATGTTTGGAAGAGGGAAATCATCTTTTAAAGAAGCCTTATTTAGATCCCGAAAGTCAGTACACATTCTTATTTTGTTATCTGGTTTAGCCACAACGACAATATTTGAAATCCATGGGGAATAGTCAATAGGGCGGATAAATCCAGCCTCCAATAATTTTTCAATCTCAGCCTTAACAAGCAGAGCCACCTTAGGATTCATTTTTTGAATCTTTTGTTTCACGGGCTTAGCATCAGGAACTAAGACAATATTATGAGTAACAATCTTAGGATCTATACCAGGCATGTCAGAGTATGCCCAAGCAAAGATCTCAGGGAATTCATGCAATAGTTCTTCATATTGTTTTTGTTCCTCTTCATCCAAACATTTCCCAATTTTAATGACTTTCTCTTTATTGCAAGGATCCATCTTAACATCAGTGGTGTCACTTATGAGAAGATTACTTTGTTGAGGAATATCCTTTAACTGAGGGAATTCTTTCACAATCTCATCATTATCAATCTCTTTTCCAAAATAGGCTTCAGTGTTCAAACAATAAGGGAGTCCCCTATTGTGATGATAACGAGGAAGAGTGTCATAGGCTCCCAAGAACTCAGCTAAAGCATCGTCGGTAGGGAAGACATCCAAAGCACAAGCACATGAAGGATCCCCATCAATATACTTAGGATGTTGTATTGATAGAGATGTAGAGATAGCATTAACACTAATGCATGGTCTTTTAGAAGCTTTAGTACGTTTGCAGGGATTAAAGCCAAGTCCAAAGGCATAATTGTGAAAATTAGTCTCTAGAGGAACTCTTATCCCTTGTTCATGAGCACCACAACCTTTTCCATGATACCCATGCTTAGCAAAAATGCGAAAACCACGACCATAATGATCAGCCATTTCAGGAAGAGAAGGTGGTTTTTCATAAGACAAAGAATCAAACTCTTCATAATTAGAGATGTGAGGAGAAGAAGTTTGAGAGGCGGCCACAAAATTATTACTCATAGATTCAGGTAAGGTTGATTGATTTTTAGTTTCTTCTTTCTTTTCAACTTTATGATTTTCAGCTTCTTCCTTCTTTTCAACTTTAATTTCTCTAGAAGGCACCTTATATTCACCCACAAAGGTAGGATTAAAATCAAGGGATCCCCAATCGTCGTCTTCGAGGATCTTCCTAGGATCAAAATCCTTCTTATGTGTAGTTTCAAGTTGAGAAGAATCTTCTCCAAGAGCTCCAGACTCATCCAAAGAATTTTGATCATCGAAGAGCGAGGATTCACCGATAGGTATCTTATTTAAAGATTCATCACTAGATGAGGACGGCTTAGAAGAACCCCCCTTAGAAGTGGATGTTTGCAAACAAGCTTGAAAATTAGTATCACCTATCAAGGTATATGTCTTATTGTTATAAATAAATTTAACTTGTCTATGCAATGTAGAAGGGATAGCTTGCATACTGTGAATACAAGGTCTTCCCAGTAGCAAGTTGTACGTTAGATTTCCCGACATAACATGGATAGGTGTAGGCAAAGTAACAGGCCCTACTGTGATGGGTAAGGTGATAGTACCTAATGATGTTTTAGCCACATTATCAAAGCCTCGAATAGGACAAGAGTCCAGTTCAATTAAGGATGTATCCACATTCATCTTATGCAAAAGATTAATGCTACACACATTAAGACCAGAGCCATTATCTACTAGTGTTCGCCTTATAGCCGTGTCTTTCATGATAACCATAATCATCAAGGGATCATATTGATGTTGGATTTCACTAGTAGGCAACTCATCTTGGGTAAACACAGTTTGAGCTTTAGGATTCATCACAGAGTTAACCAAAGATGCTATATTACTAGATGTATTCGGTGGAGGAACATTCAAATCTTTCAAGGCATCTTGTAACATTCCATGATGAGCGGAAGAAGTTTGAATCAAATCCCAAAGGGATATCTTAGCAGGGGTAGCTTTAAGTTGTTCTATGAGATCATATTCCTTTCCAAGAACTTGTGAAATACGTGGAGCTTGAGGAAGATTTGGTTGAGGATTCAGAAGGGAAACTGGGATAACAGGAGGAGGACTAGGCTGCCTATTATTTCTGGTATGATAAGTATGGGCAACCGCATGATAACTCTCTCTAGTTATTTGCTTGGCATAATTATAAGGACTTATAGGTTTTCTTCCTTGCACAGTGATGATTGGTTTATTCGGAGTACGAAAGGAATCATGATCATACCCTCCTTGGACAGTAAGGAGAGGTGACTTAGAAACTTGAAAGGTGGGAGAAGGATAAGCTCCTTGGACTTCAAAGAGAGGCTTTTTATGCTCATTCAAGTTTATCATGTTAACTAATTTAGAAGTTTTGTTCTTGTTTAAAGATTTCGATAAAGCCACAAAGTCATCAAGAGCATCATCCAACAAAGCATGATCATATCGGTTGAAAGGTTTATCTTTTGATTCAAAAGTAGACATCTCCTCATAGAGGGGATTGTTGAAAACAACCATGTTACTAGATTTAGTGGAAGAGTTGATAGGAATGTACCCTTGAGAGGACTCATTCAACTTATCTTTCTCATCACAACGAAATGGCATAGTAACAAGGTTTATGAGTTTTTGATAAAATGAAGGTTTGGCATCTTTAGGGTTTAAAAACTCATCTAAAGCTTCATCTAATTCGTCTTGGCTATACTCATAATACTCATCGAAAGCATGAACATTTTGCAAATAAAAATCTGACATTTTGAAAAGATTACACAAAACTTAAACACCCAATGCAAAGAAACACACTTTTTTTTTTCTTTTTTTTCTTTTTAATGAAAATGAAATGAAAACACACTAAATCTAGATCTAGATCTAACAAATGCAATGCAAGAGGAAGCAATGATAGATTCACGTCGGGTTCACCAAAATGTGTGGGGGAAAAAGCGAGACTAGGTTAACATGCCCTAATCCTACCTTTTGACACACATTACGGAATACGAAAGAGCCTAGAGATATTGTACAATTGGCTACTTCTTTTGGTGAAAGAGAGAGCCATGGGATATCTATTAGGATTTCTATTCCCTTGTTGAAATTGTAAGATCAAGTAATGCAAGTTCAAACCCTAATCCCAAAGTGCAAGTATGAACTAATAACAAGATTGCAGAATTGAGATTAAACAATGAACAGCTGTAAATACAAGGATGAAATAAGAATGCAGATGTGTACCCGGAGTCAAAATCAGACTGAGAATGTGCGGGATGGGGGCGCGGGTGCCACTGTCCTGAAAACTGCACCGAAAACTGTTGTTCTGCACTCTGAAACACTGTCAGGAAGCTGTCTGAAAGCTGTCTGTCCTGAGGACCAGGGCGCCCAGCGCCTCTATCCCAGGGACTAGGGCACCCAGCGCCCCTGTCCTGGCAGGACTAGGGCGCCTAGCGCCCCTGTCCCAGTCTTCTACTCTGCAATTTGATATAGAGTGCTGTCTCAACCTTTTCTCTCCGGATCCGTATCCCGCGGCGTCGTCAGAATCCTGAAACCTGCAATGATATCTGAAAAAGGGTGTATGGGCGGCTATATAGGGTTTTGCCTTAGTCAAACCCCCGCTTTGGCGATTTCCACCTCCACGAATAGCCAAGTTGTTTTTTAAAATGTATTGTGTGTGCAGACCTAGTGTGTGTGCAAGGTCCTAAAATGCAAGAAAGTAAACCCTAATTGCTTGTAGATGATAACGTAAATGCTCTAAATAAAGATGCAAAGTGATCTAAAGCATGAGTAAATGATGTATTGAAGCTTATGTAAAGACATGAAAACAACATGAAATCATACCCAACCCTCAAGGGAGGAGTACAAGCCAATCTTCAGTCGGTAATCTCCTATTGTTCTTCAATGTCTTCCAAGCCCTAAATGAATGAATGGAATTGATAAATGCTTGATAGAGGGATGTTGTAAGATGTTGAAGTCTTCAAAGATCTGCTCTTTCGCTGCATATGAAGTTCCTGAAAACAAAAATCCGATCCCTTCAAATGAAGAAAGAGAGCTCTTATGTATGAAACCCTAGGTCACAATTTCGTCTTTTGGCCGACCTAGAGATTGAATATCCTGCCAATTTCTTGGGGTTAAGCTTTATTTTATGATTGGATCGCGCTCCTAAAATTTTGGGAAAAATGTCCGGGACCGTGTGCACTCCGGGCGCCACGGTCCTGACAACTTTTCACCAAATTTTCAGGGCTGTCAGATATGATGATTTTAGAGAGAATCCCGAAGTTACAGGTGATTTCGAGATGTTTTGACCCCCGAAATTAAGCCCCCAAGCTCAGAATAGGGCCTAATTAGGGTTTTTGATTAAGTGATGTATTGGAGGAATAAAATGAAAGGGGCACGCTTTAATGAAACGGCCCAACTTTGTGATGTGGAAAATGGTGAAATAGAACCTTTAGACCTAATTAATTCGATTAATTAAGTGCTAAATGGGAAATGCCATGCAAAGTGCAACTACGCCAAGGCGGGTGCTAAACTAGGTGTTAAATTGTACTGCTTTAGCAAGTGCGTATAATTTATGACGTTACAGGAAGGAAGAGGTGGAGAGAGTCATCAACACTCAAGTGGGCTTGATTTGTGAGGAGATAGATACTGGCATGTTGGAGGACAACATGGACAAGATAATATGTAGAAGAACATTCTTTGAATCTTTTGAAAGAGAGGTGAATCAAGTGGCAATTAAGTATACTCCATACAGAGAAAAAGCTGATGAGATTATTAATTTCAAATGGTCATCAGATGAAGAATATGGTGAATGGAGTAATACTTACTTAAAGTAGGAATAAGGACTGCAAATAGTTAGTTAGTTAACTCTTTGATGTAACAGTCTGGCAAGCGGTTTTGTTTCTTTGCAACAATTAATTTTTGGACATGAGCAACAACAAGGTGGGCCCATCGTAGATCTTCATTGACAACAACAAAAGGGGATAAAGTGCTTTAAGTGTCAAGATGAATCAGTTGCAGATATTTGGTATTGGTTGTGACATTCTTTAAGGGGAATATTTTGTAACAAAATTATGGGTAACTAGTGACTTTTGAATGACAGCTGTCTTGTCTGGCCTATAGCATGTTTTCTCCCTTATTTTTTATAAAAGGGAATTCAAGGCCAAGAGACAGGGTTCTGAAATCAATCTTTGTACTTAGTTTTTTTCTTAAATTCAGAGTCATATGTTCTTGTAGCAGGCTTTAGATGAAAATGAGAAAATTGTAAATATTTTGCAGAGCAATAGATAAGAGTCTCGTGTGTAGTTTTTTGCATGTTCTTGAGGGAGTTATATGTAAATTATTTTATGACAAAAATAACAAATTTATTCAATAAAAATGTAATTTTGATTTGTTTTTCTCCATTGTACAATTTCTATCATCTTTTGAATGAAATACAATCAAGGATTTCTTTCATTTAGTGTATTTTTGTGATGTATGTAGTTTTTGTTTATGCTTTGATCTAAGGGATCAATTAAATGCTAAAACAAAATTAAAGAGTGATAGGGTTTGTTCATGGATTTGAAAAGTAGTCTTGGTTGGGATTGCAGATAAGAAATATTTGAAGGCAATATTATCTTAGATCTGAATGCTATTAGATAGAATTTTATTATAATTAATTTTATGTCTTGTTAATTCAAGCACCCAATGGAGTAAGGAACTGATCCTAACTTGTCTTAAGTTGTTTGCAGTCACTTTTATTCTCCGTATATCTATATTTGTCGCAAATTGTTGATTATTAGAATATATTTCAATATTATGTATGCTATTTCATGTTTTATCCATCTCATGCTCCAATAGGTTGAGGATCATTGAATAACATTCCATTCTTGAGAATTCTCCCTCTTTGTTGAGCCTTTATATGAGATTATCTTCTTAGTTTTGGTGTAATTTGTGAGTATGGCACAATGATTATAGATTCACCAAAGGATCACCTTCCCGGGTCTTGCAGAGCCCAAAGTGTAGAAGGATTTGCAGAATACTTGTCATAGTTGGTCCAAGTTCTTGAAGATATTGATAGTTAGAGTTGGATTCTCTATTGATAATTTGAAGAATGAACTTGGTTTCTGCCTCTTGCAGTGTAAACCTATTTTGGGGAATCAACAATCTCTAAAGTCTTATGGTCAAGAAGTCGAACCCCTCCACTGATGCGGTTACTAAGTCCTCTAACAAAATGTTGAATCAACATAGGATCATCATCTGCTATCCTAGCATATTGCTTAAGTTCAAAGAACTTACACTCATACTGCTCAACTGTCATGTTCTGCTACCTCAAATCATGAAACTCATCTACCTTCCTCTGCCTTCAATGATCTGACAAGAATGGGGTACAAAAATTCTCAAGAAACAACTCAGAATAAATTTTTGCAATATCCATACACACCTTTTACTCCTCCATACACCACCACGTTGAAGAAAAGTCACGAAGATGCATGATTGCACACCTAGCCTTAGTGTTACTGCTATACAGATGCATAGAAAAACACCTGTCCAAGTCAAGAAGCCAAGTCTCTGCCTCCATGCCACTGTTAGAACCATCAAAAGTAGGGGAACGAGATTTCAAAAGATCTCTCATATGACTAGCTACAATTGCATCCTGATCCATAATTTCATCTTCTCTCCTATGAGGTGAATGTGGTCACTCTCTTTCTTGATGACTAGATTGGTGATACTCCTCCTGTTGATTCTTCTCCTACCCTAGATCTAATCGATCAAGAAGATTCTGCAGTGCATTAACCAACTGTGGAGTCACATCACCACCATGCTGATCCTATTGCTGCTCCTCATGGTGTGACTCTATAGAAACATCAAGATGAGGATTCCATCGAGTACCCATATGACCACCATAACCACAACCACATCATCTACCTCTCGTAGGAATCTTGTCTAACCAAGACACAAAAGAAACTATAAGCTAAATATAGGGCAACATATGAAAGAAAATAACAAGCAGGGATAAACCATTGGGCTACCCCATGCTAAGTGCTAACATTCATAATGAGCTCATCTGAAACCAAAGTACATAGTGTATGAACATGGACTTTGATACTAGATCTAATTCTTACCAAAATACCCTAGAGAAAATGACTAAACTAACTAACAAATAGAGAATTTTTTATTTTAAAACCATCTACTAATGCAACATATTAAACTAACATAAATCAAAATTATAGATCATTTCCATAAGTATGCATAGTATAATGATCAAAATCATAGTAACATATAATGCAAGTGGAATTAACCATAAATATATATCCATTGATTCTTTCCCTAGGGTATTTTAACGCCACTACTTACTAGCAACATCACAATACACATCCATTTCAAGAAAATGATAACATCATTTCAATTTAAGTTCTACTCAATACTTTTTCCTATCATGAGATTATGAACTATCGATGCATATTCTTAACCTCCATAACTAACTAGGTTCATTTTAAAGCACCAAAGCAATGTTCCCGATTCCCATAATTTTACTTCATGAAACTTTCTACATTTTTCTCCTAAAAATGGAATTATATTATTTCCTTTAAATAATGCATAAAGATTACTAACCATACACATATTTAAGATTATAACAAGTACTATTCTTCCTTCCAATTAGGTACTCATGCGATGAAACCAATAAGAATCATATGATATAACAAGAAAGCTCTAAATCTAGACATCCCATTCTCCAAACCATCATAAGTTCTCATTTCTATACATAATGATAATTTCTACAACATGAACCATATGATAATACATCATCTTATTTCATCACAAGATCATAGTGTTTACATCATCATACTCTATTACATAAGAGTACATAGTATTCTTTACATTTACAATGCCATCATAAATACATTATACAATTTCAATGCATAGGAATCAAATGTCCAACTATCCTCATAAAGAGGAATCCTATAATCCATATCCACACACATTAACACCAATGGAGTACATCACAATGGAAGAATACGTCAAACTACCCAACCATGTGTAACCAAATAGGAACCACCCCTCGTGCTAGGAGATAACATGGGGTTTCCAACTCACACTCAAGACCTAGGTTGACACCTAACAACCAAGGGATTCAACATCAAAACCATAAGATGACATCCAAGAACACTTATTCAATCACATCATGTGGATAAACCATAAAATGATACTCTTGGAGGCATAATCAATAATGAGGCATAATGATGATGGACACATGTAGAGAAGAGTGTCATTACATGCTATCCTCACAAACAAGGTAATAAAATATAAATATATGAATATTGAGATCTCCACTTGGTACTATGGGATCTCCACTCACACCCCTGATAGACATGTGGAGCCATCTCAACTTATGGGAAATCAAGGGATTTTGGCTTATTGTCTCCACGGTCTTTCCAAGCTCATCCCGAGTCTCCACTCAAGGCTATGAGGTGGCATATAGAAACAATATATTCCTTATCTTTATTATGTGAATTCCTAATTAGCAAAACCCACTTATCTATTATTATGGTTATCACTTTCAATTACTCATAAACTCTTCATGTGGTTTTATGATAGGTCTAGACCCTTTTCTAGTGGTCTATTGTTGACAACCTCGGTCCTACACATGCTAGATCCCACTCTCCCAACCATGGACCATAACCTTAGGGGAAACATACATCAAAGTAACATCACAACAACATCATGAAGGCTCACAAATGATACATACATAGTCACAACATCACTGATACAATCTGAAACATAAGATGATAAATAAGCTCAAAGATCAAGCAAGAGCCTCAACCAAAATAATACAATAATGAAATAACACATAAGATTGAGATCAAAGAAAAATCCGAAAGAAATCAGAATCCTTGATAGTGAGGCAATAAAATCCCACTAGAGCTCTCAAAAACATTTGTCAATAGTGAGGTGTTCTTCCTCTCGCTAGAGCTAAATAACAAATAGACACTACTCAATGGTAAGGCACAAAACCTCTTACCAAATAAAAAAATCACCATGCAAGAGTCAAGATGACATCATAGAAAATGTTGATAAAATCAATGCATTTCTAAAATGCCTCTCGAAAAAGTATAAAATTCAAAAACCAATCATATAGGCAAAAATTGCCAAATCTTGCACCCTTGGAACAATTCAGTGCTCTCAAGAGCTAGATTAGCAATTGTTGGAGCTGAAATTAGTGCTTTGATACCAAATAATAGTGTTTTGGGTCTGAAGTATAGTGTTTTCAGTCTAGTACGTAAAATACATAAAAAAACGGATAAACTATGAAGTAAAACCTGCCCATTTTTTCATGAGGTCACTCAATTGATCAAATGACACTTCAAAATGGTGTAGAAGGATGAAATATTAGCAAGGAAAAGACATAAACAAAATCTTATGAATATTAAAAAAGGAACCAACATCAAAATCATGTCACAATCACGCTTAGAAAACCACAAAACTTCATCAATACTTGCACAGTAACTCAAAGAGATGCAATACGGCCAAAAGGAATTCAAAACAATCTCTCAAAGGAAATTCCATTTCCCAAACAATACGCAAACCTTCTACTCGATAAGCCATGACAAGTAAACAACTTCACAGTACATAAAAAAAATAGCTCCTGACAAGATCACATACACTCTGATTTGCAAATGAACACAAACTTGAGAGAAAGAAAAAATCTCTTAGGAGGAAACAATGAACAATTCAAAGACCCAATTAAACTTTGACAAGGTCACATAAAAGGGGAAGCATAGGTGTAAACGGATAAATGCAGAGATAACATTCCCACTAGCACCATTTCTAGATTTTCACAAATATCATAATACATATGTAAATACTCATTATTCTTTCCCCCAAAAAAAGTTGAAATTATTTAACATCACAGTCATTTTCTCCAAACAATCTTTCAACAATTATAGTATAGGCAATCTTTTCCAGAAAAGAAAAAAAGTAGAAAAGGGATTTTAAAGCTCCAACCTAAACATCACAATCCAAACAAAAGATGTTTTGATGAAGAGAAATCCACTCCAGCAAAAAAATATTCAATCCAAAATTTAATCGAATCTCTTAACAATCCAATTCAAAATTCTAAAGCTTCAAACCAAAGATTTATTAATCTGAGGAGCTCCCAACACACTAAGTGCAGGTAGAACTGGGAGCTAGGAAGGCTCGCATGTATCCATTTTCCCATCCTATTGAGAATCCAGGCTAGAATAGTTTCCTTCCTTCTCCTAATCTTCATATAAAACCAATCCCATATACCCATCACCTGGAATTAGCTCAGTAGGAATGCCCTCCTCGTGAACCAAATCACATAACATCTCAAACTAATTAAAATTCCCAACTTGTCTATCCTTCAAAGTTATTTCTTTTCCCCTTCCTTTATTCCATGGTTTAACTAGAATAAAACCCTCCTTGTTTTCCATCCCTTCACCCATTAAGCCCTTCCCCTTGTCCACCTTAGGGTCATAAATAAAGGGAGCATCTAATCTCCCCTTTGATAGGTTAGACCGAGGGCATTTTCTTTGTAGATGCCTATATTCATGACAAATATGACATCTAAAAGGAAAAGTCTCATAATCTAACTGTTGAATCTGAGAAGATATCCCTATACAAGTTTCAACAGAATCTGGGAGTGGCTTATTGTTGATCTCTAGAAATTGGATTTTGCCAACTTTAAAGGGCAGTTTAGGAAGTTCATAGGTGTGGGACTAGATGTGACCTGTGAAACGACCTCCAAGATTTCATAAGCTGGCTCTTCAAATTTTAGAGGGGATGAAAAGGGAAGGAGGAAATAAATGTAAGAAATATAATGTAAGACAAAGCACCAAAGATTTTACAACACTTCACTGACGCCCGGACCAAGTACAAATCCATTTTTGATCAGTTACCACCCCCGAATGGTAATTAAGTTTTTGATGTTTGTCAAAAAGGGGGAGTAATATGTTACAATACTAAGGGAGTAATGCAATATATTTGGGGAGTGATACAGTATTGAGAGAATGGTATAGTATTCGGAGTATAGTATACAGGGGGAGTATACCGACCAGAGTAAGCAGAGTATCCAAGAGCAGTAAACCGCGCAGTATACAAGACAGTAAGCAAAGTACAAAATAGATCACCGAGCATGCAAAATCAGAGATTTGTATAGTATATTGATAAGGGGAGTATATCTAATATATTATATTATTGACTATTGTATATACTGTTAGTATAGTCAAATTTTGCAAGTTTATAGATTTTTGAGTTATAACTTTGAAAGTAGTTTTTTTGTCAAACATCTCAACTAATGTCAAAAGGGGAGATTGTTACTACTTATCAGATTGCCATTAGTTTTATGTCAAAAGTTATACTATATACTCTAGTCAGTTATCAATTACCGAGATATTCAGTTGTTATGCACAGTCGAGTCGGTTATAGAAGAAAGTAGTCATAGAATGCAGTATACACCAAGCTGTCTACCGAGTATCTCTACATGTCTACCGAGCAGCAAAGATGACACACCGAGTTGATATACACCGAGTGAAACATGTTACCAGATTCATTGAACCTGGACATGCATATGAAAACGTGTTACAAGATCGAGGCACATCTAACCATCATCACATTGGAAATTGCACTTAAAGATTGTGTATGATTTTGATGTCATCTAACCAATGAAATAACTTGCATGGTTATTCATTCAATAAATCGTGTCTACAAGATCAAAGCAATGAATTAGATCACCGTCATAAGAGATCTATTTATACAACATGAGTTAAGAGTTAAAGAGGTGTGTGCATGAGTGTAAGAAGACTGTTACAGAGACACAGAGGTCACCGAGAAGGTTTTCAGAGAACAGTCAAAGAACAGAGTAAATAGAAGGGTTTGTCGAGTTACTATATGGGTTACCGAGGTATGCTATAAGCAAGGTAACTTATTCTGAGCACATAGAATCTGCTATAACATTCCAGATGTAAAGTTGCAGATACTTGTAATAATTTTATTGTAATATTTTGAAGTTATAAGAGAAACCTTTAATAGGGTAAAAGACTCTAATCAAGTCTATAAATTTTAAAGCCTCTAACCAGGTGCAGCATTTAGATGAAGTGTTGTAAAATCCTTTAGCAAGGTAGATCTAATAGATCTTGTTACTCCTAATAGGGTATGCTATCAAAAATAGCTAAACATGTAGCTCTAACCGAGCACTCTTTATTATTTCACTAGTGAAGTTGTGGGTGCCATCCCCATTGTAGTTTTTCTATCTAACCAAGAGTTTCTGCATAACCAAAATATTAGGCCCAATATGGAAAGCTAATGTACTGAGAGGGTAGGGGTGAATCAGTACTTTAAAACTTTTCTTGAATACTAACTTTACTGTTATGCATAAACCGAACAGTGTAGTAACATAATATAAAGCTAAAACAAATAGATAACAATCATACATGATTCACTCCATAACACATATATTTTGGTTACGCAGAAACTCTTGGTTAGAGACAAAAACTGCAGTGGGGATGGCACCCACAACTTCACTACTGCAATAATAAAGAGTGCTCGGTTAGAGCTACATGTTTAGCTATTTCTGATAGCATACCCTGTTAGGAGTAACAAGATCTGTTAGATCTACCTTGCTAAAGGATTTTACAACACTTCATCTAAATGTTGCACCTAGTTAGAGGCTTTACAATTTATAGACTTGATTAGAGTCTTTTACCCTATTAAAGTTTTCTCTTACAACTTCAAAATATTACAATAAAATTATTACAAGTATCTGCAACTTTACATCTAGAATGTTATAGCAGATTCTTTGTGCTCATAATAGGTTACCTTGCTTATAGCATACCTCGGTAACCCATATAGTAACTTGGTAAAACCTTTTGTTTACTCTGTTCTTTGACTGTTCTCTGAAAACCTTCTCGGTGACCTCTGTGTCTCTGTAATAGTCTTCTTACACTCATGCAAACACCTCTTTAACTCTTAACTCATGCTGTATAAATAGATCTCTTATGACGGTGATCCAATTCATTGCTTCAATCTTGTAGACATGATTTATTGAATGAATAACCATACAAATTATTTCATTGGTTAGATGACATCAAAATCATACACAATCTTTAAGTGCAATTTCCAATGTGATTATGGTTAGATGTGCCTCGATCTTGTAACATGTTTTCATATGCATGTCCAGGTTCAATGAATCTGGTAACATGTTTCACTCGGTGTCTATCAACTCGGTGTGTCATCTTTGTTGCTTGGTAGACATGTAAAGATACTCGGTAGATAGCTTAGTGTATACTGCGTTCTATGACTGCTTTTTTTCTGTAACCGACTTGACTATGCATACTGACTGAATATCTTGGTAATTGATAACCGACTAGAGTATATAGTATAATTTTGACATAAAACTAATGGCAATCTGATAAGTAGTAACAGTTCATAGGTGTGGGACTAGATGCGACCTGTGAAACGACCTCTAGGATTTCAGAAGCTGGCTCTTCAAATTTTAGAGGGGATGAAAAGGGAAGGAGGAAATAAATTTAAGAAAATCTAATCTAAGACAAAAAACTACTTTCAAAGTTATAACTCAAAAATCTATATACTTGCAAAATTTGACTATACTGACAGTATATACAATAGTCAATAATATAATATATCAGATATACTCCCCTTATCGATATACTATACAAAACTCTGATTTTGCATGCTTGATGATCTGTTCTGTACTTTGCTTACTGTCCTGTATACTATGCGGTTTACTGCTCTTGGATACTTTGCTTACTCTGCTCGGTATACTCCCCCTGTATACTATACTCTGAATACTATACCATTCTCTCAATACTATATCACTCCCCAAATATATTGTATTACTCCCTTAGTACTATAACATATTACTCCCCCTTTTTGACAAACATCAAAAACTTAATTACCATTCGGGGGTGGTAACTAATAAAAAAAGGATTTGTACTTGGTCCGGGCATTGGTGAGAGCGACAAAGAGTGCATCCTTTACACTATCCATTAAAGAATTTTGTGCTTGAATATTAGCCAATAGTGATATTAAGCCATCTAGAGTGCTTCCCTCTTGAGTAGTAGATAATTATGTGGCTCGATTGACGTGTTCATGGACTGGTGAAAGATGTGGAAGGAATAATGTCTGAAGGGTCATTATGTCCATCCTGATCTTGTGTTCTTCATTTCTTAAGTCCAATTGTTGAGCCATGAGCTGTTGTAACCTTGTATAAAAATTCTGAACTGAATTTGGTTCGGTGGTCAACTTGCTTAAGAGATCGGTGATCTCTTTCTCAATTGCCTCTGTTTTATTCTTAATGTCTTTAATGAACAAAGAAAATGTGCAGAGTTTCTAAAATAAATAATGAATGTGCTTGAGTTGAGGGGTCAACTCAACAATAAATTTGACAAGTTTAACTTTGCCAATAGCGATAGCTTTTTGTACATCTTCTATCATTTTTGCAGTGATCTCTTTGTCTTTCAGCTTGCTCAAATACTCTGATGAATCTACTCCATATGTCTCAATCTGTGTTAGGAGTTCATGTAGTTGAATGTGGATGGCTGCATCAGTTGATATTGTAGCTTTAGGTAGCATATCTATTAGGAGTGCTTTTACCTTCTGAAGTACTTTGTTTTTCTTTTGAATGGCCATTTGCTTCTCTTGTTCGGCCTTTGCTTTGCACAGTTCACCGAAATCAATGAGTGCTTACCCTTTCAATTTTGATATGTCTACATTGGGCAACACTATTGGTTTTGACAAATCAATTTTAAAAATATTCTTTTTCATTTTCTTTTCTTTACCTTTCACCGATGGAACTAAGATAAGGGCTTGTGAGGCTTGATGACCCTCGGTAGGTTGCTCAGTAGAGGCAACACTTTGATCAGTTCCTTTAGCCTCTGTAGAGTCCTTTGGTATCTTGGTACTCTTTGTCTTAGTTGCAACAATCTTAGTGTTAGAAGGTGCTTGAGATGTCTGGTCTTGACTAGTACCTTCTCCTGCTACAGACTTGTGACCTTCAGTGCCTTGATCTGTATCCTGAGGAGTTTCAGTTGAGATAGGTTGCTTGATCGATGGATAAGGCTGAACTTGTTCCAAGATTGATTCACTAGATACACGTTTTGCATATGCAGTGCCTTCTATCATTTCCGGTTCGGGTGCCTCTGAATCCATGACATCTTCATCTATTTGAATGGTGTCAGCAGGGTCTTGGTCGGTAGCATCAGGACCTTGCTCAGTGACATCAGGATTGTGCTCAATGACATCAATGATTTCAACTGTAGCTTGCTCACTGGCATCCTTGATTTTGAAGATTTATTGCCACTTTTCTTTTGTCTCATTTTCCACTTCAATATACAGCCCATTCATCAGTTTTAAGGCTCTCTGTTTGACAAGAAACTTTGAATTGTAGGTTGTTAGATGTTCCTTTATTTTAGTGACAAACGTGTCAGGAAACAAATGAACCAAACTTCTCTCTCTGATTTGTTTCTCTGAGTCCATTGCATACTTCCACCTATTATCAATATGTAGATATAGTTCATTTGGAAGTGACTTAGCTAGATCCATTGGAGATAACCGAAACTTTAGAAGTGTGCAGATGACAACTTCTTCAATTTGTCTCTTTTCATCGTTGTTCCTGGTTTCATACTTGACATATCTAAATCCTCCAAATCCACCATATTCTTTCAGATTAGCACAGAAGTTTTCAACACTATGTATATTTACCTTCTTGCTCTTGACAATCTAGAATTTGCTTGCACCGTCTGATTCGGTATCACTCGACTCTTTTGCCAAAATGAGTCTCCAAGTAGATTTCTTGTATGTCTTTGTTATCTTGGGAATAGTAACACCTTTTGTTTTCTTACTCGGTGAGGCTGCAGATGCTCTAGTGTTAGGTCGCTTTACTGCAGGTGGAGTTAGTGAGGCCTTTGATGTGTCCTATTTCTTTCTCTTCAACACTTTACCCTTAGGCAATTCAATGCTCAGTGTTATAGATGACTCTTGGGCTTCAGATTCCTCTTTGGTAATGGCAATGGTGCCTTTGACAGGTGTAGAGGAAGAGTCTTCTCCAAATTTCTCTGACAATGCCTTAATCATTTTTGATGCCTTCATTGTAGCTTTGGGTACTACAATGATCATTTTTACTTTTTCCTTTACTTCCTCATAGGTACCATACCTCAGCTCGGTAGCATGTCTAGGTAATGTAAGAAATGCATCAATTTGTTGTTTTGTGATGTCAAAATCAAACTCGTAACCCATTGGTGACAAAGATTGAGTCCTAGGTTCCACAACATTCACATAACAGTAATCGGTGTCAACTTCAAAACATATATTAGTTTTGTATTTCTCTACTAGCTGGGGTGGAATCCTATATCTGTTATGCATTTTCTCTTAAAATTTACTGAAGTAATCATCCATAATATCATTGAAATTATCACCTAACTTCTTGATGAAGTCATTTATCTGATGGGTGATTGGTCGGTGTACTTCCAAACAGCTTTACTGACTGATGGAAAGAATTTTTCAAAGTAGAAAAACATGCATACCAATAATGATCCAAACTTTAGAGTATTAGCTGAGTTGTTCTTCTTTGGCTTCCTGATGGTGTTCAGATTTTCAAATAGGTTTTTCAGCAATACCTCGCATAGATCAATTTTCATTCCCTTTTTCACAATCTTGTATGCTAGGTCTACTGCTGCACAGGGAACACTGTTTTCCCTTTCCAATTGGAAGAAATAGTAGCCCATTACTCTAATGGCAAATTTTAGTTCTTCATCAGTGACATTATTTAGTTTCAATCCTGTGCAATCAAATTCCACTCCAGTTAAACTAATCAATTCCTTCTGTGATATCATCTTCTGGGCTTGGGCATGATCATAGATAGGGTAACCGGTAATCAGATGAATGATTTCCTTAGTAATCTTAAATGGGTGCTCTTCTAGCCACATGAAATCATCGGGAACTTTGCTCAGAACAAACTTGATCCACTGGGGTTTGAACACACGGGGATAGGTTAGGGCTTCAGTTAATCCCTTGATTTTGATGTGCTCATACTTGTTGTTCAATTTACCATCAGTACATAGCTCATCATAGGTGTCTTTGATTTCAACATGACCGAGTTCTTCAACATGACATTTGGTGAAGAATCTCACATCCTCGACTAGTAACACTCTATCCGAGATGAGTGAAAAGGTGGTTTTGTCATTCGGTTCAGAAGCAACTTTAGGAGTCAAAGTGTATTTTAGTGAGGGTTTTTATACATTCTTGACAACTATGGGACCTTGGATCTTGGGCGTCATTGTAGATTTCAAATAAAAACTAGCAAAGAGTCCTTAGGGTTTCAGGATTTCAAACGACAGATGCTTTATACTTAGCAGATAATGGCAACTAGATAAGATCGGTAAACTAGCTTAACGATGTGTTGAGATTGATGTAAATACCTTGAATTTGCTTTTGTAGGAGGTTTGATCACCTTAGATTCGCTTGCTCTGCTTTCTTGAAAACTTGGTAAGTGAAAATGACCACGAAAATGCTTTTAAGTACACAAAATACCTTATCGGGCTCCGTGCAAGTTAGGTCAAAAACATTAAATGCACTTGGTTCCTCTTTAATTGATTTACTCTCCTTTTTTTCATTTTGACCGAGTAACCAAACTTCCTTCATTCACCGACTTGATAGGTTTCCTGTATTCACCAACTTGACATAATTCCTGTAAAGTGCTTCAAAAGACTTTGACAGAATTTCAAACTTACTAATACATCTTAATTATGCAAATTTTGAATTAAGTACATAATAGAATAGGAACTGTTAAGATTTTAACCTTCAGAGAATGTAGTCCCTTCATACCTTTACCGATTAATTTGGGATAGGTGCACCTAACTCGGTAGGTAAGGTGTTTTCTTCATTTAACACAATTTCCTTCTTTTTTCAAATCATCTTTAATTTTTCTTTTATTTCTTCAATGTCTTTTCTAGGTTGTTCTCTGCAATCTCTAGCTAAGTGTCTTACTTTATGACAATGAAAACATGCCATACTAGGATTTCTCCATGATCTTTGGTTGTTCATTCCAAACCTTATAAAATAGTTGGCACTTATATGTCCATATCTTCCACAACATTCACACCATATCCTTGTATTCTAATCCCATGGTACTGCAAAATACTATCGGTACGGATCTATGTGAGTTCGGTAACCTCTAGCATTTGCTCGGTGTGCATACCACATATAGTTCTTTTGCTTAAACCAACACTTCTCGGTATTATGTCCATATCTACTGCAGTTTTTACAAAACCCTTTGAATTTTGCCTTCTGATAATTGTTAACAGACTTTGTCCTACATTGATTAGATGTGTGACCATATTTATTGCAATTGTAACAATAACCATTGGACTTAGTGACATTTGATTTCTTACCATTTCTGATTTGGCATATGTTGGTAGTGTGACCTTGATTTCTGCAGTAGTTTCAAATAGGCTTCTTTCTTTTGATGTTATTCTTGTTTCCAGCTTGCTTTGATGATTCTCCTTTCTCGGTAGTATGAATTCCTTTCTCGGTAGAGAATTTTCCTTTGTAACCGAGTCCTACATCTTTGTTGGGTCATCTTGTATTCAGTAGCTCATCCAACATCTTTTATGCTTCATAGCTCATCTTTAGTGTTTCTTTGGATTTCTTCTCTGTTTCAAGTTCATCGGTTAACTTTGATACTTCAAGTTTCAATGCTTGATTCTCATCATCTTTCAGATTTGCTTCATGATGTGCATAACCTAGTTGATCTGATATATTTTGTTGAATTCTAGTTAACCTTGTGATTTTATCATTCTTATCAAATACTAAGACTTCAAGTTGTTGTTTCTCTCTTTGTAGGTCTCTTGCTTTATCCTTAGCTGTCCTCAATGCATCAAGATTTTTAGTCATCTGTGTGCTGAAATGTTCATGTTCTCTTTTCATTGCTTTCAGTTGATCTGTGTATCTGCAACTTTACATCTAGAATGTTATAGCAGATTCTATGTGCTTAGAATAAGTTACCTTGCTTATAGCATACCTCGGTAACCCATATAGTAACTTGGTAAACCCTTCTGTTTACTCTGTTCTTTGACTATTCTCTCAAAACCTTCTCGATGACCTCCGTGTCTCTGTAACAGTCTTCTTACACTCATGCACACACCTCTTTAACTCTTAACTCATGTTGTATAAATAGATCTCTTATGATGGTGATCCAATTCATTGCTTTGATCTTGTAAACATGATTTATTGAATGAATAACCATGCAAATTATTTCATTGGTTAGATGACATCAAAATCATACACAATCTTTAAGTGCAATTTCCAATGTGATGATGGTTAGATGTGCCTCAATCTTGTAACACGTTTTCATATGCATGTCCAAGTTCAATGAATCTGGTAACATGTTTCACTTCGTGTATATCAACTCGGTGTGTCATCTTTGCTGCTCAGTAGACATGTAAAGATACTTGGTAGACAGCTCAGTGTATACTGCATTCTGTGACTGCTTTCTTCTGTAACTGACTCAACTGTGCATACCGACTGAATATCTTGGTAATTGATAACCGACTAGAGTATATAGTATAAATTTTGACATAAAACTAATGGCAATCTGATAAGTAGTAACAGTTCATAGGTGTGGGACTAGATGCGACCTGTGAAACGACCTCCAGTATTTCAAAAGTTGGCTCTTCAAATTTTAGAGGGGATGAAAAGGGAAGGAGGAAATAAATTTAAGAAAATCTAATCTAAGACAAAGCACCAAAGATTTTACAACACTTTAAATGCCTTCTAAAAATAATAGGAAACATGTGACCCTAAAAGATCAAGCACATAACACCACATACACTTCATTGGTAGAAAGAGAATAGAATGCACAAAGTGACATAGACATAGGGAAAAATATTCAAATATTTTGTGAGAAGCACACACTAAGGCTCACAGGGGACATTCCTATTATCTCACTAAAAGTATTATTCCCTGTGGATTTCGCTTACCAAATGGCATAGTATAAATCCAAATCACAAATTACTATAGATGATTGAAAGAGGAAAACATGATTCAAAGATCCATCAATCTATGATGAAATTATAAAAGCCAAAAACCATAACAATTAATAGCTACATTCATTTGAAATGACACAGAGCTACAAATTCACCCATAAATAGAAACAAACATACAATAGAGGAAAACTAGGCACAATCTGATATGTTTTTCTTTCTATTAAATGATTGAATCACAATGCTAAGGTTTGAACTAAATTTGTAACTATTTTCTAAGTGCTCTTCTTCACAATTGGTAAAACAATTTGGGAACCCCTTTTACAATACGCCTGCAAGCTTATATAGAGAAAACCTCTGATCCAAAAGGGTGGTTGAAACTGGAAAGGTCCCTACATATATGTTGTTTGTCCACCATCATCATAGAGGTTGTTGTAGCTATCATGAGCTTCATATTTGCATAATTATTTTTCTCCATGCATGAGACGTGGTTGTCACCTGGAAATTCTCTTTTCTATTGCAACCGCTTGATCACGTGGGTTTTTCTTTTCCTACATTAGCGCCTTTTGGTTTCACCATGTGATACCTCTCGTGGCCTTTTTCCCTTGAAAGAATCAATGACATGTTTTTGAAATCTCCCTAGGCTCAAAACATCTCTGGGCCCGTGCTTTATCGATACATGCCATGTTGGCGGGGCTTTAAAAGAGTAAGAATCCTTGGGCTTGATAGAAATCGTGCGATGTTGACACGTGGTGCACTCATACCTACTCTCCATGAATAGAAACAAATTGGTCTTGACTTGGTGGAATCACAACTTTCCGCTCGATGCTCCTAGTCTTAAGTCGGGGACAATTTCGACCCCAAATTTCACTCCAAAGGCCTCCGAAAATGAAAAATACTAAAACATAGGAGAAATACCAAAAATTAGATTTTTGGCTTTTCTCACCTCTGATCGGTCTGAATCTCGTTTGGGCATTTTTGACATGTTTCCATTAGTGACTTGATCATAAAACCCAGAAAGTGTAGATATTATCTTACACTTATTTAAATCAATTTCAAGGTAGATGCAAACAAAAGTAATTACCTTTCTATCCAATGTTTAGGAAGAAGAACCAACCACTTTGACAAGTAGAACGACAATAGAATGAATTATGTCATTTCTTCATAATTCCAATGGAAAACAGGGGAGATGAAACCAAACAAGAACTCGCGATGGAAGTTCCTTAGTAGAATTAAACACCTGATGCTAGGGTTTGATGAAGATCCCAACATGATTAAAGAAATAAGGTTTACCTTCAAAAGATTTGATGTGATCAGACATTGTAAAGGGGAAAATTAGGTGACTTTCCAATTTGCAACAATGAAGGATAAATCACCAAATCACCTATTTTCTCTTGGGGGGAGGATGTCTTTACATTCAAAAGTGGGGATAAATCTACTAGATTCAGTCACTAATCCGATTAGGAGTAAATGCTAAGTAGATTGATTGAAATGTAATATTTTTTACCTTCTTTTGTAAGTTGACTATTTGAATTAAAACTAAATGCTAGAAATGATGACATATATGAGAAAACAGTGAGCTACAATTTCAGGATTTCATTGTGCACCTAGATCTGAGAAGTTTGAGATGATTCAGAGCTAGTCTACGTAATCTGCCAAAAGTAGCAAGGACTGTGTGTCTAGACTAGGACACCCGCCCTCTTGGTCCTCCATACTTTCTATGCACTAAAAAGGGTTCTTCCATCTCTGTAAACAAAGCTTAATTCCTACACATAGAAGGAGAGGGAAATGTGTTGGGAAGAGGGGTTTGCCTCTAGGTCAAACCCCGATTTTGGAATTAACCAAGTGGTTGAAATAATGTAATTGAAATGACTAAAAGTAGAAATCCTTCTCTTTGAGGGGACGTTGAATTGACAAAAAATGAAATGATTATACCTCCTTGTGAAGTTTTGCTTCCCTCCACATGGAATTAGGACTTCATGAATTAGAATGATGATATCCTCTTCAATGCTTGAAATCTTGACTCTATTGTTTTTACAAAGCGTGAAGGAAGACTAAAAATGCTCAATTGGTCTTGAATGCTTGAATTCTCTATCTTTGGATGCTTGAAGACCTCTTGTGTGTGCATGATAGATGTCCAAATGAGAGGGAAAATCCTCTTATATACTTGCTAGTAGGATGAATTAATTAATTTTTTGAGATAAGCCGACATAGAGGGGTGTTTCCCGCTCAAATTTGAGATGGGTCAAGGAGTCCAGTTTAGGTCCCCTTTAGGGAGGACCATGGCAGCACTCCTTGGTCCTACCGTATTTTGGGCTAGGATCATGGTGACAATGTAGTGCAACTTTGAGCTAAATGGTGTTTTGGCCATGTATGAGAATAATCAGGTCTTCAATCAGGCCAAGGGGCACAAACACTAAGACAAAGACCCAAATGCAATCAAAAATTGTAAGGGGTTCAATTTTAGGATACTGCAGACATTTAAGAAAAAGTCATAAGGAAATAGTTATTATCAGCCATGAGAATCTCCATCTTCCCTTCACGATTCAATAGTCGTCGGGCCCAAGATTCAAGAACCGACAAACAGAGTTGAAGCCCCATAAATTTTTAGATAAGGACATGATTTCTTCAATAAGATACATCATTAGAGATTATTTCTAGCTAGAGGACTAAAACTAGACAGTCCTAACTTGTCTCCTTGAAAAACCAATTAACTTTCTTCATACTAGCAAAACCCTTTGAGGGTGTAGACTCACCACTGAAAGACATGCAATCAAGACTACCATAATCCTTTGCATGTAAAGGAGAAGATGAACCTGAGGCATCCATAACCCTAGGAATATTCACATTTGGAGGCTCCGCTCACTCTACCATCTCAGAGAAAACCCCATGCCAACCAGCCAAACCTAGGCCCAATCAAGAAAAAGAGTAACAACTGTGAGCCCTCCACCCAAGGAGAGATAGCAAGAAAAACTTAATACACGAGTTTGCAACCGAGTCAACCCAATATCCCATTCCCAATGTTTCCCCACCAAACAAAGATAATAGCCCCATGAGCCCCATGGAACAAACACAAAACTTAGAGGAAAAAAGAAAAAAATGACTAGGGTTTCTCATAGTGCGCGCAGGGAGCCATTACCACACCTAGAGCATCGTCTCTTCTGACCAAGATTCTGAATCATATAATATTTATTCTTAAAATGCAAATCAATTTAGAATATTTTGAAAAGATAGGTTATAAATATTTTCAATCTTTAAGATATTATAATATTAATGTTTTAAATAGTTTCTATTTTCTTAGAAGAATTTAGAAAGTTAGTTAATTTAGATTTTAAAATGTATTTAATAAGATTGTCCCAAATATGAATTTAGAAACTTTTCATAATAAATAAAATTTAAGATTTTGATATTTGTTATTAATTACGCCAAATGCATATTACACTCACATAATGGATGCAAAACCCTCCTTAATCAAAACCTAGAAGTATTAAATTTGACATCCTTGTTGGATGTCACCCTCCCACTTCAATAGTTTTCTATCTTTTAGTATTTTTCATCCACCAATATAATAATGTAGTCGTAATAGATATTTTACTTTTGTTGGTAGTTTAATAACATATAATAATAGTTTTGTACTAAAAGTTTTTTTTTTTAATTTAATGATTTTAATGGAATATAAAACTATAATGACAAGAATATATTAAAACTTAATAACATAATCATATGTTTATAACAATATAATTACAATATCATAATACAATATGAGTTAATATTAATTTTAGTATAATATTATAATTACTTTTTTAAGTATAATAATTTAAAACTATGATATCTTTCAATGTACTTTATCTATATTTGTATAAAGATAGGTATACTAGTAAATATTAATTTATTTCTATTTAATATTAACAATTATTAACTACCATTCTATTCTAGTACTTGTTGTAGTATTGCATTCACTTAAGCCTAATTAATCATTTTTTTGCACCAATCAAAAGTGATTATTATTTTTGTTTCCAAATTAAACTAAAGTTTTATAAGGTTGAGATTTATATTTTTACACTAGAAATTATATATATATATATATTTTTTTTTTCTAAAAATATAGGTAATAAAATCAATTACCTATTTGTATATGGATTTGATTCAAACCATTTTAAATAAAATAAAATAAATAATTAAACTATTTCATTACAAGCATTACACAACAAGTATTTGTATTAAAAAAATAAACCCAAATCTGTATCTTTTATAATTATAATTTTGTGTGTGTGTGTGTGTAGTTTTTATTAATGTTTTTTGAAAATAATAGTTTTTAATTATTTTAACATATACAACATAATTTTATAACATTTATTCACAAATATATTCTGATTTAGGAAACTAAAATGAGATATACTTTTGATTCAACAAAAAGTAGACATACTTTTGATTCAGGAAACTAAAATGAGATTTGATGTCCTCCTTAAGGCTACTAATTCTTCTAGGTCTCTACGACCTTTGTTTCAAGTGATGCAGATGGAGCATCTGGGGGCATTGCTACCCTTTGGAACCTGGCCCTTTTTGAGGGTATTCTGTTTCATTCAGCTAACAACAATTTGATATTTAAGATGTGAGACCTTAAATCAAACCTTCAATGGTTCCTCATAAATGTTTATGCACCCAATTCTAGAACCCCTCGAGCTACCCTCTAGTTCCCTTATAGCCTTATGTTTAATTATGTGGATGCTTTGTGGATGGTTACTAGAGACTTCAATTCTCCCCTATACCCCTAAAAAAAGTCTGGTAGTATAAAAGACTACTCAAAGAGTATGACTGAGTATGGAGACTTTATTTCATCTACAGGTATGATGGATATCAACTTAAATGGCTCTATATTTACATGGTCTAATAGAAGGATAGAACATAATGAAATTCAAGTTAGATTGGGCAAGTTCTTGGTTACTATTAATTGGAAAAACTGACTCTTTCTTTCTATGCTCCCTCTCAAGATCTAGGTCTAATCTTCTGTCCGACTAGATGAAGGCCTTTATGTTCAGAGCAAGAGACGGAGTGAAGATGAGGAGTACATGCATTTTTCGATAGTGGGATGGTCGATGACACGCATCCTGGGATGGAGCCATATGATGCGGAAGTATCACGTACAATTCTATGAGAAGGGAGTGGCTACACACTAGAGATTCATTGGTTAAACTAAAATGCTCACTTTCAGTTTGGAAGCTAATGCTATTTTTCAATCCTTGGAAAACTCTAAGGAAATAAAATTCTCTCTTTTTAGATATGAGATAATGTGGTCACATGATCCTGATTTCAAATCCCTAGTTGATTTGTGGTGGAATTTCCCTATTAATGGTACCCCAATGTTTCGCGTTGCCCAAAAACTTTAAATCCTAGAAGATAAGTTCAAGGGACAAAACCATTACTCCTTTGGGAACATCTTTGAACAAAAGAAAGTCATCATTGACAATCTAAACAATATACAGAAAATGATTGAAGAAAACAAAACTTTTGAGGAAGAAAAAAAGGAGGAGATTTAATTGAGAGATCAATGGGTTAGGCTAAACAAGAAAGAGGTATTTTGGAAGAAAAAATCAAGAATACAATGGCTCAATGAGGGAGATTAAAATACTAAATTCTTCCACCAATCCACCATGAAACATAGAAGTAGGAATAGGATCAAAAAGTTGATTAAAGAGGATGGTTCATCCACTGAAAATGAGGAGGAGATGGATGATATGTTCATTCATTTTCTCGGTATCAATAACTCAAATAATCAAGGAAGCTTTCAAGACCCTAATGATCCACTTGATGTAATCCTAGAAGTTTTTACTAAATATTATTTATCCCAGTTGACCGAGAAAGTGACCTTACAAGAGTTTTGAGATGTAGTTTTTTCATTTGGAGCATTAAAAGCCCCAGGTTTTGATGGCTTCCCCCATGCTTTTTTTCAAGATCACCGGGAAATTGTTGGTGAGGATATCTACCTTGTAGTGACAGACTTTTTCTGACCAGGTAAGATCCTCAATCAAATCAATTCAACTTCCATTGCCTTAATACCAAAGAATGAGAATTTTGTTTCAACAAAGGACTTTAGACAAACTAGCCTAGGCAATACATTGTATAAGATCTTCTCAAAGGTAATGGTTAATAGAATAAAACCTGTATTGGATAAAATTATATCAATCAATCAAAAAGGTTTTGTTAAAGTGAGACATATCTTGGATGTGGTTATTATTGCACATGATTTTGTCCACTCAATGGAAAATAGCAAAAAACCCTCTATGGCCTTTAAATTGGACATTTCAAAAGCCTATGATAGAGTCTCTTAGAACTTCCTTTTCAAATCTCTAAGGAAGTTTGGATTCAAGGGTAAATTTCTAAATATGATAAGGCAATGTGTAACAACATCAAAATTATCGGTGCTTTTAAATAGAACTCCTAGGGGTTTTTTTCCAATAGAAAAGGGCTTCAATAGGATGACCCACTTTCACCTTACCTTTTCATTATCATTACTAAAGTCCTTGGAAGAAATATTGACAAACACAGAAAGAGAGGAATACTGAAAGGAGTAAGCGTTGTTGCTACTCTTGATCCTATCTCACAACAACTGTTTATTGATGACACCATCATATTTGGAGAAGCTTATTCTCAAAAGCTAAGTACTGGAAGAGGACTTTGGACAATTATGCTAAGATCTCAAGGCAACAAATAAATTATGAGAAGAGTAAGGTATTATTTATGAATGTGAATAACAACCTACAAGTGAAAATTACTAATACAAAAGCCTGCTAGACTACTATTCCTCTAAATTCTTAGTTGGGGTGACCTCTCATTTCCAAATCCCTGTCCCCATCCTTTTGGATTGGGATCATTGAGAGATTCCTAAAATAGATGGTGGGGTGGAAGGGGAAGCTACTTAGTTTGGCTGGGAAAATTCAACTAGTCAAGTCTTGTCTTCAAAACATTATAGTTTTTTACCTGTCCCTATTCAAAATGCCAAACAATGTAGCTTAAAAGATTGAGAGGACTCAAAAAATACTTCTTTAGACTAGTACAAAGGAAAATAATAAGATGTCCTTAGTAGCTCGGGATATGATCTATTGTTCCATCAAGGCGGGTGGTCTAAGGATAAGGAAAATCAAATCTTTCAACAAAGCTTTGATATCAAAAGTTCGATGGTAGTTGATTGAAGGAAAAAAGTACTGGGTATAAATACTGAAAGATAAATACCTCAACAATAAAACAGGCAGCAGATTCTTAAATTAGATGGAATTACCCTCAAGATCATTCATATGGAATAATGTAGAAAAAACTAAAGATCTCATTAAGAAGGATGGAAAAATGGTTATAGGGAATGAAAAAAATACCAAATTCTAGGATGATGTTTGGATTCAAGACTAGCTCCTCTGAGATCTACCTCAATTCAAAAAAGTCATGCAAGTTCTTATTAACAGATGTGGTAATATGGTGCAATACTATATAGTGTGGCAAAGAGACAAAGCAAAATGGAAGAATCTTGAAGTGGTGGTGATTTAATAAGAAGATATTCTAATCCATCACCATGATCAGCTTGTCAAAGAGGCTATTTTCTAAACTCTATCTTACCCGATTGTTCCTTCTACTCTCCCTAGGTGGAGGTTGAATAGATATGGAGACATAACTCCTCTATATTTTTTTCAATTAAGTCCACCTATCATAATATAGAGGGAGAATCAGGTAAGGTTTTCAATTGGAAAAACATCTAGATCAAAGGCCTGATCTTGAAAATCAATTTCTTTTGGTGGGAAACTATTCATTGAAGAATTCTAACAATATAAAATCTTAACAAAAGAGGGTTCTCCTTTGTTAACAGATGTGTGTTATACTAGAAAGATATGGAAATCATCAATCACTGGTTTTTGCATTGCCAATATACCAAGGAAATTTGGATTGGATTACTAGAAGATTTAAAACCCTGTTGGATCCTCCTGGATAATATGAAAGACTTCATGGTGTAGTGGACTTTAACCCCTTATAGTCACTCTATGTCTAGAAACTTATGGCTCCAGACATCACCTGTAATAGCTTGGAACATATGGAAATAATGGAATAATAGAGTGTTTAGAGATGAGGCAAGAAGAAGCAAGGTGTTATTTCACATCATAAAACAACAAATCAAAGAGATTATTAATGTAGATCAACCTTGAATGTCAAAATTCATTGCAACCTTGCTAGACCTTAGACTAAAACAAAAATGGGGAATCAATAATAGTCTACTAATGTTGAATTGGCCCATTATGATCCTAAGGAAGAGTTGTATTTGGTCCCCACCAGAGGAAGATTGGTTGAAGTGTAACTTTGATGGCTTCTCAAAAGGGAACCCAAGATTATCTAGATCAAGAGGCTTAATGAGGACTTCAGAGATCATATGATAGAAATATTTTGTGCTAACCTTGGAAGGAGTACAAATAACAAAGCCAAAGCCATGGCGACATGGATGGGTCTTATTCAGCTACAACAAAACATAGACATAAATGAGATATTAGAGGGAGACTCAATATTTATTGTGAACTACTTGACTGATATTACCAAAGCCCCTTGGGAGATAAAAGGAATAATTTAAAACTATAAAAACTTATTTAGAGTTTTCAACAAAATAAAAGTACGACACGTATATAGGGAAGGAAATGTTTTAGCTGATGAAATGGCAAATCAAGGATTTTCAAAAAATGGATGGTGCTACTTTAACTATACATAGAGCATAATGGTATTCAAACAAATTATAGCTAGGGAAAGGATCAATTCCTCCCTAAATGATATCGTCAACTACTCAAAAGGGTACCGATAATGGTTGTTTCTCTTTGTGAAATGGGTGCCAAGAAATTTAAAATTCAGATAACCCGACCATTTTCCTACAATATGGTGAGTAGGATGATGATTATCTGGCTGTTAGGGATGATGTGTAAATGGTGAAGTTGGCAAAAGGATGATGTGGAGGTCATAAATTTAAAATATATAGAAGGGTGTATGAGACAATCCTTTCCCTACCTCATGGTGCTTTTAAAAGATAACAAAATCATTTGTGGGAAGGGCGATGTTTTTGATTTTTGAGAGGCCTTAATTTCTCATAATACGAAAAGATGACACACTTGTGTGGACAACGCAACCCATCAAGCCAAAAATCACTTTTTTTGAAAGTATTGTTTGAAGGAAAAAGCTATGTCCAAAAATATTAACTGCTTCATGAGTCTCTTTAATATCTATTGGCTGGGCTTTGCAAAGAAAAATATTGACATGGGGGGCCCACTTAAGAGAACAGAGCCGAAAAATTGCGATGGAATTTAGAATAATGAAGAAATTTGGGAGCTCTTTCTTCAGGCAGGTATGACTCCATATTTTCTCACCATGAAAGGGTATAACAATGCCTTATCTATGAGATTTTGTAATTCTAGGCAAAACAATGAGGTCACTATGGGTCACATGTACTTTGTGGTGTCACAAGAGTTTATTGAAGAGGTCATGGGCCTAAAGAATGAAGGGTACAAAGTGGAGAGATGAAGTAATGTCGACTACAAGGCCTACATGAAGAAATTTTTTGAGAAGCGGGAATGATTGGTGGTGGTTCAAAATGAGTATGGTCGCACTACTCTCCCAAAACCCTATCCCATAGTTTCTTTGTTATGAAATATTTCATACTGGAAGGACATTACACCATGGTTCATGGGTATCATTTTCCCATTTTAAACCACATTAGGCATGGGGAAATAATTAGCCTACCCTATTTTATGTTTTCCTCCCTAGAGTCTTGCATTGCAAAAGGGGCTAACCTGCCGCTTGATCAAGGTTTAATTTACTTTATGTACAAATTTTATTTTAACCATTCTATGAACTAGAGTTGTTTGTTATCCTTACCTTGCAATGCTAAACTTAAGAAGAAAAAATAGGAGTCTTCTGTCAAAATCAAATTAGCTGAATCTAAACCACTTTACTTGATTCCACACCACTGGCTAATCCTAAGGGGATGAAAAATCTGATGTTGCAAGAAATTGAACCCCTAAAGGTTATCCTTTCAAGTATCAACCCAAACAAAAGGAAAATGGATACCCCCAAAAGTAGCTCTACAAAAGATAAGAAGATTGAAAAAGACTCAGTGAGGAAGAACATTATGGTTGATCTTCACCTGCATAACTCTAAGAATGAGGAGAAAACACTGGAGAGAGATAGGGAAGATGGCAGCTCAAGGGAGAGAAGATTTGCCAAGCTTCATGCTAAAGAGATGATTTGTAAGCCTGAAATAAAATATATGGATACCAATCTTGAGGAAGCCTTTAATCTCTAGGAAATAGAGGAAAATTCAATAGATAACTTAGAAGATGAGGAATTACAAGCTAAGGAGGAGGAGAAAGATGAACGGGACAAGGAAGAAATGGAAGATGAAAGCGATATCAAGGAGGATTCTGAGAATTATGGTCAAAACTCATTGCCACCCAGCCCTTAGGAGGATGAGGAGATGGTCCCCTTCTCACTAGAATTGTTGTCAGACAAACAAAGAAACAATAATTTGGAGGAACAGATAAAAGAGCTCAATGAATGTGTCTTCAATTAGGAAGATAAAAATGAAGATTATAGGTAGCGCTTTGACAATCTATGTGAGACATTTGGCTCGCTATAAAACATCTCTGATGGGGTAATGAGAAAGGTTGTCATGGGGGTGGTGTCTGGGCAGAGCTATGAAGACAAAGAGAATAATCAGGAGGACAACTGGGCAAATCAGATCGACAGACTCCAGCATGACTAGAACATGATAAAAAATGATTTGGAAGTCTTTTATTATTTTTGTTATGTGGTTTACTAGGCATAGGATCAATGCTAATAAGGGTAGTATTTATGATAATGGTAGGCCTACATGCCATTTAAATAAGATTGTTATTTTGATGATCTTTGTCACTATTGTTATTAATTTAGTAGATACTCTTAATATTGTTATTATGATAGGTAGATGGTGGTTAGTTAGAGTTAGTATGTTTAGCTATAGGGTCATGTTAATTTTTTATTACTTCTGGGAAATAGATATGGATACTCTATGGACTGGTTGTTGATGCTAGGGATCTTGATGTTGTTTTTTAATTTTGTTGTTTTGTAGATTCAGGGTCTTCTCCCTTCTTATATAATCAAAAAATATTTAATCATAAATTTAAATATTTTTCTTTTAATCATTAAAAATACCTATTTTCACTTTATTGTTTATATGATATATTTTTATAATTATTAATAGTTATTGTAATAATATCAATTATAATTTGTAATTAAAATAATTTATAATCCTAAACTAATAATTAATAATGAATTTTAAGATTAATTTTACTATTATAATTATAATTTTATAAATTTTAATTAAATTAGAATTATATTCTTAAGAAAAATGTTTATTTTTACTATAATGTTTATACTATATTATAATTATTAATATTATTTTATTGAAGTGAGAGTTATAGTTAATATTAAGAAAATAGCATTAAAATAATATAACTTTAAATTAAAATAATTCAAACTTCTAATAATTAAAAATAACAACAAAGATTTTTATTACAATACTAGTAAGGCAAGTACTGGCCACTACATGACACTTGTTTATTGATGTTTTACATCTCAAATTCAAATTAATAAAATAGAATAGTTTCTTTCTTTCATATTAGATTATTATACGTTTTAATTTTTAAGTGACATTTATTAAAATTAGTTTTTTATTAAAAATTATTAGTTAATTTAAATCTAGTATAATAATATATTTCAAAATAATAACTAAATTATTTGCATCACTTTATTAAAAATAATTTTTGTTTTTCACATTTAATATATAAGATTGATAAAATTAATAAAAATATTTAAAATTCTATATAAAATAATTTATAACTTAATTATTTTTTAAAAATTTAATATTTTTCCTAAAATCAAAGGAAAGATTGAAATGACCAAGTTGTCATAAAAAAAATATATAATAGATAGGAGTGGTATGTTGGCAATATGTTGGATTTAGTTAAGTATTGTCATTGATGGCAACACTGTATCCCAGTTGGAGACTATCCCAGTTAGATCTATTTCGGTTACTCTTGGTGATCATTTTGCTTTAGGCTGTGATTTTGATCCGGTATGATCAGACCTCTGGAATTGGTTTTGGATGCTTATTCTGATGGTTTCATGATTTTGTTATCACTTTTGGTATTTCCGATTACTGGCTTGTTCTTGGCTTTACTGGCTAGTTTATGGCTTTGCCGACTTCTGGAGTTCCCAGATAGCTTTACCTGTATGCTGTTTTTGTGACTTGGTTAGTGGATTTTTGGTCTGGCTTATGGAATAGGTCTCTTTCATGGTATTGGTGCTTCTTGATCATATCTTGAGCATTTGGCGACTTTGGTTTGGATGGTGTCCTATTTGGATCCGGTTAAAATTCCACTGAGGGTTTCTACCAACAAGTGAAGCATGTTGGATCTTGGTCTTAGCAGAATCCTCTATGGATATAATTGTTTAGTTACTTGTTTTGGGTCCATGCTATGTAATGTAAAAAAACAATTTTCATCTGGTGGTATCATATGATGTAATTTTGTAATTATGGGTTTATGGGTTTGTGGGTTTAGGGTTTAGTTGACCTTGTCAATAAAGTTGATGATTTGTATTTATAGGTGACTTGTTCTTGTAATTCAGATGGACATGTGATGGTTATGGTCGGTTAAGTCTACATTATCAAAGAATAATTAGGTATGAATAAAGTCATATCATTTAGGTGAAGGTTGGAAAGGTTTTGTATTGCAGAGAAGACATTAGTGCTTAACCAAAACTGTATCTGACATTTGTAGATGTTACTTTCATAGTTCATTGTTTTCTAGATTGTAGTCTGATGATTTTGTAAGTCAGTGAGACTTCCCTTTGTGATGAGCAGTGTGCTCTAGGCTGTTGCCCTTTCTACATATCCAGACACCATTGTAATTATTCACAATACTACTGCAGAGTTTTCATCTGATGGTGGGTAGGGTTTCCCACCATGGTTTTTCCCTTTCTAGATTTTCCACGTCAAATATTGGCGTTATGTGCTTTATGCATTCATGTATTCTTTAATGGGTTGTACTCTGGTTTAAGGTTTATAATTAAATTGATTGTTGTTATTGTTAGTAAACCAATTCACCCCCCCTCTCAATTCACTATCGGCATTAGTGCATTCCAACAATTGGTATCAAAGAAAGGTCCTCTCTACAGAAGATTATCCACCTAAGGAGATCTAATGGCAACTGCATCTAGTTCTACATTCAATCCTTACTTGAAGGAGAGTCCTAGATTTGATGGTACAAATTATAAGATATGGAAGGAGCGAATGAAGATTCATCTCAAATGTCTTGGAGCTGAAGTTTGGGAGATAGTGGAGAAAGGGTATACACCTCATGATCCTAATTTTGGTATATACAAATACCTATTGATGAACATAAGAGAGCTGAAAATGATGTAAGAGCAAAAGAAACATTGTTGAGCACCCTATCTGATGAAAAGTAATTGAATTTTATAGAGTTGGAGAATGCTAAGTTGATCTAGAAAAAGCATGAAAATCTTTATGAAGGTGACCAGGGTGTGAATATTTCTAAACTTGAAGGTTTTCAGGTAAGATATGAAACTTTGAAAATGGAAGAAGATGAGAAGATAAGTTCTTTTATGGATAGAGTCAATGAGATTGTCATGGGTATCAAATGTTGTGGTAGATCTATTAGTGAGGAGGATAGTGTCAAAAGTTATAAGATTTCTACCTCTGACTTACAAGATGAAGGATAATGCTATCAATGAACTCCAAACATTGTCAAGTATCCCTGTGACTAGAGATACACTACTTGGGAAATTGACTACTTTTCAACTTGAAGAACTTGGAGATTAGAGTGATGCTAAAAATGAGACTACATTTAGAGCATCTGCATCTGATAAATAGAAGATAGATTGGAAAGAGATGCATGCTATGGATATGGAGGAAATTGAGAAAGAAGAAAGAGAGCTTGAAGTGCTAGAAGCCCCGATTTCTAGAAGAATTCTTAAAGGACGATTTGGAAGTAAGTATGAAGGAAAAGTCCCTTTTAAATGTTTTTCATGCAATAAGATTGGTCATTTTGCATCTAGATGTCATGAGAGAGCTGCTAGGAATCATGAAACATTTATGAGGAATTATAAGCCTAATCCTGAATATCAGAGTAGACCTAGATTCACAAGGAATAAGGAGAAATCATGTTATTATGTTAGTGATGATTATGGTATTTATGATGATGATGATGATGATGAACCTATGAGTGGATCCGGTAATGGATCCTCCTTCATCAAAGATTGGGTCTTTATTGTTATCAAGGATGATTCTCTGGAATTTGTCATTGAAACAACACATACTGAGGAAAAGGCCTTGGCTGCTAAAATTGAAGAAAAGGATGAATGAGTTATAGATAGTTGTTGGTCACATCACATGACTGGTGACAAAATAAAGTTCTTATAATTGCAAGAATTTGATGGTGGATTGGTCAGATTTAGAGACAACAAGGCATGTAGTATCAAAGGCAAAAGAACAATATCATTGGATGGTAAGACAAATACTAATAATGTTTATTATATTGAAGTCTTAAAGCATAATATTTTAAGTGTAGGTCAGATGGTGGATATAGGATTTCATTTGAAATTCAAGGATGGAAAATCCAAGATCATTAATAAATCTAGATTGGAGATTGCTTCCAAAACTCAGACCAATGGTAATATCTTTCATTTGAACTCTAGTGAAAAGACTTGCTTCATTTCTCAGATTGATGAAATTTAGCTATGGCATAAGAGGATGTGTCATGTAAATTTTGATTGCATAGTAAAGATCGGTTCAATACCGGCTATTAGAGATTTGTCCAAGATTGTTAAACCTCATAATCTGGTATGTAGAGAATGTCAAATGGGTAAGCAAGTTAGAACTTCTTTCAAAATTGTACATGATAAATCTAATGAAGTTATTGATCTTATTCATACTGATTTGTGTGGACCGGCAAGGACTAAAAGTTTTCAAGGTGATAGATATTTTATGTTACTTATTGATGACTATTCTGGAATGATGTGGGTTGCATTTTTGAAAGACAAATTTGAAGCTTTTGAGAAATTCAAAATCTTTAAGGCTATGGTTGAGACTAAAGCAAGAATGAAGATAAAGTACTTATGATCAAATCATGGCGGTGAGTTTACATCTGGTGAGTTCAACAACTTTAATGAAAGGAATGGTATTAGGAGACAATTTTCTGCACCTAGAACATCATAACTAAACAAATTGGTGTAAAGAAAGAACAAAACAATTTTGGATGCTGCAAGGACTATGATGACTGAAGCTAAATTACTTGATATCTATTGGAAAGAGGCTATCAATACCACTGTATACACTTTCAAAATAGTACATATTAAAGGTGGTACCGGTAAGACTCCTAATGAATTATGGTTTGGTCATACTCCTACTATCAGATATTTCAATTTTTGGAGGAAAATGTTACATTAGAAGAGATGATGCATTAGGAAAGTTTGATCCTAGAAGTGATGAAGGAATATTTTTGGGTTATTCTACTAAGAGAAAAGCATATAGATGTTATAACAAAAGATTGAATAATATATTGGAAAGCATAAATGTCAAGGTGGATGAGCACGACAGTAATCAGATCAGAGATTATGATTATGGACTGGAAGATGAATTTAGAAGACTTGAACCGGTAATGCAAGAATCAGTTCAGAATAGTGAACCTGTGACACCGGTAACATCAAAAAATTTAATAGTGACAAAGGAACAATAGAATGAGTCAAAAAATCAAGAAAATTCAAAGACTTCTAGCTATGTTAAGCTAAATCATTCTAAAGATCAGATCATTGGAGATAAAAGGAAAAGTGTGATGAGTAGGAGAAGGTTAGCCGCTGAAGAGGTATGTTTAATTTCTCAAATTGAACTAGAATCTTTCATTGAAGCAAGTAAGGGTACAAATTTATTAAAAGCAATGGAAGAAGAATTAGATCAGATTGAAAAGAATAAGACATGGGAACTTGTACCTAGACCTAAAGACAAGAACATTATTGGAACTAAATGGGTTTTCAGGAACAAATTGAATGAGGAAGATCAAGTGGTGAGGAATAAGGCTATATTGGTTTGCAAAGGTTATTCATAGGAAGAAGGAATTGATTATGGGGAAACTTATGCCTTGGTTGCTATAATTGAAGCGGTAAGACTTTTACTTTCTTATGTTGCACACAAGAACTACAAGGTATATCAGATGGATGTCAAATGTGCTTTTTTGAATGGAGATCTTGAAGAGGAAGTTTACACTAAACAAGTTGATGGATTTTCTTTATCAGAAGACAAGGACATGATTTGCAGATTGAAGAAAGCTTTATATGGACTAAAACAGGCCCCTGGAGCATAGTATGCTAGATTGGATAAGTATCTTTTAAAGCTTAGTTTCAGTAAAGGTAATTCTAATAGTAACTTATATTACAAGATTGAGCATGATGGCATATTGTTTATTTAAAGTCTTTGTGGATGATATCATTTTTGGATTAGAAGAAGGTTTGTGCATGATATGAAGAATGACTTTGAAATGTCTATGATTGGTGAGATGAAATATTTCTTAGTTTTGAAAATTACTTAGACTGATAAAGGTATTTTCATTTGTCAAACTAAGTATGTGAAGGAGTTACTTAATAAATTTGCACTTGAGAATTCTAAGCCTGTGAGTACTCCTATGATAGCCAGTTGCAAATTATCAAAGGATGATGAATCACCTAAGGTGAACCCAAGAAGATTCAAATCAATGATTGGTGATTTGTTGTGTTGGGAATTGACACTCATTTGATTGGTCTCATATGTTGTCATTGATGGGAACATGTTCTAGCTTCATTATTTGGTTTGGTACTTCACCGGTAGATACTTCACCGGCACCAACATCTATCTTCATCGGTAGGAAGGATTCTATGGATACCGGCATTAGAGGCTAACATGATTTACATACTATGTATCAACATTAGAGGCTGACATTATTGAGAAATCTGGAAATCGACAATTCATTTTGTTATTTATGTATATATGTAATAAGTAGACATGTATAATCATTTTTGTATTATCTATGTAAGCCGACATGAGTTATGAAGGATTGTAAGGGTATATATGTCAATTGATTAGATCATTTTTGATATAGGAGTATGTGTTGTTGTTAGTAATGTGAAGATCATGTGTATGAGGTCATTTATATATGAGATCAATATTGTGTAATGATCTATAGATGATTTTGGATGTGAAGCTTATTTCGGTAAGGGTTTAAGGTTACAGAACCGGAACAATTAGAGCTTGAACCAGAACTCAATCAGGCATAGCAAATGCATTAAATGAGTTCAATTTTATGTTTTCTTATTCAAAGTTATTGTAGTCAGTGAGAATCCTTTGTATATTGGCAAATTTGAACCTAGAAGTGTTCAAGGAATATTTCTTGGTTATTCATCTAGAAGCAAGGCATATAGATGTTATAATTAAAGATTGCAGAAAATCATTGAGAGTACTAATGTCAAGATGGATGAACATTTTAGAGGAGATTCAAGATCTATAGAACTGACAGTTGAAATGATTATAAATGAACTGACACAGATTGTACTAGTACAAAGTGAAGATCCAGTCACACTAACATCATTAGAGAACTCAACTGTGACTGAAGAACAATAGCATGTGAATGTAAATCAGAATAAACCTAGGTATGTAAGATTGAATCATTCAGAGAATCAGATAATTAGAAATAAGAATCAAGGTGTTATGACTAGAGGAAGATTGGCAAATGAAGAGGTATGTTTAATTTCTCAAGTTGAACCAGCATCTATTATTGAAGCATGTCAAGATAAACATTGGATAAAAGCAATGGAAGATGAATTAGAACAAATTGAAAAGAATAATACTTGGACATTGGTTCCCTGACCTAAAAACAAAAATGTAATTAGATCTAAATGGGTATATAGAAATAAACTTAATGTAGATGGTAAAGCAATCAGAAACAAAGCAAGATTAGTTTGTAAAAGGTTATTCACAAAAACAAGGAATTGATTATAATGAAACCTTTGCATCAGTAGCCAGAATTGAGGTAGTTAGACTATTTCTTGCATTTGCAACTCATAAGAACTATACAGTTTACTAGATGGATGTAAAATGTGCAATTTTTAATGGAGATCTTGAGGAGGAAGTTTACATTGAGCGACTTGATGGATTTTCATTGACAGATAATAAGGATATGGTTTATAGGTTAAGGAAGGCTTTATATGGATTAAAGCAAGATACTAGAGCTTGAAATGCTAGATTGGATAAATATCTTTTGAAGCTTGGTTACACAAAAGGTAATGCTGACATCGATTTGTATTACAAAGTTACCAATGATGATATTTTGGTTATTGAAGTATTTGTGGATGATATCATTTTTGTAGGTGAAGAAGGATTATGTAAAGACTTTGCTAACTAGATGCAAAAAGAATTTGAAATGTCTATAATTGGGGAGATAAAAAAAATTCTAGGTTTGCAGATTTCACAAACATATTAAAGGTATATTCATATGTCAAAAAAAATACTTGAAGGAACTGTTGAAGAAATTTGGTATGGAAAACTCCAAACTGGCAAGTACTCCTATGACTACAACTGATAAATTGACATTGAAGGATGATTAAGCTCCTATTAATCTGAAAAGGTACAAATCTGTGATTGGAGGATTACTATATTTGACACAAACTAGACCTGATATAATTAATGCAGTATGTATTGTTTCAAGATTTCAAAGTGATCTTAAAGAAAATCATGAATCAACCATAAAAAGGATTTTCCGGTACCTACAAGGCACAACAAAACTTGGTTTATGGTATCCTAGAGATGAAAATATTGATTTATGTGCATATACAGATGCAAATTGGGCAAGAGATGTAGATGACATAAAGAGTACCACTGGCAATGCATTCTTTCTTGGCACAAGATTTATTTCATGGATCAACAAGAAGAAAACCTATACATCATTATCTACAATAGAATCAGAATATGTTGCAGTAGCAACTAATTGTACTCAAGTATTATGGATCGAGCAAATGTTGAAGGATATAAAGCTAAAATGCAAAGAACTGATAATTATTTATTTTGATAATTCAGCAGCAATTGATATATCAAAGAATCTAGTATTTCACTTTAAGACAAAGCATGTTTCAATTAAGTACAATTTTCTGAAAGAGAATGTTGAAGCAAATGAATTGAGATTGGTTAATGTGAATACTAAAGAGAAAATCACATATATCTTTACAAAGCCTTTGCCTAAGGAAACATTTGAATACCTCAGAGAGAATCTTGGGGTAATTTCCCCACCGACAGAGACTTAGATGTTGAAGATTGGCATAAAACTGACAGAGACTAACAGAAAAATCTTTTTACAACTTTGATGAAGGAGAGCTACCACTCAGGGGGACTAGTTGGTTGTATGTTATGTTTTGATTCTTAACTTCTTTGGAATTTGATGTCAAATGGGGAGAGATACCTATGGAAAAACTTTGTACTTTGAGGAGAGATGTATTTTTGGTTTTGGTTCTGTATCAAACTTTATTTTTTTGGCATTCTATTTTTGGTACTTAGATGTTTTTCCATCTAGTGTTTCCATCAATGCCAAAGGGGGAGATTGTTGGTAATATGGATGACTTCATCATGTGTTGCATTGGTTTTGTCATCGATGTCAACACTTATCTTCTTGGAGGACTAGATTGTTTATTTGACACTATGGTTATATTGGTTTATTGTTGAACCGATGTAAGGCCATCCCCAACCAAGCTTTGATTAACTTAGTTGACCATGTTTGACCCTACTAATAAATGCTATAATTCAATAGAATGGACTATGTTAGACAGATATATTGGTGAGAAAAGTAATTGAACCAAGTTACAGAATCATTTCACCTTGAGGTGTACATTTTTATGCATTATAGATTTAGAACTTATATGATTCCATGATTTGGATAACATTGATGTATGTTGATGCTTCATTTATATGCTTTATGATATAGAACTCTATATGATTCTATAATAGGATAAATTTGAGATGATGTATGTCATTTTTGGATTTGAAGGACTTTACTATGATGATAGAAATAGGATGCATGTTTTATGTATGGATCAAAATTATGAGGATTATGATAATTGTTTATGTGGATTATTTGGATATAAGATATATCGATTTGTTTAAATGTAAATTTTATACAGAGTGTTTAATGTGTGTGTTCTTATTCATGTGTTTAATATTATATGAGGTTATTTGGAATTATTAATGTGTAATTCAGATGCACAGGAAAATTATCCATGTGACCATGGAAATAATATGGAGAACCAAACCTAGACCTATGTACATTCGTAAAACCAGGGTTTTTCTATTTGGAGAGACAACACCCCATTTGTATCGTATTTTATTTGTGAAAGTGAATGTGGCATGTGTGTTAAATTGAATTTATTAATTTGTGTAAATCCAACAAGAGACAAAATTCCATGTGTAATGTTGTAAAGTATTTTATTGTGTCACTTGACACATGTGTTGATTTATGTCTTAATTTTTGAATTGTCTCTTGGGGGGGAGTTGTTTTAACCATAGTTTTTTCAAATAATTTAATATGGTTCTATATTTTCCTTGGTTAGAGAATCTTTGGGGTGGTCAACTTAGGTTTGATCTGAAAGCTAACTTTAGATGGGTTTAAAAGGGGTTAAATGGACTCCTAGGGGTAGTTTAAAGGTGTTTCCTAAAGCCCATAAGGTATACCTAAGGGTTAGGAGTAATTTTAGGCATGTGACAACTCCCATGTGGTTGTTTAGTCACCCCAAAAAGTGAGTTTTCTGAGATGTGCGAAAATTGAATTTATAAGGCATCATCTAGGTTAGTTAACTTTCCTTTTTGATGAGAGACCCCTTTTGATCTTTTTCGGACTTTTTCCTTTTTCAATTTTAGAAACCTGTGAGAACTCTCACTGAGGTTTTCTTAGGCAAGAATGAGAGATTTTATGGGTAATCACCCACTCTCCATTTTTGGAGACAATGAAATTTTGAAAAGAAAAGATTTGGTATAGGAATTTGGCTAAGGGTAGAGAAACAAGGATTGCGGAATGGGGCTGCTCATCTTCAACTAGATCTAGCATACCTTTGGGTAGTTTGAAGGTTATTTTAACTTCTCATTGTATTGTTTTCATGTTGCATATTATGTTGAAAAAATTTGCTTGTAAGAAAAGGCTAGTTTCTTGCATTTTCTTTTGCAAAATTATTACACATTATGTCTTTTATTTCTTGTATGCTTTCTATGTTTCGGGAGTAACCAAGACCTCCTACTCTTGGGAGAGAGGATGGTCTTGTGGGTGGTTGAAGTTTGACAGCCCTCGAGTGAGAGGCTCTCATTATGAGAGTGATCTCAAGGGATATTTATGTGACCCTTGCTGCATGACTTGTTTATGCATTTGGGGGTCATAAGGAGGGAAATAAGGCATGAATGCCTTGGGGGGAATAAGGATGTGGGGTTATTATACTTATGATATATCTTTGTTTTCCATGAGGTGGCTTTGTGTTTTACCATACTTGTAGTCTCCTTAGGGTATTTGGTCCACTACCACCCATGTAAAATCATCACATTGTGTGGTGCAGTGTAGCCTTGGTTGGGAATATGTTGTTGTGATTGTTTTCCCCTACTTGTAGTGTTTGCATGTGTGTAACCTATCTAGGGCTTGGATTCTCCAAGCTCGGGGGTGGCTTCTAGTAAGCCTAGGCTGGGAGGTGAGCACTCCATGGTCATAGCCCTTTTGATTTATCTGCAGGTTGTTGAAAGAAAATAAAAAAAGACAAGTGGAGTTGCTGGATTTATTTGTTTGCAGAAAAAGATATTGGAAAATGGAATATTTATTTTTAAGTTGCAGCAATGTAAAGGGAAACTATTTTATATCTATTTGTGAAAGGAAATGTATCTATTATTTTAAGGTCCTCATTTAATAGAAAGTCCATTTGTAAAAGTTGACTTTAATGTATTTTAAATACACCTTAAGGAAATACATTATTTTATTAAGTATTATTTGGTTGGAAAATAAATTATTTATGTGAAGTATTACGTTTTGTATTGTTCTTGAAGTTTTGACGATTACATGCATGTTACTTGAAAACAAATGTTCAAGTTTATTTCCCTATTCATATCTCTAAGTTTTATTTCAATGTTTCCTAGTCTAAAAATAGTTGATGGATAAATTTATTGAATTCTGTCATTTTATTAATTTGCAGAAAATAAACCTTAGAGTTAAATAGTCTATTTTAATTTAAATAATATCCTATTTATATAGTTTCTGTTTAATTTTTATGTAATTCTGTCAATCATTTAAGTTCAGAAAATAAATCTAAAATCAAATAGTTTATCTCTATTTTATGATATTTGACTTTTAAAAGAAAAATGCATTGATTTAAATCAGCATATTTAAATCAATCTGTTTTAAAAAAAAAGATTTTTGTTTTATCAAAAAAAAAAATATGATATCTGTATTTTTGCATAATAGAGTTATCCTGGGTATCAAAAACATCTAATATATATGTTTATATATATATATATATATACTACACCTATTTTTAACATGCATATATATATATATTAATTAATTTAAACAAAAAAAATTAACATGAAATAAAAAAAAAAATTTTAAAAGAAAAAAAAATATCATAAAAAAAAAACTTGGTAAGGGCTCACCCCCTCCCCCCCGCACAGTGGCGGTGACCCCCCAACGACGGCCATAGCTGCCATTGTGGGCCGCAAACCACAGTGGGAGGCGCTGCCAGGCTATGGGTGACGCTGCCGGGTTGCAGGTCGTGTCCCATAGCGGTGGCCTAGGCCGCCTCTGTGGGCCGCGACCTTCAGGATCGATAGTGGCCGCCCCTGCGCGGAGCCCCGCAAATGGCCTCCGCCGCCTCCCTCTCAACAACAAAAAACTTTGACCACCTCCGCCTTCTCCACAATCCACCGCTTGGCCTTCACTGTATACACTCGGCCCCCCTACATAAAAAAAAAAGATAACTCAAAACCCTAACTCAGTTTTGGTTAGGGTATTCAAAAAGTAAAGAAAGAAATAAGGAATGAAAGGAATAAAAATCACTTTATTTTTATAATAATAAAGTTAGGGTTTGCATGGATAATTTATAACAATGTGGAAACAAACACACACACACATACAGATATATATATATATATATATATATATATATATATATATATATATATATATATATATATATATATATATATATATATATATATATATATATAGTTTAAAAATATAAAGGGATAGGGCAAGTTTTAGATTAAATATTTTATTAAGTGTATTTAATCTATATATGTTTATAATAAACATATGGGTAAATTTATATAAGATGATTAAAATACTTATGAAGTTTAATCTTTTAGAAATTTTATAATAAGTTGAAATGTTATAGGTCCACCTAAATATAGGTATTTGATGAGATTAAACTTTACAGAACATATTTTCATTGTGAGTTTAATTGACCTTTTAGACGATTTAGTTTAATCTTATTTTTATTATTGTTAAAATAAAATATAGACATTTATAAACTAAGAGCTAGGAATAATTTAATTAGTTCCAAAAAAAATACAATTAATGGTTATTGGAAATTAATTTTATCTAAGTCAATTAATTGACTAAATTAATTTATTGATTTAAAAAGATGAGATAATAAATAGTTCTTTTAGTGTTCCGCGTTTGATTTAAATTAATATCACTTACTTGAGTTAGTGGTTAGGGTTAACCCACACATAGTTAAGACAAACTTGCTAGTGCATTACATGTTAGCAAATTTAATGTTTTAAGTTGTGATTTAAAAAAGTAAAATTATCCCATTTGTGCCCAAAAGTTTGGGCATGACATTTTGGTATCAGAGCCTTAGGTTCAAACACTAGTGAACATGGGCTACATTCATGACTTAGTTGAAACCAAACTATGGGTTGAAGTATAACACCTAGGTAGAAACTTGTGAAATAACAAAGAGAAACATACGTGAAAATTCTTTTAAATCAACAGATCAACATATATCAATTCAAGGGGATTCCAAGGATCACTGTAAGCCCTAAAAAATTTGAAACTTATTAGTCATAATATTTATGGCTTAAATAAAACCCCAAAGGGCGCAAATTTTTTTAATTATTAATTTATATGAAGTATTTTCGGTGTTTAATCTCAGAATTTAGCTCTTTAGTACTTATGGGGTACCATTCAATTGGAACCTAAACGCAATAATTGCCCTAATCAAATCAAGTATGAGGAGTTAATTCTTCAATACAATACTCTTGATGGTAACTAAGAGAATGCCTTCCATCGAGATATGTTCTTGACATGGCAACTCGAGCAAGATAGTTAGACCTAAGATAAAGGCACAATAAACAAGATAAATAAGATCGAGATAGCTCAAGTTAAGTTTTTAAGCTATGTGAAATTATGATGGTTAAAAAGATCAAGGCCGCCATTGGAGACATAAATGAAGAAGAGTTAAAAGGAACTCTTGCGAATCTCAGATAGAAGCATTAACCTATCCTAATGACTAGGTACCTTAAGAATGTGGTCATGCTAGATTTCTTATTAAGAGCATTTGTTAGACAATTTTTGTAGTAATGCAGTGAAGCTAGAGTTGGATAACCCTGAAGATTAGAACTAAAATGATGAATGGAAATCTCCTTGATCAGAAAACCCTAGTAATATTATAGATGAGTTAAATAAGGAGAAAGGAGGCATGAACTTCTTGGGTTAAAACACGTAATTTCAATAAACCCTAAGTCCATCCGTGGTGATGTAATTGGGGAAACAAGCAAGTAAAACCTCAACTAGTCCCTTTATGGGAAGAGAATCTTAGAGAAAGTAAATAATGGAAGAGAGAGTAGAGTTGATTTGGGAATCGTACAAAATTCCCCATTGAAGTGCAAGGAGTGTAAAAGTGTTAGGATCTTATAATCTAGGAATAAGTAACTAATACTTGTTCAGAAAACTAAGGAGAAAAGTGGAACCCAATCATGGTTAGTTGCTAGGTACAAGACAGTATGTAACACAATTTAACTACTAGGCACAATCAAAGAAGTTTTACAAATTATGGCACTCAAATGTAAAGGTATGCGAAAACATTAAGTATGGATGAAGCAACATGTTGATGGAAATGGCTTATGGAAAGATAGTATAACAATAATATAATACCAAAGTTTTAATGAGAATTAGTTGGCAGTATAAAATATTTTATGAGAACATTGATAAGGAGCTGAATTTTGTGGTTAGCCAAGGGAGAATTTGGAAAGTTATGGTAGCCTTAAGACATTGGTAATTATTGGACACCTTTAAGTTATACCGTAATTAGGTAACAAAATATTAGGATGATAAGGTGGCTTTTTGTGGATTGAAGGAAATCGTAAGTTGTGATATGCCGGATTTGGCCAGTAAGTAAATATAAATAAGTAATATGGAAAGAGATAGCTTCTTTTTAAAAAAAAAAATTATTTAAAAAGGGTGGGTGTTGGTCCCTTCTTGAGTGCACACCACCTTGATTTCATAGTTGCAAATGTGAAGTGGGAGAGAATAAGTCCACTCTCTGAGTTGTTTGAAATATGTCATGAAATGTGCGAGTAGAAATTCTTGTCAATCGTTATTGATCTTTATTCCACCCCAAATGGTTCTTAACCATAAGTGTTAGTAATTCGACAACAAGCTCCTACCTAATGAAGGAAAGTGAATGTTAGAGGTGAAAATATAAGGAGCTAGCATAAGGTGCTAAGGAAACAAATGATGTCCCTAGTAAAATTATATGATTACATTATACAAATCCTAAGTGGTTCTAAGTAAACAAGTGTCAATTTTGTACCGAACTATCAACCATGTGTGTAAGACATGGAAGTGTCAATACTCAAGGTACCACGTAACATTGAATCAAGGTTTAGCATATTAAGATAATTAATAGAAGCCATATTAAATTAAGTAATTAAGGAGGGATGTAATTACAGGATGGAGGAAACTGGATATTTATTAAATAATTGATATTAAACCAAGTAACTATATAAATGTCTATTTAGTAGAAGATGATCTAATTAAGTACTATTAAACGCAACTGTAATGAAAGGGACTTTTGAGTGAACTTATTATTTCCCTTATACAATTTATTCAATGCACTTGATAATAGGAGTTATCGTATTTGTTATGTTAGTAATTTTCTTAATCCTATCGCCTAGGAGTTTTATCGAGACCTAAGGTTTCGTTGGATTAGCTTGTTAAGCTTTAACCTCTAATTAAGCATAGATTGCATATAATTAAGTGCTCAAAAAAAAATTAGTGCAAGAGGAATGGACAGAGAATGGTAGAGTTGGTGCAAGTACCTGTTAGAATATAATTAAGGATGTTAATAACCCTAAATAGATAGTGGATTATATCGGAAAGTGTTGCTTGAAATAGTAAGCACGTGAAGGTTAAAATGGAACACGATTTATAAAAATGAATGTGATCTCTTGTGTATAAGAATTTATTTCATAAATCAATAAAGGATTATAAAAGAATCTAAGAACCTTAAGAGTCTAACAATCACTTCCTAACACACTCAGGACATGAGATCTTGGGTGATGTGTTGCGGTTACTCCCTAGGGCATGACCAGTATGGTCATCTTGTTTTGAGTTTTGATTCGTCAGTATTTTCAACTTTCTTTGAAAAGTATATTGTGACCTAGGGGCTAGTACTTCCTTTTATTTTTATTTTTATTTTTTAAATGAAGAGAGGACCACTAAATTTATGTTTCTTTTTATTGGAACTATGGCACTTGCCATGTTTCTAGTTTTAATATCTTTCAATTGCCGACATTTTTCTTCTTTTGAGGGGACTTGGTAAAAGTGATTTTTATTTTTTATTTTGACCTTTTAAAGTGTCAAATGGTTGTTTTGATGGTTGATATAGCTAGCCCTAGTGATGTGATTTGTGTAAATGTCTATCATGTTCATTGAACCACTGATAGTGTGTCAAGGGAGAATACCGCAAGGAGTGAAATTAGGCACAAAGAAATAACAAATAATATATTTTATCAAATTAAGATAAAGGAAGGAATATCCTCCTAAGTAAAATTAATTGTGAGTAATCTTAAAGAGAAAATTTATAACAATAGTGTGACCTAGGCCTAATGAATCATGAAAGTGATGATTGTCGACTGATAAATTTGGCATGTGTATGGAGATGATTGCATGGATGATATCTAAAATAAGTATTAATAATTTTCATCACTCCCTTAGAATGTGATTTTTATGTACCTTAATGTTTGGAAATTGCGAATAATGTACCCTATGAAACTTAAACCTTGGTGCCTAGAAATATAAACATTGTAATCCCTAGTGGTAGAAAAATACCCTATATAGGGGCGGATTTGAAGAACCTAAATTTGATTATGCCTTGTTGGAAGAAATTATGCACCTAGGACGGTTTAACAAATATTTTATTAACACCCTAATGAGGTGTCTTGATGTAAAATAAGTAGATTCATTAAGAATAAACATGTTTTACACGAACCCTTAATAAGTATGACTCCTAGAAATTAATAAGTAAACTATCATGTGTAACCTTGATTGTGGGAGTTGATGTGTGTTATTGATATGATTTGGATGATGCATTAATGTAAGTTGTTGAAAAGTAGAACTTTGTAAACACCTACCTGAGATCGAAGGGAAATGTAATAAAAATACTAAGAATTTAACCTTGTGAAGATAGTAAGTTAATTACAATAATAAGTTGATTTTGGTATTTCACCTTTCCAGTAGGCAAGATAAAATTTTGAGTAGCATATTGAAATTGTGGGAAATGCTATGTCCCTACTTCGTAAATCTAATCATGCGACTTCCAGGAGTAAGTCAAACTCTAGGGGAGGAGGATGTAAGGCCCTCCCCAACCAAGCTTTGATTAACTTAGTTGACCATGTTTGACCCTACTAATAAATGCTATAATTCAATAGGATGGGCTATGTTAGACAGATAGATTGGTGGGAAAAGTAATTGAACCAGGTTACAGACTCATTTCACCTTAAGGTGTACATTTTTATGCATTATAGATTTAGAACTTATATGATTCCATGATTTGGATAACATTGATGAATGTTGATGCTTCATTTATATGCTTTATGATATAAAACTCTATATGATTATAGAATAGGATAAATTTGAGATGATGTATGTCATTTTTGGATTTGAAGGACTTTACTATGATGATAGAAATAGGATGCATGTTTTATGTATGGATCAAAATTATGAGGATTATGATAATTGTTTATGTGGATTATTTGGATATAAGATATATCGATTTGTTTAAATGTAAATTTTATGCAGAGTGTTTGATGTGTGTGTTCTTATTCATGTGTTTAATATTATATGAAGTTATTTGAAATTACTAATGTGTAATTGAGATGCGCAGAAAAATTATCCATGTGACCATGGAAATAATATGGAGAACTAAACCTAGACCTATGTACATTCGTAAAACCAAGGTTTGTCTATTTGGAGAGAGAACACCCCATTTGTATAGTATTTTATTTGTGAAAGTGAATGTGGAATGTGTGTTAAATTGAATTTATTAATTTGTGTAAATCCAACAAGAGACAAAATTCCTTGTGTAATGTTGTAAAGTATTTTATTGTGTCACTTAACGCGTGTTGATTTATGTTCTGATTTTTGAATTGTCTCTTGTGGGGGGAGTTGTTTCAACCATAGTTTTTTCAAATAATTTAATATGGTTCTATATTTTCCTTGGTTAGAGAATCTTTGGGGTGGTCAACTTAGGTTTGATCCGAAAGTCAACTTTAGATGGGTTTAAAAGGGGTTAAATGGACTCCTAGGGGTAGTTTAAAGGTGTTTCCTAAAGCCCATAAGGTATACCTAAGGGTTAGGAGTAATTTTAGGCATGTGACAACTCCCATGTGGCTGTTTAGTCACCCCAAAAGGTGAGTTTTCTAAGATGTGCGAAAATTGAATTTAGAAGGCATCATCTAGGTTAGTTAACTTTCCTTTTTGATGAGAGACCCCTTTTGATCTTTTTCGGACTTTTTCCTTTTTCAATTTTAGAAACCTGTGAAAATTCTTACTCAGGTCTTAAGCAAGAATGAGAGATTTTGCGGGTAATCACCCACTCTCCATTTTTGGAGACAATGGAATTTTGAAAAGAAAAGATTTGGTATAGGAATTTAGCTAAGGGTAGAGAAACAAGGATTGTGGAATTGGCCTGCTCATCCTGAACTAGATCTAGAATACCTTTCGGTAGTTTGAAGGTTGGTTTAACTTCTCATTGTATTGTTTTCATGGTGCATGTTATGCTGAAAAAATTTGCTTGTAAGAAAAGGCTAGTTTCTTGCATTTTCATTTGGAAAATTATTACGCGTTATGTCTTTTATTTCTTGTATGCTTTTTGTGTTTTGGGAGTAACCAAGACCTTCTACTCTTGGGATAGAGGATGGTCTTGTGGGTGGTAGAAGTTTGACAGCCCTTGAGTGAGAGGCTCTCATTATGAGCGTGATCTCAAGGGATATTTAGGTGACCCTTGCTGCATGGCTTGTTTATGCATTTGGGGGTCATAAGGAGGGAAATAAGGCATGAATTCCTTAGGGGGCATACGGATGTGGGATTATTATACTTATGATATATCTTTGTTTGCCATGAGATGGCTTTGTGTTTTACCATACTTGCAGTCTCCTCAGGGTATTTGGTCCACTACCACCCGTATAAAATCATCATATTGTGTGGTGTAGTGTAGCCTTGGTTGGGAATATGTTGTTGTGATTGTTTTCCCTTGCTTGTAGTGTTTGCATGTGTGTAACCTATCTAGGGCTTGGATTCTCCAAGCTCGAGGGTGGCTTCTAGTAAACCTGGGCTAGGAGGTGAGCACTCCATGGTCATAGCCCTTTTTATTTATCTGCAAGTTGTTGAAAGAAAAGGAAAAAAAACAAGTGGAGCTATTGGATTTATTTGTTTGTAGAAAAAGATATTGGAAAATGAAATATTTATGTCTTAAGTTGTAGCAATATAAAGGGAAACTATGTTGTATCTATTATTTTTAAGGTCCTCATTTAATAGAAATGAGAGGTCCATTTGTAAAAGTTGACTATAATGTATTTTAAATACACCTTAAGGAAATACATTGTTTGATTAAGTATTATTTGGTTGCCAAAAGAATTATTTATGTGAAGTATTACGTTTTGTATTGTTCTTGAAGTTTTAATGATTGCATGCATGTTACTTGAAAACAAATTATCAAGTTTATTTCCCTATGCACATCTCTAAGTTTTATTTCAATGTTTCCTAGTCTAAAAATAGTTGATGGATAAATTTATTGAATTCTATCATTTTATTAATTTGCAGAAAATAAACCCTAGAGTTAAATAGTCTATTTTAATTTAAATAATATCCTATTTATATAGTTGCTGTTTAATTTTTATGTAATTTTGTCAATCATTTAATTGCAGAAAATAAATCTAAAATCAAATAGTTTATCTCAGTTTTATGATATTTGATTTTTAAAAGAAAAATACATTGATTTAAATCAACATATTTAAATCAATCTGTTTTTAAAAAAGGATTTTTGTTTTATCAAAAATAAATAAATATGATATCTGTATTTTTGCATAACAGCGTTAGCCTAGGTATCAAAAACATCTAATATATATATATACTACACCTATTTTTAACATATGCATATATATATATATATATATATATATATATATATATATATATATATATATATATAATGTAAATTAAATTAAACAAAAAAATTTAACATGAAATAAAATTGTTTTTTAAAAATATATATATATATATATATATATATATATATCATAAAAAAAGAAAAAAAAACTTGGTAAGGGCTCGACCCCCCAGCGGCGGCCGCAACTGCCACTGTGGGCCACAACCCACAGTGGGAAGCATCAACCCCCTTTGTGGGCAGTGCCCTACAGCGATAGTGTTGTCGGGCTGCAGGCTGCATCGCACAGCGGCGGCCTAGGCCACCTCTGTGGGCCACGACCTGTAGCCTCAGTAGTGGCCGCCCCTATGAGTAGCGCCCCCCCCCCCCCCCAAGGCCTCCACCGCCTCCCTCTCAACAACAAAAAACTTTGGCCGCCTCCGCCTTCTCCACAATCCACCGCTCGGCCTTCGCTGTATACGCTCGACCCCCTTGCATAAAAAAAAAAAAGATAATTCGAAACCCTAACCCAATTTGGGTTAGGGTATTCAAAAAGTAAAGAAAGAAATAAGGAATGAAAGGAATAAAAATGGCTTTATTTTTATAATAATAATGTTAGGGTTTGCATGGATAATTTATAACAATGTGGAAACATATATATAGACTTTAAAAATATGAAGGGATAGGGCAAGTTTTAGATTAAATATTTTATTTAGTGTTTTTAATCTATATATGTTTATAATAAACATATGGGTAAATTTATATAAGATGATTAAAATACTTATGAAGTTTAATCTTTTAGAAATTTTATAATAAGTTGAAATATTATAGGTCCACCTAAATATAGGTATTTGATGAGATTAAACTTTATAGAACATATTTTCATTATGAGTTTAATTAACCCTTTAGATGATTTAGTTTAATCTTATTTTTATTATTGTTAAAATAAAATATAGACATTTATAAACTAAGAGCTATGACTAATTTAATTAGTTCCAAAAAAAAATACAATTAATGGTTATTGGAAATTAATTTTATCTACGTCAATTAATTGACTAAATTAATTTATTGATTTAAAACGATGAGATGATAAATAGTTCTTTTAGTGTTCCGCATTTGATTTAAATTAATATCACTTACTTGAGTTAGTGGTTAGGGTTAACCCACACATAGTTAAGACAAACTTTCTAGTGCATTACGTGTTAGCAAATTTAATGTTGTAAGTTGTGATTTAAAAAAAAAAAAATTATCCCGTTCGTGCCGAAAAGTTTGGGCATGACAACCGGCACATTATGTTCACTAGCATGGTTAGTGGCTTATGCACAGTCATCGATATATGTTCACTAGCATGATATATTTCTCACTGACAGCGATGATGACTTGTTATCATCTGAAGATCATTTTGTTATGTCGAAGACATGGATTGAATGTTTGGATTTGGTGTTTTTCTTATTGGTCCAATCAGGTTGACAGATTTGCCTTTACCGACATATAGGTCTAGGTTATGGACCGGTGCATGATATCTATTCCACATTAGCATGACACATCTTGGAAATGGTTTATTGATTGGATAATGTGGTAAATGTATTGAGCCGACATATTGTATCGCATCAAGACTTATTTGTAATTGATTTAATTATAATATATTTAGTGAGCCGGCATCATGTATAGGTCTTAGGTTTTGTATATATGATTGTAAGATCTTATTGAAGATGACCATTATGAGTGTGTGTGAATATTGAAGAGTAAAAATAAGAAGATCCTTGTGCCAATCACACAGACATTATCTGAAGGTTGAAGGAAGGTTATGAACATTTTTAAAACTCATGTTCAGAGATTAAACTGGTACCGAATCCAACATTGCAGATGCTATTCTGAGGCAGTACATTGTTATTGGATTTACCATCCAACTATAGTCAGTGTGACTCATATTTTGTGATTGAGCAGTGAGCTCTAGGCGGTTGGGCTTTCTGCATGTGCAAAACCCCATTTGTATACACTTACTATCTCCAGTAGTATCATCTAATTGTGGGTAAGGTTTCCCACTGTGGTTTTTCCCCTTATAGGGTTTTCACATCAAAATCTTTGTGTCATGTTGTGGATGTTGTTTCTCTTTCTGTTTCATGCATTAAGTTAAACCGGTACTACTATAACTATTAATCTGTTTTACTGACACTTAAGTTTGGTTTACTGGCACTGAGTTTTAAGTTGGATTAATTTCTCTAGTTTATAATTTATTGACAACTGATTCACAACCGATTCACCCCCCCTCTCAGTTGTCCTTCCCGGTTCCTAACAGGTTAAACTTTCATTGAGGGTTTCTACTGACAAGTGAAGCATGTTGGATCTTGGTCTTAGTGGAATCCTCGATGAATATAATTGTTTGGTTACTTGTTGTAGGTCCATGTTGTGTAATGTAAATCATAATATTGGTCCCGTGGTATCATATGATGTAATTTTGTAATTGTGGGTTTATGGTTTAGCCAACCTTGTCAATAAGGTTGATGATCTCTATTTATAGGTGACTTGTTAATGTAATTAAAATGGACATGCAATGGTTATGGTTAGTTAAGTCTACAATATCAAAGAAGAATTAAGTGTGAATAAACTTATATTATTTAGTTGAAGGTTGGAAAGGTTTTGTATTGCAGAGGAGACATCAGTACTTAACATGAACTGTATCAGACATTAGTAGATGCTACTTTCATAGTTCATTGTTTCCCAGATTGTAGTCCAATGATTTTGTAATTAAGTGAGACTTCCCTTTGTGATGAGTAGTGCGCTCTACACTATTGACCTTTTTGCATGTGCAAACCCCATTGTAATTACTCATAATACTACTATAGAGTATTCATCTGATTGTGGGTAGGGTTTCCCACCATGGGCTTTCCCTTTCTGAGTTTTCCTCGTCAAATATTGGTGTTATGTGTGTTGTGCTTTCATGTTATATTCTTCATTGAGTTGTACTCCGGTTTAAGGTTTATAATTGAATTGCTTGTTGTTATTGTTAGTAAACTGATTCACCCCCCCTCTTAGTTTAATGTTGTTATCAATGCATTCCAACATGGTCATCTTATTTGAGGTCTCCCAATATTCTAATTGCTTATTTTTAAATAGAAAATAGACTTAAGTTGGACATAAGATTATTTCCAATTCTAAAATAATAACTAATCTACTTTTAAATTATTTGTTTGTCATAATTTTAAATTTGTATGAGAACTGATTGTGCACTTAAATAGCGAATAGGGGAAAGGACTTAGTATTTGAGCATGTTCCAATTGTTGTGATAGAAGTTGTTGATTTAATACCCATACTTGTTGATTTAATGTCCAATTTTTTTGATAACATTGCAACAATAGTTGTGACTTTAATGTAGTTATTGTTGATGATGATTACCAATTACTGAATAAAATGTACCATTAGTTATAAAAAGTAACCAATCAAGTGATACCACATCATCTGCACAAGTATTGGAGCCCCTTTTCTATGACTATTGGTCTCACCTTTTTTTTGGGTTGTTTTGGACACCTTGACAAAAAACATGTTGATGTGGCATCATACTTGATGATGTGGCCTTGCCAAGTAAGTTGTTGTAAAAACTGAGAATGATTTAAAGATGATCATAATATTCCTAAGCATTCACACGATTGCCTTATGTCAGACTTGTTATCCTCAAATGATATCGATGGGGATTCTATCGAAAATGATTTGGTATTAAAAATGATTAAGAACCTGTAGGAAAAAATCAAAGGGAGTTCAGAAATGAGGAAAAATAATAGATTGACGAGTTTTGTTGGAGAAAGGGTATGTTCGTATGAAGATCTTATGAATTCCATAGATGATCAAGTGGGAATAAGTCCAATCTTGCCACTCTCATAGGGGAAAATGATAATGAGAGCAATTTAAACAAGTTTTGGAGTGATTTGTTTGGAAATCTGTCAGATTCTACAGGTTCAAGTGTGGATGTGCTCCACCCTTTTCTATCGCACTGCTCTTCATATAAATACATAATGATTTGTTTGGAAATCCATCAAATTCTAAAAGTTCAAGTGTGGATGGGCTCTACCCTTTTCTATCACATTGAACTTTGTATAACTCCAAAGATTATGTGATATACAACATGCTTCTTATTTCTAAGGATAAGTGGGATTTAATACAAGAGGCTTTCATGCATTTGGCCTCGCAAGAGCTTTTAACCCTTTTATGCTATGAAGAGCTTTAATATTTGATGGCAGTTTTGATCTTATTCTATCTATCTATCTATCTATCTATATATAAGAGGCTTTCATATATATAAAGAAGGGAAGTTTGGTTTGAGGTTATAATACTATTCTTCTTATAAAATTTTCTTTAGCTAAAATCTGAGAATGTATGAGTTTTTGAGGACGTACTAAAATTTTTGTTTATCAATTGTTTTTAGTTGAATTTATCCATTGCATATGCCCTCTTCCCATGGAATTTAATGGATTTTTAGTGTAGATTGTTTGGGAGATTATTGTATTACTACTTAGTTATTAATGTATACCCAACAAGAAATTTAATTATAGTCTTGAATAATTTTTGTATGAAAGATTTTATATTATTTATTAGTTCATTTTGTTATTTAATACTCGAGTATGAGTCTATTTTGATACATTTTCAATTGAGAGTCATAGATTAAGGGGCATCTATTCTGATAAGTAGTAAAGGACCAAATATCGACCTCATCTTTTACATCATATCTTAAAGATCTTGGACTTTGATGAATGAGATAACCAAAAAACATTCCATCACCCTTAGCAATTATGTTCCAGCAATTGAATTAAAATTACTTGATATAAAACTTTTGTAAGAATAGTTATAACTATTGAAAAGATGATTCTTCATTGGAGAGTGAAATTTAATATATTTGTTTTTCTGATTTGCAATGATGATGAAAATCAACTAGTAGCATATGCAAAATGCACAATTAATCATTTTTGCATATAGATACCCAAGCATTAACCAAATATCGTATTTCAGATCATATTTAATAGTGGATCTCTACTTTTTCTCCCTTTTATCTCTAATAGGTGTTGTTCCCTTCTGGTTCATCTCCCTCAGGGCCTCATGTTTGGGATTGGAGTTGGGATCTAGGCTTGTGTCTACTACACCTTTGGTGGATTCTGATCAGGGATTTGGCTGAGGACTTTGAGGCTTTGGGATTAGTTCACTATTCTAGAGAGGATGGCCTTTCCTTTGAAGGAGGTTTGATGAAATTAGGAGTGGTTGGGATGTAGTTGTGTACTAAGGGTTGGTTTCTCTATGGGAATTTAATTAGAGAGGGATCTACTACCCTCTTTCTTGCTTCCTTGATGATGGAAGACTTTCTTCGAGGGAAGCCATTTTTTTCTTGGACTAGTGTTTCATTTTTTGTTGTCCATTGTCTTCTTATGTATCCTCTTGTCAATTGGTTTCTAGTTCACTCTAGGTCTATCCAGTTTTGCACTTTTTTGGAGTGGCTAGGTGTTTTGTCTCTATGGGGTTGTTTGGTGCCTTCAAAAACTAGGTGTTTTTAAGACCTTTGTGGTCTCCTCCTTTTTTGGAGTATGTTTCTATTAAAGGAGGTCCTTCAGGGAAAAGGTTGCGAGAAGCCTTTCAAAACTCGTCATTTGTTTTTTTTTTCCTTGGCTGGAATGGTGCTAGAGTAAGGGTGCTTGGTTGTGATATGGTTTATGGTGATCTCCTAAGCCCCTATAATCTGAAAGTGTAGCCTTTGTGGATTCAAGATCCTTGTTCCCACTGGTTGAGTGCTCTATTCAAAAGTCTCTCCTTCTATAAAGGGTTTTCCCTTTGTAGGCATTAGTGGTCTAACTGCTTGGGAGTTCCTCCCTATTTTGTTTTTGGGTTCGGGCCCTCTCTTGGTTTAATCTATTTAAAAAAAATAATGAGTACTATTTGAATGAGAATACAGATGATATGTTACATGAATCGAGGGATTAAGCTCGTAAGAGATGACATTGAATGTCAAACCAATTCTCAACAAAATTAACAACACAAATTTATTAAATTGGAGAATCATATAAGTTGTATTATTTTATTGAAGGTTAAGTCTAATAAACTAAGTTATATGGTTATGTAAGTTAAGTATGATCAAATTATATGGAGAACCATATAAGTTATATTATTTTATTCAAAGTTAACTCTAATAAACTTATCTTTTGAAATGGCTAGAGCGGGAGCACGAGTGGGAGGAGCAAGGGTTTCTGCAGGGGGATGTGGGAAGGATGGAAACAATGAAGATGAGGATGACATTTTTTCCCCTCCTTTGCCTATTGTCATGGTTTATTTTCAATGGGAGGGGTGAAAAGGATTATGTGATGGGAGCTACAAGAGAAGCAAGTGTGGTGGGTGCAAAGCTAGAGGCTCTTCCATTAGGGGAGTGAAAGATGAAGCTAATAAGGATGTGAGAGGCCCCCGCCCCTTCTTGATGGCTATCATGGTCTTTGGTTTGGTCTTTGCACAATGGAAGGTGTGCAGAGGTCTAAGGATGTGTAAGAGTTGGACTCAATGCCTATGCGCTTGTAGAGATGACTCGAGGATTCGGATCTTAGGTAGGAAAGATGGTATTGGTGTTATAGACAACGTAGAAGCTGATGGAATTGTGGTTGAGATGGATCTAGGATACCTCCGTATTTTTCCCTTTGTTTCTCTGTTTAGGGGTGGATGCCCTTGTCTCTACTCTTCTTTTTTCAAGATTTTTTTGTCCTTGTTCTATCATCTTTGACCCTCCTTATTAGTCTTTCTTGACTTCATTAGTTGGAGGAGTCTTGTTGGGGTTTCATTTTGGTGGGTTTTTTCTTTTACCCCTATGCGTGTTACTATGGGATCCATAGTTTGGGTCCTATGTTCTTTTTTCATGTAGAGTATTTCATTTCATGTCCTTATTTCTAAGGCTCCGCTCAGTGGCCCTATGCAGGTGGGATCTTCCTATTGGTATGACTTTTAAGGGGGATTCATTTACCCTTTCTATTGGCTTATATTTGATCTCTCATATTGAGATGAACAATTCTTGGGTAGGTTGATTTATTTTTATGTTTCAACATCTTTGGTCTTCTTTGGATACTCCTATTGAGGTGGAGATGGTTACTTCTAAAAAATATGGGAGGTTTTCCTTGGTGGGATTGAATGGTGTTTGGTTGGTTCAGCTTGAGGTGTGTTTCCCTTCAGTTCCTATTGAGGAGGGTCTCCTCCATATTGATGTGGCAAGGAGCTATGTTGGTTGGGTGTTAACTTCCAACTAGATTGTCTCTGTTGGGTTCAACTTGTTAGTTTTGGGAGCCTTTCAAAACCCTTTGGTCCTAGATTGTGCATGTATGCTTATCATCATGAATCTATCAGTTTTGGTTTTGCGATCATTGCTCAAACTCAATGTTCAAGATATGGGTGCTTGGAAAAACCCTTGGTATCTAACGAAGGTTAAGGGAGCCTTGATAAAACCCTTGTATTTTCTTGTTTTAGTTTTCTGGTGAATGACTTCGACCTTCTGCTTTTGCAGCTAGTTTTTCATTGGATTTCTTTGAGGCTAGGCTGAGTTTGGGCTACTATTTATCTAAGATGTATCTTATGACATCTTTCTATTTTAGGTTTTAGATCTATGTAAAATTTGAGGGTTTCAAGTCCCTTCAAAACTTGTTGTAAGGGGTTTTGGGTCCCCTCCAAACATGTTTAGTCCTTAATAAAAAACATGTATGGTTAGTGTTTCATGGTACCTTACCGATATTTTGCATGCCATTTTAATGGGATTTTGATTACTATTACATGTTGTATCTAGCGAAACAAGAATCTATATTGTGTTCTTTAAGTTTCAATGGGACTTTACATAATTATCAAAGCCTTCAAAATATATTATATTTTTTACATTGTCAAGTTTATTATTTATCATTTGATATATTTATCTTATGTATTAATATTATACACTAAAGATTAATACTAGTACTTGGGGTGACCGATGTAGTATAGCGGTTAAAATACTTGTTGGTAAAACCACCACCAAGGTTCAAAACCCCTTTGGGCTACTATTCTTAGAGGCTTGGTACTTTTGTTGAGCTAGTGGGCTCGTGAATTTGAAAATGAATAGTGTCCAGCACCTTAAAAAGTTCCCATTATCGATTAAAAAATTAATTAATACTAGTATTTGATATTAAAATGTTTATAAATAATTATATTATGTGTAATTGGATGTATACTACTCTTAACATTTTATAATTTTGAAACATTACTAAATTATTTCTAGCATACAATTATAGTTGAATGCATCACAAAATTACCATCTGTAAAGACTAGATAACATGTGATCACTGTAGAAAGACTTAAATTTTTTTAAATATTGCATTTGTATTTTTTATGTTTATGCACAAGATAATTAAATTGACCTATTATGGATCATCTTGTCAATGACAAAAAATTGTGTCTAAAATACTCACAGTAGACGAGTTCATGTGAACAACTACGCATAGACTAGGGATTATCTTGGCAATGAAAAAAACTTATGTCTAAAATAATCACGGTAGATGACTTCTTGTGAACAACAAATTTATAAATATTGACTAGAAGTTATGTAGAGAAACCCTAATAATGATATATTATGAAAAGATCTCCTAAATATTAATAAATAAACTAGAGATCACCTTAATGAATGGTTTAAAGAAGAATTGATGAAAACTTAAATAATAGAATATCAAGTTATGTGTACTTAATTTTGGGAGAAATGGATGAGCTCGCATTGAACTATTTTATTTTTATACAATGTGCCGAATTTATCCCTTTTTAATAAGACATGGTATCTTTTAATGCATTGTTGAACTCTTTAACTAATGAAAAGATAAATAGATTATGTGTTTTTGAAGTGTGTATTCTTGCATCTAAATATTTTGTGGAATGTCTAGATTTTCTCTCTTCCTTGCATGTGTGTACATGTTATATGGATAATCAATTGCAAGATTAAATAGTTAGTTCTCTAGACTCCTCTAGAGTTGAAGGGTGGCATCTAACTTTAGAGAAGATACAAAAATCTAAGACTAATTGAACAGTTATAGGATGAGTTCTATCTTTTTCTTGTTGAATTTGAACAAATGAACTACCCTCATCATCTTGATCAACTTCATTCTTATTTGCTAACCTTATGACCACTTCATGAGATATGACTTTCAACTAGCTCACAATCAATCATTTGATTAACATGAATGTCTACCAAAGATTTTTTTGTTTATTGTGATATAAATGTCTTTCCCACAATCTTGATGGAGTATCTATTAGCTTGAATTGTGACATTTTTGTAAGCATAAGTTTGTAGATCAAACTATTAAGAAGCTCAATATTAGATGTTATTTCATACATCAAATCTCTAGTTTTGTCCATAGACCTAAGCTTAGGAAAATCAAGCTAAAAGTATACAAAGGACCATTTCCTCTTTGAGTAGTTAATCCATTTTTTACTAAGAAAGAAATGTCACCCTCATTTATAATTCATTATTATTGGGGCCCAATTGAAGGTCACTAAGGAATTTTTTTTTCTAATTATGTAGCAACTCCAAACGCCTCTAGATGGAGAGTTGGGTCCACTCATTCTGATGGAGGTGATTTTTAGTTGTTTTCTCTTTATCTATCTTTTTATTTATTTGCTTGTTTTAAATATTGTTATAGTAAATTATACATATTTTCATCTATTTGTCTATATATGTTCTCATAAATGATGACCCCCCAATATGAGTCTCATAGAATCATTTCCTTTCAAACATATTTTTTTTACTTAAATTGTACTCAATAGTTTGATGTGTACCCCTCATTTCATTTCAGTATCCAATTTTATAAGTGTCATATAAAATGGATGCTTGATTGAATTCAATTTTAATTTTTGCATATGTGTGATAGAATATATATTTGTCTTTAATTTAGTATCTACTTATGTAATCGTATGATAAATTAGGTGTTTTCTATTAAGCAACAGTGTGCAACAAATAATAGAATAGCCAAACAATTGAAATTGATATCTTAGCCATCACTATCACTCAAGGATCAACCTTACATTTTGAACCCCCTCCCCCCAATCCTCCTATAATAAAATAAATAAATAAATAGAAATAAAATATTTTATGACAAATAACAACAAATGTCAACTAGATTAATAAATTAAATGATTGATATTTAAAATTAGAATAAACCGATCAATTTTTGCACCATTCTAGTAGGGAAGATGAATGTAGACATGTAAAAATATTCTCTAGGCCAAATACCCATCATGGAGTTCTAATCAAGTAATGCCATCACCTTGAAACAATCCCTTTCACTTAAGATCTTTTGCACTTAATTAAATAATCTTAATATCTAATTACTCCAAGAGTTGTTTTATAGTGACATAATGATGTGAAAAATAAGTATCAATCAAAAACTCTTGAGATGTGTTTTACAATGACATAGTTTTGCAAAGTTCATGGAGATGGAAGGTCTAGATATGAAAAGTCATGGAAACAACATGGAACCAGAAGAACCCATGGAAAATGAGGAAATGGAAGATAATTCTAAAGGTTAGACAAGTTAGAAATGCAACTATGTTTTGAGTTTTTTGGTATAATGCTCGATACGTTTTAGTAGGAAACTAGTTAGATGGGAAAGGAAGTCAAATATATATTTACATAATAGGTAGTATTATATGGAGAACATATGTTTGTATTTACATAATAGGTAGTATTATATGGAGAACATATGTTTGTAGATTTGATGCGTATGAACTATATATGCCTGCAAGCAAATTTTGTAATAGATTAAGATTCTTAATCATCTGAAAAATATATTGAATGCTATGTGATATTTAGATAATATCAAAAGGAACAATTTATCTCAATGGAGATTCACCAATGATGTAATATTTATTATATATCAATGAAGGGGATTGGCCCTAACCAGTAGTTTAATGATAAAAAAAATAAAAAAATATTGAGATTTATTGTGATATATAACTAGAGGTTATATTGGGAATGCCCATGGTTGCATTATAATGGAAATGAATTGATTAACAATTAATGCTAGCATTCTATAGATTTTTGGTGGTTATCATACAAATGAAGTGGTAAGGTATTAGTGTTGGCATTCTCTTTGTGAGTTTGATGAGTGGTTTAAATAAGTGAAGAGAGTGCCCATTTCATATTTTATATTCACTCAGCACAATATAGTCATTGTCCATGTTTCATATGTTATATCTACTCAACATAATGCAATCACGACATTTATGAATAGACTCGCAAATGTTACATTACACCTTGATGTCTTCTCTGAGGAATTTTTCAAGAGTGTAATTCATGCAATTATTAGCGGTAGATGTTCCAATTATCTTCTTTAGTCTTCTCCATGAATAATGTATGATCTACACATGCATAAGCTAACTAACAAAACAACAAGTTAATCTTGTTTTACTTTGCCTCTTTTCACCACAAGTTTTGTTTAAATATGAAGTTGCTCTTATTTTTAATATTTCCTGCATTTTTTTGTGATAGTTAATACAAAAAATTTATTCATTTTTCAACTCTATTATTTCACAATTTTTATTTGTAAACATTTTTTTTCTTTTTTTGGAAAATATAAAAGAGTAGAGTTTAACAAACAAAATTTATAGCCTTTGTTGTTCTCATGTCATACAACTATTTTGAATGGAAGTCAAAGATTTTGCTTCAGCTCAGAAGTAGAGGCATGTATCAAATAGTCATTGATACAAAGGTTTAACCTAATTGTACAATTGAAAAATCCAAATATTTAAAAAGGATGGACAAAGTCTTTGGTCTTCTATGCTTATCCATGTCTCCAGATTTGTTGTTTCATGTTAAGCATGCAAAAAAAAAAAGGTTTGGACTAAGGCAGAGACTCATTTTGGGAAGCAAGATGAGATTCTGGGTCACATCTTAGAAAATAAGCTCAACTCATTAGATCTAAGTAGTTTGAAAAAAATTCAATACTTTTTTCACAAAGTTAAAGGCCTTATTGCTCTAATTGAGAGGATGCAGAATTGACAAATCCAAGAAAGAAAACAAATTAATTCTTGCTATTCTATCAAAATTGGGTCTAGAATATGTTGTATTGGTCTTACCTTTTCACACAATTAGGCTTACAACAAGAGAAACTTCAAAGATTCCCACATCAATGTATTTATTGAGTTTCTAATTCATGAGCTAGAGAAGCTCATAAATATGGGTACACTGAATAATTTCAAACCCCATGCACTTGATGTGCATACAAGTTGGAAGAACAATTCAAATTTAAATTAGCAATCCAAAGGAAAAGGGAATAAGGATCCAGATCCAAGAAAGGAAGGCAATCTCAAACCTCTAGATGGATTTACTAGCTCGAAGAAAAAGAAGGAAAAAAAGGCCAAATCAAAGTGAAGCTATTACAACCATGGTTATCATCCAGAATCATCATGTATGAAGAAGACCATTGATCTCATGGTGCAAAAATATTAGTAGAGTAATCTTGCTAACCTTATTTTAGAAAGTGCCAAGAAGAAGCATGAATAAAAAGAACCAGAAACAAGAGATAACGCACATGCATTAATTGTTATTAATTCTTCTCTAGATGCATGGACCATTGACTCCAGAGATTCATATCAAATGACAGCCACAAAAAAATGATCTCTCCTCTTTAAAACTATATGCTGGTGTTCTTATTCTCATGGGTGATGAGTCTCCAATAAATGCAATTGGAATAGGGAGGGTAGACCTTGGAATTGGAAGTTTTGATAATGTCTTGCACATTCCAAAGATTTCTTTTAATCTTTTCTCTGTCTATCAAATGACACATACTAGCACTAGAAGGAGAGTTGAATTCACCCCAAACTTGGTGAGAATATTTTCCATGCAAGATAACTGCAAGATTGTTTTTGATTATGGGAAAATGGGGTTGAGGGGACCTGAAACCCCTTACAACAGGTTTTGAAGGGACCCAAAACCCTCAAATTTTACCAGGATCTGGAACCCATAGAACAACGTTGCCACATAAATCAAACAATGAAAACTAGCAGCCCCAAAATAGCTGAGCTGACAAAAGCCAGCCAAACACTAAAGATATGATCAAGATAAAAAATGATGGCCACACTGAAAAGGCTACAACCTTAACCTTAAGAAATAGTGGTGAGGGTTAATAGGCACCCTCAACCAAACAAAAAGGATGTTCTCCGCTCCCTTAACTCAAGACAAAGACTCCAGACACCAAAAAACTAGCCTAGCCCATAACCAAAAACAACCACTATCTAAATTGGGCCCTTGAAAATTACTAGCTTCCAGCCAAACAAGATTAAATATAAAAGACATAACATGCTGAAAAGAAACAAGGGGATTTTGAAAGGCTTCCCTAACCTTAGACCTAGGTTTTGATATGGTTCCAAGAACCACAAAAAAGGATTTTGAAGTGGCTCCCTCAACCACCTTGGACTGAAACAGAGGCCTTAAAATAACAACATCCAAATAGACAAACAACACTGAAAACTCCACCTCTATAGGAGAAGACAAAAGGGTAAGTGCACCAAGATGGTAAACAGAAAAGTGGCCACATGCCAAAAAAAACCAATTTTTTCATAACCCGTGTGGGTTATAAAAATTCAAAAATGTGCTAGGCTTGGTAACACCAAGCCTAGAGAAAAACAATTTAAAAAACCAAAAATTCCTCAAAACCCATATGGGTTTTGAGGAACATTTTATTTTTTAATAAAAAATTTAAAGTTACATTATTTTTTTTTGTAGGCCACGGGTTTTGGCCATTTTCAATGCCTAAACCCATGGAACAATAGCAAGGAAAAGCCAAAAAAAAAAGAACTCGCACAAGTTTGCAACTATTTTGGATTTTCCCAACATTGAGAGCAATTTTCAACAATGGCACCCCATCGAACAGGTAAGATTTGATTGGTTTGATTATTTTTGTTTTCATTTTAATTGAAGTAGGGTTTTTTAATTGATTTAAGTTTTGTTTTTATTAATTTGATGTCACATTCTTCAAGCAATCCCCCAAAATGAAATAGACAACAAAGACCTCCTCCTGCATAAGCAACACAAGAAAACCCTCAAAATCCTCAAAATGTTGCTCCTCAACAACCACTGCCACCCCAAAACCCTCCATGTCCTCCATTAGATCATGTAGATGCCACACAATAGGATCTCATCAATCGCCTTACACAAAATAATGCCCAAATTTCTATATTGGTGAATAGGTTGAGGTCCTCTAGGCTTGAGCACCACTCAACCCTAGCCAAAACACTAGAAGCAATGGCTAATAGTGCAAATGAGGTATCTAGGGAGGTTACAAAATGGAGTTCATGGAGGGATAGATATCAAACATTTTATGCGGATGGGTTGTCATATGATCAAGTGAAAAAAAAGGGCATAGGTAAAGCTGACATATGTACTCTTTTCACTGATCCTGTTACCAGTAACAACCTAGAACTAAATACAACTCAATTTCCTATACATTGGTGTGTTCATGCTAGGCTAAAAGAAGCTTTTTGGGATAGGTGGTATATGGTCTTTGACCAACCACCTTGTAATAATTGGGAGGTACCTCTATATTTTTTGAGAAATTTGTATTGTGAGTTTATCCTTGGCGAGAAGCTGAATTACTTTGACATCCGACAATTTCAGGGTAGAGAGAGAGGCTCTACGTAGGATAGACTTGGGGCCCATAGGGTGGTAGAGCCACAACATAAGAGGCATATAGCTCCTAAACCCATGGTTCATGTCACTATCCCTATATCCTTGAAGGAGTCTATAGAATTACAGACTCTTCAGGCACTTGCATCATTGACTGATGTTATTGTTCAGCGTGGCACATAGTTGATCATAGCAGAGGATGTATGAGCACCTACGATACCTCCTTCAATAGCAATACCTCATGCATCATTTGGCACGAGCCAACCCATTCACCATATGTGCCCCACCTACCAGGTTGTATGTTCTGGTGTAGAGACTGATGCGAATGAGGATGGTTTGACATCTCATTCATGTACATGTTGCGGGAGTAGATGCCATGCTTCCACTATAGAGGATGTGGCCCTCATCGACGAACTGATCAATATGTTGTACCCTCTCTATCAGACACAGGTGAGTTTAATTTTGTTTATGACATGTTATCAATTAAGTGACTAAATTTTATAAAAAGAAATGAATTTTTATTTTTAGAACATTTTAAAGTGACATATAAATAAAATGCATTGTAGGGTGTAGCAGGTGGTGGGAGTACACCACATAATTTTTAATCGACTTCATGGTCATGAGTAGTTTTGCCAGCAGAGGTAAAGATTTGTAAATTTGTTAAAAATATAATAATACATTGGCTTCAAAATATCTTTTGTTAATTATATGTATCATTACTTGGTATTTAATAGGGCTTATCAATGGTTGAGATGTCCCAACTTGATGATATCATGCTTTTGGTCATTGACTTTGGCCAAGATAGCTATGTGGTACCATTTAGATTTATATATTTTTTACTTAAGTGATATATTAAATACATGTTCTTTTCCCTTATGTTAATTTTTTTCTGTTAGTTTACCCCACTTGCCTCGAGGACATCTCGTGTGAGAAAGCCATCCTCTAGCACTCCAAGGCAGAAAAAGATATCCTCCCGGACAGCCAAACGATAGAAGGTAACTCAGTACAATTTAAATGCATTTGTTTAAATGTATTATGATTAAACATGTATATGTAGATATTCATAAATGCACTTAATTTATTTGTTCTATATACAAAAACATATGGGGTTTACAGAATTAATGAATGCACTTGATGTCGATGAGGTTCAGCATAGGGAAGAGGTGATATCTTCATATTCACTTTGGATTTCATTCTTTCTTGTTCAAAATAACTAAATCCTTTTATGTTTATATCATATGTTATCATTTTTCTTACAGGAAATGGTAATAGCTGCATCAGATTCAACTAGACCTCCTAAGATTACAGGAGAACTATATGAGGCTTTGGTGTGCATTTGTTTTACATATGTTAAAAATATTTGTTCTATCTTGTTTGTCAACAACTTTGGGTTATTAACTTCTATGATTGTCTTTAACCTATTATAGGCCCCTTCCAAACTTCCTTTTGTTATTTTACCATTCCATTTTAGTAGAAGTCCTACACATATATTATGGGATCCAACATGACCAAGGGAAAAGGTATGTGTGTCTTAGATCAACTCCTTTTCACTAAGTGCACAACAGAGTTGAATCCATCTAGTTAACTCCTTTTGGATCACTTACCATGGATATAGGAAATGTTCGTAACTGATTCATCTGTGACTTTGCCTCCTATGACCACAACACATCCATCTGAAGCTCTAGTATGCTTTATTGTTTTAGTCTATTCATTTTTAGTTATTATGTGTTATTTGACATATATGTTATTAACATGTATTAATGTTTTTTTACCCATTATAGCCTCCTTTAGGACATCCCATGGATCCTCAGCCTCAACCAATTGTAGAAGACAGAGATGAGGTAATCAATATTTCAACTTCAAATAATTTAGAGTTCAGTATTTAGTTATTTTGATATTATATTGAGAAAATATATCCGATTCGACATTTGAATTGTCCTTGTGCATCCATCTGCAGAGCCACGTACTACTTCAAAGAGGCTTGATTTTGATAATCCGCTATAGTCATAGATATTGATAGAGACATATAGTTATAGTTGTGGTCATTGAAGGACCAATTTTTTTATATATTTGACATTTGTATATGTATATATCAACTTTGACAGACATGGCATATGCCACAATTTTGTAACTATTATTGATTTGGCATCTATGCCATTTTTTGATATGTACATGATTATTGTTCATTTTGATATATATGAAACATGATATTCAATCTAATTTGTTCATTGATATATATGAAACTTGATATTATTGAAACTTAGTTATTTGCTATTGAAATGTGATCAAACTTGTTCATTGTGTATATGTCTTGAAATGTGATCCAATTTGTTCATTACTTGCAGCTCATATGGCGTATACTTTTAAACTATCTATTTCTCATATTGTGTATACCCAAGTACTGACACCAGTAATGTTAATATTGTGTATTTTGATTAAGCGATTTTTCTTTGAGTCCTTCATGCATGAAGAGATTGGAGTGAAGTTATTATTTCATAAACTGATGCTTATGGAGTGAAGTTCATCATTTCAAGAACCAATTAAGACAAGATTTGAGTGCACAAAGAAGATTTGAAATTTATCAATGGATGAGCCGGCTTAGGTAAGGTTTTCATTTAAATTTTATTCAATAACAAGTCAGCCTTAGGGTAAAAGATACACCTATTCATCCAAATCGCCTATAAAATAAGAGTTGAAGCACTTATGGATGATCTATGTGAACCTATGGGGTCATGTTGTTTCTTCCTAAAAAAGCCTCTCTTGGTTTTAGACAATTCGATTCCATTTTCTTGTGGTGAGATTTTTTTTGTCGCATCAAAAACTGTCAAAAACCGTCAGTGGGAGGTGGCAAAATAGTGCATCTTTTGTTATGCTCATTGTGGGAATGAACTATCAGCATGAGCATGTCCAGGTGGCTTGGTTTATGCTAGGTGTTTCCTTTTCTTGCTCCCCAAGATGTCTGATCATTCTGAGCCACCTCATAGTGACATTTTCCCTTGAGTGCTCAAAGTGGAAAAAATGATCATACTTTAACATCACTTAACTCAGAGACCATGGCACTTATGGATATTCCATTTGAACCTATGGGGTCACATTTTCGCTTCTTAAAAAATCCTCTCTCAGTTTTGGACAACTCGATTCCGTTTCCTTGTGAGATTTTTTCGGTCGCATCAAAAACCGTAAAAAACCGTTAGTGAGAGGTGGCAAAATAGTGCATCTTTTGTTACGCTTGTTGTGGGAATGAACCATTAGTGAGAGCATGTCTGGGTGGCTGGGTTTATGCTAGGTGTGCCCTTGTCTCACTCCCCAAGACGTCTTATCATTTTGAGCCACCTCGTAGCGATGTTTTCCCTTGAGCACTCAAAGTGGAAAAAATAGTCAAACTTTGATGTCGCTTAACTCAAAGACCATGGAACTTATGGACAATCCATTTGAACCTATGGGGTCATGTTGTCTCATCCTAAAAAAGCCTCTCGTAGTTTTGGACAACTCGATTCCGCTTTCTTATGGTGATATTTTTTCTGACGCATCAAAAACCATCAAAAACCATCAGTGAGAGGTGGCAAAATAGTGCATCTTTCATTTTGCTCATCATGGGAATGACCCATCAGCGCGAGTGTGTCCAGGTGGCCGGTTTTATGCTAGGTGTTCCCTTGTCTTTCTCCCCAAGATGTTTGATCATTCCGAGCCACCTTGTAGCAACGTTTTCCCTTGAGCGCTTAAAGTGGATTAAAGGTCAAATTTTGACATCGCTTAACTTGGAGACCGTGGCACTTATAAATAATCTGTTTGAACCTATGGGGTCATGTTTTCACTACCTAAAAAATTGTCTCTCAGTTTCGAGCAACTCGATTTCATTTTCTTGTGGTGAGATTTTTTATGTCGCATCAAAAATCGTCAGTGAGAGGTGGAAAACTAGTGCATCTTTCATTCTGCTTATCATGGGAGCAAACCGTCAGCGCGAGCACATCGGGCTAGCTAGGATTACACTTGGTTTTCCCTTGTCTTGCTTCCCAAGATGTCTGATTATTTTGAGCCACCTCGTAGCGACATTTTCCATTGAGTGCTCAAAGTGGAAAAAATGGTCAAACTTTGACGTCACGTAACTCAGAGACCATGGCACTTATGGACAATCCATTTGAACCTATGGGGTCATGTTGTTGCTTCCTAAAAAATCCTCTCTTAGTTTTGGAAATTTGATTCCATTTTCTTTTGGTGAGATTTTTTCTATCACATCAAAAACCGTCATGGAGAGGTGGAAAACTAGTGCATCTTTCATTTTGCTCATCATGGGAATGAACCGTCAGCATGAGCACATTTGGTCATCTGGGTTTACGCTAGGCGTTCCCTTTTCTTTCTCCCCAAGACATCCAATCATTTCGAGCCACTTGGTAGCGACGTTTTCCCTTGAGTGATCAAAGTGGAAAAAATGGCCAAACTTTGATGTCACCTAACACGGAAACCATGGCACTTATAGATAATATGTTTAAACCTATGGGATCATGTTGTTTCTACCTAAGAAAGCCTTTCTCAATTTCGGACAACTCGATCCCATTTTCTTGTGGTGAGATTTTTTCCGTCGCATCAAAAACCGTAAAAAATAGTCAATGAGAGGTGGCAAAATAGTGCATCTTTTGTTTTGCTTGTCATCAGAACAAACCATCAGCGCGAGCACATCTAGGTGGCCAAGTTTATGCTAGGTGTTCCCTTGTCTTTCTCCCCAAGACGTCCGATCGTTCTGAGGCACCTCGTAGTGATGTTTTCCCTTGAGTGCTCAAAGTGGAAAAAATGGTCAAACTTTGACATCGCTTAACTCAAAGACCATGGAACTAATGGACAATCCATTTGAACCTATAGGGTCATGTTTTCGCTGCCTAAAAAAGCCTCTCTTAGTTTCGAACAACTTGATTTTATTTTCTTGTGGTGATATTTTTTCAATTGCATCAAAAACCGTTAGTGAGAGGTGGCAAAATAGTGCATCTTTTGTTATGCTCATCTTGGGAATGGACCATTAGCGTGAGCATGTCCATGTGGCTTGGTTTATGCTAGGTGTGCCCTTGTCTTGCTCCCCAAGACATCTGACCATTTCAAGCCACCTCGTAGTGATGTTTTCCCTTGAGTGCTCAAAGTGGAAAAAATGGTCAAACTGTGTCGTCGTGTAACTCGAAGACCATGGCACTTATGGATGATCTGTTTGAACCTATGGGGTCATTTTGTTGCTTCCTAAAAAATCCTCTCTTGGTTTCAGACAAATAGATTCTGTTTTCTTGTGGTGAGCTTTTTTCTGTCGCATAAAAGGCCTCTCTTGATTTCAGACTATTCCTAGTAGCCTTTCAAATTGGGTAATTCAACAATAACTCAAAACTTTCCCAAAAAATTTGGAAAAAAATTTGCATATTCAGATACCCATTTGTAAGCTATTTAACATATGTCAGAATCAAACTCAGTTATTTATAATCAAATAGTACAAATTTATAATCAAATGGTACAAGTTTATTACAAATGTATTTATAATCAAATGGTACAAATTTGGGCTATCAAAATTTGCAAATCAGCCCCATGGACACTTTCATATATAAAATTTGGCATCTAATACAAACGATCAAGCTCATTACTTTTTATATTTACAAACTTTTGCATCTAAATATGCAAATTACAACTCGTTCTTTTTAATACAAAAATTAGCATCTAGATATGCACATTACAACTCATTGTTATTTTTTAATACAAAATTTAGCATCTAGATATGCACATTACAACTCATTGATGTTTTTATATACAAAATTTGGCATCTACATATGCACATTACAACTCATATGCATTTACAACACATCCAAAAAAGTGAAGTTACAACGTTTCGCAAAAGATATATACAAAATTGTCGAAACTATTCTACCATATTGTAGAATTATTCTTCTAGATGGCCCAAAATCAATCAAGTGAACCTTCTGGATAAGATCTAACCCTTAGTGTCTCAATTATTGCCTCGTGGTCTAAATCACAAAATTTCCACAAATCCTTGTTAAGAGGTCTACCACAATATTTAATCAAATGAATATTTGTTGTAACAAGAAGGTTTGAGTAATGAAGAATATGTCTATGTGTCTCAAAGTCCTCAAACAACCAGGCATTAGAATTTTTGATAGGGTACCTGCATTTTATAAAAGGATAAGTTTATGCCAAAATCAATACAACAACTACTAAATAAATGAGTTTAAGAGGTCTCAATACAACTCGACACAACAACAATACCTTCTAAGCCATGTCCTTGTCACAACAATAGATCCTATTGGGTACTCAATGCCCTCTCCATCAACCACTGTAGAAGTCAATTTCTTTTTGGCCTCAATACAATGACACAAAAAGTAATTTGTTCCTTCTTCATTGTTCTCATCTGCAATAACTGCATATAAATGATCTGCATTTAATAGAAGGATATAAGTTAGTAAAAAAATTAGCATAAGTTAATACTAATAAATTAAGCTTAAAATTGTTGCAAATTGCAACCCTTTACCTGGTTCAACTATGTCTGATACATGGTCAAAATCCACTAATGTTTCAATCTAGTTCATTTGTAGTGCTCTAGGAATTTGATATGTATCTAGGATTTGCAAAGGTCTATAAGACCATTGGTCAACCCACACAAAATGCATACACGAAAAGCAAAAGCATGCAATCTGTCTAGTATAAATAACTAGTGATGTTGCATTTGAACTTCTAAATGAATGCATGCCACTTGATCCAATTAGTGTACAACAATCTAGATAGTTTTCAATGTTAGATTCACGTATTAACTAGAAATATCTAGAAACCATAGACTTACCTCATTACCTGGTCCCATCATAGAGTTACACCATTGCACAATTGTTTCTACATCTATTAACATTGCACCACCTTCATACTTCAATTATTCTCTGGTAAGAGCTCTTTTCACACATGCTCCCACACCATCATGATCTCCCTTTCCATGCCCTAACTCAATGAAATTCGAAAAATGTTGCACACCACTTGTCACATGCATCCTAGTCAAATAGTAGAACATCCTTGCATTCTTGAATTGTGCAGTGCAATTGTCCGACCATATTAAGTGTTGGTTGTATCTTATATATCTTTCCCTTAAACTATTATAGAAGAGTGTAAAGTATCCTTGCATAAACTCTGAGGAATGAGTACGATCATCGCTGATATAGAAGTGATATTCTCTTATAACATTTTTGTCCTCCTTGGTGCTATCATGTGCATGCACGAATGCTATGTGTACAAAAATTGTAACTTGTGTAGAGTGGTAATACATAGATTGTACTTTATTTTGTGGCTTTAGTGTATAATTCTTAGCAAAATCAACAACAAAGATAATAGTGCTGAGGGGGAAAGTGTCCTAACACAACTTGAATTGCTCATCTAACCACCTAGCTCTATGTGTGTGACCTATGTACTCATACACTAGTTTCTCTTGAAACATCTTCATAAAATCAGCTATGCATATATCCCTTTTCACTAACTCACACCTCTTTAATTCTTTTCCATCTTTAACACCATATGTGACTAACTTATATTTTCCAATAGAAACTAGTTCCTTACCAATTTCATGTGTACTATCTAGATCTAAGCATCTATGCAATTGTTGCAAACCGCTACATGTAGGACAAAAACCTCTCAAATACATCATCTTATAGTAAATGCACCCGTCATCTCATTTACATAGTACACTTGAAATAAATTCTCTCGGTGACTTAAGAGGTTCTTGTAGACCACATTCCTGCAAAACATCGTTATTGTGCAAAATACAACATATATAGCATTAAATATCATAATGCATGGAAAATTCAACATGGACCCTACAACAACATGTAGTACATGCATGATTAATCTTAACATAAAATGGTTTTGTCATCTCAAAAAATATTTGACATTTTAATCTGAGGAAATCTTTGAAGAAACCTTTCATAAAATTGTGTTTGAGTGGTATCTAAATAGTGTTCTGGATGTGGCTCACGATTACTAATTCCAAATTCGCCTTCTAACAAAATCTCTTTGGTTGGGTGAAACCCTTGTGTTGTCATGCCAATATTTCTCAATTAACGTTCTTAGTGCATCAACAACAACCTTGTCCTTGTGTGGGAGTCTACCCAAGAATACCCAAAGAGAATTATTGTTAGGATCCTCAATTTTCTCTCGCCTCTCTAAGGCATAGTGTAATGTGGTTCTACTTATCCTTAATGACTTGCTTGTTTTTCTTATAAAACGAGATTTTTTCATTTCCCTTCCCATTATGGTTGATGCGAGGACACGATGAGTAACATTAGCATCTTTAGTGTGTGATTTTGAACCAATGGCTTGGTATGCATCAAAAAGATTTCTCACAATGGTTCTTTCACTATTATTTTTTGGATGTTCTTAACCCCAAAATTTTCATTGTCTCTCTAAACTTCAAATTTTTAATCATTTCAACAACTAATTGGCATCTTCCACTTTGATTTAAGTTTTCAAAATAGTTACTCCAAATTTTTCTAACCATTCTTCTACAAGTTTTTTCAGAAATTTTATCATGCATTGGCTTCACAATATTTTCATCATTGTCTATTAGGAACTTTGGTTTTCTATGAATTATTATAAGAGGTGTTAAGATTGGTGAATTATGTGCATCGATCACATCAAATTCAAATGGTATATCTTTTTCAATTTTATTAACATGTGCATTCACTAAATCATTTTCAAATGGTGTATGTTCATTGCATTCATTAGGTGCATTCATCATATGTATTTGAAATGGTGTATTTTGATCATTTTGATTTGGTGCATTCATCATATCAATTTCAATTGCTGAATGTTCATCACTTTCATTAGGTGCATTAGATGACATACCTTCACGCAATCTCCTCATACACTCCCTTTGTCTTTCCTTTGCTACCTCTCTTTGTTCATTTGTTCATGTCTTGTTCTTTCCCATTGTCCTACACATAACATCATGATGACAAGCCACAATAAAATGGAAAAAGAACAACAAATGATCATCATTTTGTTATAATCTAAAGTAACAATAATAAAATAAGTTTAAAAAAAAACCAAAATACAAGACAAATCAATCATGATCAAAGCAAAAGAACAACAAATGATCATCATTTTGTTATAAAATAAACTAACAATGATAAAATAACATCAAAATCAATCCAATATATGAGACAAATCAGTCATTCCAAAGCAAAAGTGACAAAAGAATATGAAAACCTGACTATTACTGTCCCAGAAAATCATGTGCAAAAGAAATGGGGCCTTCAAACAACTTGCAATGCTGGTTTTTAGGCCGTTGAAACTAAAATATATTAAGATTTTCCCATAACTCGTACGGGTTATGGAAACCTTTTATGTGAACATTCAAAATTTCTCATAACCCGTATGGGTTATGTAGAACTAGAAGTTTTGGCCTTAGTTCTACATAACCTGTATAGGTTATGTAGAACTAGGAAAAGGAGAGGGGGAGAGGGAGAGAGAGGGAGATTGGGAAAAGGAGAGGGGGAGAGGGAGAGAGGGTGGGAGAGGGAGAGAGAGAGAGAGGGAGGGAGAGAGGTAAAGAGAGGGAGATTTGGAAAAGAAGAGAGAGAGAGAGAGAGAGAGAGAGAGTAGGATAAGGAGAGGGGATGGATGGAGAGGGAGAGAGGGAGAGAGAGAGAGTAGGGGGAGACCAGGTAAGAGAGAGAATAGGGGATGGGAAGAGAGGGAGAGAATAGGATATGGATAAGGAGAGAGAGAGAGAGGGGGTGAAGGGGATGGATGGAGAGGGGGAGAGAGAGAGAGAGAGAGAGAGAGAGAGAGAGAGAGAGAGAGAGAGAGAGAGAGAGAGAGAGAGAATAGGGAGAGAGGGAGAGAGAGGGATATTGGGAAAAGGAGAGGGAGATAGATAGATAGATAGAGAGAGAGAGAGAGAATATGAGAGAGAGAGAGAGAATAGGAAGAGATGAATAGGATAGGATAAGGAGAGGGGGATGGAGAGATAGTTAGAGATAAAAAGAGAAGGGATTAAGGAGAAGGGGAGGGAGGAATATTGGGAAAAGGAGAGGGCGAGAGGGACATTGGAAAAGGGAGAGGGAGAGAGAGAGAGAGACAGAGAGAGAGACAGAGAGAGAGAGAATAGGAGATAGGAAGAGAGGGAGAGAATAGGATAAGGAGAGGTGGGGGAGAGAGAGGGGGAGAGATAGAGGAGAAATTGGGGTAGAGGGAGAGGGAGAGGGAGGGCAAAGATGGGGAGAATAGGATAAAGAGAGGGAGATGGAGAGAGAGAGAGTATAGGAGAGAGAGGGAGAGTAAGAGAGATAAGATAATGAGAGGGGGAGGGAGAGGAGAGAGAGGGAGAGGGAGGGGGAGAGAAAGAGAGAAAAGGGGGAGAGGTTGAGAATAGGATAGGATAATGAGAGAGAGAGAGAGAGAGAGAGAATGGGATAGCGAGAGAGAGTAGGAGGAGGAGAGGGTGAGAGACATGAGGTAGAGAGAGAACAAGAAGGAGAAAAGGGTGAGAGAATAAAAAAGAGAGAAGTGTGAGGGGGAGATGAGATAGAGCTCAAGGAAGATAATTAGGGATCATAATAGACAAAGACAATGATGGGGGAAGGAAAACGAGAGAGAGAGAGGAAAAGAAGAGATACATGCATGTATACAAACATATATACATATATCTATATAAATATATGTATATATAACTATAGATATGCATATATACATACATAAACACATATTATATAAGTATGTCTAAAATATGTGTAGTAAATGCTAAGTTTACAAGAATACATTATTTTGTCTTCATAGACCGTACGGGTTTTGTGAAACTAAAAAAATGTTTTTAATTTTAAATAACCCATAGGGGTTTTGTGAAACACAAAATAATGATTTTAGTTCTACATAACCTGTACAAGTTATTTAGAACTGTGAATAGTACTTTTTGTTTTTTAAAACATGTGCAGGATAGGTTATGTAGAACTGTGAATAGTACTTTTTGTTTTTTAAAACATGTGCAGGTTTTGACTTGGTAAGAGGGTTGGAAAATGACCCTAAGGCTTGCAAGCCCATTTTTCCCCCTTTTTTATCCCTTTACATGTTTTTTCATCCTCCAACATGATTTGTTGACTTCATCGTCATAAGGTTTACAAATGATCAAGTGGGTATCTCTAAAATTACCACTATAATGTCACACATCTTCTTAGTTTTTTGACCATATAATTTTTTCTATTTTTGGACAACATTAGCATAGTAAACTTTAATTTTCTTTATCAGTGCCTTGACAGCCCTCATAGACATATGTCTACCATTTTTTTAATAAATTTTGATATACTTGACCAAATTCAAAATAAATTACATATTATTATTCTACACTAGATTCTATACACTTTTAAAAAAAAAAGTTTGCATTTTTTATTATTTTGATGCAAGTTATGCCAAACGCACAAATAGGTACAAAAATTTCAGGATGCAGTCACTTCAAAAAATCATAAAAATAAAAATACTGAGTTGAAAATTACAAAGAAATACACAACTTCTAGATCTCACTCTTACTTATCATCCTACCAAAGGGTTTTTCAAAATATTAAATCTAACTATATATTTTGTGAAGCGCAAGAAAACAACTATGTTATATTTTTTTGAAAAAATCAGGAATAGTTTTTCATGCGTGAAAGGTTTGACCCTCTTAATCTTATCCAGTTTTTAAAAAAATTAGTAGTTTAGAAACTAGATTCAGAGTAATACAATTTTAATTATTTTCTCAACTCCTAGTTTTTAGTGCATGACCTTCAAATATCTCTTTGAAGTTCAGGTTTACCTGTTTTCAGAAAAAAGTGGCCACTTATACCCCCCTTTTTGTTCACCATCTTAGTGCACTTACCCAAAAGAGAGCTTGAAAGCGTGGATCAATTAACCAGAAATTACCTGCCTCAAGAAAGACAAGGCTCCCACAACTAGATGAGATTGGTTTAGCCATGATAGTCATAACCACTAGAGTGAAGCCAACAAGAAGAACAACTTCCAACTACAGAACAAAGTCCAGTAACCTAAGAAAAAACCCATTACGCTTAGCTGGAAAAAAAGGGTTTTGGTAGGCGCCCATAACCTACAGATCCAAGAGAAAGATCTCCTTTGGAACCCTAGTAGTCCAAAAAATGGATAACATCAACCATTCGCCAGCACCACCCAACCTCCATGGCAATGCTCAACTCCACCTCTATAGGAGAGAAGTTGTCTCCAACATCATCCCTCTTCGCCAAAGAATAAGGAAGGGTCTCCTCAATAAGTCAGGCTAGAGAAAACCCAGGCAACATAAAGAGGGCGTACCAACAAAATCTTCAAACAAAAGCAAGACTAAGCTAAAGAGGACAACCCTTCAATAGATCTTTAGCAAAAATTGAGGGAGCAGAAAACACTCCCGCCCTCAGAGCCTTGAACCAGAGTTCCAGAAAGAACATCTCCTCTTTGGCAGAAGAAAGAGCAACAATGGGCAAAAAAACCCTAAGGCCCAAAACATTAGAAGCCCAAAACTCAACAAGGAGGAGAGAACAAGAACATAAAGGGGTTTTCCCAACCTTGAGATTATTCTAGGACACTTCATTACAGGGAACCCCAGAAACACCACGGGGAGTCATCATCACCACAGTCCGCCAAATGGCCAAACAATTTTTGGTCGATGGCAGGAAAAGCATGGTGGGAAAACACCATTTCCCCCAAACCCTCATAGCACCCTCTCCAGTGTGAAACCCCCAACCACTCCACCAAGGCACTGAATAGGGAAAGGGGGAAAGGGATGACAACAGGATCTTGAAGGAACCCATGACATCCTGCCCACCATCCATGTCACCTTCATCCTCCTTCTCTATAGCATCTCCCATAGTCATAGCCGCACCTACCCCTTGCGTTTGCTCCATACTACTTCACTTTTTGACAACTGCAATGTTTTTTATCGTAAGACACATCATCAATCTCATTTGTACACTTTTTATGACTGTTGCAAAATCAGATTCTACTTTACTTGTAACACATACAAATGATTAAAGTGGAATGTGATATGAAATAAATGAATCATTTAAAATTTAGACATACTAAATTTTAGGAAATAGGGGATGGTGAAAGGATTAGCTACCATAGATTTTCTGATGGATTTTGTGAAGGTTGTGCTCTTTGAAAGAATCCACAAGAAAAATTTCTCGAGGGGAATGCATGGAGAACCTATTATCCTATAGAGCTTGTTCATTGTGATCTTATAGGTCCATTTCCTAAACCTTCTAAGGGAAAATCTAGATATGTCCTAATATTCATTGATGACTGTAGATGATACACATGATGTATTTTGTCAAGTTCAAGTCTAAAGTGTTTGATAATCTCAAGATTTTAAAAGCCTATGTAGAGAAGAAGTCTTACAAAATGATCAAGATCCTCCACACAAATAATGGGGGGGGGTGGATTATTTTAGCAATTATGTCAAACATCTCTGTGATGATGGTGGAATAAGTTGCAAAACATAGTTCCTTACACCCCATAGTAGAACAAGGTAGCTAAGAGGAAGAATCAATCTTTGAAAGAGATGGAAAGTTGCGTGTTGTATGCAAGATCCCTTCCTTATAAATTATGGGTTGAAGTAATCAATTGTGCTTCATACATGCAAAATAGATCTCCTCACAAGTATGTCACTAGAAAAACACCTTTTAAAGCATGACTCAGAGGAATGCAATCAAAAGTCACACATTTCCGTATTTTTGGATCATGTGCATGGCTCACATTACTACAAAAAAGATGAAGGCTTTAGAGCCTTAAAGATAAGAATACATCTTTTTTGTATATCCTAATTGTGTAAAGAGATACAAAATCCTATACATTTCAACATAAACTCTCTTGATTGAGGTGAGTGTCTACTTCAAGATGAAATTCCCATGCACGAATCTGAAGAGTAACATGCCACCACTTTCATGCTTCCTCCTCCTATAGATCTCAAACATAATGCATAAAGTCATTTTGATTTAATTTTTGATACACTGAATTTGATTTAAATGAACATGAACATACATGTCTAGATCAATATTTAGTCCCTTATGTGGATTGTAATGCTCTACAAAGACACCCTGGAGGTCAAATAACTAAATAACTAAAATAGCATAACAATAAAAAATTTTAAACATAATAATTACATATTTAACTCATCATATAATTAACCATCCTAATTCACAAGTGGAAGATGAAAAAAACATTAAAATTGTCCTCTATGGGTTCCCCAATGTCACTACTATGAAACACTCCTAAACAAGATCTAAGATACATAGATCATGAATGAAATAACTATAACATAACATAAAATAACATAACATAAAAAACATGTACTACAACATAAAAACATGTACAACTACCACTCTATTCATCTTAAGAGCCAAACCAAATGTTGCTACATGATAGTTCCTTTCTACACGAGATAACATAGACCATACATCCACATATGAGTAGTCGGTACTAAAACTGAACTACTTAAACACTATTCTAGAATCACATTGATTATCAATTACATTCATGTAGATAACAACATCCTCCTTATGGAATGTTCAAGATATAATAACAACACAAATAGAAGGCTTCTCAATGAAACTTATCACATTATATTTACATTAACTAGATGTATGGCAACTAAAAATATAGATACTAGAATAAATCTTTTCCAATGCATATGAACAAATCCATCAGTCCCTAATGGAGGTTGGAAACAATGGTGTTATTTATACAACCCCTATAATGCACTAGCATGTAGTTATATGTATGTTTACCATGTTTTTCATGTATAGGATGTAGGTGTTATTAGCAACAATCTAGAAGGAAGATTGAGAGGGGAGGGGGTAAATCAGTCTTCACTGGATCTCATAAATTAAACTCCAAAACAAAAACTGATAAAATGCAGCAATAAACAGATAAGAAAATTAACAACACAACACACAACACCAAGATTTTTGATGTGGAAAATCTGGTTAAGAGAACAACCACCATGGGAACCTACCCATAGTAAGATGATACTTTGCAGTATTATATAAAAATATTACAATGGGGAATGCACATGCATTCAAGCATAGTGCCTAGAGCTCACTACTAAAAAGATATTTGCCTGGAAGGCTACAACCCTTAGGAAAGTCTCACTAAATTACAATATGATTCAGACTACTATCCCAAAAATAAGTGAATTGCAATTATAGCATCTACAAATGCTTGATGATAGTTCTAGTTAAGCACAATTGTTTTCCCTGCAACACCAATCTCACCTCAATGCTTCATTGAGTGATAAATATCTTGTTTACAAATCCACCTCTCTCTAATAATGTTGACACAATACTGACACAAAAACTAAGTGAATAACTCACATATATATACAATTCATCAACCTTGATAATAAGGTCAGCTAAACCCTCAACCCTCAACTCACAATTACAAAAATTACATTACACAATACAAAGATCAAGCACCAGACCAATGTAATAATTTACATTACATAGAATGGACCTAATTAAAATTCCTAAATGATTACATTCACCAGAAATCATGCCAAGATCAGCCGCAACACGCTACACCATCAGAAATATCGCATAACATGAAAATCAAGACCAATTGATGAAAACCACCAAAAAATCATACAATGATCAATGTGGATCACCAAAAATAATAGGACACGATTAGGAATCACCAAAAAACATGTTAGAATCATCACCAACAACTGCACCAATGCCACTTTTTAAATCTTCATCGGTCAATGTCTAGAAACTCAAGAACACAGCCAATCGGTAACTGTCATGAAGAAAGATAACTTGTGGGGCACAAATTCATGAGCCATCTAAAATAAGGATACACGAGATCATCCTAAACAATATCCCAAAAATTCAGCATAAGATCTGATCACATCAGAATATACCGAAGGAAATACTAGATTCTATAGAGCAATGATAAGCAAAACCAAACTTCAAAACTGGATCAGAAGATCTTCCCAAACTCATTGGAATAAATAATAGGAATATGTTGACATCAATGAAAATAACATATCCTAGCAGTAGCAATAAACAACCATATCCAACAACTCCAACAATCTCCCCCTTCGGCATTGATGGCAACATATGAATGTGAAAAACAATCAATGCAAAGAAATAATATGTCACCAACAAACTCCCCCTAAAATCAAGATAGATAATGCATTTTTTCATATGATCTATAATGCTTGCCAAAATACCCTAGACAAATAAACCAAAATCTACTAACAAAGAGAGATTTTTTTTTTTCTTTTAAGATAACCATTACAACTACACTATTACTAGTATTTATTAATGCAACATTACTACCATTATTCTTCAATGCATTGTTAACTATATACTTGAATACATAAATCAAAAGAACATAACCATAGAATCATATTATGCGAGTGGAAAATCTATTTAATCATTAACATAACTACATTATAAAACCATATAATGCATCTCCATTCCCCAGGGTATCTCAATGTCACTACTTGACATTAAAATAACACATTACATATCCATCTAGAATACCATATACTATCATCCAACTAAACATTTACTTCCCATGCAACTATGATAAAACATTAACAGATATGTATAACTCCATTCCCTTTCATACTCTTTCTAAGGTTCATTTTTAAGTACCAATCGAATATTTCTAATACCGGTCTTTACTCATTTGAACACATAACACATCATGAAAATAAATGCTTTTATACTTATTTTACTAATGGTATTCGATTATTTCCTTAAGCACAACTCATCAAGAATACTATCCATATCCATATGCAAGAACATAGAAGCAAGTACTTATATACATCCAAATAGGATTCCAATCTACTAAATAGGTTCGAGAGCCATATGATTCTACAAGAATAAATACAATCTAATATTTCAATCCCCTAATTTAAACATAGGATTTCATTCTCAACATGATAAACATATCTATAACATGAACCACATACTAATACATAATCTTATAACAATAACAATAGCATAGTTCTTCTACAACAAATTCATTTACATAAGAGCACATGGAGCAAGCACATAGTCTCTTTCCTACATCCCATCTTAATAATACAAGTTACATAGAAACATATTCATATTCCTCATTTACAAGACATCGTAATATGGTAACATCTCTAATACATAGAAATCAGCACCATAGGACCATCACATAATAAAGAGCCATATTTCCATACAAACCACAACTACTCCCTTAACTTCCATATCTCAAGATTGATAACTCAATGATGAGAAAATAGTACCAAAATGGTATTGAGAGGGGGGGGGGGGGTGAATCAGTACAGACAAAAATATACTCTGAAACTGATTTGATAGCAAACACTTTAAAGGACTGGCAGACAGAGATACCGGTTTGAAATAGAGTACAACCGGTAAAGCTAAGAATGTCTGAGACAAGAATTAAATGGTTACTCACTTAGCCTTGCACTCAACTTGAGACTACACTACCATTTCACCCTTATGCATAAATAGGTGATCTATCATCAGATCATAATAACAGCTAGTTCAACATGTTTTATTGACAAGGATAAAACATAGAACCATCATATGCTTGACAAACAATAGCAAAGCATCACAAGATAAAAGCATCACACATGACACACATATTTTTCACGTGGAATCCCAACTCAAAAAAACCATGATGGGTATGAATACCCACAAGCTCTTTTTGAACTCTTTGGAAGTCCGCTCTATTAGGATCCTTGTACGGTTAGAGACATTACAATAGGTTCTACTAGGAACTGATCCTGTTAGAGATCACTTGGTTAAGGGATGGCTACAATACCCGATTAAAGGTTAAACTCTATTAAAGGTTACCTTGTTAGAGGATTTCAAGAACTCAATAGCTAAAGGACTTTGAACTTAGTATCTTAGAGTTACCCTGTTAAAGGATTTATAGCAAGCTGGTTAAGGCTACCCTGTTAAGGGTTTTTCCAATTGTTGAGGTGGTCAGAGATCAAAAGGTATTACAATAATCTGGTAACAACACTCAATGCCAATGCAGATCCACTTAAGCTCCTCTTTTCCTTCTGCACTTACACTCTATAGGTATCACTTCTCTCCTTTTAGTCTGGCAAGAATCATGTATCCCTTCTCTTGGATACTCACACACAACTTTTGCCAACAACCCTAGAAAGAGTCACAATATCGACCTTATAGAAAATAGTTAGGTCAGTAGCATAAACCCTAAACCCTAAACCTAATAAGTTAAGGAATTCAATGGTTCAGTCCTAACTGTTGAGCATACTGCATTAATCTCCATCGTTCATTTTCCACCGTTTTCATGGCGGCTGATAACCCATCACATGTTATCACCATTTTACAGTCTTCTCATATTCCTTAGGTAGATAGGAAAGATCTTCTTTATGCACAATCCTTCATGCACACAAGGCTTATGTGGCAACATGATCTTGTTCTTTGTTATCATGCTAACTTATTGCACAAAGTCACTGGTTGAGCCACACAGGCTTGAAGCACTTCAACTGGAAACCCTAGAGTTGAGACTACCAACCGGTAGTCATACATCGCTTCCATGTGCCAGTTCCCATAACCATACCGGTTCTCACATATGCCGCTTCACAATGTTATACCGGTTCTCACATATGCCGGTTCACACCTCTGCAACATAATGACATTGTAATGACAACATACAATGTCATTATGTCCTCATACCGGTTCACATAATGCCAACAATCTCCCCCTTTGGCATTGATGGCAATATGAAAAGATATCTCTCCACTTCACATCTTCTCCCCAAATTTCTATAGATATCTTCTCTGCTTCACATATTCTCCCCCTTTGACAACAATGCCAAAGTGGAGGCACAAGCTTCCTTGTTCCATTATGCTGCTCCCTTGAGGAGTAGCATCCTTCAATACATCAATTCAAAATAAATTTAACTATGCAATACCTGACTGATGTGGAGCATAATCTTTTAGTTCACCTCCTGAAGGGGCAACACCCCTAATTCACCTCTTAAGTATGTAAATGTAGTCTTTGGGAGAGGCTTGGTGAATATGTCTGCTAACTATTCCTTACTGGACACATGCTGCAGTGCAATCTCTTTGTTCTATACCTTTTCCCTCAAGAAATGATACTTAAGCTCAAAGTGCTTTGTTGTAGAATGTAAAACCGGATTCTTGGAGATATTAATTGCACTAGTATTGTCACAAAATATGCTTATCGATTCAGATATAGGAAATTTGAAGCCATTCAATACATGCTTCATCCAAATTATCTGAGTGTAGTTCATGAAAGCTACAACATACTCTGCTTCCACTGTAGACTGAGAGATACAACTCTGCCTTTTACTCATCCAGGAGACCATTCTACCACCAAGGAAGAATGCACCACCGGTTGTGCTCTTTCATTCATCTACATTACCAGCCCAAACAACATCTGTGAACACTTTCAATTTGAAATCCTTGCTATATGGATGCCACAATCCATAGTCAATAGTTCCCTTAAGATACCTAAGAATCTGCTTGACTGCAAGCAAGTGAGATTCTCTTGGACTTTTCTAGAACCTTACAGTAATGCCAACTGCATGTGCAATATCTAGTCTGCTATGCACTACATAATGCAATTTACCAATCATTGATCGGTATTCCTTCTCATCAACCAATGCTGAGTCATCCTCTTTGGATAGTTTACAACCGGTCACCATCGGTGTACCAACCGGTTTGCTATCTTCCATGCCAAAGGTCTTCAACACCTCTTTGACATACTTGGACTAAGTGATAAAGATTCCATCTCTCATCTGCTAGATCTGTAGTCCAATGAAGAACTTAATCTCCCCTATGAGTGACATCTCAAACTCTTTCTTCATCTCATCTACAAACTCATGACTCATCTTGTCATCTCCACCAAAGATAATGTCATCAACAAATACCTCACAGATTTGGATCTGATCTCCTTCAGACTTCAAGTAGATATTGCTATCTTAACTTGTTCTCTCAAGTCCAATCTTCACAAGATGGGAATGCAGGCGTTCATACCATGCTCTAGGTGCCTGCTTTAGCCCATATAAGGCTTTATGTAGCCTACATACCATGTCACTATCTTCAGATAGGGCAAACCCATCTGGTTGCTCTATATACACCTCCTCTTCAAGTATACCATTTAGGAATGTAGATTTTATATCCATTTGATATACTTTGAAGCCTTTAAAAGCTGCATATGCTAGAAGCATACGAACTCCTTCCAATCTGACTACAAGAGAAAAGGTTTCACCATAGTCTTCTCCTTCTTCTTGGGCATATCCTTTGCACATCAGTCTGGCTTTGTTTCTAATCACTGTGCCATCCTCATTCAACTTATTTTTCTCTATCTAGTCAAGTCCCTCTTCCATTGCCTTGATCCAGTCTTCATCCTTATATACCTCTTTGAATGTTTTAGGCTCGAATTCAGAGATCATGCATGAGTTTTCTCTGACTTTTCTTCTTGTAAGGATTCCTACATCCTTATCTCCTATGATCTGCTTAGGATCATGATTCAGCTTGACATACCGAGGAATGGTCTTGATAGGTTCCTCTTGCTTTTCTTCTTCATCCTCATCTTCATCAGTATCAGCATCTACATCTGCCGGTGTAGGAACACTGTTACTAGTACTTGGTTGACTGACAATCGGTTCCTAGAAGGTTGCAACCGGTTCACTTACCGCTTGCTCATTACCGATTTCCTTAGTTTTCTTAGAGGTTTCGTCAACTCTTACATTGATGCTTTCCACAATTCTCTGAGTCTTGTTGTTGAAACACTTGAGAGCTTTGCTCTTGGTGGAATATCCTAGGAATATTCCCTTATCACATTTCGCATCAAATTTGCTCTAGTGTTCACTTCTCTTGATGTAACATCTGCTACCAAACATTCTAAAGTAGCTAACCATAGGTGTCTTATCGGTCCAATACTCATAAAGAGTTTTGTCCTTACCTTTCTTGATGAGTACCCAGTTCATTGTGTAGACTGCAGTGCTCACTGTTTCTCTCAAAAAGGTATAAGCTACCTTTTCTTGGATCAACATGGTTCTAGCTGCTTCAACCACAGTCTGGTTATTCCTCTCTGCTAGGCCATTCTGTTGTGGAGTTTGGGGGGTAGACAATCGCCTCTTGATGCCATGTTCTTCATAGTACTTGTTGAATTCACTGGAAGTGAATTCCCCTCCTTGATTAGTTTGCAGACACTTGATCCTTTTACCGCTTTCCTTCTCCACTAATACTCTGAAAGCTTTAAACTTTACAAAGGCTTCAGACTTGTCTTTCAAGAATGTGACCCACATCATTCTTGAGTAGTCATCAGTGAGAATCATGAAGTACCTATCACCCTGCACACTTCTAGTTTTCATAGCACCACACAAATTAGTATGCACAAGATCAAGCAAGTTGTCAGTAGTGAAAGATTTACCTTTATAAGTTAAGGAAGACATTTTCAGCAATTGACACTCTCTACATAAGGTATTATCCAGTTTTCTTAACATTGGCAACCCTCTAACTACCTTGATCTTATTGGCCTTTACTATGTTATCAAAGTTTACATGGCAGAGTCTCCTATGCCATATCCAACTATCATCAAATTTAGCCATAAGACATGTACTTATATTTGCATTCAAATAAAATAGGTTACCTTTGGTTTGCATGTCGATGGCCACCAATTCACCATCTTTTCCTCTGATTCTGCAAACTCCATTCTTGAATTCCAGAGTAAGGCCACTATCATTCAGTTGGGCAACACTCAGAAGGTTGTGTCTGAGACCATCAACTCGGTACACATTGTCAGCACTACTCTTTCCATTTAGAGAGATGGACCCTCTGCCTTTGACCATGCATGGTGCATCATTTCCAAAGCTAACCACACTACCATCATACTCCTCCAAGGATAGAAACTTGCTCTGGTCACTAGTCACATGGTGAGAGTAGCCACTGTCAATGATCCACTCATTGGAATTATCAAACCGAGAGACAAGAGCCTTCTTGTCTGACATATCTTCTTTGACAACAACACACACAATTTCTTCATTTTCTTCATCCTCTAACTCTTCGTCTATGACACCTTCATCAACTGCCACAAAACAGTTTCTCCAGTTTCCTCCTTTGAATTTCTTGAACCTTTCTGGTTTGTCCTTGTTGTCGCCATTAGGACAGTTTACAACAATATGTCCTATCCGGTTGCAAGAAAAGCATTTCAAAGGAAGCTTAGCTTTGTATTTGCCAGTTCCTTTAGGAAGTTTCCTGGCAAGGAGAGCCTCAAATTCCATCAAAATCTCCTCATCATCCATTTCTCTACTTTGTCTTGGTTCACCACTAGTTCTAGCTTCTTTTTCTTTTCTAGATGGTATAGCAGAGGCTTTAAAAGTTGATTCAGTCTTTTGAATACTACCATCAAAACTATTTAGCTCATAGGCTATCAACTTTGCTATGATGGAGTCCAAGGATACCTTAGTCTTGTCTATTGATCTCAGCTCCTGAATAGCAACAACCCTTATTGCATAGACCGGCAATAGGGATCTCAGGACTTTTCTTACCACAGTGGAATCTTCTATTTTACCACCTACACTCTTGATATCTCCAACAACTATTTTGATTCTTATTCCATACTGTTGAATGGTCTCACCTTCAACCATCTCCATATCTTCAAACTTCCCTCTCAGGATTTCTTCCTTAGACTATTTTACATGTTCATCACCGCCATAGATATTTTCAAAAGCATCCCATACCTCTTTGGGATTTACCTTGTCCTAAACATCAATAAACTCAATGTCAGATAACTACTAATTAGGGCTTCCATGACTTGCCCATTTTCTTGTATCTCTCTCTCTTTTGGTCATCGGTGAGAGTACCGGCAGGGGAAACATAGACATTCTCAACATAGCTTCAGTGTTGAGCACCCATGCTTCTGATGAATATCTTCATCTTGTCTTTCCAAATACTAAAATTTTCCCTGTTAAACTTTGGACCTTCCCTCTTCATCATTTGACTGGGATCTTTACCTCAAGTGGTTAATCTTATCACACAGAGGACCTGGAGGATGCTCTGATACCAATTGATAACTCAATGATGAGCAAATAGTACCAAACTGATACTGAGAGGTGGGGGTGAATCAGTATAGACAAAAATACAGTCTTAAACTAGTTTGACAACAAACACTTCAAAGGACTGGTAGATAGAGATACTGGTTTGAAATAGAGTGCAACCGGTAAAGCTAAGAATGTCTAAGACAAGCATTAACCGGTTACTCACTTAGCCTTTCACTCAACTTGAGACTACACTACCATTTCACCCTTATGCATAAATAGGTGATCTATCATCAGATCATAATAATAGCTAGTTCAACATGTTTTATTGACAGGCATAAAACACAAAACCATCATATGCTTGACAAACAATAGCAAAGCATCACAAGATAAAAGCATCACACATGACACATATATTTTTCACGTGGAAACCCAACTCGGAAAAACAATGGTGGGGATGAATACCCACAAGCTATTTTTGAACTCTTTGGAAGTCCGCTCTGTTAGGAGCCTTGTCCGGTTAGAGACATTACAATAGGTTCTGCTAGGAACTGATCCTGTTAGAGATCACCCGGTTAAGGGATGGCTACAATACCCAATTAAGGGGTTAAACTTTGTTAAAGGCTACCTTGTTAGAGGATTTCAAGAACTCAATAGCTAAAGGACTTTGAACTTAGTAGCTTAGAGTTACCCTATTAAAGGATTTACAGCAAGCCGGTTAAGGCTACCCTGTTAAGGGATTTTCCAACTATTGAGGTGGTTAGAGATCAATAGGTATTACAATGATTTGGTAACAGCACTCAATGCCAATGCAGATCCACTTAAGCTCCTCTTTTTCTTCTACACTTACACTCTGCAGGTATCACTTCTCTCCTTTTGGTTTGCTAAGAATCATGTATCCCTTCTCTTGGATACTCACACACAACTTTTGCCATCAACCCTAAAAAGAGTCACAACATTGACCTTATAGAAAATAGTTAGGTCGGTAGCATAAACCCTAAAACCTAAACCTAATAAGTTAAGGAATTCAAACGGTTCAATCCTAACCGTTGAGCATACTGCATTAATCTCCATCATTCATTTTCCACCGTTTTCATGGCGGCTGATAACCCATCACACATTATCAGCATTTTATAGTCTTCTCATATTCCTAAGGTAGATAGGCAAGATCTTCTTCATGCATGATCCTTCATGCACACAAGGCTTACGTGGCAACATGATCTTGTTCTTTGTTTAGCCACAGAGGCTTGAATCACTTCAACTGGAAACCCTAAACTTGAGACTACCAACCGGTAGTCATACAACGCTTCCATGTGTTGGTTCCCATAACCATACCGATTCTCACATATGCCGGTTCACAGTGTTATACCAGTTCTCACATATGCCGGTTCACACCTCTGCAACATATTGACATCAATGACAACATACAATGTCATTATGTCCTCATACCGGTTCACATAATGCCAACAAAGATATCTAACATTGGAGATTAACATCTTTCAAATCAAGTTATATATGATAATTAACATAATCACTACTATCCATAAAATTTACTCAAGACATAGCATACACATCTCTATATCATTTAATTCATTTCTAATTAAGAACAACAACTACAATTAGAATATCCATTTACAACAATCTTATTCAATACATTTCATTCAAAAATTATCTTACTACATGTTCTATAATGCATGATCTCAATACGTTGATTAGATAGTCTTCTTTAAATTTCCATCTTTCATAACACATGATATCAATTCTAATTACATAAATATGCTCCAAGAATCCAAGCTCATGATGAGATACTATAGATTCAAATCCATGCATGCTAACATCCAAGAAGAATATCCCAATGATAGAAGGTATCAACCCACCTGATCATGTGGAACCAAATAGGAACCACCCCCCATGCTAGGAGATGACATAAGGCTCCAACTCAGACTCAAGACCTAAGCTGACACCTAGCAACTATAGGATACAACATGACACTACACGACTCCAACATAAGAATATAACATCAAAACACATCACATGGCTAAATCAAAGCAATCAACCTCCAGAGGTATAATTCAACAAATCAAGGCTTATGGATAATGAACATATGTGGGGTAGAGTGTCATCACATGCTATCCTAATGTGGCATCTATCTCCACATTGGATTCACTCAAGGAAGATCAGGGAATACCGCTCCAACGGTCCTCCCAATCTAGGATCCCAAAAACCACCTCCCTAGGTTCGTCCAATTGGGGCATACAACAACATACTCTTTATCTTATTTAGATGAATTCTTTTATACCCAACCCACTAATAAATTATTAATAATGTTATCACTTGCAAATTAAACCATAAACTCTTCATGTGGTTCCATAGGTCTAGACCCCCTTCCTAGAGATCTAGTGCTCATAACCTAGGTCCAACACATGCAAGAGCCCACTCTCCCAAACATGGACCAAGACCATAGGGTAAAAACATAACAAGATACATCTATAATAAAATTAAACTCAACATGAGTAGCATTAAAAGTCATTACAAAACTAATACAGCTAAATCACAAAGATAGCCATCAACATACAACCAAGAGCCACTTAACAAGGACCAAGCCATAAGCTCATATTGCCAAAATGCAACAATAAAGAGAGCCTCAAGAATGTCAAATACAAAAAAATAGGGTCAATACATGAATCCAGTAACATAGAATGATCCTCCATAGTGAGGCACAACATAACCTCTCGCTGGAGCTACAATTAACCATCCTCAACAGCAAGGAATCACTCAACTTGCTAGAGCAACATATCAAAATCTCAATGGATAAGCACAAAACCACTTGCTGGAGCCAAAATGGATTCACACATATCATAAATGAATAGCACACTGCCCCAAAACCATCAAACATAACAAAACAAGCCTTTGGAATAAAAACCAAACATAGAAATCAACTAAGGGACTCAAAAACCAACCCAAAAATATGTTGACACTACTTTGGCACTATTGAAACCCATAGTAGCGCTATTGTAACAAGGGACCAACTCATGGGAAATGGAATACAAAGATATTCAAATTTGCCCAGATTCAGGCACGAATCTTACAATGGCATAAATATGACCAAGAAGACACTAAAAGCCAATAAGAAACCAAAACAAAGCCTTGTTAAGGCCAGCAATACAACACATCGATGAATTCCAACTTATACTAACAATAACTTGCACATAAATGATTACAGACATAGCCACTCTAGATCTAATCAAATCAAATGGACACAAGATAGGGTATACATCAATAAATAAACCTCACGAAACTAGTCGTTGCCACAATGCATTCATAGATAAATTTATAATCAACATGTTAACATACACAAATGCCCTTTTTCGTCAATACAACACACACAAATTAATAAAATCATATATAAATATTTTTCCCAAAATATTACTCCCAATTACTGATAATAGAATAATCATTCATTCCCAAATCTCCCCAGACAATCTTTTAACAATCACGAAGAAAACAAGTCTTTTCAAAAATTAAAATGCAAGAATGAAAAAGGAGCTCCAACTTGGAAGTAGATTGATGGTAATGTATTTGTAGAAGAGAAAAAATCCAAACCAACAAGCTTCTCAAAATTTAACCCAACCAAGCAATTATAAATTCCAAAAGTCGCTAAAGGATATTGAGAAGCACACCCACAAAAATGTTCACAAAGTCAATAAATAGAATCTAATTCAAAACTACAAAAGAATATTTGCCAATCAAAATATTCCAATAAAATATATTCTATACCAACCCCCCACCAAAGATCGAGGTAAGAATATAAAATAATAATATTTACTTACCCTCAAATCTCAACCAATAAATTAATAGGGTAGGTATAAACATAATATTTAATTGCTCAATTAGTAACAAGAGAATGTAATAATAATAATATAATAAATAATAATAATAAAATAAATCAAAGGCAATATAAATAAATGCTCCATTAAAATATAAAACCACAAATAATATAAATGAATAAACAAACAATTAAATGATATTATCCTCACAATCACAACTCCCAAGAGTGCCAATCATAACAAGAGGTAGGTACATAAATAACAACAAATAAATAAAAGAACAATGCAAATAAATAAATAAATAAATAATCAACACAATAAATAATTCAACAATAAATAAATAAATAAATAATCATTAAAGAAGATAAATGTACAAACAAACATAAATACCCATCCAGTAATTAAACAATTAAAAAAAAAATAATCCAATAAATCAAAACTAATATAATTAAATAATAAATAACCAATAAATAGATGCGACAAAAATAAATAAATAGATATACAATAAACAAATAATTAAATGTATAGATACATATAAATGCTCTAGCCAATATAAGTTAAACTCAATACTATAAATATCACCCACATACATACAAAATAATCAAATAAATAATAAACAAATAAATGGATGTACTGGTAAGCATAAATACTAAACTAATATAATTCCACCAATTAATTATAAACTCGTAGAAAATAAATATGTATAAATACATTGTATCTATACTAACCATTATTTAATGATTTACACCAATGACTATATGTAGTAATTGATTAATTAATTTCCACAATTGTAAATAACCAACAAAATATAAATCCATAAAATAAACATTAATGAGTAATAATTCTTCCATAATAATAATAATAATCGCACATTAATATTAAATATTAATGTCATCTATTGATTTAATTTAATATTTATAAACTATATAAACTGATCAATTATTAATTAATAAATAATCACAAACTCACAAGGCAACTTGACATAAGGTTGAACAACATACCCCATGACGCAGACCAATGACTCAAATCAAGACACTAATTGCACTAATTGACAAGGGTATCAACTTAAGCCTAGAGAATGAGAGGGAAACACATGCCATCTCCAACAACTTGCCATTGGGATAAAGACACGCTCAGACCTGTGAGACTAGGTGGAGTCGATGTCTGATACCTGCAATCTTGCATCCACCACTAAACACAATACAATATATATATATATATATATATATATATATATATATATATATAATGCATATCATGCTCACAATGAGTGGTATGACATCGTCTCTAATCACAAAGACACTAGAAGACAATCACAAACATTGTAGCATCAACGTAGTCATCATAATCATAGAGTAGGGTTAGCGTAATCATAATGTCATTAAAATCCCATAAGCAATATGATCCATCATGAATAATGATCAAATATAAATCCATCATCATATCCAATCCAATCATGAAATAGGGTTAGTACATAACATGATAATACCATCAAATCCTCATAAAGTAGACTAAGCTAGATTAATATATTCCTTTGATGTATAAAAGACAAGATAAATCAGGGAGGGGCACTACATGATCTCTCTCCCCCTTTGACAAGAATGCAAAAGATCTCCAAAATAGAAAACCAAACTCTCTACCAAAATAGAAACATGAATCTCTCTTTTCTCGGGATACGCAACCAAATCAATAGGCTACTCCAACAGAGGAGCAACATCACCACACGAATCTAGATAAAAGAATGAGGCTCTAAAATTCACCAGATCGATGCAACTCAATGCATCTAGTTTTCACCAAGAGGGGTGGATACCAATAACTTGTCTCTCAAATAGACAAATGTATCTATGAGAAAATGCTTAGTGAAAATATCAACAATTTGTTCCTTTGTAGATACATACTGCATCTTCACCTTCTCTTCACTGACTTGTTCTCTCAAGTAATTATATTTGATTGATATATGCTTAGTCTTTGAATGTTGCATGAGATTATTTGACATGTTTATAGCACTGGAATTATTACAGTAAATGATAGTAGGCTCATCATGAATAACTAATATCTTTCAACATTTGCTTCATCTAAAATATCTGAGTGCAATTATTAGCAGTAACAATGTACGCAGCTTCAATAGTAGATAAGGATACTGAATCTTGTTTCTTACTTGCCCAAGAAACCAACTTATTTCCCAAAAATAATTCTCCACCAATAGTACTCTTCTAGTTATCAACATCACCAACCCAATTTGCATCAGTGTATGCACACAACATCAAATCATCATTCTTCAGATACCATAAACCATAATCCATAGTTCGCTTTAGATATCTGAGTATCCTCTTAACAACAGTGACATGACTCTCCTTTGGATCAAATTGATATCTAGCAGCCATACACATAGCATGCATAATGTCAAGCCTTGTCTAAGTAAGATATAGCATTCCACCAACCATAGATTTGTACAAACTGTGATTAGCTTTCAAAAATTCATTATTTTGGACAATTTACAACCAGTCACCATAGGAGTTCCAAATGGTTTGGGATCATCTAGTCCAAACGTCTTCAATAGTTCCTTCACATACTTAGTTTGAGATATAAAGATACCTTTTCCTATCTGTGCAATCTACAAACCTAAGGAAATCTCCATCTCACCAATCATAGACATCTCAAATTCTTTTTGCATATCACCAGCAAACTTTATATTCATATCATCATCACCACCAAAAATAATATCATCAACAAAGACTTCAACCATCAAAATGTTATCATTTTCAATCTTAATGTCGATATTACTGTCAACAACACCTTTAGTAAATCCCAATTTCAACAAGTATTTGTCTAATCTAGCATGCCAAGCTATAGGAGCTTGTTGCAATCCATAAAGTGCTTTCTTCAACCTACATACCATGTTTCCATCATATGACAGTGAAAATCCATTAGATTTCTCAGTGTAAACCTCTTCCTCTAGATCACCATTTAAAAATACAAATTTGACATCCATCAGATATACCCTGAAATCTTTATAAGAGCATAAGAAAGTAACAATATAACAAATTCAATTCTAGAAACCAAAGCAAAAGTTTCTTCATAATCAATTCCTTCTTGAATATCCTTTACAAACTAGTCTAGCTTTATTTTTTACTACTTTACCGACTTCATTTAATTTGTTCCTAAAAACCCACTTAATACCAATAACATTTTTATCCTTAGGTCTAGGAACAAGTTCCCAAGTGTTATTCTTTTCAATCAGATCTAACTCTTCTTCCATAGCTCTTATCAGAATTGAAAAGAACTGAGGGGGGGTGAATCAGTGACACCAAAAATTTAAATACTTCAAACACTAACCAGTAGATGAACTTAACAAAACTTTTAAACACAATGCATGCAATCCAAAATTATATAACAACATTCACACTAAGTAAAACATCCACCATAACACAAGTGTTTGTACGTGGAAAGCCCAAATCGGTAAAAACCATGGTGAGATGGAACTCACAAGTTAACTATCTGCAGTAATAGATAATTGACCGGTTAAGGTCTACAAAGTTCTCTACTAGGAGTGAATCTTGTTAGAGATTCCAAAGCTTGATTAGAAGCTTATGCCTTGTTAAAGGTGGTACCCTATTAGGAGTAACCTCGGTGGAGGATTTCTGAATCCAAACTAATGGATCACCTTGTTAGAGGATTTATACATTGAAGATTGTTAGAGCTTACCTAGTTAGGGGATTTGATTCTGCTATAATTGTTAGAAAACAATAGGATTGGTTTGATCTTTTTGAGTAGCACAATACTTGCTTGATCAGATCCTTCTAAACATATTCAACACTGCTCTTCTGCATACTTTGCAACTTAACTCTTTTGACCTTTGTACACAACATAATTGTTATCACTATTTAAAAAATGGACATTCTTGTTCCATAATTGGCTAAAAGTCTACAAAAAATTGAGTCCGGTATGGCCTTGTTGCCTCTGATTGTCTTAGGTCAGAAGAGGGTTTAAGGTTTGAGTTCTAACCCTTCCAGTTTTTTAGAAAAACCCTTATGTTCTAATTCCATGTTACTTTTGTCACTTAAAGAAGGGTCGGTCTGTCATGAGAAGTGTCCCCCCATTAGTTATTTCCCTAGGCGGTCCCTTAAATTTTCTAAATTTATGCGCCTTTACTTTACCTTGTTCTAATGTTTGTCGGGCCCCGTAAGTATTGTGCAACTCTTTGTTAATCTAGTGATTATCATTGTTTCATTAAGCAAAGTTGCTAGCAGGTTAATGTTCATGAAATAGAGAAAGGCATAGGAAGGCCCGACCAGATTGATTGACCATCGGATAAAAGAACTGCATCTTGATTATGATCCAATGGCTCGTGTTGATTTGCTAGCGTGATATGCACATGGTATAAGTTCTGCGAAACAACGAAAACATGTGGTGGGTCCCAGAGGTGAGGTGCTTCTTTGGTTAACGAATGATCGGTTTAGAAAAGATCAACAACTTGCATTGATTCATGGCCAGAAGATGCACATGTTCTACCTTTCACGAAGTAGCGATAAGGTGGTGGGCCCGAGCGAGTTGGTCATAGAAACGATAAACAACAGGCAAGTTCCTGAGATCTAATGGCTCGTGTGGATTCATGAAGACAAGATGATCGCAAGATTGTCATCATGAAATGGTGAAAGACAAGTGGCAATCACACGAAGGCATGACATGGCATGACAGATGGTGTGTTTCATAGAGTGTAATAGTGACATGTCTAGTACACGTGGCTCTGAAGGGTAGTTGAGGGCCTGCCTTGATTTCAACTAGCAGTTATGTGGAAAATAGTGGAGTAAAACATGTGGTGGTTTCAGAATGGAACCTGATGGAAATTCTTGGGCAAATGGCCTACTGTCACGTGGTGTTCGTTAACTGGTGATGAGGTAGAGCAAGTGATCTCCAAGTTAAAGAGCCCACTTGAAAGGTTTAAAGCATATTAAAAGATATTCATCTCATGGTCGATCCAACGGACATTGTTTTTTCATGGCCTAAAGATGCCTGCAGCTTAGTCTTTGTGAAATGGCGAAAACTGTTAGCCGTCAAGGTGAGGCGCGGTTAGATAGTGAAACTGACGGTCATTGTTGGAATTAAAGACCGGGTAGTTACAGCTTGATCTAATGGCTATCATGGCTTCATGAAGGAAAAGTGCACGAGTGTTAAAGCCCGTGAAATAGCAAAAAGAAGGTAGGGCCCTATGCTAACACAGAGAGATCAGATGGAGATAAAGGTAGTGTAAGTTCTCATAATCCAATGACCACCGGTGCTTCATGAAAGAAAAGTGCAAAGTTTTATGTTCTGTGAAATAGCAAAAGAGTGAAATAGAGAAAAATACTCAGAGAAGTTACGACCCATTGGAGCCTTTTTTTGAATTCAGTTTGTGAATTCAATTTTCAGGTGATGGCCGAAGCCTACGGGGTTAATTCCTGAATTTCAATGCCAACTTTTTTTATTAGAAGTCCACATCAACTTGAATGTCAATATCATTTCATCGAAGTCTATTGCAAAGAAATTGGTGTGGAGCGGTTTTCTTTAGGCGAATAACAGGTTTTTGTTGTTTCTTGATAATTCTAGTTTGTTTTCAGTCCTTACTATGTGAATTGATTCATTAGAGGTCTGTGCAAGTTTGAATTGGTATAAATGCATATTTAAGATGGCACCAAGAAGGGAGTTGACAGGAAAAGTGAATTACTAGGATAGGAACATTTGTGATGATTTTTTAGAATAGTTAACCATGTCTACCAATGTCGGGGCTAAGGCCAAAGAACCCTTGTCAAAGAATTGGGGATGGCCTGTATGATAAAGGAAATTGGTTAAGAGACTCAGAAATAGGGATGTTAGGTTTAGGACTGTTCAAAGTAGGTTTTGGTCAGAGACATTCCCTCACCCCTTTGAATAGTATATGGGAACTAGATGTGGCGAAGATTGTAGTCCCTGGTGTATTCATGGATGTAGATTTGTTGACCCTGATTGCACAAAATTATGACCCCATAGCCAGATGTATCAGGAATGTGAAGGGATCAGCCCTGATCGAAATAAAAGATGATGAATTCATAAATGTTTTTAGACTCAGTGAGGCTTCAAATTTATTAGAGCCTATTGACTTTGAGTCATTAGCCCAGATCTTCAATGCACAAAGGGATCATCTTAGGATTGGCCCATTGAAAGAATTCTTTGTTAACAGTTGTAGGCCCTAGTACAATGGAACCATTCTCCCTCAATTTGTTTACTCTAAGAGCTAAGGGTATGTATTGGGTATTGTGTCAGATCTTTGGAGAAGATGCTAAGAGAAACATGCTAGCCCATTACATGCTGATGATCACAATAACTTCTAAACCCCTCCCTCGCAATAACATTTGATTATTCCCCATACCTTACTAATGCAATTCATGCAAGGTTAGTCGGGATAAAAAATCATAAGATGGATAGGTCGTTTGGATGGTATTCCCTGTTAATGCATATGTTTTTGTTCAAAGGTGCTGACTATTTTACAAAGGAGATGGATTTGGTTAAGGTAAAAGATAAAGAAGAGATGCATGTGCAACTTTGGAGCACTGTTTTATCCTGGGATAGAGAGGATGCTAGTTTTCTGAAGGTTGATAGATGCTTTGCATCTAAGATTAGATTTCTTTTGTGCACAGAGAACCCTAGGATTCCTCAGGCTCTCTTGGAATTCCTCAGGCCTAAAGAATTTGTTGAGGGTATTAAAATTGTTCACAATTGGGGAGACATGTGTTTGTACCCTGTTTCTACAATTTTTAGAGTGTATGGTTTTATAGGTACTCCCTATTTACTTCCCTATCAGGTCCCATTGAAGATAGGAATTGCAGAAGTATTGAGACAAATTGGAGGAGTACAAGAGGCAAAGCTAACAAATAGGGGTAAAAGGACCATTTTCCAACCATTATTGTTTCCCATCATTTTGTAATCACTAAAGGTGGCTGGAAATATTTTGAAGAATTCTTTAAGCCATATAGTTTGTCAACTGCAGTTTCAAGATGTGCAGACTCTGAGGACTTTTTCAATGGCATGTTCAGAAAGAGGGTAGTGTGTAAAGGTAGGCCTCACCAATTTTGGTTCCTTGAACATTTAATTAGGAATGAATTCAGCTTAGATGAGCGGGAGCTGAGGAAGGAGAAGTGGGTTGTATATAAAAGGGCACTCGATTTTATTCATTAATTTTATAGTAGCTATGACCCTCTTTCTAGCTTTAACCCTTTTGAGGAGAAAGTCAAATTCTTGATTCTATATTTTGAAGACCTCATGTAGACCTTAAAAGAAAAAGGAGAGGCTATAATGCAAAATGATCCTGATAGGGTTAAATTGGTCCTAGCTAAACTTACCTTTGCTAAGACTATCCCACCTGGTGACTATGTAATGCATATGAAATCAAAGTACACTGTGATGATGCCAGTGACAGGTGAGCCTTCCACTTCAAGAGGGAAAAGAGCAATTGAAGATGTCATTGACATCCAAGATTCCCCTAAAAGGCAAAGAGTGGGGAAGGAAGTTGAAACTGATGAACCTCAGTATTCTCCATCTCAGTCCCCTATCCACATATGAGATGAGAAAGTGGTAGCTGAACAATTGTTATAGTTAGGGAGTCTTGGTGAGATTGCATATACCTATGATGAGACCCAAGAAGGGATGTTGGAAGAGCCACCTAGTGCTAAAATGAATTTGACTGATGGTGAGCTAAAGGGCCAAGAATTGGACCTTACTGTTAAACAAGCCAGTGAATAATTCCTGGCTGATAGTAATTTTGTTACAATAGGGGCTTTCATGCAATTTGTGTGGAAGAAAAACATGGAACAATTCAAGGTCAGATGTGAGAAAAGGAAGAGTGAACAACCTCTCAGAGATGTAGCTCAGGTGGAAGAAGAAATAAAGAAACAAATGATGGAAGAGTTTAAGACTATTACTCCAGAGAAAGGAAGAGAAATGGTGTCTAAAGCTGGTGTTTTAATCCTCCCTAAATGGGATATAGCTAATGCTCTAGTTCTTGAAGCAGTAAGGAAGGAAACCAAGCCAAAGGAAGGAGTGACCTTCAGCAAAGATAATGCTGCCTTAGTCATGTGGTCACTGAAGAAGGATGAGAACAAAAGGAGGAAAGGTGTATCAGATTCTAGTCTCCTAGGAGGCATGATTATTATAAGAGTCCAAGATAAAGGGGTAGTGGAAGTTGCGACCACAGTTTTGGAAACTGGAAAGGTCATTGTGGCAATAGCAGAAAAGGAAGCAAAAGAAAAGGCAAATCTCCAATTGAAATTGGAGACCATCTTAAAGGCTTACAATGAGGCCAAAGAGGGAATATCCAACAGGGACAACATTATTACTAGACTTTAGAGTCAGTTGGTAGGTCTACACCATTCAGGTTAATCCTCTACACTCATGATAGCCTCCTCTCTAGCAAGACCCCCTCCTACTAGTCCCATTATAGAATATCCCCCTTCTTATGTGCCTTCTGGTTTCCATTCAGTTGAAACTGTCCAACATGAGTTGGAAAAGTTGAAACAAGTTCAAGCCTTGTTTGCAAACAAGTATGTAGAAAAGGTGAAAGCCACAATCTTGAAGTTTTCTAATTCAGTCAAGGCCTCCATTGTATACATTAATATGAAGAGGATTCTGGATGTTTTGATCAAATTCAGAGAGGATGAAGCCACTTTGGAACCAATCCTTAATAAGTGGATGCCTAGAGGTAAGGAGTTAGAGGTCATGTGTTCATCCCATGCAGATGTAGAGGAGAATGACAATCTTAGGTCCAATAATGAGTTTATAAAAGAGATGTATATACTCTCAGAGGATAGGGTAGGTGTAAAAAGAAAAGCCCAACTATATAGAAAAGAATATTCAAATCATAAATTTGAATTGTTTCCAGGAGGTTTTGTTGGTCCAATTCAGTTGAAAGAGGAGAAGACCTGGCTAGAAGAGCTAGACCACAAATTGTCCCAAAGGGTTAATGAAATCATTAACACTGATGACACATCCTTATTTGTCCAAACAGTTGAAGAAATTGAAAAAGTAAAATCACAGTATGGTTTCATAGAAATAGAAATTGGGTAGTTAAGGGTCATTTGGAAAAGGCTAGAAGGAATGAAACATAAGATTGTTAGCTTTGCTTGGCCAAGTGATTATGTGTTCTAGGAGTGGAAGAGAAAATATGTCGGACAAAAGGAAGATGCTCCAGAGCAGGTAGAAGAGGTTATAGAAGAGGTCGTTGATATTGAAAAAGACTTGTAACTATTTTTTGGAGAGTATCACAGTTTGTAACAAACTTTATTAGGAATGTTCGAAGCTTGTATGCATCCATAATGTTATAAATGGATACCAGGACTAGTGTAAAAATAATCACAAGAATTTTTTAAAGAAACTCTATAGAAATATATCTGGGTTTTTCTAGTTATTACAGAGAATACTTTGAGTTATCTAAGATTTTTTCAAAATGAATATCAATATACAGATAGAAACTTTCGAGCCTAAACCTGTGTTGTCTTCTGGTGAGCTTTCAGTAATTTACTAGTTTCATTTGAGTAATCTAGGGTTATTCAACTGAAATGGATTGTAATGTAATCTTTACAGATATGTTTCTCAGCTTTTCTCTTCAGGAGAGGAATTAAATACACATGAAATATCTCTGTTAGTAGGTTACTTTGTTTGAATCTTTGAATTTGATAAACATCGTTTAGTTTAACAAGAAAGAACTCTTATATATGTCAGGCGTGTATGGGGTTAATAGAAGCCGAATTGATGAGATGCATGGGAATGTTTAATTGTGAAATACTTGCTTAATTTAGATGACTCTATAGTCTAGATAAGGCACTAGTATCAGTTGTAGTTTTCTTTCTACATCTCTTTAGGATCAATACTGAAAATGAGCATAAGTTTTCCTTTATTATTTTAGTTTATGTTGAGGTGATAAAATCCACTGGTTTTTGGACACTGGTTTACTATGGATCTCGTTGAAAAGTGTGAAATTATTCACAAAAGTTATACTGGCCTGAACTTTGGATAAGTTCAAAGTGTAGAAGGTTCTCAAAACCTTGTCATATGTTACTCTAAGATTCCTTTTTCCTTGATCTCTTCATTTGCAGACAGAGTTATTCATTTTCTTATAGGGGATAAGAGGGAAATCAGAATTTGAGAACAACAAAAGTGGCGACTGTGCTGGGGAGAGTCATAGTGTGTATCTATGTCATAGATTGGTGCTTGAATTAGTTAAGAAGTTGTTCAGATATTTGTGTTGTGGAAAATTGCCTGATCTTTGATTTTTGTTATCTGTCTCTTTGAAAATCTTCGTGATTTTTGTTTTAAAAAATTGGCAAGTTTTTTGTCTAAATCTTGTTTTCTTATTTCCCACAGTCTTTGTGGGTGGTGACTCTGACAAATATAACCAATCCTTTTAAATAAGTGAAATTATTTATGTAAAACAAGCATAATGCAGAGAGGAAGGAACACCAGGTCTTTCATGAAGAAGCATCCTCATGAGACATTGCAAGAGGGACTACCTGAACTGTCACGTAGAGGCTAGAAAAGATCAGTTGTACATGAGCCATCTAGTGCAGCTTGGGTACAAAAGAGCATCAATATGGGTAAGTCATCTGAGAGACCCGTTTAAGCAAATTCAAATTCTTCTTCCCGCAAATCTGAGCATGATATTTTAGGTTTCCATTCTGGTTTGTTTGGGAATATAGAAGATGTCTAAGTTTCAAATCAAGGGATCTTCCATGCTAGTTTTTCTGGGAAAGATAGAAGTAGTTCAAATATTAAGAGAGATTATGTACCTAGGACAATTGATAGAAACATCAGTTTAATTGATATTAACCAAGTCAATATATCAGACTCTAAAGAAATCTTCCCTGATGAAGATAAGGTATCCCAATAAATTGAAGTCCTGAATAGAAGAGTCCATCATTAAATTTCCTTAAGAACACAAAAGGAAGCAGATAAAGAGAGAGAAGTGAAAGCAAAATTTATGGAGAGAGATAGGCTTTTAAGGCAAATTGCTGACCTTGAGCTATTTACCCAAGAAAAAGCCAAGAGTGAGGAAGAAGGTCTAGTGATTAGAGAAATCCTAGTTCCCAAGACAAAACTTGTATACAAGTTAGTAGTGCAACCAAATAGGGAAGTCCTTAGTGACCCACAACTTGTTAGAGATAATGTTGACAAAGGAAAGCATAAATGCATGGAAGGTGGGTCTGGATCTAAGACTACAATGGAGATCTCTCACATGCTATCAGCACATGAAAGAGAGATGGAAAGGATGAGGAAAGAGAAAGAAGATTTGCAAATGGAGTTAGAGAAAGCTGAATTTCAAGTAGCCAACCAGGAAGTTAAGAGAAAGATTAGCTATCTGAAGGCTCCTCCTATCATGTTTCTCTCAGTATACCTAAATAAACCTGTTCCTCAGCAAACTTCACTCCCTCTAGTTAAAATTCAAACAACCTTGCCTATTAGCACTGCCATAGCCAATCAAGCCCCTTTTACTAACCAAGGTAACTAGATCTCTCTGACTCAAAGCCCCAATGTAAGAATGAACATGGGAAACAACCTTGCTACTAACCAATTCCAGTTTAGACCTATTAATCTAGAACTTTATAGGCAGCTCTTTTTTGATGGAATCCCAGGGTACCCTAACCATGTTCCTTTTGAATTGAGAGATAGACTTCACAAATTTGCTGGGAATAATGCAATCAGTGTAGAAGAACAATTGAAGTCTTCTGGTGACTTAATAAATGATTATGAAATTGTAGATGAAGATGTCATCATGAAATTGTTTGTACAGTCTTTGGTAGATGATGCAAGAGACTGGTATAGATGTCTCCCTGTGAATAGCATTGAGTCTTGGGAAGATTTTAAAAATTGCTTTTAGGAACAATATGGTGACAAGACTAATGTGAGCTTCATGCTCATTGAGTTCAACAATATCACAAATTCTAACAATGAAATTGTCACAGATTTTAATGACAGATTTTAGAAAGCAATGCATAGGCTATATCAGGTAATGAGGTTAGATGACAATATGCGCCTGAATACTTATTACAATACCTTTGATTCTAAAATGGCCTATATTCTGAGGGATAAAAATCCGCATAGTCTGAGAGATACATTTAGAATTACCATTAATGTGGAGAGTAATAGGAAAGTATCTAGGAAAATAGGGAGAACACCTAATGGTAGGCTGTGGCAAGAATCAAAACATCAACCTAATAAAGTTGCTAAAGAAGAAGACAGAATAGAGAAATTAGCAATTGATATGAAAGATCTTACTGCCAAGGTAAGTAAAAATGATAAGCCTCATTATAATTGGCAAGATAGACCTCCTAGGTTGCATGACATGCCTTATAATACTACTTGGAAGGATGGTAAGCCTCAAAATGTGAAGCCAAAGAATACTTAGAACCAGGATACCCCAGCTCCTTTAAAAGGAGGAAATGTTCATAACATGGAGAATACTCCTTGGTGCATGGCTTGTGATGGACCATATTCTCCTCATTAGTGTGTTGTAGCTCAAGCCCTTGAAGAATCCCTGAGACAAGAGGCTGAGCTTGACATAAATATGTTTGAAACTATAATAGAAAGTGATGATGAGTCATTACAAAGTGAACTTAGTGAATGTGATGTGCTGAATAGTAAAACATCTTACCAAGGACCGTTGTCACTTGATTGGCATCCCACTTTGAATGTGGTAACAATTGAAGATGATGAAGTTCATCTCAGAAGATCCAATGATGAAGAAGTAAGAAATCTCACTAAGGCTACCATAGCCAAAGCCAAGCACAACTACAATTTGAGAAGTACTAAGAAGGATGGGGACCAAGGTGAACCTGGTTCAATGTTTATAAAAGAGATATCTCAGAAGAAAGCAGCAAGTAAAGATACGTTGCCCCAAGACAATCAAAAGGGGAATGACAAATTAAAGGATACAACTAAAACTATGGATGATAAAGCTATTGGTGATATACAAGAAATTGCTGCAATAAAGAAGGCAAGTCAGCCTAAGACAAAGAAAGCTAAAGCTACTACTGAGTTGATTAACAATTCCACATTTGATATGACTTAGGCTCTCACCCAGATGAAGGTTACTGTCCCATTGATAGAGTTATTGAAAATAAAGGAACATAGAGAAGATTCTCTATCTTTGTTTTCTAAGATACCTGATAGTAACACAACTTTACCTTCCGGTTCAACTAAGGATGAAAAGGATTAGGAGCTACAAACCCCAAAGGTATATGTTGGAACAACTATTACACATGAACCCTCACAGGTTGATCCTTTCTATGTTACTTTATTAGTAAATAACCGGTTAATTAAAAACTGTATGATAGACTCTGGTGCAGCTACAAATGTAATGCCTTATGGTGTCATGAAAGAATTAGGATTGTCAGTGAGTACAATGTATAGGAAATGTTATGCTATGGATAATAGAGAAGTGCCAGTGATAGGTACAATGAAATATGTTGATGTAAAAATAGCAGCCTTCCCTGAAGCAACATACAAGATGGATGTCATTGTAACTGACACCAAACCTCACTATGGCATGTTGTTGCCTAGACAGTGGGCTGCAGCAGTGGGTGGAAATGTTCAGTTGGATCTGTCATATGCTACTATCCCAATTAATGGAAACCAAGTCAAATTATATAGATAACCATGTGTCCCTAGGGTAATTGAGAAAGTAGATCCTAGTATGCTCAACTGTATGATTGATGTGGAACTTGACAATTTTAGATTATAGCCAATTTTACCTCAATTGAAGAATACTAACTCTATTGTGACTGAATTGGAATCTCAATAGCATGGTTTGTGGCACATGTATTTTGATGGAGCTTTCTCTAAAGAAGGATCTAGAGCAGGAGTTCTCTTTGTATCCCCATCAGGTATAACTTTCAAGTATTCCTTCTTGTTAGCCTTTCAGTGTTCAAATAATACTGCTAAATATGAAGCCTTGCTATTGGGGCTTGAAGTTGCAAAAAGGCATGGGATTCAATTTTTAAAAGTGTTAGGAGACTCAAAATTGGTTGTTTCTCAAGTTAGAGCTAAGTATACCTCTAAGAATGATAGATTGAAAAGATACAAGCATGTAGTATGGGATATCATTGAGCATTTTAGTACATTCTCTATAAATTGGATAGAAAGATCTAAAAATATCATGGCAAATTTCCTAGCAAATGTTGCATTAAAGAATTATGATGCAACACTAACCAGTATATCCACAGTTGAGATAAAAGGTAGGCCTACCATTCCTAATAATGTATATAATTGGCAAGTGTTTGCTGATGATGAAGATATTCTTAGGTTTATACAGTGCATTGATGACTATGATGGATAGAAAAAAAGATTGCAATGCCTTGGTGGAAGTGGTTGAATACAAAGAAACTATGTTTGGAAATGACTTAGTTCAATTAGAAACTAATGAAATACCTAAAGGGTTGGTAGAACTGGAAGGTATGTTTAGTTACAGTGATAGTCATTTGCACCAACAATCAACCACTAAGTTAGAGGAACTAGAGGAAGTAAACTTGGGGACAAAATCATCCCCTAAGTTGGTGTATATTGGAAAAAATTTGCCTCCTCATGTCAGAATAAATATTATTAATTTATTAAAGAAATATAAGCATGTCTTTGCTTGGTCTTATGAGGATTTGAAGGCGTATAGACAGGATCTTTTTCAGTATGAAGTCCCTCTGCTTCTAGATGTTAAGCCTTTCAGACAAAAACAAAGACCTATCAACCCCTTGTTAGAATCTAAAATGCAACAAGAACTGACCAAGTTAAGGGAAGGGGGAATTATTAAGCCTATAAGACATTCATCATGGATCTCAAATTTGGTCCTGATCAGAAAGAAGAATGGGGACATTAGACTCTGTGTGGACTTTAGGAACCTAAATTTTGCCTTCTTGAAAGATAATTAATCTTCTCCTAATATGGAGGCGATGTTGCAAAGAGTAACTGGTTGTGACCTATTGTCTATGATGGATGGGTTCTCAAGGTATAACTAGGTGTTAGTAAAGGAATCTGAACAATTCAAAACTACTTTCACCACCCCTTGGGGAACATATGTGTATGTCAGAATGCCTTTTGGTTTGAAGAATGCTGGAGCTACATTTTAGAGGGCAATGGATGTAGCTTTCAAGGAATTCATCAATATTATCATGGTAGTATATCAAGATGATTTGACATGCTTCTCCAAAAGGGCAGATGACCACTGTGGACACTTAGAGCAGGTTTTCAATAAAGCTCTAGAATTTGGAGTATCCTTAAATCCTAAAAAAGTGTCATTTTGTTGTTACTGAAGGGAAGCTGCTAGGGTATATTGTCTCCAAAGAAGGGGTAAGAATAGACCCTGAAAGAATTGAGGCTATGAATAATGTGCCTGAGCCGAATAATGTTAAATGTATCCAATCTTTTTTGGGAAAAGTAAACATTGTTAGAAGATTTATTGCAAATATTGCAGAGATAGTCAAGCCCATTGTTAAACTACTTAAGAAGGATACAAAGTTCTGCTAGAATGAAGAAGCTTCAAAGGCTTTTGATGAAATCAAAAGGGCTATTCAGGAGGCACCAGTGTTGAAGTCCCCTAACTACAGTAAGCCTTTCTCTTTGTTTTCTTTTGCTTCATATCACATAGTGGCTATAGTTCTTTTACAAAAGGATAATGAAGGATATGAACATCCTATAACATTTTATAGCAAATCTTTATAGGCTGCAGAGTTAAAGTATGAAATTATAGAAAAGAAAGCATATGCTTTGGTCAAGGTTGTTAAAGCTTTTAGGCCATATCTTGTAAATGCATGAGTAATTGCTTATGTCCCACATGGGGCTGTCAAAGATATTCTATCCCAGTCTGAGGTCACAGGTAAGAGATGCAGATGGATAACCAGAATCTAGGAGTTTGATTTAGAAATTAAGATCACTAAATTGGTGAGAGGTTTAGGCCTTGCAAAGCTTATGGTTGAATCAAACCTTCTTGATGTTGAAGTGAATAATGTTGAAGTTGAGAACATCTTGGTCACCAGTATTGAGACACAACCCTAGTACTCAGAAGTAGTACATTTTTTAAGAGATGCAACATTTTCAGAAGGAATGACCCCTAAATAGAGAAGAACTCTGAAGTTGAAGTCATAGAAATATGTCCTTATTCAAGGTGACTTATTTTGGTGGAATAGAGATGGGGCATTGCTAATGTGTTTGGATAAATCCCAGGCTAAGAGAGTGTTAACTAAAATGCATGATGGAGTGTGTGGAGGTCATTACTCTGCCAAGACAAATGATGGTAAGATAGTTTGGGCTGGGTATTATTGGCCTACTCTATTTAAAGATGCTCATGAGCATGTCCGGAGATGTGACCCATGCCAGAATTTTTCATCAAAATTGAAGTATGAGGGAGCTTTACCCCTCAACCCAATCATAGTGGAAGCACCTTTTGTCTAGTGGGGCATTGATTTTATTGGAGAAATTATTGAGAAATAAGGAAGAGGCCATAGGTGGATTATAGTAGCTACTGATTATTTTACCAAATGGATTGAAGCTATACCCACTAGGAGAGCCACAAGTAAGGTTGTTATTGACTTCCTGATGGATAATGTCATAACCAGATTCATAGTCCCTGTCAAAATAGTGATGGACAATGCCATGAGTTTCAAGTCAGAAGAGTTTGTTGAATTTTGCACCAGCCGTGGAATAGTTATGTCCTACTCTTCACCTTACCATCCTCAGGGCAATGGGAAAGCTAAATCAAGTAATAAAAGCCTCTTGAACATTATTAAGAAAATATTGGAGGAAAATAAAAGGTCTTGGGACCAGAAGTTAAAATTATCTTTATGGGTTGATAGGGTTACTGTTAAGAGAGAAATTGGTGTCTCACCTTTTGAGTTGTTCAATGGTATGCAATCTAGGGTGTCAGTCAATAATCTTCTTCCAGTGTATAAGTTCCTGCAAGCTAAAGACATGGAGTTATCTGAACCTATGGAAGACCGGATGATTTAGATGGTGGTGATAGAAGAAATTAGAAGTTTGGCTCACAAGAGGAATTTGAAGATCCAATTGTAGTCAAAATATCTATTTGACAAAAGGAACTCATTGAGAAAATTTCAAATTGGTGATATGGTTCTTCAGTGGAATGTGAAAGGACAAGATAAAGGAAAACATAAAAAATTTGAGTCACTATGGATAGGCCCCTCTGTGGTTTGTGATCTTAATGGAAATGATTCATATTTTTTGTAGAATATGAATGATGAAGTACAAGAATTTCCAGTGCATGGACAATTCCTGAAACAATACTTCTCTTAATGTCCATGCACAGTAGGTCCTTGTTTGTACATATTTAGGTTTGCTTTTGTTGTTGTTTTTTGGGCTTGTGTTTGGTCTATTTCTCCAGAGAGTTTCTGAATTCTTGTGTTGATCTTATGATCAACCATCCCTAGTCAGAGCCGTTGTTATCACTATTTAAAAAATGGATATTGTTGTTCCATAATTGGCTAAAAGTTTGAAAAAAATTGAGTTTGGTATGGCCTTTTTGCCTCTGATTGTCTTAGGTCAGAAGAGGGTTTAAGGTTTGAGTTCTAACCCTTCCAGTTTTTGAGAAAAACCCTTATGTTCTAATTCCGCGTTACTTTTGTCACTTAAAGAAGGGTCGATCTGTCATGAGAAGTGTCCCCCCATTAGTTATTTCCCTAGGTGGTTCCTTAAATTTTTTAAATTTATGCACTTTTACTTTACCTTGTTCTAATGTTTGTCGGGCCCCATAAGTATTGTGCAACATTTTGTTAATCTAGCGATTGTCATTGTTTCATTAAGCGAAGTTGCTAGCAAGTTAATGTTCGCAAAAAAGTGAAAGGCATAGGCGGGCTTGACTAGGTGGATTGCCCACCGGATAAAAGAACTGCATCTTGATTATGATCCAATGGCTCACGTTGATTCACTAGCTTGATATGCACATGGTATAAGTTCCGCGAAACAACGAAAACACGTGGCGGCTCCTAGAGGTGAGGTGCTTCTTTGGTTAAAGGATGATCGATTTAGAAAAGATCAATGACTCACGTTGATTCGTGGCTAGAAGATGCACGTGTTCTACCTTTTGTGAAGTAGTGAAAAGGTGGTGGGCTCGGGCGAGGTGGTCATAGAAAGGATAAACAACAGGCAAGTTCCTGAGATCTAATGGCCTTCATGGATTTGCGAAGACAAGATGATCGCAAGTTAGTCATCGCGAAATGGCGAAAGACAGGTGGCAATCACACGAAGGTATGATGTGGCAGGACAGATGGTGTGTTTCGTAGAGTGTATTAGTGACATGTCCAGTACACGTGGCTCTGAAGGGTAGTTGAGGGTCCGCCTTGATTTCAACCGACAGTTATGTGGAAAATAATGGAGTAAAGCATGTGACAGTTTCAGAATGGAACCCGATGGAACTTCTTGGGAAAATGGTTGACTGTCACGTGGCGTTTGTTAACCAGTGATGTGGTAGAGCAAGTGATCTCCAAGTTAAAGGGCCCACTTGAAAGGTTTAACGCCTGTTAAAAGATATTCATCTTGTGGTAGATCCAACAGTCATTGTTGTTTCGTGGCCTGAAGATGCTTGCAGCTTAGTATCTGCGAAATGGCAAAAACCATTAGCCATCAAGGTAAGGCACTATTAGTTAGTGAAACTGATGGTCATTTTTAGAGTTAAAGACCGGGCAGTTAGAGCTTGATCTAATGGCTGGTGTGGCTTCATGAAGGAAAAGTGCATGAGTGTTAAAGCCTGCGAAATAGAGAAAAGAAGGTAGGGCCTGACACTAACATAGAGAGATCAGACGGAGATAAAGGTAGTGTAACTTCTCATAATCCAATAGCCAACGTTGCTTCGCGAAAGAAAAATGCAAAGGTTTTATGTTCTACGAAATAGCGAAAGAGCGAAATAGAGAAAAATACTCAGAGAAGTTATGACCTGTTGGAGCCTATTTTTGAATTCGGTTTGTGAATTCAATTTTGAGGTGATGGCCGAAGCATGCGGGGTTAATTCCTGAAATTCAATGCCAACTTGCTGTATTAGAAGTCCACATCAACTTGAATGTTAATATCATTTCATCGAAGTCTATTTCAGAGCAATTGGTGCGGAGTGGTTTTCTTCAGGGGAATAACAGGTTTTTATGTCGTTTCTTGATAATTTTGGTTTGTTTTCAGTCCTTACTATGTGAATTGATTCATTAGAGGTTTGTGCAAGTTTCAATTGGTATAGTTGCATATTTAAGGTGGTGCCAAGAAGGGAGTTGACAAGAAAAGTGAATTACCAGGACAGGAACATTTGTGATGATTTTTTAGAATAGTTAACCATGTCTACCAATGTCGGGGCTAAGGCCAAAGAATTAGTACCAAAGAACCCTTGTCTGAGAATTGGGGATGGCCTGTATGATAAAGGAAATTGGTTAAGGGACCTAGAAATAGGGATGTTAGGTTTAGGACTATTCAAAGTAGGTTTTGGTCAGAGACATTCCCTCGCCCCTTTGAATAGTATATGGGAACTAGATGTGGGGAAGCTTGTGGTCCCTGGTGTATTCATGGATGTATATTTTTTGACCCTAATTGAACAAAATTATGACCCCATAGCTAGATGTATCAAGAATATGAAGGGATCAGCCCTGATCGAAATAAAAGATGATGAATTCATAAATGTTTTTAAACTCAGTGAGGCTTCAAATTTATTAGAGCCTATTGACTTTGAGTCATTAGCCTAGATCTACAATGCACAAAGGGATCATCTTAGGATTGGCCCATTGAAAGAATTCTTTGTTAACAATTGTAGGCCCCAGTACAATGGAACCATTCTCCCTCAATTTGTTTATTTTAAGAGCTAAGGGTATGTATTGGGCACTGTGTCAGATCTTTGGAGAAGATGTTGAGAGAAACATGCCAGCCCATTACATGCTGATGATTGCAATAAATTCTAAACCCCTCCCTGGCAAGAACATTTGATTATGCCCCATACCGTACTAATGCAATTCATGCAAGGTTAGTAGGGATAAAAAATCGTAAGATGGATAGGCCATTTGGATGTTATTCCCTGTTAATGCATATGTTTTTGTTCAAAGGTGCTAACTATTTTGCAAAGGAGATGGATTTGGTTAAGGTAAAAGATAAAGAAGAGATGCCTGTGCAACTTTGGAGCACTGTTTTATCCTGGGATAGAGAGGATGCTAGTTTTCTGAAGGTTGATAGATGCTTCGCATCTAAGATTAGATTTATTTTGTGCACAGAGAACCCTAGGATTCCTCAGGCTCTCTTGGAATTCCTCAGGCCTAAAGAATTTGCTGAGGGTATTAAAATTGTTCACAATTGGGGAGACATGTGTTTGTACCCTGTTTCTACCATTTTTACAGTGTATGGTTTTAGAGGTACTCCCTATTTACTGCCCTATCAAGTCCCATTGAAGATAGGAATTGCAGAAGTATTGAGATATATTGGTGGAGTACAAGAGGCAGAGCTGACAAATAGGGGTAAAGGGACCATTTCCTAGCCATTATTGTTGCCCATCATTTTGTAATCACTAAAAGTGGCTGGAAATAGTTTGAAGAATTATTTAAGCCATATAGGTTGCCAACTGCAGTTTCAAGATGTGCAGACTCTGAGGACTTTTTCAATGGCATGTTCAGAAAGAGAGCAGTGTGTAAAGGTAGGCCTCACCAATTTTGGTTCCTTGAAGATTTAATTAGGAATGAATTCAACTTAGATGAGCGGGAGCTGAGGAAGGAGAAGTGGGTTGCATATAAAAGGGCACTCGATTTTATTCATTAATTTTATAGTAGCTATGACCCTCTTTCTATCTTTAATCCTTTTGAGGAGAAAGTCAAATTCTTGATTCTCTATTTTGAAGACCTCATGTAGACCTTAAAAGAAAAAAGAGAGGCTATAATGAAAAATGATCCTGATAGGGTTAAATTGGTCCTAGCTAAACCTACCTTTGCTAAGACTATCCCACCTGGTGACTATGTAATGCATAAGAAATCAAAGTACATTGTGATGATGCTAGTGACAGGTGAGCCTTCCACTTCAAGAGGGAAAAGAGCAATTGAAAATGTCATTGACATCCAAGATTCCCCTAAAAGGCAAAGAGTGGGGAAGGAAGTTGAAACTGATGAACTTCAGTATTCTCCATCTCAGTCCACTATCCACATAGGAGATGAGAAAGCGGTAGCTGAATAGTTGTTATAGTTAGGGAGTCTTGGTGAGATTGCATATACCTATGATGAGACGCAAAAAGGGATGTCGGAAAAGCCACCTAGTGCTGAAATGAATTTGACTGATGGTGAGCTAAAGGGCCAAGAATTGGCCCTTACTGTTAAACAAGCCAGTGAATAATTCCTGGCTAATAGTAATTTTGTTACAATAGGGGCTTTCATGCAATTTGTGTGGAAGAAAAACATGGAACAATTCAAGGTCAGATGTGAGCAAAGGAAGAGTGAACAACCTCTTAGAGATGTAGCTCAGGTGGAAGAAGAAATAAAGAAACAAATGATGGAAGAGTTTAAGACTATTACTCCAGAGAAAGGAAGATAAATGGTGTCTAAAGCTGGTGTTTTAATCCTCCCTAAATGGGATATAGCTAATGCTCTAGATCTTGAAGCAGTAAGGAAGGAAACCAAGCCAAAGGAAGGAGTGACCTTCAGCAAAGATAATGCTGCCTTAGTCATGTGGTCACTAAAGAAGGATGAGAACAAAAGGAGGAAAGGTGTATCAGATTCTAGTCTCCTAGGAGGCATGATTATTATAAGAGTCCAAGATAAAGGGGTAGTGGAAGTTGCGACCACAGTTTTGGAAACTGGAAAGGTCAGTGTGGCAATAGCAGAAAAGGAAGCAAAAGAAAAGGCAAATCTCCAATTGAAATTGGAGACCATCTTAAAGGCTTACAATGAGGCCAAAGAGGGAATATCCAATAGGGACAACATTATTACTAGACTTTAGAGTCAGTTGGTAGGTCTACACCATTCAGGTTAATCCTCTACACTCATGATAGCCTCCTCTCTAGAAAGACCCCCTCCTACTAGTCCCATTATAGAATATCCCCCTTCTTATGTGCCTTCTGGTTTCCATTCAGTTGAAACTGGCCAACATGAGTTGGAAAAGTTGAAACAAGTTCAAGCCTTGTTTGCAAACAAGTATGAAAAAAAGGTGAAAGCCACAATCTTAAAGTTTTCTGATTCAGTCAAGGCCTCCATTGTATACATTAATATGAAGAGGATTCTGGATGTTTTGATCAAATTCAGAGAGGATGAAGCCACTTTGGAACCAATCCTTAATAAGTGGATGCCTAGAGGTAAGGAGTTAGAGGTCATGTGTTCATCCCATGCAGATGTAGAGGAGAATGACAATCTTAGGTCCAATAATGAGTTTATAAAAGAGATGTATATACTCTCAGAGGATAGGGCAGGTGTAAAAAGAAAAGCCCAACTATATAGAAAAGAATATTCAAATCATAAATTTGAATTGTTTCCAGAAGGTTTTGTTGGTCCAACTCAGTTGAAAGAGGAGAAGACCTGGCTAGAAGAGCTGGACCACAAATTGTCCCAAAGGGTTAATGAAATCATTAACAATGATGACACATCGTTATTTGTCGAAACAATTGAAGAAATTAAAAAAGTAAAATCACACTATGGTTTCATAGAAACAGAAATTGGGTAGTTAAGGGTCATTTGGAAAAGGCTAGAAGGAATGAAACATAAGATTGTTAGCGTTGCTTGGCCAAGTGATGATGTGTTCTAGGAGTGGAAGAGAAAATATGTCGGACAAAAGGAAGATGCTCCAAAGCAGGTAGAAGAGGTTGTGACATAACAACAAATAGAAGAGGTCGTTGATATTGAAAAAGACTTGTAACTATTTTTTGGAGAGTATCACGGTTTGTAACAAACTTTTTTAGGAATGTCCGGAGCTTGTATGCATCCATAATGTTATAAATGGATACCAAGACTAGTGTAAAATAATCACAAGAATTTTGTAAAGAAACTCTGCAGAAACATATCTGGGTTTTTCTAGTTATTACAGAGAATACTTTGAGTTATGTAAGATTTTTTCAAAATGAATATCAATATACAGATCAGAAACTTTCGAGCCTAAACCTATGTTGTCTTCTATTTTGTTGTCAGTAATTTACTGGTTTCATTTGAGTAATCTAGGTTTATTCAACTGAAAATGGATTTTAATGCAATCTTTATGGATATGTTTCTTAGCTTTTCTCTTCAAGAGAGGAATTAAATATGCATGAAATATCTCTGTCAGTAGGTTACTTTGTTTTAAGCTTTGAATTTGATAAACACTATTTAGTTTAACAAGAAAGAACTCTTATATATGTCAGGCATGTATGGAGTTAATAGGAGCCAAAGTGATGAGATGCATGGGAATGTTTAATTGTGAAATGCTTTCTTAATTTAGATGACTCTGTAGCCTGGATAAGGCACTGGTATTAGTTGTAGTTTTCTTTCTACATCTCTTGAGGATCAATACTAAAAAATGACCATAATTTTTCCTTTATTATTTCAGTTTATGTTGAGGCGATAAAATCCACTGGTTTTTGGACACTGGTTTACTGTGGATCTTGTTTAAAAGCGTGAAATTATTCACAAATGTATACCAGCCTAAACTTTGGATAAGTTCAAAGTGTAGAAGGTTCTCGAAACCTTGTCATATGTTACTCTAAGATTCCTTTTCCCTCGATCTCTTCATTTATAGATAGGGTTATTCATTTTCTTATAGGGGATAAGAGGGAAATCAGAATTTGAGAACAACAATAACACTTTCACTTATATCAAATAATTCATTGTGATGTCAATATATAGACATTATGATTTCATGTTGCCCTAAAGAAATCATAACACAATTTCCTAGGTGCAGTGTATGTGGACAAGTGATCATAACTCATCACAAAAATACTGCCAAGAAGTCAGTGGGATAAGTCATCACGATCTATGGTAACTCATCACAAAATTACCAAATACCGGTTGGAACAATCAAATACCAGTTAGAGTAAAACATATGAACCGTTATCCTTGAATCTCCTGTCATGATCTCTACTTTATCTCCATCTTGATCTTCATCTTGATGTTGACTTAGTATAACCATAGGTTGTCTCTTATGCACATACCGGTTATCACAAAGTACCGGTTAGAGATTAACCACTAAGTATACTGGTTGATAGTGTAAACAATTGAAGTTACATCGGTAGTCAATATAATCATGTGTGTGTGTGAGTGTTTCATCAATGACAACATATGACGAATACATTACAATCATCATCAAGCCAACAATCTCCCCCTTTGGCATTGATGGCAACACTTAGAAAATTTTACAGTAATACCACTAAGTGTGCATACACAACAAATTTACACATATACTCATACTCCCCCTTAATTCATGCATTATACAAAATTTTCAAAAACACACATACATATTTCTACTCCCCCTTTGACAACAAGGCCAAATTGAAAAAGAATATATATATATATAGAAAATTTGTATCAAAGTGTTTAGCATATACAATAATATCTGAAAAACTTGAATCAAAGTTGAGGCATAAGCAATTCTCATGAAAATAATATTGTAGCTCTTATTCAATTGTGACAAAGCATTTGTCCATGACTCCAACATGTTCTCAGTATACTCTAATGTAGACATAAACTGTGAACATAATTCTTCCATGGAATCTAGTGTGTAGGTTTCAGAAGTTGCTAGGATAGATTCTACATTTGAGTAGGATCTCTGAAGTATGTCTACTTGTGATGTGAGAAGACTTTTGAGTTCCTTTAGAGACCGGAGTCTCTTTTCCTTCTCATTATCATAGATATCCAGCCTATTTTGCAAATCATCTACAAATTTATTAAAGGCAAAAATAGAATCCTTAAGAGGATCATATGCATTGCATACTTGTTTGAGCTCTTGCTCTTTTTTTGTACACCTTTTTGAAATTTCAGAATAAAAGAAAGAAATATTAGAGGTGGAAGCAAGAAACTTCCCTCCTGTTTCAATAGCATTGCTTAAAAAATCTTTATTGTGCGATAGAGCCATTTTTCCACTATCAATATCCTTTGCCATTTTTTCTCCATACTTCTTCTTGTGACTCTTTTCAACATAGATTTGAGCAGCATCTTCTAGTGACTTGATTTGATCAGATGCATCTGCAACTAACTGACCAAGTTTTCTAATAGGTGTAGGTAGATGTGCTGTAGATGTTTCTAGTAGCAAACTAGATAAAATATCTACTGCAGTCTGAATTGTTTCAACTTCAACCCTTTTCTCTTTGAGTCTCTTCTTATGCACCCTAGATTGCATGACACTTGAAATCTTCATCATTTCTGATGTGCTCATGTTGTTCATATCAATAGGTCCTAAAATACTTAAGGAATCATCATCATCCTCATCAAGTTGCTTTTGCTTTGCTGGTTCATAGGATATAACCTTAATGACCGCTTTCTCTATATTATTCTCTATTTCCTTTTGAGAGGACTATGTGACAACTTTTTCATTAGACTCCTTATTATCTTCAATGATTGGTGGAGATTGGGTTTTCTCCAATTGTTCTATTTCTTGTGGATTGTCCACTTTTAGTTGAGTTGCTAGTTGCTCAACTAAGGTAACCTCTATATTAGTAATTTTAGGAGGCTCCATATCTTGTGCAGTGACATCTCCAGATATATCAACTGTGTCCTAACCATCATCAATAACATGAATAGTGGTGTCATCCTTGATAGGATAGACTTCATCATCTTGAATGATCTCTTCTTCATCCATTTCCAGTCGATTAACAACATCTTCCTCATTCTTAGAGGATTGGATGAGTTCTACCATCTGTCTGATGTCATAGGCAATTCAATGGGTCTTAGTTTCAACAATTTCCCTCTTTCCACTGAGTAACTTGAGTCTCCTTTCTTTAAAAGAAAATTGAATTTTGTATTTATCAATCAAAGTACTAATTTCATCTTTAGACGATTTGGGAAAATATTATACAAATATCTCATCAATGATTTCTTTTTCCAACTTAACAGCTTCCTCCCATTTATCCAAAAGAATATTGTAGAAAGAAATTGAGATATCCTTTTCTAGATCATGAGGAAATCTATTGTAAGGACATAGGTGAGTGATTACCTGTTGAATGACTTGCTCTTTTACATTGTCAAACCTATTCCTTCCTAGTGAGTTCATTGTTCTTTCAAAATGCATTTCAGGCTTGTAAGATGCTATATCAATAGGCACAGTTGCCTTTGGCACTTCCTTAACTGCCTTTATTGACTTTGAAACTCTATCGGTTGTCTTTATCTTCTTAGGATTTTCTTCAGTATCTGAACCTTCAGATTCTGGTTGGAGAATAAGTTTTTGATTTCTCTTCTTTGGTGCATTCTCCTTCTTTGTATATACTTTAGGTATCAGTTCCTTCTTGGTTAGGATACTCCAAGTCACCCCTGTACTCATTATCACTAGAGGTGAATTAGTTTACTTTTTCTTTCCTTTCCCACTAGTAACAAGAGAAGTACTAGTTTCTGCTAGTGCAACTTGGACTACCACAATGTCCAATTTTTCCTTCTTTTTTGTCTTTAGGAGATGCTAATAGGGTATTAGCATAACCAACCAATAAGTCATAGTTCACCACATTACTCAAGTCTTCCATCTCTTCTTCCCTAGGCTCAATTGCTTGCATCAAGCAAAAGTCAATGGTAACAATAAAGACTATGTCTTTTGCAAAGTGCCTTACCATATCTTCTGGTAATCTCATTCTCATGCTCATCTTTTTCTAAACTTCATTAAAATACTTACTCATAGTTGCAAGTAAAGTATTATTTACAACCTTAATGTCGCTCTTGATTTGTGCAGTGACTAGTAGGTCTTTTGACCATTCAATGTCTCCAATTCCTAGTAGAAAGTTTTGGAAATAGAAGAATAACCCAACTAATAGCTGACCATAATTGAACTTTTGACTGTTGTCCTTTTTAATAGATTGCAAATTTTGAAATAATTACCTTCTGATAGCTTCACTGAGATCATAATTTGCATTATCAACAATCATTCTGTGAGTTGTATGAATTGCTATAGATGGAGCACTATTAAGTCTACTAGAGTAAAATACTCGGTGGCCTATTACCATTGCTACTAGTTTCACTCTAGGGTCTTTAATATTGCTAATGGAAAAGGCACACTTATTAGAAATAGAACCAGTTAAAGAGAATACCGTATCTTTTGAAATTCTTCTTAGAACAGGTACTTCACTGGTTGTGAAATAACGAGTTACAACCTAAATGGTTTCCTTAGTTATTGTGTGAGTTCTCTCTAAATACACATTCTTTCCATGAAATTGACTCAAAATGATTCTAATATGTTCATCCTCGAAATCTTCAAGAAAGTAAGAAGCATTATGAAAACCCTAGCATACTTTATTTAAATCTTTCCGTTCTCATCACTAAGTGATTTCAGTTGAGTATAAATGTATAGAGATCCTAGATCTTCTAACTTGTAGTCAATATAACTAGATAAATCACCTTTGACCAAAAATCCACTTGGAACTTGTGATAATGCATTATATGAAACAATTTGTTCTACCTCTACAACCTCCATTGGCTCAGATGTAATCATTAACCTCTCTACAAATTTTGATGTTGATTCCATTGCAGATGAATAAGACTTTGAAGTAAGATTTTCAAAGAAATACCTTTTCTTACGCATGTTGCCTTGATTTACTGGTAGTATTCCCAAGTGCACACTAGTTCGACTTCCTGCAACCTTCAATTCATCTTGATTACACATATCACAAAGCAGATCGACAATTGACAACAAAACAATCTTTCTCAACTCAGCAAGCGCTCCAATTTCTTTGTCGAATGCATTAGGGTAAAAATGACAAAGTAAAAACTCGCTTTTATCCTTTTTACCTACTGCATTAAATGATCGCTTATTAGGGTTACAAACCCTAATTTCACTGCTCAAGGGGAAAATCGGTTGATAACATATTGACAAAAAGTTACCAAAATTTCATGCTTCAAAATTCTTTTATTGCTCATTTTTCTCAAGGGGTCCGGAGGTAATTAGACCGTTAAGCTCCCCTTAGCCATATTAAAAAGGCTTAAGTCACCGGTGTTGGATTCTCTTCACTGGGTGAAGGAACAATTTCTTCTCCAAGTGATTCATCACTTTTCTTATTCCAAATCTGATTCATTTCCTCTCTAGTTTCTTCAGCATTAAATTTCTTCTTTCCTTTCTGATCCTTAAAAGAATTGATTGGTTTGCTATTTCTGGATCTACAAAATTTTGCTAAGTGCCCTGATTTGTTACAGTGATAATAGGCTATACCAGATGATCTCCAAGGTCTTGCATTTCCTCTTCCTATTCTTCTTCTATAGTTCATAGCCACATGACCAAAGTTATTACAGATGGTGCAAATAACATTTTTTACCTTTTCCATCTCAAATGGACTAAACCGGTTTCCGTAGGGTCTTTGCTAGTTTAGGTTTACCCGGTTGTCAAAATTCCTCATCCAGTCACCATTTGGTCTTGGATAAAACTGCAGTAGAGGATTGTTTGCTTCATATCTACACTCAACAGATCTATGTCCATACATTCCACATGTGAAGCAATGACCTTCAAATTTGTTGGACACATACCTAGCATTAGTATTGTAACTAGTATTTCTGTTAGGTTTGTCTCTACAAATATTTCCAATGTGACTAGGTTTATGTCAAACATAACAAACAGGTCTAAAGACCTTCTTACCGATAGGTTTATTGATCTTAGGAGAAGATTTGTTCTTAAGAGTGTTGCTCTTTGTACTAGAGGATTCACCTATTTTTAGATGTGTGAAAACCAAGTCCAGAGATATCTCCCTTCATCCTTTGTGATTGAATTTGTTCTTCCAGCATGGCAGAATTTTTGTTGAACTTCTCCAGTTTCTCATTGACTTCGGTAAGATGGCTGGTGAGATCTTCATTATGATTTGAGAGGTTCTCTCTCAGAGATGATGGAAGTTCAAGATCTAGTTGGGTTCTCCTTTTCTTCTCTTTCAGCAACCAAATGCTCATGCATAGTGACATTTTCCTACTTGATCTTGGCAATCTCTTGATCTCTTTCCTTGATAAGTTCTTCATCAACTCTTTTGGCTTCCAATTCCTAACTCATGCGGAATGTGAGACCTTCTAGCTCTCTCCTCAAATTCAGTTTCTCACCATTTAACTTTTCAACTTCTTCTACTAAAGCATCAATATTGGCTTCATCTGAAGAACTATTATTAGATATCTCTAACATTTGTTCAGTTAGCTCTCTTTGTTTGACTTGTGAAGCTTTCTATTTGACCCTAAGGGTTTCAAGCTCATTCCTATTAGCTTCTATATCTCTAGCCATCTCAAAGTAGCTCATGTCCCCCATGGTGGTTTCAAGGCTCCCTTCTAAGCAATTAGGCTTCAAAGAAGTTTGTCTCTAATACCAATTGATGGACTTGAAAAGAATAGAGAGGGGGGGGGGGGTGAATCAGTGACACCAAAACTTTAACTACTTCAAACACTAACCAATAGATGAACAACAAAATTTTTAAACACAATGCATGCAATCTAAAATGATATAACAACATTCACAGTAAGTAAAACATCCACCATAACACATGTTTGTATGTGGAAAACCCAAATAGGTAAAAACCATAGTGAGATGGAACTCACAAGTTAACTATCTACAGTAATAGATAATTGACCAGTTAAGGTATACAAAGTGCTCTGCTAGGAGCGAATCTTGTTAGAGATCCCAAAGCTTGATTAGAAGCTTATACCCTGTTAAAGGTAGTACCCTGTTAGGAGTAACCTCGGTGGAGGATTTATGAATCCAAACTAATGGATCACCGTGTTAGAGGATTTATACATTGAAGCTTATTAGAGCTTACCCAATTAGGGGATTTGATTTTGTTGTAATTGTTAGAAAACAACAGGATTGGTTTGATCTGTTTGAGTAGCACAATACTTGCTTGATCAGATCCTTCTAAACATATTCAACACTGCTCTTTTGCATACTCTATAACTTAAGTCTTTTGACCTTCGCACACAACATAACACTTTCACTTATATGAAATAATTCATTGCAATGTCAATATATAGACATTATGATTTCATGTCGGCCTAAAGAAATCATAACACAATTTCCTAGGTGTAGTGTATTTGGACAAGTGATCATAACTCATGACAAAAATACCGCCAAGCAGTGGGTGGGATAACTTGTCACGATCTATGGTAACTCATCACAAAACTACCAAATACCAGTTGGAACAATCAAATACTAGTTACAGTAAAATATATGAACTGTTATCCTTGAATCTCCTGTCATGATCTCCGCTTGATCTCCATCTTGATCTTCATCTTGATTTTGACTTAGTATAACCACAGGTTGTCTCTTATGCACATACCGATTATCACAAAGTACTGGTTAGAGATTAACCACTAAGTATACCGGCTGACAGCGTAAACAATTGAAGTTACATTGATAGTCAATATAATCATATGTGTGTGTGTGAGTGTTTCATCAATGACAACATATGTTGAATACATTACAATCATCATCAAGACAACACAATAATCTGATTCTCATAATGATTCAATTTAACATACCTCAAAGTATTTTGTTTGTTTTGACCCTCAGGTTCCTGAACATCTTCACTAGCAACAATATCTAGATTACAAGTCTCTACCAGATAATTTTTATTAGACTCTTCAGGCTGAGTAGGAGCTAAAACAATGTGTTGACCATCATCATAAGCTCTTATCTCCTTCCCAAGGTTCCCATCCACCTTCACATTTTCACTCTCCACTATCTTTCTCAGTCTCTTGTTATAGCACTGATAGGCTTTTCTCTTTGTAGAGTATCCCAAACAAATACCTAAATAACTTCTAGCATCAAACTTTCCAATATCCTAATCTCTCTTGATATAAAATTTTCTACCAAAGACGTTGAAATATTTCACAGTAGGAATATGACCAAACCAAAGCTCATAAGGGGTCTTACTGGTATCACCGTTGATATGAACTTTGTTAAATGTATAGATTGCAATGCTAATGGCCTCTCTCTAGTAGACCTCCAGAACATTTCCTTCAATCAACATAGTTCTTGTAGCATCCAAAACACTACGGCTCTTTCTCTCAACAACTCCAATCTATTGTGGGGTTCTAGGAGCAAATCATTCTTCTGATTCCATGCATCTCATAGAATGAATTGAACTCACCGAAACAAAATTCTCCACCTCTATCAGATCTTAGACACTTCAGCTTCAATCTAGACTCATTTTCATCTTTATCTTTGATTTTTCTTTCAAAAAGACAACCCACATCATCCTAAAATGATTTTTCTTTCAAAAAGACAACCCACATCATCCTAAAATAATCATCAATTACCAGCATAAAGTATCTATCACCCTGCACACTTCTAACATTTGTAGGTCCACACAGGCCATTATGCAAAAGATCTAGCAATCCATCAGATGTATATTATTTACTCTTTAAATAAATCCTTGTTTGCTTACCCAACTCACATTCCTTACATACTGAATTAACAAGTTTAACAATCTTAGGCAGATCTATAACAACTTGTGTAGAACTGATCTTAATCAATGAATCAAAGTTTAAATGACACATTGATATATGCCACAACTAACTCTCGTCTATCTTAGCAATCAAGCAACTTTTCTCACCAACATTCAAATGAAAAATGTTACCTTCAGTCTTAGTTCTGAATGAAATATCTATACTAGAGGCATTTAAGATCTTGCATTTACCATCATTGAATTGTATATCATAACCCTTATCAACCATCTATCCAACACTCAAAAGATTATTCTTTAAACCTTCAACATACAAGAAATCATCAGTGTTATGCTTACCATCAAAAGAAATAGGATCTCTCCCATGGATCACACAAGATTTTTCATCTCCAAATCTAACTATTCCACCATCATACATTTCCATGCTTACAAATTTTCTTTTATCAACAGTCATATGATGTGAACAACCATTGTCAATCACCCATTCACCATTTGCTCTACCTTAGTAGCCAAAGCTTTCTCCTCAATGAAACAACTAGTGGAATCAATAGGTACAAGTCTATCTTCTTTAATGGCAATAAATACAACTTCATATACTTTTGATTCATCATCTATAACACCTTCATCTACAACATAATAATAGTTCTTTTGGTTTCTAAATTTCCGGTTAGACTTGTAAGGCCTATCATATTTTTCATGCTTCTCATATCTATCATTCCTATCATGCTTATCAAACTTATCATGTCTGTCATACTTAGTCATTCTCTCTGGGCATCTAGAAGCAAAATGTCCTATCTTATTAGAAGAAAAATATTTCAAGGGAAACTTTCCATCATACTTACTAGCACTTTTAGGCAATCTTCGGGCAATCAATGCTTCAAGCTCATCAATATAATCTTCTTGCTTTGCAATTTCTCTTCTTTCTCTCTCATAGCCATATATCTTGCACTCATCACGATCATATTTTTGCTTACTGGATATAGATGCTGATGCTCTAAATGTTGTCTCAGACTTTCCATGTGATTCTCTAGATTCACTTAGCTCAAATGTAGCAAGTTTTCCAACTAATATATCTCTTATTACTGCAGTCACAATCTAGATCTCATCAATAGAGGCAACCTTATGTTTATAAGTAGGAGGCAAAGATCTCAACACCTTAGCAATGATCTCATCTTCCTCAATCTTTCCATTGGCATCCCTGATACCAAGGACAAGTTCATTCACCTTAGTAATGTATGAATGAATATTCTAATCATCTCCCATCCTCAATGTCTCATACTTTCCTTTCAAACTCTGCAACTTAGAAACTTTCACTTGACTATCACCTTTATACAAGATCTCAAGTTTCTCCCAGATATCATGTGTGATCTCAAGTCCCATAACATTTGTCATTTCAAAATCAATCAGGGCACTAAGCAATACTTCCTTCACTCTAATATTATATTCTTCTTCCTTAACCTCATCAGGAGTAGACAGTACATAATGAGAAACAACATAGACATTCCTAGTAATCTTCCAGTTATCCTCTCCAAGAAATTTGAAATGCACCTCCATCTGGCTCTTCCATATAGTATAGTTACTTCCATCAAACCTTGGACTATCCTTCTTGAAAATAATACCTTGAGCTGCCATCCCACATCTCCTCAAGCAATTAAGACTAGAGGATCTAGCTCTGACACCAATTGTTAGCAACAATTAAGAAGGAAGACTGAGAAGGGGGGGTTGAATTAGTCTTCACCAGATCTTATAAATTAAATTCCAAAAGATAAACTAATAAACTGCAGCAATAAATAGATACGTAAATTAATAGCACAACACACAACACCAAGATTTTTGATGTGGAAAACCCGGTTAAGGAAAAAGGCATGGCAGGAACCTACCCATAATAAGATGATACTCTGCAGTAGTATGTGAAAATATTACAATGGGGAATGCACATGCATTTAGGCACACTGCCTAGAGATCACTGCTCAACAGACTTTTTCCCAGAAGGCTACAACCCTTAGGAAAGTCTCCTTGACTTATAATATGATTCAAACTACTATCTGAAAGAAGTGAACTGCAATGATACCATCTGCAAATGCCTGATGACGGTTCTGGTTAAGCATAATTGTCTATCTCACAACACCAATCTCACCTCAATTCTTCAATGATTGATAAATCTCTTGTTCTCACATCCACCTCTCTCTAATAATGCAAACACAATACCAACACAAAAACTAAGTGAACAACTCACCTATATATACAATTCATGAACCTTGATAACAAGGTTGGCTAAACCCTCAACCCTAAACTCACAATTATAAAAATTACATTAAAAGATACAAAGATCAACCACCAGACCAATATAATGATTTATATTACATTGAATGGACCTAATTCAAATTCCCAAACGATCACATCCACCGAAAATCACGCCAAGGTCAATTGTAACACACTACACCATCAACAATATCACATAATACAAAAATCAATACCGATTGATGAAAACCACCCAAAAATTACAAAATGATCAATATGGATCACCAAAAATAATAGGACATGATTAGGAATCACCAGAAAGCATGTTAGAATCATCACCAACAGCTCCACCAACGCCACTTTTCAAATCTTAGTCGGTCAACGTCTAGAAAATCAAGAACACAACCAATCAACAACTCTCACAAAGAAATATAACTTGTTGGGCACTAAATCATGAACCATCTGAAATGAAGATACACAAGATCATCCCAAACAATATCCCAAAACCTCAGTACAAGATCTAATTACAGCAAAATATACTAGAGGAAATATCGGATTCTGCAAAGCAGTGAACAACAAAACCTATTCTCTTGATGATGATTGTAATGTATTCATCACTTGTTGTCATTGATGAAACACTCACACACACACATATGATTACATTGACTATCGGTGTAACCTTATTGATTTACACTATTAACCAGTATGTTTAAGGTTCATCTCTAACTAGTACTTTGTGTCAACTGGTATGTGCATAAGAGATAACTTGTGGTTACATTAAGTCAACATCAAAATGAAGATGAAGATGAAGATGGAGATCAAGTGGAAGATTCCAGGACAATGGTTCACATGTTTTCTTCCAACCGGTATTGACTATTCTAATCAGTATCTATTTTTGTGATGAGTTACGTGAACTATTTTATTGGCGGTCACTTTTGTGATGAGTTATGTTTACTTGTCTAGATACACTACACCTAGGAAATTGTGTTTTGATTTCCTTAGACCGACATAAGATTTGAATGTCTATTTAAAGACATCTTAGTAAATCATTTGAAACTGATAACTGATATAGAAGAAGAGATTATACGAATATTGATATGCATAAAGAGTGAAAGCTTTTGTTGAAGAGCGAGAAGTGTTAAGATGAAGAGCAGTGTTGAATGTACTTAGAATGATCTGATCAAGCAAGTATTGTGCTACTCAGAATAGATCAAACCATTCTTGTTGTTTTCTAATCATTACAATAGAATCAAATCCCCTAACCGAGTAAGCTCTAAAAAGCTTCATTGTACAAATCCTCTAACAAGGTGATCCATTAGTTTGGATTCTCAAATCCTCCAGCGAGGTTACTCCTAACAGGGTAGTACTTTTAACATGGTATAAGCTTCTAATTAAGCTTAGGATCTCTAACAAGATTTTCTCCTAGCAGAGCATTTTGTAAGACCTTAACCGATCAGTTATCTATTACTGCAGATAGTTAACTTGTGAGTTCCATCTCACTGTGGGTTTTATCTGTTTGGGTTTCCCACATATAAACACTTGTGTTATGGTGGATGTTGTTATATCATTTTGGATAGCATGTATTTTGTTTAAATGCTTGGTTAAGTTCATCTACCGGTTAGTGTTTGTTTCGGTGTCACTAATTCACCCCCCCTCTTAGTGCTTTTCAAGTCCATCAATTGGTATCAAAGCCTAACTGCTTAGAAGGGAATCCTGAAACTACCATGGGGGACAGAAGCTACTTCGAGATGATTAGAGAGATAGAAGCTAGCAGAAATGAAGTAGAATCCCTTAGGGGAAAACTGAAAGCTTCTCAAGTCAAAAGGAGAGAGCTATCTAAAAAACTATTAGAAATATTTGATAATAGTTCTTCAGATGAAGCCAATATTGAAGCTTTAGCTGACGAAGTTGAAAAGGTGAATAGTGAGAAACTGAATCTAAGGAGAGAGATAGAAGGTCTCACTATCTGCATGAGTCAGAAATTGAAAGCCAGAAGAGCTGCTAAAGATCTTATCAGGGTAAGAGATCAAGAGATCATAAAGATCAAAAAAGAAAAAGACATTATGCATGAGGACTTGATTGCTGAAATAAAAGTAAAGGAGAACCTAAAGCTAGACCTTGAGTTGGCATCATCTCTGAAAGAGAACCTGTCTAAGAATAATGAAGATTTTGTCAAAAAGCTTACTCAAGCCAATGAGAAATTGGAGAAGCTCATCAAAAGTTCTACCATGCTGGAAGAACAAATTCAGTCATAGAGAATGAAGGGTGATATCTCTAGGCTTGGTTTTCATACAACTGAAAAAGGTGAATCCTCCATTACAAAGAGCAACTATCCAAAGAACAAAATTGCTCCTAAAGTCAATAAGACTATCGGTAAGAAGGTTTTTAAACTTGTTTTCTTTGTTTGTCATAAGCCTCTTTGTTTGTCATAAGAGAACCTATCTAAGCATAATGAAAGACCTTGTCAAAAATCTTACTCTAGCCAATGAGAAATTGGAGAAGTTCATCAAAATTTCTACCATGCTGGAAGAACAAATTCAGTCATAGAGAATGAAGGGTGATATCTTTGGGCTTGGTTTTCATACAACTGAAAAAGGTGAATCCTCCAGTACAAAGAGCAACTATCCAAAGAACAAAACTACTCCTAAAGTCAATAAGACTATCAGTAAGAAGGTTTTAAAACCTATTTGCTTTGTTTGTCATAACCCTAGTCATACTGCAAATGTCTATAGAGATAAACTGGAACTGGCAAAGATCCTATGGCAACCGATTTAGTCCATTCGAAATGGAAAAGGTAACCAATGTTGTTTGCACCTTTTATAATAACTTTGGTCATGTGGCTATGAACTGCATAAGAAGAATAGGAAGAGGAAATGCAGGACCCTAGAGATCATCTGGTATGGTTTGTTATCACTGCAACAAACTGGGGCACTTAGCAAAATTTTGCAAATCAAGAAATAGTAAACTGGTCAACTCTTTCAAGGATCTGAAAGGCAAGCAGAAAGTTGATATTGAGGAAACCAGAGAAGAGCTGAATCAGATCTGGAAAAATAAAGGTGATGACTCACCCGGAGAAGAAACTATTCCTTCACCCAGTGAAGAGAATCCAACATCGGTGACTTAAGCCTATTTAACATGGCTAAGGGGAGCTTAACAGTAAAACATCTCCGAACCCCTTGTAAAATGAGCGGAAAAGAATTTTTCAATTATGAATTTTTGGTGACTTTTTGTTGACATGTTATCAACCAGTATTTCACTTAAGCGGTAAAATGAGGGTTTGTAACCTAAAGTGCAAGCATTTATTACAGTTGGTAAAGAGGATAAAAATAAGTTTTACTTTATCATTTTTACCCTAACTCTTTCGAAAAAGAAATTTGAAGCAATTGCAGAGTAGAACAAGATTGTCTTGGTGTAAATTGGTGAATTGCTTTGTGATTAGAGAAATCAAGTTGAATCAAAAGTTGCAGAGAGGCGAACTGGTGTGCATTTGAACATTTCAACTGGGAAATGGAGCGATGTGCAAGATACAAGGTATTTCTTCGTATACCTTTTTGAAACTTGTTTATCTAGAATGGCATCTACTTCTAAGTCTGTAGAGAGGTTGATGATCACTGCTGAGCTTGAGGAAGCTCTAAAGGCAGATGAAATTATGTCTTATAATGCATTGTCACAAGTCCCGAGTGGTGTTGTGGTCAAAGGCGACTTGTCTAGCTATATAGATTACAAAATAGAATATTTAGGAACTCTACACATCTATACTCAGCTGAAATCACTCTGTGATAAGAGCAGAAAGATTGAAACAAAATATGCTAGGGTTTTTGAAAAAGGTTTTCATAATGCCACCCTTTTTCTTGAATATTTTGAGGAAGAACACATCAAGATCATTTTGAGTCGAGTCCATGGAGAGAATATGTATTTGGAGAGGACTCACACAATAACCAAGAAAGCTATTAGGGTTGTAACGGGTTACTTCGCAACTGGTGAAATTCCTGTGTTAAGAAGAATTTCAAAGGATACTGTCTTCAAGTTAATTGGTTCTACATCTGATAAGCATGCTTTTTCTATCAACAATATTAGAGATCCTGCAGTGAAACTTGCAGCAATGGTGATAGGATACTGGGTATTTTACTCTAGTAGACCTAACAGTGTTCCATCTGCAACAATTCATACAACACATAGAATGATTGTTGATAATGCAGATTATGATATTTGTAAATCCATCAAAGACAAATTATTTCAAAATTTAAAATCCATTAAGAAGGACAACACACAAAATTTTAAATATGGTCAGCTATTAGCCAGGTTATTTTTCTATTTTCAGAACTTCCTATCGGGTATAGGAGACATTGAATGGTCCAAAGAACAATCGGTCAATGCACAGATTGAGAACAACATTAAGGCTGTGAAGAATACTTTTTCAGCTACCTTGAACAAGTATTTTAATGAATTTCTGTGAGGCCCTACCCCGACCTATCCTATCTCTTCAGTTATTTTCATATTGGAACTATTATGGATGCTAGTTTTGACACACTATGGATATAGAACTTTTTATGATCCCACGATTTTTGGTAATATTGATATATATTTGATGCTCCATTTCTATGCCTTGTGGATTATAGAATATTATATGATTCTAGATTAGGGTAATATTGTGATGATGTATGTTATTATCTGAATTTTAGGATTTGTTATAATGTTAGAAATATGTTTGCATATCTTGTATATGGATCAAATTTTGAGGATTATGATGAATTGCTTTGATTTGTGACAAATCGTATTTTATAATGACAAGTCTTTGCAGAATGGATGTATTGTATTCTGATTATGTGTTTTATATTATATGAGGCAATTGGGAAGTACTAATGTTTAAATTGAGATGTGCAGGAGATTATCCATGTGACCATGGAAATATTATGGAGAATCGAGCCTAGGCCTGTGTGCGTTCGTAAAACTAGGGGTTGTCTATTTGGAGAGACAACACCCCGTATGTATTGTATTTTATTCGTAAATGTAAATGTTGCATGAGTGTAAATTGTATTTATTGAATTGTTTAAATCATTTAAGGGACAATTGCCACGTGTGTATTGTGATGTGGAATTATTTTGTAGTGTCACTTGACACCTATGTAGTATGTTGTGTTGGCAATTTGTCATGTCACCTTTTTGGAGAGTTTTATTTTTTTTGTTAATTGTTATATCTCCTATTTATCCTTGAAGGAACCAAGAAATCTAGGTTAGTGAGCCACAAGGAGGGTCAACTCAGAGTTGACCCGTAGGTTAACTTCAGGTGGACTTTCTGAGGGTCAAATCAACTCCTAGAGTCATTCCCAAGATGGATGAATTCCATATATAGGAGTTCCCTCCTTGGTAGGATAACCTTCTTGAAGGGAGTAATCCCTCTTCCCCATTCCATTTCCCTTCTCTAGGTACCTAGGTTAGGGAGTGTGTAAGACCTAGGGAAGACCAACCCAATGAAGGATCCCTCACTCTATCCAAGAGGTTGGAAGGAGTGAGAGAGGCCTTCTTAGGCTAAGAATGAAAGCTTAGTGAGATAATCACCCACTCTCCATCCTTGGAGATTTTTGGAGAAATTTTGGGAGGAAAATTAGTTTTAGGATAGCAGATTTGGGGGCTAAGTAATTGCAGAAAAAGATTAGAGGATTGGGTAGCTCTTCATCAAGCTTTCCCTTAGATTTCCCTTGGTAGGTCAAGGTTGGTGTTATTTTTCCCCTCTTATGTAAATGTAAAAATGTCATAGAATGTTTGAATGGAAATTGTTGTAACTCTTTATTTGTGTTGTATTTGTAAAATTTATGTGTTTCTTGTTTATTTCTGTTTTATGTAATGTTGTGTTTGGGGAGTGTTCAAGACCATCCTTTCCTTGGGAGGAAAGATTGGTCTTGGGCGTGGAAGGAGCTTGACAGCCCTTAGGGTGAGAGGCTCTCATTTTGAGAGTGATCTTAAGGGTCTGTCCATGAGACCCTTGCTGCTTTCTTTTGTGTTATTTCACTTGGGGGTCATAAGGGGGAGCAAATATGGCATGCTTGCCTTTTTGGGGGTCATAAGGGTGTAGGGATTAAGGATGAATTTTGGTTATGCTTTCATGGGTGCCATGAGTTGGCTGTAAGTTCTATCTAGCAGATTTCTCCCCTAGGGTACTTGGTCCACTTCCACCCTAGTAAGGCATCACATTTTGTGATGGAGTTTCAGCTTGGGAAGGGATGTGACTATTGTGTTGATTTCTTCTCCCCTTTGCTTGTTATAATGCTTGGTTGTAACCCCGTCTAGGTCTTCATTCTCCAAGCTCGGGGGTGGCTTCTAGTAAGCCTAGGCTAGGAGGTGAGCATCCCATGGTCACAGTCCTAAAATTTTATATGCAGGTAGCTGGGAAAAGATCTAGGAGTTGCATATTTTTATTCAGATACAAATTTCCTATTTAAATGCAGAAAAGCAAAAAGAAAATGTAATTTTATGAATTGTAGCAAAATAAATATATGTAAATAAAGAGTTTTAGGCTGTTTTCTTTTATTCTCTGTATAAAGATTAAGAATGAGAAGACTGGTTAGATTATTCACCCATTTTATATATGGGCTATTGTAATTTATTATTCTGTAAGCAATGTAATTTTTACTTAAATTTTGATGCCTATTATGTTGTTGTAGACTACATCTAAATCCTGTCTCAAAAAAAAAAGTTTGTTATCTTGTTTATTTTCTGCAATTTAAAGAAAAAGAAAGGAATGCATTAGGTTTCAATGCTTACTTGCATAGTTTAATTACTGCTATTTTATTGTTGTGAGCTCTGTTTAGACATAGTTGAAAAGAAACTAGTATTTTTACATTTCCATAGGAAGCATGATGTATGACCAAAAAAAATAAGATTTATTCATATTGCTGTTAAAAGACAAAGGTCTGTATGCTTAGGTGTTAGAACTTCAAAATGAAATGAGGGTTTCCAGCCCTATTGTCTTAACATTTAATTATATATATCTATAAATATATAAGTATATATATATACTTATACATATATAAATATAGATAAATTTCTATATGTGTATATCCCTGCATCAACAAAAAAAGAGAACATATTTTAGACTTGTGTATTCCTATTACAAAAAAAAAACATATAAAGGATTGCATGTTGCTGTGTTAAAAATAATTCAAAACAAGCTTCCTAACCCTATCAGGTATATATATATATACCCCTGCATCTGAATCATACTCACTAGATACCTTTTTTCTAAAAAAAGGGTATATGTATGTATTCTGGTCATGGCAGTGAATTTACATATATATATATATATATATATATATATATATATATATATATATATATATATATATATAAATATACACATATAGAAATATATTTATATATATATATATATAAATATACACATATATATATATATGTATATATATATATATATATATATATATATATATATATATATATATATATATATATATATATATACTTTTATATTAAAAAGAAAGCGAAATATTAAAAAAAAAAAACTACACAAAAAAAAAAATATTGGAAAACGGGAGTACCGAGCCGAGCCACTGTGTGTTAACATAGTGGACGGCTCACGGCCGAGCCACTGTGTTCACACATAGTGGGTGGCACCGAAGGGCACCGCACTGTGTGTAAACACAGTGGAGCGGACGCGTCCGCCACTGTGCTACACACAGTGAGCGGCGCCCGCCACTGTGTGTATACACAGTGGGCGGCGGTAAGCCTGTCCACCACTATGTGTGCACACAGTGGGTGGCGCTGCCCACCACTATGTGTACGCACAGCGGCGTCCGGGGGAGGACGCAACGAAACCCTCTGCCTCTTCCCACTTTGAACCCTCTGTCGTGCCCTAATCCGCCCGTACCTGCAAATCACACACACACACTCACCCCAAATCAAAAAAAAAGTAGTATAATAAACCCTAACCCATTTCGGGTTAGGGTATAAATTAATAAGAAAATAAAAAAAAATGGGAATAAAGAGAAATGCAACCCTAACCCAATTTCAGGTTAGGGTTAGCATTTTATGAAATAAGGATTTCTTTATTTAAAGAAATTTAAAATTAGAGATGGGAGATATAAATGGGAGTTTTAAAAATTTAATTTTAATTAATAATTAGGGTTATTTAGAAAAAAAAATTGAATTAATATATGCTTATATTCTATAGAGAATTAAAATTAAATTATAGTTAATCCAAAGGGATTTAAAAAGGAAGAGTTAATATAGTTGGATAGACTATACCCTAAATCAAATTAATTTATTTAATTAGTCAATAGATTATCCTCAATTTAATTGTGGACATTGGGTTATTTTGTAAATGGGGAAAACTGTAAATTAATTTTATGAACCATAAGCCTTTATGACCGGTTTGGGCCGAATTTAATTAAATCGTCGAAATTAAGAGGTTAGGGAAAATTAGAATTGGCTTTAGCCTAATAATGGATTTAGTGGGCATATGGTGTTATAAAAAAAAAAAAAAAAATTTAAACCATATTGGTTGGTTTTAAATAATAAATTTGCGTGTGCATCAATTAAGTAATAGTATTATCATTATATGATCGGGAATGATTTAATACATTAAGATAACCAATTAACCCTTGTTTTAATTAGCGACAACTTGATTTGGGAAATTGAGCTAGCTAACTAATCCGTGATACTAACTAATCTCCACCAAATAAAGTCACTCGTTCGAGTTGGTTAATTAACCCAACCTTAGTAAACAAATTTATTTACATCCTAGATAAGACAAAACTCTAATAAAGTTATTATAGTGTAGGATATATTTCGAGTTCATGTTGTCAAAAAAAAAAATTGTTGTTCTATTTTTGTGCCCAAAAGTTGGGCACGACAATTTCAAATAAAGATGAGCATGAGAATGAGGCTACCTAAATATGTGGTAAAACACTTTGCAAAAGACATAATCTTCACTATTACCATTGACTTTTTCTTGATGAAAGCAATTGAGCCTAGAGAGGAAGAGATGGAAGATATGAGCTATGAGGTTAATCATGATTTACTAGTCGACTATGCTAATACCCTGTTAGAATCACCTAAAGATAAACATAAGGCAAAATTGGACATTGTGGTAGTCCAAGTGGTACCAACTGAAACCGGTACTACACCTGTAGCCAAAGTGGAAGCAAAGAGAAAGAAGTCTGATGAAAAATCTCCTCTGAAAAAGACCACAAGGGTGACTTGGAGTGTCCTAACCAAAAAGGAACCAGCACCTAAAGTATATGTAAAGAAGGAGAGTGCACCAAAGAAGAGAAATCAGAAATTGATTTTGCAACCAGAGTCTAAGGGTACAAATTTTGAAGAAGAACCAAAGAAGGAAAAAGCAACCGGAAGAACACCCAAGAAGGTAAAGGTAATACCAAAGGCAACTACACCTATAGATATTGCTACCTACAAACCTGACACAGTTTTTGAGAGAACAATGAAGACATTAGCAAGAAATAGGTTTGATAATGTCAAAGAATATTTTGATTCTTTCACTGAAGATGAGCAGAAGCAAGTAATCCAACAGGTAATAACTTATTTGGGTCATTATAATATATTTCCGCATGACTTGGAAAAATATATTTCAATCTCATTGCATAATACTCTGTTAGATAAATGGGAGGAAGCAATTCAATTGGAAAATAAGATTATTGATGAAATATTTGTACAATATTTTCCCAATTTATCATCTGATGGAATTAATGCTTTAGTTGAGCAATAGAAAGTATATTTTGATTTTAAAGTAACAAGATTTAAGCTTCTTAATGCAAAAAGAGCAGTTGTTGAGGCTGAGACACATCAGCTAGCATGTGTAATCAAAAAGAAGGAAGAAGTTGTCCACTCTAGCAATAAGGATGATACTACAGATGATGTTCCTCGACTGGAAATGGATGAGGAGGAAATTGTTCAAGATGACATAGTCTATCCAATCAATAAGAAGGATGATTCCATTATTCTTGTTGATGAAGATGTTCAGGACATAGTAGACCTATCTAGAGACATCATTGCACCAGATATGGAGCCTCCTACAATCAATGAAGTACACATTTCATTCATTGAACAACTGGGTCAACTAATAGTGGACAATGAACCAGTAACAGAACAACTGGACAAACCCCAATCTCCACCGGTTATTGAAAATACTCAAAAGGGGTCTATTGAGAAAGTTGTCACTCAGTTTCCTGAAGAGACAATAGAGAAGAACATAGAAAGAGCTATCATTAAGAGTGTACCCCCTGAACCGGCAAAGAAGAAGCTACTTGAAGATGATGATGATGATTCTTTAAGTATTTCATGACCCATTGACATGAAACTTTGAGCGTGCTTGAAATGATGAAGATTGCTAATGTTAAGCAATCTCAAGCACACAAGAAGAGACTAAAAGAGAAAAGGATTGAAGCAAAGACAATCCAGAATGCCGTAGAAATTTTATCTAGTTTACTACCGGAAACAACTGTTGCACATCTTCCTACACCCATTAGCAACTTGGTTAATTAGTTGCAGATGCATCTAATAAAATCAAGTCACTTGAAGATGCTGCTCAAATGTCTGCTAAGAAGAGTCACATGAAGAAATATGGAGATAAACTGGCAAAGAAAATTGAAAGTGGCAAAGTGGATTTATCTCATAATGGAAATCTATTGAAGAAAGCTATTGAATATGGAGGAAAGTATCTTGCCTCTACCTCCAATGTTACTTTCTTTTATTCAGACATTTCTAAGAGTCAAGCTGAAATCGAGCAGGAAATGGAAAGGTTATGCAAGGCATATGTCCCACTCTAGGACTTCATTCATGCCTTTAACCGATTTGTAGATGATTTGCATAACAAACTGAACATGAATGATAATGAGAAGGCTAAGAGATTCCGATCTCTAAGAGAGATCAAGAGTCGGCTCACCTCATAGGTCGACATTCTTCGGAGAGCCTACTCCAATGTAGAAGCTATTCTTGCTACTCCTGAAACTTGCATGCTAGACTCAATGGAAGAATTCTATTCCCAGTTGATGTCTACATTTGAGTATACTGCTAACATACTGGAATCATGGGAAAATGCTTTATCTGAGATGAAGAAGAACTTCAATGATATTTTTATGAGATTAGCCAGTGCATGAACTTTTTTTAATATATGTTGAACACTTTGATACAAATTCTCTATATATATGTGAATATTTTACTATATCATTTTGGCATTGTTGTCAAAGGGGGAGTAATAATATGTATGTGTGTTTATGAAAAATTGTGCATGCATTAAGGGGGATTATTGCATTAAAGGGGATTATGAGCACATGTGTAAATATGTTGTGTATGCACACTTAGTGGTATTGTATTACTCTAAAATTTTCTAAGTGTTGTCGTCAATGCCAAGGGGGGGGATTGTTGGCTTGATGATGATTGCAATGTATTCATCACTTGTTGTCATTGATGAAACACTCTCACACACACATATGATTACATTGACTATCAGTGTAACTTCATTGGTTTACACTATTAACCGATATGTTTAAGGTTCATCTCTAACTGGTACTATGTGTCAACCGGTATGTGAATAAGAGATAACCTGTGGTTACATTAAGTCGACATCAAAATGAAGATGAAGATGAAGATGGAGATCAAGTGAAAGATTCCATGACAACGGTTCACATGTTTTGTTCCAATCAGTATTGACTGTTCTAACCATTATCTATTTTTGTGATGAGTTACCACCACCATTTTCTTGGCGGTCATTTTTGTGATGAGTTATGTTTACTTGTCTAGATACACTGCACCTATGAAATTGTGTTTTGATTTCCTTAGGCTGACATAAGATTTGAATGCCTATTTAAAGACATCTTAGTGAATCATTTGAAACTGATAACTAATATAGAAGAGGAGATTATCCGAATATTGATATGCATAAAGAGTGAAATCTTTTGTTGAAGAGCGATAAGTGTTAAGATGAAGAGCAATGTTGAATGTACTTAGAATGATCTGATCAAGCAAGTATTGTGCTACTTAGAATAGATCAAACCATTCTTGTAGTTTTCTAATCATTACAATAGAATCAAATCCCCTAACTAGGCAAGATCTAAAAAGCTTAATTGTACAAATCCTCTAACAAGGTGATTCATTAGCTTGGATTCTCAAATCCTCTAGCGAGGTTACTCCTAATAGGGTAGTACTCTTAACAAGGTAAAAGCTTTTAATTAAGCTTTGGATCTCTAACAAGATTCGCTCCTAGGAGAGCACTTTGTAAGACCTTAACCGGTCAATTATCTATTACTGCAGATAGTTAACTTGTGAGTTCCATCTCACCGTGGTTTTTACCTATTTGGGTTTTCCACGTATAAACACTTGTGTTATGGTGGATGTTTTAATTTTTGTGGATGATTGTATATCATTTTGGATAGCATGTATTTTGTTTAAATGCCTAGCTAAGTTCATCTATCGGTTAGTGTTTGAAGTAGTGTTTGTTTTGTTGTAACTGATTCACCCCCCCTCTCAGTGCTTTTCAAGTCCATCAAAACCAAACTTCAAAACCGGATGAGAAGATCTTCCCAAACTCAATAGAATAAATCATAGGAATATATTGACATCAATGACAACAATATATCCTACTAGCAGCAATAAACAACCATATCCAAAAACTCGAATATGTTCATCGTAGGGGCTAGGTAGACAATACCAACAATAACCCCCCGACCATGTAGAACCCTTAGGTCCACCCCACCATGTTTAGAAGATAGAAACAAGGCCCCTAACATATAAACCAACAAGAAAGAAAACAAGGTTTATTCTTAATAACAACATCAATATCCATGACAACATATGGTATGCACAAGAATAAGTAAGATACATAACAAGTTTCCACCAGAGGCTTCTAAACACAACCACATAAAATAGGGTTTTAGAGTACAAGAAGGAAAAAGTGTCATCGCATAGCCTCAACATGAGTTAACCTAGTAGCCTCTCTATCCCGAACCCCCATTTGATAGCTCATGTGGAACCGAATAGTCCTTTCATGAAGACAAGGAGGTTTGATCATGTTAAATTAATTCCCCACAGACTACTAGGCCTTCCCAATCCCATCCTTAGTCCATATGGACACTCAAGGCCATGGGAAGGGAACATTATTATCTTTTAATTTATTTTCCCCCTAGTTCATTAATTAGGTTATAACTTGATTAATAAACTCTCCAATGAGTTACCTTGGCAACCTCTTTAAGGCCCCAACCCCCATTAAGAGCCACTCTCCCATAAATTCACCTAGACACCCTTACCCTAAGGTTCAATCCAAGGAATTATAATCATCAATTACATAGGTATCTCATATATATCATACATAAATCCACAATCAGGAAATTAAAACAATAGCTTCTCTCTTGTAGATCTTCAAAACATTTTCATCAGTCAACATAGTCATTGCAGCATCCAAGATAGTTTTGTTATTTATTTCAACAAATCCATTCTACTGAGGGGTTATAGGAGCGGATACTTGTCTCTTGATTCCATGCTTCTCACATAATGAATTGAACTCATCGAAACAAAATTCTCTATCTCTATCCGATCTCAAACACTTCACCTTCAATCCAGACTCAGTCTCAACTTTTGCTTATCTTCAACTTGTCCAATGCTTCTGATTTCTCCTTCAAAAAGACAACCCACATCATCCTAGAATAATCATCAATTAACAACATCAAATATCTATGACCTTGCACACTTCTAACATTTGTAGGTCCACATAGGTCAGTATGCACAAGACCTAGCAATCCATCAGATGTATACTGCTCTCTTTTGAAATAAATCCTTGTTTTCTTACCCATCTATCATTCCTTACATACCGGATTAGAAGATCTCTAACAACTTGTGTATAACTGATCTTAATCATTGAATCAAAATTTACATGATGAATTCTCCTATGCCATAACCAACTCTCATCAATCTGAGCAATCAAACAACTTTTCTCACCGACATTCAAATAAAAACTATTACCTTCAATCTTAGTTCAAGATGCAATCTCTATATCATAAGCATTTAGGATCTTGCATTTTCCATTCTTAAATTGTAGATCATAACCTTTATCAACCATCTATCTAACACTCAAAAGATTATGCTTCAAACCTTCAACATACAAGACATTATCACTATTATGCTTACCATCAAAGGAAATGGAACATCTCTCATGGTTCACACAGGCTTTGTCATCCCCAAATATTACTATTCCACCATTATACCTTTCTATACTCAAAAATTTTCTTTTATCACTAGTCATATGATGTGAACAACCGCTATCAATTACCCATTCATCTTTCTCTTCAAGTTTAGCAGCTGAAGCTTTCTCCTCAATAATACAACTAGTGGAATCAATAGGTACATGTGAATCTTCCTTAATGGCAAGAAATACAACTTCATCTCCTTCAGATTCATTGTCAATAACATGTTCATCATCAACATAATACTAGTTCTTCTAATTTCTATACTTCTTGTAAGGTTTGTAAGGTTTATCATATTTCTCGTGCTTCTTATATCTATCATTCCTATCATGCTTATCAAACTTATCATGCCTAACATACTTAGCTATTCTCTCTGGGCATCTAGAAGAAAAATGTCCAATCTTAGTACAAGAGAAACATTTCAAAGGCATTTTTCCATCATACTTACCTTCTCCTTTAGATAATTTGGGAGAAATTAATGCTTCAAGCTCATCCAGCTCTTTCTTTCTCTTCCATCTCTCTTCTCTCTCTTTTATATCTAGATATTTCATGCTCATCGGGATCATACTTCTTCTTTCTGGATACAAATTTTGATGCTCTAAATGCAGTCTCAAACTTTTCATATGATTCTCCAAACTTAATCAGCTCAAATGTAGCAATCTTTCCAACCAACATATCTCTTGTCACTATAGTCACACTCTGGATCTCATCAATAGCAGCAACCTTATGTTTATAAGTAGGAGGCAAAGATCTCAACACCCTAGCAATAATTTCATCTTCTTCAAGGGTTCCAATGACACATCCAATACCTAGGACTAGATCATGCACCTTAGCCATGGAGTGTATGTTCTCATCATTTCCCATCTTGAACATCTCATACTTTCCTTTCAAACTCTATAACCTAGCAACTTTCACTTATTTATCACCTTCATATAGGATTTCAAGCTTCTCCCAGATCTCATGTGTGGTCTAAAGTCCCATTATACTTGTCATCTTCGAATCAGTCAGGGTAGTAAAAAATTATTCCTTAGCTCTAATATTATGTTCAGTTTCCTTGATCTCATCGATAGTAACTGGTCCATTCAGAGGAGGAGAATAGGCATTCTTTGTAATCTTCCACTAATCTTCTCCAAGATATTTCAAGTGCAGTTCCATCCGATTCTTCTATATAGCATAGTTAGTTCCATCAAACCTAAGACTATCCTTCCTAAAGATAACACCTACAACTTCCATTCCGGATCTCCTCAAGCAATTAAGCTTCTTCTAGAGGATCTAGCTCTGAGACCAATTGTTAGAAGCAAAGAGGACAAAAAATGAGAGGGGGGTGAATCAGTTTTCACTGGATCTACAAACTTAATCACAAATACAGATCTGATAAACTAAACTAATAACAAAGATAAGTAAATTGAAAGCACAACACACAACACCAAGATTTTGACATGGAAAACCGGTTTAAGGGAAAAACCATGGTGGAAACCTACCCATAGTAAGATGATACTTTGCAGTAGTATGTGAAAATATTATAGTGGGGAATGCACATGAATTCAGACACACTACCTAGAGCTCACTACTCAAAAGTTAATGACCTAGAAGGCTACAACCCTCAGGGAAGTCTCACTGACTTACAACAAGATTCAGACTACAATTCAAAAGAAATGAACTAAAAGAATAGCATCTCCAAATGCCTGATTATAGTTCCGGTTAAGAAAAATTGTCTTCTCAGCAACACCAATCTCTCCACAATCACAATGGCGAAGGATGAATCCTTGTTCACACATAAACTTCTCTTTGATAACGTAGACACAACCTCTACACCTTAATTACATGACAATATCACCTATATATACAAATCATCAGCCTTGACAACAAGGTTGGCTAAACCCTCAACTCACAATTACAAAATTACATCACATGATACAAAGATTGACCACTAGACCAAAATAATGATTTACATAATATAAAGTGGACCTAATTCAAATTCCCAAATGCTCAACACCACTGAAATTCATGCCAAGATCAACTGCAACACATTCCACTGTCAGAAATACTACATAACACAAAAATCATTTTTGGTTCATAGAAACCATAAAAAACTTGCACAATGATTAATGCAAATCACCAGATGAAATAGGAAATGACTAGAAAACACCAGCAAGCATGTTAGAATAATTAGAAATAGTTGTGCCAACACCACTTATCAAATCTTCATCTATTAAAGACTGAAACTCAAGAACGCAACCAATTAGCAGCCATCACAAAGAAAGTTAACTTGCGGAGCACCAAATCATGATCCATCTCTCATGAAGATACATAAGGCCATCCCAAATAATATCCCAAAATATCAGCTCAATATCTGATCACACCGGAATATACTGGAGGAAATACTGAACTCAACAAAGCACCAAAACTGCAAAACCGGATCATAAGATCTTCTCAATCTGCAATCATTGAAGAAAATCACAGGAATATGTTGACATCAATGACAATAAAATATCCTACTAGAAAAAATGACCAATGATATCCAACACCTGCATCAACCGAAACACAAAACACCTACACAACATAATGATCTATATACGCATATACATTTAACAATAGTATTAGTAGTCATAATAAATCCTCCAATAAGATCACCTAAACACATGTTATTACATTATGATCCATGATCATCATAATACATTATCTTCACATCAAAGTTATTAAGAAATGATGAGCGGTAAACCCTAATATCATTGTTATATCCTTAATATATCAAAATTATTAGGAAATCATAATTGTAACCATAAACCCTAGATCATAGCTCATTTCTCCAAAATAGATCACATAGAAAACATGGTTGGAAAACCTACTTGTCCACTACTCATTACATCATTTAGAGAGTATCATTAAATGACCACCTTCTAATTAACACAGTCAAGATATTTTTACAGTTCACCTAGGTATCCTGGTATACATATAAACAACCAAAATATTAATTCATTAGAAAGGGATTTTAGCATCACATGAATTCTCATCTATTCAGATGATGTGATATCATTTCTTTCCATCTAAAAACTATAGAAACATATCCATTCTACCTATAATAATTAACTAAATTAGTTCAAAAACATTATCATCATAGTGACTACTAGATCCAACAAATATTTCTATTTACATTGGTTGGTATTTCAACATTTACTTCATAATTTGTATTTAAGTTTAGGTTTAGACTCATAATACATGCTTTATCATGTGAGGGTTGAAGAAGTATTATGTGGCTTCTAGTGATGATTTTGTATCCACTGTGATAAATCAAATAACATAGAGGTTAGCTGATATATATGATGTCCCTCATGCACTCTTAGATACTAGCCTATTCATATGAATACATGCCTATGTGGTTATAGCATTTGACCCTCAGAATTACGTAGAAGCTATAGGGAATCCTCATTTGGAAGCAACAATGGATGAGGATTAGAACTCCCTTACTAGGCATCAAACATGAGACTTGATTTCATTTCCTTCTGATCATAACCTTGTCAAATGTAAGTGGGTCTATAGGACAATTAAATCAATAGATTGAGATGTGCGTAGATATAAAGAAAGGTTGGTAGCCAAAGGTTTTCAACAAGTTCATCCAGCATTGACTTTGATGAGAATTTTTCTCTAGTGGAAAAAATGGATTCTATTTGATTGGACCTTGCGGTTGGTGCAACAAGAAGGTTGGAGGTTAATCACATGGATGTGAAGAATGCATTTCTTCATAGTGATCTCAATAAGGAGACATACATGGTGTTGGATATTGTTGAGAAGTTTGTTGGAATTATGTTTTGTCATTGATGTCAACATATTCTTCTTTGTATTCCAATGTTGCAGCCAGATTAAAAGAGTTGGTTTGGTCAATGTGTTGCAAATGAGTAGCTATAGTTTAATGGGTTTAGAGATACTTATCTCTAGTTGATTCAACATAGGTTTTAGTGATCTGCATGATGTTTTGATCAAGTTGTGTGTTATGACATTATGGTTATTATTCAGCATTCCGGTTTGTGCTCTGAAATTGCTATATCTTAGTTTGTAGATTTGGCTGAATGTTTGGGATGTTCAAGTGTCTCCTCTATTAAGATGGTTCATGATTTGGAAGTCCGCAAGTGAATATTTCATGTTGACAGTCAATTATGTTAGTGTTCTTGAGCTTTGGTAGAGAGATGATGATGATTCTAGTAATTTGAGTTTTTACAGTTGTTGTGGTGAAATTCACATTTCTTATGAATGTTTCTAGATCATGTTCTATCTGTGTTGTTGGTCAGCATTGATTATTTTGATGATCGGGTGGTGTTCTTTATGTTATGTGACATTTGTGGTGATTGTAGCATGTTGTAGATGATCGAGGTATAATTATTGGATGTGTTTCATGTTTGTGGTGGTGATTTGGGTCCAGAATATGTCTTAGCTGACATTGTTTTGGTCTACATGTGTTGTTGTAGCATGCGAGGTTATTATTTGGTAATTTGTGTTGACGGTTCAGTCAACCTTGGAATACAGGTTGATGAATTGTATAAATATATGTAATATTCATTTGAGAGTTGTATCTTTGTGTGCGAATATTATTTTGACCTTTCAGTAGCAGAGGAGAAAAGTAAAGAAGTGTGAAAGAGTGAGCATAAGTCTGAAGAACAGAGTTTTAGTATATGTGCTTAATCAAAACTTTAACCAGGTATTGGAAGATTCTATTTCATCTATTGATATAAACCAAATTGTTGTTCGAATCTTGTAAGGTAGTGAGCATTTTTCAGGGTTGTAGCCCTTTATTGCATTTGAGCAGTGAGCTCTAGGAAGTGTGCATGAATGAATGTCCATTCCCCATTGTAATATTCCACTTACTCCTAAAAGGGCATTATCTCATTGTGGGTAGGTTCCCACCATCTTTTTTCCCTTAACCAAGTTTTCTATGTCAAAAATATTGGTGTTATGTGTGTTATTGATGTGGTGTTGTTTAGTGCTTTAAACTATTAATTATCAAATCTAATTTATGGTTTAAGTTGTAGTAAGTTTTTGTTCAAACTGATTCACCCCCCCTCTGAGTTTGCTGCATTGTTTCCTACGATTGGTATCAAAGATAGATCCTCTAGAAGAAGATTGACCACTTGAGGAGATTTGGGCTGAAATTTTTTTCTTTTAAGAAGGATAGTGTAAGGTTTGATTAAATGAATTATGTTGTCTAGAAGAACCAGATGGAATGTAATTTGAGATGCATCGGTGAAGGCTATTGGAAGATTACTAAGTATGTATATAATATTCCTCTAAATGGTCCTACATCTTCGGATGAGATTAAGGAAGCTAAATTTAATAATATAGTGAAGGAAGTATTGCTCAGTGCCTTGTCTGATTCTAACATGACCAATGTGATGGATTTGTAGACTGTTCATGAGATCTAGAAGAAGAAAGAGATTTTTTATGAAGGTGATAGTCATGTAAAAGTTGCTAAGTTGCAGAGATTGAAAAGAAAGTATGAGATGTTGAATATGGGAAAAGATGAGAACATTACCTCCTTTAGGCAAAAATTTAATGAGATGGTGTTGAATACCAGATGTGTTGATGGAGTATTGGAAGAATCTGAGATTGTTGTTAAGGTGTTGAGATCCTTGCCTCCTTCTTACAAGAAAAAAGTTGCTTCTATTGAAGAGATCCAGACTGTGATATATGTGATTAGAGGCATGTTGATTTGAAATATCACCCCTTTTGAGTTTAGCGAATCCAGTGAAGCCCCTCCTTCTAGGTCTATATCTGGGAAGTAGAAATATGATCTAGGAGAAAGTTCTACAGGGGTATCCAGATATGAGAAAGAGATGAGCGAGATTGAAGAGCTTGAAGCCTTTATTTCTAGAAGATTACCTAAAGGTGCACATAAGTATGAGGGTAAGTTACCTCTTAAATGTTTGTAATGCAATAAGATAAGACATTTTTCCTCAAGGTGTTTAGAAAGAGTCAGAAATCCTAAGAAGCCATTGAAGCCGTATTAGCCTAAATATCACAAGAAGTGATATTTTGCTACTGATTAAGGTGTTATAGATGATGAGTTTGAGAAGGAAAATTCAGAAGATGAATGGATGTTCATTCCTATAAAGGAAGATGATCTAGTGACTGTTGATTCTACTAGCTACATTTTTTAAAGAGAAACCTTTAGCTCCTAAAGTTGAAGAGAAAGATGAATGGGTTATTGATAGTGGTTGGTCTCATCATATAATAGTTGATAAGAGTAAGTTTGTAAGTATGGAAAAGTATGATGGTTTTGTAGTAAGGTTTGGAGATGACAAAGCTAGTATAATCTATGGTATAGGTTCTATTTCTCTTGATCGTAAGCATAACATTGATGATGTTTTTTATGTTGAAGGTATAAAGCATAATCTTCTGAGTTTTGGATAAATGGTTGATAAGGGTTATGATTTTTAATTAAAGAATGAAAAATGTAAGATGTTGAGTAGCTCTAGAATTGAGATTGCATCAGGTATACAAACTATTTTAGGTAATATCTGTCACTTGAATTATGGTGGTAAAATTTGTTTTCTTTCTTAGATTGATGAAAGTTGTCTATGACATAGAAGGATGTCTCATGTGAATTTTGATTGCATGGTTAAGATAAGTTCCACTCAAGCTATCAGAGATCTACCTAAAATTGTAATGCCTTCTAATCTGGTATGTAAGGAATGACAGTTAGGTAAAAAGACATGAGTTTCTTTCAAAACCAAACAGTATACTTCTAATAGAATATTGAATCTGTTAGGCAATAATGAATAAGGAAGACTAAGAGGGGGGTGAATTAGTTTTCATCAGATTTACAAACTTAATCACAAATATAGATCTGATAAACTGCAACAATAACAAAGATAAGCAAATTGAAAACACAACACACAAAATGAAGATTTTGATGTGGAAAACCAAGTTAAGAGAAAAAACACAGTGGGAACCTACCCACAAAAAAATGATACTCTGTAGTAGTATGTGAAAATATTACAATGGGGAATGCACATGGATTCAGGCACACTGCCTAGAGCTCACTGCTCAAAAGATAATGACCAAGAAGGCTACATTCCTCATGGAAGTTTCACTGACTTACAAAATGATTTGGACTACAATCCAAAAGGAATGAAATACAATAATAGCATCCGCACATGCCTGATGACAATTTTGGTTAAGCACAATTGTCTGCTCTGCAACACCAATCTCTGCTCAATCACAATGTTGAAGGATGAATCACTTGTTCGCACATACAACACTCTACTAATAATGCAGACACAACCTTGATACCTAAATTACATGAAAAAATCACCTATTTATATAATTTATCAACCTTGATAACAAGGTCGGATAAACCCTCAACTCCCTGTGGAGTGAAAAAAGTGAGACCGGGTGACTAGGACCTAATCCCACTTTTTCCAAGACATTGGGAATGTGAAAGAGCCTAGGGAGATAGCTCACTTTGGCTACTTCTTGTGAGAAAGAGAGACAAGAATTATTTTTTAGATTTTCTATTCCTCTTATTGTATATGAAGAGAAGATGTGAAAAATAGGGTGTGATTGATGAACTAGACTAGGAGATGAACAATTAAGCATATATGAACTGAAATTGTAGAAACTTGTAGGATTCAAACTGAGATATTGAAAGTAGAGAAGGGGGAGGAATTTTAATGTGTACTTGGTGTTGAAAAATGATCCAAAGTGACCTAGATAGGGGTGCCATGCCTTGGTCCTATTTTGTCTGATAGGGAGCTGCAATTGAGAGACTGCAATCTTGATGTTCTGAGCCCTCAACTTGCCAAATTTCACCTAAAATTGGGGGGACCAGGGTACCATGCCCTATTCTAGGTAGGACCAAGGTACCACGCTCCCATCCCTATTGATTTTGGGAGAGATCTGAGGCCTTAAGATAGTCTTTCTGCCTTTTAGTAGTCTTGAAATTTTTTTGGGTACCTATACTTGCACCTGTAACTAAAAATAGGGGTTTGGGTGGCTATATGGGGTTTTTCCTTAGTCAAACCCCTATTTTTGTTATTTCCACCTTAACAAATAGCTAATTTGTATAGTAAAATAGTGTGTGTAGGAATCTTGTGTGTGTGCAAGACCCTAAAATGATTAATGCAAGCAATCTTGAGTAACCCTATGATTTAAAGAGTAAACCCTAAATTCTTGTAATTGACAAAGTAAATTCTCTAAATCAATGATTCTAAGTGGTCTAAAGCATAAATGTAAATCTATAAATTTATGTAATGATGCTTATACAAAGACATGAAAACAACATGAAATCATACCCAACCCCAAGGGAGGGGTACAAGCCAATCTTCAGTCGGTAATCTCCTATTGCTTTTCTACATCTTCAAAACCCCCAAATTGATGAAATAATGCTTGATCAATGCTTGATAGATGTTGTTGAATGTTATTTAAGACTCCAAAAGACCTTCTCTTTCACTGCATAGAAGGCTCCTTGTGATCTTTAGAAAACTTAGATAAAAACCTCCTCCAAGCCTTGAAATGAAGAAAGAGAGCTCTTATGTATATAACCCTAGATCTTAATTTCATGTTTAGGATGAACTAGGATTTGAATTTTCTACCAATTTCTTGGGGTTAAGCATTATAATATCATAAAATTATGCTCACAAAATTTTGTGAAAAATGTCGAAGACCCTGTATAACTTACACATGGTTCGACGAACTTTTCACCAAATTTTCAAGGATGTTAGATATGATGATATTAGTGTGAATCCCAAAGTTACAACTTATTTTGAAATATTTTGAGATGTGAAATTGGGCCTTAAAGGCCGAAATAAGACATAATTAGGGTTTATGAATAGCTGACTTATTGGAGGAATAAAATAAAAAGGGGCACACTTAGGGTAAAGGGCCCGATTTTATGATGTGGGGAGTGATGAAATATGACTTTAGATTTAATTTAATTAATTAATTAAATTCTTAAAGGGAAATTACAATGCAAGACACAAACACACTAAGGCGGGTGCTAAACCAAGTGTGAAATTTTATCACCCTAGCAAGGGTGTACAATTTACAACATTACATTTTGCCCCCACTTTAGCGGTCATATGACACTATGTGCATATGCAAGCTAAAGTAAAGAAAATTAAACATTCATGAAAAGGGATATATCCACAAGTTTTCGGACAAAGCCCCCAGCAGTATCTACAATACACAGTGAGGAACCACACCCTACAAAACCACATTTTAGATAAAATCACCTAAATGCTTACTAAGGAAGGTGATGAAAATTCGAGGGTAGCTATATGCCCCCCTATTTTGGCTTGCTAATTTAGTGAGTTGAAACAAGGTATCATATTTACCACAACAAATTGTGAAAGAAGATTGATGACAAATGCTCACCAGAAGATTTGATACAAGATCAAAAACTAATGGAGAATCATTTGGTAATAAAGAGGTCTAAACCTCAATTCCAACACAACAAAGAGTGTGACGACTTGAGAGCTATCTAACACAAGATAAAATATTTAAATGGAAACAAATGCGAAGAGATAGAAAGAATGAATACACACTTTGGTGATCCGTGAGAGAGAGAAAAGAGGATTGAAATGACATCAAAGAGATTATTTATAGAAACACTCTTCTAAAAGAAGGCAAGAGATCCTCATGAGGGACATGCACATTCACAAAATAGAAGGGTTTATTAAAAAGATACAACTCAATGAAGAAAAGAAATTGATGAATGATCAAAGACTTCCAAAACCAAGGATGAGGTCCCAATTAAGGATATGTATTTAAGATCCTTATTAGAAATGGTTGTTCCAATATGAGAGAAGGAATTCAAATATGAATACACCTCTACAATAGATAAGAAATCGTTATAGTTGACACTACTTCACACAGGGGAAATTTTAATCTTAAGAAGGAGAGATGTTTGAAATGACTCTTGACCCCCATATATAGGGAGAAGAGATGAGATATAAATAGGCTATTATGTTGCTTCCAAAAGTATGATTGCACGTGAAATTGTACCTTCATGAATGAAAATGAGCCCTCAGTAAGTGAGCTACCAATGTCACATAATGATGAGCAACATAATAACCACTAATGTTATTTAAAGACATGATAGATTGAATGAGGTATTTAAATATGACATGTTAAATGCTATACTATATGAGATTAGAAGCATATAAAAGATGATGAATGTTATTAAGTCTTTAGAAAGATAGAATTTTATAGGAGAATAATAGGCCACTAAGTCATACATTTCTTGCACCCAAGAAATATTAGGAGAGGGATAAGTGTAATTCATTAGAGCCTTATTCCTAGAAGAAGGGATTTTAGAATGAGTAGAAGATAAAGTCTCATAAGTGGGATTAGAAATATCTTGAGGAGATTCATAAAGAGATTTGTTCATCACCAAGATTTCCTTATGAGGGTGATGAGTGTTGAAAGAAGTAGAAGATTATTTAATTGAGGTGAGGTTATCATCACTACTAAATGTAGCATTCACATTGAGAGATGGTCTTTTAGATGCTTTGGTGGGCTTAGAAGAATTATATCCAAGTCCAAATGAAGCTTTTTGTGCGTTATGTTCTAAAGGAACTTTAATTCCTTGTTTATTTGCACCACAACCATTGACATTATAGCCACTCCTAGCTAAAATGTGAAAACCAAGACCATAAAGGGATACCAAATCAGAAAGAAATGGTTGTGCCTCATAGGTCTCAGTGGTATATGAATTAGAGGAAGGATTTGGAGAACTATTTGAATTAGAAGTAGCCACAATGTTGTTACTTATTTGTTTAGACAAAGTGGGTTGCTCTTTAGGTTTGTCCTTAGATTCTTTCAAAGATACTGTATACTCTCCTATAAAAGTAGGGCTAAAGTCTACATATCCCCAATCATCATCTAAGAGAACTCCTTTAGGAGAAAAAATATCTTTGGGAGGAGATTCCGATTGAGTAGAAGAATTAGGATTACTAGAAGGAACAATACCATTAAATGAAATAGTTGTATTTGAAGAAGTAGGAGGATTGGGAGAAAAATGGGAAGTATTTGAACAAAAAGATCTAGATTCTAATGGATCTTGAAGATTGGTATCAGCTAACAAGGTGTATGTCTTATTGTCATAAATGAAATTAACTTTCCTATGCAAAGTTGAGGGGACAACATGCATGCTATGAATCCACAATCTCCATAATAGAAGGTTATATGTCAAATTACCAGGCATGACATGAATAGGTGTAGATAAAGTAACATGACCTACCTTAACAGGAAAGGTTATGATACCTAAAGATTGTTTAGAAACATTATCAAAGCCTCAAATATAAATATAAGCAGGTTCGATGAGAGAATGATCCACATTAATCTTATCCAATAAGTCCATACTGCAAACATTAAGGCTAGATCCATTTATATCCACAAGGGTTCTTCTTATAGCATTATTGTTGATAATAACCACAATCATAAGAGGGTCATATTGATGTTAGATTTTATGAGAAGGTAACTCATCTTGTGTGAAAGAAATTTGAGCTTTGGGTTTGTTTGTAGGATCAATCAAAGAAGCCATGTTTTTAGGTGTCACTGCAAGTGGGATATCTAAGTTTTTCAAAGCATATTGTAACATCCCATGATAAGAAGGTGAAGTTTGAACCAAATCCCAAATAGAAATCTTGGAAGGAGAAGCATTAAGTTGTTCAATGAGATCATACTCCTTAGTAAGAGTCTATGATATATGAGGTACTTGTGGAAGAGTAGGTTGAGAGGGAGCAAGTGAAGTTGGGGTAACTGGAAGAGGATTAGGTTGCCTATTTTTTCTTATGTTTTAGGTATGAGCAACCATATGAGAACTATATTTAGTGATATTTTTAGCATACTCATAAGGACTCTTAGTAGGATAACCTCCTTGCATAGTAATAGCATGTTTCTTAGGAGTGCAAAAAGAATCATTAGCATAACCACCCTGAACCACTAAGATAGGATTACATTGAGAACTTTGAAAAGGACAAGCACCTTGAACTATGAAGATAGGTTTATTAGGTGTTTCATTCACATGTATTAAATTGATTGAAGATGATATAGGAATATCAAAGGTGTCATGAAGTTTAGAAGAAGAATGGACAAGATTGTTGGAAGAATTGTTGATAGTCTCTTCTTGCACTAAAATATTATCATGGATAAGATTAATTTTAGGAGGTAGACTAGGAGTAGGAATTGTTCTTTTAGAAGGAAGAGTATTAGTAGGAAAGGTCATATCATCCTTTATCATCAAAGGATCCACCTGGGCAATAGACTCTCTAGGAGAAGGATTAGCATTACTCTCTAAAGTTTCAAATCTGAGAGGGAGACCTTTGAAAGAGATGTTAACAATATCTCCTTGAACTAAGGTATCCTTATGAGTAGAGCCTAGTTGGGGAGAAGGAGATGCCTTACCTTCAGAGGGAGAATGATTGAGACTCATGAGAGGTGAGATGCTATCAAGGGGGTTCCTATCATAGAGTAGAGAATAATAAACACCTTCTTCTAATGGTTCGTCACAAATAGTGAGGTCTTTGAGAAAATTATTAGAAATATCTTGCACAAAGATGTCCTTATTGTTATTGCCAATTTTGGAAGAAGGAATAACATTGTTCATTAATTCTTCATCCTTAGGAGGAAGAGCATCACTACATGTGTTTAAATCATCCTCTTGCCTCAAAATGTGTTCAATAAGATGTTTAGGGGAGAGAGAATTAAGGAAATTTATTATGATTTCATCTTCTTTTTCAAAGGAATCTTTATGGGTAAGACAAGCTTTGGGGCAAGAAGAATCATTTCTCATTAATGCATCATCTCTAGTGGGAATTGTGTTGAAGTCAAAAGAGGAAATGTCATCACTAGGAAAAGTAGGGACAATACCATCTTCTTGCACAAAATGATCCTCATGAGGGGAGTATTCTTTAGGAGGGAGATGAATATCTTTCTCTAAACATTCATGCTTAGGAAGGAGATCTTTGAAATAAGTGCTCATAACCTCTTGTTGCAAAAACATGCCCCCATTGGTAAGATCAAATTTAGGAGAAGATAAGTCAATGTCCATCAATACCTTTTCACTTAGAGAGGCATCATGTAAAGAAGGTAAAGTAACACTAATAAAATTGTTCATGATATCATCCTCTTCCTCTAAGATAGCTAGATGGGAAGGGCACATTTTAGGAGAATTGCCAAGATCACTCTTCAAATATTCATCCTTAGAGCATGGGAGAGTTTTAAAGGGATTGGTAACAAGTCTTTTAGGAACTAAATTTTTTTCATAGATAGGATGAGGTTATTTAAGAGATGGAAAAATTGAAGCAAGGGAGGCTAACCCATTATCACATTTATGAAATGAATGCATCATGACAACAATTTTCCACTTTCAAATTATAACATATGTAAAATAGAAGGAAATGTTCAATTTTAACCAATGAAACAACTCTAAATGCTGATATAGAAAATGAAATTTACAAGTGAAATGTGTTCCTAAATCAGATCTAAAATTAATGATCCAGATTAAGTTATGCACAAGTTCAATTTTGAATTGAAAAAATTAGGGTTTTAGAAAAATTGACCTCTAAATTTTTTAAATTTGCCAGGAAATCCACAAGTTCATTTTTTAATTGAAAAAATTAGGGTTTTAGCAAAATTGACCTCTAAATTTTTTAAATTTGCAAGGAATTGAAACTTGTAAATGTAAATTTAAATTTGAAATAGAAAAAACACTCAGATCTGAGAACATAAATCAGAATTAAAGAAGATTGGGTTTAGATCGGGTTCACCAAAATGCAGAGGGGAAAAAGTGAGACTGGGTGACTAGGACCTAATCCCATTTTTGCCAGCACATTGGAAATATGAAAGAGCCTTGAGAGATAGCTCACTTTGGATAATTAATGTGAGAAAGAGAGATCCAAGGATTATCTCTTAGGGTTTCTATCCTCTTGTTGTATATGAAGAGAAGATGTGAAAAATAGGGTGTGATTGGTCAACTAGACTAGGAGATGAACAATGAAGCATATATGAACTGAAATTGCAGAAACTTGCAGGATTGAAACTAAGATACTAATAGAAGAGAAGGGGGAGGAATTTGAATGTGTACCTAGTGATTAAAAATGAGAAAAAATGACCCAGATAGGGGTGCCACACCCTTGTCCTTTTTTGTCTGACAGGGAGCCACAACTGAGAGACTGCAATCTTGATGTTATGAGCCCTTAACCTGCCAAATTTCACTTGAAAGTGGGGGGACCATGGCATCACACCCCTAACCTAGGTAGGCCCTGGGTGCCATGCCCCTGTCCTAGATGATTTTGGGAGAGATCTAAGACCTTAAGACATTCCTTGTGCATTTTAGTAGTCTTGAAAGTCTTCCAGGTACATGTACCTACACCTGCAACTGAAAATAGGTTTTTGGGTGGATATATGGAGTTTTGCCTTAGTAAAACCCCTATTTTGGTGATTTCCACCTCAACAAATACCTTATTTGTATAGTAAAATAGTTTGTGCAGGAATCTTGTGTGTGTGCAAGGCCCTAAAATGATGAATGCAAACAATCTAGAGAAACCCTATGATTTAAAGAGTAAACCCTAAATGCTTGTAATTGAGAAAGTGAATGCTCTAAATCAATGATGATAAGTGATCTAAAGCATAAATTTAAATCTACAAATTGATATAATGAAGCTCATACAAAGACATGAAAACAACATGAAATCATACCCAACCCCAAGGGAGGGGTACAAGCCAATCCTCACTCAGTGATCTCCTATTTCTTTTCTACATCTTCAAAAGCCCCAAATTGATGAAATAATGCTTGATAGATGTTGTTGAATATTTTTGAAGACTCCAAAGACCTGCTCTTTCAGTGCATAGAAGGCTCCTTGTGATCGCTAGAAAAATTAGCTAAGAACCTCCTCCATGCCTTCAAATGAAGAAAGAGATCTCTTATGTATGAAACCCTAGATCTTAATTTCATCTTTAGGCTGACCTATGATTTAAATTTTTAGCCAATTACTTGGGGTTAAGCATTATAATATCATAGAATTATGCTCCCGAAAATTTAGGAAAAATGTTGGGAACTGTGCATAACTTACAAATGATCCAACCAACTTTTTGCCAAATTTTCACAATTGTTAGATATGATGATATTAGAGTGAATTCCAAAGTTATGGCTAATTTTGAGATATTTGATATGCGAAATCAGGCCTTAAAGGTCGAAATAAGTAATAATTAGGGTTTATGATCTAATGATTTATTGGAGGAATAAAATAAAAAGGGGCACACTTAGGGTAAAGGGCCCAATTTTATGATGCGGTGAGTGATGAAATATGACTTTAGATTTAATTAAATTCTTAAAGGGAAATTACAATGCAAGATGAAAACACACTAAGGCGGGTGCAAAACCAAGCATGTAATTGTACCACCCTAGCAAGGGTGTACAATTTACGGTGTTACACTCACAAGTACAAAATTAGATCACACGATACAAAGATTGACCATCGAAAAAATATAATGATATACATGAAATAATATGGACCTAAATCAAATATCCAAACATACAACTCCATCAAATATCACGCCAAGATCAGCCACAACACGCTACACCACCAGGAAAGCTACATAACATGAAGAACATCATCGGATTAGAAAAATCACCAAGAAATCGCACAATGATCATTGTGGATAACCAAAACAACTAGGACATAATTAAGAAACACCAAAAAGCATGTTATAATCCATAGTAATAGCTGCACCAACACCACTTATCAAATCTTCATCGATCAACATTTGAACATTAAGAACACTCAAAGTGTAGCAACTATCATGACAAAAAGATAACTTGTGGAGAACCAAATCAAAAACCATCTGAAATGAAGATAAATTAGACCATCCCAAACAATATACCAAGGACATAGGTCAAGATCTGATCACACCAGAATATACCAGAGGAAATACTGAAGTCTTCAAAGCTATTATCAGAAAACAAACTGCAAAACTAGATTATATGCTATGATAAATTAAGATTCATAGATTACCAAAACCATTACAGAAGAATATAGTGATACTAGAAATACTCCATACACCAAACCATATATCTAATAAACCAATCTGCAATCACCACAACAAAAATTTGTTGACATCAATGACAACAACATATCCTAGTAGCAATAATGTCCAACAATCTCCCCATTTGGCATTGATGAAAACATATGAATGTGAAAAATAATCAATGCAAAGAAAGAAAATAACTCTAGTAAACTACCCCTAAGATCAAGCAAATAAAACAATTTTTCACATTCTTCTCTCCCCCTTTGAAAGCAATGCCAAAGACAGTAAACAATTTATACTTCTTTCCCCAAAACACATCCTCTAAGAAGGACAATCTCCTCCTTAGGATAAACTCACAACTAAACACTTGAAACCTTCACTAACTACTCCGACAGAGTAGCAACATCAACTCATCAATCCAGATAGAAAGATAAGGCTCTGAATTCCACCAGATTGATGAAACTCAAAGCATCTAGTTCTCATCAGGAAGGGTGGATACCCCTAACTGTCTCTCAAATAGACAAATGTATCTACATGCAAAGGCTTAGTGAAAATATTAGCAGTTGTTCCTTTGTAGTAACATATTCTAGCTTCACTTCTTATTCATTGACTTTTTCTCTCAAGTAATGATATTTGATTGATACATGTTTAGTTTTTGAATGTTGCACCAAGTTTTTTGACATGTTGATAGTGTTAGGGGTCCCACAGATACTGAGAGGGGGGGGGGTGAATCAGTATCTGATTGGTAATTAAAATTTCTTAACTTAAAACATGCAGAATATAATATAACAGTGTACCGGTATGCAAGAAATAATGCAATAAACAGAATCAAGAACATCTACATGAAAAACACACCATAACATAGGATTTTAATGAGGAAACCCAGTGTGGGAAAAACCTCGGTGCGATTTGTGACCCACAATATTCACTCACTGGACAATAAGAGAATATTACTTACAATAGGGGCCTGCACATGTAGGAAGGCCAACTTCCTAGAGCTCACTGCTCAATGGGAAGTCACATTGACTTACAAATAAGGATTATACTAATCCAATAACTTGTACTGCTTTACAATAGCATCTTCAATGCCAGATTCAGTACCAGTTCCTGCTCTGTTCTTTACATATACCCTTTGACCTATATTTCGTACATTAGGTTTGCCTAATATTTTCCTTTTTTTACATCTACTAAATCACTCTTACAAATGTCTACAATGATCTCCTTTATATATAAGAGTCATTTTACAATTTTCCAAGTTGGCTTACACATTTTTTCAATAATAAACAAAATGTAATATAACAAAATCCTATCGGCCTCTATGCCGGTATACTTCTTTTCTTTTGTGCTGGTGCTAGTGTCCTGAGTGCCAGTGTAGAGTGTGATCTGCTAATGCCGGTATAATGCTTTTGTCGGTGCCATAGGATTGCAAGGTTGCCTTCAATGACAAAACCTTCAATCACATATAATGTCTCATTGGAGTGTGCATATGCCAATAGATAGCACTAAAATTATTACAATATAGGATAGTAGGCTTATCATAGCTAACTTTGATATCCTTCAATATTTGCTTCATCCAAAACACAAGAGTGCAACTACCAATAACAGTAATGTACTTAGCTTCAGCAGTAGATAAGGACACTAAATCTTGTTTCTTACTAGCCCATGAAACCAGTTTCTTACCCAAAAAGGAAGCACCACCAGAGGTACTCTTTCAATCATCAACATCACCATCTAAATCAACATTAGAGTAAGAACATAACATGAAATCATCACTCCTCAGATACCACAAACCATAATCCATAGTTCCCATCAAATATATGAATATTCTCTTTACAATAGTGACACGACTATCTTTTGGATCAACTTGGTATCTAGCAGCCATGCACATAGCATGCATAATGTTCGATCTAGTCTGAGTAAGATATAGCAGTCCACCAACCATAGATCTATACAAAATCTAATTACTTTTTGAAGATTCATCATTCATAGATAATTTGTAGTTAATCACCATAGGAGTTCCAACCAGTTTGGAGTCATCCAACCCAAACTTCTTCAGCAATTCCTTCATATATATTTAGTTTGAGATACAAAAATACCTTTTCCAATCTGTGAAATCTACAAACCTAAGAAAAAATTCATCTTACCTATCATAGACATCTCAAATTCTTTCCGCATATCACTAACAAAATTAATGCTCAAGTTATCATCTCGTCCAAAGATAATATCATCAACAAAGACTTCACCAATCAAGATGTTATCATTCTCAATCTTAAAATATAGATTACTATCAACAATCCCTTTATTAAATCCTAATTTCAGTTAGTACTTATCCAAAATACCATACCAAGCTCTGGGGGCTTGTTTCAATCCATAAAGAGATTTTTTTAGTTTACATACTATGTCTCTGTCATTTGATAATGAAATCCACCAGGTTTCTCAATGTAGATTTCTTCCTCAAGATCACCATTCAAAAAAGCTGACTTTACATCCATCTGATACACTTTGAAATCTTTATAGGCAACATGTGGAAGCAATAGTCTAACAATTTCAAGTCTGGCTACTAGAGAAAAAGTCTCCTCATAATCAATTCCTTATTTCTATGAATATCCTTTGCATACCAATATAGCTTTATTGCTGACAACTTCACCAACTCCATTCAATTTATACCTGAATACACATTTATTACCAATAACAATATTATATTTAGGTCTAGGCACAATCTCCCATGTGTTATTCTTTTCAATATGATCTAATTCTTCTTCCATAGCTCTCATCCAATTTTCATCTTTGTAAGCCTCAACAATATCTTTAGGTTAAACTTTAGAAATCAAACATACCTCTTCAGTAGCTAGCCTTCTTCTAGTCATCACACCTTTGTTTTTATCTCCAATAATCTAATTTTCAGAATGATTAAATCTTACATACCTCACAGTCTTCTGATTGTTCTGATTTTTTAGGTTCATACACCTCTCCACTAACAACAGCAACATCCGAATTAACTATCTCTACCAGATCATTCTGCTTCAATTCTTCAATCTGAATAGGATTTAGAACAATGCATTGACCATCATCATATCCACAAGCTCTGATTTATTTTCCAAGGTTCCCATCCACCTCCACATTTTCACTTTCTACTATCTTTCTTAGTCTCTTATTGTAGCACCAATAGGCTTTGCTCTTTGTTTAATATCCTAGGAAAATTCCTTCATTATTTCTTGCATCAAACTTTCCTATGTCGTCATCTCTCTTGATATAACACTTCCTACCAAATACTCTACAATATCTCATAGTAGGAAAATGACCAAATCATAGCTCATAAGGAGTCTTACTAGTATCACCTTTAATATGAACTCGATTGAATGTGTAAACAACAATACTAATAGATTCTCTCCAATAGATCTCTAGAACATTCCCTTCAATCAACATAGTGGTAGCAGCATCCAAAATAGTATTGTTCTTCCGTTCAACAACTCCATTCTTCTGAGGATGTTTAGGAGAAGATAACTATCTTCTAATCCCATGCTTCTCACAAAATGAGTCGAAGTCACTAGAATAGAATTCTTTACCTCTGTCAGATCTCATACATTTCACCTTGAATCCCGACTCAGTCTCAACCTTTACTTTGAATATCTTGAATTTGTCTAATGCTTTAGATTTATCTTTCAAAAACACAACCCACATCATCCTAGAATAATCATCAATTAGAAACAAAAAATATCTGTTGCCCTGCACACTTCTAACATTTTAGGTCCATACAAGCCAGTATGCACAAGATCTAGCAATCCATCAAATGTATAGTTCTTGCTTTTGAAAGAAATTCTTGTTTGCTTACGCAATTGACATTCCTTACATATTAGATTAGTAGGCTTAATAATCTTAGGCAAATCTATAACAACTTGAATATAAGTGATCTTAATAATTGAATCAAAACTAACATGACATGTTCTCCTATGCCATAACCACCTTTCATCAATCTGAGCAATCAAACAACTTTTCTCACCAACATTCAAATGAAAAATATTACATTCAGTCTTAGTTCTAGATGCAATCTCTATATTGGAGGCATTTAGGATTTTACATTTACCATTCTTGAATTGAAAATTATAGCCTTTGTCAACTATCTATCCAACACATAAAATATTATGCTTCAAACCTTTGACATACAGAACATCATCAGTATTATGCTTATGATCAAAGGAAATAGAAACTGTAACATGGATCACATAGGCTTTGTCATCTACAAATCTTACTATTCCACCATCATACCTTTCCATACTCACAAATTTTCTTTTATCACTAGTCATATGATGTGAACAACCACTATCAATCACCCATTCATTTTTTTCCTCAACTTTAGCAACCAAATCTTTTTCCTCAATAGTACAGCCAGTGGAATCAACGGGTACTGGTCCATCTTCTTTAATAACAAGAAATACAACTTCATCTCCTTTAGATTCTTTATATGTAACAACTTCATCAAAAACATAATAGCAGTTCTTCTAATGCTTATACTTCCAGTTAGACTTGTAAGGCTTATCATACAGACTTGTAAGGCTTATCATACTTCTCATGCTTCTGATATCTATCATGCCTATCATACTTATCCATTCTCTTCAGGCACCTATAAGAAAAATGTCCTACCTTATTGCAAGAGAAACATTTCAAGGGTAGTTTTCCATCATACTTACCAGCTCCTTTAGGCGATCTCCAAGCAAATAATGCTTCAAGCTCATCTAGTACATTCTTTCTTTCTCTTCCATATCTCTTCTTTCTCTTTCATATCTGGATATTCTGCATTCTTCAAGTTCATACTTCTTTCCGAATACAGATTCTCTAAATGTTATCCTATAATTTCTATGTTATTCACCAAATTTTCTCAATTCAAATGCAACAATCTTTCCAACCAACATATCTCCTATTACTGTAGTCACACTCCAGATTTGATCAATAGCAACTACCTTATATTTATAAGCAGGAGGCAAAGATTTCAGCACCTTAGCAACAATTTCATCTTCTTCGAGGGTTCCATCAACACATCTAATACCTAGGACAAGGTCATTAACCTTATCCATAAAGGTATTTATGTTCTCATCTTCTCCCATCTTCAACATCTCATATTTCCCTTTCAAATTCTACAACTTAGCAACTTTCACTTGTTTATCTCCTTCATACTAGGTCTCAAGCTTCTGCTAGATCTCATGTGCGGTCTAAAATCCCATTACATTTGTCATCTCATAATCAGTCAGGATAGTCAACAATGCCTCCTTCACTCTAATGTTATCTTCATCCTCCTTGATCTCATTAACAGTAACTCATCCATTCAGAGGAACAAAATAGGCATTCTTTGTAATCTTCTAGTAATCTTCTCCACGAAATCTCAAGTACATTTCCATCCAGTTCTTCCATATAGCATAGTTACTTCCATTAAAAATCTTAGACTCTCCTTCTTAATGATAACACCTCTAGTTCCACTTGCCATTCCTCATTATAACATTTCACTTACTCCTAACAAAGTATTATCTCATTGTGGGTACATTCCCACCATGTTTTTTCCCTTAACTAGGTTTTCTACGTCAAAAATCTTGGTGTTATGTTTGTTATTGATGTGGTGTTGTTTCATCCTTTAAACTGTTAATTATCAGATCTAATTTATGGTTTAAGTTGCAGTAAGTTTGTGTGCATTATTTCCTATGATTGGTATTAGAGCTAGATCTTCTAGAAGAAGATTGACTGCTTGAGGAGATTCAGGGTGTCAACCTTTTCTTTTAAGAAGGATAGTTCAAGGTTTGATCAAACAAATGATACTCCCTCGAAGAACTAGATGGAATTTTATTTGAGATGCATCAATGAAGACTAAAGGAAGATTACTAAGAATGTATATAATGTTCTTTTGAATGGTCCTACATCTCCGAATGAGATTAAGGAGGCTAAATTTAATATTAGAGTGAAGAAAGCATTGCTGAGTGCCTTATATAATTCTAAGATGACTAATATGATGGATTTGTAGACTGGTCATGAGATCTAGAAGAAGCTAGATACTTTTTATGAAGGTGATAGTCATGTAAAAGTTTCTAAGTTGTAGATCTTGAAAGGAAAGTATGAGATATTGAAAATGGGCGAAGATGAGAACATTACCTCCTTTATGCAGAAATTTAATGAGCTGGTGTTGAATATATGATGTGTTGGTTGAGTATTGGAAGAATCTGAACTTGTTGCTAGGGTGTTGAGATTGTTGCCTCCTACTTACAAGCACAAGGCTTCTTCTATTGAAGAGACCCAAGTCGTGACAGATGTGAAAAGAGACATGTTGATTGGAAAGCTTACTACTTTTGAGTTGAGTGAATTCGGTGAAGCCCCTCCTAAGTCTAATTTTGCATTCAAAGCTACTGTATCCAGGAAGTAGAAATATGATCCGGGATTAATTTCTACAAGGGTGTCCAAATATGAGAAAGAGATGAGAGAGCTTGAAGAGATTGAAGCCTTGATTGCTAGAAGATTATGAAAAGGTTCCTATAAGTATGAGGGTAAGTTACCTCTTAAATTTTTTTCACACACAATAAGATGAGACATTTTACCTCAAGGTGTCCAGAAAGAGATAGAAATCCTAAGAAGCCATTGAAGCCATATAAGCCTAAATATCAGAAGAAGTGTTATTTTTCTACTGATGAAGGTGTGATAGATGATGAGTCTGAGAAGGGAAATTCAAGAGATGAATGGGTGTTCATTGCTATCAAGGATGATGATTCAGTGACTATTGATTCTACTAGCTGCATTGTTGAAGAGAAAGCTTTAGCTCCTAAAGTTGAAGAGAAAGATGAATGGGTTATTGACAATGTTTTCTCTCATCATATGATAGTTGATAAGAGTAAGTTTGTAAGTATGGAAAAGAATGATTATGGTGTAGTAAGTTTTGGAGATGACAAAGTTGGTACAATTTGTGGTAGATGTTCTATTTCTCTTGATTGTAAGCATAACACTGATGATGTTTTGTATGTTGAAGTTCTAAAGCATAATCTTTTCAGTGTTGGATAAATGGTTGATAAGGGTTATGATTTTCAATTCAAGAATGGGAAATGTAAGATCTTGAGTAGCTCTGGAATTGAGATTGCATCAGGTACAAAGACTGAAGGTAATATCTTCCACTTGAGTTCTGGTGGTAAAAGGTGTTTTCTTTCTCAAATTGATGAAAGTTGGTTATGGCATAGAAGGATGTCTCATGTAAATTTTGATTGCATGGTTAAGATAAGTTCCACTCAAGCTGTAAGAGATCTGCCTAAGAATGCAAAGCCTTTTAATCCGATATGTAAGGAATGTCAGTTAGGGAAGTAGACAAGAGTTTATTTCAAAACCAAACAATATACTTATAATGGAAAATTGAATTTGTTAGGCTACAATGAAGAAGGAAAACTGAGAAGGGGGGGGTGAATCATTTTTCACTGGATCTACAAACTTAATCACAAATATAGATCTGATAAACTACAACAATAACAAAGATAAGCTTATTGAAAGCACAACACACAACATCAAGATTTAGACTTGGAAAACCCAGTGAAGAGAAAAACCATGGTGGGAACCTACCCATAATAATATGATACTCTATAGTAGTATGTGAAAATATTACAATGGGGAATGAACATGCATTTAGGCACACTCCCTAGAGCTCACTGCTCAAAAGATAATGACTTGGAATCCTATAGCCCTCAAGAAAGTCTCACTAACTTACAAAATGATTCAAACTACAATCTGGAAGGAATGAATTGAAATAATACCATCTACACATGCTCGATGACCATTCCAATCAAGCATAATTTTATGGTTTGCAACACCAATATCTAATTAATCACAATGCCAAAGGATGAATCACTTATTGACACATACACCACTCTCTTGATAATGCAGACACAACCTTGATACCTAAATTACTTGACAACATCACCTATTTATACAATTCATCAACCTTGATAATAAGGTTTAATAATAAGAGGGCGACCCAGGATACAAATGATTATGCTACCTGGACTGTGGGGGCAAAAAGTATGATGTTAGAGATTTTAAAGAAGAATGGTGAGGCAGTTGAACTTTTAAAGAGCATAAATGATCAGAAGAACAATGGGATCAACCATAAGATGATGCAAATTGAGGAAGGTATGAAGAAAATTATGGAGAATAGTGTTTCTATGATGAAATTTTATTTGGTCAATATGAATGCTTTGGTTTCCAGGATGGAGAGAATTCATAATGAGAAAAATGTTGTGGATCTAGAAAATAAAGCTAGGGCCTCAAGCTCGAAGATGACTCCTCGCACTACTAGAAGAAAAAGATAGAGCACTAAAATGGTAGAAGAGTATCTTCCACAAAACCTATTGGACCTTAAGGAAGCTTCCAAGGCTATGTTGCAGCTTGAGATGGAGGCCTCTCAGGCCTTAGACATTTTTAAGTAGGTAGTTTGAATTTGTTGCTGTTGCCAGCATCTCGCTAGCTTTTTGCTGGTCTTTCTATGTTTGCTAAGTTGTATTGCTTTTGGATTGTAGCCAGTTTTTTTCTTAGACCTAGGTTCTTTTATGATACTATAATTCTTTATCTTTAACTCTTTATTTTAAGTGGTTTCGAGTCCCCTAAAAACCTATTTTTTCTTAATCAAAAACAAGGTTGGCTAAACCCTCAACTCACAATTACAAAATTACATCACATGATACAAAGATCGACCACTAGACTAATATAATGATATACATGACACAACATGCAACACCACCGGAAATCACACCAAGATCAACCATAACATTAAGAACACTCAATCAACAACAACTGTCACAATAAAAAGATAACTTGCAGAGCACCAAATCATGAACCATCTGAAATGAAGATACACAAGACCATCCCAAATAATCTTGCAAGGACGCAGCTCAAGATCTTATCACACCCGAATATACCAGAGGAAATACTGAACTTTGCAAAGCTCTGATCAGAAAAACAAACTGCAAAACCAGATTTTATGCTATGATCAATTAAGCTTCTTGGATTACGAAAACCAATGCAGAAGAATATAGTGATATTAGAAATACTCCATACACTAAACCATACATCCAATAAACCTATCTACAATCACTAGAGCAAGAATATGTTGACATCAATGACAACAACATATCCTAGAAATAATAATTTCCAACCGCTGGAGGAAATTCCTATCCTTAAGGAATGGAAAGGCTGGTTCAAAAGTAGGTATGGAGTCTTTGTTAGAGACTACTAGAGAAATGAGAAGTGGAATGAGTTTAGCCAGCTTTGTCTGGGATTAAAATTTCTAGAGATTTTGCTTTCTTCTAAAATTTTTATGGACAATGCTGAGGATTGTTTGATTTGGAGGGAAACTTCAGATGGGAAATATTATGTGTCTTCAATGATGTCTATCCACAACAAAGTTCTGGAAGAGATCCCTTTGTGGTCTAAAGTGTGGATAAAGAAGTTGATGCCCAAAATTAATATCTTCTTTTGGATTTTTATCCAAAATAAGGTGCTAGCTCTTGATAATCTCCATAAACATGGATTTATTTTTCCTAACAAGTGTTCTCTTTGTTGCAGGGAGGAGGAGTCTACTTGTCATATCTTCTACTAGTGTATTTTCAGTCAGGAAATCTAGAATATTATTTTTAGTAGGTGGAAGTTGAGCTGGATTTTCCTGAACTCTCTGGAAGAGTTTTGACAACAATGGTATTGTCCTAGTTCCAATTCTAAGAATGTTGAGCTTTCGAAACTTACTCTCCCTAATGTCATATGGAACATCTGGAAGGAGTACAACAACAAGATTTTTAGGGATAAAAGTGCTAACCCTAAAGTGGTGGTGGATAAAATCTATAGAGGGATCTTTGAATGTTTAAATGGAACTGATCATGGTTTAGCTGCTAAAGAAGACTTTAATGAAAGATGGAACCTCTCTAATAACAAAATCAGTATGGATAAGGGTAGGGATGGTCTTGTTTGATGCTTTCCTTCACATGGACGGATTAAGGCCAATCTTGATAGGGCTTCTAAGGGGAACCTGGGGAAAGCTGATTATGGGGGTATTGTCAGAAATTTTGCTGGAAGTTGCCTTGTGGCTATTCCTGGCCCTTTGGGTAATCAAACTAACCATTATGTGGAATCCTCTGCAGCTTTGAATACTTTGATTATAGCAAAAAATCTTAATCATGATAATATATGGTTGGAGGGAGACTCACTTAACATTATTAAATGCCTTAAGGGAGAAATTGAGCCTTCGTGGACTATAGAAAATATTATTTTTAAAGCTAGAGAAATTATTTCTAGCTTTAAATCTATTATCATTGAACATGCCTTCAGAGAAAAAAATGTTGTTACGGATGGTCTAGCAAACCTTGGCATAATTTACAAAGCTCAAAGTATATGGAATGGGGAAGTTAATGTTGATTTTAATATTAAAGAACTCATCAGAAAGGACAGATTTATGGGGAAAGATGGATCCCATGATTAATCATGAAAGTTTTAATGAGTAATGTTCAAATTTTTAGAAAGGTAATGATGACAAGTTAGAAGGGCAGAGTCCTAATCAAGAATATTAATTTTCCGCACACTTTGTGGGTATGTATTTTCAAAAAATCAAGTGTCATTTGGAAGAAAGCTTTGAAGTTGCAGAAGAAGAGAAATTGAAAAACAAAATATAAAATGGGGGGGATCTAAGAAGAGAGGAACTTGATAATATTTCCAGATGGAAGGAGACACCTAAGGTTTGGAAAAAGCTGGAGAAAGGAATCATGATGAATTTCATGGAAAAGTTGGTTGACTATGATAAAGGCAGAGTTAACCTAGCGATCACCAAAGTTATTGAAAACTGGATAGATGGCTCCTTCAAAATTCATGGCATTAGATTTAAGCTGGATGCAGACCTCATTGCAATGGTCACAGGTATGCCCCATTCTGGTCTTAACTTCTTTAGAGACCTGAAAGTGTCTAATAATGCAGCTAATATTTTTCCACGTAAAGAGAAGGAGACAATGAAAATAGGAAAAGCTACAGGGGGGTATTATGATGCTTCCAATATTAAGAAAATTTGGGGTTGTGTGCTTAATGCAATTATGGAATATATTACTGTGGAGGGTCCACACATACCATTTTGTGCTTTTAAATCATTTTAGACATGAGAAGAGGATTTATCTGCCCTATTACCTCTTTAGGTCTCTGTCGTGGTCTCTGAATAAGCATAGAAGGAACCCTTCTACACCTGTGCTTCATTAGGGCCTTATTTTGCTCATTTATGAGCATTGCAAGATTCTAGATATCCAAGAAAACAAGAGATTGTCAGTGTCACTGGGGAAAGGAAAGAGGAAGATGGAGGAAGGTGGACCTAGCAAGGATGAGTTGACACAGAGAAAAAAGGGCAAAAAAGACACTGTGGAGAAAATTCAAGAGGACAAGGGTAATCAAAAGGATACGAAGATTGATTCAGAGGACATTGGAAAAGATGGAAGCAAGATGGAGACCGATGAGTCTGAAGGAGAGGAGAGATGGAAAGAAGAGAAAGTGGGGGAAGAGGAAGAAGGAGCTGAGGATGTTTTTGATCAGAATAGTCCTACCCATAGTGAGAAGGACAAGGAAATTGAGCAGGAGAAGGACAAAGAGAATTCGAGCAGGGATTAGGATAAAGCTCGAGAGGGGATAATTATGGGTAAAATCAAACACTAGTCCAAGGCTCAAATGGGTTTTGATAGGTGGGTTTATGAAGGAATCAAGAATCTGGAAAAAACTGATAAGTAGCAGGAAGAGAAAGGGAAGAAAGCTGAAATGAACCAAGAGCAGTGTAATAAGGGTATGGAGGAAAAAGTGGAGAAGCTGGAAGCTTAGATTAGTAATCTAGAGGAAGGAAAAATAGCTATGAAAAACTTTTTGGTAATGATTCCGAAAATCCTTACCTCTATGACTAAGAATTTAAAGGAAATTACCAAGTTCCTTGATGGCTCCAACACCTCCAAACTTATCATGGACCTAGATATTGATGAGGATGCTATTGAGGTAGGGACAGTGGAAAGTGCTCCTGGTGGTGTGATAAAAAGAACAAGGGTGAGAATGAAGAAAGTTGTTGTGGCCTCTTCCAAGGATATCCCTAAGCTTAGGGATAATATTAAAGATTTGCAAGGGATTAGCAAAAATTTGGCTAATGCCCTAAAAAAAATTAAGTAATTTGTCTTCTAGATTTTTTATGTTATGGTTGGATGTTGCTAGTTTTGTTGGCTTTTTTGCTGATTTTTGCCCAAAACTATGCTGGTGTTTTGGCAGTTTGTCTTTTCATGTTTCTTAATGCTATTATCTTTTAAGTATCTCTTGTAAAGGGTTTTGGGATCCCTTCAAAACTTGATTTTACCGTAATAAAAAATAATAATGTCCAACAAAATATTTTGCATACTGATTTGTGTGGCCCCTCTAGAATACAAAGCTTACAAGGTGACATGTATTTCATATTGTTGATTAATGACTATTCAAGTATGATGTGGGTTACTTTCTTATGGTAGAGGTCTAAAGAATTAGAGAAGTTCAAGATTTTCAAAGAAATGGTTGAGACAAAGATTGGTTTGAAGATGAAGTCTATGAGATCTGACAAAGGTGGAGAATTTACCTCTAGTGAGTTCAATTCTTTATGTGAAGAGCATGGGGTGAAGAGAAATTTATCTACTCTAGATAGACCGCTCAACATAATGGTGTTGGGGAGAGGAAGAATAGGATAGTTCAGGAAGATGCTAGAACCATTATGATTGAAGGAAATATTCTGCATATCTATTGGAGAGAAGCTGTGAGTACTGCAATGTATACTTTCAACTGAGTTTATATCTAAGGTGATACAGGTAAGACTCCTTACGATTTATGGTTTGGTCATGCTCCTACAATTATATATTTCAAAAATTTGGTAGTAAATTCTATTTCAAAAGAGATGAAGATCTAGGGAAGTTTGATGCTAGAAGTGATGAATGAATCTTTCTTGGTTATTCTACTAAAAGTAAGGCCTACCAGAGTTATAATAAGAGATTGAGAAAGAAGGTTGAAAGTGCTAATGTTAATGTTGATGAAAGAAATGTGAGAATATCATATCTTGCATATATGACTAAGATGATCAAGATGGAAGTGTAGGCTCAAAACCAAGTTCAGACTATTTTAGAAAAGCCCGAGAATCAAGGAGAAAGTGCAAATGCTAGTGTAAAAGAAAGAGGTCAAGAGTCTTAAAATCATGAAAATCCTAAGACTCCCAGGTATGTAAGATTGAATCATTCAGAAAATTAGATTATTGTTGACAAGAAATGCTGAAGAGTATTGCTTGATTTCTAATATTGAGCCTAAAGATGTTTTTGAATAAGGGAAAATAGGTTCTGATGGGCCCCTAAAACCCATTACAACCAAAAGGTCCAAAGATATACATTAAAGTACAACAAAATGCAAAAGACAACAACTAATAAAAGGACAGCTGATGAGCAAAAAGCCAGCAAACTAGAGACAGCTAACAAAAACAAGCAAGACTGAGGAAGAAAGAGCCCAGTGTTAGGTTAAGTTCTAAAGCATCTCAGTGGCTTCCAGCTCTAGTTGTTCCATATTTTCAGCTACCCACTTGATATCCTCAATTTCCTTGCTTCAGCTTTGCATTTTTCGAGTGCTCGCACACATTCTTCTACCAAGTCCAGTCTCCTTATCATCAGGGGTGTCTTCCTTCACATCAATGATGCCCACAAAAGCCATATCCCCATGTTCATTCTCAAGCTTACTGATAAGAGCCTTCATACTAGCTGAGGTGGCCTTAAGGATCTTATGACTTTGATAACAAATCTTTTTGAGCGTGTTCTCAACTCCTTCGAGTCTTATTTCAGTAGCCCCTTCTTTGTTCTCCAAGGTAAGAAAGCTATTCTGATTAGCATTGATGATCTCCTCTGCATTACTAATAGCTTTGGTGAGCTCACTGAGACAATCTAGGAGGGAGTTGAATTTTCCCAAGCCTATGCTTCTAAAGTCTCAATTGTTTTGGCTTCCTGGGAATTTTTGGTTTTTATGCCAGTAATTTCCTTTTGCATCTAGTGGAGCACCTTGTTGAAGCCATTCATGCCATTATTGATGCAGTGGTTGATATATAGATAATGGTATTCCTGGGTATTGTCTCCAGTAGGCTCTAAATTTACCTCAAGACCCACCTCCCTGACATCAAAGCTCTGAGCTTCTTTGATGGTCGTGTCCTCTCCCATCATTCCCTTATCCTTAGATTTAGTCGTGAGAGGTGAACAATTATTGGTTCCCACATCCTCAATTTTAGGAGTTTTCCTTTTCTTATTTTGGCTTGAGAGGATATGGACCTCCTCACTTTCAGTATCCATGTCATTATCAGTCTCATTATCCTCTTCATACAAGATATCCTCATCCTCCCCTCTATGCTTCCTTTTGGCCGACCCGTTGTTCTATAGCTCATGCCCTATTTGTTTTTTTCTTTCTCGACCAAGCAATTTGGGGGTTGTTCTCTGCCTCAGCTTCCATGTCATAGCCTTTGCCTTCCTCATCATTAAAGTCATCAAGATCCTCTTCTGACTCAGAGACCTCGATAATTTTTAGATGGACAATAGTGTTCTTGATGTGATTATATAGAATCACCATCAAACCCTCATGCATTGCTTGATTGGTATTGGGGTTGGATATTGCATCCTTGATCTCAACATTTAGGGTGCAGAAAAGATAATATGGAATGGAAATTTTCTCTTTATACCTAAAGTGGTTGAGAATGATAAAATAATAGTTGTAAACCCTACTAAATATACCATCAAGAGTGATAAATTACATAATAGAAAGAAAAGCCCTTCGCCAAATTAGCTTAATTACCTTTGGTGAGTAGTAAGTATGGTTGCCCTTCACCAATCTAGCTTTCCCCCATCCTTCAAAAATTTCTTCTCGGTTGCATTTTAAATATTCCTATCCCTATAGAACTTGAAATCATCCATCGGAAGACCCGTAGCCTCAACGATTAGAGTTTCAATCACCTTGACCGTCCTGTTGCCAATGGTCAATGTGCCTTTATTCCAACCATTCTTGAAAATTCTTGTAATTTCAGGTGGTTTCTCCTGCATTCTCTTCATGAAATTAGTCATATTGGAAGCTTGAAGTACCGCCTAGACCTAAGGATGGTTCCTCCATTTATCAATAGTGGTAGCTTCCTTTCTCTTGCAATTTCCCCCCATATTGTTATTGATGTCTATAAACTATAAATTCCTACAAATACCTTTCTTCGTTATGAACTTTCTGTGAGAAACCACTAGAAGCCTATGGAAATTTCTAATACTTCTGTTTGATAGGGGAAAAAGCACCTATAAAGCATGAGAAGTGATCCTGCAATTATTATTGTACCTCCTTCTTGGCTGCATATAAAACCAACTCCTACTGCCATGACCTCTCCTATCATCTCAGGAAATGATTTCAAATTGAGCCTTGCTTACCATGAAATATTTCATAAGTTAAGATATCACGTGCCACACAAGGTAGATCCCCCTTGCATTTACAGATCTTGATTTGCTCACTCCATACTGCCTCATTGGCAGCCCACTAAGTACACCTATTGGCCTCTCTGTAATCATGAGAAATGTGGTACTTATCAAACCCTTGAAGCAACTCCCTGGAAGAATCAATGATGTTTTTAATCATCCATGAGGGTTGGTGTTTACCAAGGAGGCAATTAATAATGTTTTTAGAGTCACCTTCCAACCATATCATTTTGATGCCCAATTTATAAGATAATTTAATAGTTTGGAGCACACCCATAGCTTTAGCCAAATGATTAGTCTGAATCTCCAAGGGATAGGCTACCACCCCAGTAAAAAATCCAACACCATTCTAGATAACTCCAACACAACTAACAGGTCCAGGGTTCCCTTTAGTAGCACCATCAAAGTTAGCCTTAAACCAATCATTAGGGGGAAAAGACCAGCTTCACATACTTCTTTTGATTTGGTTGATGTTGGTGCCCATGTAGGCTAGGATATTCCAGCTCTTGAAAACATAAGATTCCTCCTTGTTATTAAAGCAATTCTCTCCCCTAGACATCACATTCTCAACACAATTATATTTTATCTTGGCCCACACCACTTCAGAGGTGTTAATATCATTCCTGAATATTATGTTATTCCTCTCTTTCCATATACCCCAAAGGATATGAGCAAAGGAAAACTTCCATAAATTTCTTATGATCGGATTATTGGTAGTGTAGTGCCAGCTTCTGAAATAGTCATGAATCTCCTCTAGGAAAGCCCAATTCAACCCCCAAAGTTGAAAAAAAATCCCCTAGATAGGAAGGACAAAAGGACAGTGTATAAAAATATGGCTCATAGATTCCTCATTATTGAGACAAAGATAACATCTATTGGGGATATAGACAATTTCTCAAATTATCAGTAGTTAGAATCCTATTTTGAAAAAGAATCCATTAAAAGATATTAATTTTAGGAGTCAAACCTGGATACCATGCCTTAGCCCAACAAGGAGTAGGGTCTTGGGACTGAGCCAACAAAAAGATAGTAGATGAAATAGAATAAGTCCCTGAAGAGGTCCTACTCCACACCATGTGGTCTTCCCTTCTGGTATTTAAGATATCATGGTTGATCATTAAGTTTACCTGCTTTAGGTTGGGATCAATAGAGCTAAGGTCCACCCACTTTTGATCTTTGCAATAATTAGACACTTTAGCACCAAAATTCTCCTTACAATTATGGATGAGCATCAAAGAGGCACACTCATTAAGAGGGGCTCCTCCAATCCAAGCATCATCACAAAAATCCACCTTCCTACCATCACGTATAGCCTAGACATGAACCTAAACTAGAAATACCTTTGGCCTCGATAACACTATTCCAAATAAAAGAGCTGCTTGGAATCTGATCAGAGGCAAGGAAATCTTCTATGGTGGGAACCTCCCGTAAGTACTTAGCCTTCCAGATATCATTCCATTCTCCTTATCCTTGATAGGTTCTATAGATTTGTTTGGATAGAAGAGTTTTCTTCAAGGTTCTGATATTTCTTAAGCCCAAACCCCACTTCTTTCTGGGTTTACACACATTATCCTAGGCTGAGTGCCATTCTCTTCTTCTCCTCAACCCCATACCAAAGGAAGGATTTCTAAATTTTACCAATAACTTCAACAAATTTTCCAAGGATTTTTGAAGAGGCTTAAATCATACACCGAACGACTCTGGAGAGAAAATTTTAAAAGATGGATTTTTCCAGCTTTACTAAGAAGGGTACCTTTCCACCCTGCCAGCTTCTTGCTGAATCTATCCACAAGACTATTCCTGGACAACTCCAAAGGTTTTATACCCAAAGGGAAACCAAGGTAAGTAGAAGGAGGCTTACCAATTTGGCACCCAAGGTTCTGGGCCATCCTCATTTGTCTGTCCTCCGGGGTGTTGAAGAAGAAAACAAATCTTTTCTCCCAATTAATTGTTTAACATGAGGCCGAACTATAAGTATTGAGAAGGTTCTTCAAATTGGAGACTTCTTTGATAGATGAGGTACCCATTATGATGGTATCATCTACAAATTGTTGGTGGGTACAGGCTCTAAAACTAGAAGAGGGGGAGATACCACAAAGAAGCCTCAGAGAAATAGATTTGCTAATAAATCTACCCAGACATTCAGCTAGAATGATGAGGAGAATAGGAGATATGGGATCTCCTTGCCTGATGCCCCTATAAGTTTTGAAGAAGGGGGGAGGCACACCATTCACAATAACAAAGAAAGAAGGGGTTGAAATAAGTTGATGAATCAACTGAATAAACCTAGCACCAAAGCCGAAAGCACCAAGCACCTTAGCCAAGAAGCTCCAATCAACATGGTCATAAGATTTTGATAGATCCAACTTCATTAGAAAGCCTTGTTTTTCAAATCCATTAGTGAATGAATGTTTTGATGGATAGAAATGATAGAGTCAAGGATTTGTCTACCAGGAATAAATCCACTCTATTGGGGCGAAATGATCAAAGGAAGAATCCTTAGCAGTTTGCTAGTCACCACCTTAGAAAAGATTTTATAGAAAGAATTGGATAAGCTTATTGGATGAAACTTATCCATAGAGTCAGCCCCAGGGCATTTGGGGATCAGAACCAAGAAAGTAGCATTGAGTTCCTTTAAGATAATTCTACCCCCAAAAAACTCTTGCACACCTTTAACCACATCACTTTTGAGGATTTTCCAAAAGGCTTGAAAGAAGAACAACAGAAAGCCATCCGAGCCTGGGGATTTATTACCCTCAAAAGAAAAAAAATGCTTTCTTAACTTCCTCCTCAAAAGGGATGGCCACCAAAGCCTTGTTGTGAACCTCATTAATGATTGAAGGAATGTTCTCTAAGAGGGCTCTCTGAGAATGACCATCTAGACCACCTTCCACCAAATGGAGGGAAATGAAAAATTTCATGGCTTCCTTCCCAATCTCATCATCCTTCCTAGCTTCAATTCCCCCAATTCTTAGCTTTGAGATTCTATTTGCAGCCTTGTATTTGATAGCAGCCATATGGAAGAATCTGGAATTTATGTCCCCAACTTTAAGCCATAGAGATCTAGACCTTTGTTTCCAGAATTCTTCTTCTCGTCAGATAATCTTATGGTACTTCACAAGCACTTCATTTTCCTCCCTAATTGATACTTCATTGTATTCACTAGTTTGGATTTTATCTTGCATTTCCTTGAGTTCCAACTGGGTTTTGGACTTGGTAGCAAACAAATCCTCAAAAACCTCCTTGTTCCATTTTTTAATATTATCTTTCACATACCTTAATTTTTTAGCCATTCTATACATTGCAGTACCTTTAACATCAATAGACCACCACATATCAATGGCCTTCTCAAGGTTAGGAAGGCCCAACCACATCCTTTCAAATCTAAATGAGAAATTTATTTTAACAATTGTATTATCAAGAATAAAAACCACAGGGAAGTGGTCAGAACCAATCCTAGAGATGGTAGATAGGGAGCACTGATAATGGTTAAACCACTCATTAGAAATAAAGGCCCTGTCAAGTCTGACTTGAATGAGATCTTCCCCCATCCTCCTGTTCATCCAAGTAAAATTATCCCCTTGGAGATCAATATCATGCAGACCCTGGTTGTTGATAAAGTTAAAAAGATCCATTTTACTATCAAACTGAGAAAGGGCACCTCTAGACTTATCATCGTCATGGAGAGGGGTGTTGAAGTCCCCCATAACAATCCACATATAATCCTTATAAAGAGCCTAAATGGCTTCCAGCTTCTTCAAGAATTTACTTCTACTTGGTGTATTACTAGGGGTAAAAATATTGGTAAGGAGCAGAGAAGTTCCATCCCTAATGTGATCAAACCTGATAAAAGCCAAATTGCTATCCTGCTTGACAGACTCCCCAAAAACTCGCCTTAGATTCCAGAAAATGGCAATGCCCCTAGAAGCACCATCAAGAACTTCCCCATCCTTAAAAAGCTTTATCTTTTCTACTTTCTCTTTTGTAATTTTAGTTTCTTGGATAATAACAATGTCCAATTTATGTTCTCTGACTAAATTAATGAGAACATCCTATTTATGTGGACTATTCAATCCACGAATATTACATGAAATAATTTTCATTTTCTAACTAGGGAACATACCTCATGGATGGTCAATTGAGTGCCATCTGCTATATTCTTGCTTTCTTTTTTCCTCCCAGGAGGAGAGGGGTTAAATTTTGTGTCGACTTTGGTCTAGTTTCTTGTCTTGACTAGAGTAGCCTGAGGGGTAGATTTTGGCCCTTCCCCCCCCTCCCCCCTCTTTCGATCTACTATTTCACTTGTCTAGAAATCTTCCTCTTGAATATTCTGGGTGGTTATCTTCTTGTCAACATCTTCAACCTTAGCCCACTTAGCACTTATATTAAGTAGTGAGGTTGTTGGTGATTACTGGAAGTTGGATTTCACCATCTCCACTAATTGTTGTGGTTCTGACGACAAGATTCCTCCAAGGATCAAACACTTTTGGGCTTCCTCATAGTCAATTCTAGGGTCATCTCTGGTGGTGTTTTCCATAATGTAATTCAAATCTGCCTCCTCTTGATTGATACTTTGTTGTTCTCTCTTGTCTTTTCCTGTTTGATCCTCTTTACTAGCTTCAAGCAAAGGTTTTTCAAAATAAACCTTTGAACCTAAAGATGTTGATGAAGCTTGTAGAGATGAAAATTGGGTTAAGGAAATGGAAGAAGAACTAAATTAGATTGAAAAGAATAATACATGGATTCTTTCTCTGAGACCTAAGGATAAGAATGTAATTAGAAATAATGGGTGTTTCAGAATAAATTGAATGAGAAAGGTGAAGTTGTTAGGAATAAAGCAAGACTTGTTTGTAAGGGTTTTTCTCACATGGAAGGTATTGATTTTGAGGAGGATTTTTCTCTGGTAGCTAGAATTGAAGTTGTTAAACTATTTCTTTCTTATGATGCTTACAGATTTTTTAAAGTTTATCAAATGGATGTCAAGTCATTCTTTCTTAATGGTGAGATGGAAGAAGAGGCCTACATTGAGCACCTAGATGGATTTCGGTTGAGAGAAGAAAAGGATATGGTTTTGGAAATTGAAGAAAGCACTGTATGGATTGAAGCAAGCTCCAAAAGTCTGGTATGTCAGATTGGATAAGTATTTGATGAAGCTTAAATTAAATAAAGGTACTATTGATAGTAATCCATACTTCAAAATTGATAATGATAATATCTTGATTGTTGAAGTTTTTGTTGATGGCATTATCTTTTGTGGAAATGATGATTTGCGCAAGAAGTTTGTTGATGATATGCAAAATGAGTTTGAGATGTCTATAATTGGTGAGATGAATTTTTTTTTGGATTGTAAATTACTCAGTTGGATAAATTTATTTTCATATCTTAGGCTAAGTATGTTAAGGAATTGTTGAAGAAGTTTGGTTTGGATGATGCAAAGCCAATTGTTATGCCTATGGTGACCGAATGTAAGTTAACTAAGGATAATGATTCTTCAAAGGAAAATTAGACTAGATACAAATCTATGATTGATGGATTGTTGTACTTGATTTAGACTAGACCTGATATTATGCATGATGTTTGTCTTGTTGCTAGATTTCAAGTTGTTCCTAAGGAATCTCATGTTGTTGCTATGAAAAGAATTTTTAGATATTTGAAAGGGAGTGTTGATTTTGGTTTGTGGTATATATCCTAGAGATGATGATTTCAATTTGAGTCCTTTTACTGATGCTAATTGGGCAGGTGATGTTGATGACAGGAAAAGTACTACTAGTGGTGCATTTTTATTAGGTAAGAGATTACTTTCATGGGCAAGTAAGAAGCAAAATGCTATATCTTTGTTTGCTACAAAAGCTAAATACATTGTTGCTGCTAGCAATTATATGCAGGTGATTTGGATGAAGCAAATATTGAAGGATATCGGAGTTACTTTTGATGAGCCTACTAATATATAATGTGATAATTCAAGTGCTATAAATATTTTTAAGAATCCGGTGTTGCATTCAAAGACCAAGCATATATAAATCAAGTTTCATTTCTTGAGAGAGAAAGTGTATGTGAAGGAAGTTGGATTGGAGTATGTATCTACAAAGGAAAAAATTGTAGACATCTTCACAAATCCTTTACCTAAAGATACTTTTAAGTATCACAGAGAGAAGCTAGGGGTGATTGCCCCTCCTGATGAGAACTAAGATGCATTGAGTTGCATCAATCTGGTGAGCTTCACAAAGATATTTTGTGATCCAAATTGATGAGCATGGCTGCTACTCAAGGGGAGTAGTCAGTGTTGTGGTTCAGAAGTTCATATTTGTGTGTCTATCATATGGGGAGAGAATCTAGATTTGTGTTGTATGTGTCTTTGGCATTGCTATCAAAGGGGGAGAGAAGCATGTGAAAAAGTGTTATATCCTGTGTTGATCTCATGCGGAGATTTTTGAGAGATATTGGTTGTTGATTTCTTTCTTTGTATTGATTATTTTTCAAATTCATATGTTTGCATCAATGCCAAAGGGGGATATTGTTGGATATTGTTAAGAAGTTTCTTGGAATGATGTTTAGTGATTGATGTCAACATATTATTTTGTGTATTATAGTGTTGCATTAAGATTAAATGAGTTGGTTTTCTCAGTGCATTGTAGATGATATGTTGTGGTTTAACGGGTTTAGATATACTTATCTCTAGTTGATTCAGCAGAAGTTTTAGTGATATGCATGATGTTTTGATTGAGTTGTGTCATCCGATATTATGGTTGTTATTTAGTTGTTCGTATTATTTGGTATTCTAGTTTGTGCTCCAGAATTGCTATATCTTGGTTTGCGGATTTGGCCGAGTGTTTGGGACATTTAGGTGTGTCCTCAATTCAGATGGTTCATGATTTGGAAGTCCACAAGTGAATCTTTTAGGTTGATGGTCGATTATATTGCTGTTATTGAGCTTCAGTAGAGAGATGATGATGATTATAGTAATCCAAGTTGTTGCAGTTTTTGTGCTTCAATTCACGTTGCTTGTGAATGTTTCTAGATCATGTTATATCTATGTTGTTGGTCCACATTGATCATTGTTCACCGTATTGATCATTTTCTTGGTCCGGTGGTGTTCTCTGTGTTATGTGCCATTTATGGTGATTGTAGAATGTTGTGGATGATTGAGGCATAATTATTGGAGGTGTTTCATGGTTTTGGTGGTGATTTGGGTCCAAACTATGTCTTAGACAAAAAAATTTTGGTGTGCATGTGTTGTCTTAGTGTGTGAGGCTATTATATTGTAATTTATGTTGAGGGTTTAGCTGACCTTGAAATGTAGGTTGATGAATTGTATAAATATATGTAATATTCATTTGAGAGATGTACCTACATGTGAGAATATTATTTTGATCTTTCAGTGGGAGAGGAGAAAAACGAAGAAGTGTAAAAGAGTGAGAAAAAGTGTGAAGAGAATATTTTGAGTACATCTACTTAACCGAAACTGTAATCAGGCATTAGATGCTACTATTTCATCATTTCATGTAAACTATATTGTTGTCTGAATCTTGTAAGGCAGTGAGCCTTCCTTAGCCTTGTATCCCTTTCTTTTATTTCAGTAGTGAGCTCTAGGCAATGTGCCTAAATGCATGTGCATTCCCCATTGTAATATTTCACTTACTCCTAATAGGGTATTATCTCATTGTGGGTAGGTTTCCACCATGGTTTTTACCGTAAAAAATATTTGTGTTATGTGTGTTATTGATGTGATGTTGTTTCGTGCTTAAAACTGTTAATTATTAGATCTGATTTGTGGTTTAAGTTGTAGTAAGTTTCTGTGCAAACTAATTCACCCCCCCCTTCTCAGTTTGCTACAATATTCCCTACACATGGAACAACCATAAGGGTATGTACAAAATTCCTCATTGGTATGCAAACTAAAGAAGTCACTTTATTCCCTCAAGTATGCACCTAGAGATTGGTATGCTAAAATGGATTCTTATCTTCTGTCTCAAAATTTCATGCAATACAAGTCTAATTTGAATGTTTATATGATGAGAATATATAACTCTTTTTTTCTCATAGTACTCTATGTAGATGATATACTAATAATAGGTGTTTTAGCCACAACCATTCCTGCAATCAAAGCTCATTTGCATGATAGATTTTCAATGATAGACATGGGTCTCTAACACTTTTTTCCTTGGAATTGAAATCAACTAAAATGCATTAGGAATCAATGTTTCTCAATCCAATAATGCATGAGATCTCTTGGTTGGGTTTCATGTTCAACTGACTACAAGCCTACAACCACACCTTTCCTATTGAGAGTAAAGCTTGAGGATGACAAGGATACACCAATGGTTTATTGCACACACTATCTCAACTTATGGGTAGCCTTCTTTATCTCACTCAAACTCATCCATATCCCTCATATGTAGTGGGGGTCATTTCCAAATACATGTAGGAGCCACATGAGTTACATTAGAATGATACCAAATGTATACTATGATATGTTTGATGAATCATCAACTATGGTATTCATTATTCAGTTGATGCACTCTAGATCTCATTTTCTACATTGATTCTAATGGGGCAGGTGATAACACTAATCGCAAGTCCACTTTAGGGAATGTTCTTAGTTTAGGATGTAGCCCCATTTTTGTTCAAGTAAGGTGCAATTTTCCATTTCTTTATCATCTATAAAGGCTGAATATAGAGGTATAGTTAACATTACCGTTCAAGGTATTTGGTTGCAAAAATTCCTGATTGAGCTCAATATACTTTTTCATCATCTAAATTTCATTTGGTGTGCAAATCAAATTATATTAAAGTTTTATAAAGATCCTATATTGTGACAGCAAATCGAACACATCAAGATTCACATGCACTACATTTGAGGTTTGATCCATAATAGAGTCATTGATTTATAATATTGTCCCACTTCTCACTAGATTGTTGACATCTTCATGAAGAAATTCACTGAGTATAAGTTTCACTCTCTATGGGACCTTCTTGGAGTGAAGGACACTACAACACAGTAGGTGACATGGATAGTAACTGTTTATTTTCAGGTGGGGGTTTGTTCCCATTAGGTTTTCCCTCTTTCCTCATTTCATTCCTATTTTTTGTCTCCTTAGTTACACTTAAGGGCCAGTGTTAGTGGTGTAATTCATGAAATTATTAGCAGTAGTTGTTTTAGTTGTCTCCTTTTGTCTTCTCCATTAATAAAACATGTTCTACAATTGCATAAGCTAACTAAGCAACAAACAAGTTCGTCTTGTTTTACTCCACCTCTTTTCACCACTAGATCTATTTTATGTGGTCATTTTTTCTTTATAATATTTCTTGTATTTTTATGATAGTTAAAACAAAAAAAATAGTTATTCTACAACTCTATTATTTCTTTGTAAAATACATTTCATTTTTCCTTACTAGATCCATATTGTGCAGGTCTAGCTTAATTTTTATAGGCTTCACATCTTCGCTGCTCTTTACAACTCTATTCTCAATTGTAATCTTAAGAATTTATAAATGGGGTAGGTTATGCACTTATTTATTCTATTGGGGATGGAAAATTCTATTGCATGGTATGTATCTTGAGCTAGAGGAACCTCTTTGTGGAGTTGAGATTACAAACCCTTTTGAAATATGAGAATACTATAAAAAATCATTGCTCTTATGTGTGTGTGGTTGTCATCTTTGACATGAACTCTAAGCTACTAAAACAAGAACTTCTCGATGACCTCTAAAAATTGTATAAATGTAGTCACTATTGTCCAAAAGAAATTTCATTACTATTACTACTTCAATCTAACTTAGGTAGTACTACAATGTTATGTGCTCACTTTTATGCATTTATGTTGATTTCCTATAGCTTCTACATTGCACTAAATTTTGAATATCCTACAATCATGGCATACCTTGACACAACATTTCTTTGAGGTATTCTGTAAATCAATTTAAATACCTTGTCTATACTTTTAGATTTTGTTCTTTATAGTACATGAGATAGTATAATGATATTAAATTGTGAAGAAATATGATCTATAGTGTCCACAATCTAGGAAAAGGGACACTTGTTAGAATTAATGATAAAGAGGTAGACAATATGTAAATTTTTATCTAAAAAATACAAAATATTTTATGTGCTTTCTATTATTTTTAAGGAATACTATTCTTTCTACATTCTTTGCTACTATATTCTTCATCTATATGTTGCAACTGAATATGATAATATGTATTTTTGTCTAATATGGTTTTTGCATTGCTTATCTTCTATACTTCTCTATTCATTTTTTTACCTCCAATGCCATTTTTTAATTGGTAGCAACAAAGCAAGGTATTTAGTTTATAGCAACATAAATTATCTTCATAATAATGCCTTTGAAAATATTTCTTGAAAAATAAATTAAATAAGGTAATAAAGCAATATCTACATTTAGTTTTAGTGCTTTGAAACCTTACTTGAACACCATTAACATTGAAATTATTTATGAAAGAAATATGTATAATTTAGGAAGCTAATCAAAAGAGTTGTTGTTACTAAGCAGGATACAATTTACATTAGAAAAATATTAAGATGAGTTATAAGATATAGTATAAATGTTCCCTTGACATCAATTGAGGCATATTATTTATATGATTCTCACAGGAAGATATACATAGTTACCTAACCAGTATATTAGATGAATGTACAATAAGTTGATTGTACAAAATGTCTATCCTGTCAGACATTCCATACCATCGGATTCTTTGAAATCATCTCTAAGGGTTTGAGGATATTTGATGCTTGTCTCATACCCTATCTTAGGGTCATAATAATTACAATAAAAAATCAAATAAATAGAACCCTTGGGCTTTAAATGATTAGGAATTTTATTGAATATTTTTAAGAATGTAGCATTGAAATTTGAGACATCCTCATTATAACCAATCTAAATTGTACTAAATTCATGAGGCTCAAATATTGGATCAATATGATCACCATATTGGTCTCTGAATAACCTCCTATAATCTAGCCAATTATCAATGGTTCCATTAGCTAAACTTTTTCATCAATCTCTTGCATCTCCTATGAGTGATCGTATGAACGACTTTATGACCATATCCTCAACCCCTATCTAAAAATTATCAAGTACATTATGAATTATCTAAGACAATCCTCTCTTGAAATGGCGTTCTTCCTTGAAAACTTAGACAAAACATTTCCGACTTCATTATCAATAAGGTTTGGGAAGCTAGGAATACCATTGAATTTTAATTGCATATACCTATTCAACAAGATTGGTCTTCTAGCAAAAGGATTTTCTAAACTGGGGGAAACTTGGGCATTATGATTAGCTTGCACATTTTATTGAGAAATTAAATTTCTTTGTTGTATATTCTATTGGCATTGTGCATTTTGTTGTTGAGGGTTTAGATTTTACTACCCAATAAGGTTATGTTTTATTGCAGGGTTTTGATGTTGCATATGGATTATATCCATATTGTTGGTACCTTCTTCCTATATTTGCAAGTAGATGTTAGCTATACATAGGGGGTTGTGATATAGACACTAAAATAGTCAATGCACTTACAAGTATGTATATGGTAATTGTAGACATTGGGATTCTTTTTTGCTAAATAATATACATAACAATACTTATCATTGGGGTGTTATTGAACAGTAGATGTAGGAAAGGATAGATGGGGTAAACAAGTAATTGGCACATTTTGTGTAGGAAAATTCATGTAACCAAATAAGCACTAACAATAGTAACAGTGGATGCATTGACATGGGTTGAAATTTTTTTAGGAAGTGGAACATTTAGGTCCTAGAATATTCTTAGTAATTATTCCTACAAGTTGCATTCTAGCAACATGTGCTTTAGAATCTTCAAATTATTTATGCAATTTCTTGTCAATTTGTGGTCTACAAACATGATAAGATGTGGAATAGGTGTTTGCATCTGTCAATTAATCTTTACCAAATGGCTGCAACTATTGGCATATGCACACTCCAACGAGACATTGTATGTGATTGAAGGTTTTGTCATTGATGGCAACCTTGAAATCCTATGGCACCGGCAAAGGCATTATACCAGCATCAGTAGATCACACTCTACATCGGCACTCAGGACACCGGCACTGACACAAAGGCTGACAGGATTTTTTTATATTATATTTTGTTTATTATTGTAAAAAAATTGTAAGCCGACTTGGCAAATTGTAAAATGACTCTTATATATAAAAGAGATCATTATAGACATTTGGTAATATGTGAAGAAGCATTAAAAAAATGTTAGGTAGACCTATTATGTGAAATATAGGCTAAGGGTTTATGTAAGAAGCAGAGCAGCAACCGGTACTAGATCAGGCATTATAGATGCTATTGTAAAGTAGTACAAGATATTGGATTTGTATAATCCTCATTGTAAGTCAGTGAGACTTCCCATAGAGCGGTGAGCTCTAGGCAGTTGGCCTTCCTACATGTGCAGGCCCCTATTGTAAGTAATATTCTCTTATGGGCTAGTGAGTGAATATTGTGGGTCAAAAATCCCACCGAGGTTTTTCCCACACAGGGTTTCCTCATTAAAACCTTGTGTTATGGTGTGTTTTTCATGTGGATGTTCTTAATTCTGTTTATTGCATTATTTCTTGCATACCGGTACAGTATTATAATATGTTCTTCATGTTTTAATTCAAGAAATTCTACTCACCGGTTAGATATTGATTCACACCCCCTCCCCCTCTCAGTATCTGTGGGATTCCTAGCAGCTCACCTAATCTTATGTAAGGTGAGCTATTAGAAACTTTCAAGATAGATAGAGAAATAGGATTAGGCACAAATTGGGAATCATGTTGTTGAGAAATTTGTGCTTCCTAGTCAACTTTAGCTTGATTTATATGCATGGTATTATCAGTCTCATCGCTATTTTTTTTCTCTAATTAGATTATTTTCAAAAGGATAAGATTCTCTAATTCCACTACTATTAGCAGTATAAAAGATTAAGGAGATATAAGGACAATTATCAAAAAAAACTTCATCACCCTCAAAATCTGCATCATATGTTACTTTGTTATGATACCCACCAAAAAATTGAATAGTTCAAATTTTCTCTTGAATAAAATAAGAAGGATTTCTATCACCACCTAAAGATGGTGTAGTCATAATAAATTATAGATTTGGTTTAAGAAGATATGTAATAGGAGATGTAGGTGTACCTCATTGTTTGGATTTCCATTTTTAATTTGTCACTTCTAGATTTACAGGTTTATTAGGATAACCTTGATGAATTGACCTTCTTTCGTACATGACCAAACATCTTGAAAATTCATCTATGATGTATTCTTCTTCAGCTAGCTTGTAGATAACAAGAGTCGCTACTATTGAAAGGAAATATAGATTTGAAGACAACAAGAAAAGCTACCAATATTTCATGAATTAGTCTCCCCTCTTGTGGGTTCATCACCGTACTTCTATCCCATCATAATTAAGTCATCTGTTGGTGCCACCTTGATAGGTAGTGGCAAAGTCATTATTTTCATCATTGTCCTTGTGTCATTGTGTTTTAAATGACACTTGCATCCATGTTATTGTGCAAGTGAAACATGATGTTGTCATTTCATCATTGATATTGTCGTTTCAAATAAAAAATTCTTCCATTAGATTTTGTCCTAGGTGTCTCAACATATAGCATGACACCTCTTAAAAGAATGGTTGATAATTGAAAGAAATAAAAATAAATATAAACATATACTATTGTAATCCTTTAGAGTTGTTTATAGCTAGCCTAATAATTTGAGATCTCACTCTTTATGATTAGAAATCATGAATACAACCTTTGAGCCTTAAAATTGAAATTTGGTTAGCATTTCAATATCATTTTAACTCTTAGTTTACTGAGTTTAAGATAAAATTATGTAATTGTGGATTATCCTACTAGAAGCCCTTCCTACATTATTTTTTATTAATAATTCTACATAAATATTTTTTCTATTATCAACTCTATAAAAAAATCATTCTACATTTTCATGTTAAAAACTTTGGCCCGAAACAATAAGTGCAACCAATCTACTAAGGTTTTTTATTTTCCAAAATATTTAACTTTCTCTTTCAGAGGTTAAAAGTTCGCATACACAACTTATTTTTCATATGAATGGTTGATAATTAAAGGAGGAAACACAAAGATAAATATACTTTGTTATAACGCTTCAAAATTGTTTACAGGTTTTTTGATTTTATTTTAAACTTTTGGCCTCTTGAACATTACACCTATTGAAAATTGATTGATAATTTAGAAAATGAAACATTAAGATAAATATATTTTTTTATAATCCTTTAAAATTGTTTATAACTAGCCAAATAATTTGATAAGTTTTTATGATTAGAAAGCATGAATACAACCATACAAACATAAGATTTAAGTTTTGTTAGCATTTCAACATTCTTCTTAATATTGAGGAGGTCAACTGTGCTTGTAGGGATGTGGCTAGCAAGCACAATGCCTCCCTACAAGCTATGCATGACGAGATGGAAAGGAGAAGGTTGAAAAAAAGAAGATGCATGGATTCCTTGCCCATGAGCTCCGGCCTCACTGCTTCGATGGTTAAGGCCACCCTTGAATTTGAGTTGGTCTCCTCTCATACTAGGATTAGATCATGTAAAAGAGTCTTTTTTTTGATAAAGTGCTTAGTTTTGTGTTTTGAAGGTCCAAATTTTTTTTGTCTGCTAGTTTTTAGTTTAGTTGTTGGCTCATTGTTCGCCCTGGCATGTATTTGTTGTGTTTTGGTGGGATTTTATTGTTCGTTGTGCATCCCTCATGCGCTATTAGTGTCACTTTACGGTTATGTAGTGGTACTATCCAATCTCGCTTTTATTAATAAAAACATTCTTCTATTGAATTTAAAATAACACCATATAATCATAGATTATCCCATTTGAAACCTTTCGTAGACAAATTTCCATCAATCATTCTAAATTATCAATTGTTTGTCATCAAATATATAAAAAATCATTCTACATTTGTGAGTTCATAACTTTCACCCCAAACAATAAAAGCAAGCAATCTATTCGATCTTTTTTAAGAGGTGAGGAGTTGGCATGCACAACTTCCCTTTCGTATGAATGGTTGACAATTCAGAGAAGGAAACACAAAGATAAATATCGTCCATAAAGGCACCCCCAAACAATAAAAACAAGCAATCTATTCGATCTTTTTTAAGAGGTGAGGAGTTGGCATGCACCACTTCCTTTCGTATGAATGGTTGACAATTCAGAGAAGGAAACACAAAGAAAAATATCCTCCATAAAGGCGCCTTCGCATTTAAACATTTTTTTCTTCTCGGGTCGGATAATCGCGCGTGAAACAAATTTGTGGTTACAGCAAATACAATAGAAATATCTAATCGGCATGGACAGAGCACCCACATTCTTGACAGGAGTTTTTAAAGCTTAAGGGAATAGGTAGTTGCAAAGGGACTTCAAAACAATTATATAAACAGTAGAATTTCGTACTGTATTGCTGGCAATGGCGAATCGGGATATGGCTCAAGATTTTAGAACGTCGGATACATCCCCACTGCGCACAATATCAAATGCCACGTTGAACTCTAGTAGCCACAATATCAATTACTGGCATGCCATCATATATCAAATGCCACATTGAACTCTAGTAGCCACTAACTCTCTGCGTCTCCTTTACCTTATAGAAAGCACTGATTCATGGAGTACTCTGAACATCAGACTTTAAAGGACGATGCTGTGGCACGACTATTGGTAGAATAATTTTAGACTTCAATTGACGATGTTATCGTGTTACCATTTTTAGAATAATTCAGTCTTTAGCGGACGATATCATACTTTAAGGGACAGTGTGGTTGGTCTGGTATTGGGAGAATAATTTCAGACTTTATGGACGATAAGGATGCGTTGCCATTACTAGAATGCATTCCAGGCTTTTGAAGGCTGTTTCTTACTGGTAATTTTTCTTGGGCTGTCAATTAATGACGGCTTAATTTAATTTTTTTCATATGAATGCAGTATATTTACGATGTTACTTGTGGAAAGATATAGAGAGGAAAATATATTGGCCTAGAATATGGGGAGAAAAAGCATTGAGCTGAAACGGATCGAAGAATCTGGCAGACGGAAGCCTACCTTTCGCAAACGTAAGAAAGGGTTGTTCAAGAAAGCAGAAGAGCTCTCTATTGTAAGCGATGCGCAAGTAGCTGTAATCGTTTTCTCTGAGACCGTAAATGTCTCTACGTTTTCCTTTTATAAGTACGATATCATTTTTCTTTCTTCTCAAACCGTAACATGTTATATTTTCCGGGATTCAGTCTCTGGACGTTTCGTTATTGTCGGATTCTAAGCGTTACTATAGTTTATAATGTCTGTTTTAAGTTTTTTATTCTGTTAAATCGTCCTCTGCACAGATCTGGCCATTTGGTTTGGGTGTATGAATTAATTTCAAATGGATTTTCAATTTTCATGGAGGATAAGTCTAATTTTGTATGCACTCTTCAATTGGATGTTTTTTTTGAATGATTGGAAATCTTTCCAAAGTAATCAAGAATAAATTTTACATAGGTTTTCAATCTTGATGGAGGATAAATTGAGTTTTTTATACTCTTCACATGGAGGTTTTTATGGAGATTCTTTCCAACTAATCAAGAATAAATTTTACACGGATTTCTGATCTTGATGGAGAATAAGTTTAGTTTTGTATACACTTCACACTTGGAAGTTTTGGATGATTCCAAATCTTTTCAAAGTAATCAAGAATAAATTTTTACATGGCTTTTTAATCGTGATGGAAGATAAATTAAATTTTGTATGCACTCTTCACTTGAAAATTTTAAACCATTATAAATCTTTCCAAAGTAATCAAGAATAAATTTTACATAGGTTTTGTATGCATTCCCTAGTTTCAAGCAAAAATTTACATTAAGAAATTATCATAAGCATTTAAAAAGATGATTTTCTTTTAATTGTACTTCTAAAATCAAGATTATAAATTTTATTTTGTTATTTTTGAGAAAGATTTCATTCTTGAAAAAGTTTGAGGGAAAAAAAGAAGAAGTGGTGTTCAATGTATTTTATGTTCCTTCAAAAAGTTCAAGATTTTTATATCTATATAAAATCATTCTTTGTTGTATTTGGTATCCATATAAAGTTACAAAATGTATTTCATAATAGATCATGAGATTTGTTTTTTTGTTGTATTTGGTATCTATATAAGATTATAAATCTATTTTTGTAAATCATCATGTAATTTATTTTTAGTACTTATAAATGATATCAGGTTTTAATTAAAAAATTGGAGTTGGGGACTCATCCCTTAATGTTATTGATAAAAAGTTTTTGAATACAATTTCAAATAAACCTAAATGTTGGGTTTAGAATCTAGGATTATATTAGAATTTAACTAACACTATTAATCAAAAAATGACATTTTTACAAAAGTGAATCTTTTAGATATCAACTATTATATTTCTACTATTATAGTAAAGGAACATGCTAAGACTTAAAAGGATTTTATCAACTAATTACATAAAGAGAGGAAATTTATATAATGAGAGATTGCATAAAAATATTAGCATTTAAATATTCTTCTATAGGCCAAGCAATACGTTTGTTGACATCTCAATTCTAGGCCAAAGGGTTCATCCTTTCAGTTGACTAGTGCAACTCACCAGAAATACATTTTATAGCGTTTTGAGCATCGACTTCATAAGACTAACAAATCTATTGTTTCATAGAAGGTTGATAACTTTCCTTCTAATAGACATCCTTCAATTATTTTCATTAAGATAGTTTCTTCCATTTTAATCTTCATAGGGCCCTTAATTGCCCTTACCATCTAATGAGAAGCCAACCCATAAAATCTTATAGCCCAGGAAAGTGAAAAAGATGAGTTTGAACATAATTAATTTTTGCACCAGCTCTGGTAACACTATATTGAGGTTTTCCTTGACATTAGATCTCCATACAAATTTTATTAACACTTTATCCTTATTGGGCATCAACACATATCTTATGAGGGTTGAATAAATGTAATAATTGAGAATATGTCATGTTGTATGCTAAAAAGTTCTTACCTAGGAATTTCCTAATAAAATATAAGAAACGAAAACAAAAAACTTATATTTCTTTTTAGCGTATAAGTTTAATTTCTTCTAAAGGTTTCTTTATGTCTTCCTCTAGAAGAAAGAAGAATTTATAGAGCTTAGCAAAGGGAATTTTACTATCAAATGTCATATGGTATATTAAGAAACACAAATTATGATCTTGAAATTATGTTAATATATAGCATTGTAAAGAGAATGGCATTGAAATTATGATAATATTTACTAGCTTGTAATAAAATAATAACCCCACTATAGATACACCATACTCACTAGCTAAAATTTTTAATTTTTTCTACCATATACAATGTCACCCAATTTTTGGATCATGTCACATTTTAGTTTGACCATTAACTACTATATCTTTGGATTGACCAATATCATAATACTATAAAATATCTACCATTATGATGCACTCTCTAAGGTAATGAGAAGTGAGATCTTCCTCTATGGAATCTAGAAGCATTATATCTTCCTTTAAAATAATATGTAGACTTAGATTCCTTGTAGATCCTTTTTCAATAAATTGGATTATTTCCAATAAGTCATCCTCTCATATTACATTGTTCGTAAAGCATAATTTAAGTATATATAAGACAAGTTGGATTTCTTTTACATCTACCTCATTGCTCATCCTAGGGAAATGTTTCTTAGAGAAAATTATGATTAAAGAGTCATTGGAATCATGAGAGATAGAGCATTTAGCCAAGGGACATGGATTCACTTAGGACATTTCATAGAAATTAAGGTTCAATATCCAAATTAAGGTTCAAATTCCTAACTGAGGGTGGATCCACTTGACCCTAAATGTGTCAATATGATTAAAATCTATGCAAGAAACCTTTTAACTTAATTTATTTCTTCTTATTTGATTTTAATTTTTCAATAAATTTAGATACTTCCTATATAAAAATACCTTGTCAAATAGTGTAATTTTCAAATTCCAATATTTAAATTTATGTACATCATACTAGTAGGAAAAGCATAGTCAGGGTTAGTAATAGAAGAAAATATAATTTTTGAGTTCTATTATATAGCTTCGATTCATTTTTCTAGGGACTATATTGCATAAAGTATAATAATATTGAATTAAATAATATAAAATCTATATTGTTGTGAATCATAAATATAATCTTTTAATACATTTTTGAGATTTTATATTTACATATCTATGAATATACACAAAATTTGGTTTTTTTGTAATTGACATTTTTACTTTACTAAAGCTATGAATCAATGAGGACACAACATAGAAAATATCATCCTCTAGAATGATCACTTTCCATATATAGTTTCATTAAAAGTAGTGATTCAATCCTACCAGTGCATCAACATAGTAGTAGAATTTTACCCATGACCTAACAAGGGCCCTATAGGAAAGAAAGGTCCATTATCACATTATTCAATGTGTGTTCAAAGTCCACAAGTGTGTTGACATATTAGGGATCTGAACATTGGTGAAAATATCAACAATACCACAATTTAATCATCACATTGTGTCATGAGTGGCTATGAATATACTACTATTATAATTATAAAAAATGAAAATAAATTTCTTAAATTATAATTTAAATAAATATATTTTATATAACAAATAGAACATTTTCAATATATTAGAAACAATACATCATTTAACTACTCTTTAGGCCTCTTTGCTTTTTATTGGAAACATGAATCAACTTTCTACTCTTTGGTTTCTTAAATGGTCTTTTTGGTCTCTCTAAAACTAAGGTTGTGCAGGACCTTAAAATTTTGTACTAGCTTCTTCCTTTCTGTTGTCTCTTTTTTAGTTTTTGGTTTCTTACTAGTCTTTTTCTATCTTTAGGTTGTTGTTTCAATGGTACCTTACAATGCATCTTGTTAATGTAGATCTTCGTTAAAGGGTTTTGGGTTGCTTCAAAACTTGTTTGTTCCATAATCAAAAACTACTCATTTGGTCTACTATAACATTGCTAGGTTATATATGCTGAGGCCAGTGCTGCCCACATCGGGCTACACATGGCTAAAAGAGAGGGGTTTATTAAGTTTGTGGCTAGAGTCCGACTTGCTAAACATTGTCAACTTCTTGAGTGGTCATATGGATCCTAGCTGGACAATTGCCAGCTTGATCAAGGATTGCCGAAATATAATTAATGATCTAACAGATTTTAAAATCTAGCACATATACCATGAAGGCAATAAGGTGGCGGATCTACTGGCCAATCTAGTGGTGGGATACGTGGCAACCAACTGGTGGAGTAGCAGGGATGCTTTCCCCAAAATCTGTGTGATCTGGCACGTAATGATTACTGTGTTAATCAATGACCCCTCATCACGACATGACTGAGTTGATAGCGAAAAGGCTCTTTTTGGTTTTCCCTAATCAAAATTCTAGAAACCTCCTTGGCGTCTAGTTTTCCCATCCCATTCTGTGGCTTTTATACTATTGTTTTGATATCCTTTGGGCATGGCTCATTTTCTATGATCGGTTGGCAATAGTGACCTCCTATTATCTGGCGAGCAGGAGCATAATGGGAGGGGATAAGAACATATAAGAGCCCTCTACTTGCAAGAAATAGAAAAATAATAAAGATGTCTAGCAGGAAGTCATCGATGGTGGTCTCGTCCCCTACTTGGAGAGGCTTCATGGCCCCTCTCCTCTAATTATGGAGGCCTTTGTTAACGGATGGAAAAAAGGGAGTCTCAGGGCTTATGGTGCCGATTATTAGATTAATGAAACTTTGGTGGTGATGGTCACTGGTCTGGCTATAATTGGAAGAAGGTTTTACAGAGACAAAAAAATGGGGGAGGATGACTTGTCGAGCTTCTTTGACAAAGACAAGGGGCACTCCAGAGTCACCAAGATGGCCGACAGTGGCTACAATAGAAAATACTTCATGGCCCCATGGGCAGATATGGCTGAGTTTATAATGAGATAGATCACCCTTGATGGCAGGCATGCTAGCCTCTTCTCCTCCCATTTCACTATTTTAAATCATTTCTGCCATGGTAAAATTATCTCTATTCCCTACTATCTTGCCTCCTCCCTTGAGAATACCTTGGAAAAGCACCTGGAAAACCCTAGCAACCTTATTCTTCACAAGGGACTTATCGTCCTCATCATGGAACACACCAAATCCCTTGAAATTGTGCCCCTGCTTGCCGAGATTGGTCTGCAGACGGAGGTCCAAGATGTCTCTGATTCGGAGATGGACCTAGATTATAGTGGGGTTCCTGTTGATGACCCTAAATATGAACTTGTGGATGAAAAATAAAATATGGTCACTCCTGAGATGCTCGGCAACAAGAACCACCCCCCTCCCAGATGGGAAGCTAGTAAATACAAAACCAACAACAAGCTGATCTCCAAGGCCGAACCCCTCACCAAAAACAAAAAGCTGTCGATGAAGGATCATAGCCCAAAGATTACAGACCAAGGGATTAAACTGGACATTCATATCAATGTCCAGAAAGATAATCAGCATATAGATGGTAGTTTGATGAATCTTGTCATGGAAGCCACCATAAGCCAGAAGCGCTGCTGGGAACGGGTTAAATGCGAAATCGACACCCTCAAGACGGGGGTGAAGGAAATAATTGACATTTTCACTGTTTCCCCTAAACCTAGCAAGCCAGAAAAACTCATGATCATGACTCAAAAACTCTCTCAGAATGTTGACGTCATGAAATGTAACCATGAATAGAGGATTGATAAGGTGGAACAATCCATGGCCGAGATTAAGAAAAATCTCAAGAATCTAGTCGACATTAGTAAAGAAGCCATGAACAACAACATTGAGGGGCTTGAAAAGATTAATGAGATGGTTGTTGACTATAGATCTTTCCATAGTGACCCAGTGAAAGATCTTGGAGGAGATGATGTGGATGTTGGAGACAACAAAACCATTGGACCCAATTCGAGAACCAGGAGCAGAAGCAACAACAAGGGTACCTCCAGATTCATCATTGAATAATTGAGGAAATCAACATGATTTCCATCCAAAAGAACAAGGATTTGGTGCTCTCACTCAACTGAGAGATTTTTTTCTTTAGCCTGTCTATTTTTGGCCAGGGTTGATCCCCTATCTTGTTGTTGTTTCTTGCCAAATTGGTTGTTGGCCGACTATTGTAAAACTTTAGGTTTCGGGTCATTGTAAAACTCGTTTACATTTATCAAAAACATTGCTAAGTTATATCTATTGTTTTGAACTTCTTGTAGGAAGCTGGAAAAATATCTATTTTGTTCAAATATGGGAGAATATTGAAATATGACTTGAATGCAAAGGTATAGACTTATTTTTCATAAAATGTATCCATTATTACTAAAGGTTTGCATGGTTTTAATCATACCAATTATTTTTTATTAAAGTGGGCAAGGACCCAACCCAAATCATTACAAGAAATCTTTTGAAATATAATTCTTGGACTAAAAGACATATTAATTTTATAAATAATATTAATATATCTTTTGTGAAGTTAATTTTAATATTAATTAAAATTTAATAAAATATTTTTAAAAATGTGGTATTATAGCTAACTAGATTGTTATTTTAAGAAATTGTCATTTTTTATGGTATATATGACTTATTTCTTTCATTTTATATGAAATAATTTTTGACATACTTTCTATTATGATATCTATTTAATTCATTTGAGTTGTAATATGAGTTGACAAAATGAGGAAAGTGAGAGTTAATTCGCCTATAATATAGCAATTGAATCTTACATAGAAGATTTCAACAAATTAAAACAATTTGAAAAGGTAAAAAATACATTTAAATTAAAAAAATTCATAATTAAAATTATTGTATATGGTTATATTTTAATTTTTGTATCTTAAACACAACTCATTCCTTAATGTATTTATTTAATTTTTTCTAGGTATTTATTTAATCTTTTCAGAAGGCGAGTTTACAAGATATACATGAAGTTTCATTACAAAAGGCTATGCATATTAAGAGTAGAATCATGAAAAAAATTGCCACAAGAAAAAAGTATGAGAAGATGATCCATAGTGCCTTCAAAAAGCAATCTGACTTGAAACATAAAGATGCTTGGAAACCCTTTAGTATCTAAAATAGGTTTTAGATATAATGTCTAAGATATTATTGTAGGATAATCATATATTACAAATATTTGGTATAGATGATCTATAACTTAGACCTAAAACAATTATGATGTGTTTCTATTAAAAAGTAATTTCTTTTATGGTCGAAAAGAAAAAAAGATAAAGTTTTTTTTTCTTTTTAAATTTAGAATGTGATAGTATATTATTTTATATTCTAATAAAAAATAGATGTAATATAATAACAAATATTTTTATAAAAATATTTTAAAGTACAATATTTAATAAAATTCATAAATTTAAAAATAAATTTATTTTTTTAATTTATAAAGAAAAACCATATAATATAATCATCATTAAAACTAATACTTAAAGATTCAATTATCTCTTTTTACTACATAATAAGAATATTATAAAAATAGGTTATAAAATATAAATATTGAAAATGTGATATAACTATATATTTTATTCTTATATTTTTAATGCTTAACAATATTCATATTAACTAGACATTAAATTAAACTAAACAAAATATATATAAAAAAATTACTCTTATTAAATATTTAAAATGATTATTAAAATAAACGTATATAATTCAACTTACTTGCCCTATGTTCTAGTCTCGAAAAATTTATGTTTGATTTCATTGAAAGGAAAAGTATTATAACAAATTGAAAATATTGTTATTGTTCTATTAATATCGTATCACATTACAATATTGTTTTATCATGTATGAATTCCCCTCCTTGCTATATTTTTGTCCCTCATATATTGAACATTATAATGGGATTTGCTTAAAATATTATATCCTAATTTAATTATATTTTTATAACAAAAAGAGTGTTTTAAACATGTTCTTTAAAATTTAGTAGATTTAATAATAGTTTTTTTGTTAGCATCCTTTCTTATTATATCTTGAATTTTGATAAATAAAATTTCTTACATAGAATTGATTCTGATTATGTGTATGTGAAATTTTCTAGGTTATTTATTGTTTATTCATATTTCATAATATTGAAATTTAGAATTCTTTCTTAAATTTCAAATAATTTATGTTATCAATTATATAACACCTTTAGTAGTAATTAATTAATAAATTATTAAGTTAATTAGGTTATAATTTTCTTACCATCTAATTTCATGCATTTTATTAATAATTTTATTTATTTAACTAAATGAGTTATCATCATCCTCTTCCCCATTTAAAAATAAGGCATTTATAAAATAATTTTTAAATTTTTAAATTTCTAAGTATATTAACATTTAATCTTATACATAAAAATTGTCAAATTAATTCTTCCCATCCAATCAATAAAAGATTATTTTTAGTTCATATAATTGAATCTTAAATTAATTCACTTTAATATTAGTCATCAATTCAATCAACTAAATTTTATCTATTTATGCATAACTACCATCTATCCAAATTTAAATTAACCATTAATCTCAATCATCCACATGATATAATCAAAATCAACCCTTTTGTTTGTCCACATATCTGGGGGGGGCAAAGTATAAGAACAACAGTTTTTTGGTCATTTGAAGGATTAATGCAAGTGTTTTATAACATGTTCATGTTATAGTACATTCACATTATGGGTTACTAGCAACCAAGTTATTGCATGAGCCACGTTATGACATACTCATGTTATTGCAATAGATAATAAGATATATCAAGAGAGATAAAAAAGATGGTGTTGGCCATTTGGTGGAATTAATTATGTGTTGCATTGATGTTTTGTCATTGATGTCAACACTAGCTGTTTGGATGCTTTACTGACACCCTTCTGCTCCCGGTAGGTTGAGTAGTTTTTGGTTAACTTAGATCCAACATGATCTGGTTGACTCTGGTATAGTCTGGTGATGGAATTGACTTTTTCATAATGCTTATACTCATATTTGGTCAGTTGGTTTTGGTCTGGTGATTGGATGCTATCCTGCTTACTTAGAAGACTAGTTTCTAGTTCTGACGAGGGTTTCACCAGCAGAGCTTTAGGTGTAGATCTTTGATGCATTGCATAATTGGTGTTGGTGTAGCTTCTGATGGAGTTTCAGGATGTTGTTGGTGATCATGTTTGAGACTTAGTGTTTGGAGATCATTGCTGAAGCATGTGGACCTATACTTGGTCCTGGTTGATCTAGGTTATGGACCGACATTTATGTAACATGTGGATAGGACTTATTGTTGTATTTTCGGGACATCTTTTGTGTTGGATATTATTTGTTTTTGTCTAAGGCCAACATGGTTTGTAATTATGTAATGGATTTATTATTCGGTAGCCGACCTAATTGTTTAAGTGTTGAGGGTTTGTATAAATAAGATGTAAGATCTCATTGTAGATCAACATGGTTATTGTAAGAGGTCATGGTCAAGGAATGTAATGTGCGAATAATGTAATATCATTCCTGTAAAGGAGTTGGTTGATCAATGGAGATCGAATTAGGTTTGTAAGAGGATTTAGTCCTCCGGTATTGAGCTTAACCAAAACCCATACTTAGACATAGAAGATGCTATTTTTTACAGTTCAACACTTCTCTGAATTGTAGTCTGGATTTGTATGTACTCAATGAGACTCCTTTTTTGATGAGCAGTGTTCTCTAGGGTGTTGGCCTTCCTGCAAGTGTAGGCCCCTTCATTGTAAATTCACATACTTACTGCAGAAGTATTATCTGATTGTGGGTAGGCTTCCCACCATGGTTTTTCCCTTTACTGGGTTTTCCACGTACAAATCTTGGTGTTGTGTGGATGGATTTTATTTTGTGATTATTGTTTATGCTTAATTGGATTAACTTCTATTTCGGTATTGTTGTTTTAAATTGCTAATGCTTCCGGTAATCTGTGACAACTATTTCAACCCCCCCTCTCAGTTGTCTTCTGCTTATTTGAACTGTCTAACAATTGGTATCAGAGCTTTGGTCCTCTCTGCAGAAAGCTTAACCTCTTGAGGAAGATCCTATGGTTACTAATAGTTCAAGTTCATCTAGTTCTTCTGGAGCTATTTTTCAAAGGGATATACCGAGGCTTGAAGGAAGAAATTATACAGTATGGACGATTTAGAAGGAGACTCATCTGAGATGTCTTGGCAAGGAGATTTGGGAGATCACACAGAATGGTGTCACACCCTTTAATCCGGGATCTGGCAATCGTCCTACAAAAAACCAAGACAAGGAGCTTGAGAATGATTGTAGACCAAGAGAATCCCGCTTGTGTGCACCTTCCAATCAACAAATTATTGGATTAATAGACAAATCATCTAGAAAGGCTATATGGGATAAATTGTAGACCCTTAATAGAGGTGACCCTATAGTGAAGATTGCTAAACTTGATGGTTACTGAGTGAGATATGAAAATCTGAAGATGGAAGAAGATGAAAGGATTATTGGATTCATGGAAAGAGTAAATGATATTTTTATGAGAATTCAATGTTGTGGTGGAACTCTGAGTGAAGATAAGATTCTTTCTAAAGTCCTCAGAGCCCTACCACCAGCTTACAAAATGAAGTTTGCTTCTATTAATAAGTTGAGAACAATGGCTAATACATCTGTCAAAAAAGATACTTTGGTTGGGAAACTATTTGCTTTTGAGCTTGAGGAATTTGGACCTTCTAGAGCTGTGAAAACTGAACCTGCTTTTAATGCATCTACATCTACAATTGGTAAGAAAAATTTGAGAGCTTTATATGCAAAAGAGTTAGAAGATATGAAGAGAGAAGATGATGAGTTTGAGAAACTTGAGGTACTATTTGCTAGAAGAGTACCGAAAGGATCGATAGGAAGTAAGTATGAAGAAAAAGAACCTTTTAAATGTTTTCCATGTAATAAGATTAGTCATTTTGCATCTAGATGTCTTGAAAGGAATTCAAGATTTGAAGAAAGACTTAAGAGATCATTAAAGCCAAATCAGAACAAGTATAGATTCAAGAAAATGTTAGGTCCCAAAGGCAACTGAGAGAGAGGGGGGGGTGAATCAGTTGTCCAATAAATACAAACCAAAACTAACTTAACCAAACTTAATGCTTAATGCTGGTAAACCAAACTTTAAGGCCGGTAGATAGTTTAACAGTTAATTGCAATACCGGTAAAGTTTAATGCATGAAACAGAAACACAAATAACATACACAACACATAACGCAGTTATTTGTACGTGGAAACCCTGTAAGGGGAAAAACCATGGTGGGAAACCTTACCCACAATGAGATGGTACTACTATAGATAGTATGTGTGTACAATATGGATTCTGCACATGCTGAAAGGCCAGCTCCCTAGAGCTCACTGCTCAATCACAAAATGGGAGTCACACTGACTACAATTGGATGGTTAAATCCAATGATAATGTACTGCTCAAAATAGCATCTTCATATGATGGATTCAGTACCGGTTAAGCTCTGATTTTCCTTCTTCAAACCTTCCTTCAATCTTGAATGATGTATGTGTGTATAGCTCATCTTATATTTGTATATACCTTATTACAATCCTTTTTCACACACTACCATATAATCTCATAAATGAGATCTTACATTTATACCATAACCTAAGACCAAATGTGTAGGTCGGCTCACTAAAAGATATTACAATAAAGTCAATTACAAATGAATCAATATGTGATGGATGATGTCGGCTCAATGCATTTACAATAATAATAAATCATCTTCATGACATGTTGTGCTAATCTGGAATAGATAAGCTTGTCGGTGCATATCGTGGACCTATTTGCCGGTAACAACAAATATGCAAACCCGATTCGACCAATGAACAAATTACCAAGACCAAGTGTCCAAATCATGTCTTCAACATAACCAAGTAATCTACAGATGATAACAAATCATCCTCATTGTCGGTGAACAATATAATCCTATCGGTGAACTAGATACTGGTGACTGTATAAGTCACTAAACATGCCGGTGAACATAACCAAAGATCTCCAAGTGCTGATAAGTGTTGACAAGTGTTGACATCAATGACAAAACCATATCAACATATCCAAAATACCAACAATCTCCCCCTTTGGCATTGATGGAAACACAAGATGGAAAAACCATCTAAGTGGCAAAGCAGAAATGCCAAAAACCAAAAACCAACAATCTCCCAAAGAGATCATTAACGAGAAATCAAAATACATAATATCTCTCCCTCTAGGAATAATCTCTCCCCAAAAGCTAAAGTGTTTTTGCATAGATATCTCTCCCCATTTGACATCAAATGCCAAATCAATACAAAAACTAAATACAATCAGTTCAAAGAACTTATCACAAAATACCAACTTATCAATTTATCCAACTACTCCCCCTGGGATGTAGCTCTCCTTATCAAAGATGGAAAAAAGAATTCTCTGTTAATTCTATCGGTTGATGACAGTCATCAACTGTCTAAGTTTCTACCAGTGAGGGTATAACTCCAAGCTTCTCTCTTAGATATTCAAAAGTTTCCTTAGGCAAAGGTTTAGTAAAGATATCTGCAATCTGCTCTTTAGTATTCACATAAACCAATTTCACTTCTTTTGCTTCAACATTCTCTTTCAAAAATTGAATTTGATAGAAACCTATTTAGTTTTAGAGTGAAATACCGGATTCTTTGATATATCAATTGCTGCCATATTATCACAGTAAATGATTATAGGTTCTTTGTGTTTTACCTTTATGTCCTTCAACATTTGCTTAATCCATAATACCTGTGTACAATTAGTTGCTGCTGCAACATATTCTGATTCTGCTGTTGATAAAGATGTGCAACTTTGTTTCTTGCTCAACCAAGAGATTAATCTGCTACCAAGAAAAAATGCTCCGTCGGTGGTGCTTTTTCTGTCATCTACATCTCCTGCCCAATTTGCATCTCTGTATGCACATAAATCAATTTTTTAATCTCTAGGATACCATAAGCCAAGATTTGTTGTGCCTTGTAGATACTGAAAAATCCTTTTCACTACTGATTCATGATTTTCTTTAGGATTACTCTGAAATCTTGAAACAATACATACTGCATTCATAATATCAGGTCTTGTTTGTGTCAAATATAGTAAACCTCCTATCATAGACTTGTATCTAGTCGGATTAACAAGTGTTGATTCATCCTTCAAAGATAGCTTATCAGTTGTAGTCATAGGTGTGCTTACCGGTTTAGAGTTTTCCATGCCAAATTTCTTAAGTAATTCCTTCAAGTACTCTAATTAATTAATAAATATACCTTTATTAGTCTGTGAAATCTGCAATCCTAAAAATAATTTTATGTCTCCAATCATAGACATTTCAAATTCTTCCTGCATCTTATTAGAAAAGTCTTTACACAATCCATCTTCTCCTCCAAAAATTATATCATCAACAAAAGCTTCAATAACTAAGATTTCATCATTAGTTACTTTGTAATATAGATTGTTGTCAGCATTACCTTTAGTAAAACCAATCTTCAAAAGATATTTGTCCAAACTAGCATACCAAGCTCTAGGAGCTTGCTTCAATCCATATAAAGCTTTCCTTAACCTACAAACCATATCTTTGTCATCTGTCAAAGAAAATCCATTAGGTTGTTCAATGTAAACTTCTTCTTCTAGATCACCATTCAGAAATGCACATTTAACATCCATTTGATATACTTTATAGTTTTTGTGTGCTGCAAAAGATAAGAATAATCCGACTGCCTCAATTCTAGCTACCGGTGCAAAGGTTTCATTATAATCAATTCCTTCTTTCTATAAATATCCCTTACACACTAATCTTGCTTTATTTTTGATTACCTTACCATCTTCAGTAAGTTTATTTCTGAATACCCATTTAGTTCCAATTACATTTTTGTCTTTAGGCCGAGGAACTAATGTCCATGTGTTATTATTTTCAATTTGTTCCAATTCATCTTCCATAGCCTTAATCCAGTGTTTATCTTCACATGCCGCATTAATAGATGTCGGTTCAATTTGAGAAATAAGACATACATCTTCATTTGCTAGTCTTCCTCTAGTCATAACTCCTTGATACTTGTTCCCAGTTATCTAATTTTTAGAGATTCAATCTTACATACCTGGGTGTTTTCACTTGCTCATGTTCTTCAGTCACGGTGGAATTCTCAGATGATGTCGGTGTGACTAGATCTACATTCTGTACCAGTGCGCTCATAGTAGGTTCATTTGTGATTATCTCAACTATCGGTTCAGAGTCTATAGACCTTCTAAATTGTTCATCAATCTTCATATTTGCACTTTCAATGATTTTCTGCAATCTCTTATTAAAACATCTATATGCCTTGCTCTTAGATGAATAACCAAGAAATATTCCTTCATCACTTCTAGGATCAAATTTTCCAATATACTCATCTCTTCTAATATACAATTTACTTCTAAATATTCTAAAATATTTAAGAGTATGAGTATTACCAAACCATAGTTCATGAGGGGTCTTACCGGTTTCACCTTTGATGTGAACTCTGTTGAATTTATAAACAACTGTATTGATTGCTTCTCTCCAATATACATGAGGTAGGTTTTCTTTTGATATCATTCTCCTACCTGCATCCAAAATAGTTGTGTTCTTTCTTTCCACAACTCCATTCTGTTGGGGTGTCTGAGGTGCTGATAACTGTCTTTTAATTCCATTCACTTCACAGAATGTATTAAATTCATTAGATGTGAATTCACCTCCTTGATCTGATCTCAAGAATTTGATTTTCTTACTGGTTTCATTCTCTACCATGACCTTGAATAGTTTTAATTTCCCAAAAGTTTCTGATTTCTCCCTGACAAAAGTAACCCAACACATTCTAGAATAGTCATCAATGATTAGCATAAAATACCTATCTCCTTGTAAACTTCTAGTTTTTGCTGGACCACATAAATCAGTATGAATTAAGTCAAGAACATTATTGGATTTTTCTGGTATACTCTTAAAATTTGCTCTAACTTGCTTTCCAAATTGACATTTCTTACATACCAGATTGTGAGGCTTAACAATCTTAGGTAAATATCTTACTGCCTTAGTTGTACTGATTTTCACAATTCAATCAAAATTTACATGACATAGTGTCTAATGCCATAGCCAACTTTCATAAATATGTGCAATCAAGCATGCCTTCTCATTATTATTCAAATGAAAGATATTACCTCTAGTCTAATTACCGGTTGGAATTTCCAAACCAATTCTATTCATGATTTTGCATTTACCATTTTTGAATTATAATTGAAATCCCTTTTCAACTAATTGACCAACGCTCAAAAGATTATGCTTCAAACCTTCAGCAAAGTAAACATTATCAGTATTATGCTTACCATCAAAAGATATAGTGCCAAATTCCTCTGATCAAACAAGCTTTGTCATCTCCAAATCTTACTAGACCTCCATTGTATTCCTGAAAGGTTAAGAATTTACTCTTATCACCAATCATATGATGTGAACATCTGGAATCAATAATCCATTCATCTTTATCTTCAATTTTAGTTGTCAGGGCCTGCTCTACCGGTTGAATAGTAGGTGTGAGTTGATCTTCTATTATAGCAACAAAAGCCCATCCATTTTCTACCAGTTCCTCATCAAAATCATTAGTGACTCCTTCATCAGCATGGTAACATGATTTGTCTCTATTCTTCTTAAATATATACCTTTGATATTCAGGGTTAGGCTTGTATGTTCTTTTAGCTTCTTCTTTCAATCTTGCATGTCTATTAGGACACCTAGAAGCCACATGACCAATCTTATTTCAGTTAAAACATTTAAATGGTGCTTTACCTTCATACTTACTTCCAACTAGACCTTTAGGTATTTTCCTTTCAAATAGTGCTTCAAGCTCTTCCAGTTCTTCATTATCCTTTCTAATTTCTTCAAGTTCTCTTGCATAAAAGGCTTTCCAATCATATTTTTCAGATGATGATGATGATGCTTTGAAAGCTAAATCTGTCTTAATAGTAGCAATAGGACCAAAATCCTCAAGTTCAAAAGCTGAAAGTTTTCCAACCAAAGTGTCTCTAGATACTGATGTATTAGGCATTGTTCTCAATTCATTTATAGGAGTTACTTTCATTTTATATGCCGGTGGAAATTCTCTCAAAACTTTAGAAACAATTGTATCTTCACTTAAGGTTCCTCCACAACATTGTATACCCAAAACAATTTCATTTACTCTTTCCATAAAAGTAGAAATTCTTTCATCTTCTTCCATTTTTAGATTTTCATACCTGACCTGTTTGCAATTTTGACTGTGGTATCACCTTCATTCAATGTCTCCAATTTATCCCAAATAGCATTAGCAGTAGATCTATCTGATAATCCCATGATTTTTTGATCTGATAATATGCTCAAAAGTGCTTCTCTTGCTTTGCGATCATTTTCCTCATCTTTAGCCAAGGTTGGTGGATTAGGTTGACCTTGAGTAGGAACAGTACAACCATTCTTTGTAACATCCCATATGTCCTTCCCAATGCAATTTAGATGTGTCTCCATCTTGATCTTCCATATACCATAGCTGGTTCCATGAAGCTTCGGACTATCCTTTCTAAAATAGTTAGTAGACATTGGATCTCCTCAAGCTGTTAAACTTCCAAAAAAAGAATCAACTGAGAGGAGAGGGGGGTGAATCAATTGTCCAATTAATACAAACCCAAACCCACTTAACCAAACTTAATGCTTAATGTCGGTAGATAGTTTAACTGTTAATTGCAGTACTGGTAAAGTTTAATGCTTGAAACAGAAACACAAATAACATACACAACACATAACACAATTATATGTACGTGGAAACCTTGTAAGGGAAAAAACCACAGTGGAAAACCTTACCCACAATCAGATGATACTACTACAGATAGTATGTGTGTACAATATGGAGTCTGCACATGCAAAAAGGCCAACTCCCTAGAGCTCACTACTGAATCACAAAAATGGGAGTCACACTGACTACAATTGGATGGTTAAATCCAATGATAATGTATTGCTCAAAATAGCCTCTTCATATGCTAGATTTAGTATCGGTTAAGCTCTGATTTGCCTTCTTCAAACCTTCCTTCAATCTTGAATGATGTTTGCATGGATAGCTCTTCTTATATTCGCATATACCTTATTAAAATCCTTTTTCACACACTACCACATAATCTCATAAATGAGATCTTACATTTATACCATAACCTAAGACCAAATGTGTATGTCGGCTCACTAAAAGATATTACAATAAAATCAATTACAAATGAATCAGTATATGATGCATGATGTCGCCTCAATGCATTTACAATAATAATAAATCATCTTGATGACATGCCATGCTGATCTAGAATAGATAAGCTTGTCGGTGCATATCCTAGAACTATTTGTCGGTAATAGCAAATATGCAAACTCGATTCGACCAATGAACAAATTACCAAGAACAAGTGTCCAAATGATGTCTTCGACATAACCAAGTAATCTCCAAATGATAACAAATCATCTTCAGTGTCGGTGAACAATATAATCTTGCCGGTGAACCAGATACTAGTCACTGTGCATAAGTCACTAAACATGCCGGTGAACATAACCAAAGATCTCCAAGTGCTAATAAGTGTTGACAAGTGTTGACATCAATGACAAAACCATATCAACATATCCAGAATACCAATAGAAAAATATAGACAAATCATGCTACATAGTGGATGAGGAAGGCATTACTGATTCAGATGATGAACCAGCAGAATACTCTGCTAGTGAATTCGACAATGGGAAAGAATGGGTATTCTTAGTTATCAAGGAAGATGATCTGGTACTGGAAGAGAATGTACCCAAGGAGAAGGCACTTGCTACTAAAATTGAGGATAAGGATGAATATGTAATTGACAGTGGTTGTTCACATCATATGACTAGAGATAAAGGGAAGTTTTTCTCTTTGCAAGAAATTGATGGTGGACTAGTTAAATTTGGAGATGAAAAGGCTTGTATGATTAAGGGAAAAGGAACTATGTCATTGGATGGTAAGAAAAATACTGACAATGTTTATTATGTTGAAGGTTTGAAGCATAATCTTTTGATTGTAGGACAATTGGTAGATAAGGGATTTCAATTACAGTTCAAGGATGGAAAATGAAAAATCATTAACAAATCTGGCTTGGAGATTGTAATTGGTATGCAGACAAAAGGTAACATATTTCATTTGAACTCCAGTGAGAAGACATGTTTGATTACATATATTGATGAAAGTTGGTTATGGCATAAAAGGCCGTGTCATGTGAATTTTGATTTTATTGTGAAGATCAGTTCAACTAAGGTTGTTAGAGATATACCTAAGATAATGACACCATATAATCCTGTATGTAAAGAATGTCAAATGGGTAAACAGGTCAGAACCTCTTTTAGGAGCATACAAGATAAATCGAATGACGTTCTTGATCTTATTCACACTGATTTGTGTGGCCTTGCTAGAGTTAAATTTTTTCATGGTGATAGATATATCATGCTAATCATTGATGATTATTCTAGAATTATGTGGGTTACTTTTTCTAGAGAAAAATATGAAGCATTTGAAAAGTTTAAAATCTTTAAGGCTAAATTGGAGACTAAGATAGGATTGAAGATTAAATTTTTGAGATCAGATATGGTGGAGAATTCACATCCGGTGAGTTTAATAACTTTTGTGACAAGCATGGTATTAGAAGACAATTTTCTGCTCCCCAGACACCTCACCAGAATGGAATTGTGGAAAGGAAATACAAAACTATCTTAGATGTTGCCAAAACAATGATGATGGAAACTAATCTACCTTATATCTATTGGAGAGAAGAAGTGAGTACATCGGTTTATACACTCAACATAATAAATATAAAAGGAGAAATCAGTAAGACACCTTATGAATTATGGTTTGGCAATACACCTATAGTTAAGTATTTCAGAATTTTTGGTAGTAAATGTTATATCAAGAGAGATGATACTATTGAGAAATTTGATCCTAGAAGTGATGAAGGCATATTTCTTGATTATTCTAAAGAAATCAAAGCATATAGATGTTATAACAAGATATTGCAGAAAATAGTGGAGAGTGCCAATGTTAAAGTAGATGAGCTTTTCAAAAGTCGAATCAGAATTTATGAGAAGGAACCGACAGTGGATATGATTATATCTGAACCGGTAGCACCTTTATCGCAATAGAAAGTTGAACTAGTTAGTCCAGAAACATCAGAGAATTCTAAAGTAACTGTAGAACAGGGAAGAGGAACAGAGAGTCGGAAGACTCCTAGGTATGTGACATTGAATCCTTCTAAAGATCAAATCATTGGGGATAAGAGAAATGAAGTGATGACAAGAAGAAGACTGGAAACTAATGAGGTATGTTTAATTGCACAAGTGGAACCGGTATCAGTAATTGAGGCATCTAAAGATGAATTTTGGTTAAAATCTATGGAAGAAGAATTAGATCAGATTGAAAAAAATAACACATGGACTTTGGTTCCCCGGCTTAAAACTAAAAATGTTATTGGAACTAAATGGGTTTTTAGGAATAAAATGAATGAGGATGGTAAATTTATAAGGAATAAGGATAGATTGGTTTGTAAAGGATATTCTTAGAAGGAAGGAATTTATTATGGAGAAACTTTTGCACCTGTAGCTAGGATTGAAGTTGTAAGATTATTTCTTGCCTGTGTTGCTTAGAAAAACTACAAAGTTTATCAGATGGATGTTAAATGTGCATTCTTGAATGGGGATCTTGATGAGGAAGTTTATATTGAGCAACTTGGTGGTTTTTCACTATCAAATGATACTGATATGGTTTGTAGGTTAAGGAAAGCTTTATATGGATTGAAACAAGCACCTAGAGCTTGGTATGCAAGGTTGGATAAATATCTTTTAAAGCTTGGTTTTACTAAGGGCAGTGCTGACAGTAATTTATATTTTGAAATCAGCGATGATGATATACTGATTATTGAAGTATTTGTTGATGACACTATTTTTGGAGATGAAGATAAATTAAGCATAGAATTTTCTAAAAACATGGAGAAATAATTTGAGATGTCTATGATTGGTGAGATGAAATTTTTCTTAGGTTTGCAAATTAATCTGACTGACAAAGGTATTTTTATCTATCAAACTAAATATGCTAAGGAATTGTTGAAGAAATTTGGTATGGGAGATTCTAAACCAGCAAGTACACCTATGGTTACAAGTGAGAAATTGACAAGGAAAGATGTTTCTACACTGATAAATCCTACAAGATACAAATCAATGACTGGAGGTCTACTTTATTTAACTTAGACTAGACGTAATATTATAAATGTTGTTTGTATTGTTTCAAGATTTCAAAGTGATCCTAGAGAAAATCATGAGATGGTGGTGAAAAAGATTTTTAGATACTTGCAAGGTACATCTGTTGGTATTATGGATGTGTTGTATTAGTTTTGTCATTGATGTCAACACTTATCCTTCTAGAGATCTATGGTTATGTTGAACCGGCACATTGTTGTTCACCGGCATGTTCAATAACTTATGCACAGTCACCAGTATATTGTTCACCGACACTGATGATAACTTGTTATCATCTGGAGATCACTTGGTTATGTCAAAGACATGGTTTGGATACTTGGTTTTGGTGTTTTGGTTATTGGTCTAATCAGGTTGACATATTTGTTGTTATCAGCAAATTAGTCTAGGTTATGGACCAGTATGCATTATCTATTCTAGATCAGCATGACACGTTATAGAGATGATTTATTGATTGAACATTGTTGTAAATGTATTGAACCGACATGATACACCGCATCTTGACTTATTTGTAATTGATTTTATTGTAATATTCTTAGTGAGTCGGCCTACACATTTGGTTTTAGGTTTTGGTATATATGTAAGATCTCATTTGTGAGATGGTATGTAGTGATGGTATATTGTACGTAAGGTTAAGGTATTGTAACATGGTATGTGTGAATATTGAAAATCATATGAGAAGACCATAAAGAAGGTTCAAGGAAGGTTTGAAGGTGATTATCAGAGCTTAACCGGTATTGAATCCAACATTGGAGATGCTACTTTGAGAAGTACATTATCATTGGATTTAACCATCAATTTATAGTGAGTGTGACTCCTATTTTGTGATTGGGTAGTGAGCTCTAGGAAGTTGGCATTTCTTCATGTGTAGACCCCATTTGTATACACATACTATCTACAGTAGTATCATCTGATTGTGGGTAAAGTTTACCACCATGGTTTTTCCCCTTACAGAGTTTCCATGTATAAATCTTTGTGTTATGTGTTGTGGATGGTGTTTCTCTTTCTGTTTCATGCATTAAATTTCACCAGTATTGATATTAACTACTAATCTATTAACCGACATTAAGTTTTCTTTACCAGTATTATGCATCAAGTTTGATTAAGTTATATTTGTGTTGAAATTAATAGACAACTGATTCACCCCCCCCTCTCAGTTTCCTCTCAGGTCCTAACAACATCAGAATATGGTTTGTGGTATCCTAAGGGTGATAACTTCACTTTATGTGCATATACAGATGTTGACTGAGCTGGAGATGTTGATGACGCAAAAAGTACTTCTGGTGGAGCTTTCTTTCTTGGAAAGAAGTTGGTTTCATGGATCAGAAAGAAACAGTCATGTACTTCTTTATCTATTGTTGAAGGTGAGTATGTTGTTGTTGCTACTAATTGTACACAAATTTTATGGATGAAGCAAACGTTGAAAGATATAAAAGTGGATTGTGATGTATCGGTAGTTATTCACTGTGATAACTCTTTTGCTATTGATATATCAAAGAATCCAGTATTTCACTCTAAGACAAAGCACATATCTATCAAGTACAAATTTTTTAAGGAGAAGGTGGAAAAAAATGAAGTTAAGCTTGTTTATGTGAACACTAAAGAACATATTTCAGATATTTTTACTAAACTTTTATCCAAGGAATCATTTGAGTACATGTTGGTAAACTGATTTGTCCTTCTTAAATACCTTTTAAAAATAACTCTCAAATGCCCAAACTGAAAGACAAAATAAGAATCAACAGTTGAGTCACTTGCAATGGTGAGTGCAAGTGCTCTCTAAATTTTGATATGAAGGTACAGCTCCCTTCATTGGATAAAAATGTATATTTTATGAATATTCTTTTAACCGGAAAGCAATAAAGGCAACTAACATCTGCTCATAGCCATGACACAGATGCAAATAACAAATTTATAATGAAGTGAATGAAGATAAGTAAAACACAGTTTAATTATCCACAGTCAAGAGAATACCCTTTCCAATAAATAAAAATGCTCTAGACTCCAATCTTGTCTCTCTTATGCCTCAAAGGACAAGGGGGATCAGAATACCCAGACAAAGAGTTAACAATAGATTTCTTTCCAAATACAAATTATTTATGAAATCAAAGTTTCAGAACCAAAAGCATATACATAGTTTGATGTAACAGAAAAGGCAATGAAAGGAAATTACAAGAGAGGCAAAGCTCATTGTAATAAAAAGAAAATATTGACAAATCCATAGATAAACAAAATCTTCTTCATTCTATCAATGCCCAAAAATGTGAGCTCACAGACTCAACACTTCTGAAAAACAAAACGGTGCAGTCCATAAAACAATGTTGCCCCTTCTTTTATTTATAGCAAAAAGAGAAAGAAAAGAAAAGAAGAACCCCTTCTCCTTTCTTTCATTACATATATATAGCTGAGAATTTCAGTTATCAATAACTGATTCTTGAAAAGTTTATTAATTAATCTTTTCCTTTATCTTCTATCTTCTTTCGACAACTCTTTTTAATTTTGCTTCAAATATTTTATCGTCCATTATTTTCTGAAAAATATTTGAAGAGAATATAATTTAAACATATATAATTATGTGTTGACAGGTGGTCACTTATTTTATATCTCCATTTCAAATGTGAGCTTCTCATAATAATATTTTTCTCAGAAATTTGTATAGACCCGTACTTAGAGATCAATAAATTTCAAAGGCAATAATATTTGTCTAATCGCTCCAGTGAGGATTTAGAAAACTAGGTTTTCTAAAACCTGTCAAAAATTCAGCCCAATCCAACATTGAAATTAAAAGTTATGCCCCCCACACCGAGACTAATTTTTCTGTCTCAGAAAATCTGTGGTTACAGGTTGAATTGAAAACTATAAACAATATACATGTCAAAACTTGCACATGGATCATGAATTTGAGCTGCCATTTGAAGGAATGAGCTCTATTTTATGACAAAGCTCTCTTTATAATAGAGGAGGATTGTAACTCTTCAGATTTTTTGTAATACCATGAGCTGTTGAAACAATTTTTTGAAAATATTATCAACTACTATCATTTGTTATCAATATATGAATTAATAATTAAATCCATCTTTCAAAAAGTTGAATCTTCCTTTGTAACATGAAGGTTGGACTTTGTATGTGTTAGTGGGGCTATCTCAAAAGTCATCCAAACACTTTTACTCTCAGCTTAATGATCATTTTTTTAAAAACATCCACACTCTGAACCTACGAACTTTGAACCTTGAACCTTGAACCTGCGAGGTTCAATAGTTCAAGTTCAATGACCAAAAATTACAAAGCCCGAAATTTGAACTTTGAACCTTTTGAACTTGCGGGCTTAAACCAAAAAGGTTGAATAGTTCAAGTTCAAAAAAAATTACAAAGCCCACTCCAATTGAATTCAAACTTTGAACTTGAGCCTGAACTTTGAACTTTTAAAAGGTTCAAGGTTCAAGTTCAATGATAATTGTTCTTTTCTATTGCCATAGAAAAACCTGCATAACATTTTACTGGGAGCTTCCTTTCTTATGAAATTTTAATAGTAGAATAAATAAGCTGAGCAGAGCATAACCCAGAAATCATTTTTGCATGACACATAAAAATTGAGATTTAATTGTTTGGGCATATGGTTAACTTAAAAATTAAACAATTAAAATCTCCCACCCGACATGGAGTTTGGCCATAAAAACTGGTCATTTTGGAGAAGAGGATGTTAAAATTATCTCTACAAAAGGATTTTATGTCATCTTTCACAGAATCTGAAAAATAATTACTTCTTTGTGATTGGCAGGTAGGGGATGTCCAAGAGGGTTCTTGAAAGTTTGAACAAAGGTGACCAACACTTTCAACATTAAAACATTAGCAATAGCTAGTTTTTTGCTGATTATAACGCTTTAGGAACGAGAAAAAATATAGGGGTAACATTGGTTCTGATTGGGGACCAGGACTATAAAGGACTAAGAGAGAAGAAGAATAGTGCCTAGCCATTGGGTAACAGAGTCAAAACAAACAGAGCACAGGGATCTTCTTGCAGATGAGGGAAGAGGACAAAAAAAAAAACTAACAAGCCAAAACCCACACTAAAACAAGGCTGAAAAATAAGACAAGCTAGACCTAAATCACACCAAAAATTTATTTACAAAAGATAGGGCAAACAACCCATGCCTCCAAGAATGTAATTGGTTGTGAGAAGTATGTGCCGGTGCGGAAAAGTGGTTGATATGTAAGTAGAATCATTCCCAAGAAATAACCTGCAACCATTGTAAAGAAGGATCCAATAACAACCCATTGTAAAAACTTCCTCAAAACCATATCAGGTCCAAAGAGGCACTCTACATCATAGACTTCTGGTTGCAACTTGTCAACACCATCTTGAGTGAGTTGATTCATACTAGAAATACCACAGTCTTCCATACGAATGTTAGAAAAATAACTCATGCTTTTAATAGGACAACCTTCTTCAAAAGTGCAAGAATGGTCTGTGAGAAAGTCTCTATCTAAATCTGAATTTTAACTCTCTAGACATTCATTTTCCAAGAATTCATTATAAACATTAGATTCAAAACAAAATGATTCCAGCATGGGATGACTATCAAACCGCTCATCTTCATAATCAAATTTGAATATCTCTAATTCAAATCACTGTGTGATATCATAATAGAGGTGAATGAGTTTCCCTTGGTTTGAATTTCAGTATTCTCAAAATTCTTCAATGTTTTGGGCTGCAACAATTACTCAATATCTTGCATGCAATCAAACTAAAAAGACTCATACCTTGTCTGCATATCAATATGAGAGATACCCCCTACTTTTTCACCATAAGGCATCTCTTGTTTATGCTGATCTGTTATGCTTCCTTGATTAAAATTATTAGTTGAAATTGCATTAGAAGTATCAAATGAAAAAGATTCAAATTCTGAAAAAGAGACATTTTCCAGCAAACTTCCATCTAATTTTTCATCATCAAATACTTGTTCTATAGAATAAGCATCTGAGCAAGTCATTAAAATTTCTGATTGTGCAGTTTGATCACCCTCATCTTTAAAAGAATTATCATTTTCAACATACAAATGACAAATCACTGCAATGCTAGGAGAGCTATTTTCAATCACAGGAGGTTCTTGGAAATGTCCATCATTGAAGACTGTTAAATTTTGAGAATAAGAGATAGGTAGCGCTGATTTTGCTACTTTCATAACAAGTTTCTTTTGTAGAAGCTCTTTCTTCAGATAAAACTTTTGATTATAAATGCAAATTTTAGATTGTGGCTCCCTCACAACACATTCATCCATGCATTTCATTCCACTTAACAACATATCATCATCTACCTCAATAGCCTCTTTTTGTGCATCTTTCAAATTTTGTATTTTCTTACACTTCAACTGAAATTTAATTTCAGTTTACAATGTAGCAATAAAAACACATAGCTAATTACTTTCAGTTGGTTGTAAAGCTTGAGGAATTTTACCAACACATCTATTAAATCTATCAATAAAACCTCTCATAGATTCATCATTTTTCATCTGAATTTGAAAGAAATTCATCACTAACTTATAAGTATCAACCACAAGCTGAAATCTTCCAAGGAATTTTACGTTTAAGTCATCCCAGCTAGTAATGCATCCATCTTGCAAATTCTGAAACCACTCAGTGGCATTTCTAACAAGGTTGTCAACAAACAGTCTCACAAAGACATTCTCTAATTGCACTCCAAGAATCCCACAGGTAACCATGACTGTTTTAATGTGATCATCAGGATCTTGATTTTTATCTCCAACAAACTTTGGAAAGCATTTACTTGATCCTTTAGGAAGGGCTGAATATTGGGGCAAAGCAAATGGACCACAATGAGTCCCCCATGGCTGAGCTGTAGCTAAAGCCATAACTTTAGATTGGAATTCTTCAACCAGAGATAAACAGAGTCGCCAATATCCTTTCACACAAAGATGTCTTTAAAACTTTGGAAAAAAAAATGACTGATCTTTTGATTTCGAATCCCCAGTAGAGTTGCCAAAAATCTATTGGTAAACAGATTTGTCCTTCTTAAATGCCTTTTAAAAATAACTCTCAAATGCCCAAACTGAAAGACAAAAGAAGAATCAACAGTTGAGTCACTTGCAATGGTGAGTGCAAGTGCTCTCTGAATTTTGATATGAAGGTACAACTCCTTTCGTTGGATAAAAATGTATATTTTCTGAATATGCTTTTAACCCGAAAGTAATAAAGGTAACTAACATCTCCTCATAGCCATGACACAGATGCGAATAGCAGATTATGAAGTGAATGAAGATAAGTAAAACACAGTTTAATTATCCACAGTCAAGAAAATAACCTTTCCAATAAATAAAAATGCTTTGGACTTCGATCGAGTCTCTCTCATGCCTCAAAGGACAAGGGGGGCATTAATACCAAGACAAAGAGTAAACAACAGATTTCTTTCCAAATACAAATTATCTGTGAAATCAAAGTTTCAGAATCAAATGCATATACATAGTTTGATGTAATAGAAAAGGTAATGAAAGGAAATTACAAGAGAGGCAAAGCTCATTGTAATAAAAAAAAAATATTGACAAATCCATAGATCAACAAAATCTTCTTCATTCTATCAATGCCCAAAAATGTGAGCTCACAGACTCAACACTTTTGAAAAACAAAACTGTGCAATCTAGAAAACAATGTTGCCACTTCTTTTTTTTACAGTAAAAAGAGAAAGAAAAGAAAAGAAGAACCCCTTCTCCTTTCTTTCATTACATATATATAGCTGAGAATTTTAGTTATCAAGAACCGATTCTTGAAAAGATTATTAATTAATCTTTTCCTTTATCTTCTATCTTCTTCCAACAACTCCTTTTAATTTTGCTTCAAATCTTTTATCCTCCATTCTTTTCTAAAAAATATTTGAAGAGAATGTAATTTAAACACATCTAATTATGTGTTGATAGGTGGTCATTTATTTTATATCTCCATTTCAAATGTGAGCTTCTCATAATAATATATTTCTCAGAAATTTGTATAGACCCGTACTCAGAGATCAATAAATTTTGAAGGCAATAATATTTGTCCAATCCCTCCAGTGAAGATTTAGAAAACTAGGTTTTCAAAAACCTGTCAAAAATTCAGCCCGATTCAATGGTGAAGTTAAATGTTATGCCCCTGCACCGAGATTGATGTTTCTGTCTCAGAAAATCTGTGGTTACAGGTTGCATTGAAAACTGTAAACAATATACATGTGAAAACTTGCACATGGATCATGACTTTGAGCTGCCATTTGAAGGAATGAGCTCTATTTTATTACAAAGCTCTCTTTATAATAGAGGAGGATTGTAACTCTTCAGATTTTTTGTAATACCATGAGTTGTTGAAACAATTCTTTAAAAATATTATCAACTGCTATCCTTTGTTATCAACATATGAATTAATAATTAAATCCATCTTTCAAAAATCTGAATCTTCCTTTGTAACATGAAGGTTGGACTTTGTATGTGTTAGTGTGGCTATCTCAAAAGTCATCCAAACACTTTTACTCTCAGCTCGATGATCATTTTTTTAAAAACATCCACATTCTGAACCTGCGAACTTTGAACCTTAAACCTTGAACCTAAAATTTGAACCTGCGAGGTTCAATAGTTCAAGTTCAATGACCAAAAATTACAAAGCCCAAAATTTGATCTTTGAACCTACGGGCTTGAACCAAAAAGATTCAATAGTTCAAGTTAAAAAAAAATTACAAATCTCGCTCTAGTTGAATTCGAACTTTGAACTCTGAAAAGGTTCAAGTTTCAAGTTCAATAACAATTGTTCTTTTCAGTTTCCATAGAAAAACCTACATAACTTTTTATTGGAAGCTCTTTTTCTTATGAAATTTTAACTATAGAATAAATAAGCCAAGTAGAGCATAACCCAGAAATAATTTTTGCATATGACATAAAAAATGAGATTTAATTGTTTGGGCATATGGTTAACCCAAAAATTAAACAATTAAAATCTCCCAGCAGACATGGAGTTTGGCCATAAGAACTAGTCATTTTGGAGAAGATGATGCTAAAATTATCTTTGCAAAAGGATTTTATGTCATCTTTTTATAGAATTTGAAAAACAATGACTTCTTTGTGACTAGTAGGTAGGGGATGTCCAAGAGGGTGCTTGAAAATTTTAACAAAGGTGACCAACACTTTCAACATTAAAACATTAGCAATAGCTTGTTTTTTGCTGATTATAACGCTTTAGGCACGAGAAAAAATATAGCGGTAATAGTACTTGAAAGACAAATTGGTAGTTTTTGCCCCTCCGACAGAGACTTTATTGATGCGGTTTGGCATCAATCCGGTATGCATTATCAAAGATACTATTCATTTTGGCACTGATATGGGATGCTACTACTTAGGGGGAGTAGTCATCTTTGAGATTTAGAGGCATATTTTTTTTTCTTTGATATTTCTGTCAGATTTTTGACAATGATGTCAAAGGCAGAGAGATAATGATGTGAAAAATAAATTCAGAACTTTACAAAGATATTATTCACAAGAGAGAGTCATTGATTCAGAGCTATATGCAAGAGATTGTTAGATGTGTTCTACAAGGGGAGACTTGTTTGGCATTTCTTGGTACTTAGATGTTTTTCACATCTAGTGTTGCCATCAATGCCAAAGGGGGAGATTGTTGTCCATTTGCTCGAATTGATTATGTGTTGCATTTGATAAGTTGAGACTTTGTCATGTTTTTATCATTAAAACTCTTAGGTTTTTGACATCTTTTGGTTTGCATAGTAGTAGTGAAGTATTGTAAATTGACTATATGTATTCCATGTGTTAAACCTGAAGCAATTCCTGTAGCCAAATGATTTGTTCCATTTTCTATGTGGATTATTTAGGGTAATATCATATGTGAATTAATGAATGTATTAATTAAATAAAATGCGTATGCATGTCCTTGTATGTTGTTTTTGTTGTAATGCAGATAATAAATTATGCCGCAGTGGATATTCTCCTTTATCGCCTGAAAAATGAAGAATCGTGAAAGAAATAACTAGAGATCAAGCTGAAGAGGAGCCGAGCGAGCACAAGGCATGGCATGAGCGGAGCAGCCAACTAGCACTATAGAAGTTTAACTCTAGTGGACATTGAATTTGCAAAATATTGCTATAGCATGCAAAGATAGTGTTTCAGTCTAGATCCACATTTCCTGCAGCCAAGCTCTAGTTATATTCTTCATTAGTCAATCATCCGCCTCTTCTTCTGGGCGTGATTTGAGTTGTCCATTGTAGTTGATCTTTGATTTTTAATAAGCTCTTCTTTTTTTCTTAGAGGTTAGACAGAATAGAAAGGAATAGAGGAGAGAATTTTGATAAGTATTCTGGAGTTTTTTTAAAACATGTAGTCATTTTCAGGAAGCAATGAATAAAAGATATGTTGTTCTGATCTGCTAAAAGTATTTTGGTGGAAGCTTGATATCACTTATCCAAGGGGGCCCACTTGGTGAGTGATCCTATGTTTATGCTCATTGAAATTAGTTCTTCTTTAGTTGCAGTAGAAATTTGTACCTTTATTGTTCCTGCAACCACTAGAAATAGTTCCACTGACTGTTCCTACAGCCAAGCCAGAACAAAGTGATTTCTATTATTTATATTAGATCATTCCAGCATTGTTTTTATAAGCTTGCCTGTAGCCTTCTATAATTTTCATGCTTGTCTTTCCTTTCCTCATAATGTTAGTTACTGCAGCAATGCAGAATAGCCATTGAAGGAACTTAGTGCATATATAGTGCAGACCCATTTCAAGTTTTACGTCCCCGGGTTGATAACTAAATGAACACTGGCCATGAGAATAGTAACTTTACTAGATGAATGCCCAAACTTCGGGTTGAGATTTCAATTAGAGTTATTATTATTATAGTTGGAGTAGACATTTTTGACGTCATTGTCGGGGATGGTGTCAAACTAAGAACCTTTTATAGTTATTATTGTTTCTAGTTAATTGTTTTTGAGATTCTTTATTGTTTGAAAATTTCATGAATCTGCATGCATAGAAGAAGAAGAGACCCCAGAGGTAGATTTCTGCCCACTCATTCTAATCATGCAAAAGATAATTTCCTAGATATAAATCTTTTTGCTGAACTTTACCAAGCCCCACAAAATTTGAATCACCCTTAATCTGAATTTCAGGAAGGTAGTCTTCAGTTCCTTTTTGATCTTCAAGAAGAGGAATTTCCTATAGTAACAACCCCCACAAGTCTAATGCAGGGGAACCCTCCTCCTAGTGGGAATAATCCACCACCATCACGAGGTCCAACATTTGAGTTTCCCATCTCTGATCAACATGATAATGCTAATCTCAAGAACATACCAGCATCTTCACTCCCTAAATTCTATGGATTGGTGACAGAGGATCTGAACACATTTCTGTTTGAGTTTGATGTTCTCTGTAGGAGTTTTGACTATACTACAGATGCCCATAGACTCAAAAAATTTCCTACCACTTTGAAGGAGTCATCCTTGAGATGGCTCATGAGCTTGGGTAGTAGCACAATCAATACATGAGATGAGATGAAATGGTTTTTTCTTGTAAAATACAAAGATAATTGTAGAGGTACTGATCGTCATGGGATGATATCTTTAGAATGACACAAACTGAAGATGAAAGTCTTGAAGATTACTTGGAAAGGTTTCTGTTTAATGCCAAAAAGTCCAAGCATAGCACTCTCAATGAAGATTCCCTCAAATTGATATTTTTGAGGGGAATCAATGATGAATGCACTAGTTCCTTGGATCTTATGGGAGGAGGTGACATTACACAATCCACTTGGGCTAAAATAGGACAAATTTGCAAGAAGTATTCCAGATCTACTTCTAAGAAGAATAGGAGATTTAAACTAGGTGCACCATTATCAACATCTAGAACTGGAGTTTCTAGAATGGAACTTAGTCATCTATTAAAGGATTTCAAGGAGGACATTATAAACAATATGGCTACCCAGTTGGATACACTAGTAGCTAAGAAGAAGCATGAGGAAGCTAATGCATTCCTTGCAGAATTCTATCCTCATTGTAAATAGCGAAAGAAAGATTGCAGATGTAAGATGGTTGCAAACGTGGAGGTACCTGACTTCAAGCCAATTCAAGGTGAGGATGAGCAAGTCTTGTATGTTGCTCAAAGAAGAACAAATTTTCAAAGACAAGGTATGCCACCTGATCCACTTTCTTTTTCTAGTTATAGTGGAAATTCTTATGCACAAAATAACCAATGGCAACCACAGTATTCTCAAAATCTTGGTAACTATGAAAATTGGTATGGTTCACAAGGCCAAGAGAAACATTTTGCTAATCAAATGCCACAGTGGTAGCAGCCACAGGAGAACTGGTACACACCTCAGGGCCAAGGAAACCAGTTTCAAGGGAATTGGCAACCTACTTCTCAATGGAGGTGAAGCCAACCATGGCCAACTCAATCTTCTGGTTATCAACGGCCTATTCAGCAGCCACAACCTCCTACTTTAATGCCTCCTCCTGCAGCTACTGCTGCACTGCCTAAACTAACACAATTACCTACTCAACCATTGCCAAATCCAAATATCAAGTCTCAGCAACAACAACAAGCTTATTCAGCTGATGTTAATCAATACCCAGCCTATTCTTTATCACTAGATGACATTCACCTCCGATATGGAACAAATTTACCTAATCCCTCTCATCTAGTTATCACTGAGGTATTGGAGGAGCAAGAAATCTCTAATCCAACAGATGCAATGCCCTAGAGTCAAATATTGCCACCATTTCCCCATAGATTGCAAGAAAAAGAAGTCCCCATTGAACAACAACAAAGCTTTGATATTATTGATCAACTGAAGCACATTTGTGTTAAAATTCCATTATTGCAAGAAATAAAGGATGTTCCCATATATGGTAAGGCATTGAGAGAAGCATGTCTAAAAAAACCTAGCAGGAAGAAAAAGGATTCACAAACAGTGCATGTTATGGGTCAACTAGCTGATATTATGTTAGGTAAGTTTGCCATCCCAATGTATTCTGATTCAGGTAGTCCTGTTGTGAGTATAGTCATTAATGACAGTCAAATAAAAAATGTTTTGATTGATTTAGAGGCAGCCATTAATGTAATAACAAGGGAAGTAATGAAACATCTTGAGATCAATAGTTTAAGGCCTACACCCATAGTTCTACAACTTGTTGATGGCTCTACAGTGAGACCTGATGGTATCATAGAGGATGTAGTGGTTATTCTAGATTCATGGGAGTATCCTGCAGACTTTATGATTTTATCTCCAAAGGTAACATTGGGAGGATATCCGGTCATTTTGGGTAGACCTTGGCTTGCCACAGCTGATGCATATATTAGGTGTAGATCAGGGGATATGGCTATTTCAGATGGGAGTTCTACAAAAACATTATCCTTGTATTCTCCAACATAGCCCCAGCTTGAACAACAACAATTTGTTTGGCCTATCTTGGGAGAAGAATCAGAATAAATTGACTCTATTAATCACCTAATGATGATTAATCAAGGACCACTCATGCAGTTATATGATGAGGAATCAATTCTTTATAAAATCCTGATAAATGAATTCATAGAATAGAAAAAATTGTAGGAATTGGTTCCGAATATTGCAGGTTTGGACTTTCCTGGAGCTACTGATATATTGCATACTCTATTACCGCAGGAATTATCTTCTTCTCATTTTTCTGATATAAACTAGATTGATCTTACTATTAAGATAGAGGTGGAATTGAATAAATATTTGAATATCAATAGAGATCTATCAGATACTCAAAAAGAGTGCCCTGTGGACTTGTTGAAACTTCATAAAAATGATTTTGCATGGGATTACAAGGATATGAATGGGATTGATCCATCAGTTTGTACCCACCATATTTATATAAAGGATGAGTGTTTCCCACTCAGACAACCTCAAAGAAGAACCAATCCTGCTTTGAAGGAGATAGTTAAAGAAGAATTACATAAATTGTTAAAAGCTGGGTTTATCTATCCTATCTCTAATAGTCAATGGGTATCACCTATGGTGATAGTCCCTAAAAAAGGAGGAAAATGGAGGGTATGTGTTGATTATAGAGCTCTGAACTTAGCAACAAGAAAATATCATTTTCCATTGCCATTTGTGGATCAAGTCTTAGATTCTCTAGCTGGTAAGAGATATTTTTTATTCCTTGATAGATTTAGTGGCTACAATCAGATCCAGATAGCTCCCGAGGATCAAGAGAAGACTACATTTACTTGCCCATGGGGCACGTATGCATATTTTGTTCCTCCTTTTGGGCTGTGTAATGGTCCAACCACTTTTCAAAGAGAAGTGATCAGTATCTTTTCTAATATTTCTCAAGATATTATGGAAATTTACATGGATGACTTTACAACTTATGGTCCTGAATTTGATCAAGCATTGGGTAATCTGAAGAAAGTTTTGCAGTGATGTGAAAACTACAATTTGTCTTTAAATAGTGAAAAGTGTTTCATCATGATGGAAGAAGGAATAGTCCTTGGCCATCATATATTTGTACAAGGCATCCAGGTGGATCCAGCAAAGATTGAGGTCGTTCAACATATTAATGATCCTGTGAAGCAAAAAGATATAAGAAGTTTTCTTGGTCATGTTGGATACTACAGACAGTTTATCAAAGATTTCAGTAAAATTGCAAGTCCCTTATATTCACTGCTTACTAAAGATGCAGAATTTAAATGGACCCCAGCATGCAATGAATCTTTCTTAAAGCTTAAGCATGCTTTGACTCAAGCACCAGTTCTTAAAGGGACAAATTGGTCTCCACCATTGCCAATACATACAGATGCATTTGATTATGCAATAGGAGTAGTGCTAGGACAGAGAATTGACAAATTGGAAAATGCAATATATTATATTAGCAAGAATTTGCAAGGACCTGAATTGAATTACACAATTACTGAAAAGGAAATGCTAGCTATCATATATGCACTTAACAAATTTAGACACTATATCATAGGATATCCCATATTTGTGCATACAGATCATACTGTAATTAGATATCTCATGATTAAGCCATCAATCACTGGTAGATTAGCTCGTTGGTTATTGTTGATGGAGGAATTTGATATCACAGTTGTTGATAAACTAGGGAAGTCTAATGTAGTTGCAGATTATCTTTCATGTCTTCAATTGCAAGAAGATTCTACAATAATAGATGACACTTTTCCAGATGAACATTTGTTTCTCATTCAAGCTCACACTACTTGGTATGCTGATATTGCCAACTATTTAGCTGCAGCTAAGATGCCAATTTATTTCTCTCCTAAGGAAAGAAGGTTGCTAGTTGAAAAAAGTTTTAACTTCTCATGGATTGTTGATTGTCTATTTTATACTGGACCTAACCAAGTCATGCGAAGATGTCTCGGAGAAGATGAAACATATGACATCCTGCATGCATGGCATGATGAGCCATGTGGAGGTCATTTTGCTGCCAAAAGAACAGCACTGAAAATACTCAATATAGGATACTATTGGCCCACATTACATAAGGATGCAAGTCAGTATGCACAGAAATGTGATAGATGTCAGCGAATGGGAAGACCTACAAAATCTAATGAGATGTCACTATATCCTCAAATATTAGTTGCCCCATTTGACAAGTGGGGATTAGATTTTGTTGGCCCAATTGATCCACCTTCTAATGGTAGATCTTATATCTTGGTATGTACAGACTATGTAACAAAATGGGTGGAAGCTCGTGCCATGAAACATGCAAGAGATAATAAGGTAGTTGAGTTTCTTTATGAAGAGATATTTACAAGATATGGAGTACCAAGGGAAATTGTCTCAGACCAGGGACCTCAATTTACTTCAACATTGATAAAAGCTTTGGTCAATGAATACAATATAAGGCATAGAAAATCTACTCCATATCATCCACAGGCTAATGGACAAGTAGAAGTTACAAATAGAGAGCTTCAGGCTAATCTTACAAAAATAGTGTCTGTTCACAAGAAAGATTTGTCTCATTAGCTTTTAGAGCAATTTGGGCATATAGAACAACTTGGAAAACACCAATTGGTTTCACACCTTTTGAGATGGTTTATGACAAAACAACAATGATGCCTATTGAATTTGAGCATAAAACCCCGAGGACAACTTTGCAATTAAATATGACATTGTCTGAAGCACAGAAAGAACGCATTCAACAATTAAATGCTCTAGATGAATGGAGAAAGATAGTTGTTCAACAGACATAATTGATTCAAAATCAAAGAGCAAAATGGCATGATAAATATATTGGGGAAAAGAAATTCAAAGTTGGTGACTGGGCACTACTGTATGATTCCAGATATAAAGGTGTTATGGGAAAGCTTCAAACCAGGTGGTTAGGTCCATATGAGATAGAAGAAGTTTTTGAGAATGGAGCTATTCGTTTGTCCATAATTTATACTATTCGATTTAAACTCTTAGTCAATGGTCACCGACTACATCTATATCATAAACCAGCTACTAAAGAAGAGTTCCTACAGCAGTTTACTCCACAAAGTGACATAAAGGTTCCTGCAACAACTAACAAGGTTCCTACAGCAACTGACAATGAGCCTGCAGCAACTCATGAGCTTCCTATTGCAATTGAGCAAGGTAATAGAGGTAAAGTTCCTGCAGTCTCTGCAGTGAACATATTTGCCACTTCATAATAAAATATTTCCATATTATATGGGAATATTCTTCTCTGTACATAAAATCCCATCCACGACATTCCATCCCATGTTCTTACCTATCATTTCATTTCATTTTGCCATCATTTTCATACAATTGCAGGTACATTTATATTGTGTTTTATTTTAATTATGCATTTATTCATTCATTATGATTATATCCTATTTAAATCCACTCCACTAACTGAAATCTTGTCAGCTTGTGCAAACACGTGCTAGGTTAAGTTGGGGGGGTGCTTCATGGTTTGATTTCCAAAGTGATTAATTATCAGTCCTTTTTGGTACTCCAAATTGATTTTTCCCCATCATTACTTATTATGTTATTATTTCACGCAAGTGAATAATAAAATATGCCGTCAGAATTGAGATATATAAGGGAAATTCAAGTTAGCAAGACTGTCTGATATTTTGGTTCACCTGCAGAGATAGAAAAATAGCAGAGTAAGAGATGGGTGGTGATCCAGTTCATCATGAGCTGATGGTTCATAAAGTGTTGTTGTAGGATGCTCTTTGCGAGCATTATTTCAGACACCACAGCTAGTTGGATTACTTCTTGAAAATTAGAGATTATAACGAAGAAATTGTTGCAGAGTTTATGCATTCCTTTAATGAAGGAGAGGCTACAGTTAAAGGTTTGAGGGTTATTGCTATGGAGCAGTGAATAGCAGAAGTAATGAGGTTGCCGCAGGAAGGAGAACTCTTCCGAGAATCAAAAGATGCAAGGAGTGCCAGAGCAGAATTCATAATTCCCATGGATGAAACCTTAATGGTGGACAAACAAGGAACTAGAAGGGTTTCTCTACTAGCACATTGGCCTCAAGTAGCTTTGTATGTTATGAAATACATTACATGTGAAGGGCGATATTCAAATTTGCATTCACCTCATTTTAAATTACTTAGTTATTTGCAGCATGGTCAACACATGAATGTTCCTAATTTCTTATACCAACTGATTTCTACAAGTGCTAAGAAGACACGGGAAAATGGAAATCGCTATGTTAGCCATCATGGATTGGTTAAGTTACTTGTATAGCGGTCCCTGAGAGGTGTTTCACAAATGGAATGGGATGTATTTGAGGATATACAATAATTTACGGTCGAAGATGCCCTTGTTACAGATAACCCATCGGTTGAGGAAGAAAATGTTGCAGAACCCTCTTCCCCCGTAGTTGCTGTAGATGAGGATTTGCTTGTTGCTGAAGGAGCCGTAGTTATTATGGAAGAAAAGATAGTGTAATCAAGTGAGGAACAACCCTCTACTTCTCTTCAAAGAGATTTGCCAGTTCTGCAAAGGAAAGGGAAAGGGATGAAACAGATGAAGAACTTATGGTCCAACCGCAGGTAACTCATATTCCTCCTGCAGCCAAGAGGCGTAAGACAAAAATAAAAACTCCTACAGCAATTGAAGCAACTCCTGCAGCCATTCTGAAAGTTTATGTAAGAAGAACACGTAGCAAGACACAGAAGACTCATCCTGGGGGTAATCCGACAGAGGTTATTATAGTGGAAACTTTAGAAGAAGGAAGCCCTGCAGAGGATGAAATTCAAGAAAATGTTGCTCGGGATAAACTAAGAAATCTTGCTTCTATGGCACAACAATTTGAATAATCTATTGAAGATATTCTACAGCAGCCTAATGAAAATATTGGAGAGATGTCAGCTCGGATTGAGGAGTTTATTGAAGAAATCTTGTGGTCTAAGGTAGTACCTATTAGACCTCCTTCATCCCTAAGTAGTTTATCTATTGCTTTAACATTTTATAGACAATGGGAAATAGAGAAGGCTAGGTTGTAGGGGATTATTGATAAACAACAAAAAGAAATTGAAAAGAGAGATAACAAAATTGAGGAACTAGAGGCTAAGGTAGAAATAATTTATGGCATGGTTCCTAAGTTGATGCAATGTAGGGCACCTCCAAGAGTTTATGAAGTACATTTGAAAGAGAAGTATCTAAACATCAAACTAAACTGCATTCTTAGGGACCTTAACCCCTCTTTAGAAACACCTGAAGAATTATTTTATGCTCACCAAACCACTCCACCTGCTGTGAAGAATTTACTATGTGAATTATACTTACATGGCTATGTTGTACCCTCAAATAGGGAATGGAACCCTTTATTGTATATTGGGGATATCCATATTAAATCTTTAATATCATGGATCCAAAATGAGATTATCATGGGGGCACAAGCCAAGGAGTATGAAAAATTAGAGCTTGATCGTCCATTACCATTAAGAAGGGAATCAGAAGCACCAAGAGGTCTTTATTATGACTGGCAGAAGTTACTGGTAAGAGATGATGTTAAAAAATTAGTGCTTCCAATGAGAGAAGAAGTCTATCAAGCATATGAGCATTTGATTCAGACTGACAGGACAACTGCAATAGAAGGGTTAACTCAGCGCTAGAATAACCTATCGGAATAGTTAAAACATGGAGAACCTTATTCACTACAAAATTTTCATGCAGCCATGCAAAGAGCCCCTAGATACATACAGTTAGGCAGGGAGAAAGCCAACAACTGGCTACCATTGATCTTTTAACCCCCAATCCTTATGTGGCTGCTTTTGGCATGTCAGCCTATAGAGCAAAATTATGATGCGGTCATAGAAGAAATAGCTAGATGGTCCAAGCTGGAAAAAATGAAAGGATTTTATTGGAATTTGGCTTCAGGGGGGATAGGTCAGGGCACTGTTGGTGATTTAAGAGTTACAACAAGAGTCAGAAATTTTCCTTTTGTTGTAGGATCAAAAAACTCTTAAAGTTGGGAGGCATGATAAGTTGAGACTTTGTCATGTTTTTATCATCAAAACTCTTAGGTTTTTGATATCTTTTGGTTTGCATATTAGTAGCGAGGTATTGTAAATTGACTATATGTATTCCATGTGTTAAACCTAAAGCAGTTCCTATAGCCAAATGATTTGTTCCAATTGCTATGCAGATTATTTAGTGTAATATCATATGTGAATTAATGAATATATTAATTAAATAAAATACGTATGCATATCCTTGTATGTTGTTTTTGTTGTAGTGCAGATAATAAATGATGTCGCAGTGGATATTCTCCTTTCTTGCTTGAAGAAGGAAGAATCACGAAAGAAATAACTAGAGATCAAGCTGAGGAGGAGCCGAGTGAGTGCAAGGTATGGCATGAGCGGAGCAGCCAAGTAGCACTACGGAAGTTTAACTCCAGTGGGCATTGAATTTGCAAAATATCGCAACGGCAAGCAAAGACTGTGTTTCAGTCTAGATCCATGTTTCCTGCAGCCAAGCTCTAGTTATCTAGTTCATCAGTCAATCATCTGCCTCTTCTTCTGGGTGTGATTTGAGTTGTCCATTGTAGTTGATCTTTACTTTTTAATAAGCTCTTTCTTTTTTCTTAGAGGTTAGACAGAATAGAAAGGAATAGAGCAAAGAATTTTGATAAGTATTCTAAAGTTTTTTAAAACATGTAATCATTTTCAGGAAGCAATGAATAAAAGATATGTTGTTCTGATATGCTAAAAATATTTTTCTAGAAGCTTGATATCACTCATCCAAGGGGTCCCACTTGGTGAGTGATCTTGTGTTTATGCTCATTGAAATTAGTTCTTCTTCAGTTACAGTAGAAGTTCATACCTTTACTTTTCTTGTAGCCACTGGAAATAGATCCACTGACTGTTCCTGTAGCCCAGCCAGAACAGAGTGATTTCTATTATTTATATTAGATCATTCCAGCATTGTTTTTATAAGCTTTCCTATAGCCTTCTATAATTTCCATTCTTTCCTTTCCTTTCTGCATAGTGTTAGTTACTGCAGCAATGCAGAATAGCCATTTAATGAACTTAGTGCATATATAGTGCAAACCCATTTCAAGTTTTACATCCCTGGGTTGATAAATAAATGAACACTAGCCATGAAAATGGTAACTTTACCAAATGAATGTCCAAACTTTGGGTTGAGATTTCAATTAGAGTTATTATTATTATAGTTGGAGTAGAGAGCATTGATGTTTTTTCATTGATGTCAACACTAGTTGTTGGGATGCTTTACTAGCACCCTTCTGGTCGTGGTAGGTTGTGTAGGTTTTGGTTAACTTAGATTCAACATGATCTGGTTGACTCCAGTATAGTCTGGTGATGGATTTGACTTGTTCATAATGCGTATACTCATATTTGGTCAGTTGGTTTTGGTCTGGTGATTGGATGCTATCCTGCTTACTTAGAAGATAGTTTTTGGTTCCGGCGAGGGTTTCATCAGCAGAGCTTTAGGTGGAGATCTTTGATACATTGCATAATTGGTGTTGGTGCAGCTTCTGATGGAGTTTTAGGATTTTTTTGGTGATCATGTTCGAGACTTAGTGTTTGGAGATCATTTCTAAAGCGTGTGGACCTATACTTGGTCCTGGTTGATCTAGGTTATGGACTAACATTTATGTAAAGTGTAGATAGGACATATTGTTGTATTTCTGGGATGTCCTATTTGTTGGATATTATTTTTTTTATCTAAGGCCAACATGGTTTGTAATTATGTAATTGGTTTATTATCTTGTAGCCGACCTAATTGTTTATGGTCGAGGGTTTGTATAAATAAGATGTAAGATCTCATTGTAGATCATTGTGATTATTGTAAGAGATCATGATCAAGGAATGTAATGAGCGTATAATGTAATATCATTCAGGCAAAGGAGTTAGTTGATCAATGGAGATCGAATTGGGTTTGTAAGAGGATTTAGTCCTTTAGTATTGAGCTTAACCAAAATTTTACTTAGGCATAGGTGATGCTATCTTTTGCAGTTCACCACTTCTTCGAATTGTATTCTGGATTTATATGTAGTCAATGAGACTCCTTTTGTGATGATTAGTGTTCTCTAGGTTTTTGGCCTTCCTGCAAGTGTAGGCCCCTTCATTGTAAATTCACATACTTACTACAAAAGTATTATCTGACTGTGTGTAGGCTTCCCACCATGGTTTTTCCCTTTATCGGGTTTTCCACGTACAAATCTTGGTGTTGTGTGGATGAATTTTATTATGTGATTATTGTTTATGCTTAATTGGATTAACTGCTATTCCGGTATTGTTGTTTTAAATTGCTAATGCTTCCCATAATCTATGACAACTAATTCACCCCCCCTCTCAGTTGTCTTCTCATTATATGAACTATCTAACAGATGATACACATAGTGATAGAGGTGAAGAAAGAAAGGGAGATCAAGATGGAAAGGGAAATGGAAGAGAGGGAGAGGGATAGATATAAGTAATGTATTATATATATATAGACTCAATGGAAGGAAGGAAGAAAGTTGATTGAAAAAATATAAACGATGTGGAGAAAAATATGAATAATGTAGCCAAGGTAATAGGTAGAAATTTTAAAAGTAGGCTAGAATCACCATTTTGAAGAATATGGTAGGCAAAAACATGAGGGAGAAGGGTTGCATTCACAAATTCAACAAGAACCTATGTTGGGAGAAAATTGTGAGATGGGTAAAGAAGCATTAGTACAATAGCTCCAATTTGAAATTAGGGTTTCTTTTATGCATAATTCCCAATCAAGGCAGCAAGGGACAAAATTTTGGAAAACGTTTGCTAGTCCCTTGAAGGATCAACCAATTATCTCTAGAAATGAGAATCCAACTTTAATCCAAGGGGATATATTCTTCAATCAGAATTGATTTGAAATCATGTGTAAAAAATTCTTAGATAGAATTATATTATTGAAAAATAGTTGTGGGAAATGGGAGATAGAATGGGTATTACAAAAGTAATTGATGAAAGTTATTTGATTGACAACTGCTTCCTATTTCCAAGAATTAGGGTGTTGCACTTTAAAACAATTCACATCGGGTTATACATGATTGATGCCTCTTATGGTGAATGGGTTCAACCCACCACCATTCAAGAAGAAAAATCCTTTCATCTAGAATCCAAAAGCCATGAATATTAGTAGGATAATTGTTTGGCAAAGAAGAAACCACTATTATACAAAGAAAAGAGGTAATCAATGAATAAGGATAAAAAAGAGACGAGGGAGATAAGAAATTGAAAGTTTCTCCTTTAGGGTGAGAGGGTGAAAGAGGGACTTATCATCAAGGCAATGGATGAGTCAAAGATGAGTAGAAATAGTTCCTTACAAGCTAAAATCAAAGAAATATGAATAATTTAGAAATACCTTTATTGGAGAATTTTGTTCCTTTAGATGAGGGCACGAACGTGGAATAATGATTTCAAGAAGAATCGTCAAATCAAGATGAACTTGGTAAGACTAATAAAAAATGCATTAGTTAATCAACAACTATAGCATTGTAAATTATCACTGGGCCAATTTACACCTCATGTTTGTGCCCAGGTACTTTAGTGTGTCTCCCCCTCACCTCCTATCCGGGTTCATTCAGTGTCTTAAATCCAATTTTCATTCCCTATAAACCTACCAAGTGATTCTTTGGAGGGGTGTCCTATTGTTTGGGCCTTAATTTTGGTTCCAGATTGAGGAGGACCAGGATGCTAGCGCAATGGTCCTAGGACTATACCACCTAGTGCCTTATTCCCCCTTAATGGGACCTAAATTTCAAGACATGGATGAGACCTATCTCTCTAGTGAGAAATGGAATTGATGGCTCTATATGACCTTTAGAAGCTGTCCCATGAGGGTTTCACTAGCTAGGCAATATTATGTCACATGCATTCATATTGGGGGGTTTAATATCCCAAAAATAAGGGTAAAATATATTGCATATCAGTGAAAATAGGGGGCTTTTAAATTAAGGCTATGAAAAAATACAATATGTACTAAAAATAAGGGGGGTTTTTAATTCAGGCTGTGTATTAGGAGGGGGTGAAAATAAAGGAGTTTAGAGCAATATTTTTTTGAAAATAGGGGATTTTTTTAATATGCCATGAAAGCATGTGCTACAACCCAAGTTCACTAAGTGAAGCCCCTATGGGTTGGCATAAATAGTAAACTAACCTAGGATATCATACATAAAGACATTTAATCAATTCATTTCAATCCTAAGACTCCATCCATCATAAGTATTCAACCTAAGGCATCTGTGAAGTGGTCATCAAGCATTTTTAGAGAACAAGTTCAAATACCTGTCTTGACATTTTAGTAAATCCTTATAGGAACAAATTCAAATAAACTCACATTACTTAGATCTAGGTTTATGGCTCGATCAAATGACTTTAGCACACTATTCAGGCATAATTTCTTGAATTCCAACATATTTACCTTAATTTAACATTTTCGCAATTCAACTTAAAAGAGGGAAATCAATCCAAATCCAGTAAATCTGATAGAATCAATTATATCCTTGTTGACTTATGGCTATATCTATTGGGTTTACCCCTCTTCAATTTAATGGTTCCCAAGTCTAAATATTTGTAGTTTTCATATATCTAATTTTAGAAACGCTAATATTTTCACCATCACATTTTGGTGAACCTGACATCTTACACTTTATTTTCTGATTTATGTTCTCAAATTTGAGTGTTTACACAATTTAATATTCAAATTTATATTTAAAATTTCAATTTCCAATTGAATTTTAAAAATTTAGAGGTCAAATTCACAAAAGCCCTAATTTTTAATTCTGAAATTGAGCTTGTGGGTTGTCTAATTTGGATTAATTGTTTCAGATCTAAATCTAAAACATTTTAAATTCACATTCATAGATCTCATTTTAATAAAATTACTAAATATAGATGTTTAATCACACAAACCCTAATTTATTTTGGTTAATTGGACCATTTTGAGTTTCAGATATGATTTTAAACATTCATAAATTTAGCATTTAATGAATCTGATTTATTTTCTATTTCACATATGGTTACATTTCTTTTTACTTACCTTTATCATTATCATGTGTTGGATAACAGTTTCTTTCACTACACCTTGCTTCATTTCATTCATAACACTTTGGCATATTGCATTTTTAGAATTTCCAAATTCCTTCATTTCAATCAATTAGATTTGAAAGCTTTCATTTATAGTGCATGTTGTTTTATTGTGATATTTTAAAGAAAATTTATTACATATATAGATCACATTAAAGCTATTGTAGATCCTAATCCTCGAGATGATAATGGAAAACCTAATACTTGTACCTCTATTAGGGCATCTAGTGTGAATGAAGAAAAAGATAATACTCCTATCAATTATCTCTCTAATGGAGAACAAGCATTGAAGAGAAACATGGACCCATCTTCTTCTCATACACATACCCTAGCACAAGGGGGCAAGACCAAAATATTGGTGTTTCTATCTCTCTAGATCCACCTTATTCTCCCAGAGACTATAATAGTCATCATAAGATTTGTAGAGAAGATGATGTTATGCATTTCATTCATGATCTATCTCCCAACATAACATTAAGTAAAGATGAGGCCTTAGATGATAAGGATCTTCCTTCTCAACCCACCAAAGAGGATATGAATTATTATAAAAAGTAAAATCTTCCTACACAAGATATTCCTTCTTCATCTACTTGTCCCCTTTCTCCTTCTAAATACACTTACACTAGAAATTTTAATGAGATCCATTATAATGTTCCTCCTCCTTCTAAATTAAGAACTTGTTATAGGAGTGGATATAATATCATATCAAAACAAGGTTTTAGAGGACAAAGACTTGAAAAAATTGAACAAGGAATTAGAGTCCCTATAAACCCTCCTACATAGATTAATAATCAAGGTCTAGGATATTATCATGAATGTCCTATGGATGATCTCCTTAGAATTCAAAAATTTAAGGATTACCTTTCAAGACATAAGACCTATCATCCATCTATGGGTGCTTTTCCAAACACTCCTTTTTGTTCTTATCATCAAACTCATGATCATTATGCTAATGATTGCCCAACTTTTCAAAAAAGTATGCAAGAACTAGTTGATAATGGAACTATTAAAATCATAGATGAAAATAATTCCTCTTCCAATGACCCTTGTCCTACAACTCAAAAGACTAAATCTACACATATTGATTATGGAGAATAATTAGTGCCTAGAATCTTTTGGAGATTGAAGTATGAAAAGAATTGTTTTCCTTTCGTAAAATTTAGTAATAAGCATAAAGAAGGCAGTAAACATTTCCTTTCTCATCGTGGTGGTTCTCATTCTCTTGGAAAGTGTAAAGCATTTAAAGAATTTGTTCAAGAACAATATGATCTTTGCTCGCATATCCCATACAACTGATCTTGCTCTCTTAATTTCTCGGTGTGAAAGTAGTGCCTTAGAACTCTTTTCACCATTCATGTTCCTCCTCACCCTATGATATAGGTAGTTAACTTATTTGGGGTCTCTTTTTCATAAGAGTTGATGTTATTTCATTTACAACTATCTTGGGGCAACAACATCATTTATTCTTTCTTCAAGTATCAGTTTCTTTATCTGTATCTAAAGTGTCAATATTCCCTTTAGGGGTTGCATTTTCCATGTTTTGACATGCTTTCTTTCATCAAATGATATGTCTTTTGTGGTTAATCTTTCTCTTTAATGGAATATGTGATCTTGCATTCTAATTTTCTCGCTTTCCCTTTCAATATTTTCTCTTCTCTAGAGTTGCATTTTACATGTTAATGTTTTCTCTTGCATGGAATATTCATTCATGTGCATATATTGTGAATTTTCTTAAGTCTAATATCTCCATAGAGGATATGAAATTCTTCTCATTGTCCTTATCCTTGGGGGGAATTATCTCTCTCTCTTACTCTTTCTAAGGATCCATTTTTCCTTTGTTGAGCAGTGTTTTCTTATGATTTGATGTCATTCCTTGTGAGAAGATATTGTTTGCTCAAGGATTCTCTCTTATGCAAGAGGTGTATGTCCTTGGCTACAACATCCTTTTTACTTTGCAATGAGTATCTATTATGAAACTAGCTCTCACATTGGTTCAAAAGTGTGTCATCCTTCATCAAGAACCCCTTTCACCTAGCAATAGGGAGAAGGTATGCATTCTTGTTCTCCTTCCCTTCTTTTGGTAGAAGATGTTATATTTGTTTAAGATCTCCTCTTGGAGGCTAATTTATTTTGAGAAAAGATCTCTTCTCCTCCAAGGATCCTCTTTACACTTGTTGCAAGATTTATCTTTCTCAAATATATTATGTTTTTCTATAAGAATGTTGCCTTTTTATCTTGGAGTTATGACATTGTTGTGTAAATGATATCTCATTGGTGTTGAAGGAGGGTATTCCTATTTTTTGATTTCTTATGACATCAACATAGGGCTATGTTGACATCTTAAGGGGGTGCACCTATTTTTGGCAACAACAATTAAGGAAAACTAAGAGCGGGGGGTGAATCAATTTTCACCAAATCTATAAACTTAACCACAAAAATAGATCTGATAAACTGTAGTAATAACAAAGATAAGAAAGATGATAACACAACACACAACACCATGATTATGACATGGAAAACCCCGTTAAGGGAAAAACCATGGTGGGAACCTACCCACAATAAGATGATACTCTACAGTAGTATGTGAAAATATTACAATGGGGAATGCACATGCATTCAGGCACACTTCTGAGAGCTCACTGATCAAAAGATAATGACCTGGAAGGGTACATACCTCAGGGAAGTCTCACTGACTTACAATAAGATTCGAAATAAAATCTAGAAGAAATGAACTGCAATAATAGTATCTCCAAATTCCTTATGGGAGTTTTGGTTAAGCATAATTTTCTTCTCTACAACAATAATATCACCTATTTGTACAATTCATCAACCTTGACAATGAAGGTTGGTTAAACCCTTGACTTAAAATTTTAAAATTACATCGCACGATACAAGGATCAACTAGAAAACCAATATAATGATTTAAATAACATAACATGGACCTAATTCAAATTCCCAAATTCTTATCACCACTGGTAATCACGCCAAGTTCAACTACAACATGCTACACCACTAGGAAAAACCACATAACATGAAGAACATCACCGATTCAACAAAATCACCAAGAACTCGTACAATGATCAATGTAGATCATCAAGAAAAATAGGACATGTTTAGGAAACACCAGCAAGCATGTTAGAACCATAAAAAAGACCTGCACTAACACCACTTAGCAAATCTTCATCGATCAACATCTGAACCTCAAGAATATTCAAACAAAATCAACTGTCATGAAGAAAGATAACTTGCAGAGTGCCAAATCATAAACCATCTGAAATGAAGATGCACAAGACCATCCAAAACAATCTCCCAAAATATCAGATCAACATCTAATCACACCAGAATATACTGGAGGAAATACTGAACTCTACAAAGCACTGATTAGAAAAACAAACTGTAAAACTAGATCATCTGGTATAATCAATTAAGATTTCCATATCATCAAAACTAATATAGAAGAATATAGTGATACTAGAAATACTCCATACACCAAACCATTATCCCAATAAACCAATCTGCAATCACTAGAGCAGGACTATGTTGACATCAATGACAACAATATATCCTAGCAACAACAATGTCTGAAACCTATATCACCCTCTTTGTACCATATTGTACCATATATTTGCATGTCTTAAATGGGGTGCTCAAAGTCAAAACTAGGGAAAACAAACTCTTATACGAGATGTTTCACGCCCGAAACTAGGTGCAATATTGATATATGTCCTAGATGGGGTGCATATCACCAAAAATAGCTAAAAAAAACTCTTATACGGGATGTCCTTGAGACCAAGCATGTATCTATCATAAATGAGGTTACACATTCTCAAAACTAGAGAAATAATATCTTATACAAGATGTTCCCAAAGCTAGACATTCACCCCTTGACATTTGCATTTTGGATGTATGTCAAAAATAGGTAGAAGCATGCTTTAAGATAGAGAAAACAAACTCTTATATGAGGTGCTATATACTTGAAACTAGACATCACTTGCACACACATGAGGATGAGTGTAACTAGAAAAACACAAATAGACTATTACTACTCTCCTCCCCAACATGGATCACCTAGAAAAATACATCTAGAGTGTGTATCCATGTCCTCTCTCATTCTTCTCATGGACCAACTAAAAAAACACATATAGAATGTGTATATATGCTCTCTATTTCCTTCTTCTCACGAGCTCATATATTTTCTATTTGTAGTTCATGGATGATGTGTTCTTTTCTCTTTTATGTAATCACTGGGTGCTCCCACAATAGTGGGTTACATTTATTGGTACATCCTGATTTTTTATGAAATCATACATTATTTAGAAAATATAATGATTTAAGCCTTAAGAGGTCCCATTTAAAGTAATTAATTAAGGAGAGTTAGATCAAAGACTCTTACATAAAAATTTCTTGGATAGAACCTCTCTAAGTTTCTAAACCATATGTGCAATGGGGTTTCCTTCACACCTATCAAAATGTTGATAAAAAACCACTTTTACATTAGCTTTTGGGGGGTCAAATGAATTCATTTAGAAGTTCTATTTTATTAAGTATTTAATCCTTATGATAAGCTTTCCAAATAGTATAATTTTTAATATATTTAATTTTATTAATACATTTATGTTTTATTTCTTATGAATGTAGGTTTTTCAGCGAGCATCAAGGATAGTGTTTCACACCTATGGAAAAATTGAAAAATAGAGAAAAAGATTTGAAATTTTTTTTTTTTCCCTAGGTATTGATATCCTCATTTCAACACAAAAATAATAAGACAACTAAAATGCTTACAAAAAAAAATTATGCATTACAGAATACATCTTTATCCAAATTACAATTACCTTGTCTTAAAAATTAACTAAAATATATATATGTAATAAAACATTATGAAAAAATATCCATTCACTAGATATTGGTGTGACAATTCTATACTTCAAAAATTAGAATTCCCTTCTTGCTATAAAAATGTTATGCACTACAAAATAATTGTAACTTCTGAAAAATATTGATTACTGTAAATATTGAGTTATTAAAAGTTACATAACAATATGATCAACTATGTTGTCTCTTTGGTTTTATCTCTTTGTTGTCTTTTGCTTTCCTGTTGTTGTCTGTTCCGAGTTTTATGTAATTATGTAATGATGTTTTAGGCTGTGCCCATCTAGTGGGTTCATTTTGGCTTTCTGAAGTGATCAGGCACTTTTTTATGCTTTTCTATTCTCCTGGCTTGTAAAAGGTTCGGGTACCTTTCAAATACCTATTTTTACTTAATCAAAACAATATGATCAATTAATTTCTAATTATTTTTAAAAGTATATAGTTATAATCTATATGAAAAATCTCACAAATTAGTAGTTTACTTCATCTTCAAATTCTTAATGGTTTAGTTGCTATAGGTTTTAGAAAGTGAAGATCTAATGCAAAATGTTGATTTCATTGTTAAGTTTGGCCAAAAAGTGTAACCCAATTTTATGGGATCACCCCAGTTGTGTTCTTGAAATGGAATTTTTCAAGAATGATATTAGTGGTTGAACCATTTTGATATTGAGGTCTCTTTGGCTAGTTGACTTGAGGTCTTGGACTTGGTCTTTAGATTTTGTGTTGTGTGTCCTTTTCTTTTTATCTTTGTTTGCCTTTGTTTGTCTTGTTTGTCTTTTTGTTTTTATTTTGTCTTGTGTGCCCTTGCATGAATTCAAGTGACTTAAGATCCTAATATTGGGGAAATTAATTTACCATGAGTATTTGCATAGGCTTATACTCCCATTAAAGTGGGGGCTAGATGTAGAGTTGTAAATTTTCACCAGGCCAATCTACACCTCATGTTTGTGCCCCTACTTTAGCATGTCTCCCCTTCATCTCCTATACATGTTCGTTCAGTGCCTTATATCTAGTTTTTATGCCATATACACCTACCAAGTGATTCTTTGGAGGGGTGTCCTCCTCTCTAGACCTCAATTTTGGTCCTTGATTAAAGTGAACTAGGGTTCTAGTGCCCTAGTCCTAGGACCAGACCACCCAACACCCTGGTCCCCCTTAATGGGACCAAATTTTCAAGAGAGACATGAGAACTATCTCTTCGGAAAGAAATAAAATTGGTGGGTCTATATGAATTTTGGAGGTGGGCCTAATTGGTAAATTTACCTAGGATCTCATATATAAAGGCATTTAATCAATGTATTTCAATCTTAAGACTCTAGCCATCATAAGTATTCGATCTAAGTTATCCGTGAAGTGTTCATCAAGAAATTTTAGAGGTTTTCAAGGTTGCATACTCTTCATTCAACTATTATGGAGAAAATTACAAAATTCATATGTAAGTATCTATGTGTGATTAGGGGTTTTCCATGTTCATGCCATTGTATACAACATATATGATTACATTCAAGAAGGAAAGCATGATTATTAGTCATTGCAGATCTGATTTGAGGTTATTTTTCCATTGTTTATTTTAGTATTTGCAATATTTCATTCAAGGTTAATTCTTAAGCAAAGGTTTGACTTAGGAAAACCCCTATTCACAACCTATTTCCCCTTCTTTCTGTGTGTAGGAAGCAAGTATGGAGCTACGATCTTTAGGATAAGCTTTATTTATAGTGATGAATAAGTTTCCCTTGTTGATTTGTGGTTGGATCTACCATGTTTAACCCTCTTTAATTTAATGGTCCCTAAGTCTAAATATTAGTGGTTTTCATATATCTAATTGTGGAAACCCTGATATTTTCACCACTATAGCAACAAAAGCTTTAAACTAGAGATTTGAGGCAAGGAAGAAAATTGATAGAAAAAAATAAGCAAAAAAGAAAAGGAAGCGTTGATGGAGAAGAAGATCTTTAGCATCAAGGACTATATGCTTTGATCCTAGGGAGGAAGCACCTCACTTGGAGAGAAATGAAAATTTCCTCTTGGAATGTGAGGGGATTAAACGCCCCTCAAGAACCATTTAGATAAAATATTGGTTGATGCATTATTTCTAAAAGAAAAAAAAATTTAATAGCTATATAATCTTCAAAATTTGTTAAACATGGAAAGATGAGGGATGAAATCTTTAGTTTGCTAGTCAAGTTTGGTAGAGGTTTAGGCATTTTTTAAATTCAATGAAGGTTAGTCTTGGACATCGAAAGATATCAAAGTTGGAAATTAAAAGGGTTATTCTCTTTTCCTTCATTTTATCCTTATTTTTGCTCAATATTTATCGTCCTATTAAAAATAATGGCAAGATGAGAATTTAAAAAGAGTTATCCAAAAAGATGGGCTCAATTAGGGAGGGAAAATTTGTTCCAAGGGGATTTCAATGCAATTATGAGATTGCAAGGGAAGAGTAGTGGTATGCATAAAGAAAGTGTAGCCATAGTGGAATGCAACAACTTTTTTTATTATATAACAAATTACATGACCCAAAACCTAACAATAAGTCATTTACCTAGATGAATAGAAGACATGATTTCACCAATATTACAAAGTGAATGAATCATTTTTTAGTATCCACAAAGTGGCTTGACTACCATATAGAATTGGAAACTTGCATCTTTCCAACCTCATTGTTTTATCACTCTTTTGTGGCTTTGGAGATTATAATCGACAATAGACATGGGAAAAGTTGTTTCAAATTTGAAAGGATGTGGTTTAGAAATGAAGAACTAGTGGTCCATATTAAACAATGGTGGAGTGATATTTGTTAAATTTGGGGGAACTAAAATCTATACATTTTGGAGGATGCTTACTTATATTAAGAAAAATTAAAAGATTGTAATTCTTCATGTATAAAAAAATATCTTTCATGAAAAGGAGCAGATTAAGGAAGAACTAGTGGATCTTAATGAGAAGATCATTCAACATGGAATGCACAAAGAGGATTATTTGAAAGAAAAGGAATTATTAGTATAATATTGTAAATTTTTGGCTAGAGAGGAGGAATTTTGGAAAGAAAAGTCTAGGAAAAGTTCATTAGAGATAGAAGACCTTAACACTAAACACTTTCATAATCTAGGTCAAGGCTAAAAGAATGATCAATAGAATTAGGGAAATAAATGTTAGGGAGTCCACCATTATAGGATGGAAGGAAATATTGGATTTGATGGTTAGTTTTTTAAAATATTAAAGGGTATGGGATTATTGAAGCATATTAGAACCTTGGTGAGTGAACAAAATAAATAAATGTTGGTGGCACTATTTTTAGAAGAAGAAATAAAAATGATAGCCTTTCATCTTCATAATGATAAGGTCTTGAGGTCCAACAACTTTCTGACACTCTTTTATCATTTTGAAGGTAAGGAGGTACATGAATTTGGGGAGGAATTCAGGATTAAGAGCAAATTTGTTAGAGATATTAATAGCATAATAGTTTAGTAATTCTAAAGAAGAGTGATTTATTGTAATTTGTAGACTTCAGACCAATCACTTTATGCAGTACAATATATAAGACCTATTTAAAGTGAAAATTGACCAAATAAATATATTGTTGAACAAAATTATTGTAGAGAATCAGAACGGGTTCACACCTAGTAGAGAAATAATGACTAATATCATTCTTGCTAATGCAACCATTCATTTGATTATGGAATCAAAACAAAGTAGTTTGATTATCAAAGTAGATATTAATGAGACATATGATGGGGTATGTTGGCACTTTTTAAATTAGGTATTAGAATAATTTGATTTTTGTTGATAATTGCTACATCATATATACTAATGCATATCCATAGCTACATATTGTATTACAATTAATGGGGATCAGGGTGTTAGATATCTCAGATAACCAGAAGACAACTCAGAGGGGGGGGTTAATCAGTTGTCATCGGATTATAGAACTTTAAGCATTCAAATCCTTATTACCCGAACACATAATATACCCAATACCGGAATGCATAAACCAAATACCAGAATAACTGATATAGAAATTAAACATAAACATAAATCACGTAAAGGTTACCACCCATTCAGAACAGGTGATACCAAGATTTGTATGTGGAAAACATGGTAAAGGAAAAAAAAATAATGGGAAGCCTACTAATAGTTAGATAATACTTCTGCAGTAGGTATGTGATTACAAAATAAGGGGCTTGCACATGCAGGAAGGCCAACAGCCTAGAGTACACTACTCATCACAAAAGGACCCTCACTGAGTAGAAAATAAATCTAGACTACAATCTGGAAAGAAGAATGAACTACAGAGATAGCATCTCCTATGCCTAGAACAGTTCTGGTTAAGCTCATTATCAGAGGCCTTAAACCTCTCTTACCAACCTAATTCAATCACCTATGATCAACCAAAACCTCTACATATGATTACAACATTATACGCATACAACTAATCCTATAACCATAATCCCATATGCCCATATACCCATGATATACAAAGAGATATTACATCATATTTATACCAACCTGAGACCTAAACAATTAGGTCACCCACATAAAAGATAATACAATAAATTCATAACATAAACCTGTAATCAAATGATCAACCAAGTCGTCTTAGGCCAAAAATAATATAAACCAATCATTAAATCTAGCCGATAACGCATCAAGAACATCCTCCAACATGTTACATAAACCGGTCCATAACCTATATTACATAGGACCCAAAATAGGTCACCATAAACCAAATGCAACACCACTGATGAACTGGAACACAAACATGATAACCATCCGCATCCTGAGAACCATCTAGAAACTGCACCAACACCACTTATCATATGCATCAAAATATCTTCAACAAAGCTCTATCGCTAAAACCCTTACCGGTGACCAAAAGGTCCACTAAAACAACTGATAGTATCTGAGTCATCAATTCCTGAACCAACTGATTGTGACACACATCTGAATAGCATGAATGACAGATCCAAATCAATTTCACAAACCAAATCATACCAGATCAATATCATAATCCAACCACTCTACTGGAACCAACCAAAAACTAGTAAACAACCAAAACAGCTAGTGTTGCCATCAATGACAAAACATCAATGCAACACATAATCAATTCCTCCAAATTTCCAACAATCTCTCCGTTTGACATTGATGGCAACACTAGATGTGAAAAACATCCAAGAGCCAAGAAATGGCAAACAAGTCACCCCTATGGAAGACAACCAACAATCTCCCACAAAATGATATGGAAATGAATCTCTAAACCAATCTCCCCTAATCAATATATCTCTCCCTTATGTTTTTCACAAGAATAAATTTTCCCCTTTGACATCAATGCCAAAGATCTGACATAAATATCAAAGAAAAATCATAAATCCTCTGATTCTTACAATTGACTACTCCTCGTGAGTAGTAGCACCACCACATGAATCTGAAATGAGTAATAGCTTTGATAATGAATACTGAACTGATGCCAATCAACATCGTTCAAGTCTCTACCAGAGGAGCAGAAACCCCCAATCTGTCTTTTAAGTATTCAAATAATTTTTTAGGTAAAGGTTTAGTGAAGATGTCTTTAATATGCTCTTTAGTGTTCACATAAACTAGTCTAAATTCATTTGATTCCACCTTCTCCTTCAAAAAGTTATACTTGATAGATATGTGCTTTGTCTTATAATTATATATTGGATTCTTTGATATATCAATAGAAACAGAGTTATCACGGTGAATAACTACAGGTTCATTACAATTCAACTTTATATCCTTCAACATTTTATTCATCCATAGAGATTGTGTATAGTTAGTAGCAGCAATAACATACTCAGCTTCAGCAATAGATAAAGAGGTACATGACTATTTTTTGTTGATCCATGAAATAAGTTTCTTTCCAAGAAAGAAAGCTGCACCGGATGTGCTCTTCCGGTCATCAACATCTCAAGCCCAGACTGCTTCTGTATATGCACATAATGTAAAGTCATCATTTTTTAGGATACCACAAACCATACTCAGTTGTTCCTTGCAAATATGTGAAAATCCTTTTCACCGCACTCTCATGATTTTCTCTAGGATCACTTGGATATCTTGATACAATACAAATTGCATTCATTATATCTAGTCTAGTCTGAGTCAGATATAACAAACCTCCAATCATAGACTTGTACCTTGTAGGGTTTACCGTTGTAGATGCATCTTTCTTTTTCAATTTACCACTTTTAACCATTGGAGTACCAACCAGGTTAGAATTTTCCATACCAAATTTCTTCAACATCTCTCTAGCATACTTAGTTTGACAGATGAAAATACCTTTATCAGTTTGAGTAATCTACAAACGTAAGAAAAATTTCATCTCCCCAATCATAGACAACTCAAATTAATTCTTCATATTGTTAGAGAATTTCATACACGACTTATTTTCACCTCCAAAAATGATATCATCAACAATGACTTCAATAATCAATATGTCATCATCAGTGATCTTATAATATAAATTACTATTAGCATCACCTTTAGTAAAATCAATCTTCAAAAGATATTTATCCAGTCTTGCATACCAAGCTCTAGGAGCTTGTTTCAATCCATATAAAGCTTTCTTTAATCTACAAACCATGTTTTTGTCATCTAAAAGTGAAAATTTATCAAGTTACTCAATATAAACTTCCTCTTCAAGATCTCCATTCAGAAATTCACACTTAACATCCATCTGATAAACCTTGTAGTTCTTATGTGCAGCATAAGCAAGAAATAATCTCATAGCTTCAATCCTAGCTACAAATGCAAAGGTTTCACCATAATCAATTCCTTCCTTCTAAGAATATCCTTTATAAACCAATCTATCTTTATTCCTCATAATTTGTCCATCTTCATTCAATTTATTCCTAAACACACATTTAGCTCCAATAACATTCTTATTTTTAGGTCGAGGAACTAAAGTCCATGTGTTATTCTTTTCTATTTGATCTAATTCTACTTCCATAGCTTTCATCCAACATTCATCTTTACAAGCTTCTATTATTGATGTCGGTTGAACTTGATAAATAAAACATACCTCATTAGTTGCCAACCTTCTTCTTGTGATCACTCTTTTGTTTTTTTCTCCAATGATCTGATCTTCTGAATGATTCAATCTTACATACCTAGGAGTCTTCTGATTTTTTGTTCCTCTGTCCTAATCTTCAGTTACTATTGAATTTTCTAATACTGTTAGATTAACTAGTTCAACATTTTGTTCTGGTGTAGGTGCTATCAGTTCAGTTATGATCGATTTGCCTGCTGGTTCTCTCTCATAAGTTCTACTTTGACTTATGTTCTTCTCATCCACCTTGACATTTGTGATCTCCACAATGCAATCAAAATTCACATGCCATAGCCAACTCTCGTCAATTTGTGTAATCAGACATGTCTTCTCATCGGAGTTCAAATGAAAAATATTAACTTTAGTCTATGTACTGGTTGTAATGTCCAATCCAGATCTATTGATAATCTTACATTTTCCATCCTTGAACTATAACTAAAGTCCCTTATCCACCAACTATGTTACACTCAAAATATTATGCCTTAAACCTTCAACATAATAAACATTATCATATGTATGCTTATCATCCAATGATATTGTTCCTCTTCGCTTAATAATGCATGCTTTGTCTTCACCAAATCTAACCAGACCACCATCAAATTATTGTAAAGATAAGAAATTCCTTCTATCTCTAGTCATATGATGTGAACATCCATTGCCAATTAACCATTCATCGTTGTCTTCAATTTTAGTAGCAAGGGCCTTCTCTTGAGGTAGTGGATCATCTTCCTTGATAGCCAAAAATACCCATTACTTTCCATTACTGGATCCACTAGTAGAATCTTGTGTTGGTTCATCATCAGAATCAGTCACACCTTCGTCATCCACATAGTAGCATGATTTGTCTTTGTTCCTCCTATACTTATGCTTGTTTTGATAATCATGGTTAAGCCTAAAATATCTTCTAGCTCTTTCTTCAAATCTTGAATTCCTTTTAAGACATCTAGATGCAAAATGACGTATCTTATTACATGCAAAGCATTTAAAAGGCGATTTTCCTTCATACTTACTTCATGTCGGTCCTTTAGGTACTCTTATAGAAAATAAGGCTTCAAGTTGCTTAAACTCTTCATTTTTCTTCTTCATATCCTCTAGTTCCTTCACATATAAATCTTTCCAATCACTCTTTATAGTAGATGATGTAGATGCATGAAAAATAGGTTCAGATTTTACAGCTCCAGAAGGTCCAAATTCCTCAAGTTCAAAAGATCATAAATTCCCAACCAATGTATCCCTATTAAAATAGATGTTTGATATAGTTCTGTGTAGGGGAAAAAGCGAGACTAGGCTAACATGTCGTAATCCTACCTTTTGACACACATTACGGAATACGAAAGAGCCTAGAGGTATCACACAATTGGCTACTTCTTTTTGGTGAAAGAAAGAGCCATGGGCTACCTATTAGGGTTTCTATTCCTTTGTTGTAATTGACAGGTAAAATTATGCAAGTTCAGTTCCTAACCCCAAAATGCAAGTATGAACTAATAACAAGATTACGGAATTGAAGTTAAACAATGGAAAGCTGCAAACACAAGGACCAGACAAGAATGCAGATGCGTACCCAGAGTTAAAATCTAAGTGAGAATGTTCAGGACGGGGGCGCGGGCGCCACTATCCTGATTCTGTTCCTAAAACTGCACCTGAAACTGCCACTTTGCAACCTGGAAAACTGTCGAAAATGCTAAAAATTGCTGTCTGTCAGGAGGACCAGGGCGCCCAGCGCCCCTGTCCTGGTAGGACCAGGGTGCCCCACGCCCCTGTCCTGGTCTTCTGCTCTGAAAATTGGTGTATGGTTCAGTCTCCGTCTGCTTCTTTCAGATCTGCAACTTGCGGCGTCGTCTGAATCCCTAAATCTGCACTTATATCTGGAAAGGTGTTTGGGCGGCTATATAGGGTTTTGCCTTACTCAAACCCCCGCTTCGGTGATTTCCACCTCCATGAATAGCCAAGTTGTACTGTAAAAGTAGTGTGTGTGCAGACCTTGTGTGTGTGCAAGATCTAAAATGCAAGTAAGCAAACTAGAGCAACCTAGAAAGTAAACCCTAATTGCTTGTAAATGACAATGTAAATGCTCCAAATCAAGGTGTAGAGTGATCTAAAGCATGAATACAAATGATGTAAGGAAGCTTATGCAAAGACATAAAAACAACATGAAATCATACCCAACCCCAAGGGGGGGTACAAGACAATCTTCAGTTGGTGATCCCTTATTGCTCTTCAATGCCTTCAAAGCCCTAAATGGATGAATGAAATTGATGGATGCTTGATGGATGGATGTTGAATGTTGTTGAAGTCTTCAAAGATCTACTCTTTCGTTGCATAGAAGGTTCCTCAAAACAAAATTCGGATCCTTTCAAATGAAGAAAGAGAGCTCTTATGTATGAAACCCTAGGTCTTAATTCCAACTTTTGGCCGACCTAGAGATTGAATCTCCCGCCAATTTCTTCAGGTTAAGCTTTATTTTATGATTGGATCGTGCTCCTAAAATTTTGAGAAAAATGTTCGGGACCATGTGCACTCCGGGCACCACGGTCCTGAAAACTTTTCACCAAATTTTTAGGGCCATCAGATATGATGATTTTAGAGTGAATCCCAAAGTTACATGTGATTTCGAGATGTTTTGACCCCCGAAATCAAGCCCCCAAGCTCAGAATAGGGCCTAATTAGGGTTTTTGATTAAATGATGTATTGGAGGAATAAAATGAAATGGGCACACTTTAATGAAAGGGCCCAACTTTATGATGTGGAAGATGATGAAATAGAACCTTTAGACCTAATTAATTTGATTAATTAAGTGCTAAAGGGGAAATGTAATGCAAAATGCAAACTGCGCCAAGGCGAGTGCTAAACTAGGTGTGAAATTGTACTGCTTTAGCAAGTGCATACAATTTACGATGCTACACTTAGCCCCCACTTTAGCGGTCATATGAGTACTACGTGCATATGCAAGCTAAAGTACAGGAAAGTAAACATTATTTGAAAAAGGATATATCCATAAGTTCGTCGAACGAAGCCCCCAGCGGTATTTGTAGTACACAGTTAGGAACCGCACCCTACAAAACACACGTTAGATCACAAAATCACCTAATGCTTACTAAGGAAAGTGATGAAATTTTTGAGTAGCTATATGCCCCCCCGTGTTTCGGCTTGCTTATTAGGGAGGTGAAACAGGGTAGCATGTTTACTTACAACAAATTGTGTGAGCGATTATTGATGAGAGATGTTCACTACAAAGGCTTCATCAGAGCACATTTTGGAACATCAAGGGAGTAAGGGGACGAAAATACAATTCCTACGCAACAAACAGTTCAAAAATTGCATCGCCCAAACTCAAGTTATGATGAAATGAGTGATAGAGGAAAATTAGGGTTTTGAAAGTAAAGGTAAAGAAATGAAAGTATATACCTTGAAAGTGACTATTGCATTTGTCACTTTGTTGATTTTGAGTATTGTTCATTGCAGTGGAGCCCACATAGACATCATCATGCCTTCACAACAACCGGAGTGTCCCAAGAGGATTGAGATCATGTGACAGGCCGTGATCGACGACGAGCCACTGGACGAGGTGAGTTGACTGAACTTTGACTTTGACTTTCTGCATTTTCGTTGACTCTGATTTCTTGTGATCGAATGCGGGCCCTGGAATCTGACCCTGGGTCCCACCCAGGGCGCCATGGTCCCATCAGGGTACCATGGTCCCTGAAGGGTGCCATGGTCCTTTCAGGGCACCATGGTCCCTGTGGGGCACCATGGTCCCTGAAGGGTGCCATGGTCCTCTCAGGGTGCCATGGTCCCCTCAAGGTGCCATGGTCCTCTCAAGGCGCCATGGTCCTAATCAGGACTTGGTGAGGGTGAGCTTTCGATGTTCGACAGTTTTTGCTTTTGTCATAAATGATTGTGATGATTGATTACTGATTACACTAATGTTTTCTGCATTGCAGGGTCTCCCATATATGAGAGAGCATACGGCGGGGTAGATTCTTCACAGTTTGAGAGATCAGATTCCCCGGCTGACTCAGGCAGAGAGAGACACATTATCTATAATAGGTTTGTGGTATATGATTCTTATGCCAGCCATTCGATTTCATCCTACGATGCTAATGGCACTCATGGAGCGATGGGATCCTAACACATGTACATTCCAGCTTCTAGTAGGGGAGATGACAGTGATGCTTGAGGATGTGTATCGCATACTTTGCCTACCGATCAGAGGAGCTACCGTGACATATGCGACCGATCGGTCAATAGAGGATCATCAGAGGGAGCAGGTATACTGCATAGGGAGAGTCATGCCGAGTGAGACGAGAGGTCACATCATGGTCAGCTGGCTCTTACATCCTAAAGGAGAGGTGCCCCTCATGAGATGTCTTATGATTGCCATCATTGCACTAGCTGTCTACCCTAACGGGAAAGGTACGCACATGCATGGGGGTCTCACATGGTGCATCAGGGCTATGGAGAGACATAGGAGAGTATATGCCTGGGGTCGGAGTATGCTTGCACATCTCTATCACAACCTCGAGGAGTATGTTTTCGGATAGGGTTGCAGCTTGATGACATGCACACTTCTACAGGTGTGGATATTTGAGCACTTTACATGCACCAAGCCTGTCGGCTATCCGATGAGTGCAGCTAGCGAGCAACCTAGGGTATTTGCTTATCCACTTACCAGCGAGTGGAGATTTGGGGATCTACTGTATTGGAGAGTGACATTTGATAGATTGACAGCTGAGGTGACTATATGGAGACCATATCTGCAGATGCATAGATGGGATGGGATGGAGAGACAGTTAGCATGCTTACAAAGGAACCGCCTACTAAGAGGACAATATCCACATATCATAGTCCCATTCTACTTTGATCGAGTACGGAGGCAGTTTGGGCTAGAGCAGTGTGTTCCAGCTGATGTACCCATCTACACTTGACGCTCACGAGTCCTTCCCAGACCCAGAGCAGTAGCGAGACCTACGATAGATGATATCTAGATCACAGATATAGAGGGGTCCGACCATGATGTGGTCACTGATTATGCTGCAAATCCCGGGGCACAGCGCAGGTATCTCTCATGGTTTGTGAGGACATACCCGGGGCCTATCTTTCCGCCAGATCACCTGACAGGCCATCTAGGTCCATGGAGACATGGAGACCGAGATGAGGATTAGGGATCCAGATCAGAGGAGCTAGAGGAGGGAGAGGGTCATGAGGAGGCAGGAGGGCCTGATCCACCCATAGGAGATCAGCCTAGTGCCGAGGAGGAGGAAGGAGAGGAGGATGACACAGATAGAGATGATGATGAGGAGAACGAGGATGTGGATGAGGATGAGGATGATGAGGAGGAGGAGGATAGAGATGATGAGGAGGAGTCAGATGCAGCTCCCCATCATTTAGGAGATGATACCATAGCCTTAGATCCTCCCGTTATTCCCCAAAAGGGGGAACACGAGGCGATATGGAGACCTATACCCATCGCGCACAGATCATTCGAGCGTGGGGAGCCTAGTAGTTCCCAGTCACAGATGCTACCATATCACGATCCCTACTAGCATGAGGGAGGTCCAGGTATAGTAGGTTTATATTGATTGATTAATGTTTTGATGATATAAAATGGTACTAATACACAATCTGTTCTACTGTTACAGCTAATGTGCAGGAGTGGCGTTCCTTGATCCAGCAAGTAGTGACAGATATTTCCATGATGGCACAGAGCCCTAGTTCCTCACAGGTTGCCTATAGACCTCAAGGGAATGCGGGTCAGCATGATGACTTGTTTTCCCCATTTCGAGTACAGGTGGAGATATGGAGGGAGAGAGAGTGAGCTCTATCAAAGGACCTTTAGCGGGCACAACATGATCTAGCAGTAGCTCAAGCTGAGGCTACCTCGTATCGCATGATCCTTATGGATAGGGATCATAGGAGTTCCTCTCGGAGTCAGTCATGATCTATATCATGCTATAAACCTGTGGGTCCACCTGCACGGCCAGATCAGGAGGGAGCATCTAGTCGTCACTCTCTAGCCACCAGCCCTAGGGATAGGAGATGATCTTATGATGTAGGGTAGGTCACATTTTGGATGTATAGTGACCTACCTTTGTATATTGATCCACATATATATATATATACATGCTTCTTTGTCTCAAACATGTTATCTTTAATGCCTAAAACAATGTGTATTTTGATTAAAGTTAATACATTTGGTAGATGTATATGTATGTTCTGAATTTAATTTCCATGTGATTGATTTCTCAATGCTCCATGATTAAATTGATACATGTGTGACTTAATAAAAATAAAATATTTAATCAAGTACTACATTGATGATAGAGAAGAAATATGTGTTAAGCCTAAGAATCATATAAGCAACATGATACAACTCTACTTAACACATAAAGACATTGTATAATATGCTATCATAATGAAAATGTAAATCTTTTGCAATTTACATAAATGAATTCAAGACAAACCATAAAGTAAAGAAACACGCTTGTCAGGAATGAAGCAATATAGATTAAACAAAACATCATTTAATTCTATTTGCTCTAACAAAGATATGCTAACATATTATCCAATTTTGAAGAAGTGCAAAGAAAATAAAAGATAAGGAATGAGGAATTAAGCATAGTATCTACGCAAGTGCATAGCATTTATAGGTTCTTTAAGAGGTGCACCATCTACACCCACTATTTTATAAGCACCTGATCCATAATCTTCAATAACGATATACGGTCCAAGCCAATTAGGACTAAATTTTCCCTTTTCTTCAGGTAAGGCATTCACATTGCGCTGATTCTCATAGAGAACTAAGTCACCCACTGAGAAGGAACGTTGAATAACCTTATCATTATAGCTTTGTTGTAGAGTTTTGTGATACACTTGAATATGCTCAAGAGAATTTATACACTGTTCATCAAGCATCTCAAGCTATTGAAGTCTTTGTTCTCTATAAGAGTCATCATCTACTATACCTTTGAGAGAAACCCTAAGTGATGGAATCTCTAATTCTAAAGCCATAATAGCATCAGCACCATAAACAAGATTATAAGGGGTGGTTCCTGTAGCAATTCGTACACTCGTCCGGTAGGCCCAAAGAGCATAGATTAGCTGAGTACTCCAATCCTTACCATGCTTATTCACGGTTTTACGAAGAATTTGTTCAATTATCTTATTGGATGATTCGGCTTGACCATTTGATTGGGGATAGTATGGTGTAGAAAATCGATGTTTGATATGATACTTCTCGAGGAATTTCTTCACGTCCTTGTTCTTAAATGATGTCCCATTATCAGAGATTATAGTGGAAGGTATCCCAAATCGAGAAATAATGTTTTCTAGAAGAAATCGACAAATCACTTCAGCAGTAGTAGAGCGAAGGGGAATAGCTTCTACCCATTTTGTAAAGTAATCTGTTGCGGTTATAATGAAAGTATGTCTTTGAGATGAAGGAGGAGAGATTTTACCGATAAGATCTAGCCCCCATGCAGAGAAAGGCCAAGAAGCTACATGAGAATGAAGTTCTTGGGCAGGAGCATGAATCAAATTATTGTGTTGTTGACATTGATGACATTTCTTAACAAATGAAAAAGAATCCTGCTGCATAGTTTGCCAATAATATCCCATATGAAGCAACCTTTGAACCAAGGATTTGTCTCCAAAATGCCCCCCACAGGCACCTGAATGCGCCTCTTCAAGAGCAATAGGGATTTCCGATTTGTTAAGACAACGAAGGAGAAGACCGTTATAACCCCTTCGGTAAAGAACATTAGAAAGAATGATATATCTAGTGGACAGCTTGTGAATTCTAGCCCTAGTGTTCCTATTGGCGGAATCAGGAAAGGTACCATCGGTCAAGTATCTTACGATATGCGAATACCATTCATCTGAGTCTATAAAGTCACAACATGTCACCAAGATAGAATCATCTACAATAGCTGGAGAAATAAGGTTGTGAATAATAAATTTAAGATCAACCACAGGGTCCTCTAAAGATATACCAGAGAAGCCACACATGCCATTGTGTCCGCATGTTGATTATCTTTTCGAGGAACAGGTTCCATGGTGTAAGAATCAAATTTTTGTAACAAGAGATAGCAAGGTCTTTATATTGTGATAATTTGTCTTGTTTCGATTGATACAGTCCTGTTACTTGTCTTATAATTAGTTGAGAATCTCCAAAAATATTTATGTGTTTTACATTCAAAGCCAAGGCTGCCTTTATTCTTGCTATAAGAGCCTCATACTCAACAATGTTATTGGTACATAGGAAATTGAGACGATAAGATAAGGGAATGGACTTCTTTGTAGGAGAAATCAGAACAACACCTGCCCCCAATCCCGTATGACACTTAGAGCCATCAAAGTATAACTCCCAAGTTTCATCTTTCTCTGTACAAAGAATGAAGTCATCAGGAAAAGACTCAGGGTTAGGGAAGGAGAAAGGTGAAGGGGCCACAACTAGGTGATCGGTCAACTCTTGCCCTTTAATTGCTCTTTGTGAAACAAATTTAAGGTCAAATTCAGTTAACATCATAACCCACTTAGCTAGGTGTCCTGATAAATCAGTTTTAGAGAAAAGATGCTTCAACGGATCAAACTTTACCATGACGTGGACTTCTGAATTTAAAAGATAATGTCTCAATTTATGAGTCGCAAACACCAAGGCCAAGCATTGTCTTTCTATCGCAGAATATCGGGTCTCATAATTGAGTAAGGTACGACTTATATAATAAACTGGACACTCCTTACCATCTTTATCATGTTGTGCCAATAATACTGTGAGAGCATGAGAGGAAGCAACTGTATATAAAAGAAAGGGTTTAGAAGGTTCGGCGGGTTGAAGGATAGGAGGATTAGCCAAATACACTTTTAAATCTTCAAATGCTTGCTGACAATCTTCATTCCATTGAAAGGTGATATTCTTTTTGAGAAGTTGAGTAAAAGGAAAAGTACGATCTGCAAGTTGAGATAAAAACCTACGAATAGCTTGAATCTTTCCTTGTAAGCTTTTGAGTTGAGACACATTTCTAGGAGGTGGCATGTTGACAATAGCATCTATTTTCTTAGTATCCACCTCAATCCCATGATGCGAAACTATGAATCCTAAGAGTTTTCCACTATCCACACCAAAAACACAATTTTGGGGATTCAAGCGCATGTGATATTTACGAATCCTTTCAAAGATTTGACGAAGGATCTTAATATGATCTATGCGGAGAATGGATTTGGCTAAAATATCATCAACATAATCTTCTAAAATCTTATGCATGTAATCATGAAAGATAAGGGTCATCGCTCGTTGATAAGTTGCGCCGACATTTTTAAGTCCGAAAGGCATCATTACCCAACAAAACGTACCCCAAGGAGTGGTGAAAGAAGTTTTGAATTGATCTTGAGGATTAATGAAAATTTGATTGTATCCTGAAAAACCATCCATGAAGGATAACAAAGCATGTCCTGTTGTAGAATCAACTATCATGTCAATGTTTGGGAGGGGAAAATCATCTTTCAAAGAAGCTTTATTTAAATCTCGAAAGTCAGTACACATTCTTATTTTATTATCTGATTTAGCCACAGCGACAATATTTGAAATCCATGGGGAATAATCAATAGGGCGGATAAATCCAGCCTCCAATAATTTTTCAATCTCAGCCTTAACAAGCAAAGCTACCTTAGGATTCATTTTTTGAATCTTTTGTTTCACAAGCTTAGCATCAGGAACTAAGACAATATTATGAGTGACAATCTTAGGATCTATACCAGGCATGTCAGAATATGTCCAAGCAAAGATCTCAGGGAATTCACGCAATAAATCTTCATATTCTTTTTGTTCCTCTTCGTCCAGACATTTTCCAATTTTAATAACTTTTTCTTCATTGCCAGAATCCATCTTAACATCAATGGTGTCACTTATAAGAAGATTACTTTGTTGAGGAGTATCCTTTAACTGAGGAAATTCTTTCACAATCTCATCGTTATCAGTCTCTTTTCCAAAATAGGCTTCAATATTCAAACAATAAGGGAATCCCCTATTGTGATGATAACGAGGAAGAGTATCATATGCTCCTAAAAACTTAGCTAAAGCATCATCGGTAGGAAAAACATCCAAAGCACAGGCACACGAAGGATCAATATACTCAGGGTGTCTCATTGGTAGAGATGTAGAAATAACATTAACACTAATGCATGGTCTTTTAGAAGCTTTAGTGCTCTTGCAGGGATTATAACCAAGTCCAAAGGCATAATCATAAAGATTAGTCTCTAGAGGAACCTTTATTCCTTGTTCGTGAGCGCCATAGCCATTTCCATTATACCCATGCTTAGCTAGAATACGAAAACCATGACCATAACGATTAGCCATTTCAGAAATAGAAGGTGGTTTTTCATAAGACAAAGAATCAAACTCTTCAGAATTAGAAGTGTGAGGAGAAGAAGTCTGAGAAGCGGCCACGAAGTTATTGCTCATAGGCTCAGGTAATGTTGATTGATTTTTAGCTTCTTCCTTCTTTTCAACTTTAAGCTCTCTAGAAGTAACCTTATATTCACCTACAAAGGTGGGATTAAAATCAAGAGATCCCCAATCGTCTTCTACGAGAACCTTCTCAGGATCAAAATCCTTCTTATGTGTAGATTCAAGTAGAGAAGAATCTTCTTTAGGAGCTCCAGACTCATCCAAAGAATTTTGATTATCAGAGAGCGAGGATTCATCGATAGGTATCTTGTTTAAAGAGTCATCACTAGACGAGGAAGGCTTAGAAGAACCCCCTTTGGAAGTAGATGTTTGTAAACAAGCTTGGAAGTTAGTATCACCTATCAAGGTATATGTCTTATTGTTATAAATAAATTTAACTTGTCTATGCAATGTAGAGGGGATAGCTTGCATACTATGAATCCAAGGTCTCCCTAATAGCAAGTTGTATGTTAGATTTCCCGACATAACATGGATAGGAGTAGGCAAAGTAACAGGCCCCACTGTGATGGGTAAGGTGATAATACCTAATGAAGTTTTAGCCACATTATCAAAGCCTCGAATAGGATGAGAGTTAGGCTCAATTAGGGATGTATCCACATTCATCTTATGCAAGAGATTAATGCTACACACATTAAGACCAAAGCCATTATCTACTAGTGTTCGTCTTATAGCAGTATCATTTATGATAACCACAATCATCAACGGATCATATTGATGTTGAATTTCACTAGTAGGCAACTCATCTTGAGTAAACACAATATGAGCTTTAGGATTCATCACAGATTTAACCAAAGACACTATATTACTAGATGTATTCAGTGGAGGAACATTCAAATCTTTCAAAGCATCTTGTAATATTTTGTGATGAGCAGAAGAAGTTTGAATCAAATCCCAAAGGGATATCTTAGCAGGGGTAGCTTTAAGTTGTTCTATGAGATCATATTCCTTACTAAGAACTTGTGAAATACGTGGAGCTTACGAAAGAATTGGTTGAGGATTAGGAAGAGAAACTGGAGTAACAAGAGGAGGATTAGGCTGCCTATTATTTCTAGTATGATAAGTATGGGCAACCGCATGATAACTCTCTCTAGTTAATTGCTTGGCATAACTATAAGGACTTATAGGCTTTCTTCCTTGCACAGTGATGATAGGTTTATTTGGAGTAAGAAAGGAATCATACCCCCCTTGGATAGTAAGGAGAGGTGATTTAGGAACTTGAAAGGTGGGAGAAGGACAAGCACCTTGGACTTCAAAGAGAGGCTTATTATGCTCATTCAGGTTTATCATGTTAACTAATTTAGAAGTTTTGTTCTTGTTTAGAGATTTCGATAAAGCCACAAAGTCATCAAGAGCATCATCCAACAAAGCATAATCATATCTATTAAAAGGTTTATCTTTTGATTCAAAAGGAGACATCTCCTCATAGAGGGGGTTATTGAAAACAACTATCTTACTAGATTCAGTGGAAGAGTTGATAGGAATGTACCCTTGAGAGGAATCATTCAACTTATCTTTCTCATCACAACGAAATGGCATAGTAACAAGGTTTATGAGTTTTTGGTAAAATGAAGGTTTGGCCTCTTTAGGATTCAAAAACTCATCTAAAGCTTCATCTAATTCATCTTGGCTATACTCATAATCGGCATAATTGCATACATCATCATAAATATGAACATCGTGCAAATAAAAATCCGACATTTTGAAATAAACGCTGCATAAAACTTAGACACACAATGCAAAGAAACAAAGAAACACACTCTTTTTTTTTTTTCTTTTTTTTTTGAAAATGAAACACACTAAATCTAGATCTAGATCTAACAAATGCAATGTGAGAGAAAGAAATAATTCGATTCACGTCGGGTTCACCAAAATGTGTAGGGGAAAAGCGAGACTAGGCTAACATGTCCTAATCCTACCTTTTGACACACATTATGAAATACGAAAGAGCCTAGAGGTATCACACAATTGGCTACTTCTTTTTGGTGAAAGTGAGAGCCACGGGCTACCTATTAGGGTTTCTATTCCTTTGTTGTAATTGAAAGGTAAAATTATACAAGTTCAGTTCCTAACCCCAAAATGCAAGTATGAACTAATAACAAGATTGCAGAATTGAAGTTAAACAATGGAAAGCTGCAAACACAAGGACAAGACAAGAATACAGATGCATACTCGGAGTTAAAATCTGAGTGAGAATGTCCGGGATGGGGGTGTGGGCGCCACTGTCCTGATTCTGTTCCTGAAACTGCACCTGAAACTACCACTTTGCAACCTGGAAAACTGTCAAAAATGCTAAAAATTGTTGTCTGTCAGGAGGACCAGGGTGCCCAGCACCCCTATCCCAGGGACCACGGCACCTAGCGCCCCTATCCTGGTAGGACCAGGGTGCCCCACGCCCCTATCCTGGTCTTCTACTCTGAAACTTGGTGTACGGTTCAGTCTCCGTCTGCTTCTTTCGGATCTGCAACTTGCGGCGTCGTCTGAATCCTGAAATCTGCACTTATATCTGAAAAGGTGTTTGGGTGGCTATATAGGGTTTTGCCTTACTCAAACCCCCACTTCGCTGATTTCCACCTCCATGAATAGCCAAGTTGTATTGTAAAAGTAGTGTGTGTGCAGACCTTGTGTGTGTGCAAGATCTAAAATGCAAGTAAGCAAACTAGAGCAACCTAGAAAGTAAACCCTAATTGCTTGTAAATGACAATGTAAATGCTCCAAATCAAGATGTAGAGTGATCTAAAGCATGAATACAAATGATGTAAGGAAGCTTATGCAAAGACATGAAAACAACATGAAATCATACCCAACCCCAAGGGGGGGTACAAGCCAATCTTCAGTTGGTGATCCCTTATTGCTCTTCAATGCCTTCAAAGCCCTAAATGGATGAGTGAAATTGATGGATGCTTGATGGATGGATGTTGAATGTTGTTGAAGTCTTCAAAGATCTACTCTTTCGTTGCATAGAAGGTTCCTCAAAACAAAATTTCGATCCTTTCAAATGAAGAAAGAGAGCTCTTATGTATGAAACCCTAGGTCTTAATTCCAACTTTTGGCTGACCTAGAGATTGAATCTTCCGCCAATTTCTTGGGGTTAAGCTTTATTTTATGATTGGATCGTGCTCCTAAAATTTCGGGAAAAATGTCCGGGACCGTGTGCACTCCAGGCGCCACAATCTCGACAAATTTTCACCAAAATTTCAGGGCCATCTAATATGATGATTTTAGAGCGAATCCCAAAGTTACAGGTGATTTCGAGATGCTTTGACCCTCGAAATCAAGCCCCCAAGCTCAGAATAGGGCCTAATTAGGGTTTTTGATTAAATGATGTATTGGAGGAATAAAATGAAAGGGGCACACTTTAATGAAAGGGCCCAACTTTATGATGTGGAAGATTATGAAATAGAACCTTTAGATCTAATTAATTTGATTAATTAAATGCTAAAGGGGAAATGTAATGCAAAATGCAAACTGCGCTAAGGTGGGTGCTAAACTAGGTGTGAAATTGTACTGCTTTAGCAAGTGCGTACAATTTGTGATGCTACAAGTTCTCAGCTCATTAATTGCAATATCCTTCATCTTATAAGCCAGTGGAAAACCTCTCAGTGCTTTAGAAACTATTTCATCTTCACTCAGAGATCCACCACAACATTGAATTCCCATTACAATCTCATTAACTCTCTCCATGAAAGCAGTAATCCTTTCATCTTCTTCCATCTTCAGTTTCTCATACCTCACCCGATAACCATCAAGTTTAGCAATTTTAAGAGTAGGTTCACCTTCATTCAGAGTCTCCATTTTTTCCCATATATCCTTTTCAATTGATTTATCAATTAGTCCTATTATTTGCTAGTCAGAAAGTGCACACAAAAGGGCTTCTCTAGCTTTACAATCATTCTCAAGTTCCTTATCCAAACCTATCAAATGAGTATTGCTAGATGCCAGATTAAAAGTTGTAACCCCTTTCTTAGTGATCTCCCAAATTTCCTTTCCAAGACATCTCACATGAGTCTCCATCTGAATCTTCCATGCCCAGTAATTTGTTCCATCAAGCCTAGGAGTTTCTCTCTGGAAAATAGCTATAGATGTACTTGATGAACTTGATCTATTAGATGCCATAGGATCTTCCTCAAATAGTTAAGCTTCTATAGAGAGGACTAGGCTCTGATACCAATTGTTAGACAACTCAGATAACTAAAGGATAACTGAGATGGGGGTGAATCAGTTGTCACCGAATTATAAAACTTTAAGCATTCAAATCCATATTACCAAAACACATAAACCCAATACCAGAATGCATAAACCAACTACTAGAATAACTAATATAGAAATTAAACATAAACATAAATCATAGAATAGTTACCATCCATTCATAACACCTGACACCAAGATTTGTAAGTGGAAAACTTGGTAAAGGGAAAAACCACAGTGGGAAGCCTACCCACAATCAGATAATACTTCTGCAACAAGTATGTGATTACAAAATGAGGGGCTTGCACATGTAGTAAGGCCAATAGCCTAGAGCTCACTTCCCATCACAAAAAGGAGCCTCACTAACTACAAAATAAATCTAGACTACAATCCAGAAAGAAGACTGAACTCCAAAGATAGCATCTCCTATGCCTGAGAACAGTTATGGTTAAGCTCAATAAGAGAGTCCTTAAACCTCTCTTACCAGCCCAATTCGATCACCTATGATCGACCAAAACCTCTGCATATTATTACAACATTACTCACACATAGATAATCCTATAACTAGAATCCCATATGCCAATATACCCATGATCTACAAAGAGATCTTACATCATATTTATACCAACCCGCGACCTTAATAACTAGGTCGCCCACCTAAAAGATAATACAATAAATTAATAACATAAATATGGAATCCAATGATCAACCAAGTTGGATTAGGCTGAAAAAATATATATCAATCATTAAATCCCATCGGCAACACATCAGGAACATCCTCCAACATGTTACATAAACCAGTCCATAACCTAGATAACACCAGACCCAAAAGAGGTCGCCATAAACCAAATGCAACACCACCGATGAACTAGAACATGAACATGATAACCATTAGCATCCTGAGAACCATCTAAAAGCCACACCAACACCACTTATCACATGCATCAAAATATCTTCAACAAAGCTCTCCTTATAAAACCCTTACCGGTGACCAAAAGGCTTACTAGAACAAATGATAGTATTTGAGTCCTCAATTCCTAAACCAACTAATTGTGATATGCATCTGAATAGCATGAATGCAAGATCCAAATTAATTCCACAAACTGGAGCATACTGGATCAATATCATAATCCAACCACTCTACGAGAACCAGCCGAAAATGGATAAATAACCAAAACAGTCGGTGTTGCCATCAATGATAAAACATCAATGCAACACAAAATCAATTCCTCCAAATTGCCAATACAGGGTGATTTTTTTGAGGCCTCATTAGGACTGAGGTAGGTGGACCCTCTTTCTTTATTCCACTTCATTTTAACAACTAACAAACTTGGACAACTAATTAGTCATCATCAATTATCTGGGAGATGGTGTGGGGTTAAATTGGCTAGAGACAAGGAGTCGATCACCCGAATTCATTTTGTTGATATGATACGATGTTGTTTGGAGACGAAAAATTATGGGAAGCCAAAGCTATCAAAGATACATTGGATACTCAAGTATTTCTATTCTACGAAGATTTTGACTATAAATAAAATAGAGATAATTTTCTTCAATATGAAAAAGTGATAGTTGACAAGGATAGAAAATCATTTGTTTATTTTTTAATTGAAAATATTTCCACTAAATATTTGGTTTTTTTTTTTTATGTTGGTTGTCTCATTTTATAAAGGGTTTTGATTCCCATTCATAACCCTTTTTACTCTAATTAAAAAAAATTGGGTGCACCAATCTTCAACAGTGCATTGACAACCAAAATTTTAGTGGATATGATTGAAAAAAGTATAATTAAGGCTGATTTATGGAAAGGGGATGACTATCTCTACTAGACAATTCAAATAACCAGAAGATAATTGAGAGGGGAGAGACGTGAATCAGTTGTCACCAGATTACAAGAACCTTAAGCAATTTAAACTTTAATATTGGAAGCCAAAAGATCAATACTGGAATGCATAAACCAAATATCGAAATAGTAGATAAAATAATTAAGCATAAGAAATAATCAAAGAATAAATACCATCCACATGAAACCAAGATTTATACGTGGAAAACCTGGTAAAGTGAAAAACCACAGTGGCAAGCCTGCCTACAGTTAGATAATACTTTTGTAGTAAGTATTGGAATTACAATTTAAGGGCCTACACTTGCAGGAAGGCCAATAGCCTAGAGCGCACATCTCGTCACAAAAGGATTCTCACTGACTACATAGAAATCTAGACTACAGTCCAGAGAAATGAATGAACTGAAAAGATAACATCTCCTATGCCTGAATACAGTTCCAGTAAAGCTCAATACTGGAGGACTAAATCCTCTTACATAAATCCAACTCGATCACCAATGATCAACCAAATCCTCTGCTTGAATGACTATTACATTATTCACTCCCTACATATCCATATCCCATACCATGATGATCTACAATGAGATCTTGCATCATATATATATAAACCCTTGACCATAAACAATCAGGTTGGCCACCAGACAATAAAACAATTACATAATTACAAAACATGTCAGCCTAAGATCAAACAAATAATAGCCAACCCATAAGACATCTTGGAAACACATCAAGAGGTCCAATCCACATGCTACATTAAGCCATTCCATAACCTAGATACACTGAGACCCAATATAGGTCCATACACGCTAGAGAAATAAACCCAATCAACTAAGTCTCAAACACGATCACCATCAATATCCTGAGTCTTCACTAGAAGCCACACCAACACCATTTATGCATATCATCAAAGATGTTCATCAAAGCTCTGTCAGTGAAACCCTCATTGAAACTACAAACCAAGCTTACCAACAAATAGGATAGTGTCTGATCACCATAACAAAACCAACTGACTGAACATGAATCAGAGTACCATGAATAAGCCAATTCCATAACCCAAAAATATCGGAGCATACCGGGCCATGTCAAATCCAATCCAACCATAAACTAAACATCCTACCGAGAACAAAAGGGTGTCGGTAAATCATCTCAAACAGCTAGTGTTGACATCAATAACAAAACATCAATGCAACACATAATCAATTCCTCCAAATGGCCATCAATCTCCCCCTTTGGCATTGATGGAAACACTAGATGTGAAAAATATCCAAGTACCAAGAAATGACAAACAAGTCTCCCCCAATGGAAGATAGCCAACAATCTTCCACACCAAGATATAGCAATGAAGTTCTGAAACAAAGACCAAACTCCCCCTATGAATAACATCTCTGTAAAGCTTTTTTTTTCACATATATCTCTCCCCCTTTGACATCAATGCCAGAAGTCTGACAAAAATATCAAAGCAAAAACAAAAACCACTGAAACACAAGGCTAACTACTCCCCCTGAGTAGTAGCATCCCCACATCAATGTTGTAAAGAATAATATCTCAGATAATACATACCAGACTGATGTCAAATGACAACAATCAGTTCTCTTCCGAAGGGGTAGAAACTCCTAATCTATCTCTTAGGTACTCAAATGATTCTTTAGGAAAAAGTTTAGTGAAAATATCTATAATCTATTATTTAGTGTTCACATAAACCAGTCTAACTTCATTTTCTTCCACCTTCTCCTTCAAAAAGTTATACTTGATAGATATGTGCTTTGTCTTAGAGTGAAATACTGAATTGTTTGATATGTCAATACCAATAGAGTTATCGCAGTGAATAACTACCGGTCTAGTGAAATGCACTTTAATATCCTTCAACATTTTCTTCATCCATAGAACCCATGTACAATTAGTAGTAGCAGCAACATACTCATCTTTAGCAGTAGATAAAGAAGTACATGATTGTTTCTTGTTGATCCATAAAATCAAATTCTTTCCAAGAAAGAAAGCTACACTGGAAGTACTTTTCTGGTCATCGACATCACCAGCCCAATCTACAAGTGTATATGCATATAATATAAATTCATCATCCTTAAGGTACCACAAACCATATTGAGATGTACCTTGCAAGTATCTAAAAATTATTTTCACCGCACCTCATGATTTTCTCTAAGATCACTATGAAATCTAGATGCAATATACACAACATTCATTATGTCAGGCCTAGTTTGAGTCAAATAAAGTAGACCTCCAATCATAGATTTGTATCTTGTAGGATTTATCGATGCAAAAACATCCTTCCTTGTCAATTTATCACTTGTAACAATAGGAGTACTTACAGGTTTAAAGTCTCCCTAATGTAGAGCCCTACCCACACACCAAAGGATAAGCCCAAACAAGGTTAGACTTCTAACTCCTCAAATAATCACAAGGGTCCTACAAGGAAGGACTCTACACCTTGGGTGCAACTACTCACAAATTCACTAGGCTTGGGCCTACTCAAGATGAGTAAATGCCTCAATACCTACCATACACCATCCCATGACATCCTGCTCCTAAGGGGTTTGAAATTAGTTCATTTATGGCCATTAGATACTATTCCAAGAATTGGTTCTGGGTTTAGACTCCAATTCCTTATACCTCCTTTAGAAACCTACCGCTTAGGCTAGTAGCCCTATTTGGAGATAAAATTGATCTTAAATCCAAAATTTTCCACACACTTGTACAAAAAAATTACCATTTCAAATACCCTTTTGGGAGTTACACTTTTCCCCAAAATAGTTTTATCATATATGTTCTTCCACGGTCTCAACCCCTTAGAGACCAAGAGACCTAATCAGGGCAATTAAGCCTATTTTACAAAGCAACTACCGATTATGGAATTCAAACTAGAAAACCAACTTCATGAGAATTTGGGGGATGTTTATTAACCTCCAATTATAGGGTTGCATGTCTATAATCCACCGCTATAATGTTTTATGATGATTGTCCTAAATTTGCCTAAGGTAGTCACAGAGGGATGCCTACCTAGTTTTGCTTCTTTCTCCACACAACCAAGTCTCCCCTGCAAAAACCCATGAAAATCCTAAAATAAATAGGCCAATCCTACATCCCACCAAAGAAAGAAACTTCTAGTTGATTAGAATGCAAGATAAGGCCATTTTTGTCCAAAACCCTCTCCAAACCCTTACTTTCTAGGTAACAGTCAGAAAAATGGAGGGTTCTCACTACACAGACACAATCAAAGTCTCAGACTACCACCAAATCAAAGCTAGTTAATTCTTCCATCTACTCCATGAATGGTGTGACTCAATTCAATCCGTACAAGCATGTACAATCACTGCAAACTCATAATTTCTGGGAAAACTTCAGTATTTCAGTGTTTTATTGCTTCATAACTTCAAACCACAATATTAGAAACCTTAGAAATCATGTCCACAAGGTTTATACAACTCTCAAAAGGTTTCCAACTGAATCTAGAGGAGGCTGGAGCTATTGAAAGGCTTCCCCCAACCCCATTTTGAAAAGTTACACTTTCAAAAGTTATAATTTTGCACAAAATATTGTCAAAATTTCTAAGGTGGGGATCCGCACACTTGGATCAGACAAACACCCCTAAAACATGTACAAAACCTATCAAACACAATACTGAACCTTCTACTACCCCTATTGACCACATTGTCCCAATTGGCTTATCAAATTGCCTAATTGGTGACATGGGTTCGCATGGTGGGGTTTATTGAATATATGAAACAAACTTGCATAAACAGAAGAAACACTAAGACAACTATTAGGGTCCTAATATTCATCCTCAGAGCCATGATTTTCTTTTAGATGAGGTGCACCTACACCATACTCCCTAGGAGAAGAGATCTCAAGCCCAATTGAGATCAGAGTTTGTAAGTTTGCACCATGGTTGGAAATTTGTTTATCTGTCATCCAAACTAGCTCAGAGTCAAGTTTGTCCTGCCAAGCCACCAAGTACTCAATGTAGTCCTTGTTCCTTGTCTTCTTTGTGACTCTAGCGTCTAACACTTTTCTCAACTTAGGTGATTCATGCCTTGGAATTCCATTTTTTGTTGCAACCTGCATTGGATCCTCCACTTCATTGTCACTACCTTTGAAAAGTGTAAGATCACACACATTAAAAATAGGTGATTACAAGATCAGGAGGAAGTTAGATTTCATAGACATTTTGTCCATATTTCTTCAAAATCTGACATGGTTTAATCTTCCTCTGCAGGAGTTTGGTGTGCTTACCCTTTGGGAGTCTCTCCTTCTTCAAATGTACCCATACCAAATCCCCAACACTAAACTGCACATCCCTCTTTTTCCTATCAGCATAGGCCTTATACTTCTCTGCAGGTTGTTGGAGATGAGACTTCACTTGGTCATGCACCTCCTTGATGGTTGATGCAAAAGATTCACCATCTACACTAATGGGCTCTTCTTTGGGCAAATCCCTTAACTCAAATACTCCCCTTGGGTGGATGCCATACACAATTTGGAAAAGAGACTTCCATGTGCTCCTATTTATAGTGTCATTGTATGAGAACTCTTCCTGTTATAGTATATTGTCCCATTTTTCTCTATGTCTCCTTGTCAAACACCTTAATGGGTTTACCAATGACCTATTGACAACTTCAGTTTGCCCATCCATTTAAGGATGCTAGGCTGATGAGAAAGCTAGGTTAGTTCCAAACTTCTTCCAAAGGGTCCTCCAAAAGTGACCTATAAACTTCACATCTCTACCTAAAATAATGTTTAGAGGCAATCCATGTATCTGCACTATTTCTTTGAAGAATAGGTCTGCAACATATGAGGCATCACAAGAAGTCTTACATGGCAAGAAATGAGCCATTTTACTAAACCTGTCTACCACTACAAAGACACTATCAAATCCCCTCCTTGTCCTAGGCAGACCCAACACAAAATCCATACTTATGCTCTCCCATGGCCTAGAAGGATGGGTAAGGGTTGATACAAACCTACATTAGTGGACTCCCCCTTGGCTTTCTGAAATATTACACATGTTTCCACAAACTTCCTTACATCTATCTGCAACTTAGGCCAGTAGTGCTTCTCCCTAATGATATTTATTCTCATGGAACACTTAGGAATACACAACTATCCTCCTTTGAATAGAAATCCATCTTGTATCATAAATTCAGAAAACTCAATATGATACCTCTCACCAAAAGTTTCACATACCTTGTATATCTGTCCAAAGTCTTCATTAACATCATACATAATCTTCAGGGAATCAATACCAACACTCTCCATCTTGATTTGGTTTATAGTTAAGACCCTCCTGCTCAAAGCATCTGCATTTTTGTTCTTGACCCCCTTCCTGTGTTTGAGGGTGAAGGTGAAGGCTTGTAGGGTCTCTACCCACTTCATGTTTAGGTGGTTTAGCTTCTCATGGCTATTTATGAAACTGAGTGCCTAATTATCAGTAAAAACTATGAACTCTTTAGGCAATAAATAGTGCCTCCACTTCTTCAAATACTTAACCAAAGCATACATCTCCAAGTCATAAGATGTGTATCTCTTCTTGGCATCATTTAGCTTTTCACTAAAAAAAGCAATAGGCCTTCTTTCCTGACTGAGCACTACCCCAATAGCCATGTGGCTTGCATCACACTCCATCTGAAATATTTTGTTGAAGTCTGGTAGGGCAAGGACTAGTTGTTTTGCAACCTTCTTCTTCAATGTTTCAAATGAATCATCTGCCTCTTTGGTCCAACTGAACCTGCACTTTTGTCCTCCCTTTATGGTGTTAAGCATGGGTGCACCAACATGACTAAATCCTCTTATGAACTTCCTATAATAATTTTCTAAACCATGGAGGCTCCAGACATCATTCATAGTCTTAGGTGTTGGCCAAGATATTATAGCACTTACCTTCTCTTGGTCCATTTTCAACTCACCTTGTGAGATTACAAAGCCCAAGTCGATGATCTCCTCCTACATGAACAAATACTTATCCAAATTGATCATTAGTTTCTCTTCATGTAACCTCTTGAGAACCATATCTATATGTTTGAGGTGCTCTTCCCTTGTGTGACTGAAGATCAAGATATCATCTAGGTATACTATGACAAACTTGCCTATAAATTCCACCAAGACCTCATTCATCAACCTCATAAAGGTACTAGGGGGATTGGACAACCCAAATGGCATGACTTTCCACTCATATAGCCCCTAATTGGTTTTAAAAGCTATTTTCCATTCATCCCTTGGCCTTATTCTAATTTGATGGTATCCACTTTTTAGATCCATTTTGGTGAAATATTTAGCATTTCCCAAGCAATCAAGAAAATCCTCTATCCTAGGGATTGGGAACCTATAACTTATAGTTATCTTGTTGATGGCTCTTGAGTTTGAGCAAAGCCTCCAAGTGCCTTCTTTCTTGGGTGCAAGGATAATGGGTACTGCGCATGGGCTTAAAATTTTGCCAGTTAGTCCTGATTCAAGAAACTCGTCAATCTGCCTTGCCATCTTTGCATTTTGATCTGGAGTGAGTTTGTATGCTACTTTGTTTGGTAGTGTAGATTTAGGGATTGGATCTATGCAATGACTGATGCCTCTCACCTGTGGTAGGGCTCTTAGCATTCCATCTAAGATGATACCTTTGTACTTATCAAGAAATTGTCTGACTATAGGGTCTATGTGCTTTTGTCCTCCTTCTTTCTCTTCTACAAACTGTTCTTTCTTTTTCAACTTGGGACTAGGCATGACGACATAGAAAACTGTACCTTTCTCTGGAATGTCATTCATGAACTTCTTTCCTTCTACCATCAGCACTTTGGCATAATTCCCTTTTGATTCCATCTCTTCCTCTATCAGAGGTAAGAGTATTATCACCTTACCATCCTTGGTGATTGAATAAGTGTTTCTCACCCCATCATGATGAGCTTTCAAGTCATACTGCCATGGTCTCCGAAATAAGAGATGACATGCATCCATCTTGGCTATATCAAATGGCAATTTATCCATGTATGATCCAATGTGAAACTCTACCCAAGCCTGTTCTTCTACCATGGCTTGCTGACCTTGGGTGAGCCATGAGACCTTGTAGGGATAAGGATGAGGAAACATTCTAAGTTTAAGCTTTTAAACCATTTTAAGTGATATAATTTTTATAGTGGATCCGAAGTCTATCATGACCTTGCATACCATTCCTCTTGCCTTACAAGTGGTTTAGAAAAGAGATTTCCTTTGTGTAGGCTCCTTTTCAAGTACCTTCATGGTGGTTCCTTCTCTCATCATCATCAGAGCCTCTCCTCTTTCAAGGTAGCCATAGCTATCAGGAGTATTAACACTCTGATAGGTGTTTGCACTTGCCACAGTCTAACAATCCGATTCCTACACCAAATTGCTTCTCTTTTCTCCCATGGAGCTAGAAGCCTTCTCCAGACACCTATTGGCCATGTGCCCTTCTTGGTTGTAGTTATAGCATCTAGGAGGTCCTCTGCCTTGGGATCTTCCTCTAGAGGGTGGTCTTCTACCCCTAAAGTTCCCTCTTGGATTGTAGCCCCCTCCTTGGTTTAAACTTCTCTCTCCTCTATTTCCTTCTTGGCTAGAGTCACCTTGGTATCCAAAACCATTTCCTCTACCTCTAAAAGGGCCTCTTCCCCCTCTTTGTTGTCTCCCTTTACCTCTGCCATTTTGTTCCTACCTTCTCTTCAACTTCTCCTCCACCTTGAGTGCCAATTGAAAGCACTTTTGGACTATCTCTGGGGTGTGGAGATTCAAATCTTCTTGGACTGCAAATCTCAACCCATTGCAATATCTTGCAAACTTCTCATCTTCACTCTCTTTCACCTTGGTCCTCACACACAACTTCATGAACTCCTCTATATAGGAACTCATAGCCATCTCCTTTTGCTTCAAGTTTTGTCTTCTTCTATGCAATTGGAAATTGTAGTCCATTGGGACATAGGCTTCCTTCACCAAAACCATCATCTTATTCCTTGTAGCCACTTTTCTCTTTCCCTCTTTCACCCTCTCATCTTGGATGAAATTCCACCAAGTTAGTGCAGCCCCTTTCATTTTAAATTGGGTCATCTTCACTTTCAATAAAGTTGTCCAAGGAGTCTATCCACTACATCATTGTATCAGGCTCCATCTTGCCTGCAAACATTGGCAAATCCAACATCACATCCATAGTTCTTCTCTGCATGGACTTGAGGAAATTCATCAGGGGTCTCTGGTCTGCAGGAACCTCTAGTTCTTCCTGCCTAGGGATCTCCTCTTCATCCAATTCATCAACATCTCAAGAGTCTCTCTCTCCCCTCTACACTCTGTCCTTCAACTGATCCATTTCATCTCTCAAGGCTTGATTCTCAGTCCTGACTGCTCTACTCTCTTCGATTTGCTTCTTCACCAGGACATTCAACTCAACCTTAGTAAACCTTGTTGGTACATCCTAGGATCCCTCTTCTTCGGACATCTTGTCTTCTCCCTCTATCCAAAAGGACACTCCTACACTTTGATACCACTTGATGCAGAGCCCTACCCACAGACATAAGGATAAGCCCAAACAAGGTTAGACTTTTGACCCCTCAAATGATCACAAGGGTCTTGCAAGGAAGGACTCCACACCTTGGGTGAAACTACTCAAAAATTAACTAGGCTTGGGCCTACTGAAGATGAGTAAATGCCTCAAGACCCACCATACACCATCCCATGTCATCCTTCTCCTAATAAATTTGGAATTGGTTCATTTATGGGCATTACAGACTAGTCCAAGCACTGGTTTTGGGTTTAGACTCCAATTCCTTATACCTCCTTTAGATACCTACCCCCTAGGCTAGTAGCCCTATTTGGTGATAAAATTGATCTTAACTCCAAAATTTTCCACACACTTGTACAAAAAATTACCATTTTAGATACCCTTTTGGGAGTTACACCTATCACCAACATGCTTTTATCAGATTTGTACTTCCAGGGTCTGAACCCCTTAGAGACCAAGAGACCTAATCAGGGCAATTAGGCTTATTTTACAAAGAAACTAGTGATTATGGATTTCAAACTAGAAAAACAACTTCATGAGAATGTGGGGGATGGAGAGTAACCTCCAATTCCAGGGTTGCATGCTTGGAATCCACCTCTATAATGTTTTATGGTGCCTGTCCTAAATTTTCTTAAGGTAGTCATACAGGGATGCCTACCTAGTTTTGCTTCTTTGTCCACAAAACCAAGTCTCCCCTGAAAAAACCCATGAAAATCTTAAAGTAAATAGGAAAACCCTACATCCCACCAAAGTAAGAAGCTTCTAGTTGACTAGAATGCAAGAGAAGGCCATTTTTGTCCAAAACCCTATTCAAACCCTTACTTTGTGGGTAACAGTCAGAAAAATAGAGGGTTCTCAACATACAGACACAATCAAAGTCTCACACCACCACCAAATAAAATCTAATTCATTCCTCCATCTACTCCATGAATTTTGTAACTCAATGCAATCCGTACAAGCACGTACAATCACTGCAAACTCATAATTTGTGTGAAAACTTTAGTATTTCAGTGTTTTATTGCTTCACAAATTCAAACCACAACATCATAAACCTTGGGAATAATTTCAACAAGGTTTATACAACTCTCCAATGGTTGCCAACCAAATTTGGAGGAGGTTGGATCTGTTGAAAGGCTTCCCCCAACCACATTTTGAAAAGTTGCACTTTTGCACTCAAAAGTTGCACTTTCAAAACTTGCAATTTTGCACAAAATGTTATCAAAATTTCTAAGGTGGGGATCCACACACTTGGATCAACCAGACACCCCTAAAACATGTCAAAACCATATCAAACACAAACCTAAACCTTCTACTACCCCTATTGACCATATTGTCCCAATTGGCTTATCAAATTGCCTAATTGGTGACATGGGTTCACATGGTGGGGTTTATTGAATATATGAAACAAATTTGCTTAAACACAAGACACACTAAGACAACTATTAAGGTCCTAATCTTCATCCTTAGATCCATGATTTTGTTGTTGATGAGGTGCACCTTCACCACTCCCATACCAAATTTCTTCAACAATTCCCTGGCATACTTAGTTTCATAGATGAAAATACCTTTACCAGTCTCAGTAATCTGCAAACCTAAGAAAAATTTCATTTCCGCAATCATAGAAATTTCAATTTCATTCTCCATATTCTTATAAAATTTGATGCACAACTTATCTTCACCTCTGAAAATAATGTCATCAACAAATACTTCAATAATTAGTATATCATCATCAATTACCTTATAATATAGATTGTTGTCAGCATTACCTTTAGTGAATCCAAGCTTCAAAAGATATTTTATCTAACCTTGCATACCAAGCTCTAGGAGCCTGTTTCAATCCATATAAAGCTTTCCTTAACCTACAAACCATGCTTTTATTATTTTAAAGTGAAAAATCATTAGTTTGCTCAATATAAACTTTCTCATCAAGATCCCCATTCGAGAATGCACACTTGACACCCATCTGATAAACTTTGTAGTTCTTATGTGTAGCATAGGCAAGAAATAATCTTATAGCTTCAATCCTAGGTACATGTGCTAAAGTTTCACCATAATCAATTCCTTCCTTTTGACAATATCCTTTACAAACCAATCTATCTTTATTCCTGACAAATTGTCCATCTTCATTCAATTTATTCCTAAGAACCCATTTAGTTCCAATAACATTATTATTTTTAGGTCGGGGAACTAAAGTCCATGTGTTATTCTTCTCAATCTGATCTGATTCTTCTTCCATAGCTTTCATGCAACATTCATCTTTACAAGCTTCAATTACTCATAAGGGTTTAACTTGAGAAATTAAACATACCTCATTAGTTGCCAATCTCCTTCTTGTTATGACTCCATTGTTCTTATCCCCAATTATTTGATCTTCTGAATGATTCAATCTCACATACCTAGAATTCTTCTGACTCTCTATTCCTCTTCCTAGTTCTTCAGTTACTGTTGAATTTTTTGATACTATCAGAGTAACCGGCTCAATATTATGTTCTAGTAAAGGTGTTATTGTCGGCATTTTGAGTTTGTTTGGCATTTTGCATAAAGATTGCTTTAATGATATGTTTTCATTGATGTCAATTGAACTAGTAAATGGTATTCATGTTATTGCTGATATTGTTGTTTTTGATATTAGCTTGTAACTGGTAAAGAAGAGAGTAGTAGAAGATGTTGTAACTGGTGTATGTAAAGTTTGTGAGTTGAACCGGTGTAAAGGGTTAAACCTTTATGTGTAATGTAATCGGTAAACCCTATCAGTTGATAAACCCTAACCAATCAAGTTTGTTGGTTTATTATCTGATGAGCGGTAATGATGGAGACACGTGTGATCACTGTATAAGGATAAATTCAAATTGGTTTGGCATGTTTGCTTATTGTCTAGGGAAGGAGCAAAGTGGATTTCATTTAATGCACAACGTGTGATGAGTTACAAAGTCCAATGGAGTGGTGATCATGGAGAGGTTGGAATTGTCTTGAAGAATGTGAAGAGATTGTCATGATTTCTAATGGTCAAGATTGAACTGACTTCTTTGTAATCTCGATGATGAGAATTACGTTTTTGCTGTGTTACCGACCTAATTAATTTGTATTTAAGGTCGATGAAGTTTTTTGTAAATGTTGTTGGCAAGGTTGATAGAAAACCTATTGAGTGTGTGGTTGCCCAACCAGTGAATGGATCTACACTTTGAGTGAAGGCAGATTGAAGCTTAGAAGGATCTGATCAAGAAAAGATAGTGCTACTCAGACAGATCAAGAAAACCTATTGTTTTCTAACAATTATAGTAGAAGTAAAATCCCTTAATTGGGTAAGCTCTAACAAGGTGGTCCATTAGTTTGGATTCTTAAATCCGCCAGTGAGGTTACTCCTAGCAGGATATTGTTCTTCTAACAAGGCATATTTGTAAAATCCTTTAACCAGTTGATTCCTAACCGGAATTAGTTCTTAACAGGACTTATTGTAAAGCTCTACTAGGCTTTGGCTCCTAACAAGGTGAACTTCAAAGAGTTCATATAGCTATCCTTGTAAGTACCATCTCATCGTGGTTTTTACCTATTTGGGTTTTCCATGTATAAACATTTGTGTCAAGTGGTGAATGCTTTTGTGGTTGTTATCTTATTTGTTGATTTCATTAACTTCTGATAAGGCATGTTAAGTATAAGCATTGAGAGATGAATATGTTGAGTTAAGATTAAGCATTGTTGATGTTTACAATTTTGAAGGTGTTTATTGTTAAAGTTGTCATAACAATTAAACCGGTTAATGTCAAGTATTTCTATTAATATTGATCTTGACTGAGATATGTTTACTTTGTTTGACTGAGTTTGAGTTTGGGAGCTTTGTATCAATTTTTCAATATATTGATTCACCCCCCCCCTCTCAATATTCTACTGGATACTTATTCTTATATCATACCATCAATTGGTATCAGAGCATCTCAGATCCTCTTAATCTAAAAGCCTAACAACTTGAGGAAAAGATCTTGTAGATCGTGATGAAGAAAGAAGGTCTGAATTTTAACAAAGATAACTATGGAATATGGAGTGACATAATGAAGATTTACATTAAGAGTCTTGGTAGTTAGTATTGGGATCATATAGAACATAAGTATAGTACACCTAGTGGACCCCTAACTGATGATCAGAAGAAAGAACAACAAGAAAATCACCAGGCATTAGAAGCTATTATCAGTTCTTTGTCTGATGCTGAATATGTAGATGTTCATGGTCTTCAAACTGCATATGAGGTATGAAAGAAACTTGAAGATATCTATAGCAGTGATGAGCATGCCAAGATTGCTAAAGAAGAGAGTTTAAGAGGCAAGTTTGACGACATGAGAATGTCCGAAGTTGAGAACATCCAACAGTATGGTCAAAGGATCAAAGAGATAGTCGAAGAGATAAAGAGTGCAGGAGGGAAAGTGGAAGATGCCACAGTAATCAGTAAGGTACTGATAACCTTGCTACCAGTGTATGCTATTTGAGTTGCAGCTATTCAGGAGCTGAAACCATTGACAAGACAAAGGTAGCTCTTGACTCTATTATTGACAAACTTACTGCTTTTGAACTAAATGGATATGATGGTAGTGTATAGAAATCAGAATCTACATTTAGAGCTTTTGTCTCTAACCCATCTATGAGAAGTAGAGATACCGACCATAGTTATGAATCTAGATCCAGTAGAGATGCTGATGAAGAAGACAACTTAGTGGAACTTCAAGCATTGTTGGAAAAATATCTGCCTAGAGGCACTGGTAAATATAAAGGTAATCTACCTTTGAAATGTTTTGCATGCAACAAGATTGGTCATATAGCAGCAAACTACCCTAATGGTGAAAATGATTACAAGAGAGACAAATTTAAGAAGTACAAGGGTAAAGGCAAGAGAGATTGTATTGTAGCTATTGATAGTGGTATTACTGATGATGAATCTAATGATGATTCTAGTGAAGATATTGTGTTTATAGAAATTAAGGAAGAAGTATCAGATCAGAAGGCACTAGTCTCCAGAATGGATAACTCTGATGATTGGATCATTGATAGTGGTTGTTCACATCACATGACTGGTGATCAGAGCAAATTTCTTTCCCTAAAGGAATTTGATGGCAGTGTTGTCAGATTTGGCAATGACTCACCCTATATGGTAAAAGGTAAGGGAGTTATTTCTCTTAATGGGAAGAGTAGTACTGATGATGTCTATTGGGTTGAAGGCCTAAACCACTATGTTAAGTGTGGCACAACTTAATGATGGAGGTTATCCACTAGAGTTTAGAAATGGTATATGCAAAATCTTTAACAACAAAGGTGAATTGATTGCAACTAGGAAACAGACCAAAGGGAATCTATTTCATCTCAATCCTAAAGTTAGCAACTGTTTGATTGTAAAAATAGATGATAGCTGGCTTTGGTATAGGAGATTTTGTCATATAAATTTTGACAATGTTATTTAAGTAAGCAAGTCTAAGATAGTAAGAGGTCTGACTCAGCTAGACAAAATGGTTAATGCTCTTTGTAAAGAATTTCAACTAGGAAAGATGACTTCTTCAACTTTCAAGAGCAAGTCCTTCTCAATAGAGCACTTGTTAGATTTGGTTCATACAGACCTATGTGGACCAATAAGAACAATAATCATTCAAGGTGATAGATGCTTTATGATCTTCACTAATGATTGTTCAAGGATGATGTGGGTCACATTCTTGAAGGATAAGAATGAAGCATTTGTAAAATTCAAGGCATTCAGAGCCTTAGCTAAGAAAGAGAGTGACAAAAAGATAAAATTTCTAAGAACAGATCAAGGCAGTGAATTCACTTCTGTTGAGTTCACTAAATATTGTGATGATTATGGTATCTAGCGGCAACTTCCTCCACCAAGGACACCATAGCAAAATGGTATAGCAGAGAGAAAAAATCGGTTAGTGGTTGAAGCTGCTAGAACTATGTTGACACAAGGAGGTGTATCAAAAACTTTTTGGAAAGAAGCTATAAGTACAACTGTCTACACAATGAACTGAGTTCTGGTAAAAAGAGGTAAGGACAAGACCCCATATGAATACTAGTATGGGAGATCACCTGATGTTAGCTATTATAAATTATTTGGTAGCAAATGTTCTATTAAAAGAGGCAACTACATAAGCAAGTTTGAAGCTAAGAGTGATGAAGGCATATTTCTTTGCTATTACACCAAGAGTAAGGCCTATAAATGCTTCGACAACTGAACACAAAAAATTGTTGAGAGTGTTGATGTTCATGTAGATGAATATCCTAAAATATCAGAAGGAACCAGTTCTAAGAAGAAGGATGAAGATCCTTGCATTTTTCTTTTAGAACCAGAAACTATTAAATTCGAAACCGGTAAAGCAAATCCCGATGTACTTGTTAAACCAGAACAAATAAACTCAAAGGAAGATGACAATGAAGAAGCTAAACCTCACAAGAATGATCATGTTATTCCTAAGTATGTGAAACTGAATCACAGTCCTGAATAGATAATTGGGGATAAGGATGCTAGAGTACTAACTAGAAGGATAATAAGAGAGAAATCTTGCATGATATCCACTTTTGAACCAAAAAATGCTAAGGAGGAACTTGGTGATGACCATTGGGTGAAAGCTATGGAGGAGGAGTTGGAACAAATTGAGAAGAACAACACTTGGACCCTGGTACCCTGACTAGTAAACAAGAATGTTATAGGTACTAAATGGGTATTCAAAAACAAGTTAAATGAAGATGGTGTTGTAGTTCTCAATAAGAAAAGATTAGTATGCAAAGGTTATGTGCAAGAAGAAGGAGAAGACTATGGAGAAACTTTTGCACCAGTAGAAAGACTAGAAGGTGTCAGAACACAACTTGCATTTTTAACTCATAAGAAGTTCAAAGTATACCAGATGGATGCCAAGTCTGCATTCTTGAATGGGATACTAGAAAAAGAGGTTTATATAGAGTAGCCTGATGGTTATGCATTGATAGATAAGGAAGACATGGCATGCAAACTACATAAAGATTTGTATGGATTAAAGAAGGCACCCAAAGCATGGTATGAATGACTTCATACTCATCTGATGAAGATAGGCTTTTCTAGAACCAGTGATGACAACAACATTTATCTCAAGTCTGAAGGAGATGATATACTAGTCAGTGAAGTATTTGTAGATGACATTATATTTGGAGGAAATGATGACATGAGTAATTATTTTGTAGATGAAATGAAGAATGAATTTGAGATGTCATTAGTAGGGGAAATAAAAAATTTCATAGGCTTAGAGATACAGCAGATGAAGAATGGTATTTTCATCACTCAATCCAAGTATGTGAAGGAGGTTTTGATGACTTTCGGTATGAGTGACTGTAAACCAATTGGAACCCCAATGGTTACAGGTTGTAAATTGCCCAAGGAAGATGCATCTAAGTCTATAGATGAAAAGGAATATAGGTCAATGATTGGCAAACTACACTATGTTGTTCATAGTTGATCAGATATTACCCATGCAATTGGTATTGTGGCTAGATTTCAGAAGAATCCAAAGGAGGAACATCTGATGGCAACTAAGAGAATCTTTAGATATCTGAAAGGTACTATTGACTATGGGTTATGGTATCCATATGGTGGAGATTTTTACTTGGAGGCATACACAGATGTTGATTGGGCAGGAAATATTGATGACTGGAAGAGTACTACCAGTGGAGCTTTCTTTCTAGGAGGAAGGCTGGTCTCATGGAGTAGTAAAAAGAAGAGTTGCACTTCGCAATCTACTGTTGAAGCTGAATATGTAACAACTTATATGAATTGCACACAAGCTATGTGGATGAGGCACATTTTGGAAGGTTTTAAGATGAAAATCTCAGAACCTATAATGATTTTGTGTGATAATACAAGTGAAATAAACATTTCTAAAAATCCTATTTTGCACGCAAGGACTAAGCACATTGAATTGAAATGTCACTTCTTGAGGGAAAAAGTTCAATGTAAAGATGTTATCTTGGAGCATGTTTCTACCAAGGAGCAGCTTGTAGATATCTTTACCAAACCTCTGCCTAAGACCACATTTTTGTATCTTAGAAGTCAATTGGGGTTTGTCCCTCTTCATGAAATTAGTTGAACATGATGTTGATTGCATCAGTCCCTGAATTACTTGAAGAATCTTAAATGGATTAATTAAGGAGTGGATGTATACCACAGGGGGAGCATCAAGTTGCACACTGATGTTGATGCACAGTGAGAGAAAAATTACATGTTTTACTTTCACTTTGGCATTATTGTCAAAGGGGGATAAGAATTATGTGATTAAGGAGAAGAATTATGTGTCTGACAAGGTGAATACTTGGTAATGTAAACCAGGATTCCTATGCAGTAATCAGAGGTGTTGACATTTATATTGCCATCAATGCCAAAGGGGGAGATTGTTGGCATTTTGAGTTTATTTGGCATTCTGTATAAAGATTGCATTAATGATATGTTATCATTGATCTCAATTGAACTGGAAAATGGTATTCATGTTATTGTTGATATTGTTGTTTTTGATATTGGCTTGTAACTAGTAAAGAAGAGAGTAGTAGAAGATGTTGTAACCAGTGTATGTAAAGTTTGTGAGTTGAAAAGTGTAAAGGGTTAAACCTTTCTATGTAATGTAACCGGTAAACCCTTTCAGCTGTTAAACCCTAACCGATCAAGTTTGTTGGTTTATTATCTGATGAGTGGACATGTGTGATCATTGTATAAGGATAAATTCAAATTGGTTTGGCATGTTTGCTTATTGTCTAGGGAAGGGAAAAAGTGGATTGCATTTAATGCACAACACGTGATGAGTTACAAAGTCCAATGGAGCGGTGATCATGGAGTGGTTGGAACTGTCTTGAATAATGTGAAGAGATTGTCATGATTTCTCATGGTCAAGAATGAACCAACTTGTTTGTAATTTCAATGATGAGAATTAGGTTTTTGTTGTGTTACCAACCTAATTAATTTGTATTTAAGGTCAATGGAGTTGTTTGTAAAGGTTGTGGCAAGGTTGATAGAAAACCTATTGAGTGTGTGGTTTCCCAACCAGTGAATAGATCTACACTTTGAGTGAAGGAAGCTTGAAGCTTAGAAGGATCTGATCAAGCAAAGATAGTGCTACTCAGATAGATCAAGAAAATCTATTTTTTTTTAACAATTAGAACAGAAGTAAAATCCCTTAATCGGGTAAACTCTAACAAGATTGGTTATTGATTAAATCCTCTAACAAGGTGGTTCATTATCTTGGCTTCTTAAATCCTCCAGCAAGGTTACTCCTAATAGGGTATTGTACTTCTAACACGGCATATTTGTAAAATCCTTTAACCAGGTGATTCCTAATCGAAATTAGTTCTTAACAGGACTTATTGTAAAGCTCTAATAGGCTTTGGCTCCTAACAGGGCGAACTTGAAAAGAGTTTAGATAGCTATCCTTGTGAGTCCCATATCACCATGGTTTTTACCTATTTAGGTTTTCCACGTATAAACATTTGTGTCAAGTGGTGAATGCTTTTGTGGATGTGATCTTATTTATTGATTTAATTAACTTCTGATAAGACATGTTAAGTATACGCATTGAGAGATGAATATGTGTTGGCAAATGCACACTCCAATGAGAAATTTTAGGTGATTGAAGGTATTGTCAATGATGGAAACCTTACAATCATGTGATACTGGCAGGAAGACATAGGCACTGACACCGATAGACTCTACACCGACATATAGATCACCGGTACCCAAAATATTGATCACTAGCACCATGGCCGACAGGAATTTTGTTTAAATGTATTTTGTATTTAATTGTAAAATCTTTTGTAAACCAACTTGGCAAATTGTAATATGAATCATATATGTATGAGATCATTGTAGATCATTTAGGTGATAGATAGATAGAGAGATGGAAGGATAAATGTAGACCTAATATGTGAATTGTAAGGCAGATATTGGATAAGGGTTTATGTATGTAGCAGAGCTTAAACCGGTACTGAATCTAGCATAGTAGATGCTGATTTGAAGCAGTACAAGACATTGGATTAGTATAATCCATTTTGTAAGTCGGTGTGACTTCCTTGTAATTGAGCAGTGAGCTCTAGGCACTTGGCCTTCTTTCATGTGGAGGCCCCTATTGTAAGCAGTAATATGCTCTTATTGGCCAGTAAGCGAATATTGTGGGTTACAAATCCCACCAAAGTTTTTCCCACACTGGGTTTCCTCGTTAAAATATTGTGTTATGGTGTGTATCTTATGTTGTGGTTGCTATTCTTATTTACTGCATTATTTTTGGTTTACCAGTACACATTTTGATATGCTTTTCATGTTATAAGTTATGAAAATTATTATACGAATCAGATACTGATTCACCCCCCCTCTAGTATCTTTGGGAATCCTAACAATTGGTATCAGAGCCTGGTCCTCTATTTTCAAAAGCCTAACAACTTGAGGAAGATCTTGACACCAGTAGAGATGGAAAATTTGAGTAAGCAATTGGAAACAACTCTTTCAGACTATGATGCAGAAAAAGTAAAGAATATCAAACTTGAGGTTGATCTGAAGGCTGCATAGGATATCATTCAAGGACTTCAAGATAATTTCACTATAGCAAGGAATAAAATAAGAGAACTTTGTGAAAAGATGCAGAATGATGAAGATGAAAAGGAAACTCTTAATGATCTAGTAAACAAACTGAGACAAGAGAATAGTACAATGAAGAATGAGATGCAAGATATGACTATGAGATTTTGTAAAGAAATTGAAGATAGAAAGAAGAATGAAGATGATTTGGTTAGAAGAATAAATGATGCTGGAAATGAAAACACAAGACTTAGTCATGAAAATGATATGTTGAAGATAGATTTGATGCATACACAAAATGACAGAACTAAACTCATGAGACAAAAATGAATCTTGGAGAATGAACTGACTGCTGCAAATTAACACAAGGAGAAATTCAAGAAAAGTTCAAAAGAACTTGTTGACATGTTGAAGAATCAGAAACCTAATGGTGATACAAATGACCTTGGCTTTGAAATTGGTGAAAGCTCTAGTACTGCAAACAATCATGATCATAGTAAACCAGTAAGACAACCTAATGCTTACAAATTCAATGGGAAATTCTTTAACTATAACAAGTATGGTCATAGAGAAAATCAGTGTAGATCTAGAAATTATCAAAACACTAATACACCCATCGGTCAATGTTCTAAGTGCAACAAAATTGGTCATAATTCAGAAAACTCCAGAATGAATGTAAGATGTTATGTTTGTGGAAGATTTGGACACTTATCTAATTAATGTAGAACACATACCGACATAGGATATGGGAAAACTATTTAGAAAAAAAATGTGATTGGTTATGCTTGTAACAAGATTGGACATATTACAAAATTTTGGAGAAGCAAGACTTCACCGACAAATAACAAAGGTCCTAGTTTGAAAGGGAAAGAAAAAGTTGAAGAGGTAAACCAGGAATTCTCAAAACAATGGATCAGAAAGTCAGATCAGAATGTTGATTGGAATACTCCTCCATTGGTAGAACAGAGTATCACTCCACCGATAGGAGACTCTTCATCTAATTGAAGGAAAATCCTTTGGGGGTTTAGCAACAAACTGAAAAAACCATGCTAACATACCCTCGGTTGATGGTGAGAAGTTGAAATTACTTCTTTACCGACAGATGAGTTAAGTTGTGACTTAACCAGCAAGCATTAAATGTGGTAGCTAGAGAAAATAACATTATAAATCAAGAGTTTTGGCTCCTTTTTCATTCACCGAGCATTCAAATCTTTGAGAGCAAAAATTCCCAAGTGAAGGCATCCTTAGCGAAGAAGTGAAGCAGTTCATCCAAGCACTCATTCTGAAGGCAGATTGAGGTATTTATAACTATGGTTTCCTTACCCACTCCTGAATTTATTGCAAACCCTATGGTGATTGAAGTAATCAAGCACCCTAGACCCGTATTCAAGCTTGTTCCCAAAATTGCGAAGAAAGATGATACCCTAGGTGCATTTTCTCAAATTCCTAAGGGAGTAGTATATGCTGAAGACCCTAGGATATACATACATTGTCATATAGAGGAATTAGGATATGATAAAATCAAGAACATGTATCGAACTATGATTTGTGATGAATCTGGAAATATCAAACCAGAACATAAGATAGTGGAAACCCTAGGTTTTACTAAAATCCTTAGTGTCCTGGATTTTACCAAGGATATTATAAGGATTGTGCTAAGAAGAGTTCATGGGGAATTTTTTTCATTGGATTCAATCCATAAGATCACCAAAGAAGTAGTAAAGGTATTAACAGGGTTACCTTTCACCGGTAGCAGACCTGAAAGAACTAAAAAGGTCTCCAATGACACAGTAATAGACCTAACCAACGCAACATTTGACAAAAGGTCTTTAAGGGTAAATGATGTGAAGGATATCAATGTCTGATTTGTCAGTATGATTTTAGGCTACAAGGCTACACATGCAAATAGGTTAAACTCAGTATCTAGCCTATGTATTAAAAGTACATATGATATGCTTAACAATAATGCTAGATTAGATGTGTGTGAATGGCTCAAAGATGAATTAATAGACAATCTGAAGAAGATAAAGGGAGATAAGAACGAAACCTTTAGATTTGGAAATTTGCTTGTATGTTTAATGTTGTATATTACTAAGAAAGTACCCGGTATTGGTAGGAGAGATTTTGGTTTTGGCATACTGGTAGGAAAGCAACTTTTGGATACACTAAACAACATGGGAGATAACAAGGAGAAAAACATAAATGAACATTTTTAGGCACTAAAAGCTCGAATGAAGACTAGAACAAGACTATCACAGGAAATTATGGATAAATATCAAAAGGAAATATGTTTTGTAATTAAGAAAGATGAAATCTGGATGGAGGCAATTGTCCCTAGGACTATCTAAGTAACTGAAATGGGCTATGAAATAGATGATAACATCATAGAAACTTATGCAAAATCCCTCCTTGAAGCACCGAACGAACCCACTGACAAAGTCTTTGGAAATGCAGAAACAATTGAAAGTGGAATTCAATCAAGGAAAGGGTTAAGAAAGTTGAACAAACTGTGAAGAAAGGAACCCGACAGGCAAAGGCAATTAAGGAAGATGTTTTGAAACAAACCAGTATCAAGGAAAGTGAGCTAGAAGGACTTCAACCGGAAGCTCATCTTTCACTGGTTGGAACTTCTTCTGAGAGTGATATACTAGCATTATTCAAAAGGGTGGAAAGGAAAAGAAAACCCTCATCAGTACCCTCACCCACACCTAGGAGAACCAGACAAAAGCAACAGGTAGTGAGGCCTCCAGCAAGGAAGTTGACTCCAAAGAAGAAAAAGGTAAAACAAGACATTGCTCCACTAGACAAGCTCTTTAGTGAAATAATAGAGGATGGAAAGTTGAAGAACATTAGCAAACTATAAAATACACTTTCCGCTGATGACAAAGAGAGCATAGAAAATAGTGTAATTTTACACTTGGATATTTACAAGAAATTTTTGATGGAAATTATTGATGAAATACCCACTTATATTTACAGAAGACTTGAAGCTAGAAGGGTAGCTATTGTTGAACTGGATAAGAAAATAAAAATTGAGAAATTACTTGCAGTTCACCCAGTGAACTCACCTGAAGAGATTGATCAATTAATTAGTGAGGCCAATAGGACTGTATTCCCAACTGGTCACCGGCATGTAGCACTGATGGTAGGGAGAATGAATGAAATTCTAGAAGAGACTACAGACCAATGGGATATATTCTTTGATGAAAAGGAGAAATAGGAAGAACCCAAAAGACCCAAAACTATTAGAGTATATCAAAAAGATAGGGATAAGGGGAAAGCCAAGGAAGGTGGACCTCTGAACCTTAATATAACTGACAAATTACCCCCACCTCCTTCTGATACTCCACCGATAGAAACAATTGACACACAACCAGCTACTAAGAGTATGGAGACTCCTCTAGAGGATACAAATCCTAAGTCTAAAGTTTTGTATACGATGAATATTGATACACAAGAGGTGAATATTGTGGTAGATAAGGAAACCACTGAGGATAAGAAGAAAGATGTGGCTACTAAGCCACTGGCTACAGATGTGGAAATTAATGTTAGCACAAAGATAGAGAAACTAGTAGAGGACTCTATTGAGAAACAGTGAGAGAAACGGGGAATGAATAGTGCAGAGGCAAATACACAGAAACTGGAAGTACATTCAGAGACTACATCTAAGAAACCCACAGTTGAGAAATCAGAGAAACCATCTGAGGCACTGGAATAGAAACAGGTTGTTGTACAAGTTCAAACTGAGACAATGCCACCGACAAAAATTGAAAAACCAAAACCTTTGCTAATAGAAATGCATACCTAAATAGATCCTCCTGAGAAAGCGGAAAGCAAGGTTATTACTACAACCGGTAGCATGGAAATTGTAAAAACAATTGGAAAGACATCTGGTACTTCTATAGCAGAATTTGGGCCTACAAATGTAACAAAGGTCTTACTGGACTCAATAAAGAAAATCACAGAGTGTAATGCACAAGCCTATAAGGCTATTGATGATACAATCCCCATTCTTAAATTGATAGCACCCAAGTGCATTGTGGATAATAAAGATTCTTTAAGTCAACTAGACACATTGTCTAAATACATCATCGATAATATTTTGACAATTGATCAAATAAATGAGGACACAGTTAAGGAGAAAATGAATAAAGAGAAGGAGAAATTCTTTGATGAAACAATAAAGAAGTGCATGGGACACATTGGCACCCTTTTACTGACACTAAACAAAACAATAATGGAGTTTAAGGAGCTCTATAGACATACATGCAAGACAAATGTTCTGACAAAAGATATAGACAAGGAAATAAGTAAGGTACAAAAGGAGATTGACAATATGGCTGATAACCTCATCGGTTCATCTGAACCATTATCAGTTATAGAGTAGAAGATACACAGTATTGAAGAAAAACTTGATAAATTTGAAAATGAGAAAGACAAAATAAAAGGGAAGGCAAAAGACCTTAAATGCAAATTCAGCCCCAAATTGGAGTACCTCATCTCTTTGAGTAAAGATATCTTTGAGGCACTTGTTCAAGGACTGAATACACCAGAGGAACAAATGCATCACCTCACTGGTACTATTCAAAGGACAAAGGCTACACTAAAAGACAGTGAAAAGTTCACTGAGAGTCTAAGTTTGGTATTAGCAGAACTCTTTCAGATTGTAACCCATAGGATACAAGGATCCAGGAATGAAACACACTCCACTAATAGCAAATGACAACCTTTGTCATTGATGTCAAAGGGGGAGTACTGAGATGAGAAAAATGATCCGAATAGGACATCATCAGCTCAGGGGGAGCATGGATTTTTGACAACACAGTTTTTGTAAGAAATACTTTTTGGACATTTTTTGATTTTTCTCATGAGTGTTTCCATCAATGCCACAGGGGGAGACTTGTGGTAGATACACACTGCAATGAGAAATTGTAGGTGATTGAAGGTATTTTCATTGATGGAAACCTTACAATCATGTGATACTAGCAGGAAGACACAAGCACTGGCATATAGATCACCGACACCAAAAAGATTGATCACCAACACCATGGCCGACAAGAATTTTGTTTAAATGTATTTTGTATTTAATTGTAAAATATTTTGTAGGCCGACTTGGTGGACTGTAATATGACTCATATATGTATGAGATCATTTTAGATCATTTAGGTGATAGATAGATAGAGAGATGTAAGGATAAATGCAGACCTAATATGTTAATTGTAAGGCAGATATTGGATAAGGGTTTATGTATGTAGCAGAGCTTAAACCGGTACTGAATCTAGCATGGTAGATGCTGATATGAAGCTATACAAGACATTGGATTAGTATAATCCATTTTGTAAGTCAATGTGACTTCCTTGTAATTGAGCAGTGAGCTCTAGGCACTTGGCCTTCCTGCATGTGCAGGCCCCTATTGTAAGTAGTTTTATTCTCTTATTGGCCAGTAAGCAAATATTGTGGGTCACAAATCCCACCGAGGTTTTTCCCACACTAGTTTTCCTCGTTAAAATTGTGTCTCTTATGTTGTGGTTGCTATTCTTATTTACTGCATTATTTTTGGTTTATTGGTACATGTTTTGATATGATTTTCATTTTATAAGTTAAGAAAATTATTATACCGGTCAGATACTGATTCACCCCCCCCCCCTTCTCAGTATCTTTGGGAATCCTAACAATATGTTGAGTTAAGATTAAGCATTTTTTATGTTTAAAAGTTTGAAGGTGTTTACTGTTAAAGTTGTCATAACAATTAAACCGATTAATGTCAAGTTTTCCTATGAATATTGATCTTGACTGAGATATGTTTACTTTGTTTGACTAAGCTTGAGTTTGGGAGCGTTGTTTCAGTTTTTCAATATATTTATTCACCCCCCCCCTCGCAGTATTCTACCAGATACTTATTCTTTCATCATACCATCAGTTATTGGTTAAGATATAATCATTTCCACTGTCTATTCTTGCTCATAAACTCTGATTTGACTGCTATTCATCTCATCCTCCTTGAAACTAGCATTATCCACAATTTTCTGCAATCTCTTGTTATAACATCTATATGCATTGCTTTCATTAGAGTAAACAAGAAAAATTCCCTCATCACATTTAGGATCAAATTTTCCAATGATATCATCTCTCTTGATATAACATTTACTACCAAAGATTCTGAAATACTTAATTGTAGGTGTATTGCCAAACCATAATTTATAAGGTGTCTTACCAGTTTCCCAATAATCCCAATCAACTAAGTCTCGAACACGATCACCATCAGCATCTTGAATCTTCACCAGAAGCCACACAAACACCACTAATGCATATCATCAAAGATCTTCATCAAAGCTCTACCGGTGAAATCCTTGCCAAAACCATAAACTAAGCTTGCCAGCAAACAGGATAGCATCTGATCACTAGAACAAAACCAATTGACTGAACATGAATCAGAGTAGCATGAATAAGCCAATTCCATAACACAAACATACCAGAGCATACCAGATCATGCTGGATGCAATCCAACCAAAAATCAAACATCTTACTAGGACCAGAAGGGTGTCTATAATGCATCCAAAATAGCTAGTGTTAACATCAATGACAAAACATCAATGCAAAACATAATAAATTCCTCCAAATGGCCAATAATCTCTAGCTAGGAGAGTGTTGATTCTTAAGGAAGTCATTGATATGGTTCCAATTTATGTTATTTCTTGTCTATAAAATTTGAGAAGGGAAACTATCATGTTGGAAGGAATCATAAAATATTTCTTATGGGAAGGACATAATCAACACAAGCACAATTTATTTATGCATTCATATTAGGTTACTATACCCCAAACAAATGGGAGAGAAACAATTAGAGAGATAAGATTGAAAAATATGGCACTTGGTGTGAAATTAATTTGAAAAATGCATAAATCCCCTAATAAATTGTGGTGTTGATTAATGAAAATGAAATACTTGAATGATCCCAATCTTATCTACATTCTTACTATTCCCAATTATCAAGGGGGCTAGACGACATGAAAATTTATGTGGGATTACAAAAATATGATCACAAATGATCTCACTTGGAGATTTAACAATGATAGGAGAGATAAGTTTTGGTTGGACTTTGGGGAGGGATATCACCCTCTTAACAAAATTCTTAAGTTGGCTTTTCTTTGGGAACTATTAGAGGGATCAAGGGTATCAAAGGTAGTGGATTATTTTTCTATGAGTGATTTCCTAGTGGGACAATATGTTGATTAGCTAGACCTAAGTAATCTCTCAATGGAGTACACTATTAAAAATCCCTTTTGAGAGAAACTCGATAGGAGGTTAATTTCTATATCCCATGAGGAGGATATTTTCTAGTGTGGAACAAAGTTAGGGTGTTATACAATAAAGCTATATTATTAGATGATGAGAGAGATCAAGAACAAGGACTATAACAATGACTAGTAGAAGAATTTTTGTTTGGGAAATTTTTCCTCCCCAAAATGGGTTCCTTTTCTTGGATTGTTCTACATCATAGTATCTGGAAAATAGACCACCTCAATAAAAATTTCATTAAAATAAATATGTTGTATACTTTATAATAAAATAAATAAATTAGCATCCATCTTCTAATCCAATGTCCATTCGCTACTCAATGTTGAGATTGGGTATATGAAAAGTTAAATTGGTATGGTCTAATAGGTTTAGAAATTGTATACTTACTTGTTGGGTTGTTGATTTTAAAAGAGGAAATACTTTTGGGGTGGATTGTGGCTTGTATTACATTCTATGGTAATATGAAATTTTTGGAAAGAGTGGAATGGATGTATATTTTTAATGATCAAGAGAATCAAATAACTATCATAATTAGAGAAATTGATGAGTGCATAGTAGAAATTTTGTTTAAAATAATTTTGAGAGATGGTGGGATATAGTTCACATGGTGGGATGGTGATGCTAATAAATGGTGGCTAGATCTAAAGATGCCTTTTAGTGTTAGAAAATGTGTGGTCAAGATAATTATAGGAACATGGTCAAATAATTATCCCCACCTAAAGGAAAACCAAAATTAAATTTTGATGGGGCATCCTAAGGCAACTCAACCCTAGCAAGAATTGGTTTTGTTTCCAAGGATGATTGTAGATTGTAGATTTGGGAAATCATTTGTAATCTTGGGTTTCTATGAACAATGAAGATGAAATGACTATATTAGTAAGTGGACTGTAGGAATTCTTGTATAAAGTAGTTACTTCGATGGACATTGAAAGTGATTCAATGATTTGCATTAATGCTATGAAGAAAAACTCTCACAAAATTATAAATTAGTAAAAGTTATTTAGAGGATTGGGATATTCTAGGAAAATTAGATTTCACAATAAAACATTTTTCTATGGAATAAAATAAGTTGGTAGATCTTCACACTAATGTAGGTGTCCTATCGATTCACTTGGAAACTATTGACTCATACTTAGAACAAGGACAAGGAATTTTGCAATTATTATGAACACATAATGGACACCTAAGGGAACATTGAGTTGTGGTTAATTGATTAGCCTAACAATAAGAGTTTTGTTTGTTGACAATTGTTGGGAATTTATGATGATAGTTTCCATTATTTTTGTTTATCTAAATAATGAATAAAAACTTTATTTAGATATTTAATTAGATAGTTTTTTATTTTTTTGAATGAATAAAGTAAAATAGAAGGATGATATGTTTAGCTTCTAAGTAATTCATGTATATTTTAATGATGTTGTAATGTTAATATGAGAAATTGATAAAATTTTAGATTAAATGCATACGAGATTGTAGCATCGTAACTTGTGCACCCTTAGTTAGGTTGTCCAATTCCATGCTTAGGTTTGCACCCTCCTTATTATATCCCATTGCATTATACGTTCTAGAGATTACTTAGGCATTTAATTATTAATTTAATTAAACTAAGTCCTCTCACATCAATTTAAATATCATAAAATTGGGCTCTTGATCCTAGGTTCACTCCTTTTTATTTAATCCTAATTTAATCCTAATTCTACCCTAATTCCAATCTTCAAGGAATATTTTTCATGTCTACACATCTTGGTTTGAGCTACCGATCTATATTTAGCATTATAATCATGCTATCTCACATCACTAAAAAATCAGAAAAGGGTTGATAGGACTAGGTAGTATACTATCTCGCCTTGAAATTTTTACCTCAAATTTCAAGAGACCATTAAGGTAGTCTTACCCTACTCAAATCATGCTTTCACTCAAATTTCATCAATTCTAAATTGTCTTTTATAAAATTTAAATTTATGGTTCCATAAATATAGCAATTCTTTTCCTCATTTGAAGATCCCTAGCCTAGCATTTTGAAAGGAGATCCTTGTGAAGTAAAAGTGTTGTTTGTGTGAATTATCAGATCTAAAATTCATCCATTAATCAAGTCTTCATCTACATCTTGATCAAACAAAGAAGCTTTAGGAGTAAATGAAGAACAATAAGGGAATCACCGACTGTTGATTGGCTTGTACCTCTTCCTTAATATTTGGTATGTTTTCATGTTGTTTGTATGTCTCTATATTGAGCTTTAGATTAACATCATAGTAGTTTTTAGATTTACATTATTCCTCTAGATTTGTATTGTAATTCTAATTTAAATCATTCTTATTACAATCATTTATGTTTCACACTAATACATTTGTGTAGAACTCTAGTTGGCATTTAGCTCATACTAATCTTATAAAGACGTAGCATAGACACATGTTCAGTTACAACATTGTTTCAAAGGATTATGAAAATGAAAGTAAAAAATAATAGGATTCTAAGCTTTGGGCTCTTCATTTTGATGGACCCAGGTGTAAGATAGGGTCCGAAGATGGCATTTTCCTGACATCCCCTTCTAGTGAGAAAACTCTTAGATACTTCCATCTTCAATTCCCTTTCTCAAACAATGAGGCAAAATATGAAAGAGTGGTTAATGGATTGAGACTTGTGGAATACATGGGTATTAAGCAATTGAGAGTTCTCAAAGACTCTGAACTAGTGGTTAAACAAGTACAAAGTGAGTCCTTTGTGAAACATGTCTATATGCATTCTTACAAAGATAGCATTTGGGATTTAATTGAATTTTGTTAATCTTTCAATCTTCAAGGGGTTCCTTGGAAGTACAATATATTCGCAAGCCAACTAACCACAATAGGATCCTGATTTGATTCTTTTTCTTAGTTATGAGAAAGCAAGCTTTCAGTCCAAATGATCATTAGGGTAACTGTCCTGGGCAATGATCAAAATTGGTAGGTTTTTGAAAGTGATGCTCATATTGCCATGTTCATTTAGCAATCATGTGAGTTTTCCAAACAAGTGCAACCGAAGGTGGCAGAAGCATATGAAATCAAGTTATTCAATTGCATACAAATAAGCTTTCGAGTGACTTAATCACATTGGAGAATCTATTTGATTATGATGATGCCAGAAATGACAAAAGGAAATTCACAGCTAACAAAGGGGATTACACTGATCTCCATGTTGGAGATGAGAAAAAGCTTAATGTTGGTAAGAATTTCCCTTAGCATGATAAAGACAAATTAATATATTTTTTGTGACAAATAAAAAGGAGTCATCACATGGTGATATGATGATCTTAAAGGATATGACCCCTCTATCATCCAACATACAATTGATCTTGTAGAGGGAGCTAAGCTGGTCAGAAAAAAAGCAAAGGTTATTCAACCCTAAGGTTGAGTCTCTTATGGCTCAATAACTCAAGAAACTAGTTCATTCTTAGATAGTATATCTGATCAAACATAGCAGGTCTAGGCTTCCAACTTAGTCTCTGTCTGTAAAAAAAATGGATATATTCATCTCTATGTAGATTTTTGAGATTTGAATAGAGTGTCCTTAAAAGACCACTATCGTTTACCATCTAAGGAAAATATTATTGGTTATATGCTGGATTGGGTTAAGTGTTATCATTGATGTCAACATTGTATCTTGATTGGAGACTATCCTAGTTGGATCTATCCTGGTTAGTCTTGGTGATCATTTTGGTTTTGGCCGTGATTCTGATCTCGTATGAATAGACCTCTGGAATCAGTTTTGAATGCTTATTCTGATGGTTATATGCTTTTATATTCTAGTGGTTTCATGGTTTGGTTATCTCTTTTGGCATTTCTAGTTACCAACTTGTTCTTCTCTTTACTGGTTAGCTTTTGCCCTAACCAACTTCTTGCGTTCCCGGTTAGCTTTACTGGTATGCTGTTTTGGTGACTTGGTCAGTGGATTTTGGGTCTAGCTTATGTTATCAGTTTCTTTCTTGTTGTTGGTTCTTCTTTCTCATATCCAGATGATTTGGTGACTTTTCTTTGAATGGTGTTCTTTTATGGTGGTCCTATTTGGATCTGGTTAAACTTTCATTGAGGGTTTCTACTGGCAAGTGAAGCATGTTGGATTTTGGTCTTAGCGGAATTCCCAATGGATATAATCATTTGGTTACTTGATTTAGGTCCATTCTATGTAATTTAAATTATAATATTGGTCCACTGGTATCATATTATGTAATTTTTGTAATTATGGGTTTATGGGTTTAGGGCTTAGCCGACCTTGTCAATAAGGTTGATGATTTGTATTTATAGGTTACTCGTTCATGTAATCCGTATGTGATAGATGGGATATCAATGGTTGGTTAAGTCTGTATTATCCAAAGAGGATTAAGTGTGAATAAAGTAATATCATTTAGGTGAGGGCTAGAAAGGTTTTCTATTGTAGAGTAGACATCAGTGCTTAAGTGGAACTGTATCAGGCATTAGTAGATGCTACTTTCATAGTTCTTTGTTTTTCGAATTGTAGTCTGATGATTTTGTAAGTTAGTGAGACTTCCCTTTATGATGAGCAGTGCATGCTAGGTTGTTGGCATGAAGACCCCATTATAATTATTCATAATACTACTATAAAGTATTCATATGATTGTGGGTAGGGTTTCCCACTGTGGTTTTTCCCTTTCTGGGTTTTCCACGTCAAATATTAGTGTTATGTGTGTTGTGCTTTCATGTTATATTATTCATTGGGTTGTGCTCCGGTTTAAGGTTTATAATTGAAATTATTGTTGTTATTGTTAGTAAATTGCTTCACCCCCCCTCTTAGTTTACAATTGGTATCAAGACATTCCAACAATCGGTATCAAAGCAAAGTCCTCTGTATAGAATCTTAACCACTTGAGGAGATCTAATGGCAACTGCATCTAGTTCTATATTCCATCCTTCTCGGAAGGAGAGTCCCGGATTTGATGGTACAAATTACAAGATATGGAAGGAGCGAATGAAGATTCATCTCAGATGTCTTGGAGCTGAAGTTTGGGAGATACTGGAGAAACGATATATACCTCATGATCCTAATTTTGGAACATCGACACATGCTAATGAATAGAAGAGAGCTAAAAATGATGTAAGAGAAAAAGAAGCATTGTTGCGTTCCCTATCTAATAAAAAGCTATTAAATGTCATAGAGTTGGAGAATGCTATGTTGATATAGACAAAGCTTGAAACTCTTTATGAAGATGACTAGGCTATGAAGATTTCAAAACTTGAAGGTTTCTAGGTAAGATATGAAACTTTAGATGGAAGAAGATGAGAAGATAAGTTCTTTTATGGATAGAGTCAATGAGATTGTCATGGGTATCAAATGTTGTGGCAGATCTGTTAGTGAGGATGAGATAGTGCCAAAAGTTCTAAGAGTTCTACGTCTAACTTACAATATTAAGACTACTACTATCAATGAACTCCAGACAATGTCAAGTACCCCTATGAAAAGAGATACACTACTTGGTAAATTGACTACTTTTGAACTTGAAGAACTTGGAGATCAGAGTGCTACTAAAACTGAAACCGCATTTAGAGAATATGCATCTGGTAAATAGAAGATAGATGGGAAAGAGATGTATGCTAAGGATATGGAGGAAATTGAGAAAGAAGAAAGAGAGCTTGAAGAGATGGAATCGCTGATTGCTAGAAGAATTCCTAAAGGACCAGTTGGAAGTAAGTATGAAGGAAAAGTCCCTTTTAAATGTTTTTCATGCAACAAGACTGGTCATTTGGCATCTAGATATCCTAAGAGATCTTCTATGAATAATGAAATATTTATGAAGAATTATAAGACTAATCCTGAATATCAGAGCAGACCGAGATTCAGAAGGAATAAAGACAAATCATGTTAGTATGTTGTCGATGGTGATGATATTATGATGATGATGATGAACCTGTGATTGGATTTGGTAATGGTACTTCATCCGACAAAGATTGGGTCTTTATTGCTATCAAGGATGATTCTTTGGAATCTTTCATTGAACCAACACATACTGAGGAAAAGGCCTTGATTGCTAAAATTGAAGAAAAGGATGAATGGGTTATAGACACTGGTTGCTCACATCACATGATTGGTGACAAAATAAAGTTCTTATCACTGGAAGAATTTGATGGTGGATTGGTGAGATTTGGAGACAACAAGGCATGTAGGATCAAAGGAAAAGGAACAATATCATTGGATGGTAAGACTAATACTGATAATAATGTATTATGTTGAAGGCTTAAAGTATAATATTTTTAGTGTAGGTTAGATGGTGGATAGAGGATTTCATTTGAAATTCAAGGATGGAAAATGTAAGATCATTAATAAATCTAGATTGGAGATTGCTTCCAGAACTCAGACTAATGATAATATATTTCATTTGAACTCCGGTGAGCAGGCTTGCTTGATTGCTCAGATTGATGAGAGTTGGTTATGGCATAAGAGGATGTGTCATGTTAATTTTGATTGAATAGTAAAGATCAATTCAATACCGCCTGTCAGATATTTTCCTAAGATTGTTAATCCTCATAATCCGATATGTAGAGAATGTCAAATGGGTAAGAAAGTTAGAACTTCTTTCAAAAGTATACATGATAAATCTAATGAAATTCTTGATCTTATTCATATTGATTTGTGTAGACTGGAAAGGACTAAATTTTTTCAAGGTGATAGATATTTTATGCTACTCATTGATGACTATTGTAGAACAATGTGGGTGGCATTTTTGAAAGAAAAATCTAAAGATTTTGAGAAATTCAAAATATTTAAGGCTATGGTTGAGACTGAGAGAGGACTAAAGATAAAGTGCTTAAGATCAATTCATGGCAGTGAGTTTACATCTAGTGAGTTCAACAACTTTTGTGAAAGGAATGGTATTAGGAGACAATTTTATGCACCTAGAACCACACATTAGAAAGGTTTGGTGGAAAGAAAGAACAGAACAATTTTTGATGATGTAAGGACTATGATGACTAAAGTTAAACTACCCAATATCTATTAGAGAGAGGTTGTCAATACCACTGTATGCACTTTCAACAGAGTATACATTAAAGGTGATACCGGTAAGACTCCTTGTGAACTATGGTTTGGTCATACTCCTATTGTCAAATATTTTAGAATTTTTGGAAGTAAATGTTACATTAGAAGAGATAATGCATTAAGAAAGTTTGATCCTAGAAGTGATGAAGGAATATTTTTGGGATATTCTACTAAGAGAAAAGCATATAGATGCTATAACAAAATATTGAATAGGATATTGGAAAGCATAAATGTCAAGGTGGATGAGCATGGCATTAATTATATTAGAGCATATGTGTAGTGTCGTAAATTGTACACCCTTGCTAGGGTGGTACAATTGCATACATGGTTTAGCACCCACCTTAGTGTGTTTGCATCTTGCATTGTAATTTCCCTTTAAGAATTTAATTAATTAATTTACTTAAATCTAAAGTCATATTTCATCACTTAATACATCATAATATTGGTCCCTTTACCCTAAGTGTGCCCCTTTTAATTTCATTCCTCCAATAAATCATTTAATCAGAAACCTTAATTATGTCTTATTTTGACCTTTAAGGCCTAATTTTGCATATCAAAACACCAAAAAATCAGTTGTAACTTTGGGATTCTCTATAATATCATCATATCTAACAACCCTAAAAATTTGGTGAAAAGTTGGTCGGACCGTGGTGGGAATGCACATGGTCCTCAACTTTTTTCCCGAAATTTTGGGAGCACAATTCTATGATATTATAATTCTTAACCCCAAAAAATTGGTAAGAAATTAAATTTATAGGTCAGCCTAAAGGTGGAATTAAGTCAAAATTAATATCTAGGGTTTCATACATAAGAGATTTTTTTCTTTATGTGAAGGCAACTAGAAAATCGAAGAGCTATCTAATCTAACGGAGTTTTCAGAGAAGAAAGAATAAGGAGCCTTCCATGTAGTGAAAGAGAAGCCTATGTGGAGTCTTCAACAAAATTCAACAAAAGTAAACAATATTAATCAAGCATTTGTCAATCATTCATCATTAATTAGGAGCCTTGAAGATATTGAAGAGTAATAGGAGATCTAGTGGCAATATCTCTCCCTTGGGGATTGGATGATTTCATGTTATTTTTGTGTCTTTGTATGAGATTCTTTACATCAAGTTGAACATTTACATTCATTCTTTCTAGATAATTTAGCATGTTTGGTTTGAAGCATTTTTATATACATTCACATTTACATTTATGGCTTTACTCTCATGCATAGGGTAGCTCTAGTTTCTTTCATTTTAGGATCTTGCATACACATAAGAGTCTAGCACTCACATTTTTAGTACATTATTGGCTATTTGTATAGGTATAAGTCACCAAAATAGGGGTTTGACTAAGGCAAAACCTTATATATCCACCCAAACCTTCCCTTTTCAGTTGCATGTGTAGGAACAGCTACCCAGAGGCAGTTTCAGATCAAGAAGAGACATCAACAACACCTAGAATCATCAGATTTGCCCTAATCTTCCTAAGATAGGGGAGTGATTCCTTGATCCTACCAAGGACATGGGTTTAGTTCCCTAGTCCCTCCATTTTATAGTTAAATTTGATAGGTTGCAGCCTCAGGACATCAGATTTGCAGTCTTTCAGTTACAACTTTCTGTCAGATTCTCAGGGATAGTGGTGTGGCACCCTCATCCTAGTTAGTTTGGCTCAATTTGTAGCATCAGGTGTACATCCAAAATCCTCCCCCTTTCATTCTTTTAGTATCTCAGTTTCAGATCTCCAAGTTTGTTCAATTTCAAGTTCATTTATGCTTCATTCTTTATCTCCCAATCTAGTTGATCATTCAAACCGTAATTTTTCTCATCACTTGCAACAAGAGGAATAGAAACCATAAGAGATAGTCCTTGGCCCTATATTTTTTACAAGAAGTAGCCAAAGTGATCTATCTCCCTAGGCTCTTTCATATTCCCAATGTGCTAGAAAAGGTGGGATTAAGACCTAGTCACCCGATCTCACTTTTCCCACCCCCACATTTTGGTAAACCTGACGTGATTTCAACCTTCTTCAATTCTGATTTATGTTCTCAACTTTGAGTAGTTTTTTCTATTTCAAATTCAAAATTATATTTACAAGTCTCAATTTTTTGCAAATTTAAAAAATTTAGTGGCTAATTTTTTTAGAACCCTAATTTTTTAACTCATTATTAAACTTGTGGATAGCTTAATTTGGATCATTAATTTCAAATATGATTTAGGAACACATTTCACTCATAGATTTCATTTTCTAAATCAACATTTAGAGTGATTGCATTGGTTAAAATTGAACATTTCCTTCTATTTTGCATATGTTATCATTTGAAAGAGTAACTTTTTTGTCCTGATGCATTAATTTCCTAAATGTGACAATGGGTTATCTTCCCTTGTTTTAATTTTTCCCTATCTTAAAGAACCTCCTCCTATCTATTTCAACCATTTAGTGCCTAAAAGAGTTTTTAACAACCCCTTCAAAACTCTCCCATGCTCTAAGGATGAATATTTGAAGAGTGATCTTGACAATTCTCCTAAAATGTGCACTTCCCATAGAGCTATCTTAGAGGAGGAGGATGATATCATAAATTTTTTTTCTTAATGTCACTTTTGTAAGTTTTGATACTAAAAGTAAAGTATAGATGCCAATAGCTAACAAGATGAGAGGGGGGGGTGAATCATAAAAACATAATCTTCCATAAAATCAATAGATTCAACCTCAGTAACTTATACTTCAGCACTATAACAAAAAACTACTAAACATGCAAACTCATAAACACATAATCATCATAACACTCATAACACCAGATTTAACATGGAAACCCAAATAGGGAAAAACCACTATGGGATTTCAGAACCACTAATAAATATACTCTTCTAGAGTATGCTCGGTTAAAAGCAAATCCTATTAAAGATTACAAACACATTGCTAGATGTGACCCGGTTAAGGGATTTCCCTCATATCTGTTAGGATCTTCACTTTGTTAGAAGTGACCTTGTCAAAGGATTTCAAACACTCATTTAGAATGTTACCTTGCTAGAGGGTTTACAAATAAGACTGTTAAGTCCACTCGGTTAAGAGATTTCCTATCACTTATAAAATAACAGTAATAAAATATATCTGCAACTTCACATCTAAAATGCTAAAGCAGATTCTTATTTGCTCAAAACAATCTAGTCATAAGACTTATCATGTCCCTCTGCTGGGCTCTCTACTCTGTTATTCAAACAAGTCTTCAAGCTTCTATGCTCGGTGATCACTATGTAGCATCCCTGTGCTTACACTTGCCCGAATACATTGTTTATCAACAATTCCTTATTTATAAACAATTGCTAACTGCTTAATCTCCTTGATCACATTTCCCATGATCAATCTTAGCCATTAGATCTTCAAACTTGACCAGGTTCAATGTATCCTTTCGATCTAAAAATGTTTTTCCTTGCCTAGGGACTTGTATTCCTTTCTTGGAACTTGTGCAAGATTATTATGGTTCAATCTGCGCTGTAGATCTTCCTGCCGATTTTCCTTTGCCATAGATCCTTAACAAACTTCATGCACGACATACCAATCATTTATACATCTCTAGCTAATCATTGTCCTTCATTAAATAATGCTTTTATCCATCCAATGTGATCGGTCATAACTCGGTTGCAACTCAGTAAATACTAAACTTTACTCGGTAGACATTCTACCTTCATTTCTCATGAGTGTTGCCATCAATGCCAAAGGGGGAGATTGGTGGCATATGCACACTCCAATGAGAAATTGTATGTGATTGAAGGTTTTGTCATTGATGGAAACCTTGCAATCCTATGGCACCGACAAAGGCATTAGACCGGCATCAGTAGATCACACTCTACACCGGCACTCAAGACACCGGCACCGACACAAAGAAAAGAAGTATACCGGCACAGAGGCCGACAGGATTTTGTTATATTATATTTTGTTTATTATTGTAAAAACTTTGTAAGCTGACTTGGAAAATTGTAAAATGAGTCTTATATATAAAAGAGATCATTGAAGACATTTGGTATGCATGAGGAAGCGTTAAGGAAAAATATTAGGTAGACCTATTATGCGAAATATAGGCTAAGGGTTTATGTAAGAAGCAGAGCAGCAATCGGTACTGGATCAGGCATTATAGATGCTATTGTAAAGCAGTACAAGATATTGGATTTGTATAATCCTCATTGTAAGCAAGTGAGACTTCCCATTGAGCAGTGAGCTCTAGGCAGTTGGCCTTCCTGCATGTGTAGGCCCCTATTGTAAGTAATATTCTCTTATTGGCCAGTGAGTGAATATTGTGGGTCACAAATCCCACCGAGTTTTTTACCACACCAGTTTTCCTTGTTAAAACCTTGTGTTATGGTGTGCTTTTCATGTGGATGTTATTGATTTTGTTTATTACATTATTTCTTGCATACCTGTACACTATTATAATATGTTCTGCATGTTTTAATTCAAAAATTCTACTCACAGGTTAGATACTCAAATGAATTGATGAGACAAAAAGAAGTCTTAGAAAAAGAACTAGAAACTGCAAATCAACATAAAGAAAAATTCAAGAAAAGCTCAGAGGAACTTGGCACCTTGCTGAAGAATCAAAAACCTAAAGGTGACACTTTTGGAATTGGCTTTGAAGTTGGTGAAAGCTCTGGTACTGCAAATACTTAGGATCACAGCAAACTGGTCAGACAACCTAATGCTTACAAATTCAATGGAAAATGTTTTAACTGTAATAAGTATAGTCATAGAGCAAATGAATGTAGATCTAGAAATTATCATAATATCAACACACCCACCAGTCAATCTTCTAAATGCAACAAAGTTGGTCACAACTCTGAAAATTGCAGAATGAATGTGAGATGTTATGTTTGTGGAAGATTTGGACATTTATCTAATCAATGCAGAACACAAACCAGCATAGGTTATGGGAAAACTATTTAGAAGAATAATGTAACTTGTTATGCATGTAACAAGATTGGGCATATTGCAAAATTTTGTAGAAGTAAAGGATCACCGACAGACAACAAAAGTTCTAGCTTGAAAGGTAAAGAAAAAGTTGAAGAGGTTAAGCAAGAATTCTCAAAACAATGGATTAGAAAAGCTGATCTAAATATTGGGAGTACTCCTCCACTGGTAGAACAAATAAATGCTTCACCGGTAGGACAGAGTGATGCTTCACCGGCAGGACAGAGCAGTGCTCCACCACCAGGAAGTTCTTCATCTAATTGAAGAAAGTTTCCTTGAGGGTTTGGCAATCTAATGACACATGTGCTATTATTCCCTCGGTTAGAGATAAGAAGTTGGAAATTACCTTTTACTGACAGACAATGTTAAGTGAATACTTAACTGGCATGCATTTAATTTGGTAGATGGCAAAAAGACACTATAAAATTGAGGTTTGGCTCCATTCCATTTCACTGAGATTTCAAACCTATGAAGAGCGTGAAGATTCTGAGCTAAGGCATTTCGAGCAAGAGGCAAGAACACTCGAAGCATTCATTCATCCTAAAGGTAGCAAAAGGTATTTTATCATGGCATCCACCTCTACAATTGAATATATAGAAAACTCTACTATTATCGAAGTGATAAAAAGACCTAGGCCTGTATTTCAGTTAGTTCCCGAGGTAGCAAAGAAAGATGATACCTTAGGTGCTTTTTCTCAAATTCCCAAGGGAGTTGTCTATGCTAAAGACCCTAGAATGTAGATCCACTGCAACATTGAGGAACTAGGAGACAAAGAGATTAAAACCATGTTTAAAACTGTGATATGTGATAAAACCGGCAATGTAAAAGATGAACACAAGATCATTGAAACCCTAGGATTTACAGAGATCCTTAGCATTCCTAAATTCCCGAAGGATGTGATTAGGATAGTCTTAAGTAGGGTACATGGTGAATTTTTTTGGTTAGATGCAGTCCACAAAATCACTAAGGAAGTTGTGAAAGCTGTCACAGGGTTACCGACCATTGGTAAAAGGCCAGATAAAACCAAAAAGGTATCCAATGACCTAGTTACAAACCTAACTAGTGCAATATTTGACAAAAGGTCCCTAACAGTTAATGATGTAATAGACATTAATGTGAGATTTATCAGCATGATATTAGGGTATAAAGCTACTTATGCAAATAGACTCAATTTAGTTTCAAGTTTATGCATTAAGAGTGCTTATGATATGGTCACAGATAATGAAAAGATTGATATATGTGAGTGGTTAAAAGATGAATTAATTGACAACCTTGGAAAGGTTAAGAAGGACAAGAAAGGAACTGTCAGGTTTGGAAATCTGTTAGTATGTCTAATGCTACATATAACCAAACAGGTTCTCGGTATAGGCTACAAAGAACTTGGATATGATATACCGGTAGGTAAACAGTTAACATAACTATTCAATAACATGGGAGAAGACAAGGAAAACAATATTCATGACTTCTTTCAAGCATTAAAGGCCAAAATGAAGAAAAGAATCAGGTTATCACAAAAGATTGTCAACAAATACAAAGATGAAATATGCTTTGTAATCAAGAAGGATGAAATCTAGATGGAAGCAGTCATCCCTAAGACAGTTTGGGTAACTGAGATGGGCTATGAAATAGATGATCATATAATTGAAATATATGCTAAAGCACTTCTAGAACCCCCAGAGAACCTAAGGAAGAAATATTTTGTAGTGCAGAAACTATTGAAAGCCAAATGCAATCAAAGAAAAGAGTGAAAAAGGTTGAGGCAGTTGTAAGGAAAGATTCTAGACAAGCAAAGGCCATCAAAGAAGATGTGTTGAAGAAAACCGATATAACAAAGGATGAGTTAGTAGCTCCACAACCTAAAACTCACCTATCATCGGTAGGTACTTCTTCGGGGAGTGACATGCCTACAACTTTCAAAAGAGTTGTAAGGAAAAGAGATCCCTCACTAGAAACTACACCCTCACCCAGGAGGACAAGACAAAAACAACAAGCAATGAGATCTCTGGTAAGAAAGGCTACACCAAAGAAGAAGAAGAGGACAAACAAAGACTTGGCCCCTCTTGATATACTGCTGAATGAAATTATAGAGGAAGGTAAATTGAAAAATATAGAGAAAATATATGACACTTTAACAGCTGATGAAAAAGAACAAGTTGAAAATAGTGTTATATTGCATATGGACATGTATAAGAAGTTTTTGATGGAAGTAGTCAATAAAATTCCAGATGAACTATTAAAGAGACTGGAAGTAAGAAGACAAGTAGTAATAGAACTGGACAAGAAAATAAAGATTGAAAAGCTACTTGCTGTATATCTGGTAAACTCACCCAAAGAAATTGATGACCTAATTGCTCAAGCCAACCGGTCAATATTTTCTACTGCACATCGGCACATTGCTTTAATGGTTGGAAGAGTTAATGAGGTGATTGAGGAAACAGAAAATGGATGGGATATATTCCTAGTTGAAAAATAAAAACAAGAAGAATACAGGAACCCCAAACCCATAAAATTTTATCAGAAAGATAGAGACAAGGGTAAAGGTAAAGTTGGTGGACCACCTAGTATCAAGGTTAGAGACAACTTACCCCCACCTCCTTGGATTACTCCACCGGTAAAAACAACAACTACAGAAGATCAACCAGTAGCTGAGAGTATGGATGTAGAGGATGGTAATCCTAATCCTGAAGTCTTATATACTATGGATGTTGATACTCAAAAGATCAACATAGTGGTAGACACAGATACAGCTGATAAGACTGACATGGCTAGTGAGCCTCCGGTAGCTGAGCAAACTGAAAACACACAGGAGAAACTGATAGAAGACAAAGAGAAAAAGGTAGAGACTCAGACTGAGACAATGCAACAAATAGAGAAAAAGGCTCTGGAACAGGAACAACAACAACAAGAATAGGAACATAAGGAAACAGTGCCACTGGAAACTGGAGAAATAGAAAAACCATTGCTTAAAGAAATGCAGACACAAACAGACCTACCAGAGGTCAATATAAGCTTGGTTACTTCCATTGATGGTACTCAAAATGTTGGTTCACCATCAGGCTACAAATCAATTAATGTGACTGAGGTACTATTAGATTCAATCAAAAAGATAATAGACTGCAGCTCACAAGCTTATAAGGCAATTGATGATACCATACCAATTTTGAAGGTAATTGCTCCTAACTATAATATAGACAACAAAGATTCTTTAGGACAACTTGATACACTATGTAAATATATCACAAAACACATTGAGAAAATAAAGAAAGAGTCATTGAAGGATAAAGTAGAAATTGAAAAGCAGAAATTCTTTGACGAGCAAATAAAGAAGTGTAACAGAAATTTTGACACACTTCTACCGGAATTGTGTAATATATTGAAAGAGTACAAAACTCTGTACAAAGACACCTGTAAGACAAACTTTTTGACTATAGATATAGACAAAAAGATGAGCAAGGTACATGATGAGATCAATAAACTTACAGATAATTTTGTTAACTCACCTGATACACTATCAGTTTTTGAGGAGAATATAACAAATTTTGAAAAAGATTTACTTAAATTGGAAAGAGAGAGAGAAAGAATAGTGAATAAGGAAAAACATTTGAGATTAAAACTAAGTCCATGATTAGACTATCTAGCATCACTATGGAAGGAAGTATCTGAGACACTAATTCAAGGACAGAAAACACCGGCAGAGCATTTGCAAAATCTTACCAATACAGTGAAGAGAACAAAGACAACAATAAAGGATAGCAAGAGGTTTATGGATAGTATAAACTTGATTTTGGGAGATCTTTTTCAAATTGTAACCACCCAGTTACAAGGTTGAAACTACAAACTCTACTAACATCTTGACAACCTTTGTCATTGATGCCAAAGGGGGAGTAGTGGGATGAGAAAATTCAATATCATAGGAATCATATGCTCAGGGGGAGCACACACATTTTTGGTAACATTTTTTGACTTCACATTTTTGAATACATTTTTGAAACTTCTCATGAGTGTTGCCATCAATGCCAAAGGGGGAGATTGTTGGCATATGCACACTCCAATGAGACATTATATGTGATTGAAGGTTTTATCATTGATGGCAACATTGCAATCCTATGGCACCAACAAAGGCATTATACTGGCATCAACAGATCACACTCTACACTGGCACTCATGACACCGGCACCGGCACAAAGAAAAGAAGTATACTGGCACAGACGCTGACAGGATTTTGTTATATTATATTTTGTTTATTATTGTAAAAACTTTGTAAGCCAACTTGGAAAATTGTAAAATGACTCTTATATATAAAAGAGATCATTGGAGACATTTGGTATGAGTGAGGAAGCCTTAAGGAAAAATATTAGGTAGACCTATTATGTGAAATATAGGCTAAGGGTTTATGTAAGAAGCAGAGCAGCAACCGGTACTAGATCAGGCATTATAGATACTATTGTAAAATAGTACAAGATATTGGATTTGTATAATCCAAACTGCAAGTCAGTGAGACTTCCCATTGAGCAGTGAGCTCTAGGCAGTTGGCCTTCCTGCATTTGCAGACCTCTATTGTAAGTAATATTCTCTTATTGGCCAGTGAGTGAATATTGTGGGTCACAAATCCCACCGAGGTTTTTCCCACACTGGGTTTCCTCATTAAAACCTTGTGTTATGGTGTGCTTTTCATATGGATGTTATTTATTCTTTTTATTGCATTATTTCTTGCATACCTGTACACTATTATAATATGTTCTACATGTTTTAATTCAAAAATTCTACTCACCGGTCAGATACTGATTCACCCCCCCCTCTTAGTATCTATGGGATTCCTAACAGTATTAACCTTACAATCAACAACATTTGTAGGATATCAAAACAATCTAAACATCATGATCTCATCATTGTCTAACATGGTAATAGTTTCCCATTGAATATCTTATTTCTCACCTTATTCATCACATTCTTTTTGTGTCTTTTACCAACATCATAATTCTCTTCAAATCAATCTTCTCAAGATATGGCAACATCATACTGAATCAAAAAATCAATTTCTTGACATCAATGACAAAATAATGTTATAAAGATAGTTATCATCCTTTTTCAGTTATATCAATAATCTCCAACAACCTTCTCAATATCCTCAATGAATATCAACAATATTTCTTTCTACTGAAATGCCAATAATCTTCCCCTTTGGCATTGATGGCAAAACCAACTTTTAAATGGTAATACCAACAAGATATTCAAATTGATTCGGATTCAGATTGTTGTTAGACTTCTCCTGTTATCATTGAGTTGTTTAAAATCTCCCGAAGTCTTATCCCTTTTCTATTAGCTCCTGAGTTGTTGTCTTGCATTTAGTCTTCTCCTTGTTGCAGTAATCTTCTCCCCCTGTCATTAGTCTTCCATTATCTTCTTTATTTAGGGCTTTACCATTTAGTCAACCATTTAGTCTTCTCCCCCTTTGACAACAAAGCCAAAAAGTAACTTGTCTCTATTCACTATTTCATACACAACTTTAGAAAACCTTCTAAAGTGCATAAATCAGCATCAATCCACACATAATATTCTGTAGATTCATCGAATTGATGTTTTCACCAAACTTTGTCAGTGAGTAGAAGAAAGGGGTAGGACCCCTAACTTGCTTCTAAGATACTCAAAAGTGTCCCTTGGTAGTGGCTTTGTGAAGATGTCTGCTAATTGTTCCTTTGAACTGATATATTCCAGCACAACTTTCTTTTCTTGAACTTCTTCTCTGAGATAATGATACTTTATAGATATATGCTTTATCTTAGAGTGCATTACTGGATTCTTTGAAATGTTAATGGCACTAGTATTATCATAGATTATAGTTACTAGCTTGGTAACTTTCTCATTTATACCTTCCAACAGTGGTTTGATCCATGCTATATTGGTGCAATTCAATGCTGTAGCAACATATTCAGCTTCTGTTGTTGACTGTGAAATACATCCTTGTTTCTTGCTAAGCCAACTTACTAGTCTTTCTCTGAAAAAGAAAGCTCCACCACTTGTGCTTTTCTTGTCATCTATGTTGCCTGCCCAATCAGCATCAGTATAAACTTTTAAATCAAAATCATTCATCTTTTCATATACTAAGCCATAATCTTCAGTGCCTCTCAGGTATCTGAAAATTCTCTTGATTGCTATCATATGGGTTTCCTTGGGATCTGTAGAGAATCTTGCAACAATACCTACTGCATGTGCTATATCTAGTCTACTATGCACAACATATTGCAACTTTCCAATCATAGATCGGTAAAGTGTCTCATCAACAGATGAAGATTCATCATTCTTTGATAGTTTACAGTTAGTAGTCATAGGAGTAATTACTGATTTAGAATCCTCCATTCCAAATTTCTTCAAGATTTCCTTTATGTACTTGGATTGAGTAATGAAAATATCATCTTTCATTTGGTGTACCTGTAAACCTATAAAATACTTTATCTCACTGATTAGTGACATCTCAAATTCTTTGCACATTTCATTTCCAAAATTCTTGCATAAAGAGTCATTTCCACAAAATATAATGTCATCAACAAATATGGCTGAGATCAGTATTCCATTGTCCTCATCTTTCTTCATGTACATATTTTTGTTTTCACTTGTCCTTATAAAACCAATCTTGATCAAATAAGAGTGCAGTCTCTCATACCATGCTCTAGGTGCTTGTTTCAGACCATATAAAGCTTTGTTCAGTTTGCATACCAGATCTTTACTCTTGTCTTCAACAAATCCTTCAGGTTGTTCTATGTAAACTTCTTCTTCTAGTATACCACTCAAAAATGCAAATTTAACATCCATTTGATATACCTTGAAATTTTTGAAAGCAGCATATGCCAACAATGTTCTTACTCCCTCAAGTCTAGCCACAGGTGCAAAGTCTCACCATAATCTATGCCTTCTTCTTGAGCATAACCTTTGCAAACTAGTCTTACTTTTTTGTGAATGACCTCACCTTTTTTCGTTTACCTTGTTTCTGAAAATCCACTTTGTACCGATTACATTTTTATCCTTTGGTCTTGGGATCAGTGTCCATGTGTCATTCTTCTTGATTTGATCAATCTCTTCTGTCATAGCATTTACCCAATCTTCACTGTTAAATGCCTCTTTTACTATTCTTGGTTCAAATTCAGATATCAGACATGTGTTCTGTCTCAGTTTGTTCCTTGTCATCACTGGATCATCCTTATCTCCTATAATATGACTTGATGCATGATGTCTTCTGACATATTTGGGCTAATATAGGCTCGGTAGGCTCTGTATGATCTTCTTCATCACTTGGTAACTGGATATTATCTTCATTTTCTTCAGCAGCTTTTGGTAGGACTTCTCGGTTGAACATAAACAAATTCTTCATAATCTTCTAGTTCTTTGGAATTTCCTTCATCATTTCTTTCTACAAATTCATCAATTTTCACATTTGCACTTTCCACTATTTTGTTAGATGATTTGATCAGACATTTAAATGCTTTACTTCTAGAAGAATAACCAAGAAATATTCCTTCCTCACTTTTCTGATCAAACTTTCCATTTCTGTCATCTTTGTGAACATAGCATCTACTTCTAGAAATTTTGAAATAATTTACATTAGGTTTCTTGTCATACCAAATCTCATATGGTGTCTTCATAGTTCCTTTCTTCAATTGAACTCGGTTCAGGGTGTAAACTATAGTGCTGATTTCTTCTCTCCAAAATGTTTAAGGTACCCTCTTTTTTATCATCAGGCTTCTGGCACAATCCACAATTGATCTATTTCTTCTCTCGGCTATCCCATTTTGTTGAGGTTTTCTTGGTGCAGACACTTGCCTTTTTCTACCATGATCATTGAAGAATAAGTTAAATTCATTAGAAGTGAACTCTCCTCCTCTATCAGATCTAAGACATTTCAGTTGTCTTCCTGTTTCATTTTCAACTCTTGCCTTGTACCATTTAAACATTTGAAAAGCTTCTGATTTTTCTTTTAAAAACATAACTGACATCGCCCTTGAGTAATCATCCACAAATAATATGAAATATTTATCACCATAATAACTTTGAACTTTCATGGGACCACAAAGATCAGTGTGTACTAGATCTAAAATTCCTTTAGAAGTGTAGGACTTACTTGTTAAGCTTGATCTTTTCATCTTACCCATCTGGCATCCTCGACACATAGCATTCTTAGGTTTTTCAAGACTCAATAGACCTCTTACTCGGTGCTTCTTACTTATTTTGATCAGATTATAAAAATTTACATGACAAAGCCTTTAATGTCATAACCAGGTATCATCTATCTTAGCATAAAGACACTTGTTCTGAGTTGAGTCAAGATGAAATGTATTACCTTTTGTTTGTGTCCAAGTAGAAACTAACTTTCTATGCATGTCATGAACTTTGACAATTCCTTTCTGAAATTCTATTCAGTATCCTGTATTGTTTAGCTGTGCTACACTCAACAAATTGTATTTCAAACCTTCAACCCAGTATACATCATCACATTTAGCATTGTCAAGAAGTGTTATATATCCTTTACCTTTCATTGGACATGGTGCATCATTACCAAATCTTACATAGCCTCCATCATAGTCTTCTAATTTAACAAACTTGTGTTTATCACCTGTCATGTGATGTAAGCATCCACTGTCTATGATCCAAGAATCATTATTATTTATGTGAGATATTAGGGATTTTTCTTCATACCTTTCTTCATCAGATCCATCTTTAATAGCCACATAAACAACTTCCTCTGTATCAGTTTCATTAGATTTGTCATCGGTGGATTCCTCATCAGCTACTACACATGTCTTTCTATCTCTCCTTTTGAAGTCTCGGTGTCCTCTGTATTGGTTGTCTTTCTGCCTGTTATCTCAGTATTCTCTCTTTTCACTAGATTCCTTGTCAGGATAGTTAGAAGCCATATGTCCTATTTTATCACAATTGAAACATTTTAAAGGTAGCTTCCCTTTATACTTACCTTTTCCTCTCGGTAACCTTCTGGCTAATAATGCTTCAAACTCTTCTTGCTTCTTGATTTCCTCATACAGTTTGTGTACTTCTTCCATGTTCTTACGAAATCTTTCACTTGCTCCACTATGATTCCCTTCAGAGTACTTACTCATTCTATCATTGTAATCATTAGTTTCACCAATATGAAAAGAACTGAGTGCAGATTCTACTTTATTTACCAAAGACCCACTGTTATCAAAATTACTTAACTCAAATGCATGTAGCTTACCAATAGTAGCATCCAAAGAAACTGGCATGTTAGGTACATATCTCAGTTCATTGATTACAAAGACTTGAATAGCATAAGTAGGTAGAAGGGTTCTCAACAACTTACTTGTTACATCCTTTTCTTCAATAGTTCCTCCTACTCCTTTAATTTGATTGATAATCTCCTTTAGCCTTGTACTGTATTGGGTTATATTCTCACCTTCATTCATTTTCATGGATTCAAGTTGTCCTCTTAGACTATCTATTTTTTCTCTTTGAACATGTTCATCACCTCCATACACTGATATGAGCTTAGTCCACATTGCTTTTGCATCATTATAGCCTTCTAGATCGTTAAACTCTGAGTTGGTCAATGCCGATGTTATTTCAATCATAGCTTGAATATGTTCTTGCTTTGACTTTATCACTTCCAAGGTCATACGGTTGGTGCTCGGTGCAATGTAATTATTCTCCAGATAATATGTTGCATATTCTCGAATTCCTGATAAATGCAGCTTCATCCTTTTCTGCCATGTGGAAAAACATGACTTGTTCAGCTTCGGTGCATCCCTTTTATACATCTTCGGATCTTTGCCTCAAGTACCTTTAAAATTTTTCTTCTAGAGTCCAAAGACTCAGATACCAATTGTAAGTTCTGATACTAAAGTAAAGTACAGATACCAATAGCTAACAAGATGAGAGGGGGGGTGAATCATACAAACTTAATCTTCCATAAAATCAATAGATTCAACCTCAGTAACTTATACTTCAGCACTATAACAAAAAACTGCTAAACATGCAAACTCATAAACACATAATCATCATAACACTCATAACACCAGATTTAACGTGGAAACCCAAATAGTGAAAAACCATTGTGGGATTTCATACCCACTAAGAAATATACTCTTCTAGAGTATGCTCAGTTAAAAGCAAATCTTGTTAAAGATTACAAATACATTGCTAGATGTGACCTGATTAAGGGATTTCCCTCAGATCGGTTAGGATCTTCACTTTGTTAGAAGTGACCTTGTCAAAGGATTTCAAACACTCATTTAGAATGTTACCTTGCTAGAGGGTTTACAAATAAGACTATTAAGTCCACTCGGTTAAGAGATTTCCTGTCACTTACAAAATAATAGCAATAAAATATATCTGCAACTTCACATCTAAAATGTTAAAGTAGATTCTTATTTGCTCAAAACAATCTAGTCATAAGACTTATCTTGTCCCTCTACTGGGCTCTCTACTCTGTTATTCAAATAGGTCTTCAAACTTCTATGCTTGGTGATCACTATGTAGCATCCCTGTGCTTACACTTGCTCGCATACATTGTTTATCAACAATTCCTTATTTATAAACAATTGCTAACCACTTAATCTCCTTGATGACATTTCCCATGATCAATATTAGCCATTAGATCTTCAAACTTGACTAGGTTCAATGTATCCTGTCGATCTAAAAATGTTTAACCTTGCCTAGGGACTTGCATTCCTTTCTTGGAACTTGTGCAAGATTATTGCGGTTCAATCTACGCTGTAGATCTTCCTGCCAATTTTCCTTTGCCATAGATCCTTAACAAACTTCATGCACAACATACCAATCATTTATACATCTCTAGATAATCATTGTCCTTCATTAAATAATGCTTTTATCCATCCAATGTGATTAGTCATAACTCGGTTGCAACTCGGTAAATACTAAAATTTACTCGGTAGACATTCCGCCTTCATTAACCGATATCAATAACCTTAGGGTTTACCAACTAGGTTCTTTGCTTGGTGACATAGTATAGTATTAACCTTACAATCAACAACATTTGTAGGATATCAAAACATTCTAAACATCATGATCTCATCATTGTCTAACTCGATAATAGTTTCCCATTGAATATCTTATTTCTCCCCTTATTCATCACATTCTTTCTATGTCTTTTACCGACATCATAATTCTCTTCAAATCAATCTTCTCAAGATATGGCAACATCATACTGAATCAGAAAATCAATTTCTTGACATCAATGACAAAATAATGTTATAAAGATAGTTATCATCCTTTTTCAGTTATATCAATAATCTCCAACAACCTTCTCAATATCCTCAATGAATATCAACAATCTTTCTTTCTACTGAAATGCCATCAAATTTACCTTATTGACATCATACCTCTATAAGTGAAAAGGTATTGATGGACATTGGCTTATCCTCTCCTAAATTTGGTCTTACCAATGGGGGCATGTTGGTACAACAAGAGGTTATGAGCATTTCTTTCAAAGATCTATTTCCTAAGCATGAATATTTGGAGAAAGATGTTAATCTCCCTCCTAAAGAGTACTCCCCTCTATTAGGTCCCGGAGACAATTAAGAGGGGGGGGGGGGTGAATCAATTGTCAAATAAATTCAAACCAAAAACTTATTAACCAACTTAATGCTTAATACCCGTAAACCAGTTAAGTATGCCAGCAGACAGTGTTAACAGTAAATTGCTATACCGGTAAGGATTAATGCATGAAACATAAACATAAAGTCATCCACAACACATGAAACCAATATTTTTACATGGAAACCCTGTAAGGGGAAAAACCACAGTGGGAAACCTTACCCACAATCAGATGATACTACTGCAGATAGTAAGTATACATAAATGAGGTCTGCACATGTAGAAAGGCCAACAGCGTAGAGCTCACTGCTCAATCACAAAATGGGAGTCACACTAACTACAGTTGGATGGTTAAATCCAAGAAGAGTGTACTGCACAAAATAGCATCTTCATATGCTGGATTCAGTACTGGTGTAATGCTGATATGCTTCTACAAAAACCTAACTTCACCTTCAAATGATGTCTTCATGTATATCCCTGTTTGATCTCGCATATACCTTCACTTAATTCTTTTTCGTATTCCACACTTGATCTTACAAATAAGATCTTACATTTATACCATACACTAAGACCAATTTTAGTAGGTCAGCTCTACAAGATATTACAATAGAAACCTTTTACAAACAATACAATATCCGATGCAATAACCGATTGAACATGTCGGCTTAATATATTTACAACAATAATAAATCATCTCCGTAGCATGTCATGCTGATCTGGAAAAGATAAACCTATCGGTGTAACCCTAGATAACTTGGACCTATTTGCCGATAAAAGTAAATATGCAAATATGAATATACCAATGATTACTTCTTCAAAATAAAGTGCCCACATGATGTTTTCGACATTACCAAGTGTCTTCCATATCATTCCAGGTACCGGTGAACAATATATCCTTCCGGCGAACCATATACCAGTAACTATTGCATAGTTTACTGCTTGCCAGTGAATGTTGTTGGATCTCCAAAGTAGGTGTATTAGTAGGTGTTGACATCAATGACAAAACCATACCAAAATACCAACAATCTCCCCCTTTGGCATTGATGGCAACACAAGATGGAAAAACCATCAAAGTGCCAAAACAGAATTGCCAAATATAAAAACCAACAATCTCCATTTCTCCCCCTGGGAGTAACATGTGTTTATCCAAAGACTATTTTCAATACCAATCTCTCCTTAAATGTGTTTTACAAAATCTCTCCCCAAAAAGATAATGTGTTTTTCCATAGATATCTCTCCCCCTTTGACATCAAATGCCAAAGTCACAAAAAGTCAAGTTCATACAAAATACCAATCAATTCAATATACCAACTACTCCCCTTGAGAAGTAGCTTCCTCATCAAATACCAGAATAAAAGATTTGTCCATTTAATTCTATCGGTTGATGACAATAATCAACTGTCTAAGTCTCTACCGGTGGTGGTATGACTCCAAGCTGATCTCTAAGATACTCAAAAGTCTCCTTAGGCAAAGGTTTTGTGAAAATATCTGCAAGTTGTTCTTTAGTATTCACATAAACTGGTTTTATCTCCTTTTCTTCAACTTTTTCCCTTAGAAAATTCAGTTTGATAGAAACATGTTTTGTTTTAGAATGTAATAGTGGATTCTTAGATATATCAATTGCTACAGTGTTATCACAATATATAGTAATAGGTTCCTTGCATTTTACTTTGATGTCTTTCAACATTTGCTTAAGACATAATACCTGTGTACAGTTAGCTGCTGCTGCAACATATTTTGATTCTGCTGTTGATAAAGATGTACAACTCTGTTTCTTACTCAACCAAGAAACTAATCTCTTTCCAAGAAAGAATGCTCCTCCAGTGGTGCTCTTTCTATCATCTACATCTCCTGCCCAATTTGCATCTGTGTATGCACATAGATCAAAGTTTTCATCTTTAGGATACCATAATCCAAGATTTGTTGTGCCTTGTAGGTACCCGAAAATCCTTTTCACTGTTGATTCATGATTTTCCCTAAGATTACTCTGAAATCTAGAAACAATACATACTGCACTCATCATATCAAGCCTAGTTTATGTTAAATACAATAAACCTCCTATCATAGATTTGTATCTAGTTGGATTAATAGGTGTAGATTCATCCCTTTGAGATAATCTGTCATTTGTAGTCATAGGTGTGCTTATCGGTTTAGAGTTCTCCATCCCAAATTTCTTTAGTAATTCTTTCAAGTACTTGGATTGACTCAAAAATATGCCTTTATCAGTTTGAGAAATTTGCAAACCTAAAAAGAATTTTATTTCTCCAATCATAGACATTTCAAATTCTTGCTACATTTCAAGAGAAAATTCCTTACATAATCCATGTTCTCCTCCAAAGATTATATCATCAACAAATACTTCAATAATCAAGATGTCATCATTAGTTACTTTGTAGTATAAGTTCCTATCTACATTTCCTTTAGTAAAACCAATCTTCAAAAGATACTTATCCATTCTTGCATACCAAGCTCTTGGAGCTTGTTTCAATCCATACAGAGCTTTTCTTAACCTACAAACCATATCATTGTCATCTGTCAAAGGAAATCCATCAAGTTGTTCAATATATACTTCTTCTTCAAGATATCCATTCAAAAATGAACATTTAATATCCATTTGATAAACTTTGTAATCCTTGTGAGCTGCAAAAGCCAAGAATAATCTAACTGCCTCAATTCTGGCTACCGATTCAAAGGTTTCATTGTAATCAACTCCTTTTTGAGAATATCCCTTGCACACTAGTCTTGCTTTATTTCTGACAACCTTACCATCTTCATTAAGTTTATTTCTAAATACCCATTTAGTTCCAATTACATTTTTATCTTTAAGTTGGGGAACTAATGTCCAAGTATTATTCTTCTCAATTTGTCCTAATTCTTCTTCCATAGCTTTAATCCAAAATTTATCTTCACATGCCTCATTGGTAGATGATGGTTCAATTTGAGAAATAAGACATACCTCTTCATTTGCCAATCTTTCTCTTGTCATAACTCCTTTGAATTTGTTTCCAATTATCTGATCTTCAGAATGATTCAATCTTACATACCAGGGTGTCTTAGTTTGTTGTTGTTCTTCAATTATTGTGGAATCTTCTGATGATACCAGGGTAACTGGATCTTCATTCTGTACCAGTGGATTTAGTATATGTTCATTTGTCACAATTTCTGTTGCCGGTTCAGAATCTATATACCTTGAAGTTCCTCTGAATTGTTCATCAATCGTTACATTTGTACTCTCAACAATTTTCTACAATCTTTTATTAAAACATCTATATGCCTTTCTCTTAGATGAATAACTAAGAAATATTCCTTCATCACTTCTAGGATCAAATTTGCCAATATACTCATCTCTCCTAATATAACATTTACTTCCAAAAATTCTAAAATACTTAAGAGTAGGAGTATTACCAAACCATAGTTCATGAGGGGTCTTACCGGTTTCACCTTTGATGTGAACTTTGTTGAATGTATAGACAGCAGTGCTTACCTGCCTCTCTCCAATACATGTGGTAGATTTGCTTCAGATAACATCTAGCTGCATCCAAGATAGTTATATGTTTTTCCTTTCAACAACTCCATTTTGTTGTGGTGTCTGAGGTGCTGATAATTGTCTTTTGATTCCATTCACTTCACAGAATGTATTAAAGTTCTTAGATGTGAATTCTCCTCCTTGATCTGATCTTAAACATTTGATTTTCTTACCGATTTCATTTTCAACCATTGCTTTGAATAGTTTGAACTTACCAAGTACTTCTGATTTCTCTCTGAGGAAAGTAACCCAACACATTCTATAATAATCATCAATAATTAGCATAAAATATTTGTCACCTTGTAAGCTTCTAGTTCTAGCTGGACCACATAAATCAGTGTGAATTAAATCAAGAGCATTATTGGATTTTTCTGGAATACTTTTGAAACTAGATCTAACTTGTTTTCCAAATTGACATTCTTTACAAATTGTATTATGAGGTTTCACAATTTTAGGTAGATCTCTAACTGCCTTAGAAGTACTGATTTTTACCATGCAATTAAAATTTACATGACATAGTCTCTTATGCCATAACCAACTTTCATCTATATGTGCAATTAAGCATGCCTTTTCACTGTTATTCAAATGAAAGATATTGCTTCTAGTCTAATTACCGATTGCAATTTCCAAACCAGTTCTATTCATGATTTTGCATTTTCCATTTTTAAATTGTAACTGAAATCCCTTCTCAACTAATTGACCAAAACATAAAAGATTATGCTTTAACCCTTCAACATAGTAGACATTGTCAGTGTTATGTTTACCATCAAGAGATATTGAACCCTTACCTTTGATTGAATAGGCTTTGCCATCTCCAAATCTTACTAAACCTCCATTGTATTCTTGAAAGTTCAAGAATTTACCTTTGTCTCCAGTCATATGATGTGAGCATCCTGAGTCAATAATCCATTCATCCTTTGATTCAACTTTAGCTTCTAGGGCTTGTTCTACTGGTTGAGCAGTAGGTGCTAGTTGATCTTTTGTTATAGCAACAAAAACCCATCCATTGTCTACTGGATCCTCATCAGAATCATCAGTCACACCTTCATCAGCAATGTAACAAGATTTATCTTTGTTCTTCTTAAATGTGTATCTCTGATATTCAGGATTAGGCTTGTGTGTTCTTCTAGCTTCTTCTCTTAGTCTAGCATGTCTAATCAGGGCATCTTGAAGCCATATGACCAATCTTATTGCAGTTAAAACATGTAAAGGGTGCTTTACCTTCATACTTACTTCAAATTGGACCTTTTGGCATTTTTCTTGCAAATAGTGCTTCAAGCTCTTCAAGCTCTTCATTTTCCCTTCTGGATTCTTCAAGTTCTCTTGCATAAAAGGCTCTCTAGTCTGATTTGTCAAATAATGGAGTAGATGATGTTGATGCTTTAATGGCCAAATCAGTCTTTATAGTAGCAACAAGACCAAATTCCTCAATTTCAAAAGTTGAAAGTTTTCCAATCAATGTATCCCTAGTTACTGATGTATTAGGCATTGTTCTCAATTCATTTATAGCAGTAACCTTCATTTTATATGCCGGTGGCAAACCTCTTAAGATTTTTGAAACAATTTCATCCTCACTCAAGGTTCCTCCACAACATTTAATACCCAAAACAATTTCATTTACTCTTACCATAAAAGCAGAAATCCTTTCATCTTCTTCCATTTTCAAATGTTCATACTTGACTCGGAAGCTTTCAAGTTTTGCAATTTTGACTATGGAATCTCCTTCATTCAGTGTTTCCAAGTGATCCCAAATATCTTTAGTAGTAGACCTATCTGATAATCCCATGATTTGTTGATCTGATAATGGGCTCAAAAATGCTTCTCTTGCTTTACAATCATTCTCTTCATCTTTAGCTAAGGTAGTTGGAGCAGTCTGACTAGCTACAACAACAGTATAACCATTCTTAGTAACTTCCCAGATGTCTTTACCAATGCAATTCAGATGTGTCTCCATTCTGATCTTCCATATCCCATTGTTGGTTCCATCAAGTTTAGGACTATCCTTCCTGAAATAATTAGTAGACATTGGATCTCCTCAAGTTGTTAAACATCTACAAAAGAGGACTACACTCTGATACCAATTGTTAGGTCCTGGAGACAACTAAGAGGGGGGGGTGAATTAGTTGTCAAATAAATTCAAACTAAAACCTTATTAACCAACTTAATGCTTAATACCGGTAAACCAGTTAAGTATGCTGGTAGACAGTGTTAACAGTAAATTGCTATACCAATAAGGATTAATGCATGAAACATAAACATAAAGTCATCCACAACACATGACACCAATATTTGTACATGGAAACCCTGTAAGGGGAAAAACTACAATGGGAAACCTTACCCACAATTAGATGATACTACTATAGATAGTAAGTGTACATAAATGGGGTCTGCACATGCAGAAAGGCCAACAACCTAAAGCTCACTGCTCAATCACAAAATGGGAGTCACACTGACTACAGTTGGATGGTTAAATCCAATAAGAGTGTATTGCACAAAATAGCATCTTCATATGCTGGATTCAGTACTGGTGTAATGTTGATATGCTTCTACAAAAACCTAACTTCACCTTCAAATGATCTCTTCATGTATATCCCTGTTTGACCTCACACATACCCTCACTTAATTCTTTTTCGCATTCCACACTTGATGTTACAAATAAGATCTTACATTTATACGATACTCTAAGACCAATTTTAGTAGGTCAGCTCTACAAGATATTACAATAAAAACATTGTACAAACAATACAATATCCGATGCAATAACCGATTGAACATGTCAGCTTAATGCATTTACAACAATAATAAATCATCTCCATAGCGTGTCATGCTGATTTGGAAAAGATAAACCTGTTGGTGTAACCCTAGATAACTTGGACCTATTTGCTGGTAAAAGCAAATATGCAAATATGAATATACCAATGATTATTTCTTCAAAATAAAGTGTCCACATGATGTTTTCGACATTACCAAGTGTCTTCCATATCATTCCAAGTACCAGTGAACAATATATCCTGCCGGTGAACCATATACAAGTAACTGTTGCATAGTTTACTGCTTGCTGATGAATGTTGCTGGATCTCCAAAGTAGGTGTATTAGTAGGTGTTGACATCAATGGCAAAACCATACCAAAATACCAACACCCTCATGAGGATCATTTTGTGCAAGAAGATGGTATTGTCTCTAGTTTTCCTAGTGATGGTATTTTCTCTTTTGATTCCAACAAAATTCCCACTAGAGAAGATGCATTAATGAGAAATGCTTGCCCTTCTCCTAAAGCTTGTCTTACCCATAAAGATGCCTTAGAGGAAGAAGATGAAATCATAATAAATTTCCTTAATTCTCTCTCCCCTAAAGATCCTATTGAAGAAATTATGAGGAAAGAGGATGATTTAGCCACATTTAATGGTGTTCTCCCTCCTAAGGATGAAGAATTAATAAACAATGTTATCCCTTCTCCCAAAATTGGCAATAACATTCAGGACATCTTTGTGCAAGATATTCCTTTCAATGACCTCACTATTTTGGATGAACCATTACAAGAAGGTGTTGATTCTTCTCTACCCCATGAGAGAATCCTAGCCAAAGGGGATGAAATCATGATTGATAACTCCCTTGGTATAATTTCACCTTCCATGAATCTCAATCATTTTCCCTCTAAAAATAAAGCATCTCCCTCTCCTCAACTTGGTTCTACTCATAAGGATACCCTATTTCATGGTAAGATTGTAGACATATCTTTCAAATATCTCCCTCTTAAAGGTGAGACTTTAGAGATTAATGTCGCTCCTTCTCCTAGGGATTCTATTCCCCATGTAGATCCTTTGGTGATAGAGGGTGATATGACCTTTCCTACTAATACTTTTGCTCCTAAAACATCAATTCTTAGTTCTAGTCTATCTCCTAAAATTGATCCCATCCATGATAACATTTTAGTACAAGAAGAGACTATCAACAATTCTTCCAACAATCTTGTTCATTCTTCTTCTAAGGAAACCTTTGATATTCCTAAACCATCTTGAATCGATTTGATACATGTGAATGAAACACCTAGTAAACCCCTCTTCATAGTTCAAGGTTCTTTTCCTTCTCAAAATTCCCAACATAAGCCTATCTTAGTGGTTCAAGGTTGTTATGTCAATGATTCTTTTTGTACTCCTAAGAAACCTATTCTTACTATGCAAGGAGGTTATCCTACTAAGATCCCTTATGAGCATACTAAGAAAATTACTGTTGAGAGTTATCATATGGTTGCTCATACCTACAACACAAGAAACAATAGGCAACCTAATCCTCCTCCAGTTATCCCAACTTTACTTCCTCCCTCCCAACCTATTCTTCCACAAGCACCTCATATATCAACCCTTAGTAAGGAGTATGATCTCATTGAACAGCTTAAAGCTACTCCTGCCAATATTTCTATTTGGGATTTGGTTCAAATTTCACCTACTTATCATGGGATGTTACAAGACACTTTGAAAAACTTAGATGTCCCACCTGTAGTGACACGTAATAACATGTTTTCTTTGATTGATCATACGAATAAACCTAAACCTCATATTGTATTCAGACAAGATGAGTTACCTTCTCCTAGAATACAAAATCAATATGATCCTCTTATGATTGTGGTTATTATCCATGATAGTGCTATAAAATGAGCCCTTGTGGACAATGGATCTAGCCTTAATGTTTCTAGTGTAGACTTATTGGATAAGATTAAAGTGGATCATTCTCTCATCAAACCTGCTTCTCTTACAATTTGAGGCTTTGATAATGTTTCTAAAAAATGTCTAGGTGTAATAACCTTGCCTGTTAGGGTAGGTCTTGTTGTGTTACCTACACATATTCATGTTATCTTGGTCATTTTACATATAACCTTCTATTAGAGAGACCTTGGATTCATAGCATGCAAGTTGTGTCCTCAACTTTGCATAGGTAAGTCAAGTTAATTTATAACAATACGGCATACACCTTATTAGCTAATACCAAAATTCAAGAACCATTAAAATCTGGATCTTCTTGTTCAACTACTTCCCATTCTTCTCCTAATCTTTCTACTTCTTCAAATACATCTATTTCCTTTAATGATTTTGTTCCTTCTAGTACTCCTGATTCTTCTACTCAATCGGAATCTCCTCCTAAGGATATATTTTCCCCTGAAGGAGTTCTCTTTGATGATGATTGGAGATCTCTAAACTTTACCCCTACTTTTATAGGAGAGTATAGAGTATCTTGGAAAGGATCTAATTTTGAGAAGGAGAAATCTAAGGAGGAACCTAAAGAGAAACCCATTTTGTCTAAACAACTAAGTAACCACTTTGTGGCTGCTTCTAATTCAAATAATTATTTAAATTACTTCCTCTAATTTATATAGAACTGAGACCTATGAGGCATCACCATCTCTTTCTGATTTGGTATCCCTTTATGGTCATGGTTTTCACATTTTAGCTAAGAGTGGCTATGATGGCAATGGTTTTGTGCAAATGAACAAGGAATTAAAGTTCCTTTAGAACATAACTCACATGAATCTTCATTTAGACTTGGATATAATCCTTCTAAGCCCACCAAAGCATATAAAAGACCATCTCTCAATGTGAATGCTATATTTAGTAGTGAAATCACCTCAATTATATCATCTTCTACTTCTTTCAACACTCATCCCCCTCAGAAGGAAATCTTGGTGATCAACAAATCTCTTTATGAATTTCCTCAAGAGATTTCTAATCCACCTTATGAGAATTTATCTTCTACTCATTCTAAAATCCCTTCTTCTAGGAATAAGGCTCTAATTAGTTACATGTATCCCTCTCCTAATATTTCTTGTGTGCAAGAATAGTATGACTTAGTGGCCCATTCTTCTCCTATAAACTTCTCTAGATTTCTAAAGACTTTTTAACATTCATCATCTTATACATGTTTTGAATCTTACTTATAGTAGAGCATTTATCATGTCATATTCAAATACCTCATTCAATCTATCATGTCTTTAAATAACATTAATGGCTATTATGTTTCTCATCATTATGTGACATTGGTAGTTCATTTACTAGAGGCTCATTGTCATTGAGGATGGTACAATTTCACGTGCAATCATAATTTTGGAAGAAACATAATAGCCTATTTCTATCTCATCTCTTCTTCCTATATATAAGGGGCAAGAGTGATTTCAAACATCCCTCCTTCTTGAAGACTAAAATTTCCCCTTTGTGAAGTTGTGTCTTCTATAAGGATTTCTTATTGATTGTAGAAGTGTATTCATATTTCAATTCCTTCTCTCATATTGGAACAAGCCTCCCTAATGGGGATCTTAAGTACATATCCTTAATTAGAACTATTGGCAATTGACACTCATTGGATTTATTTTGTTGTCATTGATGGCAACAAGATCAGATGGAAGTCATATACCGACACTAAAATGCATATACTGGCAGACATCGGCTTTGGAGCATTCAGGGCTACACCGACACTGACACCGTCATCAATACTTCAAGGAAGATTTATTTAGTAAATCATTTTATAATTATTATCGAGGCCAACATTGAATATCTTTTGTAAATATATTGTAAGCCGACATAAGGCATATTGTTTGTAATAGGTATATAGGTCAGTCTACTAGGTCATTTTGTACAAGATAGGGGATGTGACATAGTAGAATATAACAGAACTGCATAATGTGAAGTATATGTATGAAGATCATTTTGTATGTGAATGTTATATCATACAATGATCTGTAGATAGCTTGGAAAGAATTCTAGGAGGAGAAGAGATACTGGTAGTAGTATTCAAGGTTTATGAACCGGTACAGAGCAAAGCTAGAACCAGAACTCTATTTGGCATAGCAAATGCATTCTTGAGTTCATTCTTCAGTATTTTAATTTAGAAGAAAGCCTGTAGTCAGTGAGGCTATTTAGTGATGAGCAGTATGCTCTAGGCAGTGTGCCTTCCTTCATGTGCAGGCCCCCATTATATGTAATATCTTTCATATGGCCAGTGAACTGATATTGTGGGTCATAAATCCTACCGTTGTTTTTTCTCTTTGAGGTTTTCCACATATAAATCATGTGTGTTATGGTTTTCATTTTTTTGGATGGTTTATTTGCTTCAAGCTATATGTTTATTTGTTTACTGGTTTATATGTGTATGGTATAAAAGGATAAAATCTTACTTTATCGACAGAACACTGATTCACCCCCCCTCTCAGTGTTCTTGGATCCCAACAATTGGTATCAAAGCCTGGTACCTTGGAAGAGGTTTAACAGCTTGAGGAAGATCCTTAAACCGGAAGCTTTGAACATGGTTATGGAGAAGAAACTTGAGATGGCTCTTGAGGATTATGATGTTGAAACGATAAAGAACTTGAAATTGCGAGATGAATTGAATTTTGCTAATGATTCATTCTTATCCTACGAGAAATGTTATCATCAGCTCAAGACAAGAGAAAACAACTTTTGCTAAACCCGGATGATGAGGGGAAGAATGTACTTAAGGAACAATGTCAAAAATAAGTCAAGCAAACATGCTCATGAAGAATGAAATGCAAGATCTAACTATGAGGTTAGCAAAGGATATTGAGGAAAGAAAGAAGAAGGAATATAATCTTGTTATATCTCTGAAGAACAAATTCGATGAATGTGGCAGATTGACTCATGAGAATAATCTGTTGAGAACTAATTTGGCACATTCCTGAAACAATGAACAAGAACTTGAAAGACAAATAACTACTTTGAGAGATGATCTGACTACTGCAAGTGAGTATAAAGAAAATTTTAGGATCAATGCTGCATAACTGGATGACTTGTTGAAAAGACAAAGGCATACTGATGATTCTAGAGGACTTAGATTTGTACAAGGTGAAAGCTCCAGTACTGTAGATCAGTCAACCGGTATGCAGAACTCATCAGAACAAAGGAAACCGACAAGGCAATCTAATGATTATAAATTCAATGGTAGATGTTTTGTTTGCAATAAATTTGGGCATATGGCTAAACAATGTAGAAATAAAGAAAATCAAAACTATAATTCCATTCCCGATCAATGCACAAATTGAAAGAAGTATGGTCATAAGTCAGAAGACTGCAGAATGAATGTTAAATGTCATGCATGTGGAAAGTTTGGACATTTTGATAATCATTGTAGGTCAAGAAATGACACCGGATATGCCAAAGCAATTCAAAAGAACAATGTTACATGTTATGCATGCAACAAAATAGGTCATATTGATAAGTATTGTAGAAGCAAGACTCAACCAGTTAGCAATGATAAAGATAATGAGAAAGGAGAGAAGAAGGTAGATGAAATACAACAAGATCACACCAAGAGAGGGGTTAAAAAATCTGAAGAACCAAGTGGAGATGGATATTAGAACAGGTTACTCCTCCACTGATAACTGAGGCATAAGCCTTAGGGGTTGCCAAAGTCACTGCTAAATCTTGTACATTACCCTAGAGGAGATCTGGAAGAGATATGGAGAGTTGTGTTCATCATTGATGAAGGTTCACCCGACACCAGACTGTGAAACCGACATCCATAGGGTTGTTGGTGAAGCATTTATTATAGAAAAATTAGGGCTTTATTTGCTGATAAAAGGGGGTAAGTGAAATCATTTTCACTCACCAAGCATTCAAGCATTCAGAGCGAAGAAAAGGCGAGTGAAGAGCGAGAAAAACAATTGTGAAAGGGTTTTGAGCAGTCATCTGAGAAGCAATCAATCTTCCACCAACGTTCACTTTCAGGTATTCCTCGAAATGGCATCTAGATCTCTAGCTCCTACTTTCATTGCAAGTCCCACCATTCTCAAAGTCAAGGATAGGTTAAGGTCTGTATTCAAGGAGATTCCAGAAATTGCTAAGAAGGAGGACTATGCAGGAGCATTTTCTAGGGTTCCTGATGGCATGATGTATGTTGAAGATGTGAGGGCATACATTCATTGCACACTGGAGGATCTGGGCACATAGGACATCAAAAGCATGTATCAATCCATGATACTGGGAGACTCTGGAACCATCAAACTGGAATACAAAGCAATTGAGGATCTAGGATTAACCAGTATTATGTACATATCGGAATTCAAAGATGAGGCTATCAAATACGTTGTGAGAAGGGTTCACAATGAATTTATCTGACTGGAACGGCATGAAGGAGGCTATTCGAGTAGTCACCGACTTACCCAAAGTCGGGAAAGAACCTGGTAAGAAAGTTTCCAACACTGAGGTAGAAAAATTCATTGATGCAACTCCTGATAGGAGATCAATGAGGATAAGCACAATCATCGACATTGATGTAAAATTTGCAAGCATGATAATAGTTTATAAGGTAACACAATCCAACCCATTGAATTTTGTTGCTAGTTCATGCATTCACGCTGGATATCAAATGCTAAGGAATAATGCAAAATATGATCTATGTGAATGGATGAGGAGTGAATTTATGTTGAACATTGGAAAGATCAAGGGAATCAAGAAAGGTACTTTTAGATATGGAAATTTGATTGTTTGTTTGATGCTTTAATTCCTGAATGAGCTACCCGGTCTCGGGAAGAAGCGTTGGGCTCATGACATACTAGTAGGTATGAAGATCAAGGAAGCAATCACTAGTCTTGGTACTGACAGAGATGAGAAACTTTGGGGGTATTTCAAAATATCCCAAGAAAATGTGAGGCAAAGGGTGAGAATATCAAGGAACATTATGGAGAAGTACTCCACTGATATCTATTTTATGGTAAAAACTGATGAAACTCTTATGGAGGTAGTTGAACCTAGGACAATCTAGATTACTGAGCTATGATATGAGGTAGATGACAACATTTTTGAACTCTATGCAAAAATTTTGTTAGAAGCCCCATTAGATGATAAAACACAACATTTTGGTATGGCAGGAGAGAAGGATCTTGAAGTGAAAACTAGTTTTAATAGGAAGAGAAGTGAGAAGAAAATAGAAAATATGTATGCATATGTATAGGATGTAATTCACAAGATAGACACTCAACTAGGTTCTAGATCCAAACAACCAACAAAACCAGCAAAGGCTAGTCCTGTAGAAGTGAAGAAGCTGAAGCTTGCATTCCCCCCATCACTTCTAATTTTGACCCTAAGGATAATGAACATCTGGTTTTTAGAAGGGTATAAAGGAAGAAAGTGGTACAACCACTGGTAGAGCAGAAGAAGGCATAGCCTAAGAGGAGACTTGTTAGAAAGGCAACTAAACCTACTACACCTCCACCACCGACAAGGAAGCCTATGCAAAAGAGGAAACCAGTCACATCTACCCCAACAATCACAAGCAAAAAGAAGAAGGGTGATGATACTGAAACCGGTAAGACCACAAAGACCTGTGCTGAGCTTATTGATGAAATTACAAAAGATGGAATTACGAAAAATGTATCTAAGTATTATGAAGATTTAGAAGAAAATGAGAAAAATGAAATAGAAGGGGCTATTTTGTTGTATATAGACATCTATAAGAAATCCCTAGTTGAAATTTTGAAGGAGATACCTCTATCCTTGTATAAGAAACTTGAGGCTAGAAGACCTGATGCTGTCAAGAGAGATAGGGAGATTAAGGAAGTAGCACTTTTAGATATGTGTGGTGTTGTAAACAATGAGGAAATGAAAAGATGCATAGATGTTGCAAATAGGACAGTTTTCAATAGTAAACCCCAACAGATAAGCCTTATGATGGGTAGAGTAATGAGGTGATAAATGATACTAGTAAGGATTGGACTAAATTCTTTCAGCATAATCCAGATTTTCTCACATCTCAAGAAGAATTTGCAAGAGAAACAACTTCCACCATTCCTAACAAATCAAAAGGGAAAGCTACTTTGGGCAGTTCAACTCCAATTTTGACACAACCGACAGTAAAGGAGAGTGTACAGTCTATACCAGCACAAACCATTTTTGAGCAAGGAAATGTACAGGACACTATAAATATTATAGATAATACTCCACCAGTAGTAACTAGCACTGCACCAAGTGGTGAAGCCACCGATGCAAAAGAGGTTGAAGAGGATAACGTAAAAGCAACGGAGTCTATACCAGCACTCAATATCGACTCTCTGGCAAAGGTTTTGGCAATTGACACTTCTCAGGTTGAGAAGAAATCAGTCTTTGAGTTCATTCCAACTGATTTGATGATGATGGCTACTCAAAAATTATTGGAGGGTACTACAGATAGAGGAATAATTGATCAATCGATCACAGTGTTGTACAAATTGATACTTGACTGTCAGATTGAAGATGAAGCAAGCCCTTGCGGCAAGCTTAAGACTCTAACAGAACATATTTCTACCAATTTTCAATCTCTGAGGCAGATTGTAGACCGATAGGCTTTGCAAAGGTTCACAGTAGCTAAAAGAGCAACTTTTGATCAAATCATAGAAGCTGAGAAAAAGAAAATTGAGGCCAAACTCATTCTTATTGAGGTTTGTTTAAAACAATATACAAATATCTACAGAGTGTGTTGTAACATAGAAATTCTTACAGCTACTGTAGATGACAAGTTGAAGGAGTTATATGACAAGATAACTAACATTGCTAATTCTTTTGATGGATTAACTACACTGACCATATCTGTTGATGGACAAATTTTGTCCTTGGAGAACCAAATTTTTGCTTTGGAGAAAGAGAAAGATAAGATCATTCATAGGGAAATAAGTCTTAGAGGACTGGTAAGTCCTAGATTAGATTCATTGGGTGTTCATAAGAGAGAGTGCATGGACATTATGGGTAAACCCACACCAGAAAAAGTCAAAGAGAATGAAACACTAGCACACTTACTAAGTGGACTAGTATCCATTTTTGAAACTTTCAAAACTGGCTGGGATACATATCTTTAGTTGTTGGATAAAGCATATGCTGAAATTTTGAGGATAGTCAAGCTCTAGTGAATTTAACAGTATTCATTTATTCTTTTGTTCTAAATTCTTTCAATTCTTTCACCGGTCTTTGACATTAATGTCAAAGGTGGAGTATGTACATATGTGAAAAATATCAGAGAATACCAGATAAGAACATATGAGAAGGACATTAGGATATAAGAAGGAATGTATTGCTCAGGGGGAGCATATTTCAGTTGAACCAACATGGAATTCATTTTTCACATGAGTGTTGCCATCAATGCCAAAGGGGGAGATTATTGGCAATTGACACTCATTAGATTCATTTTGTTGTCATTGATGGCAATAAGATCATATGGAAGTCATAGACCGACACTAGAAGGCATATACCAACAGACATCGGCTTTGGAGCATTCAAGGCTATACCGGAATCGACACCAACATCAATACTTCAAGGAAGTCGACATCAAGGAACATTTATTTAGTAAATCATTTTGTAATTATTGTCAAGGCCGACATTGAATATCTTTTGTAAATGTATTGTAAGCCGACATAAGGCATATTGTTTGTAATGGGTATATAAGTCAGTCTGCTAGGTCATTTTGTACAAGATAGAGGATGCGACATAGTAGAATATAGCAGAACTGCATAATGCAAAGTATATGTATGAAGATCATTTTGCATGAAAATTTTATATCATGCAATGATCTGTAGATAGATTGGAAAGCATCCTGGGAGGAGAAATGATACCGGTAGCAGTGTTCAGGGTTTATGAACCGGTACAAAGAAAAGCTAGAACCGGAACTCTATTTGACATATGATGCATTCTTGAGTTCATTGTTTAGTATTTTACTTTAGCAGAAAGCTTGTAGTCAGTGAGGCTCTTTAGTGATGAGCAGTATGCTCTAGGTAGTGTGCCTTCCTGCATGTGTAGGCCCCCATTATATGTAATATCTCTTCATATCGCCAGTGAACTGATATTGTGGGTCACAAATCCCACCATAGTTTTCCCTCTTTGAGGTTTCCCACATATAAATCCTGTGTGTTATGGTGTTAATTTATGTGGATGGTTTATTTGATTCAAGCTATATGTTTATTTGTTTACCGGTTTATATGTGTATGATATAAAAGGATAAAATCTTACTTTATCGGCAGAGTACTAATTCACCCCCCCTCTCAGTGTTCTTGGATCCCAACAAGGGACCTCCTCCTTGGTGTTGGAAGTCTTTGATCATTCATCAATTTTTTTTCTTCATTGAGTAGCATATATAATAATAAACGCTTCTATTTTTGGAATGTGCATGTACCTAATGAGGATCTCTTTCCTTCTTTAGAAGAATGTTTCTATAACTAATATCTCTTTGATGTCATTTTAATCATCCATTCTTGTCCAATTTCCTTTATCAAGTTGCATTTTTGGATTATATCTCTTACATTTATTTCCTTTTAACTCTTTCATCTTGTGTTAGAGAGCTTTCAAATCCTCACTCTTTGTTGTTTTGGAATTGAGGTTTATTCGTCTTTCTTACCAGATTATTCTCCATTTAGTTTTTGGTCTTGTATCAAATCTTCTTGTGAGCATTTGTCATCAATCTTCTTTAACAATTCAATGTGGTAAACATGATACCCTGTTTCAACTCAGTAAAATTAGCAAGCCGAAACAGGGGGCATATAGCTAGCCTCAAATTTTTGTCACCTTCCTTAGTAAGCATTTAGGTTAATTTGTGATTTTATCTAAAATGTGGTTTTGTAGGGTGCGTTTCCTAATTGTGTACTGTAGTTATCATTGGGGGCTTCATACGACAACTTGTGGATATATCCTTTTTGATGAATGTTTATTTTTCTATACTTTAGCTTGCATATGCACGTAGTGTCATATGACCACTAAAGTGGGGGCTAAATGTAGTGTTGTAAATTGTACACCCTTTCTAGGGTGGTACAATTTCACACTTGGTTTAGCACCTCCCTTAGTGTGTTTGCATCTTGCATTGTAATTTCCCTTTAGGCATTTAATTAATTAATTTAATTAAATCTAAAGTCATATTTCATCACTTCATACATCATAAAATTGGGCCCTTTACCCTAAGTGTGCCTCTTTTCATTGTATTCCTCCAATAAATCATTTAATCATAAACCTTAATTATGTCCTATTTTGACCTTTAAGGCTCGATTTCGTACATCAAAACACCTCAAAATCAGCTGTAACTTTGGAATTCTCTCTAATATGATCATATCTAAAGGCCTTGAAAATTTGGTGAAACGTTGGTCGAACCGTGGTGGGAGTGCACATGGTCCTCATCTTTTTTCCCAAAATTTTGGGAACACAATTCTATGATATTATAATACTTAACCCCAACATATTGGCAGGCAATGCAATTCCTAGGTTGGCCTAAAGGTGGAATTAAGTCAAAATTAAGATCTAGGGTTTCATACATAAGAGATTTCTTTCTTCATTTGAAGGCAACTATAAAATCGAAGATCTATCTAATCTAAGGGAGTTTTCAGCAAAGCAAGCATAAGGATCCTTCTATGTAGTGAAAGAGAAGCCTATGTGGATTCTTCAATAACATTCATCAAGCATTTTTCAAGAATTTATCATCAATTAGAAGACTTGAAGACATTGAAGAGTAATAGGAGATCTAGTGGCAATATCTCTCCCTTGGGGATTAGTATGATTTCATGTCTTTGTATGAGCTCCTTTACATCAATTTGCACATTTGCATTCATGATTTGGATTGTTTAGCATGCTTGGTTTGAAGTATTGTTATTTACATTCACATTTACATTTAGGGCTTTACTCTCATGCATAGGGTAGCTCTAGTTTCTTTCATTTTAGGATCTTGCATACACACAAGGTTCTAGCACACACATTTTCAGTACATTATCGGTTATTTGTGGAGGTGGAAATCACCAAAATAGGGGTTTGACTAAGGAAAAACCCTATATACCCACCCAAACCTTCTCTTTTCAATTGCAAGTGTAGGAGCAGGTACCCAGAGGTAGTTTCAGAACAGGAAAACACATCAACACCACCCAAAACTATCATATTTTCATTAATTTGCCTAAGATAGGGGGACGGTGCCCTGATCCTACAAAGGAAAGGGGAGTGGCACCCTGGTCCCTCTATTTTATAGTGAAATTCGATAGGTTGCAGCCTCGGGTCATCAGATTTGTAGTCTTTCAATTACAACTTTCTATCAGATTCTCAGGGATAGTGGCATGGCACCCTGGTCCTAGTTAGTTTTTCTCTGTTTGTAGAATCAAGTATACATCCAAAATCCTCCCCCTATCATGCTTTTAGTATCTCAATTTCAGATTTGCAAGTTTGTTTAATTTCAAGTTCATTTATGCTTCATTCTTTATGTGCTACTCAAGATGATCATTCAAACCCTAGTTTTTCTCATCATTTGCAACAAGGGGAATAGAAACCCTAACAGATAGTCCTTGGCCCCACATTTTTCACAAGAAGTAACCAAAGTTATTTATCTCCCTAGGCTCTTTCATATTTCAAATGTGCTGGCAAAAGTGGCATGAGGACCTACTCACCCAATCTTGCTTTTCTCGCCTCGACAATATGATTATGGACCGAAAGATGATTTTATCATACTTGAATCGGTAATGCAAGAATCGGTTCAGAACAGTGAACCAGTGACACTGGTAGCATCAAAAAATTCAACAATGATAGAGGAATAATAGAATAAGTCAGCAAATCAAGAAAATTCAAAGACTCCCAGGTATGCAAAGCTAAATCATTCCAAAGATCAAATTACTAGTGATAAAAGGAAAGGTGTGATGATTAGGAGAAGGTTAGTTGCTGAAGAGGTATGTTTAATCTCTCAAATTGAACCAAAATATTTCTTTGAAGCAAGTAAGATTGAAAATTGGTTAAAAGCAATGGAAGAGGAATTAGATCAAATTTTGAAGAATAAGACATGGGAACTTGTACCTAGACATAAAGACAAGAATGTTATTAGAACTAAATGGGTTTTCAAGAACAAATTGAACGAGGAAGGTTAAGTGGTGAGGAACAAGGCTAGATTTGTTTGCAAACGTTATTCATAGGAATAAGAAATTGATTATGGGGAAACTTATGCCCCAATTTCTAGAATTGAAGTGGTAAGACTTTTTCTTGCTTATGCTGCACACAAGAACTACAAAGTATATCAGATGGATGTCAAATGTTCTTTTTTGAATGGAGATCTTGAAGAGGAATTTTATATTGAACAACCTGATGGAATTTTTTTATCAAAAGACAAAGACATGGTTTGCAGATTGAAGAAAGCTTTATATGGACTAAAATAGGCCCCTAGAGCATGGTATGCTAGATTGGATAAGTATCTTTTAAAGATTGGTTTCAATAAAGGTAATGCTAATAGTAACTTATATTACAAGATTGAGGATGATGACATATTGATTATTGAAGTCTTTGTGGATGATATCATTTTTGGAGGAGAAGAAGGTCTATGCATGAAATTTGCTAATGATATGAAGAATCAATTTGAAATGTCTATGATTGATGAGATGAAATTTTTCTTAGGTTTGAAAATTACTCAAACTAATAAAGGTATTTTCATTTATCAAACTAAGTATGTGAAGAAGTTACTTAAGAAATTTGGACTTGACAATTCTAAACATGTCGGTACTCCTATGATAACTAGTTGCAAATTGTCAAAGGATGATGAATCACCTAAGGTGAACCCCAGCAGATTCAAATCAATGATTGGTGGTTTGTTGTACCTAACTGAGACAAGACTTGATATAATGAATGATGTTTAAATTTCCTCTATATTTCAATCAGATCCTAGAGAAACTCGTGATATTATTGTCAAGAGGATATTCAAATATTTGGCAAGTACAACAGACTTTGGGTTATGGTATCCAAAGAATGATGACTTCACATTATGTGCATATACAGATTCTGATTGGGCACGAGATGTGGAAGACTAGAAGAGCACTACTGGCGGTGCATTATTTCTTGGGAAGAAGTTAGTTTCATGGCTTAGTAAGAAACAATCATGTACTTCATTGTCTATAGCTGAATCAAAATATGTTGCAGTCACTGCCAACTATACTCATATTTTATGGATGAAACAGATGTTAAAGGATATAAGGGTAAGTTATGATGAGCCTATTGTAATTTATTGTGATAATACTGGTTCTATTGATATGTCAAATAATCTGGTATTTTATTCCAAATAAAAACACATTTCTATAAGGTATAATTTCTTGAAGGAAAAGGTTGAAGCAAAGGAAGTCAAATTGGTTTATGTGCCTACTAAGGAACAAATTGCATATATTCTAACGAAGCCATTGCCTACAGACACTTTTGAATATCTCAGAGATCAATTGGGGGAACATTATGTGTATCATGATTGGGTGTTCAAGACTAACCCAAGTTCTCAATCATTTTAAAATCATTTTCTAATTTTGTCTCTAGATGTGGGCGTTCTTAGGTAATTTTAGGTTGTTTGACATGTCATGTAGAACAAACCATAGCTTGAGTTTTCTCACTAGTCGAGATAAAGTGCCATTCCAAGAGTACAGTGTCCCTACTAATTCTAGAACTAAACTTGGAGATCAAAACTAGACTCAAATGTTGGATTAGGATTCTAATGCTAGAACAAGATACTCATGCTTTGAATGTTAGTTTCCTCCTTAAGCACTAGTTTCCTCTCTAGAGACTAGTGTCCTTTGGTGCTCAATTTTATCTCAATTTTATCATTTCATCATTTGATTAGATTTTGTCCTTTTTTTTAAGGAAGTAACTTTCTTTAAAAGAGGTGACAAATTGACATGCACAACTTAAATTTCATATGAATGATTCATAATTAAGAAAAAGAATCACAAATTAAAATATACTTTGTAATAATCTTTCAAAATCATTTACAATTTTTACAATTATAAGCATAAAAGCGCCTTTGCATTTAAATATTCTGCTATTCTCGATTACTGAATTTGTGATAACGTCGCACAATTGCGGACTACCAATTTTGTGGTTACATTAAACACAGATATCGTGATCGGCATGGAGAAAGTACCCGTATTCTTGGGAGGAGTTTTTAAATCTTAAGAGAATCTTAAGAAGAACACTCTATTCTTTGTGATGAGCAAGTAGCTTTAGTCTTTTTTTCTAAGACCGACAATGTCTCTAGCTTTCTTTACTCTTTTTTTAATGTCTTTTTTAGGATTTTTATTTTGTTATATTGTTTTGTACACAGATCTAGCAGGTTAATATGGGCGTATGTGTTATCCTTATGTTTTACATTACACACGAGATTTTTATATTTTATATTGCAGGTAATGTTATTTTTAGTTTAAATTGTGAAGGATCTTTTGAATTTAGGTTTGTACCACATTTCATAATCTATCATGATGACGACAGAGATAAATAAGTGTTAAGTTGTAGCCAAAGTCACTTCTCTCATCTGTTTTATCCCAACTCTCTCCTTTCCCATCTCTTTTAAGTAGTTTGGGACTGCAATTTAACATCTATTAATTCTTTTGACTTTATGTCATTCCGATGATAGATCACATAATGTAATCCTAAATATTGTTGAAAAATTATATACAATTTTAATCAGAAAAAATATTATCTACTAATTTTATGTTCCTTAATAGAACACATGACTGTGAGATAATGTTTTCAAATTTTAAAATAAAAATTGACAGTAGAGAATAGTGCAGGGTAGGTTAATGCTTAGAAGGGTGAAAGTATTCTCCTATGAAAATTTAGGTCTAAAAAATGTGGACACATGGATTATGAATACTCATTTGTACATAATATTAATCACAATCATAATGTGTTCAATAATTGTTTTTCATAGGGATGATGTATTAATCACATAAATATCGCATCCCCTACAATGAACACTTGGGATAAACATGCTACATTAATACTAAGTTTTAAAACTACAATACATTGCCCTAATATAGGCCATCTAGGAAAGAAATATCCATAATCACATTAACTTTCAATGTGGGCTCAAAACCCACAAATGTTTTAATCTGATGGGGTTTTGAAACTTCTTACAATATCAACTTACTATGATTTAATCATCACCTGTGCCACGAGTGGCTATGAGCATACCATTATTATAAATTAAAAATATTAAAAAAAAATCTTAAATTATCCTATAAACAAACATATTTTAGCACCAAAACAACAATTTCAATATATTTGAAATAATAAATAATAATAAATAATTTAGATACTCTTTTGGTCTGCTACAATATTACTAAATTATTTCTATATTTTTGAATTGGTTGTAGGAGCTTGGAAAAATATCTATTTTGTTCAAAGAAAGATGAATATTGAAATTCAATGACAAGTGCAAAGGTATAGACTCATTTAGCATAAAATGCATGTGTTATTATCAATAGTGTGCATGATTTTAATCATTTAGGTTGCTAAAATAAATATATTCAAATATTATTATTAGATTGAAGGATATATTAATTTGATCTTTTGTGAATTTAAATTTTATCCTAATGAAATATTAATAAATAATTACAAGGAGTGGTATTTTATATAATTAGATCACTATTTTAAGGAATAGTCTTTTTCTATATTGTAGCTTTTTACTTTTATTTTTAATAAAACATTTTTGACATACTTTCCATTACGACATTTAAATAATTTTTTTGAGTTGTAATATGAGACTTGACAAAATGCAGAGGAAAGTGAGAGTCAAATTGCATATTGTCTAGTAGTTGAATCTTCTATAGAAGACTTCAACCGATTGAAACAATTTAAAAAGGTGAAAAAAAATATTATTAAATTTAAAAATTCAATAATTATAATTATTCTATATTGTTCTCTATTAATTTTCGTACACACTATAATCAATTTCTAAAAGTATTTATTTAAATTTTGCAGGATGTGACTATACAAAAAATACACAAAGTTACATTATAGAAAGCTATCACTACATTCAAGAGCAAACTCACAAAAACAAATGCTACAAGCAGAAAGTACAAAAAGATGATCTATAGTGCTTCAACAACCACTTCAACTTGAAATATAAAGATACTTGGAAAGCTTTTAGTATCTAAAATAGATTGTAGATATAATATCTAGGTTACTATTGTTTAAATAGAATAAATTCTATCTTATCAATATTTTCTATGGACCTATAACTTAGACATGAAAAAATTATGGTTCCTTTCGATTTAAAAGTAATTTCTTTTAATATGGTTGGTGAGAAAATGCTTAAATTTTATTTTTTTAAATTTAAAATGTGATAGTATATTATTTTATATTTTTAAAGATTAGTGTAATATAATAATAAATATATTTTAAAATTAATCTTGTCAATATAAACTAAAATTTTATAATATTAAATAAAATATATAAATTTAAAAATAATATATATATATATATTTATTTATAAATAGACAAAAACAATATGATTACCACTAAAATTAAAAATTTAAAAATTAATAATTATTATATATATCTTAGTCTTAGATTTTTAGCACTAAAAAATATTTATATTAACATATGTTAGGTTTCCACAATCCATGAGATAGAAATCAGGTGCTTCTGGAATAGATTGTGTGTAATATTTTGCATTAACTAGATGTTAAATTAAATTAAAGTTTCTACATATTTAAATGTTACTATCTTATTAAATATTTCAAATGATTATATATGTGTATAATAATTGTTTACTCAATTTACTTGCATCATGAATTGGTTTTGAGAAATTTATGTTTGATTTGGTCAAATGAAAAAGTATTATTATTATCATTATTATTATTATGTAATCTTTTACATTATGGGGGTAGATCCCTTTCTATTAATCTACAAAAAAATAGCACATCCAACGTGAAATTACATCTCTATCCCTTTATTGAACACATTAATCCTCTTCATTTGAGAGGTCGAGAACAAATCTTCATTTAAGCCTACAAATTTGGTGAAGGGGGTAAGGGAGAATTCCTCTAGCCCGCCCTTGTACAAAGTAAGGGCCTTTGACATTTTTTTCTATTTTCCAATTTTCTCTGCATCAAACACATTAGTGATGAACCCACTACTGGGGTGAGGAGAAACTAGGTTCAAAGTTGTAATGACCCCTTCCTTATACCTCTCCTGTAGGATCCTGTGAGCTAATTTCAATGCCTTATAGTGCCTTCTAGTTTCTTCCATGAACATCATAAAGAATCTCTATGGAATCTCTCCATTGCATTTTTTATTTTGCATCAACAAATTCAGAGCCAAGCATGTTCTTGATTACCGACAACATAAATTCTTCTTCCAACACAAACAATCAAACCAACTAGTTGTCAATCTCATCCTCCTAGCATAAACATGCCACTTTGAAACATACCCTTCTTGAAACTTATGTAACAATACCTTTTACCATAGATGAAGGTATGTATTTATAACTAAAATAATTATCTAGAAATCCAATCCAAAGCACCAAAAATCGAGGCTTTGCCTATCACTACCATTTATTTATGGAATATCTACAAAATTTTGAAGCAAATTTGTTCATCGAATCCTTACTACAATTAATTGTATAGAGAATGAATGTATTTCAAACAAAAAATACCAAAGGAAAGGAATTATTCTCTTTAAGACATTACTCCACCACTCGTGACCAACCTCCATTATGTCCTATCAGTGTACCAACATTGATCACTTCCATCACTTCTTCATTGATATCAACCCTAGACCAAATCCTCTCCTTTTGAACTAAATCCACTCCCATGTTAGCCAATTGATTGGCTAAGAAATTATCCTCTCTCTCTATATATGTGAGATTAAAACATTTTCCATTGTATCGAGATATTTTTTGATAATCTTCAACCATCTTGATAACTTCTAATTGTGAAACTTAGTTTTGTTTATTGTATTGATGCAAATTAGAGAATCTCCTTCTATATCTAGGACCTTAGCACCTTTTTGTTTACACAAGCACAAATCACAAGCTAATGCCTCAAATTCAGCTTCATTATTTGTGGCTACACCCACCTTCCTAGCCAAGACCCACACACATTATCCTTTATCATCCTTGATAACACAACCAACTCCTACCACTCCTAGATTAACCTGAGTTACTCCATCAAAGTTAAATTTCAATCTCCCTCGATCTAGAGCTATCCATTTAATATTTTTCCTATCCACTCTTGTACTTGGGACCAGTGCTGATGGTGTTTTTTTATCTTTTCTTAAATTTTTGGTTCAAGCTTGCCACCTCACAAATATCCCCCTCTATTTTATCTAATAATTATATTTTCAACATCTTCTTGTCTTGAAAGAACTATGTATTTTTCCCCTTCCATAAATACTAGACCAACTTTGACAATATTGAGATCCATATATTACTTCTTCCTATCTTTGCATGACCATCCCTACACAAAGTTAAAGAGATATTTATTCATCTCGCACACATCCACCCCAAAGAGGAAAGTAACCAATCCCAACATATCTTTGCATAAGAATAAGTGAAAAGAATATGATTGGCAGTTTTTCTATCCTCATAGCATAACGGATAAATACTTGGTCCATTTACCCCAATCATTGGAAACCCATCCCTAGTAAAAATACTACTATGAAAGGCTACCCATTAAAATTATCCCTTCTGGGAGTACATACAAATGCCAATAAAGTCACCTTAGCCATTTAGAATTAATGAAATCCTCTATTTGTATGTGATATCCCATCTTAATTGACTAATTACCTAAAGATGTTGGACACAAAAATAGTTCATCCTCGACATTTGATAATATAATCTTTCTATTTTGCAAAATTATCTTTACTATTTCTCTATCACTATCTAGAACCCCCATTCTCTCAACATTGATCTAGGAGTGATCATCTTCCAATGCCATTGTCTTCATAAAAATATAATTTGCAACCAATTCCCTGCATCTATCTATCACCCCAAGAATCCACTCTGGATTACCTAACATACTAATAATCACTTCCTCACCATTTCATGAATCTTTCCAAAACTTCACTTTTCTACCATTTTTGACCCTCTAGGATATATGGTTGGTAATAATATACCGAATCCTCCACATAAACTTCTAAATTGTTGATTCCCCCACTGAATTAGCTAGAGTAAATATTATCTATGGTTCATCTTGATCTAAGTATTTTCTCCTAACAATCTTGCTCCATAATTTATAAGGTTCTTGATCTAAGTATAACATAGCATAAGGTGTTGTGTAATGCTTGCCAAAATACCCTAGAGAAATTAACCAACTAACAAAGAAATAGAGATAATTTTTTTCAAAACAATAAACTAATATAACACATGTAACCCAATAAAAATAAGCACTTAATCTAACATTATATAGACATACACATAATAAAATTAAAGTGTGATCATAAAAACATAAGTACACAAGCAAAAATAAATAACATCACACAAATTATCTTTCCCTAGGGTATCTCAACACCATTACTTAATACAACCCTAAAAATTGTTGGCATATGTGCAGAATATGTTGGCATGACGATATTGTGGTGTCATTGATGTCAATATGCTCAAGAGAGAACCAGTAATATGTTCAAGAGAGAACCGGTAATATGCTGAAAGAGAACTGGTAATATGTTGAAGAGTGAACTGGTAATATGATGAAGAGTGAACAGGTTTATTGAAGTTAAGCAACTAGCAAAGTGAATGGGTAGAATGATGAGAACCGGTATATGTGCTAAAGGTGAAGTGGTTTAATATGGTATGACTACTGGTTGGTAGTCTTAGCTTCAAGGTTTTCGGTTGAAGTGTTTCGAGCCTGTGTGATTCAACCGATGGCATTGTGTGATGAGTTAGTAGTGTAATGGATATCAAATCGTGTTGCCACATCAGCCTCATGTGCATGAAGGATATTGCATGAAGGGGATTGATCCTATCTACCTCAGGAATGAGGGAAGTTCCTGTAAACAGTGGAGAACGCGTGATGGGTTATCGCCTCCAAGAAGCAGTGAAGAACGCATGATGGAGAATGTCTTAAGATCTGTTCAAGATCATTGTATTCAAATGCAAAGTGTTCAATGGTCAGGATTGAACCAACTGAATTGCTCAGCCTAAATGTTTAGGGTTTAGGGTTTATGTTACCAAACTATCTATTTCCTATAGGGTCGATGTTGTGTTTTATGTTGAAGTTGTTGGTAAATGTTGTGTGTGTATCTAAGTGCATAGACACATGATTCTTGCTAGACCAAATAAGAGGGTTGATACCTATAGAGTGTGTATGCAAAAGAAAGGAACTAAAGCGGATCTGCATTGGCATTGAAGTGCTATTACTAGATCATTGTAATACCTGTTGATCTCTAACCACTTCAACAATTGGAAAATCCCTTAACAGGGTAGCTTTAACCAGCTTGCTATAAATCCTTTAATAGGGTGACTCAAAGCCATTGGGTTCATGAAATCCTCTAACAAGGTAACCTCTAACAAGGTTTAACCCTTAACCGGGTATTCTAGCCATCCCTTAACTGGGTGATTCCTAATAGGATCGATTCTTAACAGAACCTGTTGTAATAGTCTTTAACTAGACTAGGCTCCTAACAGAGTGGACTTCTAAAGAGTTCAAAAATAGCTTGTGGGTATTCATCCCCATCGTGGTTTTTCCCAGTTGGGTTTCCACGTGAAAAATATGTGTGTCATGTGTGATGTCCTTTTCATGTGATGCTTTGTTGTTTTCAGTCAAGCGGTGAATCATGTTGATCTAGCATGTTATTATATTGTTGATGATAGATTACCTATTTATGCACAAGGATAATGTGGAAATGAGGGTGTAGGTTGTGTGGTAAGAAAAGTGTTTCCAGTTTATATCTTTCACAATCTCATTGTGTTTAACCAATAGTAATTTGGTTTATCACCGGTGTTAGTAATTGCCAATCAAGTTCATTGTTTACAGTCAAACCGGTTCATGAAAAGTTTTTTATATTTCTACTGATTCACCCCCCCCCCTCTCAGTACCGATTTGGTACTCACTGTTCATCATTGTATTATCAATTGGTATTAGAGCGTCCTCTAGGTCCTTTGTGTTGTAAGCTTAACTACTTGAGGGAAAGATCCTATTGTAATGATGAAGAGGGAAGGTCCAAAGTTCAATAGAGATAATTTCAAAATATGGAAGGATAGAATGGAGATATACATCAGAAGCATGGGTGATCAACACTGGAGCTATGTTGAGAATGCTTATGTTATTCCTATCGGTACACTCACCGATGATCAAAAGAGAGAGATCCAAGAGAATGGGAAAGTCATGGAAGCCCTAATCAGTAGCTTATCTAACATTGAGTTTATTGATGTCCAAGATAAAGAAAATCCCAAGGAAGTATGGGATACTCTTGAGAATATCTATGGTAGTGATGAGCATGTAAAAAAAGATAAGGAAGAAAGCCTTAGGGGAAAGTTTGAAGACACATTGATGGTTAAAGGAGAGACCATTCAACAATATGGAATAAGAATCAAAACTATTGTTGGAGATATCAAGAGTGCAGGTGGTAAAATGGAAGATTCCACTATTGTTAGCAAATTTTTGAGATCTTTATTACCGGTCTATGCAATAAGGGTTGTTGCTATTCAGGAGTTGAGGTCAATAGACAAGACTAAGGTATCCCTAGACTCCATAATTGCAAGGTTGATAGCCTATTAGCTAAATAGTTTTGATGGCAGTGTTCAGAAGATTGAATCAACCTTTAGAGCATCTGCTACACCATCTAGAAAAGGAAAAGAAGCTAGTACTAGTGGTGAACCAAGACAGAGCAGAGAAATGGATGATGAGGAGATATTGATGGAATTTGAAGCTCTTCTTGCCAAGAGACTTCCTAAGGGAACCAGTAAATACAGAGGTATGCTTCCTTTGAAATGCTTCTCCTGTAACCGGATAGGACACATTGCTATAAACTATCCTAATGGTGATAGCAAGGACAAACTAGAAAAGTTCAAGAAGTTCAAAGGAGGAAACCGAAGAAACTATTTTGTAGCAGTTGATGAAGGTGTCACTGATGAGGAATCAGAAGATGAAGAAAATGAGTATATTGTGTCTGTAGCAGTCAAGGAAGATGTGTCAGACAAGAAGGATCTTGTCTCTCACTTTGCTAATTCCAATGAGTGGATTACTGATAGTGGTTGTTCTCACCATATGACTGGTGACCAGAGTAAGTTTCTTTCTCTGGAAGAATATGATGGTGGTGTAGTTCGTTTTGGTAATGATGCACCATGTATCATCAAAGGCAGAGGGTCCATCTCTCTGAATGGAAAGAGCAGTGCTGACAATGTGTATTGGGTGGAAGGTCTTAGACACAACCTATTGAGTGTTGCCCAGCTGAATGATAGTGGACTCACTCTCGAATTCAAAAATGGAATGTGCAAAATCAAAGGAAAGATTGGTGAACTGATGGCCATCGGTATGCAGACCAAAGGTAACTTTTTCAGCTAAATGCAAGTATAAGTATGTGTCTTATGGCTAGGTTTGATGATAGCTGGATATAGCATAGGAGACTCTACCATGTAAACTTTGATAACATTATGAAGGACAGTAAGATCAAGGTAGTCAGAGGATTGCCGATGCTCAGAAAACAGGAAAATCCTTTGTACAGAGAGTGTCAACTAGGGAAAATGTCTTCCTCAACCTTCAAAGGTAAATCTTTCACTGTAGAACATTTACTTGATCTTGTGCATACTAATTTGTGTGGTCCTATGAAAACTAGGAGTGTGTAGGGAGATAGGTATTTTATGATTCTTATAGATGATTGCTCAAGAATGATGTGGATCACATTCTTGAAGGATAAGTCTGAAGCCTTTGGAAAGTTTAAAGCTTTTAGAGCACTGGTAGAAAAGGAAAGTGGTAGAATAATCAAATGCCTTAGAATTGATCAAGGAGGAGAATTCACTTCCGATGAATTCAATAAATATTGTGAAGAGAATGGCATCAAGAGGAAACTGTCTGCCCCCCAGACTCCACAACAGAATGGCTTAGCAGAGAGAAACAACTGGATGGTGGTTGAAGTGGCTAGAACCATGCTAATCCAAGGAAAGGTTGCTCACACCTTTTGGAGAGAAGCAGTGAGCACTACAATCTACACAATGAACTGGGTACTCATCAAGAAAGGAAAGGATAAGACTCCTTATGAGTATTGGACCGGTAAGACACCAGTGGTAAGCTACTTCAGAGTATTTGGAAGTAAATGTTATATCAAGAGGAGTGAACGTCAGAGCAAGTTTGATGCTAAATGTGATGAGGGAATATTCCTAGGGTATTCCACAAAGAGCAAAGCTCTCAAATGTTTCAACAATAGGACTCAGAGAATTGTTGAAACCATCAATGTTAGGGTTGATGAAAACTTTGAGAAACTTGAGGAAACTAGCAAAGACAATGTAGGAGATGAACCAGTAGTAACCTTCTGGGAACCGGTTGCAAATTAACCTAGTATCAGTAATTGTGCTCCTACACCGGTGGATGCTGATGCTGATGAAGATGAGGATGAAGAATAAAAGTAAGAGCAATTTGTTAAGAATATACCTAGGTATGTCAAACTCAATCATGATCCAAAGCAGATCATAGGAGACAAAGATGCAGGAATTCTTACAAGAAGAAAGGTTAGAGAAAGGTCATGTATGATCTTTGAATTTGAGCCTAAATCATTCAAAGAGGCACATAAAGATGAAGACTGGATCAAGGCAATGGAATAAGAACTTGACCAGATAGAGAAGAATGATACATGGTCTTTGGTACCCAGACCGGAGCATAAAAATGTCATTGGAACCAAATGGGTCTTCAAAAATAAGTTGAATGAGGATGGCACAGTGGTAAGGAACAAGGCTAGACTATTATGTAAAGGATATGCCCAAGATGAAGGGGAAGACTATGGAGAAACCTTTGCTCCAGTAGCAAGATTGGAAGGAGTTCGTATGCTTCTTGCATATGCAGCTTTTAAAGGATTCAAGGTATACCAAATGGATGTAAAATCTGCATTCCTGAATGGAATACTTGAAGAGGAGGCATATATAGAGCAACTTGATGGGTTTTCCCTATCAGAAGACAGTGACATGGTGTGCACGCTACATAAAGCCTTGTATGGACTGAAGCAGGCACCTAGAGCATGGTATGAATGCTTGCACTCCCATCTTGTGAAGATTGGATTAAAAAGAACAAGTGAAGATAGCAGTATCTACTTGAAATCAGAGGAGATCAGATTCTGATATGTGAAGTATTTGTTGATGACATAATCTTTGGTGGAGATGACAAGATGAGTTATGACTTTGCAGATGAGATGAAAAAAGAGTTTGAGATGTCACTTATAGGGGAGATTAAGCTCTTCATTGGACTGCAGATTCAGCAAATGAAAGATGGAATCTTTATTACTTAGTCCAAGTATGTCAAAGAGGTGTTGAAGACCTTTGGCATGGAAGACAATAAACCGGTTTGTACACTAATGGTGACCAGTTGTAAACTATCAAAAGAGGATGACTCGACATTGGTAAATGAGAAGGAATACTGCTCAATGATTGGTAAGTTGTATTATGTGGTGCATAGCAGACTGGACATTGTACATGTAGTGGGTATTACCGCTCGGTTTTAGCAAAGCCCAAGAGAATACCACTTGGTAGCAATCAAGAGGATTCTTAGATATCTGAAGGGAACTATTGACTATGGATTATGGTATCCATACAATGATGATTTCAATCTGAAAGTGTTCACAGCTGCTGATTGGGTTGGTAAAGTGGATGACCAGATGAGTAAAAAGAAGAGTTGTATCTCTCACTCTACAGTAGAGGTGGAGTATGTTGCATCTTTTATGAACTGCACCCAAACTATATGGATGAAGCATGTATTGAATGACTTCAAAGTTCATGTATCTAAACTAGTAAGTATACTTTGTGACAATACAAGTGCAATTAATATTTTCAAGAATCCTATTTTACATGCTAGAACCAAGCACTTTGAACTCAAGTATCATTTCTTGAGGGAAAAGGTTTAGAACAAAGAGGTCGTATTGGAACATGTTTCCAGTAAGGAGCAGTTAGAAGACATATTCACCAAGCCTCTACCAAAGGCTACTTTTACCTATCTAAGAGGTGAATTAGGGGTGCTACCCCTTCAAGAAGTAATCTAAAGGTGTGTTCTCCACATCAGTCAGATCTTACTTTGATATATCTTTATAGGATTGATGTGTTGAAGGATGCTACTCCTTAGGGGGAGCAACATAGTGGAACAGGGAAACTTGTGCCTCCACTTTGGCATTGCTGTCAAAGGGGGAGAAGATGTGAAGTGAAGAAGATATCTGAAGTATTAAGGAGAAGATGTGATGTAGAAAAAGAGATATCTTTGTATGTGTATATTTCCATTAATGCCAAAGGGGAACATTGTTGGCATATGTGCAAAATATGTTGACATGACAGTATTGTGTTGTCAATGTCAATATGCTCAAGAGAGAACCGGTAATATGCTGAAAGAGAACCAGTAATATGTTGAAGAGTGAACCGATAATATGATGAAGAGTGAATAGGTTAATTGAAAATAAGCAATTGGCAAAGTCAACCAATAGAATGATGAGAATCGGTATATGTGCTAAAGGTGGAGCGGTTTAATATGGTATGACTACAGGTTGGTAGTCTCAGCTTTAGGGTTTTCGGTTGAAGTGTTTCGAGCCTGTGTGATTCAACCAATGGCATTATGTGATGAGTTAGCAGTGTAATGGAGATCAGAACATGGTGCCATGTCAGCCTCGTGTGCATGAAGGATCTTGCATGAAGGGGATTGATCCTATCTACCTCAAGAATGAGTGAAGTCCCTTTAAACGATGGAGAACGCGTGATGATTTATCCACTCCAAGAAGCGGCGAAGAACGAACGATGGAGAATTTCTTGAGATCTGTTCAAGACCATTGTATTCAAATGTAAAGTGTTCAATGGTCAGGATTGAACCAACTAAATTGCTCAACCTAAATGTTTAGGGTTTAATGTTTATGTTACCGACCTATCTCTTTCCTATAAGGTCGATGTTGTGTTTTATGTTGAAGTTGTTGGCAAATGTTGTGTGTGTATCTAAGTGCAAAGACATGTGATTCTTGCCAGACCAAATAAGAGGGTTGATACCTGTAGAGTGTGTATGCAGAAGAAAGGAACTAAAGAGGATCTGCATTGGCATTTACGTGCTATTACCAGATCATTGTAATACCTGTTGATCTCTAACCACTTCAATAGTTGGAAAATCCCTTAATAAGGTAGCTTTAACCAGCTTGCTGTAAATCCATTAACAGGGTGACTCAACGCCATTAGGTTCACGAAATCTTCTAACAAGGTAACCTCTAACAGGGTTTAACCCTTAACTGGGTATTCTAGCCATCCCTTAACCGGGTGATCCCTAACAGGATCGGTTCTTAACATAACCTGTTGTAATAGTCTTTAACTAGACTAGGCTCCTAATAGAGCAGACTTCTAAAGAGTTCAAAAACATCTTGTGGGTATTCATGATATTTGATGATTTATATGTGTTCATTATTCATGATGGATCATATTGCTTATGGGATTTTGATGATAATATTATTATGCTAACCCTACTCTATGATCATGATGACTAAGTTGATTCTATGATGATTGTGATTGTCTTCAAGTGTCTTTGTGATTAGAGATGATGTCATACCACTCATTGCAAGCACAATATGACGTTGTGATTCTCTATCACTTGCTTAATCATTTATGATGTATATGTGTTGTATTGTGTTGGTGGTGGATGTAGGAGTGAGGGTAGTAGACATCGACTCCACTTGGTCTCATAGGTCTGAGGGTGTCTTTATCCCAATGTTAAGTTTTTGGAGATGGCATGTGCTTCCCTCTCATACTCTAGGCTTAAGTTGTCCACCTTGTCGGTTTTGTGTTGTGGTGCAAGTTGGTGGTTAGAGTCTTGCGTTTGTGTTTGACCCTTTGTCGGGTTGTTTGAGGTGATGTGGTTGCATGGTTATTATTTAATTAGTAATCTAATTAATATAATTTATTAATATTTAGATTAATCTATCATATAGCATGTCTATTTATGGGTATGTCCAGGATCATGAGGGGCCAAAAAGAGGCAATATTTTGACTAAAGTCCTAATTGATAGGCTGATTGAAAAATATCTATAGCTTTCAAGCGATCTCACATTTTTTGAATCTGAAACATGTGTCGCATTCTACGCTCTGTATACTATAGGATTAAAAAAATAAAAAATGAATTTCATAAAGTTTTGACCAAGTTATGTTGGTTAGACGTATGATTTTTTATATTTTTAAAAAGTTTGTAGTAAAAAAATCATAATTAATTATCTATTTAAAAAAAATACAAAAAAATATGTGTCACATCTGGACACGATTCTTCTACTTATATCTAAAATACTATTAAAAAAATATTATGATTTTATTGTGATTAGGGTGGTCAAACAAACACTGGCTTCTTATCTTTTTCTTGAAATTTAGTACTACTGGATTAAAATTTCATTTTTTTGTCAAATAGATTTATTTCTTTTTAGAAAACAACTAGTAGCTTAGAAACTACATTATTTTCTACAAATTCTATTGTTACATATTTTTGAAATAATGTTGGTATCTTATTCAAATTTTTCCATCAAGTTGCCTAACTCTATTTTTATGATTTTCATTGCTACTTAAGGGTCTGTTTGGCCCACCATGATCCTACACATACCCTTATTTATTTGGTTTATTTATTGTTTAATTGATTATTTAATATTTCTTTATTGTCAAGATTCTATATTTATTTAATTGAGATTAATTTATTGATTTATTTGATCTATTACTTAGTTGATTATCTAATTAATTATTCATTGTTTAATGGTTATTTATTTATTATTTATTGATTTAATAAAATTTATTTATTAGGTTCTAATGTTTATTTATTTAATTTAAATTGGTTTAATGATTTATTGTTTAACTGGTCCTTTACTATTTATTTATTATTTAATTATGATTTATTGTTTATTTGATTTGATTTAATTATTTATTGTTTATTAATGTTTCTTATGTTGATATTGATTTAATAATTAATTGAATTTAATTTATGTTGGTCTTGATTTATTTAATTTATTTATTCATGGGTTTGAATTATTATTGTATACGGTGAAAAATAATGATGAAAACTATTGTAAAACCACAAAGATCCAACCACAATAAACCTTAGTTCTACAACCAAACATTCACCATACACCAATGAAGATACCTAGGAACATGCAAATTCACAAAATAAACAATATTACCATTCACATGTCAAGTAGGGTTTCAATCTCCATTGTCTCCTATCTCCATTGATCTCATTTCATATATTTGCTCTAAGATTTTATGTGTGCACAAGAGCTCAACAAAGAATGGAGTGTGGTTGTGATGTTGCTTGATTGCTTGAAGAATTGATTGTATGTGTTGATTACCTGTTTAGGGTTGATAATGAAGGAATATCCTCTTATAGAGAAGATGGTTTAGAAAATGGAGGGATAAGATTAATGAAGATGATAAATGGCCGGCTAGGATTAAAGGGTAGGTAGAAGAAATAATAAAAATAATAAGAGGGTAGGTAGCAGAGGATTAAGAGATAAGAAACATGTGTCATTAAAAGAAAAAGCTAATGAATTAATTAAATAAATAAAGATTTATTTAATCAATAGACGAAGTGGGATCAATTAAATAAATAAAAGTATTTATTTAAATGAGGAAAGGCTTAGAAGATGATAAATGAATTAAGTAAATAAATAAAAAATTATTTAATCAATAGAAGACTTAGGATAAAATAATTAAATAAATAAAATATTTATTTAATTAGACAGGACAATTTTAGGTGTCTACATTTTGCCCCTCTTTGAGACAATGCATCTTGTCATGTTGGCTCAAAGAAGATAGGATGAACTGATACAATGTTGCCCCAAGATGGGAATGATATGCCCCTCGATATATTGGATGAAAATGTTTGAAAAGATCACAAACAATCTCTCGATAAGAAAGAAAGCTAGAAAGACTTGCAAGATAAGGACCAACTCGGGAAGAAAAGACTAACACAAGAGACTAGGGCAAAGCAACCTATATGTACAAACCACAAGGAAAACATCCTCATTTGCATCCACAACATCCAGAAGATTTAGAGCACCCAGAGTTAGAGAGCAGTTAGTAGAGAAGGAGAGATGGTAGATAGGCTACACAGATTCGATCACGTCCGACAGTTCTAGAGATCAGATGACATGGGTGAGCCGATATGTATCTAAACCTTACTTTGTATATTTTTGTATTTTAGGATAGTTAAACAAAATCACAGAATCAATATTTTGGTCCAAAAAGCATCTATGTTAGGATTTGTTCACGTCTAGGTTGATTTAGGGTGTGTCTAAGATTGTAAGCATGTCTATGCAGAAATACGAGTGCATCTATGATAAACAGGTGTGTCTATGACAAAAGGGGATGTTTAGGTAAAATAGAGCCATGTTTGTGATAAATAGGCGCGTCTGTGAGGTTAAAGTGCATATACATCCAAAATATTGCATCTATGCTAAGAAAGCACGTATGTATTGTAAAAATGTGTATAGATAGGGTAAAATCGTGTCTATGTAGTAGAAATGTGTCTGTGTCTAGGATGGGAAAAAATGACAGTTTTGTGATGAACATACGCTATCAATTGGATAAACTGCTGAGACGATTCACTCAATAGGTACCCTAGGGAAGGCAAAAAGTTAGGTTTGCTCAATAGGTGCCCTAAACAAGTAGGTTTGCTAGGCTGAATATAGGATAAGTCATCAAATTGATAAAATCTTGTGAGTGCTCTAGTAAGATAGGATCAAGTGCAATGTGATAAATATGTACACTAGGATGTAGCGCAGTGTGACAGACATAAGCAGTAGGATAGAGCCTGATGAGCAACACCATGTGATGGACATAGGTACCACTAGGATAGTATAGGATAAGATAAGAAGCACTATGTGATGAACATGAGTCCACTAGGATTGACACGATAGATTTAATTAGATGCAGGCGCACTTGCCCTAGATAGAGTCTAGAGATATTTCCCATGACTTAGAGACTACACCTAGAGTTGAAATTTGAGGAGCATGCTTCTATTGAGGCTATGGGCTTGAGACACATGTTGTACATTCCAGAGATTAGGATGAACACAAGATTGTTGACTGCTCTTTCAGAGAGATGACAACTAGATACGTGCATGTTTCATTGATCGACTAGCGAGATGTGAGTCACTTTAGAAGATGCATACAAGATACTACGAGATCTGATCCATGGGGATCTCGTAGTTTATGACTAAGAGGGAGAAAGGATGCACTTCAATGAGTCTTCCTAGACCGAGACATGGAGTTGAGACCGAGAAACCTGAGCTAGGATGTTATGCATTGCAGTGGATAGATGTTAGCAGTTGCATTGGGAGTGATGATCAACATGTTCTTATGTCCCAACAGGGCTACATAGGGTTTAGCTATTAGTTGCGGGAGGACTTTGGAGATTCACATGGGGGCCATGTATTTTGGCACATCTATACCATGAGATACAACAATTTTTTTTACCTTGGTGCTTACGGATTGGGGTGTGGGGCTACACTACTACAGGTGTGGGAATACAAGCATAATGCTCAGACTAGGCTTATTCATTTCAGATTCAGAGGACACAAGAAGTCTTATGCACATTTATATAGCATGATTACTTCCCAACCATGAATTGGGAAGGTAGATTAGTAGTGGCAAGTTATAGATGATATTGATAGTTTTATATGGAGGTCGTACTTAGACTACAAGGCTTAAGAGGAGGATGCTACATAGCTGCCGTTTTGTTTCAAGAGAATATATCTGATTGGGCGAACTCCATACATTTTGGACAAACATTTGATCGATGGGGTATACAGGTAGTTTGGCTATTATTAAACGATGCGACGGGGTTGGGGTGAGTTTGCTTAGACAGTTAGGGAGTAGAGCTGCTAGGGACCTATTTTTTCATATGAGCGACAATTTCATAGTTTGAGCAGATGTTACTTATGACATGGGATATGTTAGTAGATATTATTGATGTGGGCATGGATGATGATGAGTACCTGACCTATTTTGCATCTCTTCCCTTTCCAAGGCTCACAGACCTAATAGAGCCCATTCCTGGAGCAGAGGATGATGGTAATGATAATGAGGATGGGGGTGGAGGCCAATGGAGGAGATAGAGGAGAACAGGATCCAGGAGGATGGTGAGAGGTAGAGGTGGACCCATGGATTGGGGGAGGGTAGAGGGTATTCAAGGAGGTGGAGAGGCAGGGTAGGGAGGTAGACCACTGAGGCCACCTAGGGGCAAAGGAGGACAAGTGTTACATGTTGCAGCACATGTATAAGGATGAGGAAAGAGACAGGGATAGGTACTAGCCATACAAGTTTAGGTATAGCTACAAGATGCCTCACAATAGGGTAGGCAGGATGAGGGATCCTCGAGAGGAGAGGAGGAGGAGGATGAGTTACTCATGCTTCGAGAGCTCATAGCAAGATGATCTAATGAGATTAAGGATCTCAAGAGGGATGTGAGTTGGTTGAGGTGATAGTTGGCAGGTATGTAGTAGGAGAGAGATGAGGCCATACAGAGATATACGGCCACAGAGGAGACTATATAGGTGGCTAGGGCTATAGCTGCAACGATACCACATCAAGGTTTGCTTTCTCCCTCTAGGCAAGATATGTGCTATCCTATTGGAGGAACCTCTATTATATTGTTGTACCTCCAAAGTTGCGAGTAGGGAGCTATAGAAGAGTGTCAATCTCTAATACTACAAGGAGAGATAGGAGGGGATCATCCAGTGGTGGAGTAATGGGTCCACCCGCACCACCAAGGGGGGGAGGAGGGGTCAGATGAGGTGATCCAAGAGCAGTTACTTCGAGTGTTCAAAGTGCACTAAGGCCAGTCATCTCCGAGGGAGGATCATCATCATAGCTCTCTTGGATCCCATTTTTGTATCAGTTTTTGTATGATGATATAGACACCTTAAGATGATTTTGTGGCCATATGAGATTTTGACATCATTGTATCATGACACTTATTATATTTTTGATATATATATATATGAGATGATCCATCATTGTGGTAGCTATTTGCATGTGTTCCTATGTGATGTTCTATATGTTTTATGATTATTTTATGATGCTTATGATATGGATGCAAATATGTACATGATGAAATGAAAGATATTTGTGTTCTTTTTCTAGTTTTATATGTACTGAATACATATGAGTATATGGTTATGATTAGATGCATGATGTATATATTTTTGTCTTTTTATGTTTCATATGAGAATGCAAATGCTTGATATTAGATGCTAATCAGTAGTGTGTGCAGGATGTGATGCTATCATGATTTCTAAATGCATGTGTATTATGTGCCATCATGTAATGATGTAGGTGAAATCTATATGAAATGGAAATATTTTTGTCAGGTCATTATACTTAGCCAAATGATAACAGGCTACATGGACTCAGGAAAGGACAATGGAAAAAAGGGGATGGAAGGTAGAAGATATGGAAGTGAAAGGGATTTGTGTGCTATTATCATCATTGAGATTTATTATGGAAAATAGGTTATGACCAACTAGGTATAGGTTCGACCTAGAAAATCATTGTACTTGTTTGTATGGAGATTAGGCAATCACAAACAAGGAATGCCCCATTTCACACTAGACTCATAGTGTCCTCATATCCTTGGACAAGCCATAACATTACTAAGAGAAAATCCACAAAAAACAAAAAAAGTAGATGAATCATACCCCATCCTCACCTTTCTATTCATTAGACATCCTGGAGATAGAATCTCTAGTCAGAGACATCCTGGAAAAGCTAAAAGACATGTCACTTTAAAAGATGAAATCAAAAGAAAACCATGACTTGACATCAACAGACAATGAAATCCTCTAGTTATTTGTGTTTCTTTTCACATCTGATAACATGTTTGATTTGGTCACAATTTTGTTATACTAATAAAGGATAGATTATGTTGAAAACTTTATTTCTCTAGGCCCTTCTCTCTGTCTTGTTGGTTTTTAGGATTTTCTCTGAGAACTAAGTCACCACCTCAAATATGTGAGGCTTTACCTTATGATTGTAGCTGTGATTCATTCTTTGCTGATATTATTTGAGATTATTAAAAGTAGTTTGTCTACGCTCATCCAATAATTCTAGATCTTGTAAGCGGGAGACCCCATAATCTTCATCATTGATTAGATTGTGCAAAGAGACTCTCGGGGATGGTAACTTGAACTCAATATGAAAGGTAGGTTAGAAACCATAGAAAAGTGAATAATTTTTATCTCCAATAGGTGTACGAAGACTTGTGTGGTAGGCCCAAAGTGCAGGGTTGAGTTGGATATGCCTGTTACGGCCAACGTCATCGACTATCTTTTTAAGGATTTTAAGAATAATTTTGTTAGACGCCTCAACTTGACTATTACCTTGGGGGTAATATGGGGTAGAAAAGTGATGATGAATATGGAAATGATCAAAAATATCACAAACATCCTGGTTTTTGAAAGGACACCCATTATTTGTAACAATGGAAACGGTAATACTATAACGGAAAATGATATAAATAACGATAAAAGTTGCTATCTTCTTTTCGGTGACTTGGGTGAGAGGAACAAATTCAATCCATTTTGTAAAATATTATGTGGTTGTGATAATGAATTTATGGCCATTGGAAGAGGGTGGGCGAATCTTACCTACAAGATCGAGTTCCCACTGGAAAAATGACCAAGGAGTAGCAATCGACTGAAGTTCCTGCATCCGTGCATAAATAAGATCTCCATGAATCTTACACTGCTTACATTTTATGATGAACTAATATGAGTTTTTTTCCATAGTAGGCTAGTAGTATCCAGTCCTCATCAATTTCTTGGCTAAGGTTGGACCACTAGAGTGAGCATCAAAAATACCCTCATGAACCTCACGTAATGCAATTTGAGCTTCCTCACTTTCTAAGCATCTAATAAGAGTACCATCTAGACCCGATGATAAAATGTATCAACTAAGATAACATATAGAGAGGATTGATGAATGAAGGTATGATGTTGATAGTTGGAAAGGTCAAGTGGAAGGATATTTTAGCAGAGGTAAGTGAAAATGGCACCATACCAAGGGGAATCAGGACCAACAACACATATCATCTTAGTGTGAGTGATCTTATATGAGGGAACCAAAATATTACCCACAAGAAATCATAGCGGGTTTCATTTTGAGGCATATCAATCAATGAAGCAATGATAGCCATGACATGTCTAGCTCGATTATTGTCCCTTGTAATCTATTGAAAGATTATATATGTGAAATATTGCTTGAAATAATCCACCATTTTCTTGTAAGTCATTAAATTTTCATCTTCAGTTTGATAATTGTCATTTGCTTGATGGATTACAAGTTGAAAGTCCCCAAAAACATGAAGTTCCTAGATCTTCCACTGAACTGCAATTTGTAGTCCTCTTATTAATGCTTCATGTTTTTCTATGTTATTCGTGCAAGGGAATAACAATTGATATGACTTAGGTATAAAGTCCCCTTGAGGTGTGATGAAGAGGATACCAACTCCTGTGCCATTCTTTGTATATGAACCATCAAAATATAGTTTCCAAGGCTTTGCATTTTTCACTATGAGAATGGATTCATCTAGGAATTCTAAGACAATAGGAGTGTCATCAATCATAGGTGCATCTGCCAATTGATCTGCAATATCTTGTCCTTTAATTTCTTTTCTATCCACATATTCGATGTTGAACTCAGAATCATAACCCATTTAGCTAATGTGTTAGTGAGTGTTGCATTATTAAGAAGATAATTGAGTGGATCTATCCCTACAAGGAGCTTTGTTTTATGAGTTAGCATGTAATGTCATAATTTTTGCGAGGCAAAAACCACAACAATATATGCACACTCAACCGGTGTGTGGTTAAGCTTGTAACTAACTAGTGTATGACTGATATAATACACTACTCTTTGTTAGGGTTCCTGCAGATATTGAGAGGGGGGGGTGAATCAGTATCTGAACGATAATGAAATTTTCTTAAAACTGAATATGTAGAACATAAAGTAACAGTATACCGGTATGCAAGAATTAATGCAAATAACAGAATCAAAAACACCCACATGAAAAGAACACCATAACATAAGATGTTTAACGAGGAAACCCCATGTGGGAAAAACCTCGGTGGGATTTGTGACCCACAATATTCACTTACTGGCCAATAAGAGAATATTACTTACAATAGGGGCCTGCACATGCAGGAAGGCCATCTGCCTAGAGCTCACTGCTCAATAAGAAGTCACACTGACTTACAATGAGGATTTACACAAATCCAATATTCTGTATTGCTTTACAATAGCATCTTCAATGCCAGATTCAGTACCGGTTCTTGCTTTGTTCTTTACATATACCCTTGACCTACAATTCGCACATTAGGTCTGCTTTATAATTTTTTATGCTTCACATCCATATCCTACAAATGCCTACAGTGATCTCTTTTATATACAAGAGTCATTTTACAATTTGCCAAGTCGACTTAGAATAATAAACAAAATATTACATATCAAAAATCCTGTCGGCCTCTATGCTGGTATACATATTTCCTTCTATGCCGGTGCCAGTGTAGATTGATCTTGCTAATGCTGGTGCACTGCTTTGTTTGAGTAATGCTTTGCCGGTACCATAGGATTGCAAGGTTGCCATCAATGACAAAACCTTCAATCACACACAATGTCTCATTGGAGTGTCCATATGCCAACAATCTCCCCCTTTGGCATTGATGGCAACACTCATGAGAAATTTCAAAAAGATATCCAAAAATGTGTAGACAAAAAATGTTACCAAAAATGTGAGAGCTCCCCCTCAGCATGTGATCCCTATGTTTTGAATTTTCTCATCTACTACTCCCCCTTTGTCATCAATGACAAAGGTTAGTAGATTTTGTAGTTGTACCAATTCATAACCTCAACCTTGTAGTTGGGTAGTTATTATCTAAAGAATATCTCCCAAAATTAACTTTATGCCATCCATAAACTTCTTGCTCTCCTTTATTTCTATCTCAGTTATGTATACTGTACCGGTGAGATGCTACAAGTGCTATGCCGGGGTTTTTCTACCCTGTGTTAGTGCCTCTGAGATTTCCTTTCGTAGAGATACTAAATAGTCCAATCTTGGACTTAGTTTAGATCTCAAGAATTTTGCCTTGTTTATTATTTTCTCTTTCTCTCTTTCTAATTTGAGCAATTCTTCCTCAAAATTTGTTATCTTTTCCTCAAAAGCTGATAATGTATTAGGTGGGTTAACAAAATTATCAACAAGTTTATTGATCTCTTCCTGTACCTTGCTCATCTTTTTGTCTACATCCATGGTCAAAAAGTTTATCTTACAGGTGTCTTTGTATAGAGTTTTGTACTCTTTCAATAAATTGCATAGTTCCAGTAGAAGTGTGTCAAATTCCCAGTTACACTTCTTTATTCCTTCCTCAAAGAATTTATGTTTCTCTTTTTCTACACTTTCCTTTATAGTTTCTACCTTTGTTTGCTCAAAATTTCTAGAAATATATTTACAAAGTGTATCCAACTGGCCTAAAGAATCTTTGTTGGCTATATTACAATTGGGAGCTATTGATTTCAAAACTGGAATTGAATCATCTATCACTTTATAAGCTTGTGAGCTATAATAAATTATTTTCTTGATAGATTCGAGCAATACCTCTGTTACATTTGATGGTGACCCAACAAACTGAGTGCCGGTGGAAGTGACCATGCTAGTATTGACCTCTGGTAGGTCTATTTGTGTCTCCATCTCTTTAAGCATTGGTTTTCCAGCATCATTTCTTACCAATGGCATCTATTATGGAGCCTTTAACTCTGTTGGTTGCTCTATTTGTGTTCCAGATTCCATCTTTTTCTTTGAATCTGCTGTCGGTTGCTCTTTGTTTTTTGTTGCCAGTTGCTCTTTGTTTGTTGATTTAACTGTTGTATCCTTATCTACCACTATGTTGATTTTATGAGTATCAACATTCACAGTATATAGGACTTCAGGATTAGGATACTTATCCTCTGTGTCCATGCTCTCAACTGCCGGTTGATCTTCTGCAGTTGTTGTTTTTATTGGTGGAGTATTTAAAGGAGGTGGGGTTAAGTTGTATCTAATCTTGATACTTTGTGGTCCACCAACTTTACCTTTCCCTTTGTCCTTTTGATATACTAGAATGGGCTTGGGATTCCTATATTCTTCTTGTTTTTGTTTTTCAACCAGGAATGTATCCCAACCATCTTTTGTTTCCTTTGAAACTTCAGTAACTCTACCTGCCATTAGTGATATTTGCCGGTGTGCAGTGGAAAAAACTGTCTAGTTGGCCTGAGCTATTAGATCATCAATTTCCTTAGGTGAATTGACCGGATATATTGCAAGTAATTTTTCTATTTTAATTTTCTTATCCAACTCAACTATTCCTTGCCTTCTCGCTTCAAGTCTTTTATATAATTCATCAGGAATTTCATTTAGGACTTGCATCAAAAACTTTTTATACATGTCCATGTGTAATGTAACACTCTCCTCGACTTGTCCTTTCTCATCATCTGATAGGGTGTCATAGATTTTCCCTATGTTTTTCAATTTACCTTCCTCTGTGATCTCATTCAGTAATATGTCAAAAGGGGCCAATTCAGTGTTTGTCTTCTTCTTCTTTTTTTTGTCCTCAATTTCTTTGCAAAATCTCATAGTCATATCCTACATTTCATTTTTTGTTGTCATGATCTCTTGTTTCAATTTGCTTATCATATCATTTAGTGATTCCTTTTCATCATTCTCATTTTGCAAGTTTTCACAAAGTTCTCTTCTCTTGTTTCTTGTAACAGTAAGATTTTCTTGAAGTGCTTGAATAATATCCTAAGCTGATTTTAAATCATCTTCTAATTTGATATTTTTCAACTTCTCTGCATCATAGTCAGTAAGAGCTCCTTCAAGTTGGTTCATCAGATTTTCCATCTTTACCGGTGTCAAGATCTTCCTCAAGCTGTTAGGCTTCTAAAAATAGAGGACCAAGCTCTGATACCAATTGTTAGGGTTCCCACAGATACTGAGAGGGGGGGGGGTGAATCAGTATCTGACCGGTATTGAAATTTTCTTAAAATTGAATATGTAGAACATAAAGTAACAGTATACCGGTATGCAAGAATTAATGCAAATAACAGAATCAAAAACATCCACATGAAAAGAACACCATAACATAAGATGTTTAACGAGGAAACCCGGTGTGGGAAAAACCTCTGTGGGATTTGTGACCCACAATATTCACTTACTGGCCAATAAGAGAATATTACTTACAATAGGGGCCTGCACATGCAGGAAGGCCAACTGCGTAGAGCTCACTGCTCAATAAGAAGTCACACTGACTTACAATGAGGATTTACACAAATCCAATATTCTGTACTACTTTACAATAGCATCTTCAATGCCAGATTTAGTACCGGTTCTTGCTCTGTTCTTTACATATACCCTTGACCTACAATTCGCACATTAGGTCTACTTTATAATTTTTTATGCTTCACATCCATATCCTACAAATGCCTACAATGATCTCTTTTATATTCAAGAGTCATTTTACAATTTACCAAGTCGGCTTACAATAATAAACAAAATATTACATATCAAAAATCCTATCAGCCTCTGTGCCGGTATACATATTTTCTTCTATGCTGGTGCCGATGTAGATTGATCTTGCTAATGCTGGTGCATTGTTTTGTTTGAGTAATGCTTTGCCAGTGCCATAGGATTGCAAGGTTGCCATCAATGACAAAACCTTCAATCACACACAATGTCTCATTGGAGTGTCCATATGCCAACACTCTTTCCTTGCCTTTCTTGTCCTATTGTGCCAATAGTGCCCCAAGTATTGTTTATGTAGCTGATATGTAAAGTAGGAGGGGTTTCCCTAGGATAGGTGGCATCAATACTGGTGGATTCAAAAGGTAGTCTTTTAGAATTTGAAAAGTCCGTTGACACTTATCATCCCATTTGAACTTGATATTCTTATGAATGAGATGCTGAAAAGCATGACATTTATCTGCAAGTTGTCTGATGAATCTATGTATCAATTGAAGTCTTCCTTGTAGAGACCAAATTTTACTAATATTATTTGGTGGTGGCATCTCTAAAATAGCTCTGAATTTGGTTGTATCTTCTTCAATTCCTCGCTACGAGACAATGTATCCAGGGAGCTTCCTGGAGGTCACCCTGAAGACACATTTCTTAGGATTTATCCTGACTTTGTATTTTTTCAAAAGTTTAAAAACCACATATAGGATATCTAGGTGTGTTTATCTTGTTATTGACTTTACTAGGAGATCATCAACATAATCTTCCACTATGATGTGCATGAGATCATGAAAGATTATCGTTACTTCTCTTTGATATGTAGCTCCCGCATTCTTTAATCCAAAGGGCATAACATTCCAGCAAAAAGTACCCCAGGGACAAGTAAATTTTGTATTATGTTGGTCTTTAGGTGCTAGTTTGATTTGTTTATACCTAGAGAGTCCATCCATCGGCGATAACATTGCATGACCAGCTATAAGATCCATTATTAAATCAATGTTTGGCAACGAGAAATCATCTTTAGGACAAGATTTATTAATTTATCTGAAATCTGTACATATTTTGATACTGTGATTGGGTTTCCCAGACATGTACTAAGTTAGAGATCCACTCAGGGTAGTCGATTGGTCTAATGAATCCAACATCCAATAATTTTTCTAGCTCTACCTTGGCCAATAGTGCCACTTGTGGATGCATCTTTCTCAATTTTAGTTTTAAAGGCTTAGCTCCTGGAGTAACTGTCAAATGATGCATTACTAGATTAGGGTTTAATCTAGGCATATCCATATATGACCATGCAAAATTGATTTGTCACTCTGTGAAGAAACTTATGAACTTTGGTCTTTCCTATTTTGTCAAAGACTGTGCTAAGAATATGTTGTGTGAAACTTCCTCTGTGCCAATATGTCTCTTGATAGTCTCTTTTACTAGCATTGATTATTTTTCTTCATATAATGTCATAGGAAGAGTGTCAAACCTTCCATCCTCAAGCACCTCAGAGAGGTTTACACCTTTAGATATGTCCTTTATTTTTATTTTTTTGTGTCAGATGGCGCCACAATGTGGTTTTCACCATAAGACCCATGATTTGTTTTTATTTTTATACTTTTGCGACTAGAAGGTTTGGAATTCTCTTCAAGATATGTCGTTCTATCAAGTTCTATGATGTATCCTACTTTGTGGTCCCCAATAGGTATATCATTTCTTATGCTAAGGTAATCAATAAAGGCTTCATCATTTTGAAAAGTGTCTAGTTATGGAGGCTCTTATTGGTCCCAATCAATGAGTTGTGGATGAATGAGGGGAAGGCCATCAATATTCTTAAGGTCAATGGGAGTAAGGGCAAAGACAAAAGAGTCTACAAGTATCTCTATGCAATCATTGGCATCATCGCTAGAACTCTCTTCATCAACCTCGATCATAGGTGAATCTAAATCGACATCACTAGAGGGACACTCAGCAATGGGAGTCTTCAATCTTTGTAGTTTTGACCTAGAATCTTTAGATGTTGAGGGTTTGGGATCCTGAAATGATTTTATCCATGGTTTTCCACTATCATTCTTCTCTTGTGATGTAGACTCTGACAAACTTACCTGACCAACTCTGAACTTTTTGTTAAACTCTTATTCTTATGTGGGTTCACCTAGTTCTTTGAATGTTTCAGTGAGCTCATAATCACTAGATGGATTATCTAAACCCCATTCCCTTTCGTTAGAGTTTGTGGAGTAACCTTTCTTTTCTTTTTGGTCATTAGAGTTTGTGATTTACAATGCTTTTGTAGAACTATGAGTGCCTAATCTAAGGGGTATGAAGCCAATTCCTTTGGAGTGCTGATTTTTGAATGTTAACTTTAGTTGCAATGGTTCAAAAATTCCTTTCTTTTGTAACCCAAGAGGGCCTTACCATCATATCCAAATTTTTGCAAGAACTTGAATCCTTTGCCATACTTTTCACATGGTATTTTGATGTGATCTTGTGTAGATTCTTCTTTACGGTCCTTATCAAGAATTTTGTGCAGATCTTCTTCCATCTCACCCCATCTTTAGAATATTGTGGGATCCAATTTTATGGTAATGGTGGATACCCTTTTAGAGGGATGTAGTTGTCCATTTAATCTTTAGGAGAATTCACTATTTGTCTTAAATATACATGGTTTGATTCAAATTATATTCTCCCATGCCTTTGTCTTTGTATTTTCCTTTAAGCTCACCTTGTTTGGATGTAGAAGGGTTTAGTGATTCTAGATCCACATATGCTGATGATGGAGTTGATTCTTTGTTGATTGGAATTATTATTTCTGATCCTGGTTGCAAGTTATTACAATACATAAATGGATTTGGATCAGCTCTTATTGTTACTTCAGCTCCATTATAAGGGAATTTGATACATTGATGATATGTTAATGGTATTGCTCTCATATCATGAATCCACGAAGATCCCAAAAGTATGTTGTATGTGAGATCTAAATCAAGGACTTGACAAACCACATCCCTCGCGAGTGGCCCAATTCTCAAAGGTAAGGTGACTTTTCCCTTGGATGAGCATTCTTCGTCATCATATGCTTCAATGGTAATCTTGTTCTTTGAATTCATAGTTTGTTCAAAATATCCCAAATTTTTAATAGTGCTCAATGTACAAATATTCAAACCTTCTCCTCCATCCATCAAGACTCATTTGGTATAATTTTTATGGACAAAGGCCTCAATTTAGAGGGGTGCATTGTGTGGTTGGCATATGGATATGTCATCAACTTCTGTGAATGTAAGACAATGTGGAGTGGAAAGATATCCCACCATGGCTTGAAACTGGTCCAAGTTCATATCAGTGGGTATGGAGGTTTCTCTTAGTACTCTATCAAGAATGGCCTAATGTGAAGGGGATATATGCAAGAGATCAAGGATAGAAACTAGGGCGGTTGTCTTCCCTAATTGATCTACAAGGTCATACTCATTTTTATGTAGATGTTGAGGTTATGGTCTTGGGTGGAACACCTTGGAAGGTGAATTTACCTCAATGGGTTGTGACATTACATTCAAAGGTTTTGTCTTTAGGGGATGAGCAAGATGGTCCAATGCCTTTTAAAACAACTTTACTCCTTTGGGTAGAACCTTCAAAAGTTTTATCCTTTATGATAATGGTAGAAACATAATTGAGCACTGAAATGTGGTTAACAGTAGAATCATAATCATAGGACATCTTAGCATAGTTGGTTTGATTATCTATTTTGGCTTTCCCTTTATAATGTTTATGGAATGGCTCCTTAAACATCACATGTTCCTCATTGGAGGTATGACCATCAACTTCTATGTCATCCTTGCCAATAAGATCTTGTATAACATCCTTCAATCTATGAGAATTTCCATTTGTGTGTCCTTTTCTCTTGTGATACTCGCAATACTCATCATCATTCCACACTAGTACATTTGGGGCTCAATTTCGACGGTCATTCGTCAGAATTCTGACTATTTTTCCTTGGTCCAACAAATGCAGTCATCGAAAACTTGTAGTCGGACATTCTGACGGTTCTCACCAACATCAAAATTCTGACAACACTCAGGACTCCTCCGATGGCGGCGATGACTACTCATCCAGCGAGAGAATGCCATCTATCATACAACAAATTCTGACGGCACCCAAGACTCTTCCAACAACGACCATGGCCGCTCATCCGATGAGAGAATGTCTTCGGGTATACAACATTCTTGTCGGATGTTTCCTAGGTGGACGTCAGAATTCTGACACTCGTTCGACGAGAGAATGCCCTTAGACATACAACATCCTTGTCGGGTGTTTCGTTGACTACCGTCTGAATCCCAATGGTACCTAGGACTCCTGCGACGATGGCCATGACTGCTCATTTGACAAGAGAATGCTATTGGGCATACAACATCCTCGTCGGATGTTTCCTAGGATGGCCATCGAATGTTTCCTGGGTGGGACTCTTCTGACGGCGGCCATGATTGCTCATCTGGCAAGAGAATGATGATGGCCATGACTATGTTTGCATTGTACCCTCACTATATTATTAATTGTTCTAATGGAAAGTCCATATTAACTCTTCCCAAAGTTTCTTTAATATTAAGTCAAGAAGAGTGCAAATAACTATGGCTACTACTAGAATCAAGTAACAAATTAAACATTGAATGATGGGAAGGTTCTCCAACCAAGCATGTTTGTGGAGCATATTTTCAAGTAGATTTATTTAGACAATAATTTATTCAAGAATAACACCTACCAAATAATTTTAATAAGAGCAAGGCATACAACCCCAAAGAGTAAAGAAAGAAAGAATGAAGTTACACAATGCAATATGTACTTACACAATTAAAAATTGTAGGAGCTCCAGGTCGTGCATCCAAATGTTCAACATAAAGGGATTAAAATGATGTAGCCAAATATAAAAACAAAGCAAAACTATGAATTAACTTGATAATTCCTGTCTTATAGGTACATGAGAAACAACATTAAAATGCACTTCCTTCTTGTTCTGAAAAGAATACGTGAAGATACCACAAGACAAAGAACACCGATATTTTTTTAAACCAGAAAATTATTGGAAATCAGGGGATAACAGAAGGGAGTTAGATTCTAGGAATCCCATACATATTTGTAATAAAATTTGTTTATTGGCAACCAAAGTGTCTACCATTATAAGATAATGGTACACATGCAGTGTAAATACTCCCAGCCTTGAACTTATTCATACATATGAATTATAGCAGGCAAACATTGAGTTATCATTAGAATACACAACTGTGACATTATCCACACCATCCAACATCACTCTATAATTGAATGCTACTAAAATAAGATTGTATATACAAATATCTTAATGTGCAAATATCTCAGCTAGAGTATTAATTAGATGTTTGTATAAATAGAAATGAGCAACAAGTAGATGGACCTTACCAATCTCAAGATCATGCCAAGGATGTGCAACAATAGACCTCTGAGACATGGATGAAAGAATTTTTTCATTCTAAGGTGGATGAGGAGGGTGTGAATCCTTAGTTTCATTGCCTGCAACATTGGTACTAGGGGTAGTCATGGTTGAATCCTGTGACATGAGCTTCTTTCTTTCACCTATTTTGGCTTTGAAGAAAGATGCATAAGCAAATTTCCTGTTCAACCAGTGGAAAGGGAAACAAGTAAACCCAAGCCTCTGATTACAATTTTGTTTAACAATAATCAACCAATGATTAAGGTTAAATTTAAACAAATCCTGCATGAAATAATAGTATTTTATATATGTCATTACCTTTTGATTGATACAAGAAGCATATTCTAAGTATTTACTTTCAATAAATAGTGAGTAATAAGGAAAATGATGTAACCAATTGACCTGAAAATTTGTAAATACCAAGAAAGAGGGGAAACAAGCAGGTCCAGGTCATAATTATGCACAAAACAATTAACTTTCATGATACAATTAAATATATGGTACATGTCATTACCTGCTGAGATGCAAAATTATTCATACCCGACGCAAGTTCTAAATATATATTTTAAGTTTAAACAAACAATGCATAAAACAAGTAAAAATAAATAAATTGTAACTAATTTAGTTGAAAATGAATATATTTCATAATTGACAAGAAACAAAAGAAACAAGCATGTCCAAGTCATAATTACATGCAAAATAACTAAAGTTTCATTTCATATTTCTGAGTACCAATTCCAAGAAGATTGATGATTATAAATTATAATGACTTTACTATTTGGAAAACTCTTCAATATAAATATAAAATATGATCCTCTTTCAACAAGATTTGATTTTACAAAATGATTTGTTGAATAATAAAGAAGCTAAATGTATATGATCTGAATGGAAAAAGTTCAACAAGAGAGATAATGGATCTAGATTGAAGGGTTGAAATTGAAGGATTGGTTAGAGGATAAGAACAAAATCACTATCAAACCACAATAAATACAGAGCAACTCTATGCATGCACCATGAAAAGAGCATCTTGAAGTATGGTTTTGGACCTTAAGAACACGTATAGAGAAGTGATTAAAGCTATAGATCTTGTTCTTGGTCATTTAAAATCACACACAGAGAAATGGCAAGGTTGTATTCATAAAAACCCAAGGAATAGTAAGGAACAACATTGCATGTTTTGAGACTTCTATTACAGTGAGTTGATAGACTTAAGTACAACACCTTCAACAAACATCTTCAAGGTTTTGGTTTCAAGGCACAAACACAATCTAGAATCAGTCACAAAATAATGTACAAGCTATCAAATAGGAAAAAAGAACAGTCTTTTCCAAAGACAAAACACTAAAAATGAAAGACTATTTCAAAATAGTAACTATACTATTACCAAAAGAGATCAAATGCTACAACCTCATAATCCATATCACAAAGATAATCATTGTATAATGAGAATTCTCAGAGAAACAAATGAACATGGGGTTGTTAATAGGGTAGTTCAATGATAGGAAGTTCATGTTCAGATAAAATATGCCATAAACCTAGAAAATACAGTCATTTGAAATCTCAGAAAAGTGCAATGAAAGATTTTTAAAAAGGTAGTGAGCTGGAAAAAAGGTTGCATGAGGACAAAACAATGATATTTGTGCCTAATGAAGATAGAGCATTTACATTCATACACAGTGACCAAGGAGTAGTTGCAGGCTTTCCTTGGAATATTATAGTAGTCATAGTAGAATGATAGCATTAGCTCAAGATTTGTCCAAAATCTTGTTAGGACAAAGGCCATGACAATGATGAACAAGAGAAGAAAAATAAATTAAGAAAGATTTAATGATGAGGAAGCACAATGAGAAAATAAGTCACAGTATGATGAAGGATAATAAAAATAACCTTGTAGCAACCAATATTCCCACCCAAAGAAATTCTAAAATAGAGTAATATTGGGATCCAAGAGTTTTGATCAGTCAATAGCCTAGTTGAAGGTATACTAGAAAGCTCAGTGATCACTCAAAATATCATGCAAATACTTTAATTCTTAGTTGCATCATCATGAATCGATTCAAAGGCATAAGAGGGGATTGAAATTTATTTATGTAGCAGCCATATCATTGTCATGACACATTAAGGAGTATTCTTAGAATCTCTAATGATATCTTAATATAAATTGAAAGTGCCAAATAGGTAAAAAAGTTTTGTTTACTTAAAATGAGTTCCAATCATTTTTACTTCTTGAATTTCATATGAATAGTTAGACTGTATCATGCAACAACTAAAGGGGTTTAATTCATCACTTGATTGAATAATGTAAACATCACTTCAAGGCCTAACAAAGTCGAGGGATTTTCAAGTAGTTCTAGTAGTATTAGTGTAGTTATGAACCCTTCAAGAGTTAGTTATAACTTGAGATAACTATTTAAGCAATGTCATTAAATAGAGAAGGTTCATATGCTATATGAGACTCTTCAAGCCAAACTCAGAGGAGAACAAGTACCATGAAAGACAATGCGTATTCAAGACAACCAATAAGGAAGGTTACATTTAAATATTGTAGCCAAAGCAATCAAAGAATGACATTAAAAATGATAGTGAGATGCTAAAATGCAATAAAAAATATAGACAAGGAGTATTTAGAACATACAAATGGTGCTATAAATTTACAACCACTGTTATAGCATTTTAGAGCATATGACAGTCAATAAGGTCCCTAGTTTTAATCACAATTTAGAGGATAGAAGGATCAACCATGATACTGAGCATCTTATCCAGATAGATAGTCCCAAAAATCTTAAGAGTTTGCAAATACAAGGATAGAGTTTGAAGGAGGTTAGGAAACTGCTAGACTATAATATAAAAAGAAATCATGAATGATCTTATACTAGTTATGATCAACAACACAATGAGTAGATCAAGAGGAGTCATGATGAGAAGATGTTATGTTGAAGAAGGTGGATAATCCTTTACATTGTTAAGATATCCATTGAGAAGAAACAAGTTGTTTTTTTCATTATCATGAAGGCAAAATATTGGTATGAAAACAAAGGAGTTCACTATCAAATGACAGGTAAATAAGGTTTTGACACTAAGATCAAAGACCATTATATCAAAATACAGATGCATTCAATCATTCATAGAAAAATTAAATAGTGCAACACCATAGATATCTGAGATCAATGACAAAGTTCTAGTAATACCAAGCATGGATGGTAGAGATTGTGAACAACATAGTATAGGTCTAAAAGGAAGGCATATATAGTCCTAACAATAAAAGGGAAAAATGGAAGTGTTAAAACTTGAGAATATAGTTGATACAGTGTTTTGATAGTCAAATAATGTAACATACATAGTCCATATGACATACATAGTCATAACAAAAGTTTGGGAAAGATGGAGCAATGACAACATCAGAATCTAAGATCAAGGACAATCACCAATCAAAATTGCCAACAAAAGAGCAGTTCTAGCACAAAGTAAGTCTAAATACCATAGGAATCCATGATAGTGGTAAATTAAAGATGACGTCTCATTCACCCGAGCACAAGGCATATACTCTACAATATTTCATTAAAATCAACCCTGTTTGATAGCCCTTGTAATAATGATAGTCTTTGAAAAATGTCAATGCTTAGGGATGGAGAAAGATACATGCATGATAAAATAGTAAAGTATTTGTAACCACTTTAGTATAGAGAAAATATATGGATGAAGGTTATCATGAATGAAAAATGTGGTCGACAAGTCATCCATGCAAAGTGTATTGATAGGATGCAATACAATCCTTGAGAACCCCATGTTTAATAAGGTTTGAGATAGGTTTATGAATCCATATGTCAAAATGACATCCAAAATGCATTGATATATGAGAAACAATCTCATATAGGTTGCAGAACAATCATAGAAAAAGACTTTATGCTAGTATTAAATATGGTAGGCCACATTATAAAGATGAAATACCAATCATGAGTCTCAATGACAATGTTTACTTATTCTTTGTGGGAAACATAAAGGCTAGTAGGTGAAAGAAGAAAAAAGATACAGTCTTCATGAGAGTTGCAATGGTCAAATGACCATGAGTAGTAATACAAAAGATTCTCAAACCTACAAAAAATAAAAATCCTATAGTAATCATGATAGGGCCCATGCTTTAATTAAAAGGTTTGTTCCAAGAGACTTCCTTGACACAATATAATGTAGTGGAGAAAGCATTTTAGAACAAAATATTGTAGTCGTCAATGGTATACAAATAGTTCAATGAAAAATGTTAGCCATAGAGGGTAATTATAGCCATAAGACAAACCAAATTAGGAATGGTTCTCATGAAAAGCAAGAGCCATAGTAACATTTATGATGCTGACAAGGACAATACAAAGATGTAGATCCAATCAATTATAGTATTAAATGGAGATGCAAGCTAGGCCTAATCTTAGTTAGCAACCAATCCATGGAGTGAATCCAGTCAAGGGATATGATGGAGAGTTTCAATCAAAATCAGAGAAAGTAGCTTTCATAAAAGAACATTTCAGTTTTAATGAATGTGAAGTTTCAAAAGAAGACAATATACAACTGATAGAGTATGTTGAAAATAATTTTATCTCCTAACAATCTAGACAAATGGATAAAGAATCATCAACAAGTTTGTAGTCCTAGAATTAGATTAGAGATGATACAATATAGAGCTTTAAAGCTCAAAATCTCAAAAGGGAAAAGGGCTTACAAAAATATCCATAGTCTTGTGAAGGCACATGGGCATAAAAGAATAGCTCAAGAAAAGTTATTTTGACTATTAGAAGAAGAAATACAAAGTCATAAGTCTACAACAAAAGACAGGGTATACCATAAATGACTATCTTGTGACTGTTACAAAGTAAAATTTGGATAAACTCAAAGAGACATTTACAAATACAACCTACCCTTTATAAAACCTAATTGAAAAAATGGATGCAATGCAAGTCCTTGTATCAATAATGTCTGGTAGATAGTAAAAAACTAGAACAATAAATTCCATCTAAAAGTGGTTAGACTTAAAATTATAAGGAAAATTACAAAATGCTAAAGAAAATGTCAACTAATAAAAAAACTTACAAGGATGAGGCATATTCACAACTTTTGTAGTCATGCCATGGATATCAGCACTAGAAGCAACTCATAGTGTTAGTGAACATACAAGACAATATGGGAGTTCATTATACCCGACAAATTTTGGTGTTGTTGTTCGTGTTGGATCTGTCGGAACCTGCAATTAAGATTCAATATACATTATTCAATAAGATTAACTGTGCAACATAATGGAATATTGAAAAGTGTGTTATCTTATTGAGATTTGCTTTGTTTTGATAGAGTTTAATATTCTCTACTTAACAGGGCCAACCACATGAAGATGGAAGCTCATTTGTACCCTCCCTCCCCCTAACATCACTCTGCATTCCCCGTTAACATCTAGCATTCACTCATTCTTTCATCCATTATTAAAATATAGCATTCATTCATTATCACATAATGTTCATTAACACATAACATTCATTAAAATTCATTAACACACAATATTAATCAATATTAATTAACACATATCATTCATGAATATTCATTAGCACATAATTACATTCATTATCACATAAAAATCAGTCATTATCAAATAAGGTAGATTACAATCATTTTTTTTTTTGAAGCTATGTAAAAACTAAGTGGAGCATCATTTTCTTAATCATTTCCCCCATCTTTAGTTGTTCTACCCTCTACTCATGATCTCGATGTATACCTAGTCCTATACAGATGACGAGGACACTGAACCAAAGGGGGGTCCTCTGCAATAACAAAGAAATGGGTTAAATTCAAAAAAAAAATTATTATTTTTACAAGAATTTCATTAGTTTAAAGAACATAACTATGGTGCTCTTTACTTGATGGGGCGACATCATCTTCCACATCATTTTGTCTAGCCTCAACCTTAACATGCTGAACACCCTCTAGATCCTCTAGAGTTGAAATACGAAAGGTTACATTAATCAACACAACAATTGAAATTAAATTTGTTTAAAGGAATAATAGTAGTCCTCTTTACTTGATTGGGGAACATCATGTATCTGATGTTGTCTACTCGGATCATGCTCCACTTGGTCACCACCGACTACATGCTCTAAAATATTAACAAAAAAGGTTACATTAATTATAATTTAATTAAGATGTTTAATTGTATTAATAATTACATAAAAAAAATTGAATAGCAAATGAATAGCTCCACTACTGGGATCCACATCCGGATCTTCATGTCTAGGTTGTGTTCCATGATTAACAGGTTGCATTCCAATGTCATGCACATTGTTATCATTGCTTTCTTATTTAAAAATAATGTAGTCACTTTATGTTGGAACTTAACATCAAATATATTACTGGTAAAGTATTCAATTTGAGATCATTTTCATTTAGCTTATTTACCTTTGTGATGGATGCATTAGAATCTTGTGTTTTCCTACTCAATTCTCGTAGCCATTAAGCCATGAATGTATAGCCTTACTGGTAGGTAATTCTCTTGTCCTCTTCTGTGGGTGCTCTATTGAATTCAGAGCCCTGCATGTTTTCTTAGTATCGTGAATTTTGCTTGTATTGTTTGATAAAAAAAATTTGTTTACAATTTATAAATATTTTGATGCGATATTTTATTTACTGATTCTTACAATTCATGTGACAAGTTTCATATAACCACCAAAGCTGAGTTTGTGTTTCCCGTTCTTTTCTTGTCTTGCCTTGGTTGCCTTTGACATGTCACTCAGTCTATGAAAATTTTGAAATATGTTAGAATATATAAATATAAAGAGTAATAGTACATAATTACATTCTTAATAGTATCACATACCTTCTTCTGGCATCTTGTGTTGTATTTCCTTTTTTCCTTTCAATTCTCTCCTTCACATCCAAAATCAGGTCCTTCCACTCCCTCTCTGGAACCATGGGGGTGCTCGTACTTTACGTTCTTCTCTAAATGTGTCATGTATTGGTCCCCCGCATACTTTAGATATGTGCCAGCTTTTTCAAGGAGCTTGGTTTTGTCGAATGTGTCATTTTTGAACAACACAACCATACGATTTGTGAGTTCATCTTTTAACTTTTTTTCTTGGTCATTCCACCTTTAAAGCAAAAACAAACCTATTAGATTCAGAAATAAACTGAAGCTATGTTTGATATAGTTCAAGAAAAGGATCAAAGGAAAACTATTCTAGCAATGATATGAAATTAAAATAGTGGATTAGGGTTAGGTCACATATGATGTTCCACCTTTTACGTATGGTGGGCCCAAATATCTGCAATGCAATATCATTAAGATTTTTATAAAAAATATCATTTCCTCCAAAAAAATCATGGGATCATTAGTCCAAAATGAGTGATCAATAATTAAATTACAATAAATTATATATAATAATAATAATTTTAAAGTACCTATAACCTTATATATCTTTAAGGGAATCAATTCTTTGTCGCTCACCACCAATGTGGCCTGCATCGTTCCCGTACTAGCAATATCAGAAGATCCAAAAAATGATGGTATGTTATCAGTAGTAGTCACCTCTGGCGCATCTTGATGTGCATCTTTTGCTATAGAAAATAAATCCACTATGAAATTCCCCAAAGAAAGAATGCTTCAAGGGAAATAAACACATAACAAAAGAGAGAGCAAAAGAGAGATCTACCAATAGAGGGCGGGTCAACATGACGTGTAGTAGATGATGTTTGCATGCTGCATGTTGCTAATAGTGGAGTCGGCAATATAGGTGGGGCTAACCTTGGATGAGATGGCGTTTGCACATGAACATTGACAACAGCTAAAGAATAATATATTAAATATATAAAACATTAAATATATGAAAACTGCAAGAATTGAAAACAAGGACGAACCTTTATTAAGAAATGTAAAGAAAGATTAACCTTTATTAAGTGTTTGATGCTAATCTTAATGATACAACATTATGAAGGAGGACAAAGGTAGGTAAATTTATGGCAAGAGGGCAGTGTAAAGGAACAAGGAAGGAGACACCTTGAAGAACACTATAATATATTATGGTTTGATAAAATCAATAAAATTTTGTGTTTTGGAACTTGTTAATTGTAAATTTCCATTATAGACACGTTTCATGCATTGTTTGAAGCATCTTCTCATCAAGCAAATAAATTAAAAATGTCTAATAAAGGATTGGAGGGTGAAGTGTAATGAATTAACTTTTTTTTGTTCCAAGTTAGAGCAATGGTCATGAAGAATGAGGAGAGTGTGGATTTTTTTTCTCTAAATTGTCCAAAACCCTCAGTTTTGGGTCAGTCACAAGGGTTTGTTAATATACATTGATGTAGTCATTGAAAACTTCTCAAATTTTGGATTCCTATTGTCAACTCAAGTATCTTTCATATTGAATTGTTCTTATGTTGAATGGTTGTACAAATGTCAATAAAACTAGTGCCCTAGCAGACTGAGACAAAGTTTTCCCTATTTTGGGATAGAAAACCATATTGTTTTCTTGAGTGATGTCCAATGGGTTGAAATAGGAATGTGTTGATTAAATAAGGTTGGAAAAACTCTAAATAACATTCCCCAGTATGATGGACATTGATCCTAAGGTGTTGAGGAACTAAATATGGCATGAGTACAATGTTTATGGGTTGCAAACTATGTTTGGAGATCTAATATGTCTGAGACAATATCAAGTATAATGTGTTTTGGGTGCTCAAAGTGATAAGACAAGAAATATTCAATCTACTTGTTTGATCATGACAATCACAACGAATGGTAGTTTGGGTTCCTTATTTTGCAGTTTTGGAATTTGAAAGGATTATATGAGTAAGTGCAGATTATGGCTACTTGGGCAGTTGAAGCATACATCAATGAGCTAAGGACAGTGAAAGAACACTCTTGGAGGACAGGGTTAAGTATATGTTAAGGTATAATGGTTGAAATAATTAGTATTTTCACAATGTTAAGGCTAACATGGAGTTTCTTGAATGTGTACCTTGTCTTGTTGGAAGTTAAGCTCAAGTAGAATGTCAGATCAAGTAGAATGTGACAAGCTTTAAAAGGAGAGAGTATCATATAGTGAGAGGTGAGTTGACAGTGAAGAACAAATCATAGTATGAAGCTCTCAAAAATTATAAATGATGAAGTGAGAGGTTGATCCAAGTCAAGGATCTATAGAAAGGATGTGTTAGGGGTTTATTGAGAAAAAGTGAAGGGATGTGTAAGGGGGTTTATTTCCCTAAGGTATGAATGATTAGTCATGAAGAGCATCAACTAGATCCCTCTGCATCAACTACATAATAAATATATGGTCAATAACACTAGCATTAAAAAATCAAGTTCACAAGTCCAAAGAAGGAGTAGTTTTAATGTATAGAACATGGTCATCACCTGAACTACCTGCAATACCCTGATCATGGCCACCAGGTTGATGAGGATGCATAAAATCCTGTAAAACTAACATGCACATATTTTAGTTAATGACATAAAAGAGATTAAAATATAAACCATTATTGAACTTTTGTTATAATTAAAGCTTTCATTACTACTTACTTGCAAGTTTTATGTTGTCTGCATCAATTGTTGCACCCTCTCTTTTATTTCATCAGTCTGAGGGCTCATGGATGCCAAAGCAAGAATCTCTCTATTAATTTTTTTAACAAACTTTTTCATCATTTCTATAGGGTTTGTGGTAAATGTGATATCATCATCACATAATACTGTTGAGTCCACATCCCTATAGAGGTGTTGAGGTACTGTAGGTCCCTTTTCCTTTCCCTGAACATCCATCTGTGACAAGAATATTATTAACACTATCAAAATTACTCCAAAACACTCAAGAAAAGAACATATTAATGTAACAGTTTGCTTCTATCTAATTTGTATAATTACAATGAGGTTTACCCACTCAGTAGAAGTGTTGGGACCTACATCCCTATCTGTGCTATATGATGGATCCATGTTGCCTTGTGACAAAGAAAAAATATAAAAACGTTAGAGAAATGAAACGAATAGACTTAGCAAAAAAGATTAATAATAAAATGGTATATTGGAGTCATTAATTGGAGGTTGGTTTAAATGGTATATAGTACATACCACCCCCATGATAGTAACTTTGTTTGTATCTATAAGATTCAAATTGTAATCGATTAGCAGCTCTTCCCCTGCACTTATTGATTTTATCACAATATGAATACACGATTTCTGTCACGCACCTCAAATATGCAATTGGGTTACTTATTAGTTGACCCAGGTCGCGTACTATTTATAAAAATTGCAATATTCCCTGTTTCTTTTGGCCTTCCATGAATGTATACAACTAGTAATTTACTTTGATCATTATCTTTTTGTTGTATATAATTTGTTGACAGTGCATACCTACGCACTTTTTTTATATCAAACAATCTCCATCCAATTTTTGTAATTGTAACAAGGTCCGACATACTCCATCAATTCAAAAACTTTGTTGTAACAGACCTTTATGCCATCCATGGAAAATAGGCCCAAACCATGTAATGACAAAGGTGCTATGCAATATATCCTCTCGTTAACACAAAAATCAGTGCTTATTGGAGGAAGTTCCTTGGGTACCCATTGTTTCTGTAGATGTTTGTACCTCAAGGGAACCTCGATGTCTCCTTTGGTCTCATCATCATAAGAACATGACCCCCCTTGAGCAAGGAAAAATTCCATGCGTTTATTGAATTTTCTTCTAATATTTTGACCTCTAGTTGATCTCCCTATTTTAGATCTACTACATGTATCACTTTCATCTTCTATTCCTTCATTTCCCTCACTCGAGGAAGACACATTTGACAAATACCTATTTGGTGATACCTTCACTCCATCAAATGAGAGAGTTAGTTGGTAGTGAGAGAGATATTTTGCAAATGAGGGTAATGTTGATGAAGAAGTTTGCCCTAAAGTTGATGTTGAGATTAAAATTTGAATAAGTCCAACTGGGGCCTCAAGTGTTGATAAGTGTATTAGATTTGTTGCTAATGTGGAGGTTTGAAAAACTGAGGAAGTTTGTTTTCCTAGTAATTTTTTAAAAATAAACTGTTTCTATAGGGTGTATTGACTTATACTTGTTGATCCATGAGACTGTGCAAGATCCTTGTCAAAGGGGTTTAAGTTCCTGCATATGTAATTCAATTATCTTATGCTAGCTACAAATTACATGATACATATACTAAAAATTACATAGTATACAACATGAACAATATGCAATCATCATAATCATTGTATATTTTTTTATTCCTTACCTCTACTTTATGTAGATTGTGTAGGATCCTCAACTAAAGGGTTGACGATGTCTGTAGTCAATTATCTATTTCCACCAAGGGTGGAAGCATCATACAAAATATATACATGAAATCAGCACCAATAATTGAGCATCATAAGCATTACATTTGTAATTTGATAAACAATAAATACATATGTATCATAAGCATCATAAGAATCACATATGTATCATCATATATGTAATTGAGCATCATAAGAATGACATATGTATCATCGTAAACATGTAATCCATCAAATATATATCATAAATCACCATCCATCACATAGCTAATAAACAGTCCACATAATAAATTAATTATGTGACCATATAAGTCAAATAAATGTCTATAAAGAAATCAATATTAAATAGATAATATACTAATCGCATGACTCATACATTTCATTCATGTCATTGATCTTCTTCTTCATCCAACTCATCATCATGACCATCATGATCATCATGATCATCATGATCATGATCATGATCATCATCATCATCATCATCATCATCATCACCATCACCATCACCATCACCATCACCATCACCATCACCAACACCATCGTCACCATCATCAGTACCAACAACAACAACATCATCATCAACTTCTTCTTCTTCATGAACATTTCCATCAGGAACCTCATCAACTAACTGTCGATCATTGTAATGCCCATACCCTAGTCGGACTTTTAAAACCCGTTTGACCTTGATTGACTTCCTATGTGGCATTCTTGAATGGTAGGTTAACCGATATGCAATGTGTAGTTTAGATAATATAAATAAATTGTGCATACTTATTATTGTGCTTTTGCATCAATCCTTATGTAAATGTAATTGTTTCCTAACTCTTGTGATAAATCTCGAGCTAACACCTTCATTGAATATGTATATGTATATGTATGCTTGCGTGATTCATGAGTGCAGGAGATTGCAGGTACGACTCCGCCTAAGGCAAGGTTCATCTCCTTTGGGATTTGCAAGGTTGAGTATGCCTCCTTTATCTTTAGAATTCGGTTTTGGTGGTCATATAACTATCATCTTGCCTTAGCCATGGTCAGGTGAGCATCGCACGTGTGGTTCGTGGGGCTCTCACTTTTCATTGGATTTCATGTCATGTGATTTGGTGGACTTCCTTGTTTTGCGTGCCTTGCACGAGGTAAGCGGAGTTTGTTGTTCTAAGTATTAAATTCAAATTTATGAGTAGACGAGCACATTAGTAATTCAAAAATTTAAATGGGTAGCTTCCTTTATATGATTAATCATTAATTTAAGAGATTGCCTTAAATTATTAATGTAGCAAGCTTAAGGTATTTAACTTGGATTAGTGTGCTCATTTACGCATTTGTAACATTTACGCATTGTAGTTGAGAAATTAGAAGAAATAAGACTCTTGCATTAGCTTAGTCATTTATTTAAAAAAAAGGTCGCTTTACTGTGTTATAACAAGTCAATTTAATAGTTAAATTCGATAATAATGAATTTAATGAGTTATGCGTTTGGAAAGGAAAAAATTAAAGTCATTTGGGAAATAGAAATAAATTAATCATTTTCGCATGTTGAGAGAAAAAGGGTAAATTTTATTATTTAAAAGAAATTAGTTCCTTTTTACTTGTAAAGTGGATATAGTATAAAAGTTTGATTTTTAGAAAATTAAATTAATCAAAATATAAAGTGTTGGCTTAAGTGATATGAAGAAATTTAAAATTAGAGTTAAATAAGAAATGGAAGCTTTTTAATTTTAAAAGAAAAATGAATAAGAAGGATTGAATAGTGGTTTCCATTTGATTTCCATTTATTTTATTTTAAAAATAAATGCCTAAATTCGAAATTGAAAATTAGGGCAAAATTAGGGTTTCCCATTTTTAACCTAGCTTTGGAAACATTTTGGGGGTTCTCTCTTTTGGGGATTTTTTTTTGAAAAAAATGGAGGTGAGAAAAATAATGTTGAAAGGAAATGGAGTTCTCTTGCTTGGAGTTGCAGGTGGAGCTCTTCTTCAAATCCATGCCAGGAATGCTAATGGGAGGTAGGTCTATTGTTTATCTCTTATTTCATTTAAAACCAAAAGAAATGTTTTAGCCATGAAGGTTCTTGAAGATTAGTTTCAGTTTTTCCTTAAAAATTTGGTTGTTCTTGAATCAAATGTTTGTTTCTTAATAAATTTTGTGGCTTTAAACCTGATGTGGAGATATTTGTCCCATAATGGAGTTTTGGGTGAATCTGGAAAATGAACAGGTCTGTGAAAACACAAAACAAAAATATAGAAATAAAACTGACGATGCAAAAATGAAGGATTTCATTATTGTTAAAATTTTATGCAAAAAAAATATGGTTTATTTTGGATTGTGAATCAAGTCAAAAAAAATTAAAGAAAAAAAATATATATACAAAAATTTGGGGGATTTCGGGGGGGGAGCCGAAGCTCAACCCGCCCCTCCCCGCGCGCCTCTCGCAGTATACCTATCGGCGCCCACACAAAAATTTGGGGGATTTCGGGGGGGGAGCCAAAGCTCAACCCGCCCCTCCCCGCGCGCCGCTCGCAGTATACCTATCGGCGCCCACACATAGTGGGAGCCGAAGGGGACTGCGTCTCCTTTGGAGGCCGCAGCTCCTTCCGGCGCCACTGTGTGGGGGAGCCGTAGGGACTGCGTTCCCCATGGCGGACGCAATATCCCCCGACTCCACTATGTGGAGGCCGAGGGGCTATGCCCGTCATGGTGGCCACAGTTCCCTTCGGCTCGGGCACGGCCGCCCTAGGGTTTGTCCGCCTAGGGTTTGGCCGCCCTTTTTAATTTTTAAAATGTTTTTTTTTTATTATTATTTTCACTTGGTTTTTTTTTAAGAATGATTAAAACTCGGGTTTGGGGTTTTCATGGTATTTACAGAAAAAAAGAGATGCTTATTAAAATAGATTTATTTCAAGTAATATTTGTGTTATTAAAAAAAAAAGGGAGTTGGGATTTTATTTTAGAAATATAATGTTTTTTTTTTAAACAAAAAAAAAAGGGGGAATAAATGCTTATATTTCAATACACGCTAAAATAGATAGCATCTATTTAACCAATATCATTAATTACATATATGCATTTTTGGGCTTTAATATAGCAATGACTTTCACTGTGATTTTTTTTAATCGAAAGATATTTGGTTATATGATAATGAGTAAATTGATTGGAGGCAATGGTCTTTAATTTTTAAATGTAGGCAATAGAGACTTAATTTAGCCCGGAAATGATTTTTCCATTTCTTCATTTACTCTTAATGTATCTTGTTCTTGTAGTAGAAAGGGTTGTTTTTGTGTCGTTAGAAAAGGGGCTAGACTATTGTTGTAAACCAATTTGTCATTGGTGCTTATCTAAGGGTTAATTAATCTATTTAGACGTTTATGCCAACTTGAGAAAATGTTGTAATTACCCGTTAACGCTTGAGCATGGCTTATTCTTTTGGAAATTTGATGCATCTGTTATAATAGCACGGCCTAGATAGGTATGTTGGGTCCCCGTCATCTGATTGCTTTTGTCTGACCAACGTCGGTCAAGTCTCCATTTAGGGTACCACCAGTTAAGAAATCTTTGTTGCTTTTGCTTTGATGTATTGGATAGGATCCGCTTCAAAAGGGATCATTATGTGAATTCCGACCGGGGTGTCTGTTGTATATTGATTGTATTCGCCTAAGTGGCAAGATGTAAAAGACTTATAAATTTTGTATTCCTAATGTTATAATACCAAAGGGGTCTTGCAGTTGAGCAGACCCGGAGATGTAGCCCTTTAGGGGTGAACTCTGAGATCATAACTGTGTTATGCAATGTTTTTAGCTTACTTTGTTTTATGCTTTAAACTATCATGGATGGTTGTATTCTTGCATAAGTGTATGGTGGAAATTTAATGAATTCAAATCTAAGTGCATAACATTATTCATCTGGATAAATGTAGTTATTTAGGTTCATAAAACATTGTAAATTATGATGATGGCAAAGCATTTAAAATATTGTAATTAAAGTTGTGGAAAAAGTATTTTGATAAGGTTAATCAAACGTAGTAATAGTGGAAAGAATCTTGCTAGGTTACATCATTGGATTAACTTGTTATTAAGCATGTAAATTGAACAATTGAGTAGGGGAAACAAAGATAGAATTAATGTTATAATTTCTAAGTTGGAATCTAAAGGATGATCTACATATAGGTAATTACTTTTATCTTCTTAAATGAGCTACGCCATGTTAATTATATTCCACTAAATTGGATGAATATTTTTAGTTAATTATGTTGTAATTATAATCAATAATCCTCACTAGATTAATTTTATAATCGGGTGAACTCAACTAGATATCCATATTTTAATCCTTATAAAAAAGAATCCCTTATGATTGCTACAATTGAACTAAAATGGGAAATAATTGATTAGTTGTTTATACATTAAATCTTAGTAAAAGTATCTCTCTCATATTTAACTTCATTTAACCCAAAAAAGAGTGATATGCAATAAGATAATTGTATTTTAATCCTAATAGAAGAACATCACTATGATCTTATTATTCTAATCTTGAAATGATGAATGTCATCTAGCTAACAATATTTTAATTTAAAGGATGCTCTTGTGTGTCCTAATGCATATCCACCTTAATGAAATTAGTCCGTTTGTTTGCATTATCAAAACTTCAAATGAATTCTATGGCTACTCACATTTTACCTTTCATAAAACAACTACAACTCACTAGTTGGCTATGCATGAAATCAAATGAAGGGATCTCACTCTATTAATTGTAGTTAATCCTTAATGAATGAATCTCATCTGATTAACCATACTTTTAATATTAAAGGATGATATCGAATTGTGAATGGATTCCCTAATCCCAATAGAATGAACTTCATTATATTAAACGCATGAACCTTTTTGGAGGCCTCTTAATGTAATTAGGAATTAAAGTGCAATGAATAAATAACCTCTCAATGGCCTCCTAACCACCCAAAGTAATTGAACGCTTCCTAAAATTATAAGATGTCCAACCATAGAACACATATATAATCAAGATCTATGCATTATCTCGTAATTATGATATCCAGTTTAATGGATCTAATGATGCAAGTTGAGTTAGGTGTAAGGTTATGTAATCGCGTTGGGAAACTCCTTAGGATCGTTTTAGCCTTCCGCTGTTTTATCTAGTTAGAGATAACTTTGAGATAACTTCAAACTATCTTAATATTGTAACTTTTCATTAACGCTCTTATTTATTATTTAAAAAAAAAAATATTTGCACTCTATTTGAGTGTTTTTAACTTAAACCTTTAGGGGTTTCCTGGCGGGGCATTACAATCATGATCATCATCTACATCATCTTCTACTTCTTTGATATCTTCTTCTTCCATCACATTATAATTTATCGACCTTTCTCTTGGATCATGTCTAACAACAAAGGACCAACCCGGTTTATGTGGAACCTCTGACTAAAATACCTGCTCACATTGGCTTGGAAGAACATAGGGCTCATCTCTAACTAGCTCAAATGACCTTGTATTAACCATTGTAAATCTATTATCATGTTCAATAATAGTTCTATTAGGATCATTTTTATTCAGTTGTAGCCTGTACCATTTGACGACGAATAAAACTAATTTGAAGGAATTAAAGTCACACTCACGTATATCATCCAAAATTCCATAGTATCAATTTTGAGACTCTTGAGGATGTATGTCATTTTTAGATGAAATATTGGTCACCTCAAAGACTGCAGTTATCCCAGAATCACAAGTTTTCTTCGTGCCATCCAGCTTTTTGATGCAAAATTTATGACCATTGAAGCAAAAGTGTTGTGGTGTTTCACCTGCAATATGTCAAACATGTAAATATTATTGCATTGTGAGTTGATAAACATATGGCTGATTAATAAATTTATACATACCTGTTTATCTCTTAAACCATATGCTAAATCAATTTTCCTTTGCGTAACATTAGAATCTCCATTATGATGAGCTTCTTTAACTAATGAAGCCACACCTTCCCATGTTAATGTGAGACCAAAATGTTAACATTGTTCAATCCACACTATCATCCAATCAAGATTGTCTGCAATATACAAATGTAGTGCATCCCACTCTCAGCCAACTATACAGAAAATAAATAGACGACTTACAACTGATTTATTTTCAAGATTAAGAGCTAATTAACTACAATAACGTCATATAATTACCTCTCACTTTCCTCAATCTACCTTTCCCCATCAAGTACTCCCCTTTGAATTTGTTAATGGGGTTGGGATCCGAAATATGATCTACGTGGATCTTTGTTGCAAACTTAGGAAGATATTCAATAATGTACACCATAGTATAGTATACCATATATCCCTCCACAATAGAACCCTCAAGATGTGCTCTTTGTTGAACCAAAGCCTTCAAAAATTTCTAGTGCCTCTCAACCATCCACATTGACCTAGTGTGTATAGGTCTACACAATTTAATCTCCTAAACTTGGTGTATGAGGTAGTGTTCTTGTGCATTGGAAAAAGTTGAAGGTAGACACTTTTTCATTTCACACATTAGATGAGGAATTTTTCTCTTCCAATATTTTATATCTTCTTTATGGATTTCTGTAGATGACAACCACCTACAAGAGATTCAAGACACAAAAATATATAAACGAGACTTTACAAAATAATATACAATATATTACATAATAAGTAAAACAAATAGAAAATATAATATCTATACAAAAAATTGAACAAACATCACTACTTACCTCATGTATTTTCCAAGATCATATATGACTTGCTTGACACTATTGTCGAAGTGGTCTGGGAGAGATAGAGGTAGAATGTACTGCAACAATTATAAAATGATTTTTATTTTTTCTAACATAATACAATGAAAAGTATATGCACATTATACAAATATATAGTAAATACACAAGAACATGAATTACTTTAATGAAGGTATGCCAATCATGCGTTTTCATCCCTGGCACAAATTCACTTTTCTTTGATATGAGATTGTTTATGTTCGCAGCAAATCCTGTGGGAATTCAAATTTTTTGTATGACTTATTTTATAGCATTGCTTTTCTTCTCCATTATAACCAAGGAAGGGAACTTATATTAATTTGGTCTCCATTGCTATTTGATTGAATGACATTTTTCATTGCATGATTGGATTCCTGACATCTTTCTGTTATATTCTTTCCAATATCCATAGTATCAAATAAATGCACAATTTGTAGGTGCTCGTAGTAGGACAACCTACTAAATTGTCTGGGATAACTTTTTATTCCCTTTGGAAGGTGGTCATCCATGCCTTGATGACCTTCATGATCATTAATTATATCATCAGTAAACAAAACACGATAGAAAATACAAATTCCAAAAATAAACCATTAGATGGAATGACATTACCTTGACTATTAATTCTATTATATTCCAACTTCCATAGGTGAGGTGTCATTCTTTGTGGCTTTGATGTAGTCTCTTCTGTCCCATTGAAAATATTTTCTTCAATATTCCAATACTTATGATTTTTTTGGAGGAAGTGCCTATACTCATCAAACACCTGCTTTCCTAAACTTTTTGAATGACAAGATTTCATCTTTGGACCACAAACTGGACATGCACAAGATAATGCACAAGATAATGTATAATTTGATTAAATATGTAAATATTTATAATTATAAATATCATGTGCAACTTGAACACTATAACATACCACAAAAAAGTGTTAGCCCTAGGGCATCATGTATTGTCCATACAAGCATTGCATGGAATTGGCATTGTCTTTGTCCTATTGGTCTAGAGATGTCATATATGGTGACACCATTCCATAACTCCAACAATTGTCGATAAGAGGCTCAATATATACATTCATAGCTTTAACTTGGTACTTACCTAGTTGAATGAACAAAAATATTACACAATTATTATGACCATTTTACTACAATATTTATAATTAAATGTAGATGACTATTAAATGATTAAATACTTGGAACAATCATTGCCAAAATTAAGTGATCCCTCTTTATTGACATCCTTGGAGGAATGTTATTGTTCATAACAAAAACAGGCCACACTGAGTAAACAGATCTCAACTCTCCAAATGGATTGATGCCGCCCGCTACCAATGAAAGCCTGAGATTACAATATTCTTCTTTAAAGTGTGGCCAATTTTCCTCTATGTCCATAAATGCTAAACCATTTGCAAGAATTCAAATAATGTCATCTCAACTTCTATTGTGTGCATGGTAATCCAAAAATTGTGCCAAGCTAGTGCACCGAAATAATCGTTGCATACGTGGAATAATGGGAATATAACAAAGAACCTTGTGAGACACCTTTTTTGTTGTTTGATCTATTTGATATCTACTGATATGAAATATAGGGCATTCTATTCTAAATTCATGTTGTCTATGATATATAATATTATCATTGGGACAAGCATCTATTGCTTGATACTCCATTCTTTGATATCTTTCATAATGGTAGATAATTCTCGGTATGAGCAAGGTAAAATATTTGATGGAGGTAATAAAAACTCACCTATCAATCTACAACAAAAAATATATTTTGTTAATATAAAGAATATTAATGGTACATGTTTCACCATTTATTAACTATAATGACATATATGACATACCTTAACATACGTAAGATTTTTATGTTGGATAAACCATTCGTAATCTTCAAGTTCACCAACAACAATACAATAGAGAGAAGAGTTGTTTGGGAGCCTCCGTAAAGGGCCTGATATGCCTTCTCATGTAGAGGTAAATCATGAACAACATCAAGGTCATCTTGATCATCATGATCAGTTGTGCTAGTACTAAATGTGTCATGGACCAATGTATTTATACCATCATCTTCAATTGTGTTTTCTAGTGCATGATCGTCACCATCCATGAGATCATTATCTTCAGCTTCGATATTCACACCTCCATGTTCCTCCACTTCAAAAACCATATTCTTCATGTTGTGTTTGGTCTATATCATGTACCCTGGGGTGCTCAACCTATATAAAAATGATCAACATAAATAAACCATGATCATGATCTCATCATTAAATGATTTATTATGTATATAGACTATTCAAATGATATAATGAACAACTTACCAATGGATGATAATCATGTCTCCCTTCAATGTGACCATGTTGCCTATAATGTTTCTTATTTGTTTTGATTAGAAGTCTTCTTTTAAGCCCTTACACTTTTTGCAAGCACAATAACATTTTCCATCACCTTTTCTTTTCAAGTTAGACCACAATCTATCAATTGTCTCCTTATTTTGTTCTTCGCTAATATTATCTGACATGGTCTTTCTTCATAGGCAAAAAATTCAGGCTATGGAAAATTAGGTGCATAACCTTCACAAACTATGCAAATGGATATCGCAAGTATGGAAGTCTTCTTAGAACTAGTTATATAGAAGTTGAAATATTAATTATGAAATGATGTTTCAGTATAATATACCAAATTAAAATACTTAAACATAGAAAAATTACAAATCGAACCAAAACCATTTAACTCTTCTTTTTCATCTTAAAACATTGAGCTTAATAGAGAACATATTTAATATAGCTAGTGGTCACAAGTTCTTTTGAGATAGATGTTCAACATAAATTATTTTTCCTCTCCCACCAACTCTTCCTCCCTCCCTCTTTCTCTCTCTCCCAACAAAAGATGTTGAGTGCAGATGCTAAATGGCATCAACAAAACTACCCTCATCATGGCATCTAAAAAAATACTTAAGGAGGCACACAATAGGAGTGAGATGATACACTTGAATTGCATGGATAGATGATAATGAGCAGTTGAGGAATATGTTGACGACCAAGAACTGTACAATGGACCACATACTCTTGTTCAAGAAGGAAATTGTTTTATGCATCCCTCTACCTTCTTTAATTCTTCATTCTACTCACTCTCTTCTGCAATTGCAAGTTCAATGGATGCATTGTTTTCTATATTCTTCCCTTTTCATGTATTAGTCTAGGTTATCCTTTGCTACACCTACAACACACAATGGTCATATTTGATCTTATTAACATATTTGAAACTTCACAAAACAACTCATATTTTGCCTCATAGAGGCTTGAAGGCCAATTAGGTGCTCCTGCACCAATTGACTATGAGAATGTTATGAAATGCTCCAACCATTGGTCCACTCTCATGTCTTTTGGTCATCTAAGACTATTTTTTACTATTTGGACAATCATTTATTCGCTTTTGGACTATGGCATGCTTTTAAAACTGACTTGTGAAGTCCTTGATTATTAGGACAATCAGTTTTCTTTGTCCTTTACTATAGCTTTCTCTTATTTTCCATGATAGTGGTCATGCAATATTAATAGGACTGTTGTTTTGTATGGAGAAAAAATATTTGGCACTGTGAAGAATAATGTAAGTTTTATTTTTTGATCCCTATTGCTATGTGTTTGATAGATTAATGATATTTGTGGTAGACTAGAAGGTTTTCTAATTTTCTAGAAGATAATAAATGTATTATGTGGCGATGCACATAGGTAGAGGTGTGTGTCTTATGCGCTGATCTAACTAGTGCATAGGAAAGTATATGTTTCCTTATCTTTTGCTTCATTTAATTATATGAGAAGGAAGATAGGTTGGGCAAACAAAGTCTAGGTTGTAGTTTTCAAATTGTTGTTGCAGATTTTAATATACCTATGTGAAGGATTATTAAGACATTTGAAGACAAAGAAGGGCATGTATAATCACATTCATTGCTAAAGAATGTTTGTGTCTTATGTGATGAATATTGATCAATGGAAGATTTGGTTATATAAGAGTTTCTAACAACAAGATTTGGTTTGTTTTATTACTTTGTTTACTCAGTTGAACTGAACATTTCAAATTCTCTTCCTTATGATTTTTTTTAAGGTTTGTGATAGGTGAAAAGAGTTTGGAAGTAATTGTAATATTAAAACTTGATGTTGTGTTCAAATACATATGTTTCTTTCCAACATGCTATTTTATTGGTTCACTCCCTCTAGATACTAGAAATTTTAAAGTAGAATGGCTATAATAGGTCTACCTCTTGCTGGCATGGTAAAATAGTGAATAAAAGATTTAGGAGAGAGTATTTGAAAACATTTTACATAGCTACACAATGATGGTGAGGTGTATCAAAGCAGAGAGGTTGTAAAAGATCATATGCTGATTTTTTTTCTTGATTGTAAGAGTACTTGAGTTTATTTGATAGTAAATAATATTAAAGATTTATGTCTTTTCTTCATAAGAATTTGTTTTGGAGTGATAAAATTGTATTTATTTTTAGGGAGATTCTATTAGACAAATATTCTAGATTCAATTTCCATGTATGATGAATTAAAATACAAATGAAACTAATGATTAAAATATTATGGGAAATATTAAGTGGAAAGGAAAAGGAACCTATCGATGAAAATAAGTTATTGGATTCGAATAGTAGAGATGTTAAAACCAAGGTTAATATTGGTCTTTCTTAATTATCACTCTAAACTACATCATATAGATTTGGATAAGTCATCCGTAGATATTTGTCCATGAACAAAATGTTTGGAGAAAAAGTAGTTAATGCAAAGTTTTCCCTAAAACTACTATTGTTTAGGTTCAAAATAGAAGATGAAATTACAATGTCAAATCATATAAATAATTTGAATCTTCTCATTAGGTATCTGGAAGAAGTTAAGGCTCTAGTAGATTATAATGATGCTAAAAGTATCTTGTTAAACAACTTGTCATCAAAATATAATAAAAATAACTTCACAAACTTTACAAGATATGATTTTAACACTTCTAGTAGTTTCTAGTAGAAGAGAAAGGACAAAAGAAGATATAGAAGATGATCCTTAATAGGAGAAAGAACTATTTTCACAAAGGATAATATGTTAGGTCCCGGAGACAATTGAGAGGGGGGGGGGGGGGTTGAATCAGTTCTCTAATAAATTCAAAACAAAACAACTTAACCAACTTACTGCTTAATACCGGTGAACCAGTCTTTTATACCAATGGATAGTTTTATCAGATAATTGCAATACTGGTAAAGCTTAATGCATGAAACAAAAGGAAAAGTTATCCACAACACTCAACACCAATATTTGTATGTGGAAACCCTGTAAGGGGAAAAATCACAGTGGGAAACCTTACCCACAATCAGATGATACTATTGCAAATAGTAAGTGTATACAAATGGGGTTTGCACATGCAGAAAGGCCAAGTTCCTAGAGCTCACTACTCAAAAACAAAATAGGAGTCACACTGACTACAATTGGATGGTTAAATCCAATAAGGATGTACTGCTCAAAATAGCATCTTCATATGTTGGATTCAGTGCCAGTGTAGTTCTGATATGCTTTCACAAAAACTTTGCTTCACCTTCAAATGATGTCTACGTGTATAGCTCTGCTTAATCTTGCATATACCTTCACACAATTCTTCTTCGCATTCCTCTACCGATATTACAAATAAGATCTTACATTTATATCATAACCTAGGACCAATTGTAGTAGGTCGGCTCTACAAGATATTACAATAAAATCATTTTACAAACAAAACAATATCTGATGCAATAACCGATTCAACATGCCAGCTTAATGCATTTACAACAATAATAAGTCATCTCCATAGTGTTCCATGCTGATTTGGAAAAGATAAACCTATCGGTGTATAACCTGGACCTATTTGCCAGTAACAACAAATATGCAAATATGAATATACCAATAATCAAATCTCCAAGACAAGGTATCCACACGATGTCTTCAAAATAACCAAGTGTTTTCCATGCCGTTCCAAGTGCCAGTGATCATTATATCGTGCCGGTGTACCATATACCAGTGACTGTGCATAATTCACTTGATAGTAGGTGAATATTGTTGATTCTCCAAAGTGCTAGAGTTGATAAAGTTTAGTAGGTGTTGACATCAATGAAAAAACCATACCAAAGTACCAACATAATAAATATTCAAGTAAAAACAAAAGAAAAAATGCATATGAAGAACTTTCAGATGAGGTGTTGGATGAGAATAATTTTTAGCTTTATTCTCTTGTTTTCTTTTTTGTTTTCATTGATCGTGCCGATAGATTTAAAGAATTTATTTATTGTGAAGTTTGATATTTTGGAGACATGTAAGGGTTTGGTGTTGAAATCAATATGAAAATTTGTCCAATGATTTTACAAGCCTAAGATCAAGAATTATACCTTTCCAAGGGTCAAAACACAATATGATGGAGTCCTATGTGTGTGGAGGTCAATATGGATTGTTCTCCAATTATTTAATGTTTATGATTGAGGAGATTAGGATTCAGAACTTGGTATTTCAACTCGGAGTTACATTTGTTCTAACTAAGTGAGGAATCTCAATGTAATTATTACATTTCTATTATATACAATTATATGTGTAACTATTTTATTACATACAATTGTTCTATTTCTCCCATATATATCATTTTTATCATCTAGTAATATTATTAAACAATAATTGACCTTTGTTTCTCTCACCAAGAATCCGATTTGCATACACATGTCAATCATGCCCTCAAAATAAAAGACACCTTGTGTACCTATCTTTGTGAATGTCCAAAATTTGGAAACACTTATAAACCTTATTAGGAAGCACCAAATCAAATAATTTAATGTGCCATCATATGTGCCTCATAAAAATATGAACACCATAAAATTTTCACATTGAAATTCATATTAATGCTCACATAATAATACCTCAAAATTTAATCTCCTTTGAGTTATCAAATAGGAACAATCTTCTCTCTCTTTTTCCAAGTGAAAAACCACCTAATCCACTATGTACCATGCTATTAATTATCTCGATCACTTATTCAAAATAAATGAATAAATTCCTATGCAAAAGCTATGACATATTAAGTGTTTCGAAAGAATGCATTATTTAATAGAACTAAAAACTAACAAAATAAGACAATTTACAATTCAAACATATACCACCACATAATTCTTAAAGAGAGATTTCTACTAACTCTCAATAGTTAAAATGTAATGCTATGGGTAAAATTTATACCTCGAGAAAGAAGATTTCTCTAATAACTTGGTATTCAAGATTAAATGAGGTACATGTTTTCATAGTTATTCACTCCTAATGTTAGCATGAAATAATCACTAACACTAGTTGATGCTAGTAAAGATGCATAGATAGTTCTACAATGGTAGTAGAAGGTTTTGGCAATACTCAAGCTTCAAATCGGCTGTGATACAAAAGTTTTCAAATTTAATCATTAATTTTTAGTTTTTAAAACATCCTATTAGAGTCATATGATTTCTCTTTCATTAGATAGTGGTCAAAGACTATAGGACTTAAGCCACTGGTATCCCAACATCTCCTAGCCAACAACCACTATTTCACTAGTTGACAATGACACCAATTACACTACAAGGCTATGGGGGATATATATGTTTATTTAATTGAATTGAATATGTAGACATAGGGAGAAGATCTAGTAAGGATTGTAAGGAATGATAAGGCACGTGAACATCAGAACAACAAAATGGGTATAGGATACAGTAGATAGAACTACTCAGTCGATCATAAGGCCTAAAAGGAAATGCAATAGGTCATTCTCACAAATCTCTCCATACCTATCTTGATTAATGGAATGTGGCAGTTTAAGCTCAATACAATAAGAAATACAAGATAAAGTATAGTGCTCATACTCTAGGAAAGATATGGATGAGGCTTTGGGGAAAATAGCGAGGACGGGAAACTGATTCGAAAGTCCAATTTCATCTAATCAATCCCAGATTTTTCCTCGAGGGACGAAGAGTTGATCATTATAAAAGGGATGCTTTGTGGAAGAATGGATGCATGTGAGGGTTATTATCTTAGTTGCAAATATGGTGCATCATTTTGACTTAATTTGCATGTGCAGAGATGAGACTTTTCAAGTGCAATGGAGGAGGACTTTTCACATAGACAAAGGAGTCTTTGATGCAATGTGCAAGCTGGCATCCTCCATCCTTGGAAGAGGTAGGCATTGGTATGATGGATTCATATATGAGGTTGTGATATGCCCAATGGTGGATGTATTGGATTCAAAGGAGATGTTCTTTCAAAAGATAGATGGTTTTATTCATACTATGGATGGGTAGGTTGTAGCCAATGAAATTTTGAATCTAGAATCGGAAAAGTGGGCAAGTCTGTTGGGAGTGTATTTCAACACTGTTAACTATATCTCCTATGATTTTGATGAGGACTCTGACTATGAGAATGAGGGTGACATCCATGTAAAAGAAAAAAAGGAAAGGAAGAAGGCCTTCATCGAGGATGCCTGGGAGGTATACCAAATTGGGGTCATCAATAGGAACTTAGCCCCCTTCCAAAGCTTACTAGACATAGAGAATTATTGGCTTTCGGTGGCATCTACGATGAAAGTGATGGAGATTAGAGAGTGGTTGGTGATCATCCCCCAATCACTCTTGAATTAGTCTGTCTCATAGGGTTATTCTCTAATATGTAGTAGATTACTATGAAAGAAGTCTCTATTAGGGTTGAATGTAAGAGAGCTAACCCCTTCTGGTTAGAACTTATCTATAAAATAAAAATAAAAAAAATGAATTTTTTTATTTTTTTTATGATGTTTATCAGACAACAGAGAAGAAAATAGTAAATTGGTTGCAAAAAAGCCTTACCTGATGAGCACATGGTTGTGGAGAGATCGCTCGGGGGGGAGGGTGGCAAGAGTAGCTTCAACTTTGGCAGACGATGCTCCCAACCTGTGCTTTGGTTTCCTTTAAAATGAACCCACATTTTTTATTTATTTTTAATAATGATACCCGAGTGCATCGGAATTCCAACAACCGTTTATCGTCGGAATTAAGACAAACTTGGGCATTTAAAAAAAAAATCAAATTTAATCACAATATGCCTTGTTCGTCAGAAACCTTTGTCAGAATTTGAGGCCAAATGTATTAGTGCCACCATGTAGGTTTTACTTTTGGTTCGTAAGGTGGATTATTTGGTAGTGTTATGAGATTGTTTGCAACCAATTACTTGAATGTTGTCTCAATCGTCTCTCCCAATGGAGTTTATTTCCTTTGAGGCTTTGATGGCCTTTGTGTGTTCACTTGATTGTTCACATTGGATGAGCTTGCACCGGGGAAAGTCATTTTTGGTTTAGGGTTTAAGGTTTAGGGTTTAGGGTAGAGTAAGTGTTACCAGTACATAGATATAATGTGCCTATCTTTGCACCTTTAGCTACTACTAATGATCCTTTAGTGACCTTCCAGATACCATCTGAGAAGTTAACTATGAAACCTTCACTACCTAGTTGCTCTGTAGAAATTAAATTTCTTCTTAAATTAGGAACATGTCTTACCTCCTACAAAAACTGGTCATTTCCATTCTGCAACTTGATCTTTATCTTTCCTTTTCCAACAATTTGACAGGGCTCATCATCACCCAAATATACCTATCCAAAATCACCTTGAACATAATCTAGAAAATATTTTCTATGGGGTGTAGCATGAAATGAAGCCCCAGAATCTATTACCCAAGAATCATTAACAATATCTAAACACAAGATTAAAGAATCTTCTAAAGTATTACTTGCAATATTAGCTTCTTTACTATGATTTTCATTTTTGTCTCCTTCTTTGTTTTTTTGAGACCAACAGTCTTTCTTTAGATGATCAGGCTTTCCGCAGTACCAACAATCTTTCTTTCCTCTAGATTGAGAGCGTCCTTTCTTTGACTTCCCTTGTGACTTCTCATTCCAAGGGCCTTTTCCTCTTTCCTTTGATCTTCCTCTGTTCTCCACATTCAAAACACTACTTGATGATGTTGAAGTCTCACCTGTGCTTTTCCTTCGCATTTCCTCGCTTAGGATAACACCAACAATATCATCAAATACCAAAGTATTTTTACTAGAGATAGAGTTACTTACAGCCATAACCAAGCTATTCCAGCTTTCTGGCAAAGAACATAAAATCAAGAGAGCCCTAACCTCTTCTGCAAAAGTATTTTTTACTGAAGACAATTGACTAGTAATTGTATTAAATTCATTTAAGTGCTCCGCTACAGATCCTCCCTCACTCATTTTCAAATTAAACAAATGCTTCATAAGAAATACCTTATTCGAAGCCGAGGGTTTCTCATACAACTTAGCCAATGTTGCCCTCAAATTTACAATCATTTTTTCTTTTGTTATATTGAAAGCTACAAACAATGCAAGGCATAATCGAATGGATCCCAGTGCCTTTCTATCTAAAATGTCCTACTCTTCATCTAACATTGTGGACAAATCCTTTTGATACAAGTAATCCTCCATTTGCATTTTCCATAACTGATAATTTTGGTCGTTAAACTTTTTGACCTTGAATTTGGAATCCTCCATTGCTCCCACTCAAATATGAGAATCCCACCAATTTACAGAAAACCTCACTCTGATACCAATTTCTAGGGTTTCAAGTAGATCCAAAGCAGATATGAACTAATAATTATATTGAGATTTAAATACAAAAGATAAAGGAATAAAACAGGACACATATAACACAGATTTAACGTGGTTCACCAAGAATGGGTTACGTCCACCATACACAATTGTCCAATCTTTCTTATTATCCAACAAAATAGTACATCAACCCTACAATGCCTTAAGCATCCCAGCCACTTATAACATGAATTTTTAGGGCAACAAACAAAGTCGGCCTTTTTAGGTTTTTATTACAACGTTGGTTTTCATCAACAAAAAAATGGCAAATTTTTTTTTCTCGAGGGCTGCCGCCCTTGAACTTCGTCAGCTAAGTGTACAGTACTTTGCTGATCAGTCACCACATATCAAATATTAATATGTCAAAGAAACTGATGTAACATTCAAATAGTAAACATGTATCAATCAAGTATCATTTCTTGAGTGAAAAAATCAGTGAAGAGGAAGTGAAGTTAGAGTATGTGTTTAGAAAGGAACAAATTGTTGATATTTTCACCAAGCTTTTTCCTATAGATGATACATTTGTCTATTTGAGAGACAAGTTATGGGTATCCAACCCTCTTGATGGGAAATAGATGCATTGAGTTGCATCAATCTGGTGGACTTCATAGTCTTATCTTCTTGTCTTGATTGATGAGCTTATACTGCTCCTCTAATGGAATAGTCTATTGAGCTAGTTATAATCATGATTTGTTTATCTTAGGGGGAAATTTTGGTTTTGTGTTTTGAGAACCTTTGTCATTGATGTCAAAGGGGGAGAGAAAGAATGTAAAAAATTATCTTATCTACTATTGGCGAGCTTGATCTCAAGGGGATTTTGTTGGAGATGTTTTTTTTCTTTGCATTAATTGTTTTTCACATCCATATGTTTCCATCGATGCCAAAGGGGGAGATTGTTGGACATTGCTGCTACTAGGATATGTTGATGTCATTGATGTCAACGTATTCCTATGATTTATTGTTGTGGTGGTTGCAGATTGGTTTCAATGATCTTGGAGCCTAATTGATCATATCATATGATCCGGTTTACAGTTTGGCTCTTTTGATCAGTGATTTGCAAAGTTTGGTATTTCCCTGGTATATTCCAGTGTGATCAGATCTTGAGTTCAGTCTTTGGGAGAATGTTCGGGATGTTCATGTGTATCTTCAATTCAAATGGATCGTGATTTGGTGCTCTGCAAGTTATCTTTCCTCGTGATAGTTACTATTGTTTGAGTAATCTTGAGTTTCAGATGTTAATTGATGAAGATTTGATAAGTTGTGTTGGTGCAGTTGTTATAGATGATTCTAACATGCTTGTTGGTATTTCCTAATTGTATCAGATTTGTTTTGATGATCTACATTGATCAATGTGCATGGTTTTGGTGTTTTTTTTATCCAGTGGTGTTCTTCATGCTATATGCAATCTATTTGATGGTGTAGCATGTTACGGTTGATCTTGGAATTTATTCTGATGGTGTTGCATGTTTGAGCATTTTATTTGGGTCCATGCTATGTCATGTATATCATTATATGGGTCTGGTGGTCGATCTTTGTATCATGTGATGTAATTTTGTAATTGAGAGTTGAGGGTTTGGTTGAACTTGTTGTCAAGGTGGATGATTAGTATATATAGATGGTATAGTGATTTAAATTATGGATTGGTGGTGTGTCTACATTATCAAAGAATGGTAAAGGTGCAAACAAGAAAATACATCCTTCAGTATTATGATTGAGCAAAGATTGGAGTGTTGCAGAGAAGACATAAGTGATTAACCGAAACTATCATCAGGCATTTACAGATGCTATTCTTTTAGTTCATTTGATTCTAGATTGTTGTCTGAATATTTTGTAAGGCAGTGAGACTTCCTTGTAAGGTATTGAACCTACTTTGAGGGTTGTATCTTTTCGGGTTATTGTATTTTGAGAAGTGAGCTCTAGGCAGTGAGCTTGAATGCATGTGCATACCCATTGCAATTATTTTTATATACTACTACAGAGTATCATCTAATTCTGGGTAGGTTCACTATGATTTTTTCCTTAACTGGGTTTTCCACATCAAAATATTGGTGTTGTGTGTTATGCTATCAATTTGGTTATCTTTGTTGTTGTTGTTGTCAATCAAATTTGTAGTTGTGGTTAAGTTTGCTAATCCAGTGAAAACTGACTCAACCCCCGCCTCCCTCTCAGTTTTCCCTCTTTTCTTTTGCTAACACTTGACCTTGGCTAAAATAAAAGATGGAAGGAAATGTGAAGACTATGGAAGACCAAGAAAGGATATGAGATGGAAAGAATCTAGGGTTATTTTGCAATGTCAAAAAATGTAAGTCCAAGATATGTGATATCTAAAGTAAGGTGTGGCTTTGAAAGAGATGATAGATGTCTTGATGAGGTAAGTTGACCTTGAGTAAAGATGACCAAATGGGACCGTAAGATGATAGATTTGATGTGGGAACCACCTAGTAATATGTTGTAGTAAGTTTGCAAGTTATGATGAGGACCAAGAATGGTTGACTTAAAATGATGAAGACTTATAGGAGATGCCTTAGAAGCTCTTCAAATCTCAAAACCTAAGCTCGTTTTGTCTTTTCCAACTTTTACAAAATTCTGTTCTGAAACACAGATGCCAAACTATTCTGCACAGACATGATATATGATTTCAAATGCAATTTTATGAGACACAAACAATGTTTTGACTATTGAACTTGTTGGAAACCATGAACACTGAGAGCGGGGAGGGGGGGTGAATCAGTGTTCTATCAGAATAGATAAATTTAACCTTATTAACACAACAACATATAAACCGATAAACATAAAAGCATATAACAATAACCAATAATGAAACCACAAAGATAAAAACCATAACACCATAGATTTATATGTGGAAAACCTCAAAGAAGAAAAATCATGGTGGGATTAGAGACCCATAATATCTATCCACTGATAAGATGAATAATATTACAATAAGAAGCTTTCACATGTAGGATGACCAACAACTTAGAGCACAATGCTCATCACAAAAGGAGTCTCACTTACTACATAAAAATATCAGACAACAATCTGGAATGAAGATTGAATTGCAAGAATAACATCTCCAATGCCTTATTACAGTTCTGGTTAAGCTCAATACTGGAGGCCTAAAACCTCTTCCATAATCCCAGTTCGATCACCCATGATTGACCAAGTCCTCTGCAACATTATTCGCATAATTCCATACCATACATGATCTCATATTTTCTACCATAATCTACAAAAGAGATCTTACATCATATCTATACCAACCCGATACCTAAACAATTAGGTTGGCCACCTAAAAGATAATACAATAAATTCATAACTTAAACCCATAATCAAATGATCAACCAAGTCATCTTAGGCCGAAAACAATGTAATACAATCCTTAAATCTCATTGGTAATGCATCAGGAACATCCTCCAACATGTTACAAAAACTAGTTCATAACCTAGATAAACTGGGACCCAATTTAGGTCCACACATGCAGGAGCAATGATTCAAATCAGCGAAGTCTCGAACACGATCACCATCAGCATCTTTAATCTCTACTAGAAGCTGCACCAACACCACTTATGCATATCATCAAATATCTTCATCAAAGCTCTGCCAGTGAAATCCTTGCCTGAACAACCAACCAAGCTTACCAGCATACAGGATAACATCTGATCACCAGATCAAAACCAACTAATTGAACATGAATTTGAGTAGCATGATTAAGACAATTCCATAACCCAAAACATACCAAAGTATACCAGATCATCATGATCTAATATAACCAGAAACCAAACAACCTATTGACACCATCTAGATACCGGTAAACTGCCAAAGAAGCTAGTGTAGTCAGTGTTTCCAGTGTTGCCATTAATGACAAACATCAATGCAACACATAATCAATTTCTCCAAATTGCCAATAGAACTGATAATATTTTTCTTTCTAACAAAAACACGATTCTGCCCTATGCAGACATAGTTTCCCAACCCAGATGTGATTTCAAGGAATAAAGACAATTTTAATTGTTGTACTAATACTGTTTTTCTTTCTGACAAAAAAGCGATTTCTAAACACGAACGTGGTTTAAACTATCACAAACATGGATTATGATAAAATGTCTGATTCGGTCCAAATGTGAGGTTATTGAATGTGACCAAATCTTAATGTTGAATGTTTTTGTGGCAAGAAAACACAACAAACAATGAAGATACAATGTCTGAAGGTGTGTTTGTCTAAAATTTTTTTGTGTATGTTCAAAATATTTCCATTGGTATAGCACAAATTGAAGACACTTGAAAACATGTATAACCTAAGCTAGAAAGAGAAACCATTCAATGGGGCCCCCACGACATAGAAATACCTCAAACAAGCGGACAACTAGACATTCTTGTGGCATTGGCTCCCCCACCATGACACTCACTTCTTGGGCATACTAGATTCTCTTACCTCAAAAGACCAAAGATCAAATGAGGGATTCCTGTCTCAACATGAAAGGGTACATGAGGGGTATCTACGAGGTATGATCCATAGTCCCTGAACCATCGAATGTAAGGATTTTTGGCCTCTACAAAAAAAGGTGTTTAGTGGGGGAACTTCTGTGGTGCTTGGTGTCAACCCATGTGACAATGACTCATTTAAGAACCCACTCCTAATCCACAAAGAGGATTTTTAACACATCTAATAGAAGTGTGGATACTAGGAAGAATCGTTGGTATAGGTATGCATCACCAAGTCATCGTAGATTTTGCCTAATGTATTAATTTATATAGCTGGTGGAAGAAGTACCACTTGGGTCATTCTCTCTCACTTGGTCTTATGGGATACCTGGGAGACAGGCCCTCCTACTTAAATAGAAGATGATAACAATTTCTCTTACACCCAAGGTACAATGGAAGGCGAGGCGAGAGGGTACTTTTGTTATCAACTCTAGGGTTATAAACATAGAATGTGCAAAGTGCACCAAACACTTCAAGCAAGTTCTTTAACCCCAAAATGAAAAAGAGATGTGGCCCTAATTAGACTAAAAAATACAAAGAAACACACCTAGATTAACCCTGCAACAAATCATTAGTAGTTTTGATAGATTACCCCCACCCGCAAGCACACTAGTTAGCAAAACTTTAGAAATCCAAATCCAAATGTGAAAGGGGGCCTTCGACAATACAATATTTGCTGTTTTTTCAAAACAACTACACCACTTCATTAGTCCAATACAAGGGGTTAGGCCAAAACCAAATCGGAAAACCCCAAAATCAAAAAAAAAATGAAAACTAAAAGCATAAAAACGTTGTTATACCGAATGCAGATCCGACTTTCGAACATAGACGTGAAAATGTGAGATGCAGACATAATCTAAGAGATTTGGAACCTACAAAACAATATCTGAATACAGGTGCATAAAAAAGAAATGTAGTTGCACTTTTTTGGGTAGAAACATGGAATTATGAGTCACAGACATGATTTCTACAAAACTTGCTCCTGCAACAAACAAAAAAATGCAAAAACTCGAAAAGATCCATCCCAGACGTGATTTCAGATTAGAGACACGGTAGAATAATACACAGATGCAATTTTGGGATCTGAGAGATGCAAAATAGATAGAAAAACGTAGATGTGTGTGTGGGGGAAAAAGTGACACTAAGCAAACATGCCCTAATCTCACTTTCAACCACACACTTGTGGAATACAAAAGAGCCTAGAGGTATCACACAATTGGCTACTTCTTTTTGTGGAAGAGAGAGCCACGGGCTACCTATTAGGATTTCTATTCCTTTGTTGGAAAGATAAAATGATGCAAGTTCAATTCCTAACCCCAAAGTGCAAGTACGAACTAATACCAAGATTGCAGAATTGAACTTAAAAAATGGAAAGCTGTAAACACAAGGACAAGACAAGAATGCAAATGCATACCCAGAGTTAAAATCTAAGTGAAAATGTTCGGGATGGGGGCGCAGGTGCCACTGTCCTGATTCTGCACCTGAAACTGCTCCGAAAACTGCTGTTTTGCAACTTGAAAAGCTATCAAAAATGCTGAAAACTGCTGTCCGTCAGGAGGACCAGGGCACCCTACGCCCCTGTCCCAGGGACCAGGGCACCCAGCGTCCTTGTCCTGGTAGGACTAGGGTGCCCCACGCCCCTATCCTAGTCTTTTTCTCTACAATTTGGTGTGTTGTTCTGTCTCAGTCTATTTCTTTCAGATCTGCAACTTGCGGCATCGTCCGAATCCCGAAACCTACACTTATATCTGAAAAGGTATGGTGGGTGGCTATATAGGGTTTTGCCTTAGTCAAACCCCCACTTTGGTGATTTCCACCTCCACAAATAGCCAAGTTGTATTGTAAAAGTAGTGTGTGTGCAGACCTTGTGTGTGTGCAAGATCCTAAAATGCAAGTAAGCAAACTAGAGCAACCTAGAAAGTAAACCCTAATTGCTTGTAAATGATAATGTAAATGCTCCAAATCAAGATGTAAAGAGATCTAAAGCATGAATACAAGTGATATAATGAGGCTTATGCAAAGACATGAAAACAACATGAAATCATACCCAACCCCAAGGGAGGGGTACAAGCCAATCTTCAGTCGGTGATCCCCTATTGCTCTTCAATGTCTTTAAAGCCCTAAATGGATGAATGAAATTGATGAATGCTTGATGGATGGATGTTGAATGTTGTTGAAGTCTTCAAAGATCTGCTCTTTCGCTGCATATGAGGTTCCTAAAAACCAAAGTTCAGATCCTTTCCAATGAAGAAAGAGAGCTCTTATGTATGAAACCCTAGGTCTTAATTTCAACTTTTGGCTGACCTAGAGATTGAATCTCCCGCCAATTTATTGGGGTTAAGCTTTATTTTATGATTGGATCGTGCTCCTAAAATTTCAGGAAAAATGTCTGGGACCATGTGCACGCCGGGCGCCATGGTCCTCTTCGGGCACCATGGTCCCGACAACTTTTCACCAAATTTTCAGGGCCGTCGGATATGATGATTTTAGAGAGAATCCTGAAGTTACAGCTGATTTCGAGATGTTTTGACCCCCGAAATCAAGCCCCCAAGCTCAAAATAGGGCCTAATTAGGGTTTTTGATTAGATGATGTATTGGAGGAATAAAAAGAAAGGGGCACACTTTAATGAAAGGGCCCAACTTTATAATGTGGAAGATGATGAAATAGGACCTTAGACCTAATTAATTTAATTAATTAAGTGCTAAAGGAGAAATGCAATGCAAAATGCAAAATGCGCCAAGGCGGGTGCTAAACTAGGTGTGAAATTGTACCACCCTAGCAAGTGCGTACAATCTACGATGCTACATTTAGCCCCCACTTTAGCGGTCATATGAACACTACGTGCATATGCAAGCTAAAGTACAGAAAAGTAAACATTATTTGAAAAAGGATATATCCATAAGTCTGTCGAACGAAGCCCCCAGCGGCATCTGCAGTACACAGTTAGGAACCGCATCCTACAAAACACACGTTAGATCACAAAATCACCTACTTCTTACTAAGGAAGGTGATGAAAATTCGAGGGTAGCTATATGCCCCCCCCTATTTCGGCTTGCTAATTTTAGTGAGTTGAAATAGGGTATCATGTTTACCACTTTGAATTGTTAAAGAATATTGATGACAAATGCTCACAAGAAGATTTGATATGAGATCAAAAACTAATGGAGAATCATTTGGTAAGAAAGAGGACTAAATCTCAATTCTAACACAACAAAGAGTGTGAGGATTTGAGAGTTATCTAACACAAGATGAAGGATGTAAATGGAAACAAAATGCAAAGAGAAGAAAAGAAAAGAAAAAAGCATGAATACACACATTGGTGATCCATAAGAAGAATAGTGAGAGAGAAAACATGGACTTCTCGCCCCTAGATCTTGTCTAGATGATCCATGGGAAAAAGGACATGGAAAACTAGCCCCTAGAGTGTGTTTAGGTGATCCATGTAAGGGAGGAGAGTGAGAAAGTCTAGCCTTATGCCGCTAGTTCCACTCAACCTCGTGCATGTGTGTGTAAGGGAGGTTAGAAGCACCTCATAGGAGTCTATGCCCGAGTATGCTACAACCTGTATATGTATAGTACAAAAAGCATGACATCTCGCTCTAAGAGTCTGTGCTCTGGTTCCGAGAATAATCACCTTGCAAAAAATGGAGACATCTCGCTCTAAGAGTCTATGCTCTGGTTCCGAGAATGACCCATTGCTCAAAAAGTGTAAGGTTTATGTCATAAGCAAAGTAGAACAAGGATACCTACCTTCATCACAAAAGAAGATACCCCAAAGATGCAACAATGTCATAGATCCAAGCAAGAGAGTTTTGCACTCTTTAAGCAAGGATAAGATAGTTGAAAAGGGATATCTTGTAGTATGTGTAAAGGAGATCCTTAGAGGAGAAGAGATCTTTGTACAAAAGACACCTATCCCCGAGAGGAATTGTCTTAGACAAATGTAACATCTTCTAGAATAAGACAAAGAAGAGAATAAGAATGCAATACTTCCTTCTTTTGCGAGGTGAAAGTTATTCTTAATGAAGGATGACGCTCTTTTTAACCCAATTGGGAGAGTGAATTCATTATGGATGTATTTTACCAAGTGCAAAAGAGGTTGTAGTCAAGGACTTACACCTCTTGTGAGAGAGAATCCTTGAACAAACAACAACAAATGCATACAAGGAATAACATCAAGTAATAAAGTTCACACTATCCACGAAATAGGAAAAAGTGGATCCTTAGATAAAAATAAGAAAAGATCATTGCCTCCCAAGGATAAGGTCAATGAGAAGGACTTACACAATCTTCCAAGGAGAGATTTAGACATAAGCAAAATGTACTACACACTTACATGAGTTCATGCAAGCAAGACATTAGTGTATGTAAAATGCTCCTCACAATAAGGGGGTAGGATAAGAAAGAGAATACACATCTTCTCCCATATATAGGAAAAGAGGATTCTAAAGAAAGGATGATCAATATTTCCACACTATAGGAACAAGAGATAACATAGAAAAATTAGGCTATTATGTTGCTTCAAAAATATGATTGCACTTTAAATTGTACCATCATGAATGACAATGAGCCCCTAGTAAATGAGCTACCAATGTCACATAATGATGAGCAACATAATAGCCACTAATGTTATTTAAAGACATGATAGACTAAATGAGGTATTTGAATATGACATGCTAAATGCTCAACTATAAGTGAGATCAAAAACATGTATAAAGTGATAAAAATTGAAGAAGAAAAGTCACAAGAAATCTTAGAAGAAGGATGAGTGTAATTTATTAGAGCCTTATCCCTGGAGGAAGGGACTTTATGATGAATAGGAGATAAAGATTCATAAATGGATTTAGAAATTTGAGGGGAGTCATAAAGAGATTTGTTCATCGCCAAGATTTCCTTATGAGGGGAATGAGAGTTGATAGAAGTAGAAGATGATTTAGTTGAAGTGAGATCATCAACACTACTAAATATAGCATTCACATTGAGAGATGGTCTTTTAGATGCTTTGGTGGGCTTAGAAAGATTATATCCAAGTCCAAATGAATATTCATGCATGTTATGTTCTAAAGGAACTTTAATTCCTTGTTCATTTGCGCCACAACCATTTCCACTATAGCCACTCTTAGCCAGAATATGAAAACCATGACCATAACGATTAGCCATTTCAGAAAGAGAAGGTGATTTTTCATAAGACAAAGAATCAAATTCTTCAGAATTAGAGGTGTGAGGAGAAGAAGTTTGAGAAGCGGCCACAAAATTATTGCTCATAGGTTCAGGTAAGACTGATTGATCTTTAGTTTCCTCCTTCTTTTTAACTTTAAGCTCTCTAGGAGGAACCCTATACTCACCTACAAAGGTGGGATTAAAATCAAGAGATCCCCAATCGTCTTCTGCGAGAACCTTCTTAGGATCAAAAGCCTTCTCATGTGTAGATTCAAGTTGAGAAGAATATTCTTCGGGAACTTTAGACTCATCCAAAGAATTTTGATTATCAAAGGGTGATGATTCATCCATAGGTATCTTGTTTAATGAGTCATCACTAGAAGAGGAAGGCTTAGAAGAACTCACTTTGGAAGTAGATGTTTGTAAACAAGTTTGAAAATTAGTATCACCTATCAAGGTATATGTCTTATTATTATAGATAAATTTAACTTGTCTATGCAATGTAGAGGGGACAGCTTGCATACTGTGAATCCAAGGTCTCCCTAATAACAAGTTGTATGTTAGATTTCCCAACATAACATGGATAGGAGTAGGCAAAGCAACAGGTCCCACTATGATGGGTAAGGTGATAATACCTAATGAAGACTTAGCCACATTATCAAAGGCTCGAATGGGACAAGAGTCAGGCTCAATAAGGGATGTATCCACATTCATCTTATGCAATAGATTAATGCTACACACATTAAGGCCAGAACCATTATCTACCAGTGTTCGTCTTATAGCAGTGTCATTTATGATAACCACAATCATCAAGGGATCATATTGATGTTGAATTTCACTAGTAGGCAACTCATCTTGAGTAAACACAATTTGAGATTTAGGATTCATCACAGAGTTAACCAAAGACACTATATTACTAGATGTATTAGGTGGAGGAACATTCAAATCTTTCAAGGCATCTTGTAACATTCCATGATGAGCGGAAGAAGTTTGGATCAAATCCCAAAGGGATATCTTAGCAGGAGTAGTTTTAAGTTGTTCTATGAGATCATATTCCTTACCAAGAACTTGTGAAATCTGAGGAGCTTGAGGAAGAATAGGTTGGAAAGGAGGAAGTGAAGTTGGGATAACTAGAGGAGGATTAGGTTGCCTATTGTTTCTTGTGTTATAGGTATGAGCAACCACATTATAACTCTCTCTAGTCAGTTGCTTAGCATACTCATAAGGGCTCTTAGTAGAATAACCTCCTTGCACAGTAATAATAGGTTTCTTAGGAGTGCAAAAAGAATCATTAGCATAACCGCCTTGAACCACTAAGATAGGCTTATTTAAAGGTTGAGAATTTTGAGAAGGACAGGCACCTTGCACAGTGAAGAGAGGTTTGTTACGTGTTTCACTCACATGTATCAAATTGATTAAGGATGGTTTAGAGGAATGAACAAAAGTATTGGAAAAATTATTGATAGTCTTCTCTTGCACTAAAAGCTTATCACGGATTAAATCAATTTTAGGAGAGAGACCAGGGGTAGGCATTGATGTTCTAGTAGGGAAAGTAATACTAGGAAAGGTCATATCATCCTCTATCATATGGGGAATAAACTCTCTAGGAGAAGAATCAACATTACTCTCTAAAGTCTCACTTTTGAGAGGGAGATCTTTGAAAGAGATGTTAACCATCTTTCTTTGAGCTCGGGTTTCCTTATGAGTAGAACCAAGTTGAGGAGAGGGAGATGCTTTATTTTTAGAGGGAGAATAATTGAGATTCAAGGAAGGTGAGAAACTATCAAGGGAGTTTTTAATCTTGATTTCATCCCCTTTGGCTAGGGTTCTCTCATGTGGAAGAGAATAATCTACACCTTCTTCTAATGATTCATCCCAAATAGTGAAGTTGTTGAAAGGAATGTTTGAAGTATTGTCAATTTCAGGAGAGGAGATAACATTGTTTATTAATTCCTCATCCTTAGGAGGGAGAGCATCAATAGATGTGTTAAACTCATCCTCTTTCCTCAAAATATGTTCAATATGATATTTAGGGGAGAAAGAATTAAGGAAATTGCTTATTATTTCATCTTCTTTCTCTAAGGGATGCTTATGGGTAAGACAAACTTTAGGAGAAGGTGAAGCATTTATCATTAATTCATCATCTCTAGTGGGAACTTTGTTGGAAAAGGAAATGCCATCACTAGGGAATGTAGGGATCATGTCATCTTCTTGCACAAAAGGATCCTCATGAAGGAAGTGTTTTTTGGGAGGAACATGAACATATTTCTCCAAAGATTCATGCTTAGGAAGGAGATCTTTGAAAGAAGTGTTCATAACCTCTTGTTGCACTAACATGCCCCCATTGGAAGGACCAACTTTAGGAGGAAATAAGTCAATGTCCATCAATACCTTTTCACTTAGAGAGGCATCATGTAGGGAAGGTGAAGTAACATTAAGAAATGTGTTTATGATATCATTCTCTTCCTCTAGGATAGATAAATAGGAAGGGCACATTTTAGGAGAATTGTCAAGATCACTCTTAAAGTCTTCATCCTTAGAGCATGGGAGAGTCTCAAAGGGATTGGTAGCAACTCTTTTAGGCATTAAAATGTTGTTATAGATGGGGGGAGGTTCTTTAGGAGAAGGAAAAATTGAAACAAGGGAAGCTAACCCATTATCACATCTATGAAATGGATGCATCATGACAACAATTTTCCTCTTTCAAATGATAACACATGCAAAATAGAAGGAAATGTTTAATTTTAACCAATGCAAACACTTAGAATGTAGATTTAGAAAATGAAATTTATGATTCAAATGAGTTCCTAAATCAGATTTGAAATTATTGATCCCAAATAAGCTATCCACAAGTTTAACTTTAGGGTTTTAGCAAAAATTTCCTCTAAATTTTTGAATCTTGCAAGAAATTAAGACTTGTAAATACAAATTTGAATTTGAAATAGCATAAACACTCAAATTTGAAAACATAAATCAGAATTAGAGAAGATTGGAGTTCACGTCGGGTTCACCAAAAATGTGTGGGGGAAAAAGTGACACTAAGTAAACATGCCCTAATCTCACTTTCAACCACACACTTGTGGAATACGAAAGAGCCTAGAGGTATCACACAATTGGCTACTTCTTTTTGTGGAAGAGAGAGCCAGAGGCTACCTATTAGGATTTCTATTCCTTTGTTGTAATTGAAAGATAAAATGATGCAAGTTCAATTCCTAACCCCAAAGTGCAAGTACGAACTAATAACAAGATTGCAGAATTGAACTTAAACAATGGAAAGCTGTAAACACAAGGACAAGACAAGAATGAAAATGCATACCCGGAGTTAAAATCTGAGTGAAAATGTTTGGGATGGGGGCACGGGTGCCACTGTCTTGATTCTGCACCTGAAACTGCTCCGGAAACTGCTGTTTTGCAACTTGAAAAGCTGGCAAAAATGCTGAAAACTGCTGTCTGTCAGGAGGACCAGGGCACCCCACGCCCCTGTCCTGGTCTTTTTCTCTGCAATTTAGTGTGTTGTTCTGTCTCAGTCTGCTTCTTTCGGATCTGCAACTTGCGGCATCATCCGAATCCTGAAACCTGCACTTATATCTGAAAAGGTATGCTGGGTGGCTATATAGGGTTTTCCCTTAGTCAAACCCCCGCTTTGGTGATTTCCACCTCCACGAATAGCCAATTTGTATTGTAAAAGTAGTGTGTGTGCAAGATCCTAAAATGCAAGTAAGAAAACTAGGGCAACCTAGAAAGTAAACCCTAATTGCTTGTAAATGATAATGTAAATGCTCCAAATCAAGATGTAAAGAGATCTAAAGCATGAATACAAGTGATATAATGAGGCTTATGCAAAGACATGAAAACAACATGAAATCATACCCAACCCCAAGGGAGGGGTACAAGCCAATCTTCAGTCGGTGATCCCCTATTGCTCTTCAATGTCTTTAAAGCCCTAAATGGATGAATGAAATTGATGAATGCTTGATGGATGGATGTTGAATGTTGTTGAAGTCTTCAAAGATCTGCTCTTTCGCTGCATATGAGGTTCTTGAAAACCAAAGTTTGGATCCTTTCCAATGAAGAAAGAGAGCTCTTATGTATGAAACCCTAGGTCTTAATTTCAACTTTTGGCCGACCTAGAGATTGAATCTCCTGCCAATTTCTTGGGGTTAAGATTTATTTTATGATTGGATCGTGCTCCTAAAATTTTGGGAAAAATGTCCGAGACCATGTGCACGCCGGGCGCCATGGTCCCGACAACTTTTCACCAAATTTTCAGGGCCGTCGGATATGATGATTTTAGAGAGAATCCCGAAGTTACAGCTGATTTCGAGATGTTTTGACCCCCGAAATCAAGCCCCCAAGCTCAGAATAGGGCCTAATTAGGGTTTTTGATTAGATGATGTATTGGAGGAATAAAAAGAAAGGGGCACAGTTTAATGAAAGGGCCCAACTTTATAATGTGGAAGATGATGAAATAGGACCTTAGACCTAATTAATTTAATTAATTAAGTGCTAAAGGAGAAATGCAATGCAAAATGCAAAATGCGCCAAGGCGGGTGCTAAACTAGGTGTGAAATTGTACCACCCTAGCAAGTGCGTACAATTTACGACGCTACAACGTGAAAATAGGAAGCTTAGATGTGAAATCAGAACGTAGACGTAGAAAGATTAGTCGCAGATGCACAATAAATCATAATCGTCGCAAATCCGACCTGCAACTTCACAAAAAAGCTAGATCTTCAGACACAATGCTAGAAATAAAAGGGAAAAGAGTCCCACAGAGGATGCCAAAATGTATACGGTGAAAAATGATGATGAAAACTATTATAAAACCACAAAGATCCAACCATAATAAACCCTAGTTCTATAGCCAAACATTCACTATACACCAATGAAGATACCTGAGAACATGCAAATTCACAAAATAAAAATGATTACCATTCACATGTCAAGTAAGGTTTCAATCTCCATTGTATCATATCTCCATTGATCTTGTTTGATATATTTTCTCTCATATTTTACGTGTGCACAAGAGCTCAGCAAAGAATGGATTATGGTTGTGATGTCGCTTGATCGCTTGAATGCTTGATTGCATAAGTGTTGATTAGCTGATTAGGGTTTACAATGAAGGAAGTATCTTCGTGTATAGAAGATGGTTTAGAAAATGGAGGGATAAGATTAAAAGGTGAAGAGGATAAATGGTTAGCTAGGATTAAAGGGTAGGTAGAAGGAATAAAAGAAATAATAAGAGGGTAGGTAGGAGAGGATTAAGAGATAAGTGATGTGTCATTGAAGGAAAAACCTAATGAATTGATTAAATAAATAAAGATTTATTTAATTAATAGAGGAAGTGGGATCAATTAAATAAATAAAAGTATTTATTTAAATGAGGAAAGGCTTAGAAGAGGATAAATGAATTAATTAATTAAATAAAATAATTATTTAATTAAACAGGACAATTTTAGGTGTCTACAATTATTAATCTATTATTGTTTGTAATAATATTATTTCCTCTTGTTACTATATGGTTAATTGAGAAAATATATTTCTTACCTACCCTTTTATCTTATTGGTTGAATTGTGGGAGGTAGATAAATAAAACTATTTAATATTATCTTCCTCGATATTATGTATGGTAGGTATAATATGTAGTTTTATGAAATATTTTGATTGGTGGATGATTTTCTATAGTTTTGAATTAATTGCCTATTTATTCAGCGTTTTGGGAATGTTGTCGGGTTATCATCTGGGATAATTTCGATTGTATTTGGAGTTTGGATTTGGTTGAAGCTTGGATTGTTGAAAACTTGTTGATTGAATCTACAGATTGTGTGGTTGGATTTGCGGGATTTTAATTGCTCTTCATCAAGTTGAATTTTTACCTTGGTTGTGATTTCCATGATGGAGCTTTGATTTTCTCTCTTTGCATTTTAATTCAAAAAGACAATGTCTTCTTTGCGTTTTGTAAAATATTGAATGGGAGGGAGATTTCAATGTTTAAAATTGCAATATTGGTTTGGAAAAGACTGAATTATGTTTATATAAATATATATGTATAAAATATGGAAAATGGTGTATTGTTGGGGATGTTTATTCTGCATATTGTCTTTTTTAATTTATCTATTACCTTCCTTGTATTCTTGTTAGGCTTTAAGATGCCCTTGTATTATTGTTTTGTCTCCCATTATGATATACTGCATCTCCATTAGTTTCTATGTAAACTTGATGTCTTTCTGTGCAAGTTTGTGTAAAGGAGGTGTAGGGATTTGATGTTAAAATCCATTTGTGTGACTTGTGAAGCCATGTTTTATGTTTTCAAGACATTATTTTTCCTCCCGCACCTCCTAGCAGAGTCATTTATTCATTTAGAAAGCCTATGTCCAATCTAGGCAAGTTTCGTTACATAAAATGTAGACCTATTTTTATTGATTTTTTCTCTTTGAACCCAAAACACTAATGTTTGGCACCAAAACACCAAAGTATGGCCCCCAAACACAAAAAGATATCATGGGAGAGATAAAATGTCTCCCAGATGTGTCTTTTTAGGTTATGGATGCGCTAAAATACTCTGTGGTGTAGGTTTTGTTAGTTTTTATCACTGCAATTGATTTGTCTAATTTTGGGCATTTACTAGAGGCATTTTTTGATTATGTTGAGTTTGTCAGAGGTGTTTATGATGTCATCTTGATCATTACATGTTTTTTTTGTTCTTTGGTAAGACGATTTGTGCCTTACCATTGATGATATTGTCATATGTTGACTTTCTTTACCGAGAGGAAGAATGCCTCGTTGTTGAGGAATGTTTATGAGAGATCCAATGGGATGTTTTTGCCTCACTATTGAGGAATGTTTATGAGAGCTCTAGTGGGATGTTTTTGCCTCACTATTGAGGATTGGATTATTTTTGGATTAGCCTTTGAACTCATGTTTATGTCTCGGTCCGTTGTTATGTTGTTTTGGTGAAGGCTCTTTCTTGCATTTGGACGTATGATTCATATTATGTTTCGGTTTGTATCAATGATGTTGTGGTTGTGTTTATGTCTTTGGATAGCCTTCATGATGTTTTATAATATTGTTTGTGGTTTATGTTTTCACCCTAAGGTATTCGTCCATGGTTAGGGAGAGTGGGCTCTTGCATGTGTAGGACTAGAGTCATGAGCAATAGGCTCCAAGAGGTTTCTAGAGAGGATGCTTATGGTATAGACCTATCATAGAATCACATGAAGAGTTTATGTTTAATTGAAAGTGATAGCCTTGATAAATTTATTATATGTTGGGTAGTTAGGATTCACTTAATCAAGATAATGAATTTGAGTTGTAGGCCCCAATGATGGGTCCTCGGGAGATGGTTTTGGGATCTATGGTTGGGAAGACTGTTGGAGAGATAAACCGACCTCCCTTGTTTGGGTCCAAGATTGAGGTAGATTCCACATGAGACTAGCATGTATGACACTTTTCCCTACATGTGTCCATTATCCTTATGCCTTGATTGTTGATTATGCCTCTAGGAGTTTTATTGCTTTGTGTTTATCCCTATGATGTGTTTTGATTCATTGTTCTTGGTTGTTATCTTGTGGATGTCTTGTTGATTCCCTTGGTTGTTAGGTGTCAGCCTAGGTATTGAGTGTGAGTTGGAACCCCGTGTCATATCCTAGCATGGGGGGTAGTTCCTATTGGTTCCACATGGTCGGGTGGTTTAATTCCTTCTTCCATTGAGATGTTCTTCATTGGATGCTTGTGTGAGTGGACATGGATTTATATTATCTCATCATGTGGATGGATCTTGGAGTATAATCCATGTAATTAGAATTCATATCATATGGTTTTTAACTCAAGAAAAATGAAATAGTAAAGAAAAATATGTAATCAGTATCTTGTGAACATGTGTATTAAGACTTGTAGTAGGTTGATTCCAGAATGAAATGTAAATGAATATTCAATTGTGTATGTAATTCTAGATTAGATAGGAATTAAATGATTGAGTGATACGATTGGATTCTCTTATTTTTTTTTTGTGGATGGTAGTGAGCATGTTAAAAATCATGTATGCCTTGTCTTGAAAGATGTTAATCCTTAATGTTAGTTATCCTTGGAATATGGAATTAATGAGTAGCTATAAATTTGTATGTTATATGATTCTTCATTGTGTAGAGATGATTCCTAGGGGATGAGATAGTTTCTTGTATCATAATGGCATTGTAAATGTAAGAGAGATTATGTACTTGAACTATGTACAATTATGGAATAGCATAAGATGATGTAGAGACTATGATCTTGCAATGGAATATGATGATGTATTTGTTAGATAGTTCAGATAAACGAAAGACAACTGAGAGGGGGGGGAGGGGTGAATCAATTGTCATAGATTACAGGAACATTCAACAATTAAACTTTAATACCAGAACCTAGAAAAAAAATACCGGAATAGCAGTTAAACCAATTAAGTATAAACAATAATCAAAAAATAAAATCCATCCACACAACACCAAGATTTGTATGTGGAAAACCCAGTAAAGGGAAAAACCACAGTGGGAAGCCTACCCATAATCAGATAATACTTCTGCAGTAATTATGTGAATTGCAATGAAGGGACCTTCCATTGCAGGAAGGCCAATAGCCTAGAGCACACTTCTCATCACAAAAAGACCCTCACTGACTACATATAAATCCAGACAACAATTCAGAGAAGTGTTGAACTGCAAAAGATAGCATCTCCTATGCTTGAGTACAGTTCTAGTTAAGCTCAATACTGGAGGAATAAATCCTCTTACATAAACCTAATTCGATCTCCAATGATCGACCAACTCCTCTGCCTGGATGATATTACATTATTCGCACTTTACATTCCTTTGCCATGACCTCTTACATTAACTATGATTATCTACAATGAGATCTTACATCTATATATACAAACCCTCAACCATAAACAATCAGGTCAACCACCAGACAATAAACCAATTACATAATTACAAACCATGTCAGCCTTAGACCAAATAAGTAATATCAACACTTGAGACATCCCAAAAATACATCAATAGGTCCTATTCACATGTTAAATTAAAGTCAATCCATAACCTAGATCAACCAAGACCAAGTATAGGTCCACACGCTTCAGCAATGATCTCAAAATGCCAAGTCTCGAACATGATCACCAACAACATCCTAGATCTCCACCAAAATCTCTGCTAGTGAAACACCACTTATGCAATTCATCAAAGATCTCCACCAAAAGCTCTGCTAGTGAAACCCTTGTCAGAACCAAAAAACCAAGCTTCTAAGCAAGTAGGATAGCATCCAATCACCAAACCGAAACCAACTGGCCAAATATGAGTATAAGTATCATGAACAAGCCAATTCCATCACCAGATTATACTAGAACCTACCGGATCATGCCAGATCCAAGTTAACCAGAAACTACTCAACTTACTGGGACCATAAGGGTGTCGGCAAAGCATCCAAATAGCTAGTGTTGACATCAATGAAAAAATATCAATGCAACACATAATCAATTCCATCAAATGGCCAACAATATCCCCATTTGGCATTGATGGCAACACTAGATGGGAAAAACATCTAAGTACCAAGAAATGGCAAACAAATCCCCCCTGTGGAAGACAGTCACAAATCACCTACATATAGCTTTGAATTTCTTTTTCTTATCAATATCACTCCCCCTTTCTTTTTCTTTTTCACATCACTATCTCTCCCCCTTTAACATCAATGCCAGAAAGCTGACAGAAATATCAAAGCCTCTGAATCTCAAAAGATGACTACTCCCCCTGAGCAATAGCATACCACATCAGTGCCAAAATGAATACTATCTTAGATAATGCATGTGGGACTAACGCCAAACCGCATCAATCAAGTCTCTACCGGAGGGGCATAAACTCCCAATTTGTCTCTCAGGTACTCAAATGCTTCCTTGGATAAAGGTTTAGTGAAAATATTTGCAATTTGTTCTTTTGTGTTCACATAAACCAATATAACTTCATTTTCTTCCACCTTGCCCTTCAAAAAGTTATACTTGATAGATGTGTAAGTGCACAAAGATGGTGGTCAAAAAGGGGGGTATAAGTGGACACTTTTTTTTTTTTTCTGAAATCAGGTGAACCTGAACTTGGAGGAAAAATTTGAAAGTCATGCACTCAGATATGAAGATAATCAAAGAACACATATTGTATTACTTTGAATCTAGTTTCCAAACTACTAATTTTTTTAAAAATTGGATAAGATAAAGGGGGTCAATACCTTCTTGCCAAAAAAATAGACCCTGATTTTTTCTGAAAAACATAGCATAGTGTCTGAAGTGCACATCAAACAAGTCATAGTTAGATTTAGTATTTTGATAAATCCTTTGGTAGAAAGATAGTCAAGAGTGATCACTAGAAGACGTTTATTTTTTGTAATTTTTTGTGGAGTATTTGTTTTTTTATGATTTTTCCAATCGAGCACATCCTGAAAATTAGGTAGTTGTTTGTCCGTGAAGCATAAGTTGCACTAAACAAATCGAAAATACGAATTTTTTTTAAAATTGTAAAGAATCAAGTGCACTACAATAATATATAGAGTTTTCTAAATTTGAATAACTATATCAAAAGTTATTAAAAAAATGGTGCACCTATGTCTGTGAGAACTAAGGAGACACTGATAAAAGAAATTCAATAATAATATATTATTGTTGTTCAAATTTAAAAAAATATATATGGTTAGAAATCTCAGAAGATTGGTGAAAATATCATGGCAATTTTAGAAATACCCACTTGATGAAGTGTAAACCTGATGATGACAAAGTCGATAAACCAAGTTGATAAAATAAAACACGTCAAAGATGAGAGAAATGGAGGGAAATCAAACTTCAAAATTGTAGCTTTGTCATCTAGGCCTATTTCCAAGCCTAAACAGTCAAAAGCGTGTACGGGGTACTTATGGTGTAAGAAGTGCGTATGCACTCTTTTTACTATAAATAGTGTGTACGCACTATTGTTAAAATTTTGGGTGTGTATATAATATGATATTGTATATATATATATATAATGTATAATATTTATATATATATAATAATATAATAATATATAATATATTAAGTATATATATACACATATAAGTGTATTGTCTCCCCCTCTCAAATGCATAGAAGGTGCCCATCTCTCTCTCTCTCTCTCTCTCTCTCTCTCTCTCTCTCTCTCTCTCTCTCTCTCTCTCTCTCTCTCTCTCTCTCTCTCTCTCTTTCTCCCTTCCTCCATACCCCATCCCTCTCTCTCTCCCTCCCTCTCTCCCCTTCTCCCTTCCTCCATACCCCATCCCTCTCTCTCTCTCCCTCTCTCCCCTTCTACCTTCCTCCATACCCATCCCTCTTTCTCTTCTTTTGTCCCTCCCTCCCTCCCTCCCTCCATACCCCACTGCAATTTTGTGTACACTTCTATAGAAGAAAGTGAATTTATTTCTTGTTTGCAACTTCCTCTTTGATTTTTATCATGTATGCTCTCCTAAGAAAATTGACTGATGGATTTGTGTGTGTATATTGAATAGAAGGAATAGGGTTTAAAATTGAACCACAGGTGCATTACCATGACAAATAAGGAAATGTGCAGCAATATTCTTTTCAAATGTGTTTTTTATGAGTAGAGCAGATGTGCAAAATACTATCAACAAAGCAACATGATGAGTCAAAGTACTTGCAATATATTTTTTAGAAGGAAACAATCGGTAGGAAGAGAAAGAGGGAGAGTAACACAGATGATGTCTTGGAGAATGATAATTGTGGGTATGCGAGAGTTCCCATGTTGTTACACAATGCCTATCACCTAAAGAAATTAAAGATTTTTGTATGCATGGCAGTGGTAGTATATGGTGATAATGACTTGTCAAAAGGCTTGGAACGATACATACCCATGAAAGAAATCAAGTGTGTAATTCCTATAGTCTCAATTGAGATCAGTCCTATAACCTTGCAAATTTAATAGCATCATATGTTTTAGAACATAGGCGATACTCTTAGGGTTAGGTCAAGCTCTTACACTTGCTTTTTAGTGAAGCCTCGTTGTTTATTCGCTTGGAGTATCTCTTGTGCTAACAATAGTCTAACTTAGCTATATCAAAACTAAATTACCAATGTTCTATTGTATGATGTTCTATTCATAACTTTAAATTTAATATATCATTTTATTAGCCCACCATATGAACCCTTAGGTGTCATTAGAGGTCATATTGTTTCCTAAGAGGTCATATGGTGTCCTGTGACCCCTTAGGACACCATATGACATCTTAAGACACCATACGACCCATAACAACACCATATGGTGTCCTAAGGGGTCATAGGATGCCATATGACCCCTCGAGACACCAATGACCCATAACAACACCATATGGTGTTATAAAGGGTCATATGGTGTTCTATGACCCCTTTGGACACTATTTGGTGTCGTTATAGGTCTTATGGTGTTCTAAGGGATAATATAGTGTCATATGATCCCTTAGGACACCCTATGACCATTTAGATGTTGTTAGGGGTCATATTGTGTTCTAAGGGTCATATTGTGTCCTAGATTCGATCTCTCTTTCTCTCCCTCCCCCCTCCTTCTTCTCTCCTCTCTCTCTCTCTCTCTCTCTCTCTCTCTCTCTCTCTCTCTCTCTCTCTCTCTCTCTCTCTCTCTCTCTCTCTCTCTCTCTCTCTCTCTCTCTCTCTCTTCCTCCCCCATCTCTCTCTCCCTCTCCCTCCTTCTCTCTCATTCCCCCTACTCTCCCCCCCTCTCTCTCTCTCCCTCTACCTCTCCCTTCCTTGCCCCTCCCTCTCTCCCTCTCCCTCCTTCTCTCTCATTCCCCCCTACTCTCCCCCCTCTCTCTCTCTCCCTCTCCCTTCCTCCATACTCCTTCTCTCTCTCTCTCTCTCTCTCTCTCTCTCTCTCTCTCTCTCTCTCTCTCTCTCTCTCCCTCCCTCCCACCCTCTCTCTCTCTTCCTCTCTCCCTCTCCCTCCTTCCCTCCTCTCTCCATCCCCTACCCCCCCTCTCTCTCTCTCTCTCTCTCTCTCTCCTTCCCTTGTTCTCTCTCCCTACTCTCCCCCTCCCTTCCTCCATACCCCTTCTTCTCTCCCTCCCTCCCCCTCTTCTCTCCCTCTCTCCCTCTATCTACCTCTCTCCCTCTCTCTACCTTCCCTCCCCCCTTTCTCTCTCTCCCTCTCTCTCCATCTCCCTCCTTCACTCTCTCTCTCTCTCTCTCTCTCTCTCTGTCTTCCTCTCCCTCCTCCCTCCTTACTATCTCCCTCTCCCTCCTTTCCCCTATCTCTCTCTCTTCCTCTCCCTCCCTCCCTCCCCCCTCTCCTCTCCCTCCCCCCTCCTTCTTCTCTCCCTCTCTCCCTCCCCCCTACTTTGCCCCCTCTCCTCGTATCTCTCTCTCCCTCCTTCCCTTTTCATTCACATTTTTTCTAGTACCAATAGCGCATATGGGGTACTAAACCTATTAGTTCACTGCACTGCCATATCTTTTTTAAGGTGTAGGAGTGTGTACGTGGTACTTATTTCTTGTAAGCACATACGGGGTATTAAGACCATTATTCACTACCCTGCGATAACATTTTTTAGGCCGAGGAGCACATACGCGCTACTTAATAATACAAAAATGGGAAAAAAAATACCGTTGGGCTTGCCAACATTTTATGGACTAATAGAACACACATGGTTATTAATTCAGTGTGTACGTGGTACATAGACATAATTTTAGTTGCCCAACTTCTTTTGAGGCCGTTGAAGGCCCCACTGGAACTGTGTCTACACTTCTATCACTGTTTTATACATAAAAGTAAGTGAATTTTTTGTTTTTGCATGATTTCAATAATTAATTGTTGTTCTTATTAGTATTGTCAATAGTATTTTGATTCCAAAAAATAGTGATAAGATGTATATTTATGGTTATTTATTTGTTTATGAACTTTTGTTTACATATATATGTAATATGATTCTATTTAGGACAACTAATATCAACCATGGGAAAGAACAAGCGAGGAACGATGGAACAACAAGAGGTTGAAAAGGAAATACAAAGGCAGTGTATGAAGAAATTACGTGACATAAGAAAAATGGGAGAAGAAGGTATGTCATCCTCAACATCTCAATTCGATTTACCAAATGAACATAATGCACCTAATGCAATTGAAGAAGAGACATTTGATTTACTGTATGAACCTAATGCAATTGAAGAAGATACCACATTGAATAATCAATTAAATGATGAACATACACCTCTATTTGATGAATTGAATGTACATGATGCACTAATGTTAACACCTCCTAGAATCATTCGTAGGAAACCAAAGTATCTAATTGACATTGATGAGATAATTGCACCGTACAATTCAAGAATGCAAGGATGTTTTATTGGTTGACAAGGATGCATATGACAAGTGGTGTGTAAAATTTTTGGAGTTTCACTAGAGCTGGACATGGTAAGGGAGAGCACGATGGTGCAGGAGCATGTGTCAAAAGAGCCCTAGCTAGAGAATAATTGAAGTATGAAGGTGGTGCTGAGTTGATAGATGCAGAAACAATTGTGCGATGGTGTAAGTCTACGATGGGTCTAGGTAATCCAGGTACGTTAATGGTTCATAGATATTTTTGGTTGATTACTGAATCTAACATTGAAAATGATCTAGATTGTTGTATAGTTGCAGGATCGAGTGACATGCACTCATTTATGAGTTCAAATTCAAGTTCACTGGTAATTTATACGAGACAGATGGTATGTTTTTGCTCTTCATGCATGTATTGTTTGTGGGAAGAATGTGAATCACAAGAGTGGGTTGACAAATGGTCTTGTAGACCATTGGTTCCCATTGATTCATATCAAATTCCTAAAGCACTACAATTGAGCCCGATGGAGACATCAATGGATTTTGACCATGTATCGGACATAGTGGATTCAGGTGATTTTTTGAGTTAATTTTTTTTGAAAGTATTCTTTTTGGTATTAATTAACACTATAAAATGTCGGTCATGTGTATGCAGTTGTTGTAGAAGAGTACAATGAAGAAGGAACATATTACTATTTGTGTCGTTGTGTTGAGCCAAAAAGAAAATTGACAACCATAATCATTGATGGAGAGGGTGTTGAGTACCCAATAGGGTATGTTGTCGTGGCAAGAACATGGCTTCAGAGATACCCTATCAAGAATTCTAATGTTTGGTTGTTCAAGGACTTTGAAACACACAGACATGTTCTTCATTTCTCTAATCTTGTTGTTGCAATAAATATTGATTTGATGAAGTATCATGGTAGACCTCATAACAAGATTTTATTGAAAGTTCATGAATCTGACCATGAGGCAATACTTGACACAATATGGGTTAGAGCTGATCCTGAAGGCTCACTTGATTGATTCTATGGTTCAGAGTGGAATGATTTTGAGAATTTTGTATAAATTGTCAACGAATTGTTCTATATTCAGTTTTTGTATATATAAATTCCCATGAGCTGATTTTTACATGTTTAGGGGCATAATTTTGTATATTTAAATGGCAATGACCTGATTTGTACATATGTACATGCCAAATATTGTATATTAAAATGGTGATGAGCTGAATCACACATATTGTAATGCCAAATTTTGTATAAAAGCCCATGAGATGACTTTTAAGACATTTTTTTTTATAATCAAATAGCCAAGAGCTGATTTGACCATATTTAGAGGCAAATTTGTGAATAATATGTGACAATGTTTTGTGACTATTTTGTGTGTCAATGTTTTGTGACTATGTTTTGAGTATATGTGATGTGTCCCTAGTCAATCATGAGAATTATTTGAGTCATTATCGGGTCATAGGGGTCAAAGATTGAGACTAGATAAAATTTGAGCAAAAATTGTCATTGTTGTCAAAAAAATTGTCAAAAAAGTTGTCAAGCAACTTCTAGATTGCATCGATAGGGTATGACTCTTGATGTTCCAATGCTTTGGGATGTACAAAAGGGGCATGCCTAGCCTAAAATTTCCCACCTAGATGCGCTCGTTATGTCAGTTTGTGAACATGATGAACCAAATTAATTCTAGCCAATCCTGCAACTTTGCATTGCATGCAACTGATGGTTTTCGCAGCAGGCAAAAAAATGCTACCAATTGAAAATAGCTTCGAGTCGTCAAAAAATGAGATAGGAAATTGTAGAGGAGCCTCATGGAAACCCATAGGTTCAAACGGATCGACCATATGTGTCCTGGATTTGAATAAACAGTCCGTCAAATTTTGATATATTTTTGGACTCAGGGCACTTAAGAGATCGCCCCGGTACAATATGACTCTCGATGTTCTGGCGCTTTGGGATGCATGAGAGGAGAATTCATAGCATAAAAATTCCCACCCAGACATGCTCGTGCTGTCAGATTGTGCACATGACGAACCGAATCCAATCTAGCCAATCGTGCAACTTTGCATTGCATGCAACTGACGGTTTTTGTAGCAGGCGAAAAAATGCTACCAATTGAAAATGGCTCCGAGTCGTCAAAAATTGAGATAGGCCATTGTAGAGGAGCCTCATGTAACCCCAAATATTCAAACGTATTGACCATATGTGTCCTAGTTTGGAAGAAATAGTCTGTCAAATTTTGATAATTTTTTGGACTCATGACACTTGCGAGATTGCCCCGGTACGGTATGACTCTTGACATTCCAATGCTTTGGGATGAATGATAGTGGCATGCCTACCATAAACCTACCTATCTAGATGTGCTCATGATTTCAGTTTGTGCACATGATGAACCAAATCAATTCTAGCCAATCTTGCAACTTTGCATTGCATGCAACTGACGATTTTTGCAGCAGACGAAAAAATGCTACCAATTGAAAATGGCTCCGAGTCATCAAAAACCAAGATAGGCCATTATAGAGGATCCTCATTCAACCCCATGGGTTTAAATGGATTGACCATATGTGTCATGGATTGGAAGAAATAGTCTGTCAAATTTTGAAATTTTTTTGGACTCATGGCACTTGAGAGATCATCCCGGTACGATAGGAGTCTCGACGTTCTGATGATTTGCGATACATGATAGGGGCATGCCTAGTGTAAACCTTCCCACCTAGACACACTCATGATGTTGGTTTGTGCACATGATGAACCAAATCAATTCTAGCCAATCTTGCAACTTTGCATTGCATGCAACTGACGGTTTTTTCAGTAGGTGAAAAAATGCTACCAATTGAAAATGGCTCCGAGTCATCAAAAACCAAGATAGGACATTGTAGAGGAGCCTCACATGACCCCATGGGTTTAAATAGATTGACTATATGTGTCCTGGATTTGAAGAAAGAGTGCATCAAATTTTGACAATTTTTTGGACTTAGAGCACTTGAGAGATCGCACTGGTACAGTATAACTCTCGATGTTCCGACGCTTTTGGATGCATGACAGGGGCATGCCTAATGTAAACTTGCACACTCAGATGCACTCATGATGTTAGTTTGTGCACACAATAAGCTGAACCAATTATAGCAATTCTGCAACTTTGCATTGCATGCACCTGACAGTTTTTGCAGCAGGCGAAAAAATGCTACCAATTGCAAATGGCTCTGAGTCGTCAAAAACCAAGATAGGCAATTGTAGAGGAGCCTCAATCAACCCCATGGGTTCAAACAGATCGACCATATATATCTTGGAGTTGAAGAAATAGTCCGTAAAATTTTGACAAGTTTTTGGACTTAGGGCACTTGAGAGATCGTACTGATATGGTATGACTCTCGACATTCCAGTGCTTTGGAATGTAGGACAAGGGCATGCCTAGCGTAAAATTTCCCACCCAAACATGCTCGCAATGTCGGTTTGTGCACATGAAGAACAAAATTTGACCATTGCGAGCGTGAGGGTGCTCTCGCACCAACACATATTATTGTTTATATTCATATTGTCGATTTTTGTTGTTTATATTCATATTGTTGATTACATATGCAAATATTCATTTAAATTTATAAAAGGGAAGCCACCAAATATAGTGAATACACAATAATGAACTGAATACAAGGAGTTTTGTAGGGTTAATTCAATATTTTAGAAGTTTTATCAAATCATATTCCACGATTACAATGTTTTATATCATATATTTTTGTTGTTTATATTCATATTGTTGATTGCATTGGCAAATAATCAATTAAATTTATAAAAGGACAACCACAAAATACAATGAATACAAAATAATGAACTCAATATGTACTTATTGGATCGAATATTGACATTTGTATATATAAAAAAAAGCATGTTTGGCAAGTCAATACAAGTATTACAAAAATGTGGCATATGCCATGTCCAAATCGATATACAATAAAAATATAGAATATATCTACATGTATTGATCATTCTATGACCAAAAATAACTCTATGTGATCCTAAACTTGTGGTGGATCATCAAAATCAAGACTCTTCAATGCAGTACGCGACTCTGTAGATGGCTACAAAACCACAATTCAAAAGCCAAGTTAGAATTCTTTTGTAGAAAATAGTTCACAATTAACAAATAACTATGCATTTAACTATAATTCCTTTGCAATTGAAATGTTGATTACCTCATTGGTTGATCCAAGAGCTAATGTCTTTTCTCTCCTCTCCTTGTCACTCTTAGGAGTTTTCTTGAAGAAATACTTAAATGGATCCACGTTATGGCCGTACCGCGAAGGGGTCTATTGTAGATTAAATGTAAAATTAATACAATGTACTAACATAAATATATCAAAAACACTTAAAAGCTATAATATAGAGAACAATGATGTACCTGTGCCTGAGATGCTTCTCCAATGGACTGAGGATGGCTCACCATCGATGGAGAAACTATCGCTATTACCTATACAAAAAATGTTCAAAGATTAAATACAATTAATATAATGATAAGTATTCTAGGTTAAAAACAATTAATTTTACACATCAAAAAAAAGTGTACCGGATCTTGAGATGCTTCTCTAGTGCATAGAGGAGGGTTCGCCATTGATGAAATAGGTATGGATATTTTCTATATGAAACAATTATAAGATTATAATATATCACAAGTCCATATGTACGCGTGCATATAATCATGAAATCAAGAAAATAAAGTAGAGATACATACCTTTGCCCTCTCTTGATCCACAGGTGAATCAGGTGCATTCAACAATTCCACATAGCTCAATGGTCGTTGTACATGTAAAATAGACAAAAAACACTAATCAATCTACAAACCCCAACTATTACTTGATTTAAACATTTTCAAACAATTGTAGAACTATAAATGTGTTCAATTACCTTGTTCCCATGTTTTGGCATCTTTGAGGAATTATTTTTCTTAGGATGAGCCCTAGACGCGGAGGGGGTGCCCTAAAAAAAACAAAATTAACATGAGATATTAGTACAGATCATGAATTAAACATAATTTTAAAATCTAAAATGAAATGACTTGCATATTCCATCAAAACAATACATAAAAAGGGTTGTACAAAATATGATACCATATAGCCTTGTAGGCGAAAATCGATCACTGAGAGCGTGATGTCATCAATCTAGGACATTTGGTCCCCTGTCAACACCTACAAACCAAAAATTGGACCAAGCATTAAAGATAGTTAGTATATCTTGTATTTATTTGAATTCAAAGTGTACTATTCTATTTTAACATGTTACAAAATTTATACCCCAGGCATTGAAGTTGCAGCTATAGTAACTAGGGGAGGAGTATGGGATACTGTTGCTGCATCCTAGAATGCATATTATTTGTCTCAATTTAAATCGCTGTATAGATGAAAATTCATTTATGTAATTACAAATTTAAAGTGACTGATAAATAAAATTCTATTAATTAAAATCAACACACCTTTGTCTGACACTCATGGGCAAACACCATGTCCATCAACTCATTTGTCAGCGGGAAATCCTCAGCCATGTGGGCCTGACATCTACTCTAGCAAATCATGCACTGATGACATGTGGATCCATTTGCACCGGCTGCATCATCTATCCCGAGCAACTGACACACATATGCTGGATGGGCTCTCCGTCACCACTTGGAGCAACTAATAGCTCATCATCCAATACAATAGGGTGTGCTAATGATGTCCCATGATGGATGATCACACTAGTCAACGTTGTGGCCACCTTAAGAGTCTGTAGCTCCATCAACTCTTTTAGCTCTACTAGGACAGCCTGATGCACCTTTGTTTTGGGTGCTAGGGGGAAGCGAATCTTCGCGGGTAATCACCTAGGGGCTCCAGGTCTATCTTGTGTAGAGCCATCACCTCTACCATGGAACTCTCTCATGTCAAAATAGTTTGGGTGCACATTGAGCACAAACTCACAATATAATTTTCTCAAAAAATATAATGGCACCGCATAACTATTACAAGGTGGATCATTAAAGACCATCCACCACCTCTTCTAAAAAAGATTCTTCATCTGCACATTGGTACACCAATGTATAGGAAACCTCTTTGCATTAAGAGGTAATGACTGACCATTTTTGGGATCAATGAAAAGGGCACATATTTGTTGTTTACTAATATTTTTATTTTTAACTCCCTCGTATGATAGCCCATCGACATAGAATTGACGACACCTATCCCTAAAGCTTCCCCATTTGGTAAGTTGTGTGGAAACAACTATGGCACCACTAGCTAATATTTCTAGGCTAGTGGCGAGGGTTTGATGATGCTCAAGTTCGGATGTTTTCAATTTAACAATCAGTCTATTGATTTTAGACATATTTTGTCCTAACTAATTAATTAATTACTCCCGTGTTTCAGGTGTGCGGTCAAAAGGAGGAATTCGGGGCGTATCTTGTGGGTTTTTAGGAGGTGCATTTGGTTGTTCTTGTTGTGCACTAGAAGAATCTAGTTTTTGAAACAAAAAATGAAAAAACCTAATGAAAATTAATCAAATTAAATTCAAAATGTAAAACAAATTGAACAAACGAGAAAGAAAGAAAAAAATAAACAAAACTAACCTTGATCCATAGTGTCTGGAGGAGAAATATAGCACCCCGTTCATGGTTTAGGAGAGAAAATGAAGAAAAAACAAACTAAAAACATGCTATTCATGGGAAAATAAGACCTAGTTTTTTTTTAAAACTTTTTTTGACAGGCACTGCATACGCGGTTGTTTTGGGATTATTAGCGCGTATGCACTCATTTTCCTATAAGTAGAACATACGCACTCATTTTCCTAGAGGTAGCATGTATGCACTACTTTCCCTAAAAGCAGCGCGTATGCGCTACCTTCTCTAGGCTCGAGAACAACTAACCTAAGTGCGTACACGGTCATTTCAAATTTTAGAACTGTGTACACACGACGTGTTTTTCCATGGTTTTTTTTGGTAGTGTCCACTTTTCTAACCACCATCTTTGTGCACATACCCAGATATGTGCTTTGTCTTAGAATGAAATACAAGATTCTTTGATATATTAATAGCAACAGAGTTATCATAGTGAATAACTACTGGCGCATCACAATCCAACTTTATATCCTTCAACATTTGCTTCATCCATAAAACTTGTGTACAGTTGGTAGCAGCAACAACATACTCAGCTTCTTGTTGATCCATGAAACCAACTTATTTCTGATCCATAAAACTTGTTGTACAATAGATAGAGAAGTACATGATTATTTCTTGCTGATCCATGAAACCAACTTCTTTCCAAAAAAGAAAGCTCCACCAAAAGTACTTTTTCAGTCATCAATATCTCCATCCCAATCAACATCTGTATAAGCACATAAAGTGAAGTTATCATCCTTAGGGTACCACAAGCCATATTCTGATGTACCCTTCCAATATCTAAAAATCCTTTTCACGCCCATCTCATGATTTTCTCTAGGATCACTCTGAAATATTGAAACAATACAAACATCATTCATAATATTAGGCCTAGTCTGAGTCAAATAAATCAGACCTCCAATCATATATTTGTATCTTGTAGGATTTACTGGTGCAGAAACATCATTTTTTTGTCAATTTCTCACTTGTAACCATAGGAGTACTTACCGGTTTAGAATATCCCATTCCAAATTTCTTCAACAATTCCTTAGCATATTTAGTTTGATAAATAAAAATGCCTTTGTCAGTCTGAGTAATTTGCAAACCTAAGAAACATTTCATCTCACCAATCATAGACATCTCAAACTCTTTCTCCATGTTTTTAGAAAATTCTATGCATAACTTATCTTCACCTCCAAAAAAAATGTCATCAACAAATACTTCCACAATCAGTATATCCTCATCAGTGATTTTATAGTATATCAACACTACCCTTAGTAAAACCAAGATTCAAAATATATTTATCCAACCTTGCATACTAGGCCCTAGGTGCTTGTTTTAATCCATATAAAGATTTTCTTAACCTGCAAGCCATATCTATATCATCTGATAGTGAAAAACCATCAAGTTTCTCAATATAAAATTCCTCATCAATATCCTCATTCAAAAATGCACATTTAAAATCAATTTGATAAACCTTGTAGTTTTTATAAGCAGCATAGGCAAGAAATAATCTTATAGCTTCAATCCTAGCTACTAGTGCAAAATTTTCTCCATAATCAATTCCTTCCTTTTGAGAATATCCTTTACAAACCAATCTAGCCTTATTCCTAATCAATTTACCATCCTCATTCAATTTATTCCTAAAAAACCATTTAGTTCCAATAACATTTTTATTTCTAGGTCGGAGAACCAAAGGCCATGTGCTATTTTTCTCAATTTGATCTAATTCTTCTTCCATAGCCTTTAACCAATGTTCATCTTTACATGCCTCAATTACTAATACCGGTTCAATTTGTCAAATTAAACATACCCCATTAGTTGCTAGTCTTCTTCTTGTCATCACTCCATTTCTCTTATCCCCAATGATTTGATCTTCGAAATGATTCAGTCTTACATACCTAGGAGTCTTCTGACTCTCTATTCCTCTTTCCTATTCTTCAGTTACTATAGAATTGTTTGATGTTGTCAGAATAACTGGTTCAATCCTGTCTCAGTTTCTACTTTAGCCTTAAAGATTTTAAACTTTTCAAATGCTTCATATTTTTCTCTCAAAAAAGTAATCCACATCATTTTAGAATAATCATCAATGATTAGTATTAAATATCTATCACCGTCATATCTTTTAACTCTAGCAGGGCCACACAAATGAGTATGAATAAGATCAAGAACATTATTTGATTTATCTTGTATACTCCTAAAATAGATTCTGACCTGTTTACCCATTTGACATTCCTTACATATCAGATTATAGGGCTTCATAATCCTAGGTATATCTCTAACAACCCTAGTTGAACTAATCTTCACAATGCAATCAAAATTCACATGACACAGTCTTTTATGCCATAGCCAACTGTCTTCAATCTGTGTAATCAAACATGTTTTCCCACTAGAGTTCAAATGAAATATATTACCTTTTGTTTGTGTATCGATTGCAATCTCCAAGAAAGATCAGTTAATGTTTTTTCATTTTCCATCCTTGAACTGTAATTGAAATCCCTTATCTACAAATTGTCCTACACACAAAAGAATATGCTTCAAACCTTCAACATAATAAACATTGTCAGTATTGTTCTTACCATCCAATGATATAGTTCCTTTTCCTTTAATCATGCATGCCTTGCCATCTCCAAATCTAACTACTCCACCATCAAATTCTTGCGAAGACAAAAACTTCCCTTTATCTCCAGTCATATGATGTGAACAACCACTATCAATTACCCATTCATCCTTATCTTGAATTTTAGCAGCAAGTGCCTTCTGCTCAGGAACATTCTCTTCCAGTGCCAAGTCATCTTCCTTGATAGCCAAGAACACCCATTCTTTCCCATTGCCAAATCCACTAGAAGAGTCTTCTGCTAGTTCATCATCTGAATCAGTAATGCCTTCCTCATCCTTTATGTAGCATTATTTGTCTTTTTTTTATTTCTTGAATCTATATTTGTTTTGATATCTGGGTTAGGCTTAAATGGTCACTTAACTGTTTCTTCAAATCTTGAATTTCTTTCAAGACATATAGATGCAAAATGACCAATCTTATTGCATGCAAAACATTTAAAAGGTGCTTTTCCTTCATAGTTACTTCCTATTGGTCCTTTTGGTACTCTTTGAGAAAATAGTTCTTCAAGTTTCTCAAACTCATCATCTTCTCTATTCATATCCTCTAATTATTTTGCATATAAATATTTCCAATCTTGCTTACCGGATGCAGATGTAGATGCATGAAAAGAAGGTTTAGTCTTCACAGCTACAGAAGGTCCAAATTCCTCAAGCTCAAAAGCGGATAGTTTCCCAACCTAGGTATCTCTGTTCACAGATGTATTAACCATTGTTCTCAACTCATTAATAGCATTAGCCTTCATTTTGTAAGCCAGTGGTAGGGCTCTCATAACTTTAGAAACAATTTCAACTTTGCTCAGAGTTCCACCACAACATTGAATTCCCATAACAATCTCATTTACCCCTTCCATGAATGCAGTAATCCTTTCATGTTCTTCCATCTTCAAGTTTTCATATCTCACCCAGTAACCATCAAGTTTAGCAATCTTCACTGTAGGGTCACCTTCATTAAGAGTCTCCAACTTATTCCATATAGCCTTTCCAAATGATTTGTCTATTAATCCCATTATTTTCTGATCAGAAAGTGCACACAAGAGGTCTTCTCTTTCTCTACAATCATTCTCAAACTCCTTGTCCACGTTTTCTAGATGAGGATTGCGAGATCCCAGATTATAGGGTGTGACACCATTCTGTGTGATCTCCCAAATCTCCTTACCAAGACATCTTAGATGAGTATCCATCCAAATCTTCCATATTGTGTAATTTGTTCCATCAACCCTTGGAATATCCCTTTGAAAGATAATTCCAAAATAACTGGATGAACTTTAACTGTTAGTCACCATAGGATCTTCCTCAAGTCGTTAATCTTTCTGCAGAGAGGTCCAAAGCTCTGATACGAATTGTTAGACAGTTCAGATAACTGAAAGACAACTAAGGGGGGGGCGTTGAATCAATTGTCACAAATTACAAGAACATTTAGCAATTAAACTTTAATACTGGAACCCAAAACAATAATACCATAGTAGAAGTTAAACCAATTAAGTATAAACAATAATCACAGAATAAAAGTCATCCACACAACACCAAGATTTGTACATGGCAAACACGATAAAGGGAAAACCCATGGTGGGAAGCCTACCCACAGTCAGATAATACTTCTATAGTAGGTATGTGAATTACAATGAAGGGGCCTGCACTGGTAGGAAGGCCAACAACCTAGAGCACACTACTGATCACAAAGGAGCCTCACTAGCTACATATAAATCCAGACAACAATTCAGAGAAGTGTTGAACTACAAAAGATAGCATCTCCTATTCCTAAGTACAATTATGATTAAGCTCAATACCGAATGATTAAATCCTCTTATATAAACCCAATTCTATCTCCAATGATTGACCAACCCCTTTACCTAAATGATATTACATTATTCACACATTGCATTGCTTGACCATGACCTCTTACATTAACCATGATGATCTACAATGAGATCTTATATCTATATATACAAACCCTCAACCATAAACAATCAGGTCAGCCACCAGACAATAAACCGATTACATAATTACAAACCATGTCGGCCTTAGACCAAACAAGTAATATCAACACATAAGACATCCCAGAAATACATCAATAGGTCCTATCCATACGTTACATTAAAGTCGATCCATAACCTAGATTAACTGGGACCAAGTATAGGTCCACACGCTTCAACAATGATCTCCAAATGCTAAGTCTCGAACATGATGACCAATAACATCTTGAAACTCCATCAGAAGCTGCACCAAAATCACTTATGAAATTCATCAAAGATCTCCACCAAAATCTCTACCGGTGAAACCCTCGTCAGAACTAGAGACCAAGCTTCTAAGCAAGTAGGATAGCATCCAATCACCAGATCAAAACCAACTGATCAGATATCAGTATAAGTATCATGAACAAGCCAATTCCATCACTAGATTATACCAGAGCCTATGGGATCATGTTGGATCAAAGTTAACTAGAAACCACTCAACCTACCGGGACCAGAAGGGTGTCAGTAAAGAATCCAAATAGCTAGTGTTGACATCAATGATAAAACATTAATGCAACACATAATGAATTCCACCAAATGGCCAATAGTATTCATTGTGTAGCTTATGTTGTAAGATTGTTTAATATGTTAAGATTGAGATCTATGTTGGATTAGGTAATTGAATGATTAGATTATGTGCATTCTTTTTGTATCAATGGTTCTTGAAATGGGTATAATAGTATGAGATCCTAGTTAGTACTTGTTGTCATAATATTGCATATGCTTGTAGCTAGTAACTTGATGAAATGTGTAATGATTAATTCTTAAGGAAGTATTTTAGTTCCATTTGTAGGAGAAGTTATATATATAGATTGCTGATGTGACAGATGAATAATGGAAGATATGGGAATTAGGAACATCTAGTTTGGTATTTTAAAATGAACTTAGAACGTTAACGAGGTTATGCAGATACTTATTTGATAACTCGTAATCTCATGGCAGGAAGAAAATAATTAAGTATAACTTAAAGAAAATGAATGTTAAGAAATTCATGATGTGGATGTGTAATGTGTTGTTGCTAATGAGTAGTGACATTGGAATAGCCTAGGGGAATAGTAAATGGATGTATGTATGTTTTGTGATGAAGATGGTTATGATATTATTTATGCTTGCGATATATGTGGCTATGATTATGGTTATATTTAAGTTGCCTATGCAATCATGATATGATTCATACATGTGAGTGATGGTAGATTTATAAGATGGATTGGTAGATGTTTAAAAAAAAAAATTATCTTCATTTGTTAGTTAGTTTAATTATTTTCTCTAGGGTATTTTTGTGATCATTACACCCATTTTTCATTGTGTTCGAGAATAGTTACAGAGCTTCATTTAGGAGAATCAATAGGATTCATAGAGACAAACATGTTTAACTTTTGATGATGAGAAATTTGGAAGACCATCGTAAAGTGATACTACTACCTGGTCCTGAAAAATTAGGCTGAACTTCTAGGAACAGATTTGAGTCATCTTCTTTTGCTTAGATCTAGGTTGGTGGCTCCATACGACATTTGTAGCTCACTGTTTCTATCAGATTGCTTCAATAATTCACTATCTTGACCTAATCTTCTACAATTCAATTTCAATTTAATTTAAGGAGGATAGAGCCCCATCTAGGAGGCCTGAAATTTGATCAAAATCTAGATCTATCAATGATGAATCTATCATATTCATCTCCTCCTTAATGTAATTTTTAATTAGGCTTGTTACTGGTTTTATTATCTTGATTTAATCCTAAACCTAATTTTGTCAAAAACACTTATTTGAGTTGTCATTGATATCAAACCCAGTAATCCAAATTGCTTCAGATATGGTGAAGAACAGTATGTATTGACATGGAAGATGGGTATGTATGTTGTGTTATAGATAGTGGAAGATAGGTATGTATGATGTAGATGGTATAGATTGTTGTGTTTCTATTATGTATATTGCTCTATCATTATGTATTGGGAATATGAGAGTATGTGTATCTAGATGTGTGAGTGTTAGTGTTGGTTGTGGCATTTGATTTTGTGCTTCGAAAGTCATTCTCCAATTGTTGTGCTCCACCTGTATGTTTGAACAATGAAATAATAAGAAAATTCTAGTGCTTTGGTTCTTTTAAATTATGGTGATACTTGTTTGATGGTTTGTTAGTCTTGTCTTTAATCTTGCAATGCTAAATTGGATCATGATTATTGCCTCTATTTCTTAGCTATGCTCTTTCTTAGTCCAATTCCCTGGACTTTCTATCTTGTGCTCCAACGATTATGGCATTTAGTTAGCATGTTGTTTTGTCACTTTGAGGATATGTTTATTTTGATCTTGGCTAACATTAAAAGTTGATGTTTTGTTTTGATGATCTCAATGTGTATATTGATCATTTAAATGTTCATTTGGAGAAATATTTATGAGGTCAAACTAATCTATATTTCTAAATGACACACACACACATACATGTAGGATCTCTTGATTATAATATACACATATACAAATTGATGTAGTGAGTGAATAAGAAAAAATGAGAATACTATATTACCAAGGAGATAGTAAGTATGAGCGAAGGAGAAAGTGGTAAGTGTTAGAGTAATAGTTAATTCAGTATGCAAAGATTGGTGTAGTCAAGTAGTGAAGCATTTTGCAGAGGTTCTTAACTGGATCTACTGCAACTAGTTGATGTTTTGTCAGAGCTTTAACTATAACTGATTCCATGTATGTGTAGATGCAATTTTCTTAGGTCACTTCATTTTGTTAGTAAGCCTTTCCAATACTAAGCCATTGTATCAAAGTAGTAAGCTCTCTGGGTAGTGAGTTCTTTGGGTAGTGAGCCCTTTGGTAGTGAGCATGTTTTGTAATCCCATATAGCGAGTTATTGTTGGCAATTGATACTCATCCAACTTAGTTGTGCTGTCGTTGATGAAAACACACACCATTTTGGGTTGGTCACTTAACCGGTACTCACCAGTATTCATTGTTTACCAACTAGCATTCAAGTCATCCGACACATGGAACTAACACCGATAGACAAAGGAAACCAACAAACTAGGACTAGTATATGAGGTCGACATGGGAGATTGATCCAACAGATCTACACGGCAACGATCAAAGGCATTGGTCTCTAAGTTTAATGAATTTTTTTTTCTTAGGCCAATGTGTAACTAAATTTTAATATCATTGTAAGCCGACATAAGGTATTTATGTTTATGTTTGGGAAGGGTATTTAAGTCACTCCAGTTAGGTTATTTTGAGAATGAAATAGAATGTAATGGGATATAGTGATGTGATATTGTGTGAGTGATCTTGATCGAAAGAATACAAATGTAATATTCTGTAGTTGGTCTTGGATATAGGTTTAGAGGTTTGGGAAGCGAAGAAAGATACCAATAAGGGAGGAGACAGTGAAAACTAGTACAAATAGTGCTTTAACTGAAACTCATCCAGCATAGCAGATGCACTTCTAGAGTTCAAAATTTTGTTTGTAACTCCATATTTGGTGTTTGTAGTTAGTTAGGCTCCTTTTGTGATGAGCAGTGTGCTTTAGGCTATTGGAATTCCTGCATGTGCAGACCCCTATATTTATTCATTTGGCCAGTGGATAGATATTGTGGGTCTCCAATCCCACCGTGGTTTTTCCTCTTTGAGTTTTTCTACGTATAAATCTATGTGTTATGGTGTATGTTCTTGTGGTTGCTTCATTTCTATTTGTTGTTGTATTCTTTTATGGTTACCGGTTACTGAATTGTATTGTTAATAAGGTTAAAATTGATTTTACCAGTAGAACATTGATTCATCCCCCCCTCTCAGTATTCTTGGATTCCAACAACTATATTATCTTGAGAGTTAACCCTCTTGGTTTTTTTTCCCTTATTTGGTTTTCCACGTATAAAATTATGGGGTCTCTTGTGTGGCGAAGTTATGTTGTGGATCTCTTTCCTACTTTAATTTCAAGGATAATTAATATTAATTTAAGCTTCAAATCATCAGAATATTTGTTTTAGTTTTAGTATATTGAGGAATACTAATTCACCTCCCCTCTTAGTATTCCAGCCTATTCAACAACTAGTATCAAAGCCTGGTCCCTTGTTGCTAGCTTAACCACTTGAGGGAGATCTTTATTTGAACAGATGGATCCTATGGAAATAGATGGAGAATATCAACTGGATGAAGAATTGAAGACAAACCTTGAAGATCTTGAAAGCGTGAAATCTGAGAATGAAGAATTGAAAGAGAATGTGAAGGTAGAAAATGAATGTGTGAAGAAAATAAGAGATCATATTCAGAAGTTCAAAGCAAGACATCAAGAGGTTAACAATGAATTAAAGTAAGTGAATGAGACTATTATGAATATAAAATTGAAGATAGAAGAAAGCAGGAAAATGGAAGAAAGCTTGAAGAGCACAATTAATTTCAAGGCTGAAGAAAATAGGAAGTTAGAGCAAGAATTATCTGAAATCAGAAGCAAGAGCTAGTGAAAGCAGTGGGTTATTAGATCAACTATTGTTAATGCAAAAATCTCACAAGGATAATTAAGGATTATAATTTACCAATGATTGTTCAAAAGACAAAGGTAAAGAGAAAGAAAACATGGAGACTGAAAAGAAGATTGAAGCTACAAACAAAGTCCGAAATCATGGACCTGCTACAAACATACCTCTAGTTCAACAACCTAATGATCAAAGGTACTCATAATTTAAGGGCTATTGCTTTTTAGTGCAATTATTTTGAACACAAAGCTATAGAATGTAGAAGAAATGTCAATCAGAATATTTAGTGCTTTAGATGTGAAAATTTTGGACATAAGGCTAATAACTATAGTAGTCAAGTTAGTAACAGAAGTCATAGATTATGTTTGAATGGAGTAAATGGGTCATTTATGAATAAGCCTTTTCAAGGTTATTGTCACACATGCTATAAATTTGGTCATCCAAATAATTAGTGCAAGTTTAGAGAAAATTAAGTAAATTTAGGATAGAGGAATGTAAAGTGGTACTTGGTTGCAACAAGTATGAACATTTTGATAACAAATGTAAAAATGTGAATGCTTCGGTGAAACCAAATGAAGTAAAGAAGAAGAATGCTATGGTCTCGAAAGGAAAGAGTCAAATGAGTCTATTGCACCTGATTTTTGTGTTTGTGCTTCTTCCTTCAGAAATTAATTTGATAGCTTTGGCTTAGGGCGATTTTTAAAGACAAATCTATTTATACCCCCTCAAGTGAAAAAAATGCTTGTGGTGGATTATGATTATAGTCGTATGCCTTGGTGGATTGTGTATGGTGAAATGAAAAAAAGCATGACGTCACTTTGATAAGACATTTTTTGGTAGCGGATCGTTGGACACACTGAACAAGGTAAATATATAATATTTGGGTTAATTTTTGCATTGCCCATTGAAGAAATTGAGAAGCAGAAGGAGATTCAGAGCTAAGTTTGCACATAAGGTATTTTTCATATCTTTTCTTATGGATTCTAATAAGTTGATCATTCAAGAAAGTGAGGATGTTCATCTGGATGAATACAATCATGAGAAAATTAAAAAATTGGGAAATTTTTTATCAAATGAAGGTATCCAAGAAATCAAAAATTTAGGACATAAAGTTTTAGACTTGAGGAACAAATTCCCTTGGTTTGAAAATGAAGATATGATAAAGAAATCACTTGAATTGCATTGTGGATGATCATATGATTTTGGATAAGCCCCATTAGATTTCAAAAGAATCTATTTTTTCTATTTTTGGTTTCTATGGTAATGTACTCCTTCTGGTGAAAAAATTAATCAAGAATGTAAATAATTTGAAACCCTAATTGGCATCACCAATGATCAGTGGTCACTAATAATTGACACCATATTTTACCCTATCATAAGGTATGTGGCATATGAAATCTCTTATAAAATCTATTTCAAAAATAGTGAAGTTTATGTAGTTTGTCTATTGTTGTATACATTGCACATCAAATGGTAAGAGAAGATAAGGAGTTTGATTTATATGAATTGCTGAGAACATAGTTGGTAGAAAATATCAAAATGACAAAATATTAGAGTTATCGTTTCCAATTTGGTTCCTTGATTATATATTTTATGCTTTACTTCACAAAGTCATTGCTCTTGAAAGAAAATATTTCATGGAAATCGAATATTTCTATTGGAAAACAAATTTTTAGATATTTAGCCTAATTGAAAAACAAAGATCTATTATACAAAGAATACTTCATAGATTTTCATAACAAGTTCCTCTTTGGTCTGATTCCCAATTCTATCAGTACTCTTGAGGGAAGCTCCTCTAGAAGAAAAAGTTCAAAAAGGAAAAGTTTGGTGCCTCCTCCAAAATCAATGAAGAAGACAAAAAGTGAAGTTGAAAATGAGATTACTTCTCTGGTTAATCTGGAATCGTTTGTTGTGGCTAAGGATAAGCAAGTTGTTGTTGAAGGAAAAGATGATAAAGATGATCCATGCAGTGTTGATAATATTATAAGTTTTCTAAAGTTAGATGTAGGATTGAAAAAGGTTGGTGAATTGTGTCTTGAGAAACCCTCTTATGATCAAAGTTCAAATTGAGGAAATCCTGAATGAATATCTACTTCGGAACAATATTTCTCTAGAAAGTATTGCAGACATCGTTTTGGATGTTATATGTGAATTGCTTAATGATTGAATGAAGCAACCCCTTAGGGAACTTGTTGCTGAAGAATTATTTGTAGATGGTATGGAAAAGAAATGTGTATATGCTCAGAATAGGTTATCTAAAGACATAAGGAATATGCGAGTCTATGTGGTAGAAGCAAGAAAAGTATACATATACTAACTCCAGTGGCCTGTAGCTATTGAGCAATTTAAAGTAAAAATTGATTCTATTGAATTTGAGTTGTGTTCCTTGGGTAAGACATTTGATATTTTCAATGATCTTGATGGTACACAAAGAAGAAAGATAAACTCCTTGCAAACAGATCTTATATTTTATCAGAGATAGTCTAAAGACGATATGGTAATTGTTTTCTTAAAGGTGAAAGAAATTGTTGAAGCTCATTTAGAACATCTTTTTGGTATTCTCAATTGAAGCTAAGAAGTGTGAGCGAAATATCTTTGTTCTTGGTTCATTATCAGACGTAGTTGATATAATTGTGCAAAATGATAGTTGAGTTTGAGTATCCATTTGAAAATAAATTCATGGAAGACTTTCCTTCCTGAATTGAAGGAAAAATATAAGAGAATATTTCAGAAGCATAAACAATTATTTTTCTGCTTTGTTTTTCCACCTTTCTCCTTGATATCAAAGGCGGAGAAGTTTGAGGAGAAGTTTGGAAGTATATATTTTTTCTTTCTAAGGGGGAGAAGTGGTTGAAAACTATTTTGAATATGTCATTGGTGAAATTGTTTGTCATTGATGAATGTTTTTCCAACAATTAAAAAGGGGGAGATTGTTTGAAATACTTATCTGAGTTTTCATTGATGTCAAACCTGGTAATCCAGATTGCTCTAGATATGGTGAAGTACATTATGTATTGATGTGGAAGATATGTATGTATGTATGTTGTGTTGTAGATAGTGGAAGATAGGTATGTATGATGGAGATGGTATAGATTGTTGCATTTCTCTTATGTCTATTATTTCAAAATTATGTATTGACAATATGAGAATATGTGTATTTGGATGTGTGAGTTTTGGTGTTGGTTGCAGGACATTTAATTTTGTGCTCCGGAAGCCATTCTCCAGATGTTGTGCTCCACTTGTATGTTCAAAGTATGCAGTAGTGAGTAGATTTTCGTCCTCTGGTTCCCTTGAGTTGTTTTGATTTCTGGTGATATTTGTTTGATAATCTTTTATTCTTGTCTTGAATCTTGCAATGCTAAATTGGACCATGATTATTGCCTCTGGTTCTAAGCTATGCTCTATCTTGGTTTGTTTCCCTAAACATTCTACCTTATGTTCTGGTGATTGTGGCATTCAATTAGCATGTTTTTTTGGCACTTTGAGGATATGTTTATTTTGGACTTGATCAACATTCAAAATTTGATGTTTTGTTGTGGTGATTGCAACGTGTATCTTGACTATTGAAATGTTCTTTGGCAAAATATTTTTGAGGCCGACTTGATGTATATTTCTAATTGACACACACATATAAATATGTAGGATATCTTGATTATAATATATGTTGGTATTCTACACTCAGTGAGAATATGGTTGATGTTTTCATTGATGGCAAACAACTGGTAATAGGTTTCTACACATACATCGCCAGGCACCGACACCGGCAGTCACATTCACCTCCATCTAGATTACACCGACAATGAGGTATACCAACACTCAGGCCAACATGAGACAAAGTTTTGTTTATATGAATTGTATCATAAATGTAATTAATTATTTGTAAGCTGACATGATGTATTGTAAAGACTCATATATGTATGAGATCTTATAGATCATTTTTTAATGAAAAAAAATAAAGGGAAAGAAGAATAGGTGATTATTATCATTGGTATATGTAAGACAGCGAAAGGTTTTGGTTAAGGTATCTGACTAAGATTAAACTGGTACCTAACCAAGCATTAAAGATGCTATTTTGAGTAGTACATTGTATTGGATTTAATTATTCATTTTGTAGTTAGTGAGACTCATTTATTGACCAGTGAGCTCTAGGATATTGGCCTTCTTGCATGTGCAAGCTCATGTTGTAAGTAATATTTATTCATATTGGCTAGTGAGTAAATATTACAGGTCACAAATCTCACTGAAGTCTTTCCCACATCGGGTTTCCTCGCCAAAATATTATGTGTTATGGTGTGCATTTATGTTGTCTCTATTATTTCTCTTTACTGCATTATTTCTTGTTTACGGGTACATTGATTTGGGTTGCAAAGTTATAAATAAGTTTAAATATTCCATTAATTGGTTAGACACTGATTCACCCCCCCCCCCCCCCGCTCTCAGTGTCTTTGGGACTTGCATTGAATCTGATAATTGGTATCAGATATGTGAGATATGTGAGCATGGTACTTGGCTATAGAGTAACTCATACAAATAGATTAAATTCAGTTTCCAGCTTATGTAAAAGATGTTCTATTGGATTCTATTAAGAGGATAACAAATTGAAATGCCTTAGCATTTAATGCTACTGATAACACATTACCTATTTTGAAGATGATTGCACCAACTTGTAAGATAGATCACACTGAGGACTCTTTAGGTAAATTGGACACAGTGTCCAAATTTATTGCTGAAAATGTTGTAACTATAGATAAGGTGAATGAGGAAATCATAAAGGAAAGAGTAGATAAAGAAAAAGGTGAATTCTTTGAGAAAACCATCAAAAACTGTACTGAGCACATGGATTCACTATTACAGGTACTTAACTCAACAATTTTGGAATATAAGGAGCTGTATAAAGAAGCTAGCAAGCCTCACCAGTTGATTGAAGATATTGATGAGGAAATTAAGAAGACACAAAAGGAGATAGATGACATTGCAGATAATATGATAGGTTCTTCAAGACTTATCTTAGTTTTTGAACAGGAAATGGCAGCTTATGAAGAAAAGATTGAGAAACTTGAGAAAGAGAAAGCAAGGATAAGGTCAAAAGCCCGAAAACTGGAAAGAAAAATTGGTCCAAGATTGGACAACCTCATTACTCAGTGGGTTGAGCTATCAAAGACAACAATTCAAGGAGAGCGGTCAATGGAGCAACATATGCACTATCTAACTGGCATGATCCAAGAGACAGAGACCATTTTTTCTGATAGTAACAAATTCATGCATAGCCTGAATCTAATTTTGGCAGTCATTTTCCAACTTTTAAACAACTGGTTACTAGCTATGAGGTAGCATTTTTATATTATTTGAGTCTTTTTGACATCCTTTTCCATTTATGTCAAAGGAGGAGGAGTATGGAGAAAAATAAATGAATAAATGTTTAGAGGAGATCACTTGCTTAAGGGGAGCACACTCTTTTTGGGATCAGATTTTGGATTTCATTTTTGGATAACAATTTTGGATTTTTCTCATGAGCCATCAATGCCAAAGGGGGAGATTGTTGGCATTCTATACTCAATGAGAATATGGTTGATGTTGTCATTGATGGCGACCAATCGGTAACAGGTTTCTACACATACACCAACAGGTACATTCACCGACATCCAAATTACATTGGCGATAAAGTATACCAACACTCAGGATGACATGAGACAAAGTTTTGTTTATGTGAATTGTATTCTAAATGTAATTAATTATTTGTAAGCCGACATGATATTTTGTAAAGACTCATATATGTATGAGATCTTATAGATCATTTTTTAATGAGAAAAATAAAGGGAAAGAAGGATAGGTGATTATTATCATTGGTATATGTAAGATAGCGAAAGGTTTTGGTTAAGGTATCTGACTAAGCTTAAACCGATATTGACCCAAGCATTAAAGATTCTATTTTGAGCAGTACATTGTATTGGATTTAATTATCCATTTTGTAGTCAGTGAGACTCTTCTATTGAGAAGTGAGCTCTAGGCTGTTGGCCTTCCTGCATGGGCAAACCCATGTTGTAAGTAATAATTATTCATATTGGCCAGTGAGTAAATATTTTGGGTCACAAATCCCATCGAGGTTTTTCCCACACCGGGTTTCCTCGCCAAAATATTCCGTGTTATGGTTTGCATTTATACTGTCTCTATTAGTTCTCTTTACTACATTATTTCTTGTTTACTGGTACATTGATTTGGGTTGTAAAGTTATAAATAAGTTTAAATATTCCATTAACCAGTTAGACACTGATTCACCCCCTCCCCTCTTAATGTCTTTGGGACGGTCATTGAATCTAACAATATACACATATACAAATCGATGTAGTGAGTGAATAAGAATGTATGAGAAGGATATATTGTGAAGGAGACAATAAGAATGAGTAAAGGAGAGAGTGGTAAGCGTCAGATTAAGAGAGTTAATTCAATATGAGCAAATTGGTGTAGTCAAGTAGTGAAGCATTTTACAGAGGTTCTTAATTAGATCTACTGCAAGCAGTTAGTGTATTGTTAGAGATTTAACGGGAACTAATTCCATGCATGTGTAGATGCAATTTTCTCAGTTCACTCCATTTTGACATTCTGCCTTTCTGGCAGTAAGTCACTGTATAAGAGCAGTAAGCTCTGCAAGAAGTGAGATCTTCGATATTTATCTCTCTGGTAGTGAGCCTATTTTATAATACCATATAACTAGTTATATTATATTGAGAGTTTACTCTCTCCATGGGTTTTTCCCTTATTGGATTTTCCACATATAAAAAATGGTCTCTTATGTGGATGAGTTATGTCATGGATCTCTTTTCTATTTTAATTTCAAGGATAATTAATATTATGTTAAGATTTAGATCATTAGAATATTTGTTTCAGGTTTAGTATATTCAAGAATACTGATTTAGCCCCCCCCTCTTCGTATTCCAGTCTGTTCAACAAATTTTTCCTCCATTATGGATTTAGTTTATCAAAATTTATTACTCCTTAGTAAAATTCCAAAAAAATTTAATATTAATTGCTCATTTTATATGTCAAGTAATTTGAGATGATTGTAACAAAAAAATCATGAAAGAGGGAATTCATATACAGATGTTGTGAGATTTTGATGTTTCAAAAATGAAGAATGACTTTAAATTAATTAAAAATAATTTTTAATGCATAATATAGACAAACTACCCATTCCATTGTGTATAGCTTTGAATTACCTATCTAATGCCTATAAAAAATCAAAATTTCAATAAGAAATGTAAACATTATAACCATTTTATTAAAATTTATTTTTATAAACTTTTCAAAATGGATATTCATTTTGGAAAACATGACATCACAATAATGATGTCAAAAAATAAATGTCTGTTACTAACAGATATCCATTTTTTCTAGACATAAGATTTTGCCTCCTTTTTTCCCTCAATATTGTTTTGGTATTTGGCTTGGATGTGTCAAACCTATAAAGTCAACACAAAAAACATGTTTAGAAGTTTCCTTGAATTTTAAAACTTTACCCATGTGGCTAAGGACTTTTTTTAACCCAAAATTGATGAAATGAAAATGGTTTTTGAAAGGAAATTCTCAATTTCCATCAATATAAATTATGCCTTATTTGGAATATAATAAATAATTATCATTGATTGTTTACATAGATTATGTCTAAAGTCCTTATTGATAGGTTGATTAAAAAAAATCTATAACTTTCAACCAGTATAGCATTTTTTGAATTCAAAAGATTCACCACATTCTATGCTTTGCATAATATAGGTTTACAAAAAATAATTGAATTTCATAAAGTTTTGACCAAGTTATGGTGGTCAGACAAACGAGTTTTTATATTTTAAAAAAGTTATAGTAAAAAATAATAACTAATTATTTACTTAGGAAAAAATTACAAAACAATATGCATCACATCTTGATATGAGTCCTATACTTATGTTTAAAGGCCTAAAAAATATTATGTTTTCCTTTTACTTAGGTTGGTCAAACATACATCTCTGTTTTATCTTTCTACTAAAAAATTAGTAAGACTACATTGAAATTTTAGATTTTCACCAAATAGTTTTTTTTTTGTTAGAAATTAACTAGTAATTTTCATTACCACTTAAGGGCCTAGTTTTGCCTACCATGACCCCGCACATGCCTCATGGGTGATTCAAGATAATATATCATACTTGTTTTGAGTATGAATATGAAGTGAAAAAAGTAATCTCCAATGCAACATCTTTCAAATTACCACTAGTGAAGATATAAATCAAACTTACGTAGCTAGGTGGAGAAATAACCATGTACCTATAACAACTCAGCACACTTGTCAGACATACTAACTCAATATAGATGCTTAAATATTTTTTTCAAAATTTTATGAGCTAAAGTTGCGGTATGTTTTTGTGCATTATTTTTTTTCGATTAAGGGTCCAATTGGTTTTGGGGGGACCCAGAAACCCTTTCAAGTGGATTTTATAGGATCAAAACGTAGAAACAGGACGTTACACAAAGAAACTTCAAAGACAAATAAAAACCATTCAACAACTAATCATCAACTAATCACTAGAAACTAAGAATCAAAGTACTAGTTGAACCACACAAGAGGCCAAATCCAACAAGTCAGAGAAAGCTTAAAAAAACATAGACAAAGGGTTTTGCAAGGCTCCTATAACCTGAAACATTAGTTTTACAAGGATCCCATAACCTTAAGACCTAGAGAAATAAGAACATTAGAAACAAAAAACATATGGGTAAATGGATTTTTAAAATGCTTCCACAATCTTTAGAATAATATCAAAAAATTCTCTAACGTATTACTTTATATAAGGTAAAAAAGAAGATAAGTTGGAAGAGTGGAGGGGTGAGTGGGAAGCATGCTGGGGTGAGGGTTTCAAGAGAAGAGCCATCTGGAGAAGGCGATGAGGATGCTCATGATTACAAAGATGCAACTCAAGGATCTCTTCCTTCTATAGATTTGTTTCCTTGCGCCTTGGTTCAGATATCAACTATTAGTTTTGAGGCATTTGTTATTGGTGGTGACTATCTTTTCATGGAGTGGGTTGTGGTGTAGACAGGGGTTGTTTCCCTAGCCTTACAGATATAGTGGATGATTCTCTTTGTGTTGGGTTCTTGTATGGTCCTCTTTTGTCATGCCAATGGGAGGCCTCATGGTGGTTGCTGGTCCTACTTCTTTGCCTTTCTTGATGGGCATAATGATGGAGGGGATAGGGCTTCAGGTGAGTTAGCTGGTGAAGGGTATGTTGGTGATCCTATCGAGGTTATGGATCTTCCCCATGCTGACTATTTTGTGGAATTGTTGGACACGTCCCTTTACTTGCACGAAAGGTATCTTGTTGGCTTTGGTATATGCTTTTCTGTTTGGTTTCTTCATGTGTTCGCACGTGGTTTCTATTATTTCCATTATGTATGCTATTTGTGTTGGATCTTCTTTTGTGGAGTGGGCCATGGTGCGAAGTGTTTGTATTTTTCTTATTTTGGGGATGCTACTCTGTTTCCATTTTTCTCATGTGGGGTTTTGTAGCTACTTTGGAGAGCCTACTGGTGGGCTTGGTTAGGGATTGGTTTTGTTAGTTATATTGAGGTGGAGAGTAGGTGGATGAATGAATTTGGATGAAGTCTTTTGGGGGGTTTTTCTACCTTGTTTCTTGAGGTTCTAGGAGCCTTCTTAAAGCCCAATATTCCATCAAATTGGAGTTGTTATGATCTTTTGTCTCTAGATCTGGTGCGGTTGATCAGTGTTTGGATTTTTTAGTTGGTAGTCCATTTATTTTAAGTTCCTATTGAGGTGGAGAGGAGTTGATCTAGATGGAAGCTAACTTTCTGCTAGATTATCTTTTCTAGTTCTAATTTGATGGTTTTGGGAGCCAAGCCAAAACCCAATATGAAGGTTAAGGGAGCCTTGTTAAAACCCTTGGATTTTATTGTATTGACATCTTTTGGTGTTGTCTTAGTTTTCAGGCGGATGAATTAAGACTCCTTTTTTAAGATAGTTCTTCTAGGATTATTCTTTGATGTTTGGCTCGAGTTAGGCTACTAGTAGTCTATGTTGTATATTTTAGCAGTATTCTTCTTTGGATTCTAGATCTATTTAAAATACGAGGGTTTCAGGTCCCTTCAAAACTTTTTGTAAGGGTAGTTTGGTCCCCTCAAAACCTGTTTGATCCTTATTCAAAAAAAAATATCAACACGTTCTCCTCCCAAGCATCTATGACTGAAGAAGAGCAACAATAGAGGGTTTTGATTGGCACCTCCAACCATCTCCAGGGGTTTTAAAATGTATCCCATAGCCATAAGGAAAAAAACTATAGAAGTCATCTTACAACAAGTTCATTCCTTACTTAAAATGCCCATCTATGTCTCTATAGAAGATGTCTTCACCTCAATAGAAGAAGCCCCCACCTCAATAGGGCTAGTAAAGGATGAAACCATCAAAAGAATAACATTAATATCTCTAATGTAGCCAACCACAAAAATAGGGTAGCAAAATCCCCCTCAAAACAACTTCCAACAACACCCACAAAGCCACCCTCCACCACAAAAGGAGACCCACAATCAAAATAGGGAACTCATGATCTACAAAAGGTGAAGCCAAAACCTTGCCAACATCCAAGGCAGGAGCCCAAGAATACTTAGGAATGCAAACCTCCATCAAACACTACAAAGTCCCTTAAAAAACCAAGAAGTAAAATGAACCATAAAAAAAAAGGTCCATAATAGACAAGGGACCCCAAAAACACCTTCCAAAGGAGAACAAATCCATACCCAAAACTCAAAAAGAAGGAAAAACAAGCCCTCATGTCCACAAATAGAGCAACAATCCACAAACCTAAGAAAGGGTGCATTGAAGGGAAAGAGCCATGAAAAATAGGGAAGCACCAGAAAGGGAAAAAGATCCTCCCAAAATCAGAACACAAAGGACCTCTCAAAGGAAAATTAGAGAAGAAAACAAGACCATAGGGACCTCCAAGGAACCCAACTATGCGAGACACACAAAATAACTCAACAACCCACTAGTAGGGCCCCAAATGACAAGGACCAACACAACAATTGGTATAAAAGCCTACAAAGAACAAAATAACAAGCCACAAAAGATCATCCTTGACTTCATCCACATCATCGTCATCAACATTCTTGCCTTGATCTCCATCACCTTATTCGATCCCCCCTAAAACCTTTGCTCTCGCTCTGTCACTTGTCTCCCTCATTTCCAATTAACATCATTTGTTGTGCTACACTATTTGGTATTAATTTAGGATGAACCTAGGATAAAGGTACTAGAAATATGTAGTCAAGTGGATCCACAAGTCTGTTGAGGCACAAAGGGGCCTAAAGATATCTCTTGACAAATTTTCCTTAATAAGTGAAAACTAATGATATTTGGGTAAATAAAATTAATTTAAAAGATAAGGACTCCTATAACATGATCATAGTGCTATTATAAACTCAACATGAGAAAAGAAAGAATGCCCACTCATGAAGTGTTGTGACTTGTAGATTGGGTTCCTCATGAGACAAAGCGATCACACCTGGCAACACTTAGCCACCCCTTTGAGCTTTGCAATGAAAATAATTGCCTCCCCTCTAACATCTTATCCTTGTACCTTAGTGTGTTCTTTTGAACATGTTTTTCTTGTTTCATTTATGAAATCGTTAATGGTGATTCCTTTTTAACTCTATTGGTTCTTATCTCTAATGTGAGTGTCATGTTCTATACCATTGGTGTCTATCCCCAGTAGGGATTTATAACTGATCCCTTCTATGATGTTGATTGTTCGAATATTGCATGATGTGTAATCTTCATGTATGGCATATGTATAATCCTTCTCCCATTGTGTTTGGTGTGAGTACATTCTTCTAGCCCATGGGAATATCTCCTATCATGATTCGAGTAGACAAGTTAGGGTATTATGTGATTGGGTGGCATGGAAACCATTGTTGGGGATGGAAGATTTGGGGAAGAGCTCTAGGATTGTGATCAAGTTTGTATATATGCCCCATTTAGGTTATTTAATTTCTTAGTAGTAAATTATATTTGAAGGATGTTAAAGTCCTCTTGTAATTGTAATATATTATAGAACCTCCTTGAGTGGATATATTGTAATTGTATCATGAATGATTTTACATGTTTACATGTTGGACTCAATAATGCTCATTATTTAGTATGGTATTTTAGTTTTTGCAAGGTTGTTAAAAAAACTTAGTGAATATTTTGATTCGAGTTTAAAATGAACTATATGTTAGAAAATATTCCATCTTTGGTTGAATCTTGTGTTAGTCTTCCCCCAAGTTTGGGTTTGTGTTACTAAAAAATATCTCATGCTAGATATGTTTAGGGTTCTCTAAGTGGTCTTCACAAGAGCGATAAGTATGGAATACCTTTCCCATCACTCCTAGTGTTGTTGGCTTTATGTGGGAGTCCCTTGTGGTCTCCCTAGCACTTGGGAATGTTCCCCTTTATGGGATTTTGTGTATCATGATTGGGTGTTCAAAACTAACACAAGTTCTCAATCATTTTAAATTCATTTTCTAATTTTGTTTCTAGATGTGAGCCTTCTTAGGTAATTCTAGGATGTTTGGCATCTCATGTAAAACAAACCATAGCTTGAGTTTTCTCACTAGTCTAGACAAAGCGATAGTTGAAGAGTGGGACATTGACACTAGAACTAAACACCGACATAAAAAAATAGACTCCAAAATTAGATTAGAGCTCCAATGCTAGAACGAGTTACCCATGCTTTGAATCTTAGTGTCCTCACTGGGCACTAGTTTCATCTCTAGATGCTAGTGTCCTTTGGTGCTCAATTTCTATTCATCGTCTGATTCCATCTTTCTCCATTTTTTAAGAAAATAATTTTTTTTTAAAGAGGACACATATTGGCATGCACAACTTACCTTTCATATGAATGATTGGTAATTAAGAGAAAGAAGCATCATAAATATACTTTGTAATAATCCCTCAAAATTGTTTAACATTTTTACAATTATAAGCATAAAAGTGCCTTTGCATTTAAATTGTACTCTCAATTGTCGAGTTCATAATAACGTCGCACAATTGTGGACGACCAATTAATTTTGTGGCTACAGTAAAGAGATATCAAGATCAGCATGGACAGAGTATTGGAGTTTTTAAAGATTAAGAGAATCAGATATTACTAACAGGACTTCAAAACAATTTTAGGAACAATACGATTTCGTACTGTATTGCAGGCAATGGTGAATCGGCAAATGGGTCCAATATAAGATTCGTGCACACTACGTAAAATATCAAATATCAAATGCTACATTCAACTCTAGGAGCCACTAGCTGTCACTATCTCCCTTGCCCATTTGCAAGCAAAGTTGTTGGGAGTCGGCATACACAACAAAAAAGCACTAGTTTATAAGGTCCTCTGAATACCATACTTTAAAGGACCATGTTGTAGCACTACTACTACTAAAGTATTTGTAGTTTTTAGTGCAAGATCTCTGTTGAGAATGACGAGGCACGTACGGTGAACTCATCGTACGGTGGTTGTTCACCGTGTGGTGAGACACCATATGACCATATGGTGATGTGTCGTGAGACACCGTACGACCTATGCAAGGAGTCACTGTGCGGACTATGCAGAGGGACACATCGTACGAATTGTGTGGAAAGATCCAACAACATGGCATACGGACATGCCCTCATAGTGTACGAAGGTGTGCGGTGAAGTTGTAGAGCATACAGTGATGCCCATGTAGTAGTATCTGGTGTGCGATGCTATCCACACATAGTTTGGTGATTGTCAGATGGAGGAGTGCCAAGGCTGTCCGTAATCATTTTTTATGTAGTGACAGTTAATGTACCAGGTTTCATAATGGATTACAGTGTGTATAACATGCTACAAGTTTCATTGGGAATAGGGTTTGATAGAAATTCAGGTTGATTGTAGCACAATCTGAGCCTGTGCAAAAAGTTCGTTGCCAATTTATGTAATTTTGTTTACTGTAATACAAAGGAGATTCTTCGCTTTTTGGTGTGTGAGTTTTTTCCCGAAAGGGTTTCCCATAGTAAAAATCTTTGTGTATATGTGCATGGTCTTTATATGTGATCTATTCTTTTGCTTAAGTCATCTTAAGATTCTGCAATTTAGGAAGTAGAAATATATTGTTTCTTACATCCTCTGCATTAGGAGACCATTTCTGCACCGTACCTTTCTTACAAGTGGTATCAAAGCCTGGCCAGTTGTTGTTATCCTTGTTGGGTAGGGTTGGTTTTTTGTGTCAATTTGCTTTCAGTGGGATTTTGCGAAGTGGTCATCGGTTGTGTCTTGAAATTGAGATGGCTGTCACGTCAGGGAGAATAGACATTGAAAAGTATAATGGCACAAACTTTGAGTTGTGGAATCTTAAATTTGAAGACATGTTGGTTGATTGAGATCTGTGGATCGCTATGTCTAGAAACAAGCCTCCAGGCATGAAGCAAGATGATTGGGATCTAGCAGATTGAAAGGCCAAAGAGTTGATAAGATTGAGCCTTGCAGATTCCATTCTTTGAATTTCCATGAAGAGAAAACCACACATTCTTTGTGGAAGAAGTTGGGAGACATTTATCAGGGCAAATCCTTGGTAAACAAGCTCTTCCTGAGAAAGAAGTTCTACTCTCTGGAGATGCACATAGGAACATCTATTGCAAATCATCTAAATGTGTTCAATATGGTGATTGCATAGTTAACTTCTGTTGGTGTGTCCATTAGTGAAGAGGAGCGTTGTGTGTTATTGCTAAGTTCTTTACTTGATTTGTGGGATCACCTTGTGATGGCCATCAGAATTACTACTACCAAATTTAAAATGGATGAAGTAGTTGCAACACTTCTATTAGAGGAGATGCAAAGGAAATCCTCTGAGGTAGCTAAAGAGGCTCTCATTGTCCGAGGTAGATCTAAGGACAAAAGCAAGAAGAAGGACACGAAGTCAAAGTCACAAGAGAGATCCTCTAATCTTGGAAAGAAGTCCAAGGCAAAGTGTTGGAATTGCGAGCAGAAAGGTCATGTTCAGAAGGATTGCAAAGAGGAGAAAAAGAAGAAGAGGAAATGTACTTCTAACACTAAATCTTCTCAGAGTGACGCTGATGCCTTTGTAGCAGCCTTGGCAGTGCTTGTATCTGATGATGTATGGCTAGTCGATTCGGGAGCATCATTCCACATGACATGTCATAAAGAGTGGTTCTCAAAGTATGAACTGTACGATCGCAGAAAGGTGTTTCTGGCAAATCATTCCACACTGGAGATCGCTAGAAGGGGAAGAGTCAAAATTATGTTCCCTAACGATAGAGTAAAGGGAATTGATGACATACTTCATATACCTGGTCTAGCTCAGAACTTACTCTCAGTCAGCAAACTAAATGATGCTAGAGTTCAAGTAACTTTTGTGCATGATGGTTGTAAGATGACTATGGGTTCTATTGTTTTAGATAAGGGTGAATGCATTGGAACACTGCATAGGTTAGATGCCAAACCCGTGTGTTGTAATAGTGTCACGGTAATGTCCAATCAAGCTACTATAGCAACACATGATGTGAATTCAATGGAAGTTAAACTTCTAGCAAAGAAAATAATGCTCTAGCATTATAGACTTGGCCATATTCGCAAGAAAAGTTTAAAAAACTTGAAGAATAAAAACCTGGTTGATGGGCTGATTGATTGTTATATTGAGTTTGATTTCTGTGAACATTGCATATATGGAAAGAAAACCCATGTTCAGTTTTATTCTAGTTCTCAAAAATCTTTTGGTTTGGTGGACTATGTTCACTCTGATGTATTTGGTCATGTTGATGTTCCTTCTTTTTCTAAATCAAGATGATATGTGTCATTTATAGATGATTATTCAAGAAGAGCATTCATTTATTTTTTGAAGAGTAAATCGGAAGTGTTCAGTCGGTTTAAGGAATTTAAAAACCTTGTAGAAAATCAGACTGGGAGAAAGATTAAATGTTTAAGAATGGATAATGGTAGTGAGTTTTACAATGCATATTTTGATAAATTTTGTGTAGATCATGGAATTAAGAGGCATAAGGCTATGCCTTATACTCTACAATAGAATGGAGTAGCTAAAAGGTTGAATCAATCTTTGATGGAGAGAGCAAGAAGCATGTTGAGAAATGCTAGTTTGGAGCAGAAGTTCTGGGCTGAAGTAGTGGCTACAGCTTGTTACTTGTTAAATCGTTCTCCTACTAAAGTACTAGTCAACAAAACTCCTATGGAAGCATGGTCTAGTAAGAATCTCTCATTGAGAAATTTACGTGTCTTCGGCTGTGAGGCATATGCTCATGTACCTGATGTGAGAAGGTCAAAGTTGGATAACAAAGTAGTGAAATGTATCTCGATTGGTTACGATATTGGTGTGAAGGGATACAAATTGTGGAACCCTCTCACTAAAAAGGTGTTGTACAACAGGAACATTATCTTTCATGAGATGAAACCTGTGTCTACAGATCCACAACCAAGGAAAATAGAAAAATGAAAAGAAGCTTGAGGATGAGGAGAGCTTGAGTGGTTCTGCAAGTTCAGAAGAACATGATCATGAACCTCATGTCGAACCTCGTGAAGACTCACCACAGGAAGTAAGGAGATCCACATGAGAGAGATGACAACCTGATAGGTACATCTATTCACCAGAAAGGTTTAATTACTCAATGTTGAATGTTAATTATGTCTATGCTTTGCTTACTAATGTTGATGAGCCTAGGACTATGAACGAAGCAATTAATATGCAAGATTCAGATTCTTGGTTGGAAGCCATGAGAGATGAAATGAAGTCATTGGAGAAAAATGGAACCTGGGATCTGGTACCCTTGCCTAAAGGTAGAAAGCCTATGGGATGTAAGTGGGTATTTAAGAAGAAGTATGGTCCAGATGGAAGCATTGACAAGTAGAAGTCAAGACTGGTTGCAAAGGGGTATTCTCAAAAAGAAGGGATTGACTATGGAGAAATCTTTTCTCCTATAGCTAAGCTAACATCCATTAGGTTTATGATGTCACTTGTAGTAGCACATGATTTTAAAATTGAGCAGATGGATGTTAAGATAGCGTTTGTACATGGTGATCTTGAAGAGGAAATATATATGTCCCAGCCAGAGTATTTTGTGGAGAAAGGTAAATAACGCCTGGTTTGTAAGCTTAAGGATTCTCTTTATGGTTTGAAACAATCACCCAGAATGTGGTATCAGAAGTATGATTCATAAGTTTTATCTCTGGGTTTTATGAGGTCTAAATCAGATCATTGTGTGTAACTAGGGCCTACGAGGTCCTCCCTATACCTAGGCATTCAAGGTGGCTACTCTCGCTGCGTCAGTCAAGGGTTTACAAACAAGGGCAACCTATCAATATGGCAATAAGACGAGTCTCGAAGGGGGCCCTCATGCCTCCCATGAAAACTTGGCATTTGAGTTTTTTGAGGGGTAGGGGGTAGGGCCTCTAGGCACTACAATGTAGATGATATGTTGTTTATAGGCAATAATAAGGGAATGGTCTCAGTTTTAAAATCTCCATTGTCCTTGAAGTTTGAGATGAAATATTTGGGGGTAGCTAAATTTATTCTAGGGATAGAAATCAAGAGAGACAAGGCTAGTAGGAAACTTTGGCTCAGCCAAAGCAAATATATTACCAATATTCTTGGGCGGTTCAATATGATTGATTGCAAGAAACAAGTAGATCTAGTTTTACAAGGAACAAAGTTGTTAGTTAATGACAGTCCAAATTCTTCGGATGAGGTTGAAGACATGAAGCGGGTACCTTATGCAAGTGTTGTTGGCAGCCTCATGTACGCAATGGTCAATACAAGACTAGACATTGCCCAAGCAATGGGAGTATTGAGTTGGTTTATGGTAAATCCGGGCAAGCCGCATTGGGATGCCGTGAAAAGAGTGCTGAAATATTTGAAGGGAATGACACAGTACACTTTGTGCTATCAAGATAACTCAACTAGATGAAGTAGACCAGTTAGCATTCAAGGTTATGTGGATGCTGATTGGGCAGGGGATGTTGACAGAAGAAGATCTACTAGTGGATATGTGTTCACAATGAATGTTGGTGCCATCAGTTGGATGAGCAAATGACAGAGCGTGTGTGTGTTATCTACAACTGAGGCGGAGTACATGGCATCTACTCATGTGTGTCAAGAAACTATTTGGCTTAAGCGCTTATGCTGTGATGTTGGTTTTGATGTAGGGCAAATCACTATCTTATGTGATAGCCAAAGTGCACTTTGTTTGGTGAAGAATCCTACTTACCATGCCAGAACAAAACACATTAATGTGCAATATCACTTTGTGCGTGACATGGTTGAAGATAGGAAGGTGAAGCTAGAAAAGGTTGGCACTGAGGAGAATGTTGTAGATGCATTGACAAAGCTGGTGAGCACAGCTAAGTTTAAATGGTGCACAAGCTCGATGCGGATTTAGTACGTACGTCATCAAGTGGGAGATTGTTGAGAATGACGAGGTACGTACGTTGAACTCACCGTACGTTGGTTGTTCACTGTGCGGTGAGACACCGTATGACCATATGGTGATGTGTCGTGAGACACTGCACAACCTATGCAAGGAGTCATCGTGTGGACTATGCGGAGGGACACATCGTACGGACTATGTGGAAAGATCTAGCAGCATGGCGTATAGACATGCCCTCATAGTGTACGAAGGTGTGTGGTGAAGTTGTAGAGCGTACAGTGATGCCATACCAAATACTGATGCCCGTGTAGTAGTATCTAGTGTGTGGTGATGTCCACACATAGTTCAGTGTCTGTCAGATGGAGGAGTGCCAAGGCTGTCAGTAACTGTTTTTTGTGTAGTGACAATTAATGCATCAGGGTTCATAATAGATTGCAGTGTGTATAAACTGCTACAAGTTTCATTGCGAATAGGATGTGATAGAAATTCAGGTTGATTGTAGCACAATCTGAGCCTGTGCAAAAAGTTTGTTGTCAACTATATGTAATTTTGTTTACTGTAATACAAAGCAGACGCTCGGCTTTTTAGTGTGTGGGTTTTTTCCCGAAAGGGTTTCCCACGGTAAAAATCTTTGTGCATATGTCCATGGTCTTTATATGTACTCTATTCTTTGCTTAAGTCATCTTAAGATTCTGCAATTTAAGAAATAGAAAGATATTGTTGCTTACATCCTCTGCGAATTGACATTAAAAGAGCATTTCCGTACCTAGCTTTTCTTACAATCTCATCGCATCAGCATTGGTAGAATAATTCGGATGTGGCGAACGATTTCATACTTGACACGAATACCATCAATTAGAATATCAAATATGAAAGGCCACGTACCATTGGTAGAATAATTTCAGACTTTAAGGAGTACGTATATGGGTTCGTTACCATTGGTAGAATGCATTGCAGGCTTTCCAAGGCTGTCTCTTACCAGCTAATTTCTTATGGGGTGTCAATTATAATGTACCACCGGTTCTGGAAATGGCTGCTGAAGGTAAAGATGTCAATTTGATAATTTCTCATGTAGTATATCTACGTTGTTACTTGTGGAAGAATTTGGGGAAGAAAATAGAATATGGGGAAAAAAAGAATGGAGATGAAACGGATCGAAAACAAGAATGGAGATTAAACACAATTGGAAGTTGTAAATGATCTGAAATCTCTCCAAAGTAACCAAGAATAAATTTTACATGGGTTTTCAATCACTATAAAGGAGAAGTTTAGTTTTATAAGATTTAATTCGTGAATTTTTTTTACGAACATAAAGTAGTGTTCAATCTATTTTTGTGTCTTGAAATAGTAAAAAAAACAATTTTTGTTGTATTTGGTATTCATACAAGGTTACAAATGTATTTCATAATAGATTGTGTGATTTATTTGGAGTGCTTATAAATCATATATTTTCATTAATAAGAAAAGTGGGGATTAAGAGCCTATCCCCTTATATTATTAGTTGAGAAATTATTAAATGCAATTTCAAATAAATTAGAAGTTCAGTTTAAAATATGATTAAATTAGAGTTTTATTAACACTATTGATTCATAAATGATAGTACAAAAGTGAAATTATTACATAGAAACTATTACAGTTGTATCATTATAATAAAAAAACATTCCAAGATTTGAAAGGAATTTATCGATTGATTAAATAAAGGGAACAAGCTAATATAAGTCTATTAATGAAATTTCTATAGAGAGAAAAAAAAATCTTTTAAATACTCTTCTATAGTTTAGACAATATTTTTGTCAACATCCCAATTCTAGACCAAACGAACCACCCTCTCACTTGACTAGTGCAACTCACTTAGAAATAAACTTGATAGCCTTTTGAGCCTTGACTACATTTAAATTCTGTTTATAATAGAAAACTTCATAGGACCAATAAGCTCTACCATTTCCATAGAAGTTTGATAACTTTCCTTCCAATAGATACCTTTCAACTTTCTAATTAAGACAAATTATTTCAAAATAATCCCCATATGGACCTCAATGGATACCATCTAAAGAGAATCTGATCCATAACATATGTAGCCCAAGGTAAGGTGCAAGATGAGTTTAAAAATAATTGATTGGTCCATTAAGTCTTGTAACCCTATATTAATTTTTTATAGATATAAAACCTCTCTAGAGCTTTTAGAAACTCTCTATCTATATTGAACATAAACACATTGCTTATGAAGGTAGAAGAAATATAAGAATTGAAATGTCACGGTTTTTTCTAAAATAATCTTATTTGAGAATTTCCTCTAAAGCTTCTCTTATATTTTCTCTGGGAAAAAAATATTTATGAAGTCTAACAAACATTTTTTTTTCAAATGCCAAATGATATATTAAAAAACCCAACCTCGCCACCTCTATTTTGATAGCTTGTCCTAAATACCTACCATGCCTAATATAAATAGGACTACAAATTGGTGGAATAGACTAATTAACTACATTTCTCTCATCTAATTTGATTTTAATTATTGAATAATTTCTTTTGACTTCCTATTTTAAAATTTACCTAATTAAATATTGTAATTTTTAAATTCCAATATTTAAAATAAACATCGTAATAGTAGGAAAAAGATAGTGAGGGTTAATAATAAATGGAAATTTAATTATGGAATGCTATCGAATATAGCTTCCATTCATTTTGATTAGGGACTATATTGGATAAAAAAATACTTGATTAAAATAATTTAAAACTTATATTGTAATTAATCATACATAAAAAAATTAATATATTTTGAGATTATATTTTTACATATATATGAATACACAACAATTATTATTTTTATATTCCAACACATTTTTGAATAAAGCTATAAACTAATGAGGAAACAACATAGAATATTTTATCCCCTAGCATGAATGCTTGGCATAAACATGCTACATTAACACTAGATGTTCAAGACTACACTACATCAATCTAGTATTTGAATTATGCTCATGACCACATTGACCCAAAAAGGGCCATCTAGAAAATAAATGTTTATGATCACACTAGCGCAATGTGGGCTCAAAACCCACAACTGTGTTGATCTAGTGAGGTTTGATGATGATATCAATAATATCATGATTTAACCATCACATGTGCCATGAGTGGTTATGAATATATAACTCTCATAAATAAATAAAAATAAAATAAATTTTTAAAATTTAATTATAAATAAACATATTTTAGAACCAATACAACATCTTGAATATATTAGAAACAATAAGTTATATAACTACTCTTTTTGGTCTATAGATAATATTACTAAGTTGTGTGTATATTTTTGAGTTGGATGTAGGAGCTTGGAAAAACATCTATTTTGTTCAAGGATGGATGAATATTGGAATACAATGACAAGTGCAAAGGTATAGAATCATCTATCATAAAATGCATGTGTTTTTGATAAATATAAATGGGTTTTACATGGACCCGAAACAAAAGTTTTACAGAAACTGGCCATTAGCCAACCAAATAGAAACCAATAGCAAAATAGGGGAGCACCCCAAAACAAACCTGAAAGCAAAAAGAGACACAGACAACAAAGTAGAAACACTCAAGTAAGAGAGTGCACCAACTCCTTATTCTTCTGGATGGTAATCTTGTTGATTTCCTCCAATTCCTTCATAATGAACCTGGAGGTTCCCTTATTGTTGCTCCTGCTTCTGGTCCTAGAGCTAGGGCCTGTGGTTTTGTTGTCACTAGCAGCAATGTTTTCACCTCTAAGATCTTTCTCAGGATCAGTGTGAATGGATCTGTACTCCGCAACCATGACATTGATCTTTTCAAGCCCCTCCATACTATTATTCATGGCCTCCTTGCTTATGTCGACCAGGTTCTTGAGGTTTTTCTTTATCTCCGCCATAGACTATTCAACCTTTTCAATTCTTTGTTCATGGTTGCATTTTATAACCTCGACATCTTGGGAGAGCTTCCAGGTCATGATCATGACCTTCTCAAATTTTCTAGGCTCAGGTGTAGTAGTGAATATATCTATTATTTCCTTAATCCCCTCTTTGAGGGTATCAATTTCCTTCTCCACCCACTTCCAACAGCTCTCGTGGCTTCTAGTCACTTCCATCACCAGGTTCATCAGAGTACTGTTATTCTGTAACCCACTTTCCACTTCTTTAGGTAGAGTCCCTTGTTTATCCTATAGGACATTAAGAGGAATGTCTAGTTTAATTCCCTGGTCCAAGGTCTTGGGACCATAGTCCTTAACTGCAATCTTCTTCTTTTTAGAAGAAAGCTCAGAAATCAACTTGCTAGTTGATTTATATTTACTCGCTGTCCATCTGGGGGGATTCTTCCTAGTTCTAGGGGTGACAAATAGCTCACCATCTTCAACCGACTTATAATAAGGTTCATCAAAAGGTTTGGCACTCCCACTATCCTCCATTTCCCTATTCGAATCAGAGACTTCTTGAATATTATTATGAGGGATCTGGCCTTTCTCAGAGAGAGAGGGCATAATTTCATGGGTCTTAGTGAACTCCATAATGAGCACAATTAGCCCTTCATGGAGGACCAGATTATTTGGATTCTCAACATGTTTTTCAAGACTATTCTCCAAAGAAGAGGCCAGATAGAAAGGAATAGAAATGATTTTGCCATGCCTAAAGTGATTCAAAATGGTAAAATGATAGGAAAAGATATTGGCATATCTACCATCAAGCATAATGTACCTCATGATGAACTCAGTCATATCCGCCTAGGGAGCCATAAGATCTTTCCTGTTGTAGCCACCATCAACCATTTTATTGACTCTTGAACGCTCCTTATCTTTGTCCAAAAAATTGGCCATGTCTTCCTCCCCTGTTTTCCTGTCTCTATAGAACCTTCTACCATTGATTGTCAGACCCGTAATCGTAGCCACTAGGGTTTCATCTAGCTAGTATTCAACACCATAAGCCCTCATAAGCCCATAAAATGCATGCGTTACTACCAAATACGTGCATGATTTTAATCATACAAGTTGCTAAATGTAACTTATTGAAATATTATTCTTAGATTAAAATATATATTAATTTTATAAGTAGTATTAAGATAAATTTTGTGTATTTGAATTTTATCTTAATGAAATTTAATAATTAATTTATTACGGTATTTTAGATATATAGATTAGTATTTTAACAAATAATTTGCTTCTATTATATACGTGACTTTTCTTCTTTCATCTTTCATGAAATATTTTTGACATACTTTTCATTATGGTATTTAACTATGAGTTGTAATATGAGTTGTGATAGAATCCAGAAGAAAGAAAGAGTCAAATTTCTTATTATATAGCAATTGAATCTTACATAAAAGACCAACAAATTGAAACAAATTGAAAAGGTAAAAAAAATACTATTACATTTTGACATTTAAAAATTAAAATAATTCTACATTATTCTCTATTAATTCTTGTGTCTAATATAGTCATTACGAAATCTATTTATCTAAAATTTTCAGGAGGCGACTCTACAAGAAATACATGTTCAGTTACATTACAAAATGCTATCACTACATTTAAGAGTAGAATCATCAAAACAAATGCCACTAGTGAAAAGTATGAGAAGATGATTGATAGTGCCTTCAACAATGAGTTCAACTTGAAATACAAAGATGCTTGGAAACCTTTTAGTATCTAAAATAGGTTTTAGATATAATATCTAGGATATTATTGTTTGAATACAATAAATTGTATGTTGCCAATCATTTCTATGGATCTATAACTTAGAAATGAAAAAATTATGATGCCTTTCTATTTAAAAGTAATTTATTTTATGGTTGGTGAGAAAAATGGGTAAAGTTCAATTTTTTTAAATTTATTATTTTATATTTTTAAAGATGGGTGTAGTTTAAGAATAATCATATTTTAAAAATCATCTAATCAATATAAATCTAAATTTTATAGAATAAAATAAAATATAGAGATTAAAAGATAAATATATATTTTAATTTATAAATAAAACTAAAATAATATAACTACCATTAAAGTAATAATAATAATAGTTATCATTTTCATTAAAAATAATAATATTATAAAAAATATGTTATATATTATGAATAATTAAAATGTAATATCATTATATATTGTATTCTTAAATTTTTAATAGTAAACAATATTTATATTAACCAAATATTAAATTAAATTAAAATTTTGACATATCAAAAGTTGTCTCTTAGTCCTCCTAAATGCAACTATAACATTATTTTCATAATTTGAGTCCCTTTAAAAATTTAATCTCCAAGGTCGACTCAAAAGGTATTCACGTGTAGGATTAGATTAACAAAGACTTATGAGTACAAGCATTAAATTTATCCATTCATGAAAATTTCACAATTGAAATGTGTCCATGTAAACCGAAAGGACATCAACATGAAACCAATTCAACACTCAAAATTTCACATGCAAACATCTGATGGAACTAAATGCAATTTTCTTCTCATTATGATGTGGTTTTTTATTTTGACAACATAAAACTATCATTCCTTGAATGACAAACTAATATAATTTTGGTATGAAATTGAATTCTTAATTTGATGATGAGAGATATGATTTATTTATAAAATTGCAATAAAATTTAATGAAGGTCTATGATCCAATCTAGAATCTAAGATCCAATAAATATTTGGGTGATTAATGAGGAGATGCGGAAAGCGTGGAGGGTTTTAAAGTATTTTTATTTTAATTAAAATAATTTTATTTTCTCAAACCAATATTATTGGAGAATTAATAGATCTAATTATTTAGTTAACTACCTCCATGGAGTAGTTAACTAAGTGCATGAGAGAGTCAAGGGGCATTAACTATTAGTTGAAATTGTTAACTAAATTCATGGATAGATGAAGTATATTTTATTGTTATGTAGGACTGGGAGTAATTCTAGGTGAATTCATTAAAATAAGTAGTCAACTAGATGAGGTGGAATTATCAATTCAATTATTGGTGCACATGTCATAGAGATTAATATTAAATTTATTTATTAGTAAATAATGTGCAAATAAAAAAATAATTAAATGGATAAAAATGAATAATTAATTTATTACATGGATGAATACTATTAATCAATTTACATAAATAATAGAAATAATTCTATTAAATAATTAGGTGTTAAGAGTATTAGGTGACGAGGTGATGACATGTGTGTACTAAGAGAAAAATGTGTGGATCAGATGATAATTAGATGAAACAAATGATTAGTGGATAAGGTGACATTATATAGGTTCCTATACTGAGAACAAGAATAGTAACAAATGAAGGTGTTGCCCCTTCTAATTATAATGAGCATGTGGATGATCATTATATCATAAAAGTGTTCAACCAAACATGTTATGGTTATAAATAAGAATAATCACCTAGCTTAGATTCAATTTTCTTAGTATTACATTTTTCATTTGATTTGTCCTTTGTGGATTTTGCTAGGAATTTTTCTTATAATTTTTAAGACTTTAATTTTTCTCTCAAAATCTTAATGCAAAATTTACTTTTTTAATTTCATATAGCTTCTTTATCGAAACTTATATTAAAATTCCTTCATTTCAACACTTTATTTTTTGATGAAGGGGAAAATTTTGTGGATGAAATGGCCAACATAATGGGTGGTGGGGAAGGATCCTTGGGAGTGACCCCTTCCCCTCCTTTATCTAGGCATGTTGATGAGGACAGAGTTAATCACCCTCCCTTTCCCAAGGATTTTCTTAAGGATTCCCCCTTAGAAATGATCTTGAGAACCCTATTGATCTTTTGGGCATTGCTAGGGATGTTGTTGTAGACCAATTTAGGATTTCCAAATATTTATTTATGTATATTAATCAAATTAATGCCAATATGTGGCCCATTAAAAGTAAGATGGCTACTTTGGAGCAAGGATATGGATGAGTAGTCTTTGGGGCTTGTGTGGACAATGTAATTTCTAATGAGGAAAAAAAAAGAATGCTCCCTATCCTAGAAAACATATCCAAAGATGTTTCTTTTCTTAAAACTGACTATGAAGGTAGGTTAGGGGTTCTTGAAGCCAAAATGAAGTGTATTGATGATAACCTATTTAACTTGGTTAACATGGGTTATTCCACTATTCATACTAGTGCAGAGGGGATTAAAACCCTTGTGAAACATTGGCATAATGTGTAGGCAACAAAGACTAGGGGAAACATTGTTATTGATTTGGATTTGATGAATAAGGTTAAGATAACAAGGGGTGGTAGTGGTGGTCCTTCTACACATACCTGTGGTCATTTCATGAAGACTAGGGAGCAAGCTAAGTTTGAATTACAAGATTAGAAAAACTTGGCTCAAAATATTAATCAGATGGAAGCTGAGACTGTTGATGCCCTGAAGAATCTCTATTAGGCTTTTTGTTTCCTTTTGTTGGCCTACTATTTTAGGGGTCTAGTTTTTGGTGTTTTTGTGTTGTTTTTGAGGTATTCGTTGGCTATGTGTTTTATGTTTGCAACTCATTATACTAAGGATTTTATGGCCCCTTAAAAACATGATTTTTCTTTAATAAAACACTTTATTTTTTGAGAAAAGTAATGCTAGAAAGATGAGGTAATGTACAGGTGTTTGCGAGAAACCACAATTTGAATACATAATATTTCTACATTATTTTTAACATACAATGAATCCCTTTTATTATAATTCTTATTTTCTTGGATATTAGTGCTCATTTAGTTTATTTGTGATCTAATACTTTTGATGATAGGTTAGGACCACATAAATGAGTATTCTTGAGTGAACTATTAAAATGTGTCGACACTAGAGACACTACCTGAACTTCAAAATCGTCCACTTTTATTGGGATATTTTGATCTTATAGGATGCTTGTGGATTTAATATTTCTATAGAAAATGGTAGATTCGATTGATCTAAAATGAAGTAAAAAAAAACATCCATTATTTTCACCAATTTATTATGTAATAATATGTTTGATCATGCAAATAATTTATAATAAAAATACAGATTTGATACTTATCTAAGCTTGGCATCCACTAGGAATTAGTAAACACAAAATACATAAACTTGAAAGATATATTTAGGTTCTTAACAATATCTGTACAAATATATGTTACAAAGTATAACTCAGAAAACTCTTTGAAATGTAAAATTTCGAGAATGTTCCATTACTTCCTATCATTTATGTTTGCATTTTTATTTGAATTCTAGTGTTTGCCTCAACTTTAAAGAAGTGAATTTTGATTTCAGATATATCACTCCTAAAGAAGACAAGAGAATAGTGACAAAAAATGGTATGCTCCTCCTTGATTGGGATATAACTTCTGCTTCGGCATGAGATGTCATCGAAAGGGAAAAGATGAAATTTTAGCTATAAAGTAGGAAGTAGAAGGAGCAATATTTGGGTCAGGATTCCTTCCCAACTTAGAAACCTTGGCAATTTGAGCTATGGTCCGTACTACAAATAAGCCACTTGTGGTAGAGACCACATAGGAAATGAGGGGAAATTTAATTTTGAGAAGACTAATTGATACCTCTACCTCTCACGAAGTAACAATAGTAGCTCATAAGACTATGTTTAGTCAGACAGGCACAAAAATGTTGCAAGAGACACATGAGAAATTTTTGGAGGAGATTATTAAACTAAAAGATGCATATAAATAAGGTTAGTTCAGATTAATATGAAAAATAGGTTTTAAGGACCCGAAACCTTTAACAAAGGAGCATAAGATAGTTCAACATAGAGAAACTAGGCTAACTTTGAAACATCATACAAAAGACTGGAAAGAAGGCTAGTAAACTGAACGGACAACAAAAGGAAGGAACAACAAAGCAAAAAAACCATATAAAAGACCTAAACTGCAAACAACAACTACAAAGACTTAAGAAGATCATCCGCCTTAGTGACCAGCAAGTCATAGTTTGCCAAAGCAACTTTGATTTCTTCAATTTCCTTGTTTGGCTTTCTCTCCTTCTTCTTGCCTCTGGTCCTCGTTCTAGGTCCTTACACCTCTCCCATACCTTCCATGTTAGGTTCCAGCTCTAGGGAATCCTTCTCATTCTCCAGCTTGCTGATAAGGATTTTGGTGTTGCTAGTCGAGTCCTTCAGAATGTTATGGCTTTGTTCAAAAATGCTTCTGAGGCATTTTTCTATTTTGTTGAATTCGTTGCCAGTTTCCACCATTCTCTGGTCCATAGCATTGTCATTGGTTTTTATCTCTTCTAGGGCCTTCTCCACTTGCTCAAACCTTGGGTTGAAGGCATCTCTAATCTCTTTAGCTCTGGCAATAGTTTTACTCAAGTCATCAACATATTCAGCCATAGATTTACCTTCACCAATATTGATTATCTCCAGAATTTGAACCCTGTGGCTCAACTTCTTATTATCCTCCACAACTTTCTTGTGACTATTAATTAACCAGTCACAGGTGTCCACAAACCCTTTCAAACCTTTGGTAGGAGGATTTGAAGGGGGGATTTTCTCACCAGCATTGGCCTGTTCATTATTGGGAGAATCTCCACTAGTGATCTATTCAACATTTCCACCAACCCTCTCATTGAAACCTTCCCCTGTAATCTCCTCCTCCACTTTTTGGTTGACGTCAGGATCCTTTCTCTGCACTTTATCCTCCAATTCTAACTCATAATTGTCCTGCCTTGTTTGTTTGTTCCTTTTCTGAATGGAAATTTTAGTTTTCTTTTTTTGAGGGGACTGGGATTCATCCTTCTCAGAGTCCTCAGAGACCTCTGAGGATGAGGAGGAGTGAATCTAGAAGACCTTCTCTTTACTTTTTTTCTCTCCCTTAGAAGAGGATGGCTTAGTGCTCACCTGTTTTCTTTTCTTACCAAGTTCAGCTTCAGAGACTTCGAGACTCTCCTCTATTTTACTTTTCAAATCACTTTCAGATTCATTACCCATAGAAAAATCAGAATCTAACCCTTCCTCATAATCAAAGATTGAAGGCTGGGGGTGGGCAATTTGGTTATCTTTTAAATGGTCGTAGATTAAAACCATAAGACCTTGGTGCATGGTTGTATCTCCCTTAGGGTTCTCTCTATGGGATTTAATAGTAGCATTCATTGAACATATCAGGAAATAGGGTATGTTAACTTTCTTATCATACATAAAATGGTTGAGCAGTACAAAAATTATAGCCATACACTTTGGTGAATCTACCATCCAAGGTAATGTATCTCATAATAGAAAACAAAACCTCCTTCTAAGTCTTAACAAATGCCCTAGGAGGATAGTAGGTCTTGCTTAACTTAACCAAATGCTTCTTCTCCTTTGCCATTATAGGGTATCGCTCAATGACCTCCTTGCTAAGCTTTCTGTCCCTATAGAAATTGCTTCCTTCCCTAAAATCACCCATTACCTAAGCAATGAGGTCTTCATCAATGGAGATAGTTTGATCTTCCATCTTCAGGGTGCCCTTCCTCCAATTTTTGTAGAAAAAAATATTGATTTTGCCCATGGAGCCTCTCCATATACTTCGTAAACCCACCCTTCTGCAAGATGCTCCAAATTTCCTCCTTTGGTTTCCATTCTTTATAGTTACTGGGCTCATAGCGACGCTTGTTACCTCCCATAGTTTCACAGTTCAAAACAAAAAACAAAGAGTTGCAGAAAGGTACACAAAAGAAATTTCTTGAAGCGACCCCAAATACCCAGAAAGCATGGGAAAAGGTGGAATTCATCTTTTCATTAATGGTACTGACACAATGATAATTAGTTATAGCCCTCCAAGTAATACTATTAATCATTATTTTATCCATTTGTGATCTTTGGAGTGCGGTTATATCGATACATGAAAATGATCGATCTGACGTTATTGAGGAGATCCTCCTCACCCTTCTAGGTAACCATATTGTTATGAGTGACCACCACATTAGTTGCCCAGTCAGCAGGGCCAGTTGATTCACGATAAATGTGGGAAATAAAACATTTATCGAAGGTGCTGATGAGATCTCTAGCAACCTTGATTATGTTGTTGATAGTCCATGAGGGCTTAGAAATTCCTTTAAGGTATTTAATGATATTATTAGAGTCCCGCTCAATCCATAGATAGGGACAGTTCCACCTTTTAGCTAGGAGGATACCTTGGAGAGAAGCCATAGCTTCCGCCATGTGGTTAGTATGGTTACCTATAGGAACAACAATCATTTCCTTACAAATGCCATTTTCATCTCTGATAATTGCACCACATCCCACTGGGCCAAGATTGCTTTTGGTAGCTCCGTCAAAGTTGATTTTGAGCCATCCATGAGGGGGAGAGTGCCATTTATCTTCAAGTCTCTTGCTTTGTTTAGAATCAGTACTAACAACACTCTTCAAATTCCACGAGTTGAGTATGTGAGTTTCCATGGGGTTGACATGATTGCATGGTTCTCCAATGATCCTAATGTTCTCCACAATAGCCCTTTGAATTTTCTGAAAAACAACAACCTGGGTGAGAGAAGTACCCCTGAAGATGCAGTTGTTTCTTTCTTTCCTGATCCCCCATAGGATGTGAGGGAGAGAGAGCTGCCACAAAGATCTCAAAGTGCAATTAGACCAATGATAACTCCAAGAATTGAACAAATCTTAGATAGAGTTAGGAAACACTCATTCCATACAAAAATTATTAAGAAAACTTTCCCAAATTGAAACAGTGGATAGCCAAATGGTCCACAAACTCTTCCTCCTCAAGACATAAAGCACACCTATTTAGGAAGATAAAACCTCTAACCTTTAGGTTGTCTAAAGTAAAAATTTTGTTTTGGAGGATGGTCCAGTAGAAAATATTGATCTTTGGGATAAGACCCTTTATCTAGGCTTTAGACCAGAAGGGGTTCTCTTAGGGGTCTAGATATTGAACTCCGTACATAGAAGAAATAGTAATGTTGCCTTTGGGTTCAAATTTCTGAATAAGAGTATCTTCCTCATTGTTCAACCAAGCAGAAGACAGGTGTTTCTTGAGATTGATGAGGTCAGGGTGAATACCTTCAATGTTCTGCCATTTATCACCTATCCAATACCCCTCTGTTAGAGTAAAGTAATTAATTAACTTTGCTCTCCTCTTAAGATTTCCCTTTATGCACATATTAGTCATTTAATAATTAATATTTAATTATTAAATGCACACACCTTAGGGTTAGGTTTTCCTTTTGGTGTTGATCTCCTTTATAAGGATTGATCTCTTGTATTATTCATATTCTTGATTCATTTTTCTCTGATAATACATCTTTTCTCTTTGTCAGAGCCAAAACCCTTGTATTCGTTCTCTCTCTTTCTCTGTGACAGGTTTCTTGTATGCAGGTTTCTTTTGGGTTCTGTGGATTTGTATTTCTCAAATCCTACATGGTATCAGAGCTGGATCTGCTGCAGCTTGTTCAGACTTTTGAAAGATTTTGAGATCCAGGTTTTGGTTGCATCAGATCTGTGTTTGTCTTCTGTTTTTTATTTAGGAATAGGGGGTATTTTTTTTGGTACACTTTGAGCCCAAACGGACCTCACCGTTGAGCTCGTAGCGCCCAAAAACCCTTATTTCCATATAAAATTCATCCGATTTGGACACAGTTGCACCAGGAGGCAAAAATTTTTTGGCCCCAAGGCCGTACGGCCCTAGGGCACGACAACCAAGGCGAAAATTTCAAAAAAAAAAATCAAAAAAATTAAACAAAAATCGCAGTTTTTTGTTTAAATCGGGTGCAGCCTCTTTTGGAGGCACGCGCAGCCCGGCGGTAACCCCCGCTGCGCCCCCGCTGCGCCGCCTGCCACCTGCCGCGCCGCCCACTGAGAACCCCCGCCCAAGCGCCGCCCACCCGTAGCCAGCGCGCCGCCCCCGCGCCGCCGCCTCCTGTGCCCGCCCCTGGTCACCCAGAGGACCAGGGGCTGATTTTTTTAAGCCCTTGAGGACTTAGGGGCCCATCTGGGTTCTTTTTGAAACTATTTTTACAAAATCGGGCATAACTTGGGCGTCCGATCTCCATTTTTTGAAAATGAATAGGTGTTGGAAAGCTGGTTCCGTGCCGGATCTAATTAATGCAAGACTTTTTTTTTGATTTTGCCGTTTTGTAGTGTTTTTTGCTAGTCAAAGTCAGAACAAGTTTTTTGCACTCCAGGAGCCATATCTTTTGCATACGGACTCCGTTTTTCAAAAGCGAATAGGCATCGAAAAGGTGGTTTTATGCTCTTTCTAGCTCTACAATCTATTTCATCAGAAAAATCTTCAGGTGCTCCAAATTTTGTCTCAACCCATTATTGCTTTCTATCATTTTCTGGCTTTCAATTTGTACTGGGGATTAGATTTTTGCATTGTGGGGGGGTGTTTTCTCTTGCTTTTTGTTATTTACATCAGAAAACCAGAATTTACAAACACCAATACAAAAAAATCAAACCCCCTTCTACATCTTCTATCTAGTTCTGAAAGACCACTTAATAATAATTAAAAATTCAGAGCAGTTGAGGCACAGTTCACAGGATGGCAGACAGACCTATTGAATCTCTCACACCGCATAATTACCACACTTGGAAGGGTCGCATGATGACTCTTCTCTAGTCAAAAGGGTTATGGTCCTGTTTGGATGAGGTTTAGCCTCAGTTGACACGTCCTTTTGAGATTATGCAGCACAGGAACAATATGGATCAGGCTATGGGATTGATGGCTTTACACATTTCTGACAGTCTCCAGTTTTATCTTGAGGGTTGTATCACTCCTCGAGCCATTTGGATCAAGTTTGAAGGACTTTTTGGTACTGTCAACGAGTTCAGAGCTTTGCAGCTTGAGGCAGAATTAACTTCCTTGGTACCTGATTCGTTTCCTTCTATTGAGGACTTTCTGATGAAGTTCAAACAGCAAAGATCAATCTTGCAGGGTTGTGGTAAGACTAAGACTGATACAGAGTGCATTTTCCTGATTCTCTCCAAGCTTCGGGGTCCATTTCAGATCTTCTCTTCGACCTTCTATTCCACCATGGATGCCTCGGGTGCTCGCCATGTCATGCCTTCTTTTGAGGTCTTTTGTGATCGTCTGACTCGTGAGCAAGCTAAGCTTAAGCAGTTGGATTCCCTTTCAGGTTCACAGAACCAAGAATTGGTAGCCCAGCCCTCCAAAGGAAAAAAGAAGCAAAAATCGAAGCCTAAGAAAGATTCAGAGGCTAGTGAGAATCCCTCCAAGCCACCACCTAAGTTTGATTCAAAACCACAATTCAATTCTAAACAGGGCAAATCTTCAAAGTCTGGTGAGTCTTCCTCCAAGACTAAGAAGAAATCAGGTGATCCTTGCAGTTTTTGTGGCAAGGAAGGACATCCCGTTTCCAGGTGTTGGAAATGTTTAGAGGCTTTGGAAGAAGCCATGCAGTAGCATAATATCAGTGCACCACAGCCTCCTTCACAGCCCATAGGGAAAGGTCATGCTCTTTCTGCACGAGCATTGTCCTCAGCGTCCACTTGGATTCTCGATTCTGGTGCCTCTCACCATATGACACACACACAGGATTTGGTCACTGCTCTTGCTCCTACAGGCACTAGACATATTGTAGTTGGTGACTCAGCACAACTTTCCGTTCAGGGTTCTGGTACTGTTTCATTGGATGGTGGTTGTCTTCAGGATGTGCTTTTGGTTCCTGACATTTCGACAAACCTTCTATCCGTTTATCAGATTTGCCACTCTGGCTCTGGTAAGATAGTTGAGTTCTCTCCATATGATGTGGTTATTCAAGATCTTCATGATCCTGACTTGGTTGTGGCTACTGGGAGTGTGGATTCTGCATCTCACTTATATAGTTTTGATGGCTTTGAGAGTTCAAACACTGTTGGTTCCTCTCTTATAGCACATGTAGATTCAGTGAGCAGGCTTTGGCATGAGCGTTTTGGTCATGTCAATTACAGATATCTACAGCAGATGAGTACACAGGCACTTGTGATTGGGCTTCCACATATTTCTTGTACAGATGGTGTATGTCGTGGTTGTGTCCTTGGCAAACATCATCGAGATCCTTTTCCTAAGGGTCGAGCCTCTCGTGCTAGGGCAGCCCTAGAGTTGGTACACAGTGATCTTATGTCCTTTCCGACTCCTTCTTTTTCAGGGGCCCGTTATGTACTCACTTTTATTGATGACTTCTCCAGACGTACATGGGTGTACTTTCTTAAGTACAAGTCTGATGTCTTTGACTCTTTCAGGAAGTTTAAGACATTTGTGGAGAAGCAATCTGGACTTTCTATCAGGAGGATACGCACAGATAATTGGGGGGAGTATGTAAATCAGGCTTTCAGAGATTTTTGCATTGAGCATGGTTTACATCATCAGTTTATAGTTCCCTATACCCCTCAACAGAATGGTGTTGCTGAGAGAAAGAACAGAACCTTACGGGAGATGGCAAATTGTATGATACAGTCTCGAGCTATGAGTTCTTCATTTTGGGCTGAGGCAGTCAATTGTGCCAGTTATATTTAGAATCGGATGCCCCATAAGGCATTACAACATATGACTCCTGAGGAGGCTTGGACCCATGTCAAGCCTGATGTTTCTACATTCCGAGTCTTTGGTAGTGAGGCTTGGGCATTTATTCCTGATGCTCAGCGGATAGCCATGGAGAGGAAGAGCTGACCACTCATATTTGTTGGCTACTGTGAGGATGTTAAGGCATATAGGTTGTTTGATCTTGATTCCAGAGAGGTCTTGTTTCGGCGGGATGTCCAGTTTGATGAGTGCTATCCTCAGATGGATTCTCCATCACCAGCTTCTCCCTCATTTCCTACTCCTTCCTCTTCATCTCTTGAGGATTACTTATCTCTTGAGGATGATGTAGATCATGATCCACCATCTCCACCACCACCAGTTGCTCCGTCTTTGCCAAAGTGGGCCCGTGATACTGTTGATGCAGCTGGTTCTTTGGCAGGTGATCCTTTAGATACTCGTCGCACTCATGCTCAAACATCTGGTTCTAGTCTTTTGAGTCATACCCTTTCAGATGATCCTCAAAAGTTTTCAGAGGCGACAGGACACCCAGAGTGGGATAGGGCCATGGATGAGGAGTATTCTTCTTTGATGAAGAATCATACTTGGGATCTTTGTCCTCTTCCTAAGGGAAGAAAGTTGGTTCGGTGCAAGTGGGTGTATCGTACCAAGTATGCTGCAGATGGTTCTATTGATAAGTATAAGGCCCGTCTTGTTGCGAAGGGGTTTTCTCAGGTAGAGGGTATTGACTACTCTGAGACCTTTGCTCCTGTCGCCAAGATGAATTCTATACGCCTGGTACTTTCACTTGCAGCTTCACAGGGATGGACAGTGTTTCAGATGGATGTGAAGAGTGCCTTCTTGCATGGAGACCTACATGAGGAGATCTATATGGAGCAGCCTCAGGGTTTTGTGCAGGACACTTCTTTGGTTTGCAGACTTCGACGTTCATTATATGGTCTCAAACAAGCCCCCAGGGCTTGGTATGAGAAGATGGACTCCTTCTTGCTTTCCTCGCACTTCACACGCTGTCATTCCGATCACACAGTCTATATTCAGCGTCAGGAGGGTGATCTTTTGATTCTAGTGCTATATGTAGATGATCTCATCATTACAGGTAGCTCATCCTCCATGATTCAGAGTGTTCAGAGAGCTTTGATGGAGCAGTTTGAGATGACCGATCTTGGTCTCTTGCACTTCTTTCTGGTTCTACAAGTTATTCAATCTTCGGATGGGATTTCCATTTTTCAGGAGAAGTATGCTCTTGATATGCTTCAGCGATTTGGCATGCTTGATTGCAAGTTTGCACCCACTCCATTTCAGTCAGGTGTTGTTTTGTCTTCCACTTGCTCTACTCCTTCAGTAGACCCCACTTTATACAGGCAGTTGGTTGGCAGTCTGTTGTACCTGACACATTCTCGTCCTGATCTTTCCTTTGCGGTTGGCCTTGTCTCTCGGTTCTCCCATGATCCTCATGAGAGCCATTGGCAAGCAGCCAAATGTATTTTGAGATATATTCGGGGCACCACACATTATGACATTCACTACTCTTCAGGATCCCCTCATATCATTGGCTTCATTGACTCCGATTGGGCTGGTGATGTCAATGATCGGAAGTCTACTTCTAGCTTCGTTTTTTGCCTTGGTTCTGGTCCTATTACATGGTCTTGCAAGAAGCAGTCCGCTATTGCATTATCATCTACAGAGGCTGAGTACTGAGCAGCAGTGTTAGCCAGTCAGGAGGTTTTATGGCTTCGGCAGTCGATGACAGAGTTTGGGTTTCCTCCAGATTGTCCCACTATTCTTTGGTGTGACAACCAGAGTGCCATTCACATTTCACGCAACCCAGTGGAGCATCAGCGGACAAAGCACATTGAAATCCACATGCACTTCATCAGGCAGTTGATTCAGGATGGTTCTCTCATCTTGGAGTACATTCCTACAGAGGAGCAGGTTGCTAACATCTTCACTAAACCTTTGGCATCTACGCGCTATCTTCAGTTGTGCTCAATGCTTGGGGTGAAGGAAGTTGTCCTTGGGGGGTCTCAGTGAGGCCTTCCTTCCTTCATGTTTTCTTTTCAGCATGATTCTTTATCTCTTTTTGGAGAGGAGTTTTTTCCCACTGGGTTTTCTCCTTTACTCCGCTTTATAGAGATTTTCTTGTATTCGGGTACCTCATCAGGCCTTGTTGCCGGGACCCTCTTTTGCATTGTAGTTCCTTTGCTTTTTTCTACATTGTTTGTAGCTGCAATGTAGCTCATCTTAAGGGGGGGTGTTAGAGTAAAGTAATTAATTAACTTTTCTCTCCTCTTAAGATTTCCCTTTATGCACATATTAGTCATTTAATAATTAATATTTAATTATTAAATGCACACACCTTAGGGTTAGGTTTTCCTTTTGGTGTTGATCTCCTTTATAAGGATTGATCTCTTGTATTATTCATATTCTTGATTCATTTTTCTCGGATAATACATCTTTTCTCTTTGTCAGAGCCAAAACCCTTGTATTCGTTCTCTCTCTTTCTCTGTGACAGGTTTCTTGCATGCAGGTTTGTTTTGGGTTCTATGGATTTGTATTTCTCAAATTTCCGAATAAGAGTATCTTCCTCATTGTTCAACCAAGCAGAAGATAGGTGTTTCTTGAGATTGATGAGGTCAGGGTGAATACCTTCAATGTTCTGCCATTTATCACCTATCCAATACCCCTCAACCAAGGAATGAAAGACTCTTTTATAGGGCGCAGCAAAAGGGGCCCAATCAGGGATTTCCATCAAAGGCTTATCAAGCAACCAGGGATCATCCCAAAATCTAACTTCCCTACCATTACCAACTCTCCATTTCACCCCTTTGGCAATGCTATCTTTACACTTAGAGGCATGATTCCAAATGTGAGACCCGTTAATACTAAAATCAGAATTAATGAAATAGAAAAGAGAAGAAGACACAAGAGGATACTTACTTCTCCAAATTTTACACCACTCACTATCAGAGTGGAACAATCTCCAAACCTGTTTAGACAAAAGAGCTTCATTGAGGGTCCGGATTCTCCTTAGGCCCAAACCACCTTTTCTTTTTGATCTACAAACCTTGTCCCAAGCCACTAATGACATTCTTTTCTTTTCCTCTACCCCAAACCAAAGAATTTTTTTTTTAATTTTTTCAATAGCATCAGCAAACTTAATTGGAATTCTAAAGAGGCTGAGGGAATAAATAGGAATGCTTTGAAGGGATGCTTTAAGAAGTTGTAGCTTGCCAGCCTGACTTAAGACAGCACCTTTCCAACCAGCAAGCTTTCTTTGAAATTTATCCACCAAAGAACTCCAAAAGGAATCAGGTGGAGCAATGCCTAGGGGGAGGCCTAGGTAGGTAGTAAGGAGATCAGCAATCCAACATTCCAGAATTCTACTTATTCTATGATGTCCTCACTCACGGGTGTTGATGAAAAACACTTCACTTTGAATCCTGTTGATAAGATGGCCAGAAGCAGATGCAAACTTGCAAAGGGTGTCCTTCAGGATTCTGGCTTCTGAAATGCTTGAGTCCCCCATAATTGTGGTGTCATCCATAAATTGCTAGTGGGAGAAAGTATGATCTGCAAAGGAGGGTTGGAGACCTTTGAAAATACCTCGAGTCACCATGCTTTCCATAGACCTACCAAAACATTCAGCCATAATTATGAAGAGGATAGGGGAGATGGGATCCCCTTGCCTCAATCCTCTGGAGGCTTTAAAGAAGGAGGAGGGAGATCCATTAACAAGAATAGAAAAGGTGGCAGAGGAAATAAGCTGCTTGAAGAGGTCCACACATTTGTTAGAGAAGCGAAAAGCCAAAAGGACCTTCATGAGGAAAGATCAATCGACCCAGTCATAGGCCTTAGATAGATCAAGCTTGACAATTAAACCCTACTTCTTAGCCATAACAAGGGAATGGATGTTCTCATGGACAGTTATGATAGACTTAAGAATTTGCCTTCCTGGTACAAAACCATTTTGCTAATGACTGATCAAAGATGGAAGGACTTTCAAGAGTCTAGAGGTTAGGACCTTGGAGATTATCTTATAAAAGGAGTTGCATAAATTGATTGGCCTGAACTTATCCATGGAGTCATTACCTTGAATTTTGGGGATTAAAGCAATGAAGGTGCAATTAATTTCTTTTAGAAGATTTCTAGCCTCAAAAAAATCTTTAACCCCACTGGAGACATCTTTCCCAATAAAATCTTAGAACTCTTGGAAAAAGAACATAGGGAAGTCATCAAGTCTAGGGGCTTTGTTGCCTTAAAAATAAAAGACAACATTTCTGATCTCCAAGTTCGATGGGATGGAAGTTAAGAGAGCACTCTTCTACTCATCAAGAAGGCAGACAATATTCTAAAGGAAGGAATTTTGAACATCATCATCCAAGCTTTGATCCCTGCAGAGAAGATCAGAGAAGAAACTTTTGGCCTCATTTGTTATCTCCTCCTCCTTAACTAGCTCCACATTGTCCACCATCAGTTTTTTGATCCTATTAGCCGCTTTATGTTTGATTGTCGACATATGGAAGAATCTGGTATTCTTATCTCCTTCCTTCCGCCAAATGCATCTAGACCTCTGCTTCCAAAAAGTTTCTTCTTTAACAATAATTTCATGGTATCTTTTGAGGATCTCATTTTCTTCAATGATAGTCACATTAGAGAATCCATCCTTCTGGATTTGGATCTATATTTTATTGAGGTCTTCTTGAATTTTTCATTTGGCCTCGAAAATATTCCCAAAGCTAGATTTATTCCAAGTCCTTATGTTGTCTTTTATGCTTTTAAGTTTCTTCACAACTCTATACATGGTAGTACCCTCAACTTGAATATTCCACAATTCCTAAATTTTATGGGTAAGATCTGGATGTGAATTCCACATTTTTTCAAACCTAAAAGGAAAATGCCTTCTCCTGTTTATGGGGTCAACAATAAGAGTTATGGGATAGTGGTTAGACCCAACACGAATGTGAGCAGACAGAGAACAGAAGTAGTGTCTATACCAATCATCAGAAATAAGAGCCCTATCAAGGCGAAGGTGAATAAGGTCATTTCGAGCCCTACTATTAGTCCAAGTGTAATTCAAATCCTGCATCTCCACATCATTAAGAGCCTGAGTACTTATAAAATCGATAAGGGTCAGTTTGATACCCAACTGAGAAGGGCTTCCACCAAATTTGTCGTCCTCTTTAAATGTGGTGTTGAAGTCTCCCATGACCAGCCAGCTGAGGTTCTTCAAGCTGTCCCTTATTTCCATAAGTTTTTTCCAAAAATTGCTTCTAGCTTTCAAGGTGTTAGGAGCATAAATGTTTGTGAGGACCCAAGAGGTTTCATGTTTTAAATTCTCAAATTTAATGCAATAAAAATTGCTTTCTTGAATAAGAACTTTCAAGCTACTAGATTGTTACAATGCCTCTAGAGGCACCTTCTGAGCTACCACCACAAATGCTCCCAGATTTAAAGAAATTCAAAGCTTCAACCTTATCTCTACTCATCTTAGTTTCTTGAATAAGAAAAATATCAGGTTTACTATCCCTAATCATATTCGTAATAATATCATGTTTGTGGGGATTATTAAGTCCCCTAATGTTCTAAGAAATGATCTTCATGATTACTTACCAGTTCCTAACTCCTTCAGAGTCCTCTAAGTCTCGTCTGCTATGTTCTTGCTGGCCTCCTTATCTCTGACTTTGTGTTTTAAAGGTCATCCTAGGGATGTGGAGACATGCCCTACATCAACTTGAGAAATTCTACTAGACTTCCTTAATTGGGTGGCAGAGGGAGTGGATCCTTTTTTGTTCCTGTGTTTTGGAATTTTCCATTTGGCTTCTTTCTCAAAAACCACTTCAGGATTACTAAGGATTCTAGAAATTTCCTCTTCATTACCCCATTTAGGTGCTCTGGAATCATGTGAAGAGCTATTGATTGTTTTAGAGGCTTGATTTGAATCCGAAAGGTTTAGACCCAATATAGCACATTTCTAGGCCTCTTGTAAATCAGAACTGATTGTGAGAGGAGAAGAGTTAGCCTTTTCTTCTTGTGAGCTAGTGATCTCCCCTTCCTCAGATTGTTCCACTTCCTTAATGTCCTTATCCTTCTAATCCTCTTCATTGGAAGCTTCCTTACTGGCCAAGGTGTCAACAATTACCATTTGGGTATTTTCTTTAGAAGATTCATTCTGATCTATTATTTCCTCTCTTTGAATCTGCCCTCCTAGGGGGTTGTCTGCTTTCATTCATTCCTTCCTTAGAGCTTCCTGGGGGGGGGATATGATTAGAGATAGAGGTTGAGGAGACCACTTCCTTATTCTCCCCCAGGGGTCTAAAACAGTTGATATCAACTAGGTCAGTTTCGTTATTTTCTTAATTTTTGACTTGCCATACCTTTTTCTCCGGAGCCTTTTTACTTTCTACTATAGTTTTGGCTTGCTTATTCTCCCCTTTGGGCTTGAGAGGAAAATGTTTATCCTAGTAACCTTCTTTTTTATAGTGGAAGCAAGCAAAGGGGATGGATTCATATTCAATCTGTTGTTTCCAAGTTCCCAACTTTGACACAATATCTATCTGCTCGAGCATATCTGCATCTTGGGCAATCCCTACACAAAATCTGGCATGTGTGAGCCTCCTTCTTGAAGCTGTGACTGGATCTATTGAGAGGAGCTCACCAAAAGAGCTTGCTATACCTACGAAAATACTTTCTGCCCAATACTCAAGAGGCAAACTTGGTAACTTAACCCAAACTGGGACTTGCACCAAAAGAGAATCACTCATATTTAGATTCAGATGCCATTTCTGAAGGACCAGAGTTGTCTTTCCAACCAACCAAGGGCTACCATAGAGGATCCTTATTTTGTCTTCATCACATGAAAAAGAGAAGGTGACAAGACCTTTGGGCAAAGCCAAAACTTCAACAGTACCTTTCAGAGCCCATTTCCGTTTAGCATAGGCCCTAACAACCTTAATGTTTGGACGTGGTCTCATAAATGTACCCACTAGAGAGTTCGACATGCTGCTTATGTTATTATCCACTACTGAGTCAGGGATAGAGATGGCAAACTTACCACCATTCGGATCCGATATATTCTTGACAAGAGGAAGGAAAGATTTCCCAGAAGGTCTAGTTCCAAAGAGGGTTGACCACTTTCTAGTTTCTTGTCCACTCTCACAAACCGCTTCACGTGGGTTGGACCCCCCAACCACATTTCCAGGACCCGCATTATTCTCTCGCAGAGTATCGTCAGCCTAAAAAATATCCAGAGGCTTGTCCTTCTCCCCCATCTGGCCAGCTCCATCGATCTAGTCACTTCCTCAATTGGAACCAGAGTTCCCGCCTTGCAGAGAATTTGAAATTTGAATTTTACCATTGTTGCCTTCTCCTCCTCCACACGAGCTCTCCATGTTTTTTCGATGACTTTGTTATTGTGGTTGTACATATAAATAAGGTCAGTTTATAAAAGGTGCTTTGCTAATACTTTCCAAAAACTTATTATTAAAAGTGAATTTAATTATATTTTTCAAAAGGTTTTTGGGAGAATATAAACAAGAGGATGAAGCGATTCATTATTCATTTTAGATATTGTTTATTTCTCTTAAATCATAGTTGTGGAGATCATACATGATTTTTCAAGAACAGTCTAGGATGAAAACCCTACAACAAAGATTGAATTCACTACCATTGTTTTACTTTGATTAGATGTTTCTTTACTAATCTTTGTTATAAATGAATTTTAGATTTTTTGTGAAATATAATTACCCTCTAATAAAAAAAATATATCTATATTGTATTTTAGAAACTTATGCAAATCATATGCATAACAAAACTCAATATAAACTTAGAATCATTGTTTAGAAACACAAAATATTTATAAAACTATCTTAATGTATTTATATATTTCTATTATTATTAATATAACTAACTTAATATGTCCAAGGGGTTGAGCTTAATTGGTTAAAGCATTGAATTCTCATTGTGGAAATCCAATTTGAAATCCCAAAAAGACATATAATGTGAATTCTAACTTGTGACTCTTGATCATCCATGATTTGTTTCTAGTATGATTGTTCGAAATAAACTAATACTAATCCCATAATTATACTTACAAAAGATTGTAATAACAATTAACAATATGAAAATAACCCTCTATCTATATACTCTGTAACTATAGATAAAACTAACTAAATGCCTATCTAAATGCCTATATCCCTATGGAAGAAATTAATGACAAGAAAGGAATGGCAGGATTGCTGTTTAAAAAAACTAATGCTTGCTTCTTCTATTATATTAATGGTGTTGGAATTGAGGAGCATATTCCTAATGGGAAGGGCATATAATAGTGCAATAAAATTAAAAAAGTAATTGACTATTTAAAAATCTATCGTTCTAAATTCTTGAATCTTAGCCGCAACGATGATTCACACAGAATACGTCCACAAACGTGCCCTAACTGTACGCGGGCCTGACAAAGGTAAAAGCCAAAACGGGCTGATAACCACACAAATCTTATCCTTGAAATTAACACGGTAGATCACAGGCATTGATCCATGTAACGTGTCAAACGCTCTACTCCAAACCTGCGTTTCCCTCTCGCCGGCGCTTATGGGAATTGACCCCGCTTAACGTGGGATCTCTGATTATTTAATTAAACATATGGAAACAGGCGAATCCTCTCTGGCTCTTTCAAACCCCCAACTTCTAACCCATTTCTAAATTATCGGTCCCTTCCATTATCTTCGAGAAGGCCGAACAATTTGACATTTTAGCTTTAAAAATCACATCTACCCATCCTCCTGTTCCACAACTTCTTTTTAAATTAGTTCTATGTACACTGCGTCCTCCAACGAAGTAAGGAACATATTTTTTTCTTTCCTTTAAGTTAAACGATCTTGATCGGGCAATTTTAAGCTTTTCATGGCGCTAATGGAGAAGAATACCAGAAAACGTCAGCGGTTCGAGTCTCGGGAGTACAGCAGAAACCCATCGATCCATGTTGAAAGCGAAGCGAACCCAGGAAAACGGGTTTGCGACGATTCGAACTGCGGAAACGTGGATGTTTTTACTGAAATAATGTCTCAAATGGATACTCACGAGGTGGATTTCCCGCAGGAAAGCATTCTTGAAGAGTTGGTTTGGGATATGATAAAACAACTCGAAGGGGAAATCGTTTCGAGCTCCTCAGATGAAGAATCAAGTGTGAATAAATGTGGGTCTAATCAAATATGTGAGACGCTTGGAGACAATGGAGATGAAGCTCAGTCTGTGAGCAGAGACGATTCGACAAAGCTTGAATGTGAATATATTACTTGTTATGGAAATCTGGAGGATCTTTTGTGGGTTAGTGATAGTGAACCGAGAATTCCATGCAGCCCACAGATGGATTTTTGTGAGGCTGTAAATGAGTATTTTCAGGACTATGGTTTCTTCGAATGCCTTGAAATGGAGAGAGATGCCGAACACCAGCTTTTGCTTCAGAAATGGTGGGGTGATAATGATAGCGAGGGGTATGAAATAACAGATCTGATCTCCGTCCAAGATAGTAGTTTGTTTTCAAATAATTAGCTTATTCGATTTGAAGCTAATGAAGAAGATTTCATCACTGTAAATATTCAATGAGAACTTTAATTCTGCAGGAAATGCTTTTTAAGTGAATAAGAAACATTTTAAATAAGTATTAGTCTATATATAATTGCAGAGTTGAAAAGCATATAGGAGGAACTATGCATACATGTTTATGAGTCTTAAAACGCATTGAGTTATGTGTATAGCGGGTGAAACGAAGTCTTATAGATCAATATTACTCTAATTGTAGGATTGCAAGTATTTAGGAGGAATTGTTACTAGTATTTAAAAGCAGTAAGTGTTTAGGGAGTGTATTTAAAGGAGTCATTTAAACATTAGTTCATAATATTGTATGAATCAAGAAAGTATAATTTCATATTATATGTATTGAGTATAACATATTGGCATATATGTTTGTTAAAAAAATTGAAATTTATTTTAATTTTCTTAATTATATCAATGTTCATTATTTAACTTCACTATCATTTTTTAAATTCATCATTAACTTATTCACATGGTTTTATCAAGATGCATGGAGGAAATTGATACACTTCTACACCTCATTTTAACATGTTTCACACTGTTCCTTTGATCCACTCATGTTTTCTTTAATTACATAACAATAGCAAAGCATTGATTGTAAATAATGAAAACATAATTTGTTAGTGGTCAAGGCCATGATTTTAAGATAAAGACAATACAAAGGATTAGAGAAATAAAATACTAGGATCAAGGTCACACCTTTCCTTTGCCTTAAACAATTTTAAGAATGACATATTTTAAATTTTAAGATTATGTTTATAGCATTGCAATTTAATGTGATATAATTTAATACAAATATGTCATATAGTTCAAAAGTTAGGATAAAAATAATTTACAACTAAATTTCTCAAGCATAAGGGTGCCCCAAAATTTTATAAGCTACATTTTCAAGTATTAAGTTACTTTTAAAAGTTCAAATTAACATTTGGAGGATCAATGATGTACTTATGGCCCTAATCTATATCTTCATATAGTCCTAGATTACATTAAATGTGTTTGTCATATTCCTATATTTTTACATTACATATTAATTAAATTCCAAGTATGATGTAGCTTTCATGGTCAAATCAATATCTCATCCTCTCTATAATGTCAGAGTGTTCTCCTAAATGCTTATTTTAGTCCATTACTAATTACCAGTCTAATAAAGTTGTAAATGGTTGATCTTGGTAGAATCATATTCAATTTTATCCCTTACACTTCTTTGAGCCTTTCTAATGTGTTAACTTGTTACATTTTTTGAGTTTTAGGGGACCTTTATTTAAATTATCTATTCTAATGGGCCTTTTGACTTCTTAAGGACGATTACACTTTTGCGAGAAATCATCTTGAACCTTTTCTTATCAATGTGCTTCTTTCTCTCATAGTTTGTATAATTTTAGAGATTATTTTGTCCTTAAAATTTCTTGAAAAGTGTGCTTAAAATTGACTTCTTGCATCTACACTCCCTTTCTTAGTTTGAATACGTTCAAAGTTTATGTAATTTAATACTTCTTCCACAATTACCTTCATTTCACAATCCTTTGCATACCATCATTCCCATATGCTATTCGTTACTCATTTCCTATGGATATTCAAACGCCAATAACACTTTTACATCTCATGTTGACATTCCCCCCTTCTATGTTATTTTACATTCTCCTAGCATCCTTCTTTAGAAACTTCTATACTTTTCAAGCTTGTTTACATATTTGCATATATGCTCCCTTGTCTTATTTTTGGATGTTTTTATGTGATTTATTTTTAATTTCTTATGAAATTTTAGATATTTGTTGCACCTTTATACATTCCACAAAACTACATATCATCAATGCCTTTCACTAGTTAGTCTTGTGTATAATTTTCCATCCTTCTCGCAACTTCCTCCCATGTTTCAAGGATCTAATTCCCTATATTTCCATAATTTATCTATGAGTCTACCTTTGGACTTTTGGATTATCCATGCAAGTAATAATATGCATGTCAGAAATCCCAATCCCCACCTATTAGAGTAGATTTTTATTTTTTTAGTGGGTTATTAAGTTTTCTATGCCTTAAGTTTTTCCTTCAATTTTATTAAGGCTTTCTTATATTAATAATTTTATTTTAATTAGCAGGTGGGTTACTAATTTGTCATCATCCTACAAGAGAGTTAAATTTACTATTTTTAGACCACTTAATGGTCACACCCTATTGGTTGGACTTTCTGCCTTGACCTTCTCCGTAAGTCTATATAAACTCACTATCTAACTTGTATTTTTAAAATTTATGAAGCTTCTTCTTGTGAGATACTAATTAAATTATGTCATCTTAAAATTTAGATCTTTAGAAAATTTGGACCTATATTTGTGATTTTAATTTATAGTCTTTGTACTCTATTTATATCTTAAAACTATTTTGATTAGGTATCTATTTTATATTTTTAATATGGTATTAGAGATTTATGTTTTTAGAGTTTCAATTTTTGGAGTTTTTTATTAAGAGGCTAATTTTTTTATAGATAAATTGTTAAAATTTATTTAAATCTAATTATTCATATGTATTTGTGTGAAATTTGGGTGGCTATACTTATTCTAGTTATATTGGTGGTACAAAGTCTCTTCCATTGACAAGGTATCTACCATTTAGCTGTACAAGGTCTCTTTCATTTACCGGTACAAGGACCCTATGGTCAACAATGGTTTCGTCCCTTCTCCAATGCAACAATGTCTATTTAAGGTTTGATTTGAAATCCCCTAGGTCTAGGAGACCTCCCTCAAACATTGAATTTAGATTCCCTCTACCGGTTTGGGTAACTGCTGCAACAAGGCCTACAAAACCTAGTAGCCTTGCCAGACTGGTTTTCCAAACTTAACTTTTTATTTCTCCAAAATAGTAGACAAAAAATCCCAGATTTGGAAATGCTTTTCAGAGTTACAAAACATATCCAAAGGGTTCTTAGTGGTAGGGAACATAAGAATCCAAGTACTACTTTGGTTAGGAGATCGGTATAGCCCAATTAGGCCTACTTTACAAAGGACTGTGTAGACACAAATCGTAACTCACCAAAATAACTCAAGGAATACTCTTAATCCATTTCAAATACACCAATTCCTAAATCTTAGGCCATGATCAAACCTTTAACCCTTGATGTGAGACCTGTTTGCTTACACTTGCACGGTGGCCACATGGAGTTGCCCACCTTAATGCATCAAATGCTCACCTACAAATGGTCTTAACCTGCAAAAGGCCTTTAAAATCCTAAAATAAACTGGCCATAATTGCAACCCCTCCAAAGATATGAACCACCATTGAAGGATCAGCAAGGTAAGGCCATTTCTTTGCAAAACCCTAGACAAAACTATTAAATCTAGAATACCCAGAAATTTTCTAATTTCTTCCTTGTCTTCATGAATTAGGACCTCAAACTTGATGCATTTAAAAGGTGACTATCCACTCGAACACATCCCATTGGTTTCCTAACTCCAAAATGATCGTACAGTACCGTACACCTCGTAGAATAATGGAATTGCAGGAAATTCTCAGAAATATATTACTTCAATGATGCCAAAAGTTTACAAAGTCATTCTATCCTCCCAATGACTATCGGGGATGAAATTTTTATACCTTCCTCAATGGTTATCAACCACCTTTTGAACCGAGTTGACTATTGGAAGGAAGTTGCTATTTGCAACCAAAAGTTGTCAAGTTTGAGCCACTTTTGACATATGTTAAATCCGCCTACCTAGAGGTCATCCAACATGTCCTAAACCTTCCTAAGACATCTCCAACACATAAACACCTATAAAAATACTCAACCAAATACCCCTAGGCCCATATGCCCCTGGTGGCTTATCAATTTTCCAAATACATGCCATTCGGTAACAAGGTGGAGTTTATTACAAACAAATCAAACATCAAACAAATAAGACTACCCTATTTGAAAGGTCACATTCTCGTGTGTGTCATTTAGCCTCTATTTCTCTTATTATCTTTGTCATGAGGTTCTCCTGCACCATACTCCCAGGGTGAATGAATCTCAAGTCCACTTGAGATGAGGTCATGTAATGTAGTGCCATGCTTCTTGATCTGGTATTCATTCAACCAAATGGCTTTAGAGTTTGGTATTCCTTTCCATTTGACCAAGTATTGTTTGTACTCATTATTCCTGGTCTTCTTTACAATCTTGGTGTCCAACACTTTTTCAAGTTTAGGTGGCTTATGTTTGGGAAAATCTATATATGCTGCTTCTTCTAGGACCTGTTGTGAGTTACCTGCATTAGAGTTACCTTTAAAAGGAGTTAGATCACAAACATTAAAAATAGGAGATATGCCAAGGTCTTATGGTAATTGAATTTCATAAGCATTGGTGCCAAACTTGTTCAAGATTTGACATGGTCCTACTTTCCTTTGCATGAGCTTAGTGTGTTTGCCCTTGCGTAACCTTTCCTTCTTCAAATTTGCCCAAACCAAATCTCTAGCTTGAAACTGTACCTCTCTCCTTTCTAATCTGCATGTTCTTTGTATTTTTTTGATGACTTTTGAAGTTGTGTTTTGACCTGGTCATGAACTTCCTTTATGGCTTCAACAAACCTCTCACCATATGAACTTATGGGATCCATATGGGATAGTTTTCTCAACTTCAATACCCCTCTTGGATGCAACCCACACACAATCTAAAATGGTGACTTCCCTGTGCTTCTGTTTATAGTGTCATTGTAGGAAAACTCAGCCTGAGGTAAGATTGAATCCCATTTTTCACTATGTTGCCTTGTAAGACATCTCAACAAATTCCCTAATGACTGGTTTACTACTTTTGTCCTACCATCCTTTTGTGGATGATAGGCTGATGAGAAGGAAAAATTGGTGCCAGGTTTTGTCCACAGAGTTCTACAAAAATGGCCAACAAATTTGACATCCCTGTCAGACACTATGTTCAATGGAAGTCTATGAATCCTTGATACTTCTCTAAAAAACAAATCTGCTATATAAGATGCATCACTAGCGGACTTACATGGCAAGAAATGTGCCATTTTACTAAACCTATCCACTATCACAAATACACAGTCAAACCCCTTTTGGGTCCTAGGTAAACCCTTTACAAAGTCCATTGACACACTTTCCCAAGGTCTTGAGGGAATGGGTAAGGGTTGATAGAGACCAGCATTGGTACTTCTTCCTTTTGCGATTTGGCAAATGATGCATGTATCTACAAACTTTCTTACATCAACTTGCAATTTGGGCCAGAAGTAGTGCCTTCTTACCAATTCAAAAGTCTTGTCCAAACCAAAATGACCTGCCATAGCTCCACTATGATTTTCCTTGATGATATTAGTCCACATTGAGCACTTTGGTATGCACAATTGCCCACCTCTGAAAAGAAGTCCATCCTGGATCAGAAAATCAGAAAACTCCACATGATACCTTTCACCAAATTTAGTACATGCCTTGTAAATCTCCTTAATTCCTTGTCTACAGCATACATATCTTTAATTCCATCAATCCCAGTGCCTTCTAATTGAATTTTAGATATGGTGAGCACTCTCTTACTCAGTGCATCAACCACTTTGTTGGCTACTCCTTTTTTGTGTTTTATTGAAAAGGTATAGGCTTGTAGGGATTCTAGCCACTTCATATGCCTATGGCTTAGATTTTCTTGGTTATTAATGAAATTCAACGCTTGGTTGTTAGTATATACCAAAAATTCCTTTGGTAGCAGATCGTGTCTCCATTTTTTCAATGCTTGAACTAGTGCATACATTTATAGGTCATAAGAAGAATATTTTCTCTTTGCCTCATTGAGTTTTTCACTAAAGAATGCTATAGGTCTGCCTTCTTGGCTTATGACTGCTCTTATGGCCACATGAATAGCATCACATTCAATCTAAAACACTTTGTTAAAATCAGGTAAAGCAAGTACTGGTTGTTGAGCTACCTTTTTCTTGAGAGTTTCAAATGCATCATCCACCTCCTTTGTCCAAGAAAACCTACACTTTTGACCACCTTTTATGGTTTCCAATATTGGAGCACATATCTGACTAAAACCTCTTATGAACTTTCTATAAAATGTGGTTAATCCATGGAAACTTCTAAATTCACCAATTTTCTTAGGAGTAGGCCATGAAAGAATTGCATTTACCTTATCCTGATCCAACTTCAAGTGACCTTTGGAGATCACAAATCCTAGGTATATGAGCTCTTCCTGCATGGACAAACACTTCTCCATATTGATCATCAATTCCTCTTCACTCAACCTTTTCAATACCATGTATAGATGCCTCAAGTGTTCTTCCTTTATCCTACTAAATACTAGGATGTCATCCAAATACACTATTACAAATTTCCTTGTGAATTCTTTCAAAACTTCATTCATGAGTCTCATGAATGTAGTTGGGGCATTAGTCAAATCAAATGGCATAACCTTCCACTCATACAACCCTTCATTTGTTTTGAAGACTATTTTCCACTCATCACCGAGCCTAATTATAATTTGGTGGTATCCACTCTTTAAACCAATTTTAGAAAAGTATTTTGCACCCCCCAAATGATCAAGAAAATTCTCTATCCTAGGAATTGGAAATATATACCATATGGTGATCTTGTTGAGAGCTCTTGAGTTAGTACAAAGCCTCCATGTTCCATCCTTGTTGGGTACCAAAACTGTCAGAACTGCACATAGACTTAGGCTCTTTCCAATTAGATCAGAATCTAGCAACTCCTGAATCTGCCTTGCCATCTCCTCATTTTGTTGTGGTGTCAGTTTGTATGTATCCTTGTTAGGTAATGTGGCCCCTGGGATCAAGTCGATATAGTGACTGATCTCTCTCATTGGTGGCAAACTCCTTGGTACTCCATATGCAACTATTCCTTGGTATCTACCAATGATTTCCTTCACTTCTAGACTGAGATCCTTGTCCTTTCCTTCTTCTCTATCATCTGTAGCAAGCTTCCCCTTTGAGGTTGTTATTGGAAGCAATGGAAAGCATATTCCTTCTTCCAGCTTTATCTCCTCGAGGATTGGTTTTCCCTCCATCATCATCACTTTGGACTCAGTTTCTTTTTTCTCTTCATTGTTTTCAATCAGGGGTAGTAACTCTATGACCTTGCCATTCTTTGTGATGGAATAGGTACTCCTAAAGCCATCATGGTGTGCTTTGAGGTCATACTGCCATGGTCTTCCAAACAAGAGATGACAAGCATCCATGTTAACAACATCAAATAAAATCTTATCTTTATATGCTCCTATTTGGAATTCTAACCATGACTGCACTTCTACAAGAGTTTGTTGCCCTTTTGTGAGCCAAGACACCTTATAGGGGTACGGATGGGGTATCCTCCTCAATTTCAACTTCTGTACCATTTCTATTGGCACAAAATTCTAAGTAGACCCTGAGTCAACCAGAACTTTACATACCTTTCCTCCTGATTGGCAAGTGGTGTGGAAGATAGTCTTCCTCTGAGGTGGATCCATAGGTGTTGGTACCTTCAAGAGGGTTCTTCTCAACATTAGTGCCTCTCTGGTCTCTAGATAACCATATGAATCAGGTTTACTACTGCCTTGCTAATCTGATTCTTGGGTTAGATTGGCTCTCCTTTCTCTTTGGGAACTAGACCCCATCTTCTTTGGGCATTTGCTGGCAATGTATCCCTCTTGGATGTAGTTAAAACATTTAATTGGTGCTTCTCCTCTTCCTGATGATCTACCTCTGAAATATGGCCTTCTACCTCTAAAGTTTCCTTTGTTGTTGTTGTCATTCCTTGAGGAGTCTTGACTGCTCTCTCCTTGAAATTCAAAATTTGATCCTTCCTCTAAAGTTGCTCCTTCCTCTTGGTTACTTACCCCTTCCTCTACTGATCTTCTCTTGTCTTCTTTTGAGCCTCTCCTCTACCTTTAATTCTAATTGATGGCATCTATGAATAGTGTTAGGGCACAAGAGGTTAAAATCTTCTTGTATGTTCCACCCTAGGCTGTTTAGATACCTTGCCACTCTTTCACTTTCATCTCCAACCTTCTTAGACTTTATACTCAATTTATGAAATTATTTAGTATAGGAACACACATCCATCTATTTACGTCTGAGATTATACCTTCTCTTGTGTAATTGGACTTCATAGTCCTTAGGTACATATACTCCCTTGATCTCTATAATCATCTTCTTCCAAGAGGTCATCATTCCTCTTTCCTCTTTCACTCTTTCTCCTTGCACAAAATTCCACCATGTCAGGGTTGATCCCTACATTTTTGACTTGACAATCTTCATCTTTTGGTTGTCAGCAATGTCTTCATATCCAAAGAAGTTGTTTAAGGACTCTATCCAATCCATCACTCCATCGGCATCCATCTTCCCACTAAAAATAGGAAGGTTTGATTTCTGGTCCACGGTTATCCTATCCACAGACTTCAAGGCATTGACTATGTACCTATGCTCTGCAAGAACTTCCTCTTCTTCTCCCACTTCCTCTGAGCCATCAGGTCCTCTCTCCAGCCTACCTTCCAAGTTCTGAATCAACCTTCTAAACCAATCATTTTCTTCTTTGTTCTCTTGCACCATCCTGGCAAGTTCCACATTTGTCACCTTTGGAGGAATTTTTCTAGCCTCGCCCTTTGATTATTTTGCTGACATGTGTTATTCTTCTTCCCAAAATGATTCCTCCTATGATCTGATACCAATCTGATGCAGAGTCTCGATATAGGTATAGGAAAGGTTCCCCTAGTCAAGAACACACCAAGGACCCTATCAATCACACAAAACTCCTAGGCGTTAAGGAATATCAATTTGACAAGTCCCACATCCCTATCTTCCAAACAAAAGACTACCAGTACAAGGTCTCTTCCATTTACCGATACAAGGTCTCTTTCATTTACCGGTACAAGGACCTTATGGTCAACAATGGTTTGGTCCCTTCTCCAATGCACCAATGGATATTTAAGGTCTGATTTGAATTGCCTTTAGGTTTGGGAGACCTCCTTCAATCATTGAATTTAGGTTCCCTCTACTGGTTTGGGCAACTATTGCAACAAGGCCTACAAAACCTAGTAGCCCTGCTAGATCGGTTTTCCACACTTAACTCTTTATTTCTCTAAAATACTAGACAAAAAATCTCGTATTTGGATACCCTTTTCTGAGTTACAAAACATATCCAAAGTGTTCTTACTAGTAGGGAACATAAGAACCCAAGTCCTACTTTTGTTAGGAGATCGATATAGCCCAATTAGGCCTACTTTACAAAGGAGTATGTAGACACAGACCTTAACTTACCAAAAAAACTCAAGGAATACTCTTAAGCCACTACAAATACACTAATTCCTAAGGCTTAGGCCATGATCAGACCTTTAACCCCTGATGTGAGACATGTTTGCTTACACTTGCACAGTGGCCACATGGAGTTGCCCACCTTAATGCGTCAAACCCTCACCTCCAACTAGTCCTAACTTGAAAAAGGCCTTTAAAATCCTAAAAAAAATTGGCCATACTTGCATCCCCTCCAAATCCATGAACCACCATTGAAGGATCAGCAAGGTAAGGCCATTTCTTTGCAAAACCCTAGACAAAACTGTCAAATCTAGAACACTTCTAGAAATTTGCTGATTTTTTTCTTGTCTTGGCAGATTAGGACCTCAAACTTGATGCATATGAAAGGTGATTGGCCACTCTAACACATTCCACTAGTTTCCTAGCTCCAAAATGATCATACAGTATGGTACACCATGAAGAATAATAGAATTTAAGGAAATTCTTAGAAATATATTGCTTCAATGATGCCAAAAGTTTACAAAGTTATTCTCTCCTCCCAATGATGATTGGGGATGATATTTTATACCTTCCTCAATGGTTATCAACCACTTTTTGAATCGAGGTGATTGTTGGAAGGAAGTTGCTATTTGCAACCAAAAGTTGTCATTAAAAGTTGTCAAGTTTGAGCAAGTTTTGACATATATTAAATCCACCTACCTAGAGGTGATTCAACATGTCCTAAACCTTCATAAGACATCTCCAGTAGATAAACACCTAGAAAAATACTCAACCAAATATCGCTAGGCCCATATGCCCATGATGGCTTACCAATTTGCCAAATCCATGTTATTAGGTAACAAGGTGGGTTTTATTACAAACAAATCAAACAAAAAATAAACAAGACTACCCTATTTGAAAGGTCACATTCTCATGTGTGTCATTTATCCTTTATTTCTCTTATTATCTTAGTCATTTGGTGCTCCTGCACCAATAACCTTGGTTATAACATGGGAAATCATACCCGATTGAGTACGATTGTTAAGGTATAGTGTGAATTGGCTAGCGTGATATCCCCTATCAACCACCATCAGGGTATGCTCAGACCTATCAAGCTAGGTGAAGTTAATATCCTATAATTGCAGTCACTCAATACATATCAAGGATACCTATGCATACGTATATAATAGCTAAAGAATATAATTTCCTTGAGTGAGGTTGACATCATAAACATGATATAGCTACATGATCATACAAGTGCAACATCAATTAGAATAGAAATAGCATAATAAAAAGACTAATCATACTATAAATTTCATATAAAGTTGACCATATCTTGTCTCAATACAAAAATAATGGTGATACACACAATCTAGAATAATCATACAATTATATCTATGGAAATCACATAACAAACTAAAAATGCAAGAATGCAAGTGCAAGAGGCATAACATATCCATTAATGCAAATTTTACCATTGTTATGTGTGCATGAAATAGTAGATAACATCAAAATGAAACTAATTCAATACTCAAATTTTTGCATATAAATGTATGTTTGAACTACATATAATACTTTTCTCATTATGGTGCGGGTTTTCAATTTTCCAACATAAGACTATCATTCCTTGGATGAAAAACATGTAGAATTTTAATATGAAATTGAATGCTTAATTTGGCGATGAGAGGTATGATTTATTTGTAGAATTGCAAGAAAATCTAATAAACCTAGCTAGGATCCAATTTGAAACCTAAGGTCTAGTTAATAATTAGGTGACTAATGAGGAGATGTGGCAAACATGAAGAGTTCTTATAGTATTTTAATTTTAATTAAAATAATTATAATTTATCAAACCAATATGATTGGGAAGTTAATAGATCTAATTGTTAGGTCAAATACCTTCACTGAGTAGTTAACTAAGTGCATGAAAGAATCAAGAAGAGTTAACTATTACATGAAATAGTTAACTAAGTTTATGCATGGATGAATTAAGTTTAATTAGTGTGTGGGATTGGCAGTAAGTCCAAGTGAACTGATTAAAATATGTAGTCAACTACGTGATGTAATCAATTCAATATATAATTAATTGAATTTTTGGTGAACATGACATAAAAATTAGTATTAAATTAATTTATTAATGAATAATGTGAGGATAAATAGTTTTTTTAATGGATAAATATGTGGATAATTATGAATAATTAATTTATTACAAAGATAATCAAATTTAATTAAATAATACAAATTACTCTATTGAATTACTAGGTTTTAGGAGTGCTAGTTGACAAGGTATTATGATTGTGTACTAGGAGATAAATGTGTGGATTAGATAATGACTAAATTAAAAATAATTACTAGTGGATAAGGTGACATTATTTTGGTGCTCATAGTGAGAACAAGAATAATAACACAATGAAGGTGTTTCCCATTCTAATTACAAATTACTTATAAAAAATCTTAATGCTTTAAAAGTGCCCAAAAAAACATGTTAAGGCTCATAAATAAGAGTAATCACCTTGCTCAAATTTAAATTTATACGTTTTACATTTTTCATTTGATTTTTCTTCTATGGAGTTTTCCAAGAACTTTTCTTATCATTTTCAAGCCTTAAATTTTTCTCTCAAAATATTAATGTAACATCTAATATTTTAAGTTCTTTAGTTTCTATATTTGAACTTACAGAAAAATTACTTTATTCCAACATGTTTTTTTTTTTGGCAAAAATTGTGCTAGAAATATGAATTGTACTGTATTTGTGTTGGGTAGAAACCAACATTTAATGGTTAGTTTTTCTACATTATTCATAACTTGTACATTAAATGACCTCTCTTACCAATCATCTTGATTTTCTCCTATTTTAGTGATGACTAAGTGTATTTATGATCTAATACATTTGATGATAGGTTAGGACTACATAAATAAGTATTCTTGAGAAAATTGTAAAAATATGTGTACTCTAAAAACATTACCTTTGATACCTAAAAATCTACAAATTTTGTTTACATATTTTGATCTAGTAGGATGGTTGTGAATTTCATATCTATATGAAACCTTTTTTATTATATTCAGAAGTGTAACTTGAATAAAACATCCATCATTTCTATTTAATCAATACTAATATGTTTTATCATTCAAGTTATTTACTCTAAAAATAGACATTAAATACTAACCTAAGCTTGAATTTGTAAACAAAAAATACACAACATTGAAAGGCATATATAGGTTCTTAAGAATATTTACACAAAGATATATTAAGAATTATAACTTTAAAAACTATTTGAAATGTGAAAATTTAGAAAATACTCCATTCCTCCCTATTATTTAAGTTTGTTTTTTTATTTGAAATCTAGTGTTTATTATACATTTTTTTACTTTGGTTAGATGTTTTTTTACTATCATTTTTTTTATAATTGAATCTTAAAATCTTTGTAAAACATATCCTTTAATAAAAAACAATTCATATTTTGTACTTGAATCTTGTGCAAATCATATATCTAACAAAAATCAATATAAACTTAAAATGGTTGTTAGGAAAATAAAAATATTCATAAAACTATTTCTATATATATGAATCTTTGTGTAAATGTTAAATTTATAATTTAGTAGGGGAGAGGGAGTCACAGTTGTGTCAGCTAGCTTTGTGAGCGTACAACATTTATATAAAAATCAATAGGGGTGAGGAAACAATAGTCATGCGAGCTACCTTCGTCAACATACAACATTTATATAAAAATTAATAGGGGAGAGGGAACAATAGTCATGCGAGTCAACATATCGTATGTTCAATCTAGACAAACATTTGATTATTTTTTTATTTACATGTGAAACATTTATTTACAATATATAGTAAAAATATGTGACAAGACTAAATATTATAAACACAAACCTATGTATAATTGAACATTAAAAACTAGTGAACCCTCTCCTCCACCTATTTCTATCCAAAGAGGTTAATAACAAGATTGCTAATTAAAAAAATCTAATGCCCACTTCTTGTATTAATGGTGGTGCAGGAATTGGGGAATGTAGGGAGCCAAAGAAGCAGCATATTCCTAATGGGAATGGCATATAATATTACAATGAAATTAAAAAATAAATTGAATATTAAAAAATCTATCGTTCTAGATCATTGAATCTTAGCCACAACCCATACGGGACTCGTCCATAAACGTGCCCCAACTCTACGCGGACTTGACAAAGGGAAAAGCCAAAACGGGCTGGTGGACCCGTCACCCCACGCATTGATCAATGTAGCGTGTGAAACGGTATACTTCACGCCTGGTTATGGAAACTGGCCCTGGTTAACGTGGGCTGTCTATCTTAGACGATGATAATTTTATTAAATAATGGAAACAGGCAAATCCTCTCTGGCTGTTTCAGACCCCGAACTTCTAACCTACCTCTAAATTATCGCTACCTTCCATTATCTTAGAGATGGCCGAACGCTTTAACCTTTTAGGTTTAAAAATCGCATCCATTGCTCCACCCATTCCACAACTTCCTTTTAAATTACTTCTATGTATAGTGCGTCCTCCAACGAAGTAATTAGGAACATCTATATTTCATCGCCTTTCTTTATGTTGAACAATCTTGATCGGGCCTTTTTTAAACTTTTCATGGCGCTAATGGAGAAGGATACAAGAAAACGTCAGTGGTTCGAGTCCCGGTCGGAGAACTTGAGGAGCCCATCGATCTCTGTGGAAAGAGAAGTGAACCCAGGGAAGCGGTTTTTCGAGGATTCGAACTACGGAAACGTGGATGTTTTCTCTAAAATAATGTCTGAAATGGATACTCACGAGTTGGATTGCCCGCACGAAAGCATTCATGAAGAGTTAGTTTGGGATATGATGATAAAGCTCGAAGAAGAAATCGTTTCGAGCTCCTTACATGAAGAACCAAGCGTGAATAAATTGTTAGTGGGAATATTAATTGTGGATTTTTGTTTTAATCTCATGAGTTAGATAAAACTATTTTTTACTTAGTTGTTAAGCTAATTAAGGAATATCTCTGTTTTTTCAGTTTTATTCCTGTTTTTCCTCCTTTTTGTTTTGACGAAGACTCTATATATTATTTAATTCATTCATTTGTAAATCAATGACTTAGTTGTTAAGATTTACAAATGAATGAATTACATAATATATAGAGCCTTCGTTAAAACAAAAAAGGAGGAAAAACAAGAATAAAATTGAAAAAATAGAGATATTCCTTAGTTTGCTTAACAACTAAGCAAAAACAAGTTTTATTCAACTCATGGGACTAAAAAAAAAATCCACAATAATAATCCCATAAATCGTGGAGGAAAAGCTAATTTTTGTGCACTAACACCCCACCTTAAGTTTAACTAAGGAGGTAAAGCCCAAGGAAAGGAAAGACGAAAGAAGAAAAAGGGAAAACCCAGTGGGAACAAAACCCCCCCTCAAAATTACATGAGATGCAACTATATGAAGTTCATAAGAACATCCTTTGATATACAAAAAAAATGTGGATAACTATCTGCTATAGTGTTGAATGCAGAACCTCCTCAAAAGCCAAGATGATGATCAAGATCAAGAATCTGTATGAGTGCCCTCGATGACACTACTCTGCAAAACATTTGTCTGTCGAAGATACATAAGACAATAATTTACATGAGTGACCCCAATGAGACTACTCAAACAATAATCAGATGGCAAACAAAGGCAAAACATTTGATATTCGAAGATGCAGGGGGCACATGAATCTACACTAGTGACCCCAATGACACTCCTCAACAATACAAGAAGAAGTTGCTAGTCGAAAATATAAGTGCTAATAATCTAAAGATCTGATCAAAACAAAACCAAGGAAGCATTAACATTGATAGAAGAAAAACTCCCTCATAATATGACAATGGAGAGGCATGATAGGTCCATTGAAATGATGTGTCACAAAGGACAAGGAGAAGATGAAGGCAAGGCCCCAAAGAGCATGATCTTGGCATTCATCTAGAAACACAAGTTTACATCAGCTTCCATTCTTCATAAATCTGTCTACAAATAATTTGTGTTTATCTTCTTCTTCTTAGCTCCCAGGCTCTGATACCATGTAAAATTTTATCTAAACCTGAACAATAAGAATCTAGCTAGGAAAGTAAGAAGTAAACTTGCAGAATTAGAGAGAAAATTTCAGAGAAGATTGAAAATAAAACTATTTCATTGATTGATTAACAAACGAATTACAAAATATATAGGGCCTCCATTAAAGCAAAAAAAGAGGAAAAAACAGAAATAAAACTAAAAAGCAGAGATATTCCTTAGTTAGACTTAAGGGGGGGTGTTAGTGCACAAAAATCAAATTTTCCTCCACGATTTATGGGATTATTGTTGTGGATTTTTATTTTAATCCCATGAGTTGGATAAAACTCTTTTTTGCCTAGTTGTTAAGTTAACCTAGGAATATCTCTACTTTTTTCAGTTTTATTCTTGTTTTTTCCTACTTTTTTGTTTTAATGGAGGGTCTATATATTTTGTAATTTGTTTGTTAATCAATCAATGAAATATTTTTATTTCCATTGTTCTCTGAAATTTTCTCTCTAATTCTGCAAATTTACTTCTTACTTTCCTAGCTAGATTCTTACTATTCTGGTTTCGAGAAAATTTTACATAAATGTGGGTGTAATGAAATATGTGATATTCTTCGAGTGAATGAAGATGAAATGGAGTCTGTGAGGAGCGAGGATTCGAGAAAGCTTGAATGTGAATATAATACTTGTTTTGGGGATCTAGAGGACGTTTTTTGTGTTAGTGATAGTGAACTAGGCATCCAATTCATTCCGTGGATAGATTTTTCTCAGGTTACCAACGAGTATTTTCAAGACTATGGTTTTTTTGAATGCCTTGAAATGGAGAGAAATGTCGAACACCAACTTCTATTGCAAAAATGGTGGGGTGATAATAATAGCGAGGGATATGAGGCAAGAGATTTGTGTTCTATTCAAGATTGTAGTGTTTTTCAAATTATTTAGCTTATTCGATTTGAAGCTAATGTAGAAGATATTATCATTATAAATATGCAATGAGAACTTTAATTCTGGAGGAATTGTGCATACATGTTTATGAGTCTTAAAAACATTGATTTATGTGTTTAGGAAGAAAAAGCATTATAAATAATAAATATTGTAGAAGTGAAAAATATATAAGAGGAATTGTCCAGTTTTTAAAAGCATTGAGTTATGTGTTTAGGGGAGTGTATTTAAAAGGAGTCACTTTTAGGTTCTTCAAGATATTGTAAGAACCAAAAAGGTATAATATCACATTATATGTATTGATTTGTATATATGTTTCTTAACTTTTTTAAATGTATATTTTTAGTTTTTTTATATCAATTTTTTTTATTAAAGTAATTGGGGAAGGGCTCCAACTCGTTATAGATCTATTGCTGACCATCAATACTAAAATTGGAACAACCAGTCATATAGGCAACAAAACAAGGCAACTAGTCAAACAATAGAGTTGGAGCCAAACAAGTTACAAATTATTTTGAAACTTTGAGACTACTTATCAACCATCCTAACCTTAGATGACCTCTTCTTATGATGGAAAATAATATAGGTAGGTCCATTTATACATTTAGAACCATGCTCACCCAACTATAAGGGTGGGTCGACAACAACAGAGACAACAACATTACTAGCATAAATATCATTATTACTAGGATAAATATTAGTATTACTAGTAGAAGTAGCAATATTAGCATTACAATAGTAGAAACATAACCAGTAGGAGGAACAAAAAATTCATGAACAAAAGAAGCAATACCAAAGACATGTTGACAACATCTGCTAGAATGACAACATGTCCAACACCATAAATTTAATCATCATAAGCAAATTCTATTTGTAAAGCAATAGAGCTAGGAGGAGAAGAAAAAAGAGAAGGTGGATCAGAATCCTCTAAAACAACACCATCCTTAGAAGAAGCATTAGGAAAAATAATTAGATGGTCACACACAATGTTCTTCTACCAAGTTGAGGAAAATTGCATGCGAGCATTTTGAAAGAACTCCAAAGACAAATGTCTAGTAGAAAAAATAAATAAATACAATGAAAGGGAATCCCCTCATAGTCTACCAATTGGCCACTGAGATTTATCATTAACCACTAGAATGACTTCTCTAGGCAAAGATTTTGAAAAATTCACTTCAACTAGAATACGAGCAAATGAAATGTGACCAAAGGCTTTGGTCATAGGCTCCACCTTCAAAAAAAATCCTAAAATATTACCAATAGCCTAATAGGATTCATCATACCAAAAGTGAAAAGGAAGATAAGGCAACATTAACCACACTAGCAAAATCTTAGTCAAATATTTCAAAGGGTTGAAAGAAGAAACCTAGGGTGCACAAAGAGGAAAGGAGAATCCCACTTCAAAGGCCCATCATCAAGTATGGGTTGTCAACCATATTTAGAATAAAAGAACACCACAAAAAGACCTCTAGCAGAAGGGTAAATCTTTGTTTTACCCTCAACCAGAGGAGAACAAACCTCCTAAGCCCAATGGTGCAAATCAAGAAGGGAAGGCTAAAAGTAAAAAATTTGATAGATTATGGCATACTTAGCAACATATTCCTCACACTCTAGGAATTATTTCATAAGAGGAATAATGGGGCTAGGAGTAGGATATGGTACTATTCTTAAGCAACCCTTCATTTTACCAAAAGCAAAAAGCTTATCCCTAGAAGGTATAGGTAATATTTTCTTAAGACAATCTAATCTAGGAGGATCTACAAGACCTTAAAATTTACAATCTTAGAATTTGACAAAACTAGCATCATTAAATAAAGCTTGCAAACACAATCCTAACACAACTTGAATAAGGTAAAAAAGAGGCCAAACATAGAAGTTATTCTTGGCCAAAGTTCAGTGGAACCAAGGTTTCCAGATGCTAACTCAAAAGAAAAAAAAAATTGACTCTCCAAATTGGATGAAAACACCAAGTTGAAGAGCTCGGCTCATCGATAAGAGTCCGTACGAGCAAGACATGGCTAGTCAAAGTTTGTAAAAGGAAGGGTTGACCAGGTATAGATGTTGGTGTCAGCTTGACATGGAAGGTAGAGGTGTAGATGACGTGGCATGTATAGTTGACATGCTGAAATGAAAGCACAAGTATCAACTTGCATGACAATGACATGGGATAGAGGTGCACATATCTTTGGGTGACACTTGTCAAGTCGATGGAAAATGTAATGATGCCACATGACACTCTTGACAGTTTGTGGATTAGGTCACACTAGTTATGGTTGCTAAATTTTATGTGGAGGGGGGTCAAAACCTTGACCCCCCTCATCTATACTTCCTCTCCACCACTACAACATATGCCTTCCTTGGGTATGATGAGGGTCATATTTTTATTTAAAGTTAAATGTAAGCCTATACTAAGGAGGTTGTTACTTGAACTGCCAACCTCCACCTCATTGTTCATACTTTGCAATTGGTACACCGACCTGGACTTCACAAATGATAAAGGCACAATATGATTTTGTTAAAAAATGAGGCATTCCATGGAGTTGGTGCGTAAATCCCTCCCAAGTTTACACAAGTTTGAAAACTATATTGAACCATATATAATGATAAAGGGGCTCGAGACATTAAGAGCCATACATCAAGATTTTGAATGTATACTAAAGATTTACATTGTTATATGGGTTTAATATAGGTGATATGGGGAATATGTTTGTTAGCCCCATTATAGAAAATGAAAGTGTATCAAAGGGGGAATTTTGGCTTGTAAAGGCAATTCATTTCATATTTAAGAAAATGAGAACTTATCTTGGGAGGAAATAAGGAGTTTCTGGAGATTGATGTATGCACAAAGACTTTGTAATTGTATTCCTTTAAGTGTGATTGGGATTAAAGGCATTTGAAGTCTATCCCTTGGGTGCTAGTAAATGAGAATTTGAAAGAGTGTTAGATGTTGAGAGGAGACTGTGAGAGATGTAGTAATGTAAGTGTGGAGCTTGGATGATGTAAAATGGCATTTTAAGCTTGGCATCATTAATAAAGATGTCCTACATTGAGAAGAATACCCAAAGATGTAGCTCATGTTGAGAAAACTCCATTATCAAGATCATGATCTCTCTTCTTCTCTTTCTTTTAATTCTCTTTTATTCTTTATAGTTTTGATTCCTTCTGAGTTTTTATTATGTAAGTTAAAAAAATTAATTATCAATTTGTGTAAGAAATTAAGTGCATCTGGTTAGTAATTTCAACAGTAAATGAATATAGCCACAAAATTCTATTTTTGTGATTAGGATAAATTTGTAATTTGAGTTAGATGCAAATTTAATTTGTAAGAAATAATTACAGATCGCGATATATACGGGAAGAGCACTGATTGGATCTTGAGTACCTAGGGTAAGTAGCAACACCCAACATTGCAGGAGAGGCAGAAGGGCCTTGGAAACCCCTAGCAATAGGCTCAATATCCTCCATAGAAGGAGCCCTAGTCATAGAGAATGCAAGACCAACACCTTTTCCTTTACCTTACACAAATTTTAAGAATGATATATTTCAAATTTTAATGTAATATTTGTAGCACATCTAATCTAATATGGTATAATTAAATACAAAAAGGTGACACAGTTCAAAACTTTGGATCAAAATATTTGAAAATTAAAATTTTCAATGGTTAGGGTGCCCGCAAATATTATAAGCTACATTTGCAAATATCAAATTACATTTTAAGTTAAAAGTAACATTTGGAGGGTATGTGATGTGCTTATGGCCCTAATCTATATCTTCACATAGTTTTACATTACATAGACTGTGTTTCTAGAATCCTTTATTTTAAAATTAGGTCTCAATTTCCAAGTATCATGTTAGTTTCATGTTCAAATCTCTCTCTCTCTCTCTCTCTCTCTCTCTCTCTCTCTCTCCAACATCATAGTTTTCCAACATCTTCCTATTCTTTAGAGTTTTATCAAGTTGTCTTCTTCTAAATTCTTATTTTAGCCCATTACTAATTATGTTGGCAACACAACTTAAATGTATCCCAAGTCGATGCAAAGCAACCTCTGCTCCAACAATACCAGAAAATAGAGAAATAAATTTAATAACATCAGGATAAAATGCTTTCAAGATAGATAAATGGTATGGAACTGTATCTATTGGGAAAGCATTACCCAAACAGTGCAATCGATCAGTCGCACAAGAAGTTCCACAAGTGATCTTTTACGAATCCTAATATAATTTCTATCTCATCAACCTCTAGAGGAGCCACCTAACCTAGCCCCACCCAAACCAAGTTCCATTCTTCACACTTTTCAAGAATGTATTTATGTTCATTATCTTGTAGTTACCCTTGTGAATTTTTAATTAGAGTACACAGTTCTTCACGAAGGACACTACCACATCATCTAGAGTCTATGCAATTCATTTTTTTTCTTTGATCCCATGGAGGCCAATAGTCCTTTGTCTAAGGAAGTTCTTCCTGACTAGTCATGGCGGGGAGAGGTAATGCTTGAAATCACCCTTCTACTGGGAGATTGTGTACATAACCTCTTGGTCTTCTGGAAGCTAAAAAGTACTTTGAGTCCATCGAAAGTTTTAGATATTGTCTTCCAAATATCCTTCGGTGTAAAAGCATCATTCTTATAATAGAAAAAAGGTGGCCATTGCATTAACACATTGATTTCCTCAAAGAGTGGCTCAATAGGTTTCCTAGGAACTCCAAAACCAGTTAGTCCCTCTCGACATAAATTAGAGACCACATCACACACTCTAGACATTGTTTGTTTGTATTGCATACTCTCTATGTATTTATCACCCTTTAACACTTTCCTTTGCTTTTCTCCAATTAATCTCTTCTGGACAGCTGATGAGCTTGTTTCCATGTCATTCAAGATAATGCCTACTTGATTTCTTTTACGAAATTCACTTGCACATGACTCTTCAACTTATATCTTTTGCTTCTGCAAAGTTTCTAATTCCGTCAGAATTCTGACGACAACAAAAGAAACATCCAACAAGGATGCTGTATGTCCGACAACACTTCTTCGTCAGATGAACATCGATGCATGATACATAAAACATATAAAATCAAATAGAAATAAAAATAAAAATGCATACTTGCATTATGATATCTTTGCCTTCTTTGTTCTCGATATCTTTGTTCCATTTCGGGAGAATAATTCCTTGAAGTCTTATTTTTCCTTCTATTCTTTTTCCCCATGCTTTTAAAAAAACCATCCAATATCTTTAAATTATTGCCCTCAAAATAATTTTCAAATGTCTTATTTCATCCAAAAATGCAAATTTTTTTAATCATTTGTGTTAAAATATGAAAAAAATTATGTATATTTACACGACTCTACTAAAATGTAAAAAAAAAAAAAATTGAGTCGGCTAGGGTCTGAACGAATGCCGACAGTTAGAAAAGGTTGGGTTCATTTCAACCTGGTCGTTACATAAATGTGTGCCTCATAATTTAGCCTGGGGAGTCGTTGCACACATGCATGACCCCTTATGACCACATACGATCCCTTCTAGGACACTATGTGATCCTAAGGGGTACATGTTGTATACAATAGGATGTTATAAGGGGTCATATGTGGTCCTAAAGGGTCACACATGTGTTAACACATGCCTGACCCCTTAGGACACTATGTGATGGACTAAGGGGTATGTCGTTCACACTAGGATTTTATAAGGGGTCATTTGCAGTTCTAAGGGGTCATGCATGTGTTAGAATGCATGCGTGACCCCTTAGGACTCTATATGATCCTAAGGGGGATTTTGTATGTACACTGGGATGTTATAAGGGGTCATATGTGGTCCTAAGGGGTCACACATGTGTTAACACATGCATGAGCCCTTAGGATCACACATAACCCCTTAGGACACTATGTGATGGATTAAGGGGTATGTCATTCACATTAGGATTTTATAAGGGTTCATATGTGGTTCTAAGGGGTCATACCCCTTAGGACCACATATGACCCTTTAGGACACTATGTGATCCTAAGGGGAATGTCGTATGTACACTAGGATGTTATAAGGGGTCATATGTGGTCCTAAGGGGTCACACATGTGTTAGAACACATGTGTAACCCCTTAGGACCACATATTTAACCCCTTAGGACACTGTACATGTGATCTTAAGGGATTGTTTGTCATAGACACTAGGATGTTATAAGGGGTCATATGTTCAGTCCTAAGGGGTCACACATGTACAATGTTAGAACACACATGCATGACCCCTTATGACCACATATGACCCCTTCTAGGACACTATGTGATCCTAAGGGGTACATGTTGTATACAATAGGATGTTATAACGGGTCATATGTGGTCCTAATGGGTCACACATGTGTTAATGCATGTATGACCCCTTAGGACCACATATATGACCCCTTAGAACACTATGTGATGGACTAAGGGGTATGTTGTTCACACTAGGATTTTATAAGGGGTCATATGCAGTTCTAAGGGGTCATGCATGTGTTAGAACACATGCATGACCCCTTAGGCCCATATATGACCCCGTAGGACACTATGTGATCCTAAGGGGTATGTCGTACACACTAGGATGTTATAAAGGGTCATATGTGGTCCTAAGGGGCCACACATTTGTTAACACATGAGTGCCCCCTTAGGACCATATATGACCCCTTAGGACACTATGTAATGGACTAAGGGGTATGTCGTACACACTAGGCTTTTATAAGGGGCCACATGCATTCCTAAGTGGTCACACATGTGTTAGAACACATGTGTGACCCCTTAGGACCATGCATGACCCCTTAGAGTCCACTATGCAATCCTCTATGGTCCTAAGGGGATGCATAGTGTCATCAGGGGCATATGTCATCTTAAGGGGTCGTAAGGGGTCATGTTGTGTGTGTAATAGGATGTGAAAAGGGATCACATTGTTAAGGATTTATTTTGTCTAATTTGTTTAAATTTGTTATCTAGGTTTTCTAATATTTTTTTAAATTAAAATTTATTAATTTTTCTAACGTTTTAATTTATTATAGTTAGATTTGTAACATTTTTCTAATTTTTTTTTTTGTTCTAATCTTTTTCTAAGTTCTAATTTACTACCTTAGTTTTCTAAGTTTTTCATAACATTTTTTAAAAAAGTTGAAAAAAAATACATATACAGTTATGTAATTTTAAAAACAAATTCACAAATTTCAACCAAAACATTAAATTATCAAATGTTTTTCTAAAATGCTGAAAAAACAATAAATATGCCATTATTTAATTAAAAATATAAATTAACAAACAAATTATTTATTAATTGGGTTCTCTCTAACCCCCACTAGACAGAAAAATATAAATTTGAAAGTGACAATTTAACTGTCATTTTCAGAATTTATAGAAGTTTGAAAAAAAATAAAAATTAAATTAGGTTCGATTGAATGAGGGGTTCAATCAAACCCCTTAAAAATTTACTTTTTAAGGGGTTCGATCAAACCTTCAAACCCACCTAGGGGTCGATCGAACCCATGTCTCATGGTGGGTTAGATCAAACCTGGAGGGGGGGCTCACTCGAACCCCCCTCGTTCGATTGAACCCCTTAAAAATTTACTTTTTAAGGGGTTCGATCAAAGCGGCAAACCCACCATGGGGTCGAGCGAACCTGCGTCTGATGGTGGGTTCGATCGAACATGGAGGGGGGGCTCACTCGAACCCCCCTAGTTTGTTTGAACCGCCCCCCAACATAATTCTCCACTTTCACCAATTTCCTTCGTTAGCAAAAGTGGGAACCATTAATGTGGGATAGCCCTTGTAAAAATTTTATTGCAATGTGAGGGTTGATTGGAGTAGTAGATCTCCAACAACATTTCTCACTGAGGTTTTTCCTCATATATCCGGTGTTATGTGATGTGATCTTGTGTGGTTCCTTGTTAATGCTTTCATTATCCTACTTGTTGCACACATTGTTTGAAATTATTTATAATTACTGATTCACCCCCCTCTTAGTGATATGTTGTGTTCTACAATTGGTATGAGAGCATTAGGTTCCTTTTTTGTTAAAGCTTTCTCTAGATTGGGTAGATTCTAGTTTAAGAACATAACGGAAAGGAATAAATGCTCCTCCTACAAAGCTCCCATGTTTGATGGTACCAACTATGCCTTTTGGAGTAGAAGAATGGACAATTATCTGCCCTCCCTAGGTTTTGATGTTTAAATGACTGTGGATAATGGGTATATTGTCCCTAATAAACCTCCTACATATCCAGATGATAAGAAGGAGTATGAAAACAATACCAAGGCCAAGCATGTCATTCTCAGTGGACTGTCTGATAATGAGTTTGTTAGGGTCATGCACTACTCATTCACCAAGGAAACTTGGGATAAGTTGAAAATATTGTTTGAAGGAGATGTCCAGGTCAAGGAGGCTAAACTACAAACACTAAGAGGACAACTTCAAGGCTTGAAGATGAAAGATGAAGAGAAGATTGTTGATTATCTTCATAGAATTGATGAAATGGTGCACTATTAGATGACTTGGAGAAGATATAGTTGATGAAGTGATTGTCAAAAAGGTACTTATATCACTCACATCTAAGTATGACACAAAGGTCTCTACAATAGAAGAAGCAAAGGATGTGGAAAACCTTTTCAATGGATGAGTTATTTGGGTCCCTAGCTGCTTATGAGATGAGAACAACCAGTGAAGGAACTTCAAAGAAAGAGGCTACTTTCAACTCCATCAAAAAGGTTAAGAAAGAAATTACTCATGGAGAATCTAATGAAGACTCTGACATAGTGGTAGAAAACTTTGTAAGGAAGGTTAAAACAAGATCCAGTAAGTACAAAGGAAAATTACCTCTCAAATGTTTTAACTATGGTAAAATAGGACACTTTGCTTCAAAATGTCCCTATGGTGATAATTCTAGAGAGAAGAAACAAAGCACCAGCAGAACTTCGGGTAAGGATAAAAAGAAGAATGCTTACCAACAAGATAGAAGAAGCTATCAAAATCAGAACAACTTGTATACTATTGAAGATGATGCCACAGATGAAGAAAGTGCCTCAGAAAATGACTTCTGTGAGGATGAAAGAGAAACCAATTTCTTTATGGTACTAGATGAACTAGTTGATGAAGATGAAGACATTGTAGATGAAGTGGACCTGGAAGGTGAGCTCATAACTGCTCTTGAGGAGTTGATTAAAACAAGAAAAGATCTCAAAAAGGTTAAGTGTGTTGTTGCTGAAGAAAAAGACCATTTGAAGCAATCCTTGGATGGGTCCAAGAAAACAATTTCTGATTTGACACTCTAGTTGGAAGAGGCCAAGAGGATATGTGAGGTTACATCCTCTGATTTGATAAAGAAGGAGAAGGAAAATCAGAATTTGCAAGAAGAAATTGTAAGGCTCAGAAAGGAGCTTGAAAAGAGTAAAGATAAATTGAAGATGAGAAGAAACTATGAGGGCAACACTGAAGCCTTGGACAAAATTTTGAGTAATCAGAAGCACTCAAAAGATACTGGAGGTTTAGGATTTCAAGAGGGATAAAGTTCGAATAGAAAAGACACATCTGACAAGGAGATATAGTTTACTTCTTCAAGTGAGAGTAAAGAAAAACAAATCTTTACTGTCAACAAATCTACAGAGAAGAGAACCTATGCTGAAGCTACAAGAAATCTGCTTGTGAACTGCAATACTCAGAATTGGAAAGATTACTCTCTGTACTAGATGCAAACCATAAAGGTAAGTTCAATATTGATGAAGAGGGGTTCACCAAAGTCAATAGAATCAGAGGAAAAAAATTGATGAGACAAAGGTTTGCCAGTCCAATGCAACAAGATTGGTATGTACCCAAATTCTATGGTTACTGGTAGCGGTGTATTAAGTTTGGCCATAGAATTGCAGATTATAGTTTGTTGTGTAAGTCCTCTACTAGTTTGAAAGTAGAAATTTGTTTTCTGCACTCCAGGAGATGAATGTGACATGTTATCAATGTAATGGTTTTGGTCATAAGAGTTATGAATGTAGGAGAAGTCAACTAGCATCCTACAATAGTTTTTCAAGTTCATCATTCAATGTCAATGTGAAATGCCATCATTGTCAAAATGTTGGACACATTGCAAAGCATTGGAAACTCAGAACTTCTAAGAAAAAGAAGATAGTACCAGATCATAAACTAGAAGCAAAACTGGAGCAAAAAATTGCAACTGACAAAAAGAAGGAAGCCAACCCAGTTTGGGTTGAGAAGGATAAGAATAAAGCAGAATCAAGTCTAATTGTGCAGACTACCCTACATGCAAAAAGAAGAAATTTATGAGTTGTAGATAGTGGATGTTCTAGTCACATGACCAGAGACAAATAGAAGTTCATCAAGTTTGATGATTGGAATGGAGGTTCGGTGAGGTTTGGAGACAACTCTTCCATCAAGATAAAATGCAAAAGTACTCTGAACATAGATGACAAATTAAAGGCACGTGATGTATAATATGTGGAAGTACTAAAGCATAATTTTCTAAGTGTGAGTCAAATGTGTGAATAAGGATATAATTTCACATTTAACTCTACCAGTTGTAAGATAAGGAAGGATAGTACCAGACAGATTGTTGCAGAAGGTAAAAGGATAGATGAAAATGTGTACAATCTAAAGGAATACTTTAAGTCCCAATGCATGATGGAACAAGTAGATGAGTGTTGGTTGTGGCATAGAAGATTAGGCCATATAAACTTTGATAATCTAGTTAAGGTGAGAAAGAAAGGTTATGTGAGACATATACCACCAATTATTAAACCGGCAAGTAATTTTTGTGATGAATGTCTAAGAGGAAAGAAGACTAAGGTAACCTTAAAGATAAAAGAACATTATACCTCAAGGCCCTTAGAACTTGTGCATACAGATATGTGTGGTCCAACTACAACAAGAGATCTAGCCGGTGAGAGATACTTCATGTTGTTTGTTCATGATTTCTCAAGAATGACATGGGTCACTTTCCTACATGACAAATCACAAGCTTATGAGAGGTTCAAGATATTCCGAAAGATGGTTGAGAACGAAAGTGGATGCAAGTCAAGAAATGTCTGAGATCAGACCGGGGTGGTGAGTTTACATCAAATGAGTTTGCAGACTACTGTGAGAGGCATGGAATCAAAAGACAGTATTCAACTCCAAGAACACCACAACAAAATGGTGTTGTAGAAAGGAAAAATTGGACTATCAAGGAGATGGAAAGAACTATGTTGAATGAGGCAAACATACCAAATATGTACTAGAAGGAAGCAATACATACTGCTATATATGCATTAAACTGGGTTTAGCTGAGAATAAATAGCAAAATGACACCTTATGAACTGTGGTATGACTGGAAGCCATTAATTATATATTTCAAAGTATTTGAAAGTAAATGCTCCATCTAGAGAGATGAAGATAGTTTAGGTGTTTTTGATTCTAGGAGTGATGAAGGCATCCTCTTGGGTTGCTCTACTCAGAGAAAAGCCTACAAATGCTATAATAAAAGACTGAGAAGAGTTATTGAAAGTGTGCATGCAAGAGTTGATGAAGATTTGCATAAAGGCACATTATAGGAAATAAAAGTAATGGTGTATAGACAAGAAGAAGACTAGCCTAAAACAATGAACAAGTGAATTTATGCCTCATGACTGAAATGGAACCGAAAACATTAAATGAGGCCAACACAAGTGAGAAATAGATGGATGCAATAGAAGAAGAGCTACAACAGATTGAAAAGAATAAAATTTTGGAATTAGTTCCTAGACCAGCAGATAAGAATGTCATAGGTACTAAATGGGTCTACCGGAATAAGATGAATGAAGAAGGTAAGATTGTTAGGCATAAAGAAAGGTTAATGTGCAAAAGGTTTTCTCAAGTAGAAGGAATTGATTTTGAAGAAATATTTGCACTGGTTGCAAGACTTGACGCTATTAGAATGTTCTTAGCATTCTCTGCCTTCAAAGGATACAAGATATATCAAATGGATGTCAAGTCTGCTTTCTTGAATGGCAATTTAGAAGAAGAAGTCTACATAGAAGAACTAGAAGGTTTTTTGCTACCTTCAATGATGAAAATTTTGTATGTTGATTGAAGAAAACATTGTATGGTTTAAAGTAGGCTCCAAGAGCATGGTATTCAAGGTTGGATGCGTATCTTAAGGAGGAAGGTTTTAGAAAGGGAAGTGCAGATTGTAATTTATACATATTTGGAGAGTTGTCATATTTTATTTGTTTACAAATTTCAGAGCAAGACAAAGGAATATTTATCTCTCAAACCAAGTATGCCAAATATATATTGAAGAAGTTTCAGATGGAAGACAACAAACCGGTAAGTACCCCCATGGTGACTGGAAGCAATTTGAGCAAGGTTGATGAGTCACCAGAAGTGGATAAGACCCTGTATAGATCCACGATTGGTAGTCTATTATACCTTACTGCCTCAAGACCAGATATAGTGCAGACAATATGTATGGTGGCAAGATTTCAAGCTACACCTAAATGGTCACATGAGAGTGTTGTTAGAAGAATCTTCAGATACGTACAAGGAACACTTAATTATGGGTTATGGTATCCAAAGAAAGGAGATTTCAGTTTATAGGCCTACACTGATGTTGATTGGGAAGGTTGTATTGATGACCTAAAAATCACAAGTGGTGGTGCATTCGTTTTAGGTGATCAGTTAACTTCATGGTACATCAAGAAGCAGGATTCAGTCTCCTTATCTACTGTAGAGGAAGAATATATTGTTGTTGCTACATGTTGTTCTCATTTCTTATGGATGAAGAAGACTCCCAATGACATTCAAATAGAAATATCTGATCCTATTTCAATCCGGTGTGATAACTCAAGTGCCATCAACATTTCCAAGAATCTGGTTATGCACTCAAGGAAAAAGCACATTGCTATCAAACACCAATTTTTCAAAGAGAAGGTTGCCGAGCAAGAAGTGAAGGTAGAATATGTTCCAACAAGTGAACAAGTTGTTGATATATTCACAAAAACTCTACTGGTAAATACATTTGAATATTTAAGACACAAGTTAGGAGTTTTCTCACTAGCTTTATGCACTTAAATGTGTATGGAGATATATGGTTCAGGGGGAGTTCATAGCCATATATTTTTTACTCTTGGACCATATGTTTTACTCAGAGGAAGAGTATGCATCCTCAACTTGTTTGTGATTTTCTTAGTGGTGTCAGTTGACTCTTCAATTCACAAGCCTAGCATAATTTTTAGAATAAAAAAGGAATACAAGTTTGGAACTTTGGAAAGTTGTTTATTCAATTTGTCTATCTGCCAAAGTCACAATCATCTTGACCAGGAGAGTAACTTCACCGGGGAAAATGTGCTCCTCAATCCATGTTTGTGGTTATTTTTCAATGTTTATTCAATTTGTACTTGATAAAAATCACAAATTGACCCACCAGGTGAAAGGGAAAAGTAGTTTGGCCTACCGAGAGATACAGTATACTAGTTCATGAATTACCTACAAAGGGGGAGACCTCAGACAGTTGTCCTGGCCCTTTGTCATTATTGTCAAAGGGGGAGAGAGTTAGCAGTGGTTAAAGTTAACAGGGGAAGAAAGTTAACAGGTGGGAAAAGAACTGTAGTTGGAGATAGTGCATATTGTAAGCCCAGATTGTAGAGTTTAACCCGATAATATGGGTGTTGTCATCAATGCCAAAGGGGGAGATTATTGGCATTTTATTGTCATTGTTGACATTGTATTATCATCGGGTTGTGGAGATTAACCCGATAATATGGGTGTTGTCATCAATGCCAAAGGGGGAGATTGTTGGCATTTTATTGCCGTTGTTGGCATTATATTGTCATTGATGTCAACCAGTAAGTATGTCAGCTGATATGCAAGATATTGTTACCAACATTGGATATTTTTGGCATGTTGATGTCAACCAGTATGGGATGTCAATTGGTAAGTCTTCCAACTAGTAAGCAAGAAAACCCACTAAGTGAAGTCTGATATAACATGACCTAACTGACAGAATAGTAAAGTGCACGATATGAAGGTTAACTGGTTAGTGTATATAGCTAGCGTGTTCGGTCGGTGACCAAAGTTGAACCGAATCAATCAAGTTAGTTGCATGCTAACAGAGATGTCAGGTGGAATCCAAGTGGCAAACGTGCATTGGGTAGGTGATTGGTGCATCAATGAGGTAGTTGTCGACTAAGTCTGTATTAATGTCGACTGTAAAAATCATGGATAAGTTGTAGTGGATTGTGTCTCAAAGTAGATTGAAGGGCAGAGATTTGATTCTTTGACATCATGATTGAAGTAGGATATTTGATCGTCTAGTTGATCCGGAGAAACAAACAGCTAAATCATTTATTGATCGACAAAATCAAGACTTTAGAATAGAGTCAAGTTTGCTAAATATAGTAAACGTTCATAGGAAGAAGAAAAAGATGACAAATATTTTTGTTGTACTATTTCAAGTTGTCTATTCAAGAAAGATGAGATCTGATTTGATTTGGATAGAGGTCGGTAAAGAAAACCCTAAGCACAAGAAGTTTGATTTTTTGTTTTGGCGGGAAATAATATATATAAATATGTAGATCAAAAAACTCAAGGCGTGCTGAGAGAGAGAGTTTGCTTGATGATAAATTTATGATACAGTAAATCTCTAGGAGGAAAGAGTTGATCAATTTGAGTCAAAGAGAAAATACTGAAGCGACTGAGTGTTGGAAAAGAATTGGTAAAGAAGGTTTAACCGGCAAGGGTTAAGGTAACCACTAAACTATTACAAAGTATAACAATTTGTTAAATCGATAGTGTCTGAACCGGTAAGAGAGCAGAGTGAGTTTCAGTGAAGATCCAGTGAGGCTGAAATTAAGTTGATAGAGGATTCAGAGAGTAAGAACAGAAGACCGGTAGAATAGAGAAGCAGTAATATAGAAAAGAATTTTAACCAAGATAGTGATTAGATCCCAGGTGTTACAAAAATCATTTGTAACCAGGTGTTTATCATTGTATTGAGTTTAATATCTGATAGTATTTCACTGAGTTGGTTCTTAGTGTAGGGGTTGGTGCTCCTTTCGGTAGGTGCCCATAAATTACTAGTGTTTGGTGCTCCTTGGGTTGGTGCCCTAAACATTGTAAAAAATTTATTTCACTATGAGGCTGGATTGAGTAGTAGATCTCCAACAATATTTCTCACTGAGGTTTTTCCAACATTGGGTTTTCCTCATATATCCGGTGTTATGTGATGTGCTCTTGTGTGGTTGCTTGTTAATGCTTTGATTATCCTACCGATTGCACACATTGTTTGAAATTTTTTATAATCACTGATTCCCCCCCCCCCTCTCAGTGACATCTTGTGTTCTATAATTATGACTCTAACAAAATTGTAAATGGTCAACCTTGGTAGAATACTATTTAATTTTATGCATTAGACTTCTTTGAGGCTATGTAATGTGTTAACTTGTTGAAATATTTAAATTATGGGGGATATTTATTTAAATTTTATATTCTAATATTTAAATTATGGGGGATATTCATTTAATTTTTGTGACAAATGTGCTTAAACTTTCCCTTCTTACATTTGCACTCCCTTCCGTAGTTTGTATACTTTCAAATTTTATGTACAAACTTGAAACTCATGCAAAGTTTCCTTTAGATCTAGTTCCTAGGTTCTTGATCATTTTTCTTGACCACTCTAACCAAATTGTAAATGGTAAACCTTGGTAGAATCATGTTTGATTTTATCCATTACACTTGTTTTAGGCTTTGTAATGTGTTAACTTGTTGAAAATATTAAATTTTGGGGGATATTTATTTAAATTTTCTATTCTAATGGACATTTTGACTTCTCTATCCTGATGATTACGCTACTGGAGGAAATGATCTTCAACCTTTTCTTCTCACTATGCATCCTTCCCTCCTAGTTTCTATTATTTTAGAGCTCATTTTCTCATTTAATTTTTGTGAGAAATGTGCTCCAACTTTCCCTTCTTACATTTACACTCCCTTCCTTAGTTTGTGTACTTTCAAATTTTATGTACAATTTTGAAACTCGTGCAAAGTTTCCCTTAGATCTAGTTCCTATGTTCTTGATCATTTTTCTTGTCTTTGTTTCATCTTCCTCTCCATATCCCTCCTTATATTATTTCCCCCAAAATTTTGAATGATTTGGTCATATTTGTAGCTTTCTAATTCTTGTCTACATTTTTTCTTTCTGAATTTCTCTTCCTTTTCCATTTTAATAGAGATTTAGACTTCAGAGGTAAGTTTATACTTCCTCCACACTTACTTTCACTTCAAAATCCTTTGCATCCCAACATTCCTATATACTCTTACTCATTTCCTATGGAGATTCAAACCCCACTAACACTTTTTCATCTCAAGTTGAAATTCCCCACTTTTGCAAAATTTTACCTTCTCCAAGCATTCTTCCTTAAACTTCTATACTTTTCAAGTATGTCTACACATTTTTATCCATGTTGCCTTGCCTTATTTTTTCATGCTTTTACATTAAATTAATTTTATTGCTTATGGAGTTTTTGACATTCCTCATGTTACAAGATAGGCTTGTTGTTGCACCAAAAGATCAACCTGTAAATGCCTGATACAACCACTAGACTTATAGAATCCAACCTGCATGATTTGAACCTGCGACCAAGCTCTAATACCACTTGTTACAAGCTAGGGTTATAATTGCACCAAAAGATAGACCTGTAAATGCCCAATACAACCACTAGACTTATAGAATCCACAGGAGGTTGTTAAACCATGTCGTGAATCCCCACGAGGGACACTGGCCCACTACCAACACCTCACACATTTGCAATTTTCATGAAACTAAATATCATCATGTCTTACACTACTTAATCTTGTTTCTACACTTTTTCCATCCTTCTAGCAACTTCTTCCTATGTTTGTAGGATCTAATTCTCTATATTCCCATAGATTTTTGACACATTTACCTATAGACTTTTAGATTGTTCATGAAAGTTGTAATGTGCATCATAAACCTCAATCCCCACCTACTAGTGTAGGTTCTTATTTTCTTATCGAGTTATTTATTTTTTTATATGTCTTAAGATTTTTTATAGTTTTATTAAGCTTTATTCAATTAATGATGTTATTTTAATTAGTGTTTGGCTTACTAATTTGTCGTCATCCTAGAAGATTGTTAAGTTTACTATTTTTAGACCACTTAATTATCACACCCTATTAGTTAAACTTAGCACCTTGACCTTCTACCCAAGTATATATAAACTCATTATCTAACTTATGTTTTTAATATTTATGAAGCTTCTCTTTGTGAGTTCCTAATACAATTCTATCATCTTAACATTTGGACATCTCTATAAATTTCTAGTATATATTTATGATTTTTATTTAGTATTTGTAGCTTATTTATCTCTTCATAATATTTTGATTAAGTATCCATTTTAGAATTTTAATATGGTATTACAACTTTATATGTTTCGAGTTTTGAGTTCTAGAATCCTTGGTTGAGAGATAAATTTTTTTATATGATCTTATAAGTTGTTGTATGTTCCTCTCTTAAAATTTTGATGATATAGAGAATGAAAGGGAATTGTGAAGATCTATTAAATTCTAATTTTGTATATGTATTTGAGTGACCATAGTTATTCTAGTTATACTAGGAGTATCTTTTTACTATTTCAACATGTATAAGATGTTTAAGAAAGCTAGAACTGACTTTCATTTTAGTTGATGTAGACATCATATGGCACAATATTAAACAAGGGTTTGAAGGTTACGTTTTTTTAAAATATAATACAAATATGTGAGAAAATTAGGCATGATAATGACATAAAAGAGAAAATTCCCAAAAGTTTCTCATAATATTTAACCTACTCAACCAAATGAATTGGTTTAAATAAAGAACATGCTTCTTTTAATTTTAGAAATAATTTACAAGCAAATAGAATTAAAACATAAAGAGAAGTGAGGTTGCTACCTCGAGTTTGAACCAAAATTGAAACTTCAAAATGTCCAAACACACCAAACAAAAGGGAAAATATATGAAGCAATGCAATCCCTCCCTAATCCTACTCTATTGCAATGATTCTCAACAAAAAAAATTAGCCATTGGCTCGACAAAGATAATTTTAAATTTCATGCATAGAGAGGGTTTCATGCTCTCCAATGATCAAAAATTGGCTAAGTATAAAATAAAATAATAACCTTTATAAAGCCCCATTGACATTTTCTCTTTTTAAAAATAGTAAATTAAATATTACTTTTAATTTCCAATTACATTTATTTTACCCTAATTATACAATGCATTTGACAATGAATATGCATAAGCCCCATATTGATTTTCACATATAATATTGCCATTTAAAATAATAAAATTTATTTCCACATTAATTCTATGAAAAATGTAAATTAACACAAACATTTAAACGGGCACAAGATAACCAATATTTCAAGATGGGATTTGCTGGAGAGGCGGGAATAGAAGGAATGGCTGGAGCGACTACTTTGAATTCAAATGGAGCAGGAGCGGGAGCAAGAAGATCAGGTGATGAAGGTTCTGGAGGCTCCCTCATGATTTCCACCATGGAAGAAACAAAATATAAAGCTTTTGATGGCAGTCTCAATGGGTTTTGGGATTGGGGCAGCTTGCTGGTACCACCAAACAAAAAATTGGACTTTATTATTTTACCTTGTGGTGGGGAGGGTCCCAGAAATTCTATGGAGAATCTTACAAAATAAAGATCTTTGGATTGGAACAAAAAATTGTCTACTTTATTTGGGTCAAACCTCAAAGGAAAGGCTATTGCACCAGTTCCCCATAAAGTGGACCCGAAGTCTGGTTCTTGTTCGATTTCTATTCCAGATTGTATTGTGGAAAGGAATATGGCTAATATGGCCTCTATCCTAGTTGGCAAGTTTATTGGCCCTCAACCTAATATTGAAGTTGTTAGGGATTGGGTGTCCTATAAATGGAAGGGAAAGGGTCAGATTGATGTGGTAGCCATGTCTAATGGTTTTTACTTAGTCTCCTTTTCCTGTGAGGAGGACCTTTGATCTATTTTAGCGGGTGGTCCTTGGATGTTAGGCAAATCATCATTGGCTCTCAATAAATGGGAACAAGGATTTAACCCAAAAGAATAGGAATGTAATGAAACCCCTATTTGGGCGTGGCTACCAACTTTGCCTATGGAGTTCTGGGGTGAAAAATTATTAGCTGGGATTGCTGCCTACTTTGTTAAGATCCTTTTAGTTGACCCAATGATCTCTGCGAAGACACGTCTGGTGTATGCCAGAATATGTGTGAATGTTAAACAATCTGCTAATTTTCCAAAGGAGGTTGACCTCTTCTCTAATCTAGGTAGATGGGTTTAGAAAGTTGAGTATGAATCTATTCCCTTTTCTTGTTTCCATTGTAAAAGAGTTGGTCATTGGGCTAGGGAATGTCCTTCTAAGCCTATGCATAAGAGGGCTTGGAAGAAGAAAAATGAGACAAAGGGGGTGGATTTGGTGGTGCCCCCATCTTTGGATCCCTCTCCATGTACGGATGGATTGAATAATATCCCAGGTGTTCAAGATGGTCCAAACCCAAATCCTTCAATCTTGGAGCCCTTTAACGAGAAAGGGGATGCAGGGGATAGTTCGAAGCTTGGGGAGATTTATACTAGGGATAAGTTTGTGATGGAGGATCATAGGGTTGTGGATCCTTCCATCCACCTTGTTGTTTAAGTTGGGAATTTATCAAATCCAAACATTACTGATGATGCGACCCAAGATGATGATAATCCAAATTCATTTATTGCGGTAAAAACTCAGCATAGAAAAAGGAACTCCCAAAATGCTCATTTATTAACACTGGTTTCTAGTGGTGTTAAGACTAGAAATAGACAAAAGGTGGATTGTGGATCTGATTTGAGGGCAGTGGGGAGGCCTCCGAATGCGATTAGTAGAGATAAGCATAGTTGGGCTTCCATTGCTGATGGAGTCCAGAGAACAATTCGGGACATGGGGATTGGTTCCCCCCATCCACAATTCGGGACATGAAATGAAAGTCATTTCATGAAATATTAGGGGATTTAATCATCCCCACAAACATGATCTTCTATCCAACCTGGTTAGAAATCACAAGCTAAATATATTTCTTATTCAAGAAAACAAAATGCCTAGTTGTTGAGTGGAAAAGATCAAGTTGGTTGTTTTCAGGGAGCATGATACTCATTGTGTTGATGTTGATGGGGATTTTGGTGGTATTGCCACTTTGTGGAATCCTAGATGACTCTTGGGTAAGGTCATCTTTACCTCTCCTAATCACATTGCCACTAGATTTACTAGTCTATCTGATGGATTATCTTGGATAATCTCTAATATCTATGCCCCAAATGGGAAAAGTGCTAGAAAAATGATCTGGTCCTCTATCATTAATGCTATAATGGCTTTCCCAAATGAAAAATTTGTTAGACCTTGATCTCCTTGGTGCTAAATTCACTTGGTCCAACAGAAGAAGTGGGGGGGACCTCATCCAAGTCATACTGGATTTGTAATGCTTCATGGAGATTAAATGTGCTGCCCAAAATTGGGTCTGATCATTTTCCAATTTGTTTGAGTATATCTCCTTTGAGTGGGAGAAATGCCTTCCCCTTCAAGTTTGAGAAGATGTGGCTTTTACCTCCAAATATTCGTGACAATATTTCTAAATGGTGGAATGTTGACATTCAGGGAATTGCAATGTTTAGAGTGACTAAGAAATTAGCCAATATTAAGTCCAATGTCCAACTTTGGAATAAATTTTCCTTTAGCAATATTTTTTGGATAAAAGATAAGATTAAGAAAGATTTAGATGATGTTTAGTCTCAGGTTGAAGATGCAGGTTATGACCCTATGGTTATGGATAAAGAAGTTGAGTTACTTACCAAGATTCATGATATCATCTCTAAGGAGGAGGAATTCTGGAAGTAGAGGTCCAGGTCTTTATGGCTCAAATCTGGTGTCATAAACACAAAGTTTTTTCATATGACTACCCTCAAACATAGGGCCTCTAACAAAATCAATAAAATTTTAGTGAATCATGGTTGGATTGATAAGCAAGAGGAGTTGAACCAGGAAGCCATTAGATATTTCTCCAGTCTTCTTTCAGATGATGGCCCTCTTGATGTTAATGTTCAATATGAGATTGTACGGAATTTAGATGCACTATTTCCTAGGACATGAATAAGAAGCTAACCAAAACCCCATCTCATGATGAGGTTAGAGCTACGGTTTTTTCCTTTGAAGGTAATAAAGTTCCTAGCCCTGATGGTTTCCCTACATTTTTTTTCAAAACTTTTTGGCAGATTATTGGTTCAGATGTTGTGGATGCTGCTAGAGAGTTCTTTGGTTCCAAATCGCTTCTTAAGGAACAAAATGCTACCTTTTTTGTCCTGATCTGTAAGAAACTTGATGCCTCCTCCTTTTAGGGCTTTAGACCCATTAGTTTATGTAACTTGATCTATAAAATATTTACCAAGATCATTGTATGTAGGCTTAAAATCTTGTTGCCTTCTTTGATTTCAAAGCATTAGAAGGGTTGTGTTCCTGGTAGACAAATTTTGGATTCTATTATTGTTATCCATGACAATATCCATTCTTTGTCTATCAATAAGAAGTCGGGCTTCTTGTTGAAGTTGGATCTCCTCAAAGATTACGATTGGGTCAATAGGAATTTTTTGTTTAAAGTGCTCCAAGCCTTTGGTTTTGGTAACCATTTCATCCAGCTTGTCAATCAATATGTTACCACTCACAATTTTTTGGTTCTAGTCAATGGTTTGATGTTTGGTTTCTTCTCAGCATCGAGGGGTATTAGATAGGAGGATCCTCTATCCCATTCCTCTTTATTCTAATGAGTGAAGCTTTTAGCACAATTATCCAAAGAGATGTCAGGAAGAGAAATCTGAGGGGTTTGCGACCTTCATCCCAAGCTACTATTTGTTCCCGCCAGCAATTTGTTCATGATACACTATTGATGTGGGAAAGTTAGATTAAACAAGCAAATACTATTAAAGTTATACTGGATACTTATGAGAAAAAATCAGGGTAAAAAGTTAGTCTCTCTAAAAGCTCCATGTTCTTCATGAATACTACTAAGCATAAAAAAATGAGGACTACCAATATTTTGGGTTGTAAGATAGGTGTTCTCCCTGATTCGTATTTGGGTCTGTCCTTGCGTGTGGGACCTACCCCAGATTCCTTCTGGTCTAGTTTGATTGATATATTTCAAAAGAAGCTGGCTGGCTGGAAAGGAACTTTGTTAAGCCAAGCAGGTAAACTTTAATTAATTATGGCTTTGCTTTAGAACCTCCCTGTCTATGCTATGAGTCTATTTAAAATACTGGTCAAATTTTTTAATAGAATGGAAAGTATACAAAAACACTTCCTTTCCTCATGCTTTGAATCTACGAGTAGGCTTCATTTGGTCACGTGGGATCAAGTTTATTTGCATAGAAATAGGGGAGGCCTAGATATTAGACATATGAGAGACTTTAATAGAGCTTTAATGGCTAAGCACCTATGGAGATGTATAAAAGAGAACAACGAGTGGATTGATATTTTTAAGGACGAATACCAAATTCATGGCTTCCAAAGACTACTGGAAAATTATTCTCTCCCAACTTCTGTCTTTGATCTGTTTAATAACTTCTTTAGATTGGTTCTAGGAAATGGTAGAAATATAAGGTTTTGGGATGATTGGTGGATAGGAGAGGGACCTTTGTCTAATTTGGTGTGGGCTTCACAATTCAAAGAGAAATGCATTAATCTGATTAGAACTTGGGTTGTAGATTATATCAATAATGGAGTTTGGGTGGACCTCAGAACCTTGGATGCTTCTCTATCTTGTTTGTTTTCTTGAATGAACCTGATCATCATTCCATCCTCCCTGGTGGAAGATGTGGTTATTTGGAATGGCTCTACTTCGGGGCTATTTTTGGTGGTAGATGCTCTTAGAATCATCACTAGGTCTTTTTCTCCCCCACCCTTTTGGGCTAGAGCTTGGAATAAACTCTTAATTCCTAAAGTTAATAACTTCTTCTGGTTATTCATGCAAAACAAGATCTCTACCATTGATAATCTTTGTAAACATGAGATCCCCATCACTAATAGATGTTTTTTTATGTAAAGAAGAAGCCAAAAATGTTGACCATATGCTCTTACATTGCTTCTATGCTAGAGACATTTGGCCTTCTTTTTCAACCTATGGAATTGCAATTGGGTTCCCCTTGATTCTATCTATAACTTCTGGTTCCAATGGAAGTGCCCTTATGACAACCATGCGATTGGTATTCTATGAAACTTATCCCTACCTGATATTGCTTGCGTTTTGTGGAACGAAAGAAATAATAGGGTATTCAGAGATTTGGAGTCCACTGCTCTTGTGGTGGATATCAGAATAAGGAATGCTATTAAGAAATTTTTTCTTAATTACTATCCTAGTAGGAAAGATGATCCTCCTCTTGAGTCTAGCCAAGAGGAATGGGATACTATCAAGTGGTGGGGAGATAAGCTGGAATATATCTATCCTTGTTTATAAAATCAAACATACCAGAGAATGTTTCTTGGAATCTACCCCTTTTGGGGTGGATCAAAATTAATATGGATGTGGTGGTCAAAGGAAATCTTGAGCTGGCTAGATGTTGGGGAGTGGCAAGGATCCATTTGGGTTTTCTAGTCTCTGTGGTGGAACACCCATTGGGCACCTAGACTAGCCATTTTGTGGAGGTCAGTGTTGCCTACATAGGACTACACATGGCGAGCAAGGAGGGGTTCAAACGGGTCTGGCTGGAGAGTAATTCCTTAACATTGTCAAATGCATTAAGGGATGTATAGTGCCTAGCTGGACTATTTCAAACTTAATCAAGGATTATCTTGAAATGATAGTCGGCCTGGAGGATTCAATATCTCGCATGTTTTTTGAGAAGGAAACAAACTAACAGATCATTTGGCCAACTTAGCAGTGGGTAATGTGGTGGTTAAATGGTGGAGAGGAGAGGAAACTTTCCCAAAAACCCTATGCGACATGGCAAGAAATGATGCCAAGATCTTCAACCTTTCCAATCAAATTTATGATGAAAGATTATAATGGGATGGAAGTCGTTGGGGTGGTATTTGGAATTATTACCACTTTAAGAAGTGTTAGAACTTTTAGTTTGTCATGTTTCTAGTTTGCTTTCCTCCTGGTTTTCTTGGAATCTCTTATTTGCTTGAGCTTCAAAATGGGAGGTGAAAAGAATAGGCTTGAACCCACTACCTATGATAAGTGGCAGAAGAACAAGGAGGTTTGGGAGGAAATTTCAGATAGCGGGATGGTGCCCTTTTTGGAGAGATTGCATGGTCATTCTTCAATTGTTACGAAAAGCTTTGTTAAAGGTTGGAATAAGGGTGTGTTGACTGCCTTTGGTGTGGAGTTTGAAGTCGATGAAAATATGGTTCCCATTGTTACTAGTCTGGATATGAAAGGAGGAAAAATCTATAGAGATGGGAAGTCGGGTGAGGAGGCTATTGTTGCCTTTTATGATAAGGAGAAGGAAAAACTAAGGGTTACGAAAATGGCGGATGATGGCTATAATATGAAAGAGCTTATTTCCTTATGAGTTGATATGGCATAATTCATCATGAGGTACATCACCCTGGATGGTAGATATGCTATTATTTTCTCACATCATTTTACTAACTTAAACCATTTTACGCATGGTAGATTCATTTCCATTCCCTTTTATTTGGTTTCATCCTTAGAGAATAGTTTAGTTAAACATTTTGAAAACCAAGATAGCCTTGTGATTCATGAAGGGATCATCTTGTTGATTATGGAATACGCCCAGACTCATGAAGTGAAACCCTCCCCCAAAGATAAAACCTGCATTTCCTCTTCTAACCCTGATGTCTAGTTGGTTTTTGATATAGAGATGGATGAGGATGACAGTGGTACTGCCATGGATTGACGTGATATCAAGGATATGAAGGATTCTGAGTATAGACTAAAGAAAGAAGGGGAGCTTATGGTGACCCTAAGAACTAACAATAGCAAGAAAATCATTCCTCCAAGGTGGGCAGCTAGTAAGTTCAAATCTAGCAGTAGGAAAACGCAAGACCTGGAGCCACCCACCAAAAAGAAATTGAAACTTACCAAATCTAGTGGGTCCAAAGTCTTAGACCATGAGATTAGGTTGGACATCCCTATCAAGGTGGATGATGAGAAACAAGGGTTTGTGATTAAGGAAAATAAAGGTGAGATAAAGGAGGAGAGAGTGATGGGACATCTGCTATTGGAGGCTAATATAAGTTAGGAGAACTGTTGGAAGTGGGTGGAGAAGGAAATTGGATACCTAAAAGATGGGATTAAAGGAATTACTGACTCTAACAGAATCCCTTGGGCCCAATAAATCTGAGAAGATCATGAGTATGATTGAGAAAATTTCTCAGGGTGTGGAATTTATGAAGGCTGACAAGGAGCATAGAATTGAGAAGATGGAAGAGGATGTGAGTGAGATCAAGGAAAACCTGAACAATCTAGTGGAAATAAGTAGGCAGGAGATGAACAATAGGTTTGATGGTTTGGAAAAGATTAATTCTATGATGACTGATTATAGAACCAAGACCATCGCTAGTGACCCTGCCATGAGAGAAAAGCAAAAAAAGATTGCTTCGGAGAGTGACAGAGTGCTACTGGTGGGAATATTCGCTCGGGTCCATGTACTAGAACCAGGAGCTGGAGCCAGGACCAAGGAACCTCCAGATTCATTGTGGAGGACCTGGAGAAAATTAATAAGAGTATTATTTAGAAAAATACTGAATTGATGCACTCTCTTAGCTAAGTGTGTGGTCCTATTTTTTGGTTCAACTTTTTTTGTTTGTTTTTTGGCCGTCAATCTGTGTGGGGTTTGTCCCTATTCTACTTAGTTTTTTGGTCTGGTTGGCTACTGGCCTTGGTCTATAATACTCTGGGTTTCAGGTCCTTGTAAAACCTGTTTATCTTTATCAAAACCAAAAACATTTAAACACTCATCACTAGTCAATCACTTAGGGGATCAAGGTTTTTCAGTAGGCTACATATCACAATATCTAGGGTTTAAAACGTTTTACAACTTGGGAGATCATAATCGAATTATTAAGGTTGGTAGGGTATAGTAAAAATTGGCTATTGTGATATATTGTATTAACCACCAGCAGGGTATGCTCAAGCTTATGTAAGCCAGGTGAATTTTATACCCTATATCCACAATCACTCATCAGACATCAACGATACATGTATGCATACATATATAATAGTTGAGGCACATACAATTTCTCCAAACAAGGTCAACATCATAAACATGAAGCACTTGACTAATCATACTATGCATAATCAATTGAAATAACAACATAATAAACACTATAATAATACTATAAATTTCTTATAAGTGCACCATATAGGTCTCAATACAAAAATAATGGTGGTACTCATTATTTATAATAATCATATGCTTGTGTGGTTTTTTTAATTTTTAAATTTTATCATAATTTGTGTAAAAATTTTAAGCACTTAACTATTAATTTTTTTTAAATTTCAATAATATAAAATATATTACTTTGAGTCTAGTTTTCAAATATCTAATTTATTCCTATACTAAGATGATACAAATTAATTTTTAATAGGAAAGTATATAAAGCACTTCTTAGAAGTAACTTTTTTAGGACCATACTATGCACATGTATGACCACTATATTTTAATCTAAATAAAAGTTAATTTATTAGTTTTTTATTGGTACTAATGGTTGCTTTGAAAACCTATCACATATGGCCAACATAATTTGACCTAATATAATCTTTTTTTTCCCTTCATTGTGTAAATAATTGTGTGTAGGTAGAATATTTTTTACAAAAGACATAAAAAATACCAAAAACTTAATATTTCAAGTTTATGGATTATTTAGTTTATATATCAATTAAAAAGTAAAAAAAAATTTAATTATAAAAATGTTGTATATTTGAGAGCTAGACATCATCATTTATAAAAGGGTTTAATTTCATAAAAAATTGTAAAAAATGGTTGTTAGCCATATTGCCAAAGTCGGTTTTTTTGTTTCTCTTTTCATGGCATTATAATTGAAGATCCAAGGCTAAGGGTTGGGTTTTCATGCCAAAAATAAAGAAAAACATGTGTATTTCAAATTTTAAATTTTATGAATTACATACCCACTCTAAAGCACACACTCGCTCTAAAAAAGAGTAGGAACATTATGTAATTTTAGTTTTGTGCAAGTATAAATTTTAGTTTGGGATTTCAAACCTTAACACATACTCGTTTCTTATAGAACAAGTACCCTTTTATGTCACCTTTTTTTCTAACACTAAAATTTTCCCTTACATTGGAGTCATCTTCTTACACTTACCCAAAACCTCTCCAAATGGGAGCTACTAGCTGATATAGAGGCTTGAAAACTCTTGACATAGGACCAAATATTTAGTTGTAGGGTCTAAAGAATAAGCTACAAGTACTTATCACTATGTTACAAATAACAATATATTGCTATAGGAATAAAAATCATGCTACAGACAAAGTCAAAATCTACAATAATGAAAATCAATGTTTTAGGATAAAAAATTGTGCTACATGGGGTTTAGTCACATAGTACCAAATCACAAAAAAGCCCAAATGTCAAAACATAAAAAATTATCTCTTTTGAGTTAAAATCTCATAAAATTTTTACCTTTAATTATAACCCACATAGTCCAATAAGACAATATTTTTTAAAATTTAGTAATATTCTAATGCATTTAATCTCAAAAAGATATGTCTTACAATTATTTATACATATTAAAAAAGTTTTAGAAAAAAAATATGAAATTCGTCTATTTTCCTCTTTCTTATTGTTGATCTGTCATGTGCTCCTATGTTCCTCTTAATACCCTCCCTTTCTTCTCTTTTTGTCTCATTTCCTTATTTTTGTTCTCCTCCTTGTTTTTCTTTACTTCAACAAATCCCACAAAGAATATAGAACCTTCTCCAAAACCCCACCTAAATTGGGCGCAACATTAAAAAATCCCATTGTAAATACTTATAGCTCAGTTTGAGATTCAAATATCTTCCCCAATTTGGTCCCACTTCATTTTCCTACATTAGTACTCATTAATACGAGTAGGAATAGGTAGTTGCCAAGGTAATGAAATTACATGGGTAGAAGAGAATAAAAAAAGGTGCACTCCAAATTATATACAATGCCCTATATTACTATAACTATAAATAAAATTGCAATATGATGTTATAGATTCTATTAGTTGTGCTCTATCCTAGTTGATGCATTTGCAGATTTTTATGTGTTGTCATCCTCTATTGTTGAATAGTGGACACTTTGATATTTTTAAAGAAAATTCATAAATAGAAGTTATTTGCCTATACTTTCTCAATCTTTGTATCATCTCACTTTATCAATATTGTTCATATCTAGATAATTATGTCTTCACTTGCATTGGGAAGCATGTCTTTGTGTGAAATCAACTAGTTATAAATCCATATGGTTTTGTCTTTGTGTTCATGAGAGATTGAGGTCATGGATTGGTTCCTAATAAATATCACATATGGAACCCTTTCTTCTCATATGATCATTCTGATGGATTCATTTGTTTTTTGTTCATTAATGTCTTGTCAAAAATCATAGAGTATTACATATGTTGTGTAAGTATTACAAAGTCTCCTAACATGTCAGATCAACAATGTAACCTTAATTTTACATTCTCTTATGCATGTCATAGAGCCATCATAAGATCCCTTATGTATTTTGCGATGTCATAGAATACTCTTATACATCTCTATTAATTAGATGCACTTATGAATTCTTATACAAGTCATACCATATATTACATATGGGAAAATGATTAAATCATAATTGACATTTTTTCCCTATAAAGACACAAATAATTAATGAAATAAAAATTATGTATTCAATGTTAGAACTGCAAAATTTGTGATACTCCTACCCTAACACTACTCATGTCAGACACATGTAAACTAGTAATAGGTGTAAAGGCCCTAAATTAATTAGATCTCAACAATATAGTTTTGATTTTTATGAACATAGTTGCTTGTATACCTTTAATTTTACATAAACTCTAAAATATCACCGAGTTCAAAGTTCATTGTTCTATTTGCAACATATCCAATTCTATGCAATTTTCCGTTCACCAAAAGATCGGGTGCACATATTGGATGATTTTAATTGAAAAGTATAAGACAACCTTTGGTAAATAAGATATCACTATCAATTAATGTTTTCAAGTTTGATTTTCCATTATTGTTTGAAATGAGAAACGTGTGGCTAAGACTATCGAGCTCAATAAAAAAATCATAAATATGTGGTTGCCCTGTTATGCAAGGAAAAAAATATTGGCGGGATGAGGACGACGATGATGATTGAGGGATTTTGAAAAGCTATTAAAAAACATGAAGTCAAATTGTGTTTAGAGATGTCGAAAATAACGTAGATTGTTACGGTGTTGGACGTCATGGCCTGCGAAAGCAAGAGATAAACGGTTTGTTGTCGGCATATTTGTGCCTCTATTTTATGTTCTGGAATGGTCTGTCGAATGCGTGTTTTTAAGTTTTCTTCGTTGTACAAAAGATGTCACAGCCGGCTTTCTTATCTTCTTTCAAAAAATCCCAAAGTCCTCAAGATTTTGTTGGTACTTATAGAGCACCCTTAGCATTAGTCATATATTACCTCTAGAGTCAAACCCTTCCCTAACACTCTAATAATCCAAATTGATTATCATCTCCTTTGTTTCTCTAATTTATGTTTCTATGAGTAGCTAAGTAAACAATTGAGTTATATTTTTTTCAAGAAATTTATGCACCTCTAAATCTATTCACACAATTCTAATAATATAATCTTAATATTAAGATATTCGGAAATATTGTAGTGAGGTATTTTGAAATCTGACATTTTAATATATATTAAATGAAAGGATTGGGAAAACTAGTTTGCCTAATCTATAGTGACCTTTATCATCTCCAATGTCAAGGGCAAGTGCAACGTAATGAGTCACAAGTTCACGGAAGTCTGCGCATTGGAAAACGTGCTCTGAAAAACGGGGGCCCGTTTTCAAAAAATAGAGGCCTGTTTATGCTTCGGGCCCTCGAGCCGAAAGGTAACGAGGGCCAGAAGCTAAAATAAGCGGGGCCCCACTTTTTAAAAAAACGGGGGCCCGTTCTTTAAAAACGCGCCCCCATTTCTAAATCGTATTTTACCCTTTCGAGCGATTTTTTTCATTTTCACCCTGGAAGTGAAGTGAGAACAGGAGATCAAAAATGGGCCCCCGTGCTGTGGATTCCATTTCAAGCCTCTACCACTATCCCAGGTATACATGCAATCATCTATTTTCATATTTTGTAATTTTCTTGTATATTGTTCCTGTTTTTTGTGTATTATTTAGATTTTTTTGGTATTATTTTAGTTTTTTTATAAAGTAGCCTATAAATAAATTTGTTTTTACATTTGCAAATTCTTAATTTTGATCTTAAATATTCTTCAATAGTTAACCCTAAACCCTAATCCACAAATTTACAAATCAAAACCAAACCTAGATAGTTAACAAAACAAAATATCAAATTAGATATCTCAGAAACATCAAAATGAAAACGAAAACGAAATCGAAACAAAAACAAAACCAGAAACGAAACAAAATCGAAACTAAATGGAAATCAAAACCAAAACCAAAACCAAATTGAAACAAAATGAAAACAAAAAAATTTAACCACTTCTAGCAAGCCACTATTCCAATTCCTTAAATTGAGCATATGTACCAAAATTGTTCTTAATCCTCATTAGACAATACAAAAGTTACCGCTATTAGTATAACCTTAAAAGTAATTAACATTACTCTTCAAATTTTAGATATCAAAGTTTAGGCTTAGGTTTATGCCATGTCATGGCATAAAGGACCTATTATGTCATGTGATGCTATAAAAGGACCAATTATGGACACATTATGTCATGCCATGATGGCATACTAGGTCATATTATGCCATGACATTGCATAATAGGTCCATGGCATAACCACTTCTAGCAAGCCACTATTCCAATTAATTAATTGAACATATGTACCAAAATTGTTCTTAATCCTCATTAGGCAATACAAAAGTTGCCACTATTAGTATAACCTTAAAAGTAATTAACATTACTCTTCAAATTTTGGATATCAAAGTTTAGGCTTAGGTTTATGCCATGTCATGGTATAAAGGACCTATTATGTCATGTGATGGTATAAAAGGACCAATTATGGACACATTATGCCATGCCATGATGGCATACTAGGTCATATTATGCCATGACATTGCATAATAGGACCTGTTATGCCATGATGGCATAATAGATTGTGCCTCACATGATGATCTTGTATTGCTATTATCTTGCATGATCTTATGACCATATCTTGGTTTATAGAGCGTAATGATCTTACATTTCAATATCTTATTTTAAGCACTTATCATCAATCATTATATATTCTTACACTAAGGAGGATCATCTTATTTCCCACTTCTTTATTGATCTTACATTGGCATATCTTACGAGAAATACTACTTATATCAATATGATGTGTACTACATCACCATTATATCAATCCTAATAATCCTTTTAATTTCATGGTCACTTTGGCCTATATGATGTGTACTACATCACCATTATTTTGACCATATGTTGATCTTATTTAACTTTTTTTACAAGTTCATGTATGGAATATTTTATATTGATTTTAATAGTCGATGTATTTTACAAGAAATGAATGCATTAAATTGAATATATAATAGATTTATGAAGTTTCATTGAACATTTTTATTAAGTTTTGTGCACAAATTTTATATTTAAAGATTCAATAGTATGGACATGTATATTATTTAAGGTCAATATTATATTATATTTTATGTGTATCTCATTCAATAACATAGAAATGTTAGTATTTATAAATATTTTTTTAAACTAAAATAGATTCTTCTTTGACATAGAGTTGTATATAATTCATGTATATCTTTATATATGTAGGAGCTCTTTGTTATCATGGATGTCTTTGACATAGATCAACTATTAGGTGAAAATCCCCCACCACAACCCCCTCCTCCTCCTTCTCCACCTCCAACTTCACCTACACTACCACCACCACCACCACTAACTCTACCTCCACCTCCACCCCCTAGATTGGATGGAGTTCATTTAAGAGAATGAATTAATTAAAACTTCCAAGTGATTGAACAAAATATTATTGCTATCCAAAATGAGCCAATCATGCCACCCCATCTTCTAGAGTTTGCAAAATAAATGGAAACTGTTTTCGAGTCAGTTAGATCTGTTGATTCTCAATTAGATCAATTTCATAGACAACGACAAGAGTTGCGTGATTTTTATCCCGATGGTTTAACTTATAGGCAAATCAATGATCTCAAAGTAACCAAAGCTCATTTATGTCCATATTTTACTAACCCAGAAACAAGAGAACCAATGCAACCTAACCAAAAAAGAATTTCAATTAGGTGTGTGCATCCAGAAATGGCTAGAGACTTTTGGGATAGATGGTGGATGGTTTTTGATTATCCAACACATCATAATTATGAGGTCCCTTTCTATTTTTTGAAGAAATTATACTATGAGTTTGTAATGCACCAAAAACTAAATTATTTTGATATTAAGTCATTCCAAGGTGTTGGTCATGGAATGACACATCATAGTTTAGGGGCACAGAGCAATAATCCCCTACTAGATCCACCCATAGTTCCACTTGTTGATCCATCGATTCCTACAAATGTGCAGAATACATCATTCATTTGGACATTAGATGCTTTGACTTCCCTCATAGGTAACCTGAGTGAGCAAGCTCCTCAGATGGCATCCACTCCTCGATGGATGCCACATATGTGTTCGAGTTGTCATGAGACATGTGTAGATCCTACTGCTAATCCAGGATCTTCTTCAGTTCTAGCTAAGCATGATGCAGTAGATGATAGTATGATGACATCATATATGGATTTTCTTTGCTCTGATGATCATCTTGACTAGATATAGATAAATATACATGTACATGTCAATCTTTAAATACTTCATTAAATATAGGTATAACTTAAGTGCATGTCTTTTTTTTTATACAATCTCATACTACATTAAATAAATTTGGTTTATGTAGATAAGGACTACACATAATATTAGAGTCAATATTGCATCTACTAGAACACAACTCGGCACACCTTATGGGGTATAGTATCAATTTCTATCTAGACATTGTACTAGCTTTTTAAGTTAATATGTTATCATCGTATACTATATAAATTTTCATGTTCATACATTGAATGCTTCTTTCTCTAGAATTCAGGTCATGAGGGACCCTCTACATCAGATTGAGAATAGGGTGTGACTACTATGACACCATCTATGGTATGTATCTTAGAATTCATAAATTAAATATGAACTCTTAGAACATTGTAACTTAACTTGAAATTATTTAATACACATATATATGTCCACAAAATATGATTTCATTAAATGCATGTTTACAGGTGGACACTACTATTAGGATAGGTTATCCTCATAATTTTTATCAAAGCCAATTTGAATGCACATCGACATCCTTTGAAGTCTTAATATGTAATACTTAATTTGATCTTATTTTGACTCTTAATTTAAGATTTAATTGGTCACTTTGAATTTGACCTTGTACAAGAGTTAGCTATCACTACATTTGGTGTTGATACTGCTAGAGGAGATATTGCTAGAGGATAAAATGAGCATATGGTAAGTTTGTAACTTATTTTATGAATTCCAACTATATTTGATAAATGATTATTTTAATAGTTAATTTCAATTATTTTAATATTATTTTTTCCTTGTACAACATGAGAAGGGTGGATCTAGTCTACGTCCTGGGGAGAAGAGACCACAAGATGTTATTGATGATAGCACTTAGATTTTATTGTTTATTTGGCTCTAGTATGATGTACATGTACTTTTTATATGATATGTACTTTTTTATGGACTTTACACATTTGTTTACATGTGTAATTATTTTTTAACATTGTATATATTGTCTTGGACATGCACATACTGTATATATATATATATATATATATATATATATATATATATATATATATATATATATATATATCGATAGTTGCATAATAGGTGCATACTTTATATATTTTATGCATACTTTATATATTTTGTGCACATTAGATATTATGTGGAGTTCCTCATGTTACCATTCAGATATATATATGGATTATGTGGACTTGAAATTTTATTTTTGGAATTTTATTTAAATAACTTGTGATTAGATAAACTAAAGGTGTACATCATTAACAAACAATGATGATAAGACCAAAGTATCAAAACATATCTTATAATTATAACATATTCTAAATTAAAAAGTATTATTCATCATAGATAAGAAAAATATATAATCAAATATATAATTACAATTACAATAATAATGATGATAAGAGAAAATTATCAAAATGAATATATTGAATAGAACTTGATTAAAACATAATTATCTCATTGATAAATTTGACCAATAGTCTCTCATTTATGTATATTACATAGTGTAATCAAGAAGAGCTATCTAAAATAAAATAAACGGTCTATTTAAATTATAATAATAAGGATTTATATCTCTCAAAATACAACATAAAGTATGCACAAATAATAGTAGTCATTGAGGCCAAGTCTACTCTAAGAGACCTAGAAAAAACAAAAACATATGATTAGTTTTTATAATGAGGATGCATGGAATTTAAAATACAACATAAAGCATACATCACGACTCTTAAAAAGGATTTGCTTTAACGGTATAAAACTTTAACTTACTTGTAATTATTCAAAATGAATCATAAAGTATGCACAAATAACTTTGTTTTCATTGATGCCTTCTACTTGTGGTAGACCTGAAAGAAAATTACTAGATTAGATTTTATAATTATGATGCATGATATAAAATACAACATAAAGTACAAACAATAGGTGTCATTGAGGCCAAGTCTACTCTGAGAGACCTAGAAAAAAAAAATACATATGATTAGTTTTTATAATGAGGATGCATTGAATTTAAAATACAACATAAAGCATACGTCACGACTCTTCAAAGGGATTTGCCTTAAGGGTACAAAACATTAACTTACTTGTAATTGTTCAAAATGAAACATAAATTATGCACAAATAACTTCATTTTCATTTATGCCTTCTCCTTGTGGTAGACCTAAAACAAAATTACTAGATTAAATTTTATAATTATGATGCATGATTTAAAATGCTATATAAAATATGCATCATGACTTTTAAAAGGGAGGTGGATTAAGGGTTCAAATTATAACTTACTTTATATTCATTCTATTATGCCATCTGCATCTTGTCTCTTTTGCAAAGCATCTATAATTGTCTAGTGCTCTTCCATAGAGAGAGTCCATAATTGTTTATTAGCAGGCCTGTCACAATATCTATCCAATTTTATATTAGTTGCCACTAGAAAATGCGAGTAATATATAATCTTTTTTTCTAATTCATAATCTTCATATATGGGCAATCCATTCATTCTTGTTAGATATTTGTATAGCCAAGTGCCAACAACAACCACAGATCCTGTTGGATAGTCATAACCATCATAATCTACTCGAGGAGTTGTTAGCTTATGTTTTGCCTCTACACATCGAGCCAACCAATATGTTGTCCCCTCTTCATTGTCCTCTATTGTAACAACAACATAGACATATGCTGTGCACGAAACAATTTTATTTTAATATTTAATGAGAAATAAAAAAAAAACTATACACTGTAAGATTTCATATATATGTACTATTTAATAAATCAAAACAAATTTCAAAAACAATTTTACCTTGTTGTATAAGATCTGAAATGTGATCATAGTAATTTGATGCAAACATCTGATCCATATGTTCATCAATTCTTTCATGTGGATCATTTGCATGTATGGGTGTCAATGATATTTGTTGACATTCTTCAACCCATTCTTTATTCTCACAAAATTCCCAATCTCCGGAAACACAAAACTGACAAAAGCAAGCAAGCTGCCTTGTGAATATAGTCCATGTGTTTGAATTAGAACTCTTAAACGAATGTCATTTAGCTGATCCAATTATGGTATTACAATCATGTCGAATAGGAATACTATCTTCCTCTACAAACTAGAAGAAACGTCGAATTGCAGAGTTCTCAGTTGATCCTTTTGACAACTTTGAATTGCACCAATCTACAACTGCACGAGCATCTCTGAATTTCACTGCCTCCTCAAATTTGAATTGTTCTCTAGAAAGAGCTCTTTTTACATAGGCACCAGCTCCATCTTTTTCCCCCTTACCATGTCCCGCTTCAAAAAAACTCCATAAATGTTGGACATTAGTTATCTTGTGAACTTTGCATAGCCAATAAAACATTCTTGCATTTTTTAATTGTCTAGTGCAGTTATCTGACCATATCATATGTTGTTTCATGTCAATTTCTCTTTCCTTAAGATTATCACGAAATACCTCAAAGAAATGCTGAACAAACTATGACAAGTGTAATCGATTATCACTAACATAGAAATGATACTCCCTCAAATAAAATTTGTTATCTTCTATACTGTCATGGTCATGTCTATATATAATATGAATAAATATGGCCACTTGCACTGAGTTGTAGTATTGTTATTGAGTTTCCTCTTGTGGTTTTAGAGTTTAATTTTCTGCAAAAGTCATAACTGATACTATTGTTCCAACTGGAAATGTGTTCTTGCATATGCGAAATTGTCCATCAAGCCATCGAGCATATTGGGAATTTTTCACATATTTTGGAACAATATGAATTTTAAACTCACTGATAAATGCATTCACACTATTTTGTTCTGTAATCAATTCTAAATGTTTCCCCATCTTTCCTTCCTTTAGAGGGTATTCTATTTTTTTAAATCTCTTAACATCAACCATTTTTTGTCCAAACTCAGATGAAACATGTTCATGCAAACATTCACCTATCAAAGAATAGTTCCCACATAAATTGCAAAGGCCATAAATGTATGAACTGGAAAGAAATAATTGTTCATTAGGTGGTTTACAAAATAAAATTCCAATAAAATCTTTTATAGTTTTAGGTGGAACATAAACACCACAATCCTGCACAAGATGGTTACCATGCAACATACAGTGTATATATCAAAAAACATCATACTAGTAACGAAACTGAACATGAGTTTTACAACAACAAGATATTTTTTGTTTATTGATTTTAACATACCAGGGTTTGCATTTTTCAAATGATCTTTGACTAATTCGTAAATTCATTAACACAGATTCATTACTAAATTTTTTAAAGAATTCAGTTTGAGTCATGTCAAGAAGATGTTTTGGATGAGGATCACAAATTTTTTATCCCACCCTTAACTTTAAAACATCTCTAGCATTTGATGAAACTCTAGTGTTATCATGCCAAAATTTTGCAATTAATTGTTTAGTTTCATCATTTAATTTCATGTCTGATCTTTGAATTCTACCACTAAAACTCCAACAATGGTTTAGTAGATCAATTTCAATTGTGTCTCTTCTTTTTGCCACTATTGACAAGGTTCTATGATGAAAGTTCGAATAGCCACTTATATCACTTAACATTCTTTTACTAACAATTGTTTTGTCAACTATAGCAGTTGTTATAACTCTATGTGCTTCATTCGTATCTTGAGATCGACTTGTTTTTTTGATAGAATCGATGGCAACGGTAATAGTAGATACAACTTGCTTATATGATTCATCTTTTCTTTTTTGTTTTGCATAAATACCTATTTTTTCATGACTTTACACATTTTTAACATTTTTATTAATTGTAGCATTAATTGACATTGGAAACCTTACTTTTTATTATAGAAAAATTGTTTATATAATTTGTTCGCATGTTCTGATTTGTCTCCAAGAAACTAACCCATTAAGATTATCTAGCACATTGCTATCAATAGTAAACAAATTACATTCATTTTATTTCAGAGAGGGTGGTGTAATATTTTCAATTTTTATTTCTTTTCGTATTGGTGTATGAAATTTATATCCACCTTCATTTAAATCATCAATTTGATTGGCATCATAGTCTTGGGGATTTAAAAACATATGAGGATTCACATCCACATGAACATTTGCATCAATAGTCATACCCGTGTTTGGTTCTACATTTCTTGTTTCCATCATGATCTCTTCAATAGTCTCATCTACAATGGGCACTAAACTAGATGCTTCAAAAGTGTGATTCAATTGTCGTTGTTGTGCTCTTCGATCTCTTTGACATTTTGCCTCCTCTCTTTGTGCTTGAATTTAGTCCTCTGTCATTGTCCTCTTTTGTTTCTTTTTGCATTGCTTAGAACCCATCTTTACAAAATCCTCTTCAAAAAATAATATCTTTTTACTAAGTTCTTTAGAAATTTGTGTAACAAATATTAAAAAGTACTGCCAAATGATGTAAAAAATGTTTGTCAATACAGATTTCAATTATAGTGTGGGAAATTGATGCAATTTGTCTTTTTTTTTTATAGTAACAGTTATCTAGAAACAAGGGCCCACTATTTAAATAATGGGCCCTCGTTTTAGAAACCGGGGCCCGTTAGGAATTCCAACGGTCAAAAAAATGGAACTGGCCCCTATTTTATAAATGGGCCCCCATTATAAAATGGGGCACCATTCTCTGGAAGTTGATTCCACAACCTACCACTTGGTTCAGGATTAGGCCCGGGATAGTCTTGGGATGGCCACACCTAAGACATGGACTTGCAAATTCAAATCTCCATGAATGAAAGCACAAATATGAACTTTTGAAATAGTTTACGTGCCTCTAATTAGAGAATTTTTATACGAAATTAAAACTCATTTCATATTATACTGTCTAGATTCTGTAAATTTATTTAAATATTGATTATTTTAGCTATTTTTCATTTAACTTATACTAAATCGGGTCTAGAAACTTGAAAATTAACTAATTTTGTTAATTTAATAACTTTTATTTTAATGAATTTTGAAAAAAAATTATGTCATCAATCTACACAAAATTATATTCTTTTAAAAAAAAAAAAAAATTTACATCAAATTTTTAAAAAGATAGTTACGGCCATTAAAATGTTAATTTTAAAAAATATTAGAAAAAAAAATACAGAAAAATACGGTTTGAGAAAATAATTTTAATTGTGTCAAAAAGTGTGGGTCGTACACATGCATGGTATGGTCCTAAAACAGACATTTTTAAAACATAGTTTCTAGAACTCCATTCAAAAAGTTATTTTTTATTATGTGCGTATTAAAATAAATTACATATTTGGAAAGTACACTCAGAGGGATATCTTTTATATTCCTGACTTTTTCCAAGATTCAATCTCTAAGTGTTTCAAAATTTAAGCTCAAATGAGACAAAATCTGAAAATCAAGAAAAACACTTCCACATTTTGGCCAAAAAGTGGACTCAACTTCTTGCATTGACCCTCAACCTACTATTAAACTCGTTTTTTATTATGTAAAATATAGGTGTGTCATTATACATGTTTTAAATTTTTTTCTATCACATAGCTCAAGCTATGGGTAAAAATCAAACACATTTATTTCTCTAAGCATAATTGTAGACACCCAAATTTGTCCATACGTAGTCATCCTTCACATTACCTTATCCCTGAAGCCATTATTTAAATAAATATTTATCATTTATTTAGCTTATTTAAAATTTATTTTTATACCACTTTATCGTAGGCATTAACATTACCCACAACCTTTATCCCACCTCATTATAAGCCATAAATTAAGTAAATATTTTTTATTAAATTAATAAATTTTACCTTCGTCGTATCCCCCACTTTAATTAAATAAAATTATATTTATAAATTAAGTCTAGTATTATCCTTTAAGTCATCCAACTTAAATTTAGTTAATTTAAGCTTATTAATTCCCGCCACCTTTATCTCAAATATTCAATTCGAAGTTATCATTTAATTTATGTCCATTTAATCCTAGTTATTGATTTTATGTCCATTTAATCCGAGTCATGGAATTTATGTCATACTATATCTCCAAATTTCTACCCTTTACATAAGGATATGCCACAACAAAATCATAAAGCTAGTCTTTATCCCTTATGCAACAATTGTCACATGTGTAATAACCCACTTTACTTAACCCAACAAAATTTGACCACTTTTTTTTTTGTTTACTTTAATCATTTGTGTTTGATTCAATTGCATACTCTGGGCATCCATCCATTAGGATTAGGCATTCATCCATCCGGGATGAGAATCTAACCATACAGGTTAGGCATTTGTCCATACGGAGGAAGAGGTTTCATCTATCCAATATGAGATAAGCATCTACCCATATGAGGTAGGCATCTATCCAATTGGGATAGGAGGTGCTCTGGCCAGAGACTTAGACTCATCGGGACCAATCGGGTCCTGAGTCACTCACTAAGTACTACACTCCTCTAATAGGAGTACACCAAGGTCGCCATCCTTAGGAGAAATCAAAATAACATAATACAAGCTTGAATTCCACCTCAAAATTTGGGTTAAAGCCTCGGGAAGTCAAACAAATCCATACAGGATTTCTTCTGAGTATGCATTGAATTGCTTTTTCCTTTTTATTATACTTATTTTTCAAATTAGTATTCTTCTCAATCCTTCTTCTTACCAAAACCTAGACCCCATCGCCGAACACCTGAGTACTAGGGACAACTCCGTCCCTAGACTGCCTACATACCCATTTCGGCATGGGATCAAGGTGTGAGGTATTTAGTTCTGTTTTCTACTCTATGGTTTGATGTAAACTGGTTAGTGGGTACACAACCCTTTCTAGGGTCAATGTCCCAGACAGTTTCTCTATGGTTGCCACCCATGGTGGTAGCACTTAAGCAAAGGCTCAAGGTGGCCTATTGCTTGTGGGCTAAAACAACTAGATACTAAAACTTATCATAAGCGTCACCCTTGACCCAACTGTCAATCGACAACAAGTCTTCAAGATTAAATCAATTCCATAAAAGCATTTCACTCAACCAACCTTAAAGGGGGTTCACTATGTTTTAACTCAACAGATGTCAAATCATTTAAGGATTATCTTATTAGATTATCAATCCAAGGAGGATTACCCACCCCTTGGATTTTAACTTCCAAGTGTCCCTTATAACTCCCCTATGATTTATAGGGATGATGCCATAGACGTCGTTGATGCAGCTTTATTAGGTGTTAAGTGTAGTAGTTCAACATGACGACATTACCCATAAGCGTGACCCAGAGGCATCGTAAATACCGAACGCTGCTAGGTTTTGGTTTTCTGACTTCCTTTGTTTAGTTTTCTAACTAAGAAGCTATGAAAAAACATCATGCTTGAAACAATTATGAAATGAATGTACATAATTAGACATTGCAAAGTTTAATTAATTGAAATAACTACTTCAATGGCATTCATGTACCACTTGATAAAAATATCATCCTTCTACAACTAAATTACTTAATATTTCAAACTTGAAATATAACTTACACAATAATGACAATTATGAACTCACATATTGATAATTAAAAATGTATAACTTGCATGGAGATGATGAAAACGTCAATAAATGCAATTAATGTATAAGTAATTCACATGATGCAAGAATAGTGTAACTTACATGCAAGATTAAGCAATGTTTTATTCCTACCATATGAATAATTAATTATAGAGTCACAGGTTCCAAAAATAGCAATTAGTTTAGACATAAACAAATTTTGGATCAAAACATAATAATATAAATTAATTGCTTATAATGAATCTAAAGTGCCAACTAAGTAACCCAATAAATCTCAAATAGATTGAGAGATTCCAATCATAAAATTGATATACTTCAATTTACAATTACAAATTTACTAAGCAATGATCCCAATTTTTTAATAAATTTTCCAAATCTAATTTTACTTACTAAATTTTACTTTTAAAGAAAATATTAGTAATGTCCTTTGCAAATCAGTATAAAAAAAAAATCTAAATAATTATATAAAAGAGAATACAAAAATTAATGTTAAATGGGGAGTGGGGCCGTGGGTCCCATCACCCCTGCGGACCTGCAGGTGTAGGCCCGCAGGAATGAGGGACACCATGGGCCCCTCTGCGGCCACTGCCGTAACAGTGACCATAGGGGTAGAGGAGGGTACCACTCCCGGGCAGTTGCATTAACTCCACCTCCCCCCCCCATACGTTGGTCATTAAACTTTAATTTATGCAAGCAAAAAAATTTTGAACTTTATTTTATTTTATTTCTTTTTTTTTAATCGTAAAAATTTAATAAAGGAATATATATATATATATATATATGGTTTTATTCTATTTTTGTTAATAGATTAAGAGGGGCATGTATAAAAATATTAATATAAAAATAAAATAAAAATTTAATCACAGGAATAATGAAGAGAAATTATTTCACATGATTTCACAAGAGCATAAAGAAAATCCATTATGCTGGAAATTGAGGCAAGCAAATAAAGTAGAAAGGAGATTTTATAAATTCTCTCTCATGATAGCCATGTTCATCTACAAAGGGGAAGAAATCAAATCGATATCAAGAGAGGGAAGAAAAAATGGATTTACTCTCAGGAATTAAATAAGTTTTGGTACACATGAACAAATTTAAATTCAACACAAGAATTCTTATATGAGAAATTAATTTCCAGATTGAAATTAATCTTTAATCGCAAATAGTTTCATTCACAGGAAAACAAGATTTCATTTATTCATTCTAACTCACAACAAGAATTTAAAACAAGATTTCATTTGTTTAATCTAATTCACAACAAGAGTTCAAAACAAGACTTTATTTCTTTAGTCTAATTCATAGCAAGATTTTATTTATCTAATCTAATTCACAAGAAGTATCTAAAACAAGATTTCATTAATCTAATTCACAGCAAGAATTTGAAACAAGATATCATTTAGTTAATCTAATTCACAACAAGAGTTTGAAACAAGATTTCATTTAGTTAATCTAATTCACAGCAAGAGTTTGAAACAAGATTTTATTTATTTAATCTAATTCAAAGCAAGAGTTCGAAACAAGATTTTATTTCTTTAATCTAATTCACAACAAGAATTTGAAACAAGATTTTATTTATTTAATCTAATTCACCGCAAGAAATTGAAACAAGATTTTATTTATCTAATCTAATTCACATCAAGAACAAGATACATGATTAAATAAAGTAAAGGAGAACCTGGATACTTGTAGCTTGATGTAGAATCCCCTCTGAATTCTTCAACTAGCCTCCCTTGATCCTTCCTTGCAACCTTTCTTTGAATTTATTCAACCAACTACTTAACAATCCTACAATGAAATGTGACTACAAAAAAAAGACTAATGCTTGAGAAAACTTTTCTTCAATAATGATAATCAACTCCCTCTTTTGAAAATTTGCTTACAATATATAGGAAAAATCCCTCAATTCCACTATTTAGAGAAATTAATTAAGAATGAGATTCTTCTTCCAATATTGGACCCATGCAAAATTGATTAATATCCTAGTGTGGGAGTTACATGCAAGGGAATTAAATAATGAAGATTCCTCTAGAAGCTTCTAATTTCTCCTACAACATGTGCCATAATTGGGAATGGGAAAAAGAATTAATATAAAATGCCTATTTAAATTATATTCTCCAAGTGTGTATGTGGGTCCATTATTTATTCTTCTATAATATTTGTAGTCACACAAATCTGTCCAGCTTAACTAAATAAATATTCGCTATTTATTTGATTAAAAATCCACTACCCATCAGTTAATTAAATTAATATTTAATTAATTCATCTCCAAAACATTCTCCTATTAATTAAATAAATTATTGAATTTATTTTAATTAATTCACTATACCAAATTCACAATCAATTAAATAAATAAAATCTATTTATTTAATAAAATCCCCTTTTCCTCTATTGAATAAATTAAATAAAAATATTTATTTAAAATCATTATCCCCCCCACTTGCATTTTCATACAAATGCAACTTGCACACATTTATTGAAATAAACGAATTTTTATTTTAATAAAATCCTATTTTCCCTCACCCACCAAATCCACTTGCAAAAATCTAATCCCCTTCCTAATTAGCCTAATCCATCCTCTAATTATTGTCACATTCCTAAGCAAAATGGAGTCACTTCTGAAAGACTCCAAAGTCTTTGAAAGACATTTAATGCTTTGTGTGTTCAACAAATTAACCCTCAAAGTCTTCCAAGACCACTAATGGCTCTTACATGACCATTTATGGCTCTTACATAACCATTTATGGTTATTTCAAACTTGTCCCCCCAAACATTTATTGTTTTGACCATATTCATCCATTTCACATTTGCACAAGAGTTTATCCATTGGATAAAAGCTTTATTCTTTGAATAAAGAGTTTATTCATTCAACCAACCTTGACTTTAACTTCCAAAGTCATATCAAGCATTTAATGCTTATTCCCTCCCCTCTCAACCTATCTCACATTGACACTTGTCATCCTGGGATTGGGTTGAAAGCCCTCACATGGATTTGAAATCATTCAATCCTAACACTTGTTCAGATTAATCAATCTCAACCATCCATTGCTCCATTTTTCCTATAAATAGAGCTCATTCCTTCATAATCCAGATCCTGAAAACTTGTATGCATTTAAGCTATAGACATTTTTAGAGAGCATTTTAGCATAATTATCTAATATCTTGTCTTTTTGATAAAATAAATCATTTTAGCATCAATAGTATAGTATTAGCTTTTCATTTCACATTTGGAGCACATTACTATCATCTCAATCCTACATAAGCATCCATAGTGCAAAAAGCTGCTGAGAGCTACACTATTTTGGAACTTGGAGAGGAGAGGAACAAGGGAGAAAGGAGCCAAGACCATGCTAAGAGGCATTTGGAGATGTCTCATTATCTTTGCTTCTTTAGTTAGATATATTAGCATGTTTTTAGTGTCTCTTTTGGTATGCCTTTTTAGATTAGTTTTTGATTGACTAACACTGATGGTTTTGTCTCTTTTTGTGTTATTGATCATTTACTAACCTTGTGCTATTTAGGAGGGCATCAATATTTATTCAATCATTTACTAACCTTGTGCTATTCTGGTGATATTGACACTTTTTCTTTTAATGCTATTGCTCTTAAAATAGCGCTATTGTAAAAGTTTCAGCACTTTTGACACTATTTTAGCGCTTTTGTCATCCTTCTGGCACTATTGAAGATCTTTTAGTGCTTTTGACTCTCTGTCAGTTTTGTTATTTCAGCGCTTCTGTGTGAAATAGCGCTTCTGTTTAAACGCAGACTAGCGCTATTGCAACAGAGTGTCGTCCAAATCATCTTGTAACCACAAAAATGGAAATTCTTAGGCTTGTGGAAGCCCCCCTTGAACATCAATTTTACTAACATGTTTTTGTTTGTTCAGGTTAAAAACTCACCATAAAAATCGCAAACTCGTCTTTTGGTGCTTAAAAAATTGAAAAAAACACAAAATTGTATTGCTTTCTAGTTAGGATTCATCTTTATTTTGGTGCTTAAAATCAACACACAAAGTTTCTTTTCTTGCATCAAACTTAAAAAATCACAATCCACACTTCAATTTTGGGCAAATAAAAAGAACAAACAACTTGTTTTTGATTTTTGCAAACAAATTTTAATTCAAGAAAAAATGTGTTTTTCATTAAGTTGACCAGGATTTTCGAATTCTAGATTACAAAACACATTACCTTTGGAGTTAAAACGAACACCATGGCTATTGGAGCAACATCTCCAAATAGTTAGACCACATTTTGAAATGCTGGATTAAAAAGAACAAGTGTTTTACGTGTTTGGCATGCTTGTGCACAAAAGTCGATCGAGTGGTCCTACCTCTAACACACACTATCCTCTCCCTTGGCTCTCATGGTCCTAGGTGCAAGAGAAAAGTGTTAGTAACACTCAAAATTTTTATCTTTTTTTAAGAGAGGTCTGCCAAGGGGTCGATACTCTTGGGAATGACCTCGCGTGGTAAATCCTTCAAGCCGCTATAGAAATCAGGTGAGAGCGAAAGCTGTAACCTTGGGTATAGCTGTTCCTACAGTGTAACTGGCCGAAAGGACAAATGGGCCCCACCACCAATTACAAGGCTCTTAAGTGAGTCACTATAGAATGAACTTATGTCCAAAAACATCGAACATGACTAAACACCTTTAAGTAGTAGCCCACCCATTCTATTGATTGAGAATATTTGAGATATAATTTCTGAAAGAGCATAGATGGTTTTGCTCCCAAGATACTCACCATTCATATTTCCTTGAGTAGAAACATATCTTTTTGAAAAGTCACTTGTGGCTTGATAAAAGTGATGACTCCCCCATCATAGGGATCATCTATTTGTTATGCTCGCGCAAGACTTAGTATATCACATCCTTACCTGCCACGACGGGATTCATAAGGTATGTAGTACTAAAGTCGAAGAAATATCAAGATGTGGGCTAAATTTATCACAACTGGCCATTTGACCTTAGGGATTAAAAGTGTTTGAAGTGTGTTCGTTTTAAAGACCTAGTACAAATTGAGCTGACTTCAGGCTTTGGAAATACACCTTAAAATACAACTAAAGGAAGGGTCATATACAAGTCCAAGGATTGGGTTGATCTAGACCCATACTCATTTGTGCCTTTTAGGCAACATTCTTGTGTTTGTGTGCTTGCTTTGTTTTCTTGTCAAAGAAAAATCAGAAAGTCAATCCCAAAAACAAAGTATTCATCCAACATCTTACAAAACAACCAAAAACATCAAAAACAAGGTACAAACAACAAAAAATCAAACATTTATGACCACTCTTCACATCTTGCGAAAGAAGAAGTGTCATCAAAATATCAACTTGAAAAGAAGACCATTAAGCTCAAAGGCTTTTATCAAAAGAAGGAAGTTCTTCTATATCAATAGACAAATCTTTGTCTCACATAGAGTCTTTTTACATCGCATGCGTCTATACCTTCAAGGTAAAACAAACGAATTTGAAACAGAAACATTGAACCACAGAGCTTTTATGCAATATAGAGCTCTAAGTTATCACAAAAACCAAGGAGGAAAGATTAATCCCAACTTCTTCCCAAACATCTGTATCACATACAACACAGCTCAAGAAATACCATCAACACCTGAAAGGGGAGAAGTAGAGTTTGTCCCTTTTGTAACACAAAGCTTTTATTGAAGTTGAAAACATTTTTATCCACCATCTCACTCATACATCATCACTTCATCATCAATCTGTCCCAACTCTCAAAACATTAAGAGGTTCTTGTCTCAAGTTCTCTTTTAGATATTGCTTGAAATCAAACACATCACATCACTTTTTAGATTGTTTCTACATCTAGGATAAGCTCATCCTAAGAGACACATCTACACAGGTTAAAACTAGTTCATGAGTGAATCCTCTCATTACTAGGTAGTTAAATCTGTAACACATCTCAGATTTCTCTATACCTTATCACATCAAAATCTTATCAAACAAGCAAGCAATTCAAAGAAGGAATTTCGGTTACATCCACCTTAAAACTGCTAGAGATCCACGTGCAACACAATTCACCAACCATCAATCTCTCATTTCAACAAAAACTCATCATCATTTTCACACAACTTCAACAAAAAGCTTATAAACAAAATGGCTCAAACCCGATCACGCTCAAGGAAACAAGAAATAGAAAGGGAAGAAGAAGAAGAGGAAAATCTCAATGAATTTCAAGAAGCACTTGAAGGAAATGCAGATGACGAAAACCCATGTACTCCTACTCCTGCAACAATAGAAAGGGCTCAGCATAACCCTCTCTTTAACAGATTGTTTGACAAAATACTCAGGAGCAATGCAGATGCTCACTTCTTAAGACTCGCTCAAGAAGGAGCCAAACTCCCCTCTGACGTTGATCTTGCCCAGTTAAGACAAGCATCAGAAAGACAAAGTCACCATGAAGAGGAAAGAGGTAGAGATCCCATCAGATATAACATTCCTCAAGGTAATCCACCACCTCCTCCTCCTCCAAATGAAATGGAGATGTTGCGGCAACAAGTCGAGAATCTCGCCCAACAACTTCATAGTGGTGTCAAGATTAACCAATTCTCACTCAATGACATATGTCCCTATCCTTTTGATAGGAATCTTTATATGCCACCATTTCCCCGAGGATTCAAAACACCCAAATTCGAAAAATATAGGGGAAAGGGCGATCCTCGTGATCATGTCAGAGAATTTCATTCCTCTTGTCTTGAAGTGGCATATGAAGACACCTACCTAATGTGCCTTTTTCCCCAAAGCTTGGGAGGAACAACCACATCATGGTTTTCCTGACTACCAGGTGGCATTAGAACATTTGAGGAACTCATCCAGAAGTTCCTAGCTCATTACTCTCATAACATTGAACGCGACATCACCATGGCTGATCTGTGCAACACCAAACAAAAACCAGGTGAACAATTCTCAGTATTCCTGCAACGATGGCGTCAAATGTCTAGCAGACGTTCTCTTCAGTTACCTGAATGAGAACTAGTGGAAATATTCATTTCCAACTTAAACGAAGAAATGGAATTTCACCTGGATGTCAAAGACACAGACTCTTTTAATGATATGATCACCAAGGGTTTAAAATGTGAACGGGCACTCATCAAGAAAGGACTCATCAAAATCTTTAATGAACCAAAAGATGGTCCTCGCCCACGCTTCAACAACGATAAACCAAACTTCTGGAATAAAAACAAGAATATTGTCAATGATGGGGTTATGGATGCCAAGACTATCCAAAATGCACAACCTGTGGTTCGGTTTGCAGGAAAAAGTCCTCCACCTCAAAACAACACAAATGTTCCTTCTAATCAAGGTCGCATCACATCTCATGATGAACCTAGACCTCATCAGCAAAAATAGAAACACACATACACTCCCTTAGGGGAACCCATTGAAACGGTATTGCGACAACTCATTTCTCAAAATTTGGTCACTCTACCTAAGCTATGAAACTATGAGCCTCAGGTCAAACCCACATGGTGGAGAGATACTGAACACTATGAATTCCATCAAGGAAGAGGGCACAAGACAAGTAATTGTCACTGATTGAAAGATCTCATTCAGGATCTTATTGATCGAGGAGAAATTGAAATTGAAGGACATAACCCAAAAACAACCAATAATGATGATCTGATGTTCAAAAATCCACTTCCATCAAAAGATCAAAGGGATCCTTCCACTTCCAGATGAGGCACTGATACCACTGATTATATGCAGGCTGCATATAATTACACTGTAAATCATCTGTATGATGCCAATGAACAAGTTGCAACCATAACCTTCAAAAATCCCAACTCGAATTGCAATGTTGTTACACGTCGTGGCAAGGTCACCATAAAGGCAGCTCCACAAGGCACCACCTCCATCCCAAAGTAGTACAATCTTGTGGAACAATTAGACAAAACCCCTGCACTTATATCCATTTTAGAGCTTTTGCGCCTATCGCCCTCTCATAAAACTATCTTGGATCAAGCACTCCAAGAGGCCTCAGTCCCTGCAAATCTGAATACAGACCAATTTCAAGCCATGGTTGGAAGTCTCAAGTCATCACCTTGTCTCACTTTTTTCTGAAAGTGACAACTCTTCCTTCCAACAACCACATAACGCCTCACTCTACATCGAAGGATTTATTAACTAGCATAGGATCAAGCGAGTCTTGATCGATAATGGAGTAGGCCTGAATATTTGTACACTATAGTTGGTCACAGCATTGGGATATGCAGTAGAATTAGTGGATCCTCGTCAAAAGATCACAATCAAAGCCTATGACGATGCAGAGCGTTCATCCAAAGGAGCTGTGGTACTACCAATCTGAGTGGGTCCCATAGTAAAGCACATCATTTGTCAGGTTCTGGACCTCCCTTTGCCCTACAATCTATTGTCAGGAAGACGTTGGATACATGCCATGCAAGACGTTCCATCTACGTACCATCAATGTATCAAGTTCCCACATAATGGTGTAGAGATCACAATCCTGGGCGATGCAAATCCCTTTGCATATTGCCATAATATCAGCCATCAACCAGAGATTACCGTTCCTAGTAATAGAGAAGCATTTCTTCCACATCATATATCAGTCCCGCCTCTCTTGCCCATTCAAACACCACTATACCCAAGCAAGAAAAGCTTAAGATGAAGATCGCAGAGAAAGGTCCTGGGGAATACAGCTTGAGGCAACTCTTTTGTGTGGGACAAATGCCCACTTCTTCTAGAACTCATGGTAAACCACAGCAGGTACTCCAGTAACCACTAAACATACCAGCATGTGCTTTGACGCCTTTCATTCTTGGAAAGAGTCAAGAGGAAGAAACACAAGATGAGGACCTGGCGGAATGGATCTATAAGGATCCCATCACCACTGACATACTGCGAGTTATACTTCCTACGGATCAGTATGGAAAAGGCCTCCTCATTATGCAAAGAATGGGGTATGATGGTCAGAGTGCTTTGGGATATTACAAACAAGGACGACATGAACCTCTACTGCCGGAATTCAAGCCCAAAGGAAATACAGGCCTAGGCTTTGAAAAAGAGATCTTTCCTAAACTCAAGTTCAAAGGAAAACCCAGCAAACCATTATGTCAGCCTACTGCCAAAAGGCCACCTTTCATTATCAAAGCGGCATCAAGCACCATCCCGACTGCCCCACTGGGGCTCACAACCCACCAAATGAACTCATCCCACCAAACGAACTCGTCATTCCATCAGCCGCACCATTAGTAGCAACAACTGTATCAGAACCCGCAACATCATCTATGACACCAACAGTTCCAGCAGAAACCACTAAGTCAACATTACCGATACTCCCTATACCAAATCCTTTAATCCCCATCAACCGCCCTGCAGCACTGATCATTACAAAGGTACACCAACCAATCACACCTGTAGTATTTAACTCAAAGGACATCCTAGTATGGTATAGTAATCGGATGTTGGAAAGTGATTTAGAGACCGACTCACATGAGTGGGAATTTGATTCAGTACAGCTTAACACTTCAGATGAGGAAGACACATCACCACCTCCACCATGCAAAGACATCCCTATTTAGGGATAAGCATAGATAAAGACCACTTGGGTTCCTGAGCTGGAAACGTCTTCCACAGACCCTACGTCTCATCCTACGCCTGATTCTGATAGGGAAAGTACCATCAACAACCTTCACCATAACAGCTTAACCCTCACTGATACCTCTAATGCACTTAACCTAGTCGATGCAGTAATGCCCATTGTCCACCCTGAACTCATCGAATGGAACCAACCAAATTCCCCATATCTTGACTTCTTCCAAAATGATGAGGCTATCATTGACTTTTTGGAATTAAGGGATAACCTACCAAGCAGGGATCACAAAGCTGGATTCGCCATTGAACTTAATAGCGCAACATACTTCAAGGCAGATGCCAAACCTTTCAGTTGCAAAAATATAACACTAAAACATGGATCTTCCAGTGAAAACCACACTGTGGCACTATTTGATCCGACAAAAGTAAAAAGAAAGAGCATATCCAACGGTGAAAACCTCTCTAAGGCACCTGAGGATGAAGGGTTTGACATTCTCCCTGATAGTACACAACAGGAATGATCAACGATTCCCATCAAGGAAACCAAAGAATACAATGTGGGGACTCTTGAAAATCCTCATATCATACATCTGGCATCTCTTCTCACTCCAGAGGAATAGCCTAAATTTATAGAGTTCTTCCAGAAGTGTCAGATCAACTTCGTATGGTCATATGCAGACATGCCTGGGCTTGATCCTGATTTAGTCATGCATCACCTCACCGTAGCAGAAGGAGCCAAACCTGTCAAGCAGAAGCTTCATAAGATGCATCCTCAGATTGCAGTGCTAGTCAAAACAGAACTCAAGAAACTCCTAGATGTTGGTTTCATTAGACCAATTGATTATGCAGAATGGATCTCCAATATTGTGCCTATTGGCAAACCAAAAGGGGGCATCCGCATTTGTACTGACTTCAGAGATCTGAATAAGGCCTGTCCTAAGGATGACTTCCCCCTTCCAAATATCGACATCATAGTGGATTTGACAGCAGGAAATGCCATGCTTTCACTCATGGATGGCTTTTCAGGATACAATTAGATAAAGATCACACCAAAATATCAACATAAGACAGCCTTCACATGTCCATGGGGCACATATTGCTGGAATGTAATGCCCTTTGGTCTCAAAAATATAGGAGCGACCTATCAAAGAGCAATGACCACCATCTTCCATGACATGATGCATACTATGATGGAAGATTATGTGGATGACTTACTAGAAAAATCACTCACCAGATACGGACATCTCCACATCTTAGATAAAATCTTTGATAGACTGGAACAATACCGTGTTCGACTCAACCCCAAGAAATGTGTCTTTGGAGTAACCTCTGGGAAGCTTCTAGGATACATTGTCTCAAGCAAAGGCATTGAGGTCGATCCAGCAAAAGTTAAGGCAATCATGGACATGCCACTACCAAAGAATATCAGTCAGCTAAGGACATTACAAGGATGCCTTCAATCCATCCGAAGATTCATTGCACAATTGGCTGATAAGTGTCACCCATTTACACATCTGCTACATAAGAACATCCGCTTTCAGTGGGATGCTCGATGCCAGCAAGCATTTCAGATGCTTAAAGACTATCTCATGAATCCACCATTACTAATGCCACCAGATCCAAGTAGACCGTTGTTACTTTATATCTCAGCAACAAGTACAACATTGGGTGTACTATTGGCACAACATAATGCAGAAGGCAAAGAGTGTGCTGTATACTACATCTCTCGCACACTGGTGGGCTATGAACTCAATTACATGCCTATTGAGCGAGCTTGCCTAGCAGTAATCTTAGCAACTACTAAACTAAGGCACTATCTGTTAACACACAAGTTACAACTCATTGCAAAGATTGATCCACAAAATTATTTACTCAGCAAAGTAGTATTGACAGGTCGCTTGGCCAAATGGGTGATGATTCTAAGTGAATTTGACATTGAGTATGTGGACCGAAAAGCTATCAAAGGGTAGGTTATTGTAGATCAGTTGGTCGATGTGCCTCTCATAGGTGATCATCCTCTCATTTCCAATTTTCCAAATGAAGAGATATTCATGATCACAATAGCACATCCATGGAAACTATATTTTGATGGGTCATACACTAGACACAGCTCAGGGGTAGGCATTCTGTTTGTCACACCTTAGGGTGATAGCATCCCAAAGTCTTACAGGCTCACATTTCCATGCACCAACAACATAGCAGAGTATGAGGCCTTGATCACAGGACTCAGGTTAGCCGTACAATGGAAATTACAAGAACTACAAGTATATGGTGACTCACAACTGGTCATTCGACAAGCAATAGATGAATATCAGACCAAGGATGATAAACTCATGCCGTATAAGCAAATGGTGGACACTTTAAAGACATCATTTACTACTATCACTTTTGAGTAGATACCAAGAGATCAGAATCGAGTTGCTGACGCTATGGCTACCATCGCATCTCTCCTAGATCTTCCACAAAATTCAACACGCTATGAGTTCTTGGTAGAACAGCTTTGGATCCCCACTTATGATATCCCTAAATCTGAGATGATATGTCACCTTGTCGGTTCTGAATCCCCATGGTACGGTGAGTTCTACAACTATCTTCACGATCATACCCTTCCTCCCAACCAATCGAATAACCAACGAAAAACCTTCATTCACCAAACTGCTCGATATACCATTATTGCCGAAACCCTATACCGACGCGGTCTTGATGGTACTCTCCTTCGATGTCTAGAACAAGATGAGATAACAATGGCTTTGGAAGAGGTACATGAAGGAATTTGTGAGACTCACTCAAGTGGTCCATCACTAGCCAAGAAACTCATACGAGCTGGATATTATTGGCCATCTATGGAAAACGATTCCTACTACTTTGTCAGAAAATGCAAGAAATGTCAAGTCCATGGTGACCTGATACATGCACCCGCCTAGGAACTACAACCAATCACGACACCATGGCCTTTCTGTCAATGGGGCCTTGACCTTGTGGGTAAGATTCATCCATCTTCATCCAATGGCCATAAATTCATTATTACTGCCACCGAATATTTCACAAAGTGGATCGAAGCTATTCCACTTACCCAAGTCACCGGCAAGCAGATCACCTCATTCATCCTCAACTACATCATCTGTCGGTATGGCGTACCCATGTCCATCATCACAGATAATGGTCTTCCTTTCAAAAATCAAGATGTTCATGAACTTTGTGAGAAATTTCACATCCAACACTACTTTTCCACCCCCTATTACCCACAAGGCAATGGTCAGGCCGAAGCATCAAATAAGAACATATTAAGAATCCTCAAGAAGACAGTCAATGATGTCGGTCGTGATTGGCACGTTCAATTGAATCCAGTGCTATGGGCATATCGAACTAGCATTCGAACCCCTACAGGTGCAACTCCTTATTCATTGGTCTATGGTGCAGAAGCTATCTTGCGTATTGAGGTCGAGATACCATCATTATGGGTTTCCTTGCATAATCTGATAGATGACGAAACATATAGAGTGTCCCATCTTCAGGACTTAGAATTACTTGATGAGAAGCGACAAGCTGCATACAACCATCTCAAAGCCTATCAGCAGCACATGAGCAGAAGCTACAATCACCGAGCTAGACCTCGTACATTTGAGGTAGGTGATCTTGTTCTACGAGAGAATCCTCGCAATCAACCAAACAGAGAACATCAAGGCAAGTTTGAATCAAACTGGCTGGGCCCATATGTTGTCACTGCTGTATTCGGGTCCGGGGCATATCAGTTGGCTACATCAGAAGGAGAACCGCTTGCAGATCTAATCAACAATATGCACCTAAAACGGTTTTATACCTAAGCTGTACAGAACATCAGGCTCCCTTGCATACCAAAACATACCAAAAACATTCAAAAAAAAAAATGTAAAGAAAAATCATGCATCCAAACGGTGAACAACCACTCCAGTGGTCCCTTGGGTAAGTACGATGGTGAAAACCTGGCAAATAGGCACCACTCGTAAAGACTATGGCTCCATTGTCTTTCAGACTTGTTGCGATCACATCTACTTCATACATACATCCATCCATCTGAAAACCATGGCTTGTTATTTCTCTGCAAATATGATAAATACTTCATGCGTCTAGCATCCCGCTTTTTCATAGTCATGTCTAAAACTGGGAGCAATGCCCTTAACCTATTGATGGAAGTGGATTCTACATTTTCTTATGATTCATTAAGTTCTTCATTCAAGCAATCATCAAAATACCAAAAACATTGGAAAATATCTCACAAAAATCCAAAAACATTCAAAAAATAATTCAAAATCCAAAAACAGCGAAAAACATTGAAAATCACACAAAAACATGACAACACATTGTACATACTCATCCACAGATACCAAGACAAACATTGACAAAATACTCACACAATGACCACTTATCAATCGACCACACAATCAACATCAACACTCAAAAACTATCTTTAACAAGGATGCATCCTTCCTTACCAAAACAAAGACAAAGTGACGTTTTCTTTGACAAGAAAATTATGTTAAGCTATCAAATACTTGGTTGATTTGTGAGTACAATCATTCATTTATCTATATCAAGATCTTTCAGCATTGTTTTGTATCGTTTGCACATTATTTCTGATGAAGTTCTGGGGCATGTACTAATGGTGTCTACGTGGGAAGTTCACTAAGTTACGTGATCATAGGCAAAAATACAGTCATAGATCACTACGGCTTGTTGACTATAGCGTATACCTCGACCATATGAACATGAACCATTACCAAGGATCCTTATTCTTTATTCTTTATGTATATACTATTTGTTTGCAGGTACAATGCTCTTCCTTGGGTTCCTCCTACCTCATCCAAACTAGATAAAGGTTTTTATCTCTTAGTACAGTATGCACTTGTCTCAAGATATGATTAGCCTAAGATCAAGGAGGATGATCCAAGTCATGCATGAATAGAGATAATCCTTGTCTATTCCGCAAGCAATACTCTGGTCGACTTGACCCTTATATCAAGTTGTTTGTATTAACTTGCTATATAAAATCCATGAAAGGAATACTCAGGTCATCTTGAATCATTATGTCAAGCTGCTTGTATTCTCTTCCAACATTTTGAAATCTCAATGATGAAAAATCGAGCACTATGGATCGTCATTTCATCTCATCTGTTTATATATTGCATTCCGTTGCATATCACCCATCCATTCGCTCATTCATATGTAGGCTTTATATGCAAAATATGAAAATTAAGCTGGTCTTGGATACAATCACGATCGAGTACTCTGATACATCATCAATGCATCATGCAAAGTCTTACAAACCTTGCATTCCTCATGATCATATCATCCTCACATTTAGTTGCATCTTGCATTACACATTTAGTTGCATCTTGCATTAAACATTTAGTTGCATCTTGCATTAAGTACATTCACGTCATTTTAACTTAACATTGCATATAGTTCATTTTGACATTTAGTTTTCATTAAACATTTGCATCATTGCATCAATCATAAATAATTAGATTCATTCGTGGGATCAAATTATCTTTGATTATGTTAAACCATTTACTATGCATTCCTTTAGTGTCAGTTATCCATTATCATTTTATCATCCTTTATCATTTATTATTGTATACATTCATGTATCCATTTAGTGAAAAAGTGCATTCATTCATCCATTAACTAAGTATCCTATTATGCTCATTTTAGGATTCATTCACATTTGCATTCATTATCCTCTTTTTAATTGCATTAAGGTGCAGTTATTAAAACATTAGTTATCATATCATCACATTATCATTTGTACTTAAATCATATTTAAGCATTTAGAATCATAAAATCCATTTGTTTACAAAACATTTGTACTTTACATTTTATATCCATTATGCATATGCATTCATTTAACACATTATCATATAAAGCATTTGTACTTTACATTTTGTTTATCCATGTTTATTCATCTAAAAACATCTAGATGCATATCCATACATAACATCATTCATTCGACCATTGCATTAACATCACCACATAAATCATCTCATCATTATATCAATATAGGAAACACCAAAATCCTATTCATATATTATCATAAGCATACATCATCATCATGGCATTACATACATACAACATTGCATCCAAAATCAAACAAATCATACATATATAAACCTGCATTCATATGTCAGTATCATCATCAAAACATGCATATAGGAAACATCTCATCAAATGCATACATATACACATATCCATCTAAGTAGTAAACTCATCATCCTGCATAAACATCCATACATAATCAAATGCATATCATCAAAATATGGGATCTCCTCATATATATCATCTCATATATCAGAGTACAATGAAGTTTACAAAATCGGCGACCAAGAGCCATCCAAGATACAGTCCAAATAAACAATGATACAAATACATCTATGCATGAATGTTCTCTCAAATGCCACTCTGGCCAGATGCTGTCCCAACACCTCCCCCTGCTCCACCACTGGTGCCTGCACCACCTGATCCATCTCTCCATGGAGGCCTCATCGAGCCACCACTCCCTCCTGCATCCCTTGATCTCTCCCTCCTCAAAGGACCCATCACACCCCCACTGCTCTACATCCTCTGTGATCGCTCTGATCTCGCCTGCCACATCTGCGAATAACTAAGAGCTCGCTGACTCACTGGCACCACCTGCTCATATAACCCCCGCCAGTACTCTATCTCCGCCTAAGCTCGCCGCATCTCCCTCATCACCTCCCGTGTAGGCCACTGTGCTCCTACTCCAACCCGGACTCTCTCCTGCAGCTCCACCAATCTCTCCACTGCGGTATCTCTCTCCCACAGCACCACAGTCAGCTCTGACTCCCGTGCAAATAGCTGCACATCCCTAGCTGCCACCTCTGCCTCCAAATCCTCTATCCACATCTGCAAGCATACTATAATGTGTTCCCGCAGATCTCTAGTGGCTCCCTCCCCGGTATCCATAGCTGCCTCCCCTACACCACCCTCTCCCGTAGTCCCCTCCCCTCTGTCCATCGGGATCTCCCTCTCCATCCCCCTCCCACTCAGCTGAACTCCTCTCGGTATCAGTTGTCCCTGTGAGATCTGTAGAGGCAGTCCACCTCTCCCTCTCTGCTCGCTCCGCATCCCCAATCCCCCTCCACCTCCTCCTCCTCCACCTCCTACATCTCCTCCTCCACCACCTCCTCCATCTCCTCCATCTCCTCCTCCTCCTCCTCCTCCTCCATCTCCTCGACCTCCTGCCCTCCTCCGTCTCCGTCCCCTCTTATCCTCAAACGCTGGGATCGGCTTTGCAGGATCCGATATCTGTAGGATTGAGTGCGTCACTCAGTACTGCGTGTACTCATTTGTCACCCTTGCATCAATGACCCTCGGTCGTAGGTCCCATGGCCTCACCTGTAGTGTCTGAAACTCTGCCAGTGCCTAATCATAAGGTAGCACTAGACCCCATGCATACCTCTCTCAAATAACTCGAGCATACTCTCCAGATCCACTGGGCAGTGCCTGCTGCCGTCCGAACTATCTCATCACTCGCCCAGGCACCTGTCTCTCCACATGATAGGAGGTCCTCCCAATGAGATATCGGGTCATGAAGACATAAGGTAGTGCCTCTGCGTCATCATCCCATGGCTCACACTCCAAGTATGGCCACCATATCACTACATCCAGGTCATCCAATGCCCGTCGCCACCACTCTAACTTCCCTAAGTGGGGCTGACTCATCATGCCACTATACATAAACATGTACGGCTGATCCACCACACGAAATCTCAGACTCACCGGTCGAGTCACTGGTAGGTGCTCCCAAGCCCAAATATGTAGCAGTGTCATGCCCACTGCTAAGGAACCCCTCCCCCAGTACACTACCTCGTGAAGCTCCTGATACATGTGCGCCAGCACGCACGGCCCCCATGCAAATCGAGTCCCCTCGGTCATCATCATCTCAATAACCTATCCCCATCCCACCGCCAACCCATGTGACCGCTTGTCTGGACACAGTAGTCCTCCCACGATCCCTAACAAAACTGCTGGAAGTGGCTCATAAAGTGCCGCTATATCCTCCCACGCAATTGAGCCATCATCAATAAACACATCCTCATCAAAAATCCACTGCACTGCCACAGTCCCCCAAGATCTATCATATGTGGCCAGCTCTCCTCGAATCGGAATCCGTAGGATGCACCACACATCCTCCAAGGTCACCGTCATCTCCCCCTGTGCCAAATGAAAGGTGCATGTCTCACTGTGCCACCGCTCTGCCAGTGCTGTGATCAATCCATGATTCATACGAATCACGAGCATGTGCATCACCTCATAAAGACCAGTCGCGGCAATATAATCAATTTCCGCCTGGGTCAATCGGTCCCGTAACCCTTGTGTCGTAGGATGGTGCTCGCGTAACTGCAACACGCGCAGATCCTCCTACACATGGATATTCATCAATCACCATCAGTTGTTTTGTTTTCAAACTTTCTTAAGTTTAAACCTAGACTATCAACAAATACTTTGATCAAGTATCTTCAGGTCTCAACAGGTAAGCAATCATGGCCACCTAGACTTCAACGGGCATTTCTCTTAACAAATGACCTAAGTCTCATTAGACTGCTATGGTTCAAAACAACTCCCACTTCACCTCGCCATCCATCAATCATTGGCATCAGAGAATTAGCCTTCATCCAAACTGGGGCATCTTTTTATCCTAAAACAATAGCGCTAATTTCCAAACAATAGCGCTACAACTCTAACCAAAGCGCTCAATTAGCTATCCCATAGTGCTAAAACTACAACAGCACTAAATCCACTACGCAGTAGCGCTACTTAAACACAATAGCACTCAATTAAGCCCTCACTAGTGCTAAAACTTCAAAAGCGCTCAAACTTGCATACAATAGCGCTACAACAAGCCGAAAGCGCTCAAACAATGGGGCAATAGCGCCATTGCGGCGTAGTAGCCCTAATTCATGGAGCAAAAGCGTCAAAACAACAGTTCCAACACTCTTGCTCTGACTTGACTTGGACTCAGCTAAAAACCTATCAAAAATGCACAAAAATTAAGTTTTCGAATTTGCGTACCGCTGGTCCGTAGTCATCTGGGCGCTGGAACCGTCGGACTCGCTCGAATCTATGCTCAGAATCAGCATCCTAGCTGCTACTCGCTCCTCCAAATCTCACTATCAAAGCTCTCATTTTCAACTGGTCGCGATCACAAATGATCCTGTTTTCACCCCTTTCACCTCATTTACACCCTTCGTGGTCACTGTAACTTCTCCCCGCTCACCACCGTGGTCCCCGTGAACTTCCCGAGCCCCCCATTTCTCCATGTTTCCTCTGTTTTCTTCTAAATTTCACCCACATTGCTCCTTTATTCTCTTCTACCACCTCGCCAGTTTTCATTCTTTTTTGAGAGATCACCCGATTTTTTTTTCAAAATTTTTTGGCCCATCTCTCGAGGGGGCATACCACCCATTAAATTAACATTTTATGGGGCATTTCTTCACACCTATTTTCTTTCTTTGAAACGACACGATAAACCGCACCGTCTAAAAGAGGGGCAAATGTAGTCACACAAATCTGTCTAGCTTAACTAAATAAATATTCGCTATTTGTTTGATTAAAAATCCACTAGCCATCAGTTAATTAAATAAATATTTAATTAATTCATCTCCAAACATTCTCCTATTAATTAAATAAATTATTCAATTTATTTTAATTAATTCACTATACCAAATTCACAATCAATTAAATAAATAAAATCTATTTATTTAATAAAATCCCCTTTTCCTCTTTTGAATAAATTAAATAAAAACATTTATTTAAAATCATTATCCCCCCCCACTTGCATTTTCCTACAAATGCAACTTGCACACATTTAATGAAATAAATGAATTTTTATTTTAATAAAATCCTATTTTCCTTCACCCACCAAATCCACTTGCAAAAATCTAATCCCCTTCTAGATTCTTCTAACCCCTTCCTAATTAGTCTAATCCATCCCCTAATTATTGTCATATTCCTAAGCAAAATGGAGTTACTTCTCAAAGACTCCAAAGTCTTTAAAAAGCATTTAATGCTTTGTGTGTTCAACAAATTAACCCTCAAAGTCTTCCAAGACCACTAATGGCTCTTACATGACCATTTATGGCTCTTACATAACCATATATGGTTATTTCAAACTTGTCCCCCCAAACATTTATTGTTTTGACCATATTCATCCATTTCACATTTACACAAGAGTTTATCCATTGGATAAAAGCTTTATTCTTTGAATAAAGAGTTTATTCATTCAACCAACCTTGACTTTAACTTCCAAAGTCATATCAAGCATTTAATGCTTATTCCCTCCCCTCTCAACCTATCTCACATTGACACTTGTCATCCTGGGATTGGGTTGAAAGCCCTCACATGGATTTGAAATCATTCAATCCTGACCCTTGTTGAGATTACTCAATCTCAACCATCCATTGCTCCATTTTTCCTATAAATAGAGCTCATTCCTTCATAATCCAGATCCTGAAAACTTGTATGCATTTAAGCTATAGACATTTTTAGAGAGCATTTTAGCATAATTATCTAATATCTTGTCTTTTTGATAAAATAAATCATTTTAGCATCAATAGTATAGTATTAGCTTTTCATTTCACATTTGGAGTACAATACTATCATCTCAATCCTCCATAAGCATCCATAGTGCAAAAAGCTGCTAAGAGCTACAATATTTTGGAACTTGGAGAGGAGAGGAACAAGGAAGAAAGGAGCCAAGACCATGCTAAGAGGCATTTGGAGATGTCTCATTATCTTTGCTTCTTTAGTTAGATATATTAGCATGTTTTTAGTGTCTCTCTTGGTATGCCTTTTTAGATTTGTTTTTGATTGACTAACACTGACGGTTCTGTGTCTTTTTGTGTTATTGATCATTTACTAACCTTGTGCTATTTAGGAGGGCATCAATATTTATTCAATCATTTTCAATAGTTCAACCAAAAAAAATATAGTAAAATTGTATCAAATCAAAAGTGATAAAGGAGGGTTGTGACAACAAGACCACAATTTTGATATAAACCCTAATTTCCTGAATAAATCATGTCCATCTACCAACTAATGCATCTAGGGCCTTGATCTGCCTCTTGGAAATTCTATAAATGAGAGGCATCCAATTCGATTTTCTCACATTGATTAATCACATTGTTATGCTATTGGTTTACTTATTGATCCATCTTAATCATATCATCATATTGCTATAATCATGAGCAACCAATCATACTGCTATCATCATACTACTTTAATTTTTCCTTACCTCTTGATGTAGTTGCTGAAAACTTTGGGATTTTTAAATGGGCCTTTCATGAAATTAAAGATATCAATGTGAAAATTCGGGCAACTAGTAGTAATCAAGATTCTCAAGCTAGAGAACAATGGATGATTGATCAAAGAAAGGAAATTGTGGATTCAATGGAAAAAACTGTGGGAATGGTTAGTGATAGTAAGAAAGACTATGAGTGCAGTATTTCAAAGCTAAAGGAAAAACTCAAGAAAGAATTTGAAGGTATACTGAGTAAGAAGGAGAATAAATACAAGTAAATTAATGAAAATATGATATCTTTGGTTACCTTCAATTACAAAGTGGTTGAGCACTCAGCTAGGAGTTTAAATACCATGGTTGGAAAGATAGAAGTCATCCTTCAAGAAGGTTCTACAGTGGACATGGAGGCGCTACATAAAAAGCTAGAGGATATGATGGGACCTTGCAAGAGAATCAAAGCTAATCTAAATAAGAAAACTATTAATCAAGATATTCAAGAGCTAAGGAAGATTGCATTATATATGACATAGCTGGAAAATTAGGTCGCAGAGGCCCTTACAAACTTGTACTAGTTTCTTCCATTTTTTTATCTCTTTCCTTGTTTTTGGCTTAGTGCTAGTTTTTGCTTTCTTTGGGCTGCAATGGAATTGGCGTATCTTAATTTACAAATTTTTGATGTATTTATCTATTAAAGGGTTTCAGGTCCCTTGAAACCAGGTCTTTTTGTTCCATAATCAAAAACAATATCCATTCTATCAACGTATCACTTGACCTTTCTAATTTTTGTATATATTTGATTTGAATGGGGTAGATTAGAGGCATATTAAATTGTCATTTGCTTGCAATGTATTTTTTACATGTTGTGTGTGATCCTTGTCCCTAAATTTATTATTTTTATAATATTTTTTTATTTTTTAGTTGCACAAGTTCTAAAATAACACTAATGATATATTTAATCATGCTTTCATTTTTAGATCCATGATTATGCTTTGTGTTTTCATACATACATTTCTAAATCAATGATCATGCAATCAATCAAATGGCACAATCCATCCAAATTTACAATAAATTATAGATCATCACTTAGTAGTTTACAGAGAGATGTCTAAAGTACTTCTCTCGAAGATGGATCATGATCGTGCCATGCAACTAGTGCTAGGAAGCTAGCCACCCAACATTAGGCCTTATACATACCCATATATACAAGAAAATGGAGATTGAAATGATTGTTCAAGAAATTATATATAAAATTACTATCAAGCATAGCCAAAGTGCTTATTCCACACCATTTGTAATGGTGTGTAAGAATGATGACACATGGCACATGTGTCCAGACTATAGAGTGCTCAAGATGTACACCATCAAAGATAAGTTCTCTTTTCTACTCATTATTAATTTATTAGATGAATTAAATGGAGCTATAATTTTTACAAAGCTAAATCTTAGATTAGGTTATAATCAAATTTGAATCAAGGAAGAAGACATTCTAAAGGAAATATTTAGCACTCATAAGGGTCACTATGATTTTTTAGTGACACATTTTGGTCTTACTAGTGCACCATCTACAATTAAATTTTTAATGAACTCCATTTTTAACATTTTTTTTCAGAAAGTTTGTATAGTTCACTTTGATTATTTATTAATTTATAGCAAGACATGGGAGGAATGTTTACATCATGTTGATATAGCAGTACAAGTTATTTAAGATCTCTAGCTATATGATAAACCTTTCAAGAGTTATTTTGGTCTCAAAGAGTTGGAGTACCTAAGAGACATAGTTTCACATGAAGTAAAGGTGGATCCTAAACAGAATATGTCTATTGCGGAATTACCTATTCAAGAAACAACTATGAAATTATGGGCTCTTTTTGGTTTGACTAGGTATGATAAAATATTTTTGTATAACTATGGTCATATAACAATATTACTCATGAATTTGTTGAATAATGATTAGTTTTGATGAAATGGTTTAGCTAATGCAACATTTGAGAGATTGACCATATGAATTACTCTAGTTCTTACTACTCCCAACTTCACCAAGGATTTTGTTGTTGAATGTAATTGTTTAAGTAATGGTGTTGGAGAAAATTTTATGTAAAAGAGTTGTCAATTAAAGGGTAATAATCAAATTGATCCTATTCATGAGATAAATATGTTGGCTATTCTTAATGCAATCAAATAATGGAGGCCATATCGAATGGAAGAACACTTCAACGTTAAGACAAATCATGATAGCCTAAAATATTTTTTGGAATAGAGATCATATTTTGAAGAGAAACAAAAAAATATTACAAAAAATTCATTATTTATAAAGGATAAAAATAATTTAGATCTATTGTATGCCATTTCAATATTACAAGTAGATTGGGTAGCAAAAGATAACGAATAGTGGAATAATTACTTTGCTACTCGTAATCTCACTCAAAAATTTAAATGTGATCTAGGTAGTTTAGGTAAGTTTTATTTTAAGGGAGATTATTTATGGTATAAAAAGAAATTATACATTTACAAGAATTCTACTCTCTAACAAAAGATTCTCATAGAACTTCATGAGTCTTAAGTGGTGTTTCGGGATTTTTGAAGATACATCATAAATTTAATAAAGATATTTTCAATGGAACTAAAAGGGCATGTCAAAAAATTTGTGGTTGAATGTTTGGTTTGTTCAAATAAATAAAGGGGAGATAGTTAAGACACTAGGTCTCTTGTAGCTCTTAGTTATTCCTAGCTAGCATTAGGAAGATGTCTCCATAGATTTTATCCTAGGTCTCTCAAGATCTAACAGTAATAATATCATCATTGTAGTGGTAGATTTCTTGACTAAATATGCCCATTTTATTGTATTATCACATCCTTTAAATTGAGTATAGTGGAAAAAGCATTTTTGGAGAAAATACAAAAGCTAGACATGTTACACATAAGGTTATTTTTGTGACTATGATCCTATCTTTACTAGAAAACCTTATATTTATTTACTCTTATTTTTCAGAACTCAATTGGCTTATAGCTCATACCAATCTAAATCTGATAGTAAAACTAAGGTTCTTATTAATTTTTTGAAAGCATATCTATGTTGTTTCATTTAGATAACCGGTCACCATGGGTATATTGGTGACCACTAGAAGAATGATGGTGTAATACTTTCTCATAGCTCATAAATATATCCCCTTCTATGACACTATATATTAATAAATCATCCTCCTTCCATCACATCATCATTAAGGGTATCATGAAAAGTTCAAGCTATGGAGGATCATATGATTCATCAGGAATAAGTAGTTTAAGTAATCAAGGAGAATTTGGTAATGATGCAAAATTAAATGAACCATCATGTGGATTAACATCATAATGAAAGAAGCTTTGAAGTGGGGAATTGGGTGTTCTCAAGATTGCAACCTTGTAAGCAAATTTCATAGAAGGAAAAGACAAATAATAAAAAGTTGTCACCAAAATATTATGGCCCATACCAAATCATGCAAAATATGGGTAATTTTTTCTAGATGGTGGGGTTGTCATCAATAACCAAGATACATTTAATTTTCAATGATTCCTAATTGAATAAAGTAACAAGGAAAATCAATGATGTCAAAATATTATTGCTCTTAAAAATGAGCCAATCACGCCACCCCATCTTCTAGAGTCTGCAAAATCAATGCAAAATATTGTCAAGTCAGTTACATCTATTGATTCTCAATTAGATAAATTTCATAGACGACGACAAGAGTTGTGTGTTTTTTATGGCGATGGTTTAACTTAAAGGCAAATCAATGATCTCAAAATAACCAAAGCTCATTTATGTCCATATTTTACTAACCTAAAAATAAGAGAACCAATACAACCTAACCAGAAAAGAATTTCAATTAGGTGGTGTGTGCATCCAAAAATGGCTAGACACTTTTGGGATAGATGGTGGATGGTTTTTGATTATCCACCACATCATAATTATGAGGTCCCTTTTTATTTTTTGAAGAAATTATACTGTGAGTTTGTAATGCACCAAAAAGCAAATTATTTTGATATCAAGTCATTCCAGGGTGTTGGTCGTGGAATGACACATCACAGTTTAGGGGCACGAAGTAATAATCCCCTACTAGATCCACCCATAGTTCCACTTGTTGATCCATCAATTCCTACAGATGTGCAGAATACATCATTCATTTGGACATTAGATGCTTTGACTTCCCTCACAGGTAACCTAATTGAGCAAGCTACTCACATGGCATCCACTCCTTGATGGATGCCACATATGTGTTTGAGTTGTCATGAGAAATGTGTAGGTCCTACTGCTAATCCAAGATTTTTTTCAGTTCCAGCTAAGCATGATGCAACAGATGATAGTATGATGACATCATATATGGATTTTCTTTGCTCTGATGATCATCTTGACCAGGTATAGATATATATACATGTACATATCAATCTTTAAATACTTCATTAAATATAGGTATAAATTAAGTGCATGTATTCTTTTTAATACAATCTAATACTTCATTAAATAAATTTGGTTTATGTACATAAGGACTACACCTAATATTAGAGTCAATATTGCATCTACTGGAACACAACTTGGCACACCTTATGGGGTATAGTATCAATTTCTATCTGGACATTGTACTAGCTTTTTAAGTTAATATGTTATCATCGTATATTATATAAATTTTCATGTTCATACATTGAATGCTTCTTTCTCCAGGATTCAGGTCATGAGGGACCCTCTACATCACATCGAGAAGAGGGTGTGACTATTGTGACACCATCTATGGTATGTATCTTAGAATTCATAAATTAAATATGAACTCTTACAACATTGTAACTTAACTTGAAATTATTTAATACACATATATGTCCACTAAATATGATTTCATTAAATTCATGTTTGTAGGTGGACACTACTATTAGGATAGGTTATCCTCATAATTTTTATTGGAGCCAATTTGAACTCACATCGACATCCTTTGAGGTCTTAATATGTAACACTTAATTTGATCTTATTTTGACTCTTAATTTAAGATTTAATTGGACACTTTGAATTTGACCTCGTACAAGAGTTAGCTATCACTACATTTGGTGTTGATACTGGTAGAGGATCTGATGAGCATATGGTAAGTTTGTAACTTTATTTATGAATTCCAACTATATTTGATAAATGATTCTTTTAATAGTTAATTTCAAGTATTTTAATATTATTTTTTCCTTGTACAGCATGAGACGGGTGGATCTAGTCCACATCCCGAGGAGAAGAGACCACGAGATGTTATTGATGATAGCACTTAGATTTTACTGTTTATTTGGCTCTGATATGATGTACATGTACTTTTTATTTGATATGTACTTTTTTATGGACTTTACACATTTGTTTACATGTGTAATTATTTTTTAACATTGTATATATTGTCTTGGACGTGCACATACTTTATATATATCGATAGTTGCATAATAGGTGCATACTTTTTATATATTGTGCATACTTTATATATTTTGTGCACATTAGATATTATGTGGAGTTCATCATGTTACCATCCAGATATATATATGGATTAGATATTATATGGATTATGTGGACTTGAAATTTTATTTTTGGAATTTTATTTAAATAACTTGTGATTAGATAAACTAAAGGTGTACATCATTAACAAACAATGATGATAAGACCAAAGTATCAAAACATATCTTATAATTATAACATTTTCTAAATTAAAAAGTATTAATCATGACAGATAAGCAAAATATATAATCAAATATATAATTAACATTACAATAATAATGATGATAATAGAAAATTATGAAAACAAATATATTGAATAGAACTTGATTAAAACATAATTATCTCATTCATAAATTTGACCAATAGTCTCTCATTTATGTATATTACACAGTGTAATCAAGAATACCTATTTGAAATAAAATAAATAGTCTATTTAAATTATAATAATAAGGATTTATATCTCTCAAAATACAACATAAAGTATGCACAAATAATAGTAGTCATTGAGGCCAAGTCTACTCTGAGAGACCTAGAAAAAAAAAATACATATGATTAGTTTTTATAATGAGGATGCATTGAATTTAAAATACAGCATAAAGCATACATCACAACTCTTCAAAGGGATTTTCCTTAAGGGTATAAAACTTTAACTTACTTGTAATTATTCAAAATGAATCATAAAGTATGCACAAATAACTTTGTTTTCATTGATGCCTTCTACTTGTGGTAGACCTGAAACAAAATTACTAGATTAAATTTTATAATTATGATGCATGATTTAAAATACAACATAAAGTATGCACAAACAATAGGTGTCATTGGGGCCAAGTCTACTGTGAGAGACCTGGAAAAAAAAATACATATGATTAGTTGTTATAATGAGGATGCATTGAATTTAAAATACAACATAAAGCATACATCATGACTCTTGAAAGGGAATTTCCTTAAGGGTACAAAACTTTAACTTACTTGTAATTATTCAAAATGAAACATAAATTATGCACAAATAACTTGGTTTTCATTAATGCCTTCTACTTGTGGTAGACCTAAAACAAAATTACTAGATTAAATTTTATAATTATGATGCATGATTTAAAATGCTATATAAAATATGCATCATGACTTTTAAAAGGGAGGTGGATTAAGGGTTCAAATTATAACTTACTTTATATTCATTCTGTTATGCCATCTGCATCCTGTCTCTTTTACAAAGCATCTATAATTGTCTAGTGCTCTTCCATAGATAGAGTCCATAATTGTTTATTAGTAGGCCTGCCATGATATCTATCCAATTTTATATTAGTTTCCACTAGAAAATGCAAGTAATGTCTAGTCTTCTTCTCTAATTCATAATCTTCAAATACGGGCAATCCATTCTTTCTTGTTGGATATTTGTGTAGCCAAGTGCCAACAACAACCACAGATCCTGTTGGATAGTCATAACCATCATCATCTACTCAAGGAATGGTTAGCTTAATTTTTGGCTCTACACATCGAGCCAAGCAATACTCTGTCCCCTCTTCATTGTCCTCTGGTGCAAAAATAGCATAGACATGTCCTGTGCACAAAACAATTTTATTTTAATATTTAATGAGAATTAAAAACATAACTATACACTATATGATTTCATATATATGTACTATTTAATAAATCAAACCAAATTTCAAAAACAATTTTACCTTGTTGTATAAGATCTGAAATGTGATCATAGTCATTTGATGCAAACATATGATCCATATCTTCATCAGTTCTTTCATGTGGATCATTTGCATCTATGGGTGTCAATGACCTTTGTTGCAATTCTTCAACCCATTCTTAATTCTCACAAAATTCCCAATCTCCGGAAACATAAAACTGACAAAAGCAAACAAGCTGCCTTGTGAATATAGTCCATGTTTTTGAATTAGAACTCTTAAATGAATGCCATTTAGATGATCCAATGATGGTATTACAATCATGTTGAATAGGAATACTATCTTCCTCTACCAACTAGAAGAAATGCCGAATTACAGAGTTCTCAGTTGATCCTTTTGACAACTTTGAATTGCACTAATCTACAACTGCACGAGCATCTCTAAATTTTGTTGCCTCCTCAAATGTCAATTGTTCTCTAGCAAGAGCTCCTTTTACATAGGCACCAGCTCCATCGTGTTCCCCTTTACCATGTCCCTCTTCAAAAAAACTCCATAAATGTTAGACATTAGTTATCTTGTGAACTTTGCATAGCCAATAAAACATTCTTGCATTTTTGAATTGTCCAGTGCAGTTATCTGACCATATCATATGTTGTTTCATGTCAATTTCTCTTTCCTTAATATTATCATGAAATACCTCAAAGAAATGCTGAACAAACTCTGACGAGTGTAATCAATTATCACTAACATAGAAATGATACTCCCTCAAAAAAAATTTGTTATCTTCTGTATTGTCATGGTCATGTCTATATATAATATGAATAAATATGGCCACTTGCACTGAGTTGTAGTATTGTTATTGAGTTTCCTCTTGTGGTTTTAGAGTATAATTTTCTGCAAAATCCATAACTGATACTATTGTTCCAATTGCAAATGTGTTCTTGCATATGTGAAACTATCCATCAAGCCATCGGGCATGTTGGGAATGTTGCACATATTTGGGAACAATATGAAGTTTAAACTCACTGATAAATGCATTCACACTATTTTGTTCTGTAATCAATTCTAAACGTTTCCCAATCTTTCCATTCTTTAGAGGGTATTCTATTTTTTTTAATCTCTTAACATTGGCCATTTTTTGTCCAAACTCGAGCAAAACATGTTCATGCAAACATTCACCTATCAAAGAATAGTTCCCACATAAATTGCAAAGGCCATAAATGTATGAACTGGAAAGAAATAATTGTTCATTAGGTGGTTTAAAAAATAAACTTCTAATAAAATCTTTTATAGTTTTAGGTGGAACATAAACACCACAATCCTTTACAAGATCATTACCATGCAACATACAACGTATATATCAAAAAACATTGTAATAGTAACGAAACTGACCATGAGTTTTACAACAACAAGATATTCTTTGTTTATTGATTTTAACATACCAGGGTTTGCATTTTTCAAATGATCTTTAACTAATTTGTAAATTCATTAACACAGATTCATTACTAAATTTTTTAAAGAATTCAGTTTGCATCATGTCAAGAAGATGTTTTGGATGAGGATCACAAATTTTTGATCCCACCCTTAACTTAAAACATCTCTAGCATTTGATGAATCTCTAGTGTTATCATGCCAAAATTTTGCAATTAATTGTTTAGTTTCATCATTTAATTTCATGTCCAACCTTTGGAGTCTACCACGAAAAATCCAACAATGGTTTAGTGGATCAATTTCAATTGTGTCTCTTCTTTTTGCCGCTATTGACAAGGTTCTACGATGAAAGTTCAAATAGCCACTTATATCACTTAACATTCTTTTACTAACAATTGTTTTGTCAACTATAGCAGTTGTTATAACTCTATGTGCTTCATTCATATCTTGAGATCGACTTGTTTTTTCGGTAGAATCGATGGCAACGGTAATAGTAGATACAACTTGCTTATATGATTCATCTTTTCTTTTTTGTTTTGCATAAATACCTATTTTTTCATGACTTTAGGCATTTTTAACATTTTTATTAATTGTAGCATTAATTGACATTGGAATCCTAACTTTTTATTATAGAAAAATTGTTTATATAATTTGTTTGCATGTTCTGATTTGTCTCCAAGAAACTAACCCATTAAGATTATCTAGCACATTGCTATCAGTAGTAAACAAATTACATTCATTTTATTTCAGAGAGGGTGGTGTAATATTTTCAATTTTTATTTCTTTTCGTATTGGTGTATAAAATTTATATCCACCTTCATTTAAATCAGCAATTTGATTGGCATCATAGTCTTGGGGATTTAAAAACATACTAGGATTCACATCCACATGAACATTTGCATCAACAATCATACCCGTGTTTGGTTCTACATTTCTTGAGTCCATCATGATCTCTTCAATGGTCTCATCTACAATGGACACTAAACTAGACGCTTCAGAAGTGTTATTCAATTGTCATTGTTGTGATCTTCAATCTCTTTGGCATTTTGCCTCCTCTCTTTGTGCTTGAATTTAGTCCTTTGTCATTGTACTCTTTTGTTTCTTTTGACGTTGCTTAGAACCCATCTTTACAAACTCCTCTTCAAAAGATAATATCTTTTTATTGAGTTCTTTAAAAATTTGTGTAAAAAATATTAAAAAGTACTGCCAAATGATGTCAAAAAATGTTTGTCAATACAAATTTCAATGATAGTGTGGGAAATTGATGCAATCTGTCTTTTTTTTACAGTAATGGTTATTTAGAAATGGGGGCCCATTATTTAAATAATGGGCCCTCGTTTTAGAAAAAATGGAACTGGCCCCTGTTTTATAAACGTGCCCCCATTTATAAAATGGGGCATCATTCTGTGGAAGTTGATTCCACAACCCACCACTTGGCTCAGGATTAGGCCTGGGATAGGCCTTTGATGGCCACACCTGAGACATGCACTTGCAAATTCAAATCTCCATGAATGAAAGCACAAATATGAACTTCTGAAATAGTTTACCTGCCTCTAATTAGAGAATTTTTATATGAAATTAAAACCCATTTCATATTATATTGTCTAGATTCTGTAAATTTATTTAAATATTGATTATTTTAGCTATTTTTCATTTTACTTATACTAAATCGGGTCTAGAAACTTGAAAATGAACTAATTTTGTTAATTTAATAACTTTTTACTTTAATGAATTTTGAAAAAAATATTATGTCATCAATCTACACAAAATTATATTCTATTTAAAAAAATAAAAAATAAAAAATAATTAATTTTACATCAAATTATGTGGGTCATACACGTGAAATTTTTAAAAAGATAATTACGACAAATAAAAAATTAATTTTAAAAAAAATATAGAAAAATATGCTCATCAATCTTCATTGTGTTACAAATCATTTCCCAAAATGGTTTGAGAAAATAATTTTAATTGTGTCAAAACGTGTGGGTCATACACATGCATGGTATGGTCCTAAAACAGGCATGTTTAGAATATAGTTTTTAGAACTCCATTCAAAAAGTTATTTTTTATTATGTGGGTATTAAAATAAATTACATATTAGGAAAGAACACTGAGAGGGATATGTTTTATATTACTGACTTTTTCCAAGATTCATTCTCTAAGTGTTTCAAAATTTAAGCTCAAATGAGACAAAATCTGAAAATCAAGGAAAACACTTTCACATTTTGGCCAAAAAGTGGCTCAGCTTGTTGCACTGACCCTCAACCTAATTTTAAACTCGTTTTTTATTATGTAAAATATAGATGTGTCATTATACATGTTTTAAATTTTTTTATACCACATAGCTCAAGCTATGGGTAAAAATCAAACACATTTGTTTCTCTAAGCATTATTGTAGACACCCAAATTTGTCCATATGTAGCCATCCTTCACATTACCTTATCCCTAAAGCCATTATTTAAATAAATATTTATCATTTATTTAGCTTATTTAAAATTTATTTTTATACCACTTTATCATAGGCATTAACATTACCCACAACCTTTATCCCACCTCATTATAAGCCATAAATTAAGTAAATATTTTTTATTAAATTAATAAATTTTACCTTTGCCATATCCCCCACTTTAATTAAATAAAATTATATTTATAAATTAAGTATAGTATTATCCTTTAAGTCTTCCAACTAAAATTTAGTTAATTTAAGCTACTTAATTCCCACTGCCTTTATCTCAAATATTCAATTCGAGTTTATCATTGAATTTATGTCCATTTAATCCTAGTCATTGAATTTATGTCATACTATATCTCCAAATTTCTACCCTTTACAGAAGGATATGCCACAAGAAAAACATAAACCTAGTCCTTATCCCTCATGTAACATTTGTCACAAGACTACAATTTTGATATAAACCCTAATTGCCTAAATCATGTCCATCTACCAACTAATGCATCTAGGGCCTTGATCTGCCTCTTGGAAATTCTATAAATGAGAGGCATCCAATTCGATTTTCTCACATTGATTCATCACATTGTTGTGATATTGGTTTACTTATTGATCCATCTTAATCATATCATCATATTACTATAATCATGAGCAACCAATCATACTACTTTAATTTGTCCTTAGCTCCTGATGCAGTTGTTGACAACTTTGGGATGTTTAAATGGGCCTTTCATGAAATGAAAGATATCAATGTGAATATTCGGGCAACTAGTAGTAAACAAGATTCTCAAGCTAGAGAACAATGGATGGTTGATCAAAGAAAGGAAATTGTGGACTCAATGTAAAAGACTGTGGGAAGTGTTAGTGGTATCAAGAAAGAATATGACTACAGGATTTCAAAGCTAGAGGAAAAACTCAAGAAAGAATTTGAAGGTATACTGAGTAAGATGGAGAATAAATATAAGTAAATTAATGAAAATATCATATCTTTGGTTACCTTCAATCACAAAGTGGTTGAGAACTTAGTTGGGAGTTTAAATACCATGGTTGGAAAGATAGAAGGCATCCATCAAGAAGGTTCTACAGTGGACATGGAGGCACTACATAAAAAGCTATAGGATGCAATGGGACCTTGCAAGAGAATCAAAGCTAATCTAAAGAAAAAACTATTAATCAAGATATTCAAGAGCCACTAGAAAATTAGGCCGCTGAGGCCCTTAAAAACTTCTACAAGTTTCTTCTATTTTTTTATCTCTTTCCTTGTTTTTGGCTTAGTGCTAGTTTATTGCTTTCTTTGGGCTGCGATGGAATTGGCATATCTTAATTTACAACTTTTTGATGTAGTTATTTATTAAAGGGTTTCAGGTCCCTTGAAAACGGGTCTATTTGTTCCATAATCAAAAACCATATCCATTCTATCAACATATCACTTGACCTTTCTAATTTTTGTATATATTTGGTTTGAATGGGGTAGATTAGAGGCATATTAAATTGTCATTTGCCTGCAATATTTTTTTTGCATGTTGTGTGTGATCCTTGTCCCTAAATTTATTATTTTTATAATAGTTTTTTGATTTTTTAGTTGCACAAGTTCTAAAATGACACTACTGATATATTTATTCATGCTTTCATTTTTAGATCCATGATTATACTTTGTGTTTTCATACATACATTTCTAAATCCATGATCATGCAATCAATCAAATGCCACAATCCATCCAAATTTACAATAAATTATAAATCATCACTTAGTATTTTATAAAGAGATGTCTAAACTACTTCTCCTCAAGACAAATCATGATCATGCCATGCAACTAGTGCTAGGAAGCTAGCCACCCAACATTAGGCCTTATACATACCCATATATACAAGAAAATGGAGATTGAAATGATTGTTCAAGAAATTATATATAAAATTACTATCAAGAATAGCCAAAGTGCTTACTCCACACCAGTTGTAATGGTATGTAAGAATGATGACACATGGCACATGTGACCAGAATATAGAGTGCTCAAGATGTACACCATCAAAGATAAGTTCTTTGTTCTACTCATTATTAATTTATTAGATGAATTAAATGGAGCTATATTTTTTACAAAGCTAAATCTTAGATCAGGTTATAATCGAATTTGAATCAAGGAAAAAGACATTCTCAAGGAAATATTTAGCACTCATAAGGGTCACTATGACTTTTTAGTGACACATTTTGGTCTTACTAATTCACCATTTACAATTAAATTTTTAATGAACTCCATTTTTAACAACTGTTTTCAGAAAGTTTGTATAGTTCATTTTGATTATTTATTAATTTATAGCAAGACATGGGAGGAACATTTACATCATGTTGATATAGGAGTACGAGTTATTTAAGATCTCTAGCTATATGATAAACCTTTCAAGAGTTCTTTTGGTCTCAAAGAGTTGGAGTACCTAAGAGACATAGTTTCAGAAGAAGTAAAGGTGGATCCTAAAAAAAATAAGTCTATTGGAGAATTACCTATTCAAAAAACAACTATGAAATTATGAGCTCTTTTGGGTTTGACTAGGTATGATAAAACATTTTTGTATAACTATGGCTGTATAACAATATCACTCATTAATTTGTTGAATAACGATTAGTTTTGATGAAATGGTTTAGCTAATGCAAAATTTGAGAGATTGACCATATGAATTACTCTAGTACTTACTATTCCTAACTTCACCAAGGATTTTGTTGTCAAACGTAATTGTTTAAGTAATGATGTTGGAGAAAATTTTATGTAAAAGAGTTGGCCCATTACTTTTGAGAGTTGTCAATTAAAGGGTAATAATCAAATTGATCCTATTCATGAGATAAATATGTTGGCTATTCTTAATGTAGTCAAATAATGGAGGCCATATCCAATTGAAGAACACTTCAAAGTTAAGACAAATCATGATAACAAATCATGATAGCCTAAAATATTTTTTGGAATAGAGATTATCTTTTGAAGAGAAACAAAAAATATTACAACAAATTCATTATTTATAAAGGATAAAAATAATTTAGATGTATTGTATGCCATTTAATTATAACAAGTAGATTGGGTAGCAAAAGATAATGAATAGTGGAATAATTACTTTGCTACTCGTAATCTCACTCAAAAATTTAAATGTGATCCAGGTAGTTTAGGTAAGTTTTATTTTAAGGTTGATTATTTATGGTATAAAAAGAAATTATACCTTTACAAGAATACTACTTTCTAACAAAAGATTCTCATAGAACTTCATGAGTCTTAAGTGGTGTTTCGGGCTTTTTTAAGATATATCATCAATTTAATAAAGATATTTTCAGAGGAACTAAAAGGGCATGTTAACAAATTTGTGGTTGAATGTTTGGTTTGTTCAAATAAATAAAGGGGAGGCAATTAAGACACTAGGTCTCATGTTGCTCTTAGTTATTCCTAGCTAGCATTAGGAAGATGTCTCCATAGATTTTATCATATGTCTCTCAAGATATAACAATAATAATATCATCATTGTAGTGGTAGAATTCTTGACTAAATATGCCCATTTTATTGTATTATCACATCCTTTAAATTGAGTATAGTGGAAAAAGCATTTTTGGAGAAAATACAAAAGCTAGACATGTTATAGATAAGGTTATTTTTGTGACTATGATCCTATCTTTACTAGAAAACCTTATATTTATTTATTCTTATTTTTTGGAACTCAATTGGCTTATAGCTCATACCAACCTAAATCTGATAGTAAAACTAGGGTTCTTATTAATTTTTTGAAAGCATATCTATGTTGTTTCATTTAGATAACCGATCACCATGGGTATATTCACTGCCATTAGTAGAATGATGGTATAATACTTCTTCATAGCTCATAAATATATCCCTTCTATGACACTATATATTAATAAATCAGCCTCCTTCCATCACATCATCATTAAGGGTATCATGAAAAGTTCACGCTATGGAGGATCATATGATTCATCAAGAATAAGTAGTTTAAGTAATCAAGGAGAATTTGGCAATGCCGCAAAATTAAATGAACCATCATGTGGATTAACATCATAATGAAAGAAGCTTTGAAGTGGGGAATTGGGTGTTCTCGAGATTGCAACCTTGTAAGAAAATTTCATAGAAGGAAAAGACAAATAATAACAAGTTGTCACCAAAATATTATAGCCGATACCAAATCATGCAAAATATGGGTAATTTTTTCTAGATGATGGGGTTGTCATCAATAACCAAGATACATCCAATTTTTCATGATTCCTAATTGAATAAAGTAACAAGGATTAACATCCCTACAGAATAAAATATTACTAGAGGTTGATGAAGAAGAAACAATCATATTGGAACCAGAGTTCATTCTCCAAACATGTGTAAGGAAGATAAGGACTAGAATACTTGATGGATATCTCATTTAGTGGGTGAACCTAAAAGTTGAATATGTCATGTAGGAAGATGAAGAGTTCATTGAGGGTGGGAATGTTATGCCCTCAATCCTAGAGTATACATATCATTATAAGTATCAAACTATGTCTATCTTAACTCCTACTTAATTCATATTATTCTTATTATTATTACATTGTTATTTAGTTAGTTAGGTCAACCTTGGGCCTATATAGTCAAATATACTTAAGAGTTAGCAAGTCTTATTTTATCCTCATATTATGAAGTGTGTTCTTAGTGGAGTTATTTTAAGTTTCACCCTCTTGAAGTGGCTTATTACTTAAAGATATTATAAAGTATTTGCAACATGTTTCATGTTATTTTTCTCATATGTGCAAGTTATTTTATTACAATCTATGTGCAAAATTGATAGAACAAAAGGAAAACAATTAATTCAGAATTCAAAAGCACTAAAAGGAGGTGTAAAATAATTGAAAGAAGATGAAAAATCATTGAAAGAGGAAATAAGTGTTGATTATAGGCAAAAAGAACTAATATAGGATGCAAAATAATAAGATTGTGAGAAAATATGCAAAATATTAGCGCAAAAGTATAAAAATAGAGAAGGATTATTGAAATGTGATATAGATGGATGAATCACCGAATATACATGGAAGTCTATTAAAAAAACATTGAATTGAAAAAACTACACAAAATAGTGAGTAACTGCATAAAAATCACATAGATGTACTAAAATGGTGTACAAAAGAATAGAAATAGAACAATTACATAGATTTTAAAAGGGCAACAAAATCTAAAATATTAAAAATTAAATTCTAGATGATGTTTATATACAAAGTGCACTAAATGTTGGTCCAAAAGAGTTGAAATTTATCTCATTTACACCCTTTTTAAACTTGCATCTTCTTAAAAAATAGAAATTTCTTACTAAATATTATTAAAATCAAGGAGGTGGATCCCTATGAAGGTATCAAAATGCGAATATAAATAAATATGCGAATATAAATAAATAGAAATAATGAAAATGCATCTAAAACCTACATTCAAACTTACTCAATAAATCCTAAGATATATGCATTCAAGAAAATGATAAATAATAATACCATAGTAAAAGAACTTATATTTCTCCATTGTTCTAAATAGATTAAATCAAGAGAATGTTTTAACCTTAGAAAATCTCTATACACTTGCACAATAGGGAGGAGCTCACAAGTAGTGATACCACCAAAACAACAAAATACAAAAAAGTACAAGGACTTTTTTGAAATGAGCTTTTGATGAGAGAATCAAACCGATAGGAATAGGGTTCCCAAAAGACCAAAATCACCTAATCAAAATAAAGGGGTTTAGGAACACCCCAAATCATCTTCCTAGCAAACCCCTTGTGCTTAAACCATAGAAGCCAAGGTAGCAGACAACACCCAATGGGTTTTGAAAGACTTTCCACAACCTGATATCTAAAATCACCATGTTTTGTTGATATAAGACACAAAGGGAAACATGTGACAAAATCATCTACCTATTTCAAACACACATTAAAATATATAACCAAATAATACACTCAAACAAAACAACCCCAAGGATTTTGAAAGGAATCCCTAAACCTTATGCTGATGGAAACCCCTACAAACAACACATCATGGACCACCTCAATAGGCCTGTTAGCCACAGTACCGAAAAATACAATAACTGTGACAAACCTAGTGCACAGGACCATCCTAATAGGTCTTATAATAGTAATGTAGCTAGCATTGAATTAAACCCTTGCACAAGTAGCAAAGGAAGAGAGAAGAGAAAAAATTCAAATTGTGGGACGGTTTTCAGAACCTAACACACATCAACTCCATCCAAAGAATACTAATATAGAAAGTGCAATGGAATATTGGTAACAGGGGGAGCTCCACATCAAATTTCCCAAAGAACACACCAAGAGAGTAGATGGAGGAGGGGGAAGGAAAATAAAAATACTTTACCTCCCACAAAAGACTCCAACAACAATCCAACACCCACCAGAAAACCCTTGAGAATACAAACCCCAGGTTACAACACAAACACATAGGACCAAACCCTATGAAGAAGTGGGGGCTTAGAAGCATAAGGGGAACCCAAGCCACACACAAAAAAGGAGGATTTGGTTTCTTAGAGGCATGAACCCAACAAAAAAAAAGAGGTCCAAAAGTACAAACATCTCCCAACATAGCAGCCCCAAGAAGCTAAAGACACAAACAATGGAAGGAAGAACGCTTCCACCTTACCTTAGAATATGAACAACCCTTTCAACCCCTCACACTACATCCGACCAAGAGAACAAATGCCACTTACTCACCAATCCAGAGGAGAATGAACATGAGGCTTCCCCACACAATCTCAACCCTCAAGCACATAACACCCAACCCAAAACGAACAAGGGAAAGTAGGGAAGGGGCACAAAAAGGGTGAGCATGCATAGAGACCACAATGGTTCTAATTTCCACCCAAATCCTAGCCAGACCATGAGTAGTTGTAGTGACCTCATCTCCATCTGGGTTTCCCTCCTCCTTAGAATCACTTGCATCCAAGGAAATCATAGCTCCTCCTCTACAACTCTTTCTCACCATTGTATAAGATAATTTTGCGTTATTTCTTCTACACTTTATGATTGCTCCATTATTTCTTGATAAGTACTTGAATAGTTGATATTTTTAGATTTCCTTAGAATTGTTGGCATAACTTTGTTATCATCATGATAGTATCAATGCTTGATAGTGATAGTGCTAGCTTGATAGTGATAGTGCTAGCTTGATAATGATAATGATAGATTGCATAGGATAATTGATAATAGTTGTGCAAGGATGCTCATGAAAGTATTCACTAAGGAAAATGAATGAGTGAAGTTCTTATTTATATGCCTCATTTAACATTTGATCAATAGTAGAGATTAATCTGAGAGATCAATGGATCAGAAAATTTCAAAGAGGGTAGGACCTAGAATTAGCATATGGATTGATGAGATGGAGGTATAAAGAGAGTGTAATGCATATAAGAAATAAATAAAATATGTATTTAATTTATTTGAGAGGGGAAAATTAAATAAATTATGTTAAATTTATTTAATTATGAAAATAAATATTTTTAATTAATAATTTAGAAATATTTAATTATGGTGGACCAAAATATGAACTGTCTAATTAATATGAATAGAAAAATTGGTGAGAAGGTGACAATGTGACAAGATGAAAATGAATTAGTCATTTTTAGATGTCTACATTTGTACAATTTTAATCTCCAAAATCTCCTAAAAAAAAATCACCTACAAGCTTACACTCAGAAACACTCACACGTACAAGTGTTAGATGTATCCATTCATGCCAAGTTCATAATTAGAACGGGTGGATGATAAAGGAAACAAATTCAACTCTCAAAATTTCACATGCAAACCGCCAATTGAACTAAATTTAAATATGTTCACTTTGTGGTGGGGGTCTTCAATTTACCAACATAGCATTATCATTCCTTGGATGACAAACTCATAGAATTTTATATGATATTGAATTCTTACTTTGATGATGAAAGGTATGACTTCTTTATATAACTACATGAGAAACTAATGAATACCTAGGACCCTATTTGGAACCTAAGATCCAATCCACAATTTAGGTTATTGATTAGTAGATGTGATAATCATGGAGAGTTGGAAAGTATTAATTTTTATTAAAATAATCATATTTTTTGGAATCGATATAATTAGGGATTTAATAGTTCTAATTATTTAGTCAACAATCGCCATGGAGTAGTTAACTAAGTGCATGAGAGAATCAAGGGGAGCTAACTATTAAATAAAATAGTTAACTAAATTTGTGGATGAATGAGGTAGATTTAATTGGTCTTTGGGATTGGGAGTAAGTCTGGGTGAGTTGATTAAAATAAGTAGTAAAATAGGTGAATTGGAATTAATCAATCTAATAATTAATTAATACAATAATTGGTGCACATGAGGTGGAAATTAATATTAGGTTAATTTATTAATAAATAATGCATGAATAATTAATTTTTTAAATGGATAAAAATGTGGATAACTATGGACAATTAAATTATTAAATGGATGAATATTGTTAATCAAATTTATTTAAATAATATAACTTATTTTATAAAATTAATATGCATTAGGAGTGTAAGGTGACAAGGTGATGATGTGTGTGTACAGGGAGATAAATTTGTGGATTAAATGATGATTGGATGAAATCAGAACCTAGCTAATAGGACATTTAGCTAGTAAGGTCCGAAGAGATGGATAAATTAACTAGATGGTGCCTAGATGAAATAAATGATTAGCAAATAAAGTGATATTAATTAGGTGTCTATAATGAGAAGAATTACAATAACAAGTGTAGGTGTTTCCCCTTCTATGTTCAAAGTGTTTATGGAAAAATTCTTGTGTCATAAAAGTATCCAACCAAACAAGCTAGAGTTTATAAAGAAGAACCGTCACCTTGCTAAAATTCATTTTTCTTAGTTTTTCATTTTTTATTTGATTTGTCTTATATGGATTTTGCCAAGAATTTTTCTTGGCATTTTAAAGCCTTGAATATTCTATCAAAATCTTAAATCTTATTGTAACTCCTACTTTTCTAATTTCTTATAGTTTCTATACCCTAACCTATATGAATATTCATTTATTTCAACACTTTTTACTTTGTGAATAATCATGATATAAATTTGAGTCGTAATGAATAGTTGTGGTACAAACCAAGATTTGAATACATAGCTTTTCTAAATTATTTATAACATGTATTAAATCCCTCCTATTCCAATCATTTTGGTTTTCATTGATATTAGAGGTCATTTAGTGTTTTTGTGATTTGATACTTTTAATGGTAGGATGGGACTACATAAATGAGTATCCTTCAACAAATTATGAAAATGTGTGGACACTAGAGACGCTACCTTTGATACCTCAAAATCAACCACTTTTATTTTTATATTTCAATCTAGTAGGATGCTAGTGGAAATTATATCTATTAAATATTGTAGATTCCACTAAGAAGTGAAGCTAGAATTAAACATCAAATATTTCCAACCTTTTATTCTATAGTAATAGGTTTAATCATTAAAGTTGTTGATTAAAAATACACTTTCGATACTATTATGAGCTTAGCATCCACTAAGACTTAGAAAAAACAAAGCACATAACATTGAAAGACATATTTAGGTTCTTAAGAGTATTTACACATAAATATGTTAGGAATTATAACTCAAAAAACTCTTTGAAATGCGAAAAATCTGGATAGTGGTATATTACTTGTTGTCATGTGTGTGTGTGTGATATTTGAACTTCAATGTTTGTTACAATGCTTCTTATGATTAGATGTTAACAAATTTACTAATATTTTGTTAAAATTAAAGTTTAGAGTCCTTGTAAGACATACTTATCATCTAATAAAAAATAATCTATATTTATTTTTGAAACTTATAGTCATATATGTAACAAAAATAAATATAAACTTAAAAAAATTGTTTTTGATTAGGATAAATAGGTTTTGAAGGGGCCTCAAAACCCTTTACAACAAAGAGTTGCCCATGAAGAATAGACTAGACCTGAAACCTTTTGGACTTGTGGGTGCCCAGATCCCATAATAGAGGCTGCAAAAGATGGAAACATACAAACATAGTAGCAACCAAACACCAAACACCAACCAAACACAAAGAATCTAACATTA